>NC_090928.1:419460418-420743140 GCF_040938575.1 Ambystoma mexicanum | reverse complement strand
GAAGAAAATCATCGAGCACTACATTAAGGGAGAAAACGTTGACATATTCATGCTCCAAGAAACACATATTAACAAACAAGACAAAGGGAGACTCAAAATGAAAGGCATGCACAACTATACCAGGCCAATGCAGACGGGAAAAAAGCGGGGGTCCTAATAGCGCTCCACGTTAGGCTGAGGGCTCGGGTCAACGCCTTTGAAACAGACGAAGGAGGGTAGATATGCATTCCTAAATACAGAAATAGGGGGCCAGAAGCTGACACTAGCAACAATTTAGGCACCAAACATGGGTCAGGGCGGATACATTAGGAGTAGAACAGCTCAACTAGAAACATTCGCTAAGGGGGGAGATCATAATGACAGGAGACTTAAACTTAGCCTGGGACCGGGGCAAGACAGGAGTGAGACACACACTCAGGGGTCACACAACCCTTCCAAAGCACTCAAACCTAGGATGGTCATGCTCGCCCTCCACGTTGTATGAAGGGTAAAGAGGGGACAGACACAAGGGTTCACGCACTACTCACATGTCCATACAACAATGTCATGGATTGATTACATCTGGGCCTCCGTAGAACTAATATGGAAGATGAAAGAAACAGAAATAGGGTCTATTTTGCTATCAGATCAAGCCCCCTTATGGATGGCACTGAGAGTGGGAACATCAAAGGGAGGCTTATGGAAGTGGAAAATACCGACAGATATACTTCACAATCCAATACAGGGCAAACAAATAGGAGGGAAAGTAGATTTAGATTTTTTTTTTCTCGCCAACCGACTTGGAGGAGCTCCCGCAGGGCACTGTATGGGACGTATTCAAAGCAGTGATGCGCCGTATTTAATATCTGTGAAAGCAGGAAGGGAGAAACCAAAAAGACAGCTGGGAAAAGAACTGGAAACAAAATTAAGAGAGGCACAAAAAATAAACTGATAAAAACCCCCAGTATCAAACTAAAGAAAGCGTTCAGACAAATCGTGGGCCAACTCGAGACATTACGAACAAGGAAAGCAGCTCTACTACACCTAAAGCAATGGCACTATGTGAAGGCAAACAAAGCAGACAAAGAACTTGCTAGACAATTTAGGGAAAAAGGGGAATACAATCAATCATAAAACTCCACGACAAAAAACGGCAGGAGAAGATGACAAACAAAGAAATGGGGAAAATCTTCAGGGACTTTTATCTGGGACTATACACATCAGATAATCCGCCAACAGAAAAACAAATAGAATACTTAAAAAGTCTCCCAATGGTATGAATAAATAAAGATGAGTGGGCAGCCCTGAAGGGCAAAATAGAGGTAGAAGAAGTCCAAAAAGCAATCAGGGAACTGCCAAAAAATAAAGCGACAGGCCCTGACGGATACACAGCAACATTCTACAAGAAATATAGTAATATACTGGCCCCGATCCTCATGAAATTATATAACACATTCCATGTAAACAATAAAATCACGCCATCAATGAATGAAGCAAAGCTAGTAGTGTTCCACAAACAAGGCAAAGACCCGGCAACACCAGGATCATACAGACCGATACCGCTGCTAAATCTAGATGCTAAAATATACACGAAAATACTTGCCAATAGACTGATGCATCTCCTACCAAAACTAATAGGACAGGACCAATCAGGATTTATTCCAAATAGGCAAACCTTCGATAACACTCGAAGAATCTGCAACCTAATTTAGAAGACGGGAATAACAAATAAACCAGCGATCCTTGTCACTCTTGATGCAAAAAAAAACATTTGACAGGGTCGAGTGGTCTATGCTATTTAGAATAATGGAAAACATGGGGTTCGGATAAATCACCTAGGAAGGGGAACTAAACAGGGTTGCCCCCATCCCCTCTTCTCTACGCCATATAACTAGAACCGCTATTAATAAAAATAAGAGAATCAACCGAGCTGCAGGGAATAGAAATTGAGCCACAGAAGTTTGCTGACATTGGACTTTGGAGTGCTGGACTAAATGAAAAATGCCCGATTTTGACTTTTTGTTAAACGACTGGAAGAGGGAGCAGTTCCGCTACTCTTTTATCACTGAGTTTCTCTTTGGAGGCACCCATGGTGTTATCAGATGTTGACATACACAGACTACTTCTTTCTGTCTTCATATTTAAACTCAGAGTTTCCCCTGCTCTTGTTGGGCGTAGCACTGACATGCATACTTTTGTCCAAGGTCCTAAAAATGGCTCGTCGATAAGATGTGTATTGGCAGCAATTATAGAGCTGATCAGACTATTAACTGAACATCTTTATGGACGCACAGATGGTCCTATCTGACAACGATGCCCACAAACTACTTGTCATGATCTTTTACTATTTGCTTCAAGTACACCCTTATCTTATTTGGCAAAACGCTAACACTTATGTGCTTATGCGAGATCCTATAAACTGTCCAGCAATCAGCCGATTACTTGTGGAGATCATAGAGCAAATGCGACAACTACCAGAGCATCTAACGAGATTGCCTGAATAAAACAAGTTTTTTCTTTCTTAAAAATAATTACCGGCAATCATGTGGTCTATAGAGAATATTGCAGGTCCAGAAAGTGAGCAGAGTTGGCGACGTGTGGAGAGACATTGATGGTAGGACCTAATGTATTGGTGTATAATCTATGCCTATTCAACATCCATTATCAGTTTTCTGTTTCTATTGATCCACACTGTTTACTTAAAAGGTTCCAGAAAGGAAGGAGTTCTGTTAATCCTTCCCACTCCAGTCACCTTTGCAGAACTGGACACTGTAAGAAGGCCAAGGCCTTATGTGATTGTCCCTAATCCAGTAGCTCACATAGAGGTACCTATGTCTGTGACAAGTGACCCGAGGCTGCCCTTTGGAGGGAGGTCTGTTGTTAATTTACTTTATGGTCATTATAGGCAGAATCATCTGGCAAGAAAGAGGACTAAGAGGAGTGCAAGGGAGGATGATTATGAATTAAATTATTATTTAGACAATACAGCACATCTGGGAAACAACATGTGGTCAGCACATGAAAGAGGTGGGAAATAGGTCTTCAGAGGAGGACTGCTATGTGTGTGCACTCCTGCCTTATGTTATGGGGAAGTCTAAGATATTCATAGCTATTGAAATAGATGTTCAAACAGCTCATTGCTTGACTCACCTTCCACTCTGTCATACAAGAGGTCAGTTCCTAGGGTCGAACGGCATCCGTGGTATGGGTGACAGAATGGACACCCCCAGATGAAGATGATTATGTTCAAGATTTGAATGCAACAGAAAGATAAAACACCAGAAATCATGTGATACGATATGAACAGCCTGGCATGAAGGGAGATGGAATCAGATGGAAGATAAACAGGAAACTCAACTGTCAAGGGAATACTGATGAAGAGGTTCGAATCTGCAAGGAAAGAGGCCAGATGCGTATTTGGGGACCAGTACTTCCTCCAGATGGCTGGGAAGAAGGAATAGTTGTATGCAGAGCTGTGGCAGTAACTGGTAATCATAAGCCAGTTATTAAACAAGTGGAAAATGGATGCAAACCTCTCTGGCCGAGACTTGCAAAGCTTCTGACGTGGGTAGAAGACAAAGGAGGCCCATTACAGATAGTGTCTTTGGCTAGTGCAGAGCTATGTTTCAGAAACAACGGAATGAGACAAGTTGGAGAGTATCAACAGTGCAGATTAATTTTTGATGTACCAGGAATGAATGACGGGACAGTAGTGATAATGGATCACCACTGGGCCTGGCAATATAGAGCATACATGAATCTGCCCAGTGACTGGGGAGGACTATGTTCCATTGCGATCGTTCATGTTCCAGCGTTGTTGATTCCTAAAAGTGACTTGAACATTGGCGAGTTTCCAAAAGCAGATGCTCACCTGAGGAAGAAGAGATCTGCTGAGCTCTTGAATCAAATGAAGAGAGAGAATTATTTCTCAGCTAAATCAATAGAAGCTTTTCATGCCATTCCATATGAACATATATTTTTCAGTCAGACTTCAGCAATATTCAGGACAATCTTTATGCCCAGGATCCAGGTGATGCAGCATGCCAAATGGTTACAAATAACCAGATGGGATCTTCTGCCGACGATCAACACCACCATAAAGGGATTTAATGCTATCAAGAAGGAGCTGAGAGCCATACGACTTATGGCGCATGATCACAGATATAGATGTAGGTGTTTGTGCCAAAATGGGACAATCATGTTGCACATTCATGCCTTCTCACGATGACGAGAATGGCGCTTTCACAGAGGCCATAACGATGCTGACAAACCTAAATGTCAAGATGGAAGACGAAGTGGAAGACATTGCTGATGACAGCTGGTTCGAGTCAATTTTCTCATGGGTTCCACAATGGATGGCATACATTTTTCAAGCTCCTTGGAGCCCTGTTGGTGATGATTATGTTTGGATTCTGTGTAATTAGGATAATAATCACACAATGCAAGAAGACTGCAAAGAAAGCAGTAGGAATTAAGATTGTGATTGATGTTGAATCAGGATTCGAACCTAAAGAGCTGACAAACGAAGAAATCAGAAAGGCTAGTATTCATGCACCTGAAGGGTCAACGTTCCTGTATCCGAAGAACCACAAGAAGTATGTGGGAAAATTGATTTACTGCAGTCCCTATGGGCAATGCAGTCGTATGACCTAAAGTGTTGATGAGCATGTGAAATCAGCAGGATGCCTGAAAGAAGTCATAAAGATTTGGGTCCCAAAGAAGCACTTCCTCAGATGAGGATGTCTTGATGTGAAGATTGATGAGAGGGTGGTTGATGAATCTCTTAGATGGGGGAGTGTAGAGGAAGAGTCAAAAGCCCCTACCAAAAGCTCTGCCCTCATGTTGCTTATATGTTGGCAGCTGAAAATTGCAACATGTGCAGTACTAGTGAGGATGCCTGTACCGCAGAGAATCCTGGAAACAAGGTATCCTCTAAGAAAACCCTATATGTATTCACAAAGATATGATGGTCTTCTGGATAAAGTCCCGGAAGAAGTGTGAAAATGAGCGAGAAAGAAGACTGGTGATGTCATGCAAAGAAACGCTGAAGAAAATGAAAAGTCATTTTACAATTGTACTTATGCAGAAATGCAAGTAGACAAAGTGATCTTGAGGCTGACTACGTAGTAAATAGATTGCAGCAATGCAGCAATGTATACACATAGGAATCTATAGAACCTGGATGTTCCACAATGCACCTTTAGCAAGACTTGAACCCCGTGAATGGAGATGGCTTCAGTGTGGCGCAGCTGGGAAATATCTGACGGCGAAGGAGAATTCAGGAAAGGCTTGGCTGGCCCAGAACCAACAGTCGAGGCCATCGTGAGCCTGGTTTTCTGTCAAGTAGCTACATGAATGTGAGAAAGAAACAAACTTCTGTTTGAGGTGGAATGAAAAAACACTGAAGGCGTCAAAAGATCATCATTTAATAGTATTATATGCCGCGAAGAGCTCGAAAACACAGTCTCCAGTCACATGGTCAGATTGAAATAGACTTTGGGTCGAGCTACACCGAAACCAGAAGATAAAACCCATGCCACATTCCCTTTTATTCTCAGGCACAGAGAGCTTCTGCGAGGCCAAGTTCAATGCCTTAATTTAATGGCAGACTGCAAGAGTGATGATAGATGTCAGGCTAATTAGGTGGGAAGCTATGGTCAAGACAAGCCCACAGGCACCTGGGGTACCAGCCTGTGTAGCGTGTGGAATATTACAGAGGGGTGCAAGCGTGCCAACAAATTGTAGAGGGCCACGTATTAAAGAGCTCTATAGTTTGTGTAACCAATGCATCGTCGTGTATTTTGTGATGATGAAGATGACTTGCACTAGAGGAGGGCTTAGTTGTCTTCCTGATGTTAGAGACTCAATCACAACTCAATCACAACACCCGTTAGTATAGAACGTATACCTAGATGTTCCCTGAAAGCCTATCACATGCCCAAGTAGGGTTTTGTGGTTTGCTGATGACGAGTTTTGATTATAAAAGTTGTGTTTTTTATGAAATTCACGAGAGCATGCTTTGCAAGTTCCATTGATGTCCGTTGTAACGCCCTGTTTTAGACAATTGCAAATAAAACAGCACCATATTTTGCTAACTTCCTGAGTCAATTTGATTATTGATGTCTGAGTAAGTTCTGCATCCCCATCCATCTTTAAGTATTGCTACCTCGTCTTAAAGGGCTCTAGAGCCCTAGGTCTATGGGTGCATGAGCCTAAGGCGAGTGTGAACCCGATGGAGGGATGCCAAGAGAAAGCTAGGGAAGTCGAAACCACTCTTTCTGAAAATATGAAGTAAAAGATGAACTGTGTCTAGAAACTCATGAAATGCGTGAACGAGGGCTAAGTGAACGCGACGGAGAGAAGCCAAGGGAAAAGCTCAGAAAGTAATCCTGAATGTGATAGAACAAAGTGAACTGTAAAATTGCAAATGTGAACCTGGTTGAGGGATGTCTGCGAATCGGCGTGAGGTTTGATGCACCCGATAAGATTGTGTTAAGAGTGAAAGGCCGTAGTGAACCCGACGGAGGGAGGCCCAAGTTGCAAGAACGATCCGAGCCCGGTGGAGGGAGAACTAAGGGGCGAAGAGCAATCGCCCACTGTGCACGATCACCAAAGGAACTTTTGTTTGTTTGTTATTTTGGTCCAGCAGGCCTTCTAAGGCAAGAGACTTTGTAAACAAGAGACTTGGCCCCTGAAGGTCCAGATATCATTGAATGGAATATTGAGCCTCGTGCTGGAGAGGCCCAGGAGTGTGCTGTGCTCAGAAGTCCCGCCTTGTCCCGTGCTTAAAACGTGGTGAAGAGAAACCCAGCCATACCATCCTGACTAATCATTTTGTGAATACTTCTTTCTTTTCTGGTGAACATTGTCCCACACTCTTTTTGTAACTTAGTGGTAAGGATTTGGCAATAGGTATTTTTAGAATAGGCTCATTTTATTTGACAAGGCGCTACTAGAACTACCTTATTATTATTTGATGATTGTAGCTTGCTCGCATCTTAGCTTTAGGTTTAGATTAGGCGTTTTACTCACTCATGCATACAGTTTAATAAACACCCTTTAACCGTGATCACTTGTGTATGTCTTTAATGTTGCCACCATGAGTTCCTTACAGAACGCAGGTGTGCCAACCCATGAGTGTGGTTTGGTACTGTGCCAATACATACAATGGGAGTGGGGGAGTGTGGACAAGCTCCTCCGCCAACTTATGTTTCCTTTACTGTACCTTCTCTCAAAGTGGGAAATGCAAATAGTTGAATCCAACATCATGGGTCCTTTACTACCAATTCAGCTATCCCTCTGTTTTATAATAGCTTTGAATATGAGATTAGTTGAAAGCAGCCCTTATCCGTCTATGCAGAGGTTCTTTTGTATTTTCAAGTTTGCATGCATGTGTGGCTGTTAATTATGTAGCTTCTGTTAATCATTTTGTGGCTGGGGCAGATGCATTCATTCCCCATTACCACCACAATTGTGCTGATCTTACTCATATGTTTAGTCCCAAAACCAGTTATGTAAAAAGAGAAAGGTGTTTTATTATACAAGGCAAACGCTCAGGAGCTCATTCCCACTTTCATTTCTTTAAACATTATCCTACACCTGTCTGAGATTCCCTCTAAACTCTCATATTTGTTGGTCTCTTCTTCATCTGATGTGAAAAACCAAAGGGTGTCTCACCTACTATTCCCCGGGGATCGCTCTCTCAGGTGGCCAGGGGACGGCCATTGCCTTTGGATCCAGACCCTGGCGGTGGACCAATGCAGGAGGATCACCTTGGTGAGGGGTCTTTGGGCTGTTTGGGTCAGACAACCAATGGTGAGACGCAGTATTCCCCCCTTTCCCATACCCATGACCCATCCTATTTTATAGGAACCTCCAACATGCCAACTCCCCTTCCTTTTCAAAAGTCTCAGCAAAAGATAAAATGTGTTGTCATGAAGTGAAAAAGTGAATGAACTCTAAAATGCGTAATGACCAAGATTAACCTTGACAAAAACGAAAGTGAAAAGGTGAATATTGAACTTTTATACTTGTGACACTGAACTACCCCAACCAAGAGATACTGGGGAAAATAACACAAGAGTCTAAGCTGAAGGGAAAGTCAAAGTGGTCCTGCGCAAGTATATAGTAAAAGAATACTTGCACATTTGAAAATCTTCGACATCAGGAAAAGGCCTGAGCCCGGCTAAGGGAGACCAAAAGTGTGATAAATGAGGGGAAGGGAACCCCTAAAGAATGTGAATTAAGCTTGGGGAAGGGAACCCATGCAAGTGCTGTGATTGAGAGGTCTGAGACCGACCGAGCGAGACCTGCGTGAACTTTTGTTGAACTGTTAATGAACTTTTGAAAGCTGGAATAAGTGACTTTAATGTGGAAGGCCAAGCGGGCCTCGATCCACATTTTGAACTGCCTTGTTTTGAGAACCTGAGCAGAGTGTGTCATTCTGGTTACCGGGACCACCTTACTCTGTGCTGTTCAACGTAGGAAGGAGAGCTGAATCAGCCACATTTATTCCTTATGTTATGACACTGATTTTCCTTTGCATACATACTCCCCTTTACACACGTTTTGTATAAGAGATAGGGCAGGCATTAGGGTTTGTTAGTATAGGCCATCTTTGATTTGACAGAGATTGACTAGGACTGTGATTCTTTATATATAGTAGCGACTACTCCCATCCTATCTATAGGGCAAAGCTGGAAGTTTTCCAAATCCCAAAAATTGAATAAATGTTTTGAAATTATATCTCTTGTGTCAGCACCATACTTTTGATACCATGCCTCCCTTACACTGATTATCTCTGAATGTCTGAATGCCACTTACTTAGTCTCAATAACAATAGTCAATAGTCAATGTTTGGGGCAGACGTATACGAAGGGGCAAAGTAGGCCATATGGGCCTAAGGATTTGTTTGCACTCTTGAAAAGGGCATTTCCTTTGTGCATTTTACAGAGAGCAACCAGTGTGCAAATTATTGGTGGTGCACGTTGAGCGGCAATCACTGGCTTCCAAATTCCAAGCATATGTGTCTGTGCATTTCACTTGGGCTGATAAGGTCAAAAGCTTTTATAAAGTGGAAACATTCCCTGGCAGACTGCTTACATTTTTCATGGAGAGGGTCGCCGGCACAGAGGAGTCAGCAAATGATGGCCTGTGTCAAAGACAAACAGGTGAACAATCTTTACAATTGTAAATCGTGACTAATTAAGGGGCATGGGGAAAAATAACTGGTGCATTTCCACTCCTATTCGTGGACTCTCACTAGCCCTCTGTCCAATTCAGCTATTGTTCTAGACATGCAGTGGGTTTCTAAAGAGACTGCATCTGGGACTGTGAGGAAATACCATCTGGCAAGGGTGTAGAAGAGCTGGCCTTTTCGCTTTTATTAATTAATAATATGGTGCAGGTAATTTCAACTCGGAAAGGGTGGTCTGCTAACCAGACCCTCGTTTCATTTAGCTCCATGCAAAAAGCATAGTGACACATGTGTCCTGCTGCAAGTTCCTCCTGATCTCCTGCACCTTCTCTCCAGTGGCACAGAGCAGGTTCAAAGGTCACAGGTGCCCTTTTGACAGCTGTGAACCCAGCTATGTAAACTCAGCACAAAGGCTGCATTTAAATCTGAACCTCTGGTCCAAAACGACGTACTTATTTATTTTATTTATGTATTTATTTAACATTTGTAGAGCGCTACAAACCCATGGGCATCTAGGTGCAAGTTACACAGAAGACACGACAACAAGCAAAACAGCTAAATGGTCGGGTTGCTGGTTACATGGATGCAGGACCCCGACCGTCAGTGCTCTCATTTATAATCCATGGAAGATGAATTACATTCATAGCCGGGCATGCTGTGACCCCCTGCTTTCTTTTGCTTGAATCTAGGGACAGGGAGGAGGTGTGCATAGGCAGCTTGTGTGGGTCTGGTAGATTGTGGCTCAGTGAATTTGCTCGATAATTAAGGAGGGCTGGTGTTAGCCAGGTATTTATGTGTCCGTGCGAGAGACTTTAACATGATGTGTGCCAACCTACAGCCAGTGGGCATCTCTTCTAGCAGCCGAGATGTGCTCTTTTTTTGGAATTTTTAAGGCTGCTCTTAAGGTATTGTTTTGGATAGCCTGGAGTTTTGGGATTTTGCGAGTGGTTGAACCAGCAAGGAGGGCATTATAGTAGTCTATCCTGGAAAGGATCAATGCTCTGGGTATCGTGATATAGCTCTCAGAGGTGAGGAATGGTCTGCAGGCATTAATGATTTTGGTTGTGTTTGCCGCCACAGATGCAATCACATTCACTTGTCTTGTTAGAGAAAGCGATGAGTCTAAATAGACCCCAAGCGTCTTTACTTCTTTTGCAGCTAGGATGGTGTTCCTCTCTATGACAAAGTATTTGTAAATGTCCTTTTGCTTATTTAGTGGTGTTGAGTTTCCACAAGAAGTATCTCAATTTTTTCATCAGTTAAGCTAAAGCCAGGTTCAGTCATCCAGGCTTGGATGATTTGGTATATTCTGTTCAGTTTGGTGGAATCAGAATTATGGTTTCCAGAGATAGGGAAGAAGATCTGGGTGTCATCCGCATAGTTAGTATAGGAGACACCCTGCTTGTGATGAATTTGATCAATTGAATCATGATGAATTATCATTTTGGTGGACATTTAATCTTTAAACATAAGCCCTACCTGAGTTGGGGTATGGTCACTGGTAATTCACATAATTATTATGCCACATATAATTGGATTCATGCACATGCCAACACTGTGATCCCAGGTCAGCTGTGGAAGGGTTGTGTGTATTCTCCTTAGACAGCTTGTCTCTGCCAGCCAAAAGATACAGTCAGTGAAGGCTAATTCAAGAATATATATTATCACAGTTTCTAATGGAATATAACAATATCCAACAATGTATAAGATGAAGTTGCATATCAAATACAGTAATATCAAAACAACCCTACATAAAACACAAAGTGCATATATGAGCATCCAAACCTCTCAGAACAAAGTGATATGTGCTAACAATCCACAATACCTAAAACACAGACCTATATAAAGTATATATAGTAGCAGCAAAATGTCTGCCAGCCAGCAGGACGGGAGACTGAAAGTCTGTCATGCTCATTACGAGTTTGGCGGTGTGGGAAAAAGTGGTTGTAGTCCCATTTACCTCAATTTATCCAGCACCGTCATACTACAAGCATGTCAGTATTACCTTAGGCAGAGTTTTGGATGTAAACTGAAGGATTTATCTCCAGCTTCAAGATTTTTCCCAGGACAGCTCCTTCTGAGTAGCTTTCTTGCTGGAGAAAGATGTTACTCAACCTCACAAAGGAGAGACATAGGGGTTCAGTATGTGTTTAGTGATATTGCAGTGCTAATACAATACACAACATTGGTAGAGTCACAGGTGGATGTGTGTCTCAACATGATTTGTTTGCCTGTGTAAGGATGATTGATCGTTTTGCCTTTGATGATGTTATTGAAGTTTGGACAATTAGTGAAAGGCAAGATGCCTTAAAAGGATTCTGTAAATGTTCTAGGTGTGCTTATATCTGCTCTAAATACAAAGTCACATATTGCTTGACTTTTTTTATAAGTAATAATTGGTGCTTTTGGAAAAATGTTATCCAGTGTTGGATCCAAATGTAGTATATTTCAGTTTGTCTTGATCTGAGCACGTTGGTGTGAGTATGTTGTCACATACACCATGTCTGATGAGGAATCCTTCACTTTGGGTGCTATGCTTGTGACCCGTGTAATTTCATTGGCTTTTTGAGCGGGATGTTGGATATTAGTCATTGTATGACTTCTTTTCAAAAAAATGTTTGACAGTTCACAGGATTTTTGTATGTATTGGTGATTGTCTGAGATGATCCATTTATATCTCAGAAATTGGCAGAAGGGAATACTCTCAATTGTAGAATTTGTATGAAATCTAGTGGTGGGTAAAATGCTGTTCTTGTCAGTCGGTTTGGTGTAGACTGTGGTATTCAAGCATTCATTGTGTACATAGACTTCGACATCAAGAAATTCTAATTTGGCAAGGCTATATTTCATGGTAAATTTTATTCTGGGTATTATTTGATTCATAACTTCAAAGAATTCACCCAATTGTTGTACCGAGCCTGTCCAAATGCCAAAAATATCATCTATGTAACAAAAATAAAATGTAATATATTTTGTACAACAATCTTTGATAAGGATATGTTCCTCTTCTAAATGTGCCATATTTGTGTTGGCATAACTCAGAGCCATTTCGGCTCCCATTGATGTACCTGCTATTTGAATAAAGTAACGATCATCAAATCTGAAAAAATAGTTGCTTAACACAATCTTAAGCAAACTTAGAACAAAGATTTTATCTGCAGGACATTCTGGTGCTGCCAGCAATAACCATTCTACAGCCTTGATCCCATCTTGATGAGTTATGTTGGTGAACAGACTTATAACATCAAATGTAAATAGACTATCTTTTTTCACAATTGTCTGTATTTCAGTCAAGAAGCCATTGGTACCTCTAAGATAGGTCTTAGTTTTTTGTACTGGGGGTTGTATGATATAATCAATGTATTTGGCTAATGGTTCCAATAAGCTCTTTGTTGTTGCAATTATTGGACTTCCTTAGGGATCTTTTAACTAAATCATATTTATTTATTTATTTATTCGGATTACATCAGCCCTGGGGCATCGTGGTGGTTGTTACATACATAGCATGGTTACATATACAAGGTCATACAAGAACATTACAGGAAGTGTGATATTTACATATTTACAGACGAGGCTACATTTTTACTGTGCAAGGAGTGAGATCTTGAGTTTCCTACGAAATGCAGGGATTGAACTTTCTGCTCTGATGTCTGTCGCTAGTGCGTTCCAGGCTTTGGCCGCAATATAGGGGAAGCCTAAGCTACCGGCATTGGCTCTATTGATACGAGGGATGTGGAGTTGGTTAGTATATTGTGTCCTGGTGGGACGTGTAGATGAGGATTTGGAGATGGTCTCAGATAGGTATGAGGGTGAAGAGAGGGAGAGGCATTTTTGTGTGAGGGTGAGGATTTTTAACGTGATTCGATCTTTGACTGGGAGCCAGTGAGCTGACTGTCTCGCCTGGGTGATAAGTTCCCTTCTTGGGATGCTTAGGGCAGCCCGGAGGGCATTGGTCTGCGTGACCTGGAGCCTGTTGAGGTTTTTAGCGGATGTGCCTGCCAAAAGGGCATTGCAATAGTCTAGTTTTGGTCCAATGGTTGCTTTAGCTATTGATAGGGAGTTGGGTTTGGATAGGTTTGGTTTTACGGCGTTTATTAGTTTAGTGGTATGTGCAGAGCCAGAGGTGATATCGCTTACTTGCCTAGTCATGGTTAGTGAGGAGTCTAGGTATGCTCCCAGCGTCTTGACTCCTGTAGAGGCAGGGATGGTGGAATTGTCGATGGTGAAGTTGGCATACAGTTTGTCAAGCTTAGCTAAGGTTTTTTTTGGCCTAATATCATAATCTCTGTCTTGTCCCCATTGAGGCAGAGTCCATTTACTGCCATCCAGACCTGGATAGTGGAGTAGATTGTGTGAGTGCTTTGGCAGCATCGTAGTATGATCCTGAGAGGGGTAGAAGTACTTGCGTGTCATCAGCGTAGTTAGTATATGCGATGCCAAGTGAGTCAAGCTTGTCGGAGAGGGGCTTCGTAAACAGGTTGTATAAAGTAGGTGCTGTGCAAGGTCCCTGCGGGACTCCACAATGGATTGTGGTAGGTGTGGCGTTGGCTATATCCGAGAAGACTTTCATGGCTCTTCCTTCGAGGAATGAGGTGACCCAGAGAGCCGCTTCTTTGGAAAAGTTGGCTGAGTGTGTGAGGTGTGATGTGAGAGTCTTGTGGTCAACCAGATTGAAGGCGGCTGAGAGATCTAGGAGGAGCAGCAATGCTGGCTTTCCTTTGTCCATGATTTGGGTGATCTGTTTCTTAAGGTCTACCCGAGTGGTTTTAGTGCTGTGTCCTTTCCGGAATCCGGATTGCCTGGTCCCTAGGATGGAGTGAAGACAGATAAAGTGAAGACAGATCCCCTACTGTGTAGGATTATTCTACACATGCTACAGTGGTTATGTTCAAACAGCTCATTGCTTGACTCACCTTCTACTCTGTCATACAAGACGTCAGTTCCAGGATCGAACGGCATCCTTGGTATGGGTGACAGAATGGACACCCCCAGATTAAGATGATTCTGTTCAAGATTTGAAGACAAGAGAAAGATAAAACACCAGAAATCATGTGATAAGATATGAACAGCCTGGCATGAAGGGAGGTGGAATCAGATGGGAGATAAACAGGAAACTCAACTGTCAAGGGAAGACTGATGAAGAGGTTCGAAGCTGCAAGGAAAGAGGCCAGATGCGAATCTGGGGACCAGTACTTCTTCCAGATGGCTGGGAAGAAGGTATAGTTGTATGCAGAGCTGTGGCAGTAACTGGTAATCATAAACCAGTTATTAAACGAGTGGAAAATGGATGCAAACCTCTCTGGCCGAGACTTGCAAAGCTTCTGACGTGGGTCAAAGACAAAGGAGGCCCATTGCAGATAGTGTCTTTGGCTAGTGCAGAGCTATGTTTCAGAAACAACGGAATGAGACAAGTTGGAGAGAATCAACCGTGCAGATGAATTTTTGATGTACCAGGAATGAAAGACGGGACAGTAGTGATAATGGATCACCACTGGGCCTGCGGATCCAGAGCATACATGAAGCTGCCCAGTGACTGGGGAGGACTATGTTCCATTGTGATCGTTCATGTTCCAGCATTGTTGATTCCTAAAAGTGACTTGAACATTGGCGAGTTTCCACAAGCTGATGCTCACCTGAGGAAGGAGAGATCTGCTGAGCTCTTCAATCAAATGAAGAGAGAGAACTATTTCTCAGCTAAATCAATAGAAGCTTTTCATGCCATTTCATATGAACATATATTTTTCAGTCCGACTTCAGCAATATTCAGGACAATCTTTATGCCCAGGATCCAGGTGATGCAGCATGCGAAATGGTTACAAATAACCAGATGGGATCTTCTGCAGATGATCAACACCACCATAAAGGGATTTAATGCTATCAAGAAGGAGCTGAGAGCCATACGATTTATGACGCATTATCACAGCTATAGATGGAGGTGTTTGTGCCAAAATGGGAGAATCATGTTGCACATTCATGCCTTCTCACGATGACGAGAATGGCGTCTTGACAGAGGCCATAACAATGCTAACAAAATTAAATGTCAAGATGGAAGACGAAGTGGAAGACATTGCTGAAGACAGCTGGTTCGCGTCAATTTTCTCATGGGTTCCACAATGGATGGCATACATTTTTCAAGCTCCTTGGAGCCCTGTTGGTGATTATTATGTTTGGATTCTGTGTAATTAGGATAATAATCACACAATGCAAGAAGACTGCAAAGAAAGCAGTAGGAATGAAGATTGTGATTGATGTCAAATCAGGATTCGAACCTAAGGGGTTGACAAACAAAGAAATCAGAGAGGCTAGTATTCATGCACCTGAAGGGACAAAGTTCCTGTATCCGAAGAACCACAAGAAGTATGTGGGAAAATTGATTTACTGCAGTCCCAATGGGCAATGCAGTCGTATGACCTTGAGTGTTGATGAGCATGTGAAATCAGCAGGATGCCTGAAAGGAGTCATAAAGATATAAGTCCCAAAGAAGCACTTCTTCAGATGAGGATGTCTTGATGTGAAGATTGATGAGAGAGTGGTTGATGAATCTCTCAGATGGGGGAGTGTAGAGGAAGAGTCAAAAGCCCCTACCAGAAGCTCTGCCCTCATGTTGCTTATATGTTGGGAGCTGAAAATTGCAACATGTGCAGTACATGTGCAGTACTCGTGAGGATGCCTGTACCACAGAGAATCCTGGAAACAAGGTATCCTCTGAGAAAACCCTATATGCATTCACAAAGATATGATGGTCTTCTGGATAAAGTCCCGGAAGAAGTGTGAAAATGAGCGAGAAAGAAGACTGGTGATGTCATGCAAAGAAACGCTGAAGAAAATGAAAAGTCATTTCACAATTGTACTTATGCAGAAATGCAAGTAGACAAAGTGATCTTGAGGCTGACTACGTAGTAAATAGATTGCAGCGATGTAGCAATTTATACACATAGGAATCTATAGAACCTGGATGTTCCACAATGCACTTTTAGCAAGACTTGAACCCCGTGAATGGAGATGGCTTCAGTGTTGCACAGTTGGGAAATATCTGACGAGAATTCAAGAAAGGCTTGGCTGGCCCAGAACCAACAGTCGAGGCCATCGTGAGCCTGGTTTTCTGTCAAGTAGCTACATGAATGTGAGAAAGAAACAAACTTCTGTTTGAGGTGCAATGGAAAAACACTGAAGGCGTCAAGAGATCATCATTTAATAGTATTATATGCAGCGAAGAGTTAGAAAACACGGTCTCCAGTCACATGGTCAGATTGAAATAGACTTTGGTTCGAGCTACACTGAAACCAGAAGATAAAACCCATGCCACATTCCCTTTTATTCTCAGGCACAGAGAGCTTCTGCAAGGCCAAGTTCAAAGCCTTAATTTAATGACAGACTGCAAGAGTGATGATAGATGTCAGGCCAATTAGGTGGGAAGCTATGGTCAAGACCAGCCCACAGGCACCTGGGGTACCAGCCTGTGTAGCGTGCGGAATATTACAGAGGGGTGCAAGCGTGCCAACAAATTGTAGAGGGCCACGTATTAAAGAGCTCTATAGTTTGTGTAACCAATGCATCGTCGTGTATTTTGTGATGATGAAGATGACTTGCACTAGAGGAGGGCTTAGTTGTCTTCTTGATGTTAGAGACTCAATCACAACTCAATCACAACACCCGTTAGTATAGAACGTATATCTAGATGTTCCCTGTAAGCCTATCACATGCCCAAGTAGGGTTTTGTGGTTTGCTGATAACGAGTTTTGATTATAAAAGTTGTGTTTTTTATGAAATTCACGAGGGCATGCTTTGCAAGTTCCATTGATGTCCCTTGTAACTCCCTGTTTTAGACAATTGCAAATAAAACAGCACCATATTTTGCTAACATCCTGAGTCAATTTGATTATTGATGTCTGAGTAAGTTCTGCATCCCCATCCATCTCTAAGTATTGCAACCTCGTCTTAAAGGGCCCTAGGGCCCTAGGTCTATGGATTCATGAGCCTAAGGCGAGTGTGAACCCGATGGAGGGATGCCAAGAGAAAGCTAGGGAAATCGAAACCACTCTTACTGAAAATATGAAGTAAAAGATGAACTGTGTCTAGAAACTCATGAAATGTGTGAACAAGGGCTAAGTGAACGCGACAGAGAGAAGCCAAGGGAAAAGCTAAGAAAGTAATCCCGAATGTGATAGAACAAAGTGAACTGTAAAATTGCAAATGTGAACCCGGTTGAGGGATGTCTGCGAATCGGCGTGAAGTTTGATGCACCCGATAAGATTGTGTTAAGAGTGAAAGGCCGTAGTGAACCCGACGGAGGGAGGCCCAAGTTGCAAGAACGATCCGAGCCCGGTGGAGGGAGAACTAAGGGGCGAAGAGCAATCGCCCACTGTGCAAGATCACTGAAGGAACTTTTGTTTGTTTGTTATTTTGGTCAGCAGGCCTTCTAAGGCAAGAGACTTTGTAGACAAGAGACTTGGCCCCTGAAGGTCCTGATATCATTGAATGGAATATTGAGCCTCGTGCTGGAGAGGCCCAGGAGTGTGCTGTGCTCAGAAGTCCCGCCTTGTCCCGTGCTTAAAACGTGGGGAAGAGAGTCCCAGCCATACCATCCTGACTAATAATTTTGTGAATACTTCTTTCTTTTCTGGTGAACATTGTCCCACACTCTTTTTGTAATTTAGTGGTAAGGATTTGGCAATAGGTATTTTTAGAATAGGCTCATTTTATTTGACAAGGCGCTACTAGAACTACCTTATTATTATTTGATGGTTGTAGCTTTCTCGCATCTTAGCTTTAGGTTTAGATTAGGGGTTTTACTCACCCATGCATACAGTTTAATAAACACCATTTAACCGTGATCACTTGTGTATGTCTTTAATGTTGCCACCATGAGTTCCTTACAGAACGCAGGTGTGCCAACCCATGAGTGTGGTTTGGTACTGTGCCAATACATACAATGGGAGTGGGGGAGTGTGGACAAGCTCCTCCGCCAACTTATGTTTGCTTTACTGTACCTTCTCTCATAGTGGGAAATGCAAATAGTTGAATCCAACATCATGGGTCCTTTACTACCAATTCAGCTATCCCTCTGTTTTATCATAGCTTTGAATATGAGATTAGTTGAAAGCAGCCCTTTTCCGTCTATGCATAGGTTCTTTCGTGTTTTAAAGTTTGCATGCATGTGTGGCTGTTAATTATGTAGCTTCAGTTAATCATTTTGTGGCTGGGCAGATGCATTCATTCCCCATTACCACCACAAGTGTGCTGATCTTACTCATATGTTTAGTCCCAAAACCAGTTATGTAAAAAGAGAAAGGTGTTTTATTATACAAGGCTAAAGCTCAGGAGCTCATTCCCACTTTAATTCCTTCAAACATTATCCTACACCTGTCTGAGATTCCCTCTAAACTCTCATATTTGTTGGTCTCTTCTTCATCTGAAGTGAGAAACCAAAGGGTGTCTCACCTACTATTCCCAGGGGATCGCTCTCTCAGGTGGCCAGGGGACGGCCATTGCCTTTGGATTCAGACCCTGGCGGTGGACCAATGCAGGAGGATCACCTTGGTGAGGGGTCTTTGGGCTGTTGGGGTCAGACAACCAATGGTGAGAAGCAGTATTCCCCCCTTTCCCATACCCATGACCCATCCTATTTTATAGGAACCTCCAACATGCCAACTCCCCTTCGTTTTCAAAAGTCTCAGCAAAAGATAAAATGTGTTGTCATGAAGTGAAAAAGTGAATGATCTCTAAAATGCGTAATGACCAAGATTAACCTTGACAAAAACGGAAGTGAAAAGGTGAATATTGAACTTTTATACTTGTGACACTGAACTACCCCAACCAAGTGACACTGGGGCAAATAACACAGTCTAAGCTGAAGGGAAAGTCAAAGTGGTCCTGCGCAGGTCTATGGTAAAAGAATACTCGCACATTTGAAAATCTTCAACATCAGGAAAAGTTCTGAGTCCGGCTGAGGGAGACCGAAAGTGTGATAAATGAGGGGAAGGGAACCCCTAAAGAATGTGAATTAAGCTTGGGGAAGGGAACCCATGCAAGTGCTGTGATTGAGAGGTCTGAGACCGACTGAGCAAGACCTGCGTGAACTTTTGTTGAACTGTTAAAGAACTTTTGAAAGCTGGAATAAGTGACTTTAACGTGGAAGGCCAAGCGGGCCTCGATCCACATTTTGAACTGCCTTGTTTTGAGAAACTGAGCCAGAGTGTGTCATTCTGATTACGGGGACCACCTTACTCTGTGCTGTTCAACATAGGAAGGAGAGCTGACTCAGTCACATTCATTCCTTACGTTATGACACTGATTTTCCTTTGCATACATACTCCCCTTTACACACGTTTTGTATAAGAGATAGGGCAGGCATTAGGGTTTGTTAGTATAGGCCATCTTTGATTTGACAGAGAGTGACTAGGACTGTGATTCTTTATATATAGTAGAGACTACTCCCATCCTAGCTATAAGGCAAAGCTGGAAGTTTTCCAAACCCCGAAAATTGAATAAAGGTTTTGAAATGATATCTCGTGTGTCAGCATCATACTTTTGATACGATGCCTCCCTTACACTGGTTATCTCTGAATGTCACTTACTTAGTCTCAGTAACAATAGTCAATGTTGGGACAGACGTTTACGAAGGGGCAAAGTAGGCCATATGGGCCTAAGGATTTGTTTGCACTCTTGAAAAGGGCATTTCTGTTGTGCATCTTACAGAGAGCCACAGTGTGCAAAATATCGGTGGTGCACGTTGGGTGGCAATCACTGGCTTCCAAATTCCAAGCATATGTGTCTGTGCATTTCACTTGGGCTGATAAGGTAAAAAGCTTTTATAACGCTTCCATTTTTCATGGAGAGGGTCGCCGGCACAGAGGAGTCAGCAAATGATGGCCTGTGTCAGAGACAAGAAGGTGAACAATCTTGGCATTTGTAAATCATGACTAATTAAGGGGCATGGGGAAAAATAACTGGTTCATTTCCACTCCTATTCGTGGACTATCACTAGCCCTCTGTCCAATTCAGCTACTGTTCTAGACATGCAGTGGTTTTCTAAAGAGAGTGCATTGTTAAGAGACAAAGACTTGCCTGAGGCTCCAGGAGGCCGGCTGCGTTCCCCTTCGCAGTCGTTCCACCTGTGGTCACCGCGTGGATGGGGAAGCAGCGAGGTCCAAACTAGGCTGCACAGGAGCACCAGGCGCAGGGCGGCTCGAGGGTGGTCCTTGGGGTACTTCCTCGTCGCCAATGTTAAGAGAAAGGGTCCAGACCATCAAAAGTTGAGAAAGTGCTTTATTAAGCAAGAGCCTAAGAAACAGCAGGCACCCCCTTGAGAGGCAGGCTCCAACTGAACTATATGGAACATAAAGTAAAGAATAACACTCCAAGGTGGAACTTCACACCATCACAATGCATGGAGTTCAGAGCATTACACAGCGTATGACTCCATTACTCCTTAACCTAAATATATATATAATAAAAGATAGAAAGATCCACCTCAACATGCATCTGGGACTGTGAGGAAATACCATCTGGCAAGGGTGTAGAAGAGCTGGCCTTTTCGTTTTTATTAATTAATAATATCATGCAGGTAATTTCAACTCAGAAAGGGTGGTCTGTTAACCAGACCCTCGTTTCATTTAGCTCCATGCAAAAAGCATAGTGCCACATGTGCCCTGCTGCAAGTTCCTCCTGATATCCTGCACCTTCTCTCCAGTGGCACAGAGCACGTTCAAAGGTCACAGGTGCCCTTTTGACAGCTGTGAACCCAGCAATGTAAACTCAGCACAAAGGCTGCATTTAAATCTGAACCTCTGGTCCAAAACTACATACTTTTATTATGTATTTATTTAACATTTGTAGAGCGCTCCAAACCCATGGGCATCTAGGTGCAAGTTACATAGAAGACACGACAACAAACAAAACAGTAATGATGTTAGCTATATGGTCGGGTTGCTGGTATCATGGATGAAGGACCCCGATCGTCAGTGCTATCAATTATAAGCAATGGAAGATGAATTACATTCATAGCCGGGCATGCTGTGACCCCCTGCTTTCTTTTGCTTGAATCTAGGGACAGGGAGGAGGTGTGCATAGGCAGCTTGTGTGGGTCTGGTAGATTGTGGCTCAGTGAATTTGCTTGATAATTAAGGAGAGCTGGTGTTAGCCATGCATTTATGTGTGCTAGAGACTTTAACATGATGTGTCCCAACCTACAGCCAGTGGGCATCTCTTCTAGCAGCTGAGAGGTGCACTTTTTTTGGAATGTTTAAGGCTACTCTTAAGGCATTGTTTTGGATTGCAGAGTTTTTGGATGTTGCGAGTGGTTGAGCCAGCAAAGAGGCCATTGCAGTAGTCTCTTCTGGAAAGAATCAATGCTCTGGGTATCGTGTTACAGCTCTCAGAGGTGAGGAATAGTCTGCAGGCATTCATGGTTTTGTTTGTGTATGCTACCACAGATGCAATCACATTCACTTGTCTTGTTAGAGAAAGCGACAAGTCTAAATAGACCCCAAGCATCTTTACTTCTTTTGCGACTAGGATTGTGTTCCTCTCTATGACAAAGTATTTGTAAATGTCCTTTTGCTTATTTAGTCGTGTTGAGTTTCCACAAGAAGTATCTCAATTTTTTCATCAGTTAAGCTAAAGCCAGGTTCAGTCATCCAGGCTTGGATGATTTGGTATATTCTGTTCAGTTTGGTGGAATCAGAATTATGGTTTCCAGAGATAGGGAAGAAGATCTGGGTGTCATCCGCATAGTTAGTATAGGAGACACCCTGCTTGTGATGAATTTGACCAATTGAATCATGATGAATTATCATTTTGGTGGACATTTAATCTTTAAACATAAGCCCTACCTGAGTTGGGGTATGGTCGCTGGTAATTCACATAATTATTATGCCACATATAATTGGATTCATGCACATGCCAACACTGTGTTCCCAGGTCAGCTGTGGAAGGGTTGTGTGTATTCTCCTTAGACAGCTTGTCTCTGCCAGCCAAAAGATACAGTCAGTGAAGGCTAATTCAAGAATATATATTATCACAGTTTCTAATGGAATATAACAATGTCCAACAATATAGAAGAAAAAGTTACATATCACATACAGTAATATCAAAACAACCATACATAAAGCACAAAGGACATATATAAAGTGCATATATGAGCAGCCAAACCTCTCAGAACAAAGTGCTATGTGCTAACAATCCACAATACCTCAAACACAAACAGACCTACATAAAGTGTATATAGTAGCAGCAAAATGTCTGCCAGCCAGCAGGACAGGAGACTGAAAGTCTATCAGGCTCATTACGAGTTTGGCAGTGTGGGAAAAAGTGGTTGTAGTTCCATTTACCTCAATTTATCCAGCACCGTCAAACTACAAGCATGTCGGTATTACCTCAGGCAGAGATTTGGATGTAAACTGAAGGATTTATCTCCAGCTTCAAGCTTTTTCCCCGGAGAGCTCCGTCTGAGTAGCTGTCTTGCTGGAGAAAGATGGTACTCAACCTCACAAAGGAGAGACATAGGGGCTCATTATGTGTTTATTGATATCGCAGTGCTAATACAATAGACAACATTGGTAGAGTCACAGGTGGATGTGTGTCTCAACATGATTGTTTTGCCTGTGTAAGGATGATTGATCGTTTTGCCTTTGATGATGTTATTGCAGTGTTGACAATAAGTGAAAGGCAAGATGCCTTAAACTGACTCTGTAAATGTTCTAGGTGTGCTTATAACTGCTCTAATGACAAAGTCACAAATTGCTTGACTTTTCTTTTATAAGCAAAAATGGGTGCTTTTGGAAAATGTTTAACCAGTGTAAGATCCAAATGTAGCATATTCCAGTTTGTCTTGATCTGAGCACTTTGGTGTGAGTATGTTGTCACATACACCATGTCTGATGAGGAATCCTTCACTTTGGGTGCTATGCTTGAGGGCCATGTAATTTCATTGGCTTTTTGGGCGGGTTGTTGGATATTAGTCATTGTATGACTTCTTTTGAAAAAATGCTTGACAGTTCACAGGATTTTTGTATGTATTGGTGATTGTCTGAGATGATCCGTTTATATCTCAGAAATTGGCAGAAGGGAATGCTCTCAATTGTAGGATTTGTATGAAATCTAGTGGTGAGTAAAATGATGTTCTTGTCAGTCGGTTTGGTGTAGACTGTGGTATTCAAGCATTCATTGTGTACATAGACTTCGACATCAAGAAATTCTAATTTGGCCAGGCTATATTTCATGGTAAATTTTATTCTGGGTATTATTTGATTCATAACTTCAAAGAATTCACCCAATTGTTGTACCAAGCCTGTCCAAATGCCAAAAATATCGTCTATGTAACAAAAATAAATTCTAATATATTTTGTACAACAATAATTGGTAAGGATATGCTCCTCTTCTAAATGTGCCATATTTGTGTTGGCATAACCCAGAGCCATTGCAGCTCCCATTGATGTATCTGCTATTTGAATGAAGTAACAATCATCAAATCTGAAAAAATTGTTGCTTAACACAATCTTAAGCAAACTTAGAACAAAGATTATATCTGCAGGACATTCTGGTGCTGCCAGCAATAATCATTCTACAGCCTTGATCCCATCTTGATGAGTTATATTGGTGTAGAGACTTGTAACATCAAATGTAAATAGACTATCTTTTTTCACAATTTTCTGTATTTCAGTCAAGAAGTCATTGGTACCTCTAAGATCGTTTTTTGTACTGGGGGTTGTATGATGTAATCAATGTATTTGGCTAATGGTTCCAATAAGCTCTTTGTTGTTGCAATTACTGGACGTCCTTAGGGATCTTTTAATTAAATCATATTTATTTATTTATTTATTCGGGTTTGTAAAGCGCACAGCAGCCCTGCGGCATCGTGGCGCTTGTTACATACATAGCATGGTTACATATACAGATCATACAAGAACATTACAGGAAGTGTGATATTTACATATTTACAGAAAAGGCTACATTTGTACTGTGCAAGGAGTGAGATCTTGAGTTTCCTACGAAATGCAGGGATTGAACTTTCTGCTCTGATGTCTGTAGGTAGCGCGTTCCAGGCTTTGGCCGCAATATAGGGGAAGCCTAAGCTGCCGGCATTGGCTCTATTGATATGAGGGATGTGGAGTTGGTTAGTGTATTGTGTCCTGGTGGGATGTGTAGATGAGGATTTGGAGATGGTCTCAGATAGGTATGAGGGTGAAGAGAGGGAGAGGCATTTATGTGTGAGGGTGAGGATTCTGAATGTGATTCGATCTTTGACCGGGAGCCAGTGAGCTGACTGTCTGGCCTGGGTGATATATTCCCTTCTTGGGATGCTTAGGGCAGCCCGGAGGGCATTGTTATGTGTGACCTGGAGCCTGTTGAGGTTTTTAGCGGATGTGCCTGCCAAAAGGGCATTGCAATAGTCTAGTTTTGGTCCAATGGTTGCTCTAGCTATTGACAGGCAGTTGGGTTTGGGTAGGTATGGTTTTACGGTGTTTATTAGTTTGGTGGTATGTGCAGAGCCAGAGGTGATAGCGCTTACTTGCCTAGTCATGGTTAGTGAGTAGTCTAGTTATACTCCCAGCGTCTTGACTGCTGTAGAGGCAGGGATGGTGGAATTGTCGATGGTGAAGTTGGCATACAGTTTGTCAAGCTTAGCTAAGGTGTTTTTTTGGCCTAATATCATAATCTCTGTCTTGTCCCCATTGAGGCAGAGTCCATTTACCTCCATCCAGGCCTGAATAGTGGAGTAGATTGTGTGAAGTGCTTCGGCATCATCGTAGTATGATCCTGAGAGGGGTAGAAGTACTTGCGTGTCATCAGCGTAGTTATGATACGCGATGCCAAGTGAGTCAAGCTTGTCGAAGAGGGGCTTCGTAAACAGGTTGTATAAAGTAGGTGCTGTGCAAGATCCCTACGGGACTCTGCAATGGATTGTGGTAGGTGTGGCGTTGGCTATATCCGAGAAGACTTTCATGGCTCTTCCTTCGAGGAAGGAGGTGACCCAGAGAGCTGCTTCTTTGGAAAAGTTGGCTGAGTGTGTGAGGTGTGATGTGAGAGTCTTGTGGTCAACCAGATCGAAGGCGGCTGAGAGATCTAGGAGGAGCAGCAATGCTGGCTTTCCTTTGTCCATGATTTGGGTGATCTGTTTCTTAAGGTCTACCAGAGCTGTTTTAGTGATGTGTCCTTTCCGGAATCCGGATTTCCTGGTCCCTAGAAAGGAGTGAAGACAGATAAAGTGAAGACAGATCCTCTGCTGTGTAGGATTATGCTACACATGCTACAGTGGTGTCAGTTACATTTCACTGAGTGATCAGGTCAGTGCTCCCTACATTCAAATCATGCTAGAGTAACTTTAGAAGCTTTTTACATGTCATAATTAGTTCATCTTTGGAGTTGTAATTAGACATATTTTTAAATTACGGGAAGGTGTTGAGTTCCTATTACCTGAACAAGAGAACTATTCTCGAAACGCATAGTGAGAGCAGGAAATCCGAAATTGGGAACATTCCATCACCTTTTTCAAATTAGTACTGGGATTATCCTTGCATGGACTCATTCTGTTAACAAGTGCTAACTTATATCCACTATGTTATGCACAAATAATGTATGTATTTCATGACCAATAATTTGATCTTTGAGTGAGATTGACCATTTATGTATGCATGAATTTCTTTTGAAAACAAGCGCAGTATATACACTGTAGTTCTATATATGACTAACTAATTACATGTTGTCACAGTTATTGAATTTCTCTGGACATACATTATTTGATTGACTTTATTGTCCAGAATGTATATTCTTTTTTAATAAAACAAAATTATTTGATTCATAAACACACTTTTTAAAAAACAATTCTGTGTTATATTGATTGAATTTTTGTGAACGTATCTTTATGTCCTAAATAATTATTCAACTATTGAAGTGGGTTTCCACGCAACAGTGCACTGTTATTTCCTTGAAGGTTTTCAAGGGACAACTGTATGTCTTTGCTGTTTTTGACCTATCCCCTTAGCTAGGGATACCTTTAGCATTTGCAATAGAAACAGTATTTACACTATTTAATTTGTTATGATTATAGTGAATTTGTGCGTCACTCCTATTCTACTTTGTAACTTTTTTCTAGGTGACTTTATCGCATAGAACCCTTTTTAAAGGGGTGGGTTTTTATAGGGTTTTTACCAGTTAGATGGGCATCGGTGTGTTTAATTCAATTATATATTTTTATAGAGCCTTGATTGGACATACCTTTATTTTGTACTGTTATACTAGTCCTGTTTTGGTTAACACTGGATCACATTCACACCCTTTTTGAGAGTCTAACCTTCCTTCTGACCACATAACCACAAACGTCGAAGGAAGTATATCCCTTTGCTGTGCCTGCATGATCTTAATGATTGGGGTCACTGTTGATTTGTAGAAGTGTGGGGGCTGAGTAAGTGATTTAGCCACTGGTCACCTTTATACTTCAAAAGAGCAGAAGTCATTTTGTCATAGGGATCCACAATGGTAATATTAACGAGAGTGGTGACATGTCAAGTGTGGATCAATTACCAGATAAACAGAACAAGGTGGTTATTTTGGAACTTTATGTGTCCAGTGGCAAATTAATTAACAGGATGGCATAACATGCAACTAAATCATGTGAGGATAGGACCAGTGATTTATAAATAAAATTTGCAGAGAAATAAAAAGTTGAAAAAGATTGTTTTACTTAGTTTTCCTTCCCATCAGTTTCTCACCCCTCTCCTCTTGAAGGCCCAGGTCTCGCTTCTTCTGGGTGCTGTGCTCATGATGGGTCTTTAGACAGTGGCGTAGCACACAATTTGTGGCATGCCACACTCTCGGTCGGCCTTGACCACCACGTGTGCGCAATGTTCATGATAATCATGCTGCTGCAGGGGCACACACTTCTACAGGTGAAAGATGTAAGTATGTTTTTTAATTAAAGCTTACATGTTTCAGCAAGTGTAGAAAGAAGGAGCAGAGCCTGGTCCCCAAATATACCAGCCACCAGGTGTGGCTGTTGAGTTATTTTATTGCAGGGTGTAAATATCTGCCACAGGTATGCGAGAGCGACCAAGCGCGGCGAGGAAGCCCGAACCAGCTAAAACAATTTGGGGGACTCCCCTCACGAGAAAATGTTTTGAATAATTGGTTAAAATTATGTATTATACAGCACACTTTCTGTGAAAAATTTAGTAAAAGACCATTTTACAATCGGTTTTGTAGGGTAACTCATGAAATAATTCAATAGATGCAAGTCACCAAAAGTGCACAGGAGCATTTCCCAATGCATTTTCATGCCTTTCCCCGCAATATATGCCAGTATATAAAACATTTTCATGTTGGCTGTAGCTATACTTTTCCATGCGAGCTCTTCCAATATATGCCAATGCTCCCATAAAAGAATATACTTGTGTTCGCTTTGCGCATAATGCCAGTAATGATGCTATAAAAAACATGTTGAAGCTGGCTCTGCCAGAATATGCGATTACCCCTATGTAAGAACATACGCTGGTTGGATTGGCCATTAAAAGTGCCATGCCACAATAAGAAATCATGTCCAAACGGGTTCCAATGTAGGCCAGTGTAGATACGTAAGAACACTTATGACGCTTGCTTTATCATAGATGCTCAGTGAAGAAAAGTCTGCCACAGTAAATAGCTAGGCTTGCTACGCCAAATTCCCAATCTAGCCAAATGATAACACTTGTCATGCTTGCTTTATCATAGATACCCAAAAAAGAAATGTCATGCCATAGTAAGCAATTGCTAGAGTGACTGCACCAAAATGCGAGTCTAGCCATGTAATAAAACACATGCCACGTAATAACACACATGAAGTTGACTTTGTCTGAAATTCCAGTAAAACATGCCATGTCACTTATAAAATGTCAAAAATACTCCAGTGATCCCCGGCCTCACATTCATCCCCTTTCACCTACCAGTCACTCACCAATACAACTTTGAGTCAAACAGTATTCTCCACCCGGGCAGCCACCACCCAGAACATTCAAACACACACATAATTATATTCAAACCATTCACCCAACAGTCTCTCGCCCATATGTCTTCTCTCATTCACTCGCATTGCATTCTCCGCACAGGCACCCACACACCCAGAACATACATACATCCACATAATCACATTCATGCCCATTCACCCGTAACCTTCTCTCACATCTACTCACACTGTCTTCTCCACACAGGCACCCATACACCCAGGACATTCAAACACAATCACATTCATACTCATTCACCCACCAGTTACTCACCCACACACCTTCTCTCACATCCACTCACACTGCATTCTCTACACAGGCATTCACTCACCCAGAACATTCAAAGTCTCACATAATCACATCTATAGGCATTCAACTGCCAGTCACTAACCCATAAACCTTCTCTCACATCCACTGACACTACATTTTCCACCGCATATGCATCCATACACCCAGAGCACACACACACATACACACACACACACACAATCAAATTCATACTAATTTACCCACCAGTCACTGACCTATACCACATACATGCATACAACACACCCCTCACACTCGCAAATTACACAAATTGTAGCTTTCAAGCCCCGGGGCTGACATGGGATTTAACAGCCTGCCAGCTTCACGTGGGCCTCTGCTCGGGCTACAGGACATTAAATCCCATAAACACCCGGCCACTGGGGCGTGAAAGCTATTTGCACCCCCGGATTTCCCGGCATGCAAATAGATTTCATATTTTTTCTTCCAACGGGAGATGTGCTCAGTGCGAGCACATCACCCATTAGAATGAAGAAAAATGTCCCAAAAAATGCCGGCCACCATTAAACTAGAAAAGGGACTATGGCCCTCAATACGGCCCTGGCGGTAAGTACCGGTCATTACCGGCATGGCGCAATTACGCGCCATGCCAGTAATTAACTCACTGCCATGCAGCAAAAGCCCAAAAAATCCCCCTTTCCGGCATCGTCTGCAGTGGAAATAGCACTTCCGGCATCCTAGCCATCGGCATTAGCGGTCACCGCTATTAAAAGTGACCGTAAATAAGCAGAACCGGAAGTATCGTCATCGCACAGGAACGGGAAAGAGCACGGCGGCCATCTTTAAAAACACAATCCATTGCCATCCACCACAACCAGGAGCCATCTGACCCCCAGAACTCCCACACACCTCAACCACTACCTGTCTGAATTTAGGATGGCAAAAGCTGTCAAAAAAACTGGAGATCGGCTGCGCCAGGAGCGCTTCTCCAGAGAGGACACTTCAGGAGCATGCAGGAGCATGCAGACGTGGTGTTTGCAACTGACATGTCCGGACCAGCGCTGCTGCGTAAAAAGCAGATTTGGGCATTGGTCGCCCAGAGGGTCAGTGCTGTCGCCACCACACCCTGCACACCAAAACAATGCCGCAAGCGATGGGAGGCCTTGGTCTACGTGTGCGAAGCATACTGTGGGCAAACCAAAACCTTGGGATGGCGACAGGTGGAGGTGCAGAGTCACCCATAAAACTCCAACCATGGGAGGAGATATGTGCCTCCACCATAGGCACCGAGCCAATAGAGGGAGTCGGGGACATGGAGAGAGGAGCCCCGTCAACAGCCGATGCAGGTAGGTGTCTCTAATCAAACAATGCCAATACCACGACGATGATGTCCACATGAACTGACAGTGCAATGATGTATATCAGGGTCCACCACACACATAAGCACAAGACTGCCTACAGGCAGTGCAGAGCATCACCTTGTCCACATGCATGATGCACCCCATTTGTGTTGCAACCCATATGCCTCCATGCATCACCCACCCAAGAGTGAGGCAACCTGTATGTCACTCCCCACAATGTGACTCATCTACCAATCCATATCAATGCAGCCACCCCAATGCATGCTCAATGCCCGTAGACCCATCACTAACCCTCTCCCTCCTTTGGTCCCCCAAAGGCACACAATCTGACAGCGCTGATGAGGACACCGGTGCCACACCACGGAAGAAGGCCAGGGCAGAGGAGAGACAGCACCGCCCCTCCACTTCAAGGGGCATAGGCCAACCAGCACGACACCCAAGTGTGGGCGGCAGAATGGACTGCATCGGCTGCAAGCAGCACAGTTGGCGAAACAGCTGCCACAGAAGCAATCTCTGATGACGAGGAAGGGGATGTGCTGCATGTTGTAACTCCCCCCACTGGCCCCTTGCAATCCCCACTCCCGTCCCCATGCAGCCTGCCCGACACCAGCATGCACGGGCTGTCTCTGGCTAACTCATGGCCATCAACTCCCATCCCCACCCCAACTGTGCCCGAGGAACAAAGTATTTTGGGAACCCCTCAGACATCCACCCCAGCCCCAAACACCCAACAGGGGATCCAGGACATTGTAAGGTGCCAGCAACAGCTCACTGGCCTCTTGACACAGCACATTACTGAATGTGGTAGTATAAGGGACGACATACGTGAATGTGCTGCTTCCCTGAAGTCAGCAATAGAGTCATCCTCAAAAGACATATGTGCAGAACTGGCCACAGTGCGGCAGGTACTGTCTGAGATGGTGGCAGCAATGCGGGATATGCATCCACCACAGTCATCCGAGCAACCTAGTACATCTTCAGCTGCTAGTTCCACCAGGACCAGCCCCATGCGCAGGTCTGGCTGGAACCTGCGCCGATCAGACAGGGGGGCACTTGGTGCTGGAAGAGGGGGATGCCAGTAGGCACAGCCTGGCATACTGGTGCTATGTGGTCCACTGGTGGACAGTACTGCACACCATGTGTTGGGGAGTTGAGGGGGGAGGGAGGAGTGGGTGTGTTGGGGAGTTGAGGGGGGAGGGGGAAGTGGGTGTGTGGGGGAGTTGATGGGGGAGGGGGTAGATGGTGTTTGGGGGAGTTGAGGGGGAGGAGGGAGAGGGTGTGTTGGGGAGTTGAGGGGGCAGGAGGGAGAGGGTGTGTTGGGGAGTTGAGGGGGTAGGGGTGAGTGGGTGTGTGGGGGAGTTGAGGGGGGAGGGGGAGTGGGTGTGTGGCGGAGTTGAGCGGGAAGGGGGGAGAGGGTGTGTGGGGGAGTTGAGGGGCTAGGGGGAAGAGGGTGTGTTGGGGAGTTGAGGGGAGGGGGTAGACGGTGTGTTGGGGAGTTGAGGGGGAGGGGGTATGGGTGTGTGGGGTGGAGGGCTTGTTCACTTAGTTATGCTTCTTCAATACACATTTTGGTTACTCATAATTCACATGTGAGGACATTGCTTATTGCATACGTGTGCTTTATTGGTTAACAGTCTACAGTGTCCATGTCCCTGACACACCCAGTGCCCGAGTGGCATCTCCATGTAACACCCCCCGTCCATGTGTGCTAGAAACATTAGTTGATCAGAGTCTGACGCATGTCACGTCACTCCTGTGCATCGCTGCCTCCCTGAGGTGCTGCCCCATCTCCACCCTCCTCATTCTCTTCGTCAGGTGCTTGCAGTTCAGCGTCAGGGGGCAGGGGCACATTCTGTCTGATACGCATATTGTGTAGCATGACACATGCCATGACGATCTTTGCCACCTTCTCAAGGCGGTACAGGAGTACCCCACCAGACCTGCTGAGGCAGCGAAACCGTGCCTTCAAGAGGCCAAATGTCTGCTCAATCACCACACAGGTTTGTGTATGGGCACGATTATAGTCCTCCTCGTGCCTGTTCTGTGGGTTCCGGACTGGGGTAAGGAGCCACCTCTTCAAGGGATAGCCTGCATCACCTGCATGTGGGCAACAATGTATGTGTAAGTTATCACATCATATTTGACCTCATTAAGTGACACCATGGCATGCATTTATTTCTTAAATTCAACCCCATTTCCATGCATGAATGGAGACACACAATGTGACTGCTATGTGTGTATTCCTCTTATGGACTGGTTTGCATGCCATCAACTATGGGCGCAGGGGGGTCCAGTTCCTTGTGAGTGCTCATGCACTGTGTTAGTCCACGGCGGTTGTTTCTGTGATCTGGCAGATGTCCAATAATTTGTATGCTTTCATCCTGGCACCGTTGATGTCAGCCTCATGATGATCTCACTACGCACAACAAATGGTGTCATGCAATTCAGTTGGGCCTCTGTGTCAGTGTAGTGGTGTATTGATGTATTTGACCCTCATGTGACTCCTTTGTACGCAGTAATGGGGGACTGTCCTTTCAGTTGATGGTGTTTGGTGCTGCGTATTGGCTATAGTCACTGCTTGTAGCTGCATTTTGTTGAGGGGGATGCGGTCTGATTTGGTACAGTGCACATGCAGATGGCTGTGGAATGGTTGTGACACTGCTTCATTTACATGGTAGGGCTGCTTACATCATTATGTGTTCAGGTGTCAGCTCCAGTCTGGGCTGCTTTGGGGTATGAGCATGCTCCATTCCCTCTGGCACTCGCAGCCAGGTGAAGTATGCATCCCCCCCCCATCTCAGCCAGGTGCAGTATGCATTCCTCCCCCCTCATCTCAGCCAGGTGAAGTATGCATCTCTCCCCCCCATCTCAGCCAGGTGAAGTATGCATCTTTCCCCCCCATCTCAGCCAGGTGAAGTATGCATCTCTCCTCCCCATCTCAGCCAGGTGAAGTATGCATCTCTCCCCCCCATCTCAGCCAGGTGAAGTATGCATCTATACCTCAATCACCTACCCACATCACATTTCCATGGGCGTAACATGCGACTCACCGAGAAGCCAGGATCTCTGCCCTGCATGTCGCTCTATGTAGCGTGGTATCGTGGAGTTCCGCAGGACCATTGAATCATGGGTTGATCCGGGGAATCGGGCACAACAATGTGTGATCATCTTGTTGGAGTCACATACCATTTGCACGTTGAGTGAGTGGTATAGTTTACGGTTGTGGTACGCTACCTCCATGGCATGTGGGACCACCAATTCCCCATGGGTGCAGTCAATGGCACCAAAGCAACCAGGTATGCCGGCCAGTGAATGGAAACCTACTTTGGTGTTTGAGATCTCCTGGGCAGACCGTGGTAAGGAAATGTGGTCGTCTGTGTGTTTGAGGAGGGCATCAAGCACTTGGTTCAGCATACGTGAGATAATGGTTGAGAAATGCCATGCAAGTGCCCCACTGTGTGCTGGTAGGTGCCTGTGGCCAGGAAGTGGAGTACAGACACTTCCTTCAGTAGGGGTGGGATGGCAGTGCGTGTTTCAATGAGGCTGACAATGTCGTCATGTATCATGTCCACAATGGTGGTGATGGTGGTGATGGTGTCCCGGTCCAGACGGTACATAGTGTGGATCGGCTCAGCAGTTAGGTTGAATGGACTGGCTCTGATGCGTGGGACTGGTGGCTGCCTGCGTGGTGCCACTGGCTGTGCTGGTGAGGCATGCTGGCCCTGCCTTGCCCTCCTTCTCCTGCTGCGTCTCCTCTGTGCTGCCTGTTGTTGTTGTTGTTGTTGTTGTAGCACTTCCACTGCAATCAGGTCCTCCAGCCCCAGCATTGCTAGTAGTATTGGAATCATTGTGGAGTGTGGCTGGGTGTGGGAAGGGGTGGGGTGTGCTCCTCTTGTGCTTGCCCAGTCTGTATTGCCTCCACCTGTGCTGATTGTGTGCACCTGTGGCAGTTAGGAACACTGCACATGGCCATTTACAGGTGGTCCGCTATGGCAGTATTTGCACCATGGCGGTTAGGTACTTTACGGCCTTCACTAGGGCGTTAATTGCATTTCCGCGCGACTCGTAATGTTCCCCACTTTGCACCATGCCGGTATTTGCAGCATGGGTGGTCGCGTGCCCGCGCCCTTGGCGCTTTTAGCGGCACCGTTAATTACGGTGCAGCTAATAGCGCTTTATCAGGAGATAATCGGCCGGAGCGGTAAGCGATGCCGGTAATCCTTTCCAAGCATCGTTTTTCACTTACCGCCAGGGTCTTAATGAGGGCCTATATCCCTTTTTGGATTGCAGCAGCCATGGAAAACAGGTTCCCAAATGGCCACCATCATCCGAAAAGGACATAGTCCCTTTTCTATTTTTATGTATAGTTTTATTGGGCCAGGCATTTATATTGACTTTTTTAATTCTTTTTTTTTAACACCACAGGCTGTGAATGCACAATCGCACCCAGGTAATCTGCATTTCCTGGCTGCTAATACACAGGCCTCTGGGTCCTCCGGGCTGCATGCAGGCAAGAATCAGGAAGCAAGCTTCCTGGTTACTATATGATGCAGCGTGAGGAAGCCGGAGGCGGAGCGCCTCCTTACTGCGCTGCGAGCCGCATCCAACCCAGCCCAGAATTCATCCAGATTGGTGAGGGCTGGGCTGGGACCCGTCCTCACCAATCCCAGAACTGATGTAGCAGGGTTCCAACACCACAGGGGCTGCAGGGGCTCCTGCTACACCAGTCCCTTTAAGGCATCATTTAGAGATTTCCCTGAGGCTTCTCAATTGAGGATGGTTGTCAGTTCTTTTGCCTGGTCATTCCCAGGGTTTGTAAGTAGCAGAGCAGGTACCTTGCTGCTATCTATTGGAAGTCGTCCCCTGAGCCAAGGTTTTTTCAACGGCGCTGCTGTGATGCCAGTGCCACAAGGGTCTCTGGCCTTCCTGCTCCTGCTACACAATGGGGTGCATGGGACACCCCCCTCCCTCTTGTGTGCACCTGCAGTGTTGTGGGCTCTGTGGGAGTGCTCTTCTCCTTTTCAGGTCAGCCTAGCAGACCAACTGGCCATGGCCCAGCCGGCAGCAGAGTTCGAGGACCCAGCAAATGGGAGACAGGGAAGGGATGCTGGGCCTTGGTTGCGGATGCCAGCTTAAGCCCCGGACCATGGACAGTGGCCTTAATGCAGGCACTACTTCATGGCCTCACAGCCATGTGTTCCGGTAGGACTGTCCCGGGCAATCTGGTTCTTCGGGTGGGTGAAACTGGCGATCTGACCGGGGTGGTTGGATCAGATGGTCTGAGTTGTGGCTGGCCCGGCTGTCTCCTACATTTGAATGTGGCCGGGCTCCATAATAGTCTGTGGGAAGTGTCTCCTTGTGGGACGGTCATATGTCACGGGAGCTGGATGGTTTTCTCTGTGCTTTGACTGGGGCCCCTGAGCAGATGGGGACCAACAGGCCTGTCCACAGAGGGAGAGGCTAAGCAAGCCTGGTAGGTGTCCCGGGGAAGTGCTACTGGGGCTCAGCCAGGAATTGGGGGACCCTGGCCCTCTCCAGCGAGCATAGCTTGAAGGTGTCCCAGCCAGAGCCACAGGGGCCCAGGGGAGCTGCCCACACTATTGTGCATCAGCCTCAGATGCAGGTTGCCACACCGACTTTGGGTGCCGCTGGGTAGACCATAGCTGTTAAGCTTCTTTTTTCCAATTAGTACACCTGAATGCAGTCCTGTTTTTTTTTTATTTCATGCCCTGCATGTCTATGCGAGCAGACAAGGACATTTTGCAAGCCCTGATGAATATGGCAGTTAGTTGAGGCATTTGTTGCAGTTGGTGCATGCCACTCAGGGGAGCAAATGTTATAGTAACATTGTGCCTGGGGATGTCTTCATACTGTTATGAGATTTACCTGTGTTGGGTAGAGGTGAGCAGGTCCAGAAGCACTGGTGCGGACCGAGACATCATGAAGATGGCAGTCAGGAAAGGCCTTTGTTGCAGTTGTTGCATGCCACTCAGAGGAGCCATGATATGGTGTCATTGTGCCTGGGGATTACTTCACTCTGTTATGAGATTTGACTTGTGTTGGGTGGAGGTGAAAAGGCCCAACAACAATGTTGGAGGGACACATCATGAAGAGGGCAAGTCAGGTGAGGTATTTTTTGCAATTCCTGCATGCCACTCAGGAGAGCACATGGTATGCTGGCATTGTGCCTGGGGATGTCTTCACTCTGTTATGAGATTTTACCTGTGTTGGGTGGAGGTGAGCAGGTTCAGCCAAAATGGTGCAGTCATGTGAGTCCTTTGTTGCAGTTGGTGCATGCCACTCAGGGGAGCACATGCTATGGAGACATTGTGTCTGGGGATGTCTTCACTCTGTTTAATATGTTGTGCCTGTGACAAGGATACTGCTATTTCCACTTGCTATGACTATGTAGGTGGTTTGTGCACTTGATGTGATGGATGTGGATAGGGTGCCATTCTAGTTTACGTGTTATGGGGCACACACAATTTGCCTCTTGTGGGATGTATTGACCCACTCCGCTGTGCTATGCGCCATCACTCTGATAGTTATGGTGCAAGAAACTGCAACAATGGCGGCAAAACTCTGGGGTGCGCCAAAAACCTACAAAAACCGCATTCGCAAACACACAAAAAGATGGATGCACAACCTGACACCCATGGTGCATAGGTGGTGGGATAGAGCACACACTGCAGAAAAGGTGCCAGTGGGCTCCATGACCAGCAAACAGAGTGCAGAGAGAGAAACAGTGCTTTCCAAATGAAACTCCAAAATATGCCTACAAATGACATCTGCTTTGTTGCTAAAAACTCCCAAAATGCCTATAGACCACATTTCTCATCATTCAAAATCTTGCTTGCCGCAAAAATTCATGTAATCTAATGAAGCCTGGTGGATATACAAATTCCTAAGTGTAAAGAGTAAAACATTTCCTCAGACAAACTGGATTGTCTGTAAACTGACAGCCCCTGTCAAAATCTGTGTGCGCTACACTGGGCTACCTGTGGATGACAGCTGTCAGATGAGATCCTGACGAAACTTCAAAGTATTTAAACTAAAAGTCTGCAAACATAAAAGATTGTTGCTAAATGGAATACAGATCTTATTTGTGTTTTTGATCACACAGATTTAAAGCTAAGAAAGTAATGTATTTATGTGATTTGATGCAACAAGTTTGGTTCCTGCTGGATTTTTAATTAAGAATAAATTAACCTGTCTGAGCTGCAACCCTTTAAAGCGGAAAAACAGGTTTCTTCCAAGGGGTGGGGAAATCCTCTCAGCAGAAACTCACTGGTAGATGATAATTGTGGGTAAGCCCAGACCTTTGTCTACAGAAAAGAGAATGAACAATGGTAGAGCTTCAGCCCAGGACATGGAGTTGTGAAAGGGGTTGTAAACTGCTCCTGGAAGGAACTCCCCAAGGGAGGGGGCTGCTCCTTGACTCCAGGGAGAGACAAATGGGCGGGCCATTTGCTGTTAAGCATGAACAATGAACAATTCTTAAAGACTCATAATTTGTGATTCAAAGTGGTGAAAAATATACAAAGGACAGATCTGTTAATCTAATTTTTGGCTGTATGTTTCAAGAGGTGGCAGAACTGTGTAACATGTTCTGGACAGGAATGGCAATATATGTGGTTTTATGTGAACTGTGACAATGCTAAAATTGTGAGGCTTTACAAACACATCCCTATGTTAAACACACACATTTGTGGAAAGTTGCAGAAAGTTTGGAAAATGTGTTCATGGTAAAAAGGATACAATTATGTAGAAAGGTGAAACAAGATCCCACAGTTACAGGATTTTGAGGAACAGCTATTACATGAAATATGGAATCTTTGTGTATGATTTGTGGAGAGGTGACCAATGTAGAAATATGTATTTAGGATAAAATCCGATTTTGAGATCAGTGCCTAAAGGGAGGTTTCTAAGGACTGTAAAGCAAACCATAAAATGTGACATCATCCGGCCTTGATCCAATCACTCAAATGCAAGGCGGAGATGAGGTTGTGATCCAATCACAGTTCACAGGGGCAGGCTTAGTTAAGCCAGCCCATGCACCCATTTTGTGATGTCGTTTTTAAAGGATAAAAAGAGACAGCTGACAACACATAGGAAGACTGATCCACTCACTTTCCTAATTCTGGTGAAGTACTCTGATCCAGCATTCTACATTCAGCTTTAACATCCTTCCAGATCCAGATGCCAAGACTCTTGCCAGCAGTAGAGAACTATTGATTTCAGCAAGGCTTAAATCCTCAAACTTATTTTCACAACCCAGTGAAGCGCTGTGGTGTGAGAAGACCTTTTGAACTAGTATCCTGAAACTCTCTGGCTTGATACCACAAGGCTTGCCTGAGGAACTCGATATCCAGCTGAGTGAAATACCCACCAACAAGAAGGGCAGAACGTGTGCAAATTCAGTGACCGGCCTATCTGATCCAGTCCCACGCCTGATTTGCTGTCCTTCCTTGACAGATCCAATCCATGACCAGATCTGACGGTCCGATTTAACAACTTATTCTGTGAGTATTAATAGAAAGAACAGTGACCCATAATATATCTGCATTATATGATCCCAATCTCAAACCCATCCCATCTTTAATGCAGAACCATAGTATTGCTAGAACTATCTTTGTGCTGACTCTTTTCTCATCTGTGTTATTAAACCCTAACTTATTTTTGATTTGATTAAGAAAAGTAAATCCCAGGAAAAAGTAGAGTATCCACAACAGGCGGGTTACGCTGATCACGTGACTGTAAGATCCATCTGTGGCATTTGCTTTTTCATAGTCATAATCTAATGTAATCAAACCCATCTGTCGTTTTCAAAAGTGCATTTCTGTTTTCCCTTCTCAAGCCTATTTTGAAAAAAACAACTCTTACTAAAACCTCTATAACTCCCTCAGTTTTTACGATAGAAGCGAAAGTTCTACGTGTACCTAACATCCTTAGCTATCCATAGAAACCTAAACCACAATGCGATTGGCCCATTATAGCGAATATCGCGCAAGGAAATGTTGATCGCGAATTGAAATTCTGAAAGGTTTTACACGTGTGAATTAGTTTTAAATTATTTTCCAGTTTGACTTTGAGCTTTCAAATGTTTTCTTTTGACTAAATCATTGTTTGTGATTGTGTGCAACTGTTCAAAGCAGCTCCCATGGGAATTTATAATAATTTAAGTATTTTTCACCACATCTGGTGTTTTTGCTCAGCCAATTCCAAAGACAATTTCAAAGCCATCCTGACAACTGAAAAGTCAATTCTGTTTTTCTCTTGTGTTTGAAGGGGGAAGGTGGGAGTGATATTCTGTTTGATTTGTGTTATTCCTGAGCACCTGCTCCCTCCTCACATCTATTTCATAGACTATTGGGGGGTTCAGGGTTGTTGCAGGGGGAACACCTAAGCATAGTGCTATCTGTTCCAAACCAACCCAAAAGTATTCTCTTCTGTGCTGCATTTGTTTTTGTGCTCATTAATTGATTCATAGTGCATTAAAGATATTATTCAGTGTTCTGTCACCCCATTGGTGAATGTGGTTACCTATTAAAATACATTGGCCCTCATTACGACCCTGGCGGAATTCGCGGTGCTAAATGCACCGCGGAGCACGGCGGAAAGCCGCCGATAGCGCCATGGGGGTTGGCGGATTTACCACCCCATGCCGACCTTGGCGGAGCGGTAAATCCCCAATCCCCATTTTGCCCTTCCCCATTCCCATTCTTGCCCCATAGGGTATAATGGGAGTGGGGAAGGCGTTAATTACGCCACCGTAAAGTACGGTGGCGTAATTAACAACGAGGTCCCTTAGCGCCATGGATTTCTCCGCCCGGTAAAACCAGGCGGAGAAAGGCTCCATGGCGCTACGGGAACTCGTAGTAGGGCGGACGGGTCCGCCGCGAATAACGCTGGCGGAAACCCACTCCGCCAGGGTCCTAATGAGGGCCATTGTGTTTAAATTCTAAATACATAAATAAATATTTACCTTTGTAAACTAGCCTGATTCCTGGTTCAGTGCGACCGGGGCGGTCTCAGGACAAGGGTGTGATATGAGTGGTATATCGTTCAGAATATTGAACTTATAGATAAAATAAATAAGGGTTTCATTTGCACACTACATGCTGGGCGTGACTTGCGTGTGTGCCAATTGAAATCACTTACAGCTTGGGGGCTCGGGTCCGGGATCCTGAATTTGACATACCACTTGTGACAGTCTAACACAGCGTGCTAGCCGACGGGGTACATACACCTTGTTGGGTTACCATACTGTGCTACACTTTACAAGCAACCCTCAAAAGAAATACTCAAAGGAGTTAGGCCTGTTTGCAAAAGTAAAGTAACCCTGAGATAAGTCAGAAGGAAATTAATATTTCCGGAATGGCGACCCCAGTGGAAATTAATATTGCAAGGGAACACAAACTGCACAAATTGTTTGTCGAGGGTGAATGGCCAGAACAGGACAAATAGGTATGGCTGCAGGAAATAAAACATCAAATCAATACAATCAACCTTGATACTTGGCAGGACAAGGGTCCATTACATCAAGCACTTACCAAATTGTATATGGCCTAAAAAATAAAAGAGGAGCAGTGTAAAATTGCAAAAAAAGCGGCCTACCTGTACCTCCACATAGGAGTCATACAGGGATTGCATGCAGACAATATAGATTTGACCAGAAGGCAAGGGGAAGCACTGCAGAAAATCCAGACCAATCTGGACTCTGCAGAGCAAAGGCTCCAGGATAGCCAAGAATCTGAAACAGAGGCTAGGCAGTATGTCACCAAACTTCAAGAAGATCTGGCTCTCTTACTGCAAAAGAATGCAGAGCAAGATGCCCAGGTACAGACACTGCAAAAAGAGTGTCAGGAAAGGTTGGACTCTTTTAAACAGAGTCAACAAAAGCTGGCGCAACAAATAACTTTTAATAGAGTCTGCGCAGAACAGATGGTCGTCTTACAAGACCAGATAGACCAATTAAAAGAGGAAAATAATTATTTAATTCTTAAAGACCTAGAATCCCAAGCAGAGTTTGATGAGGAGCGCCAGAAAGCTGGTGCATTAAAAAAACTGAGGGATAACCTGGCTGAGCAGAGGGGCACTCTAACTCAGGAGAGGGACGCCTTAGGCCAGGAAGTCAGCCATTCAAAAACAAAGTTGGAGGAAAGTAAACTGGCCCTTCAGGAGTTTGGTGAAATCAAAACTGATTATGAAAAGCTGTTAGAGCACACAAGGCGGGTGGAGGATGCTTTGGCAAAGAATAATCAGACTAATAAGGACCAAACTCAGGAAGTGAGTCTCCTGAAGCAAAAATTGGCCCAGTTTTCCCAAACCAGGCAAGAAGCACAGAGAGACAATGAGGCTCTCTGTGAAAAGAATGACAGGCTCCACAGATAGCCATGCAATAACAAATCATAGAGACCAGTAAGGCCTTAATAGAGGAGCAAAAGGGTCCGATTTAGGCATGTTACCAGGGAACAGGGGCTGAAAGAGATGAGGTAACATGGGAAAGAGAAGCTCCTGACGATAACCTCAGGACTCCTGGCATCAGGGACTTTAATCCCTTCGGTTCCATGTACTCTGCACCCTAATGCCCACTGGCTCATATGAACCAATGACCACAGGGATTGTAGACTTCAACACAATGGGAAATATGGGACTGACAGAACAGCGCCTCCCAGAAATGGATGGGCGGGCATCTATGTACAGGTCCCCAAATATTAGGGCCAGCCTCTCTGATCAGGGAGTCTCCAGTGATTAAAAGAGGACAGAAACTGAAAAATCCTGACGCATATGTTGATCTCAATGCCCATTTCCAACAGCAAGGGTTGGGGTTAAACCCAATACCACTAGTCAATACAGAACACAAAACCATTCCAATAGAGGTGGATAACAGTGACCTTAGGAGTATCACTCTGGCCGCAGGCACCATTATTGGAATGGCAGTTGATGACTGACATTTTTCCATAGATTTAGGTAACTAAATGGTAGGACCAATCCCCAATCACTGTCTTGACAGTGATAGCAACAATGACACAACACCAGACAGGATCTTCACCCAGCATGGGGGTAATTTCCTGGTGTACTCTTCCTGCCCTTATGGTAAGGAAGATGTGACCTGTGACTTCAGGAGGGATGAGGTGATCTTTCAAGTCCACCAGGACTGCCCTCCCCACCTGAAGCCATCAGTCCGAGTCAGCACTTTGACCAGGGACTTCTCCACCCAGCTGGAGGAGGCCGCTGAGATAGCCAAACCAGAAGTCTTTCCGGGCTTCAGGCAGACGGTTGAAGAGAGAGTCAACCTAGCTGATGCCTGTGAGACTCTGGAGCAGAAGCAAAAATTGAAACAAGTTTTCTTAGATTTTCAAGATCTCTTTGCAGTGGACTCATGTGACTGTGGTCACACCGACATCCACACAACAACAATTCCCATGGACCCTGACATGACTCCAGTGTTTGTCAAGCAATATTGCTTGCCTCTCGCATCAATGGAGTCCCTTACTGAAATAATTAAGAACCTTGAGTCCTGCGGGATAATTCGTTCAGTCCACAACACCTTCAATAATCCGGTGCTGGGGATTTTGAAACCAAAAGGCCAGTGGAGACTCTGTGCTGACCTAAGGGAGCTCAACAAATGGTTCCATACTTCCAGGTGGCCTCTTTCCTACATTGACCAAGGACTGGCCAAGATCCAGGGGTCAAAGGTATACACTGACATTTACCTGACCAATGGGTACTGGACTGTACCTGTCAGTAGGGAGGACAAACACAAGCTGGCCTTTACCTTGGGGGGGGCAGCAGTACACTTGGACCCGGACTCCCTTCGGATACATCAACTCCGGCAATTAATTTAACATCTTTCTGCATAAGGCCATGCCCAACTTGTGTGAAAGTGGTAACCTGACCTATGTAGATGATGTCCTAATCAAAAGCTCAACTGTGGAGGAACACATAGCAGAGATCCGTTATGTTCTGACACAGTTGAGGGCTGCTGGAGCAAAACTCTCTTTCCAAAAGGCACATTGGTGTCAGACCTGTGTCAATTTCTTGTGGCATGAGATAACTCCTGAGGGTCTCTGCTCCAGGAAAAGAAAGTAGAAGCACTCCAGAAAATAAAAGACCCCACAACTCTGCGGGAACTAAGGAGCCTCCTTGGAATGACTAATTACAGCAGAAAGTTTATTGAGGATTACGCAGAGATCACGAGACCCCTGATCCATCTGTTGAAGGGGGGGTCAAGTGGGAGTGGGGTCCAGAACAAGCCGAGGCAATAAGGCAACTCAAAAGAAGGCTCTCACATGCGCCTTGCCTAGCTTACCCTGTCAAAAACAAGGAGTTCTTCTTGGAGACAGGGTTCTCAAATACATGCTTGACTGCAGTATTATATCAAAAGCATGACAAGGTCAATAAAGTAATCTCCTATGCGAGTAAGACTTTATCCTCTGTGGAGGAAAAATTCAACTATTGTGAGAAGGCACTCCTGGCAACGGTGTGGGCATTGAAGAATTACTGCCTGTTTATCCAGGGGGAACACATCATAGCGGAGACTCCACACCAGCCTCCGCAATATCTTCAAAGTGACAGAATCCCAACCGGAAATGTGAGTAATTCCCGAATTACTTCCTGGATTCTGTCAATGCAAGGCTTTCCTGTGGAGGTCAGATATGGCCAAAACAAGAAGAGTACCCTCGCGCAAGGTCTGGCTGACTTGCTTGATTGTGCCAGAGAAAACTCTCAAGGACGAAAGTCTTAAAATCAAGGACAACATAGAGGCATACCTTAATTCCCCACACAAGGTCTATGAAGAAGACAATTGTGAGGGAATGCCCACTGTTTATGTGGATTGGTGCTCCTAGCATGTTGACAACAACAGGGAAAAGGAACTTGTGGCCAGCGTGGGGAATGCATGGGTGAATGATGCCCCAGTACCCTCCGCTGGGTACAAAATTGGTCCCCGAAGTAGTCAAGTGGCAGAGCTGATGGCTGTGCATCAAGCCATCCTCACTGCTGCCCAACACCAACTCCATGAACTGGTCATAATCACTGATTCAGATTATGTACAGAATGGGTTAATGGAGCACCTGGTTAACTGGAAAACCAGAGGCATGCTATAATAAACCATTAAAACACAGAAAATGAATACAAAATATTGATGATCTGGTCATCTTGAATGGGATGACCATCTACTGGAAAAAGATTAAGGGTCATTCTAAAGTAGAGGGACCAGACAAAACTGGAAATGACCTAGCTGATCAGCTGGCCAAGACCGGAGCCATCCAAGGGAAGCTGCTTCAGATCGAGTCCTTGTTGGGGGAAATCCAGGTCACTGCTATCACTAGGTCCCAGACAAATGCTCACAATGAACCCTCAACTGCACAATGGAGTAAGGAAACCCCAGATGCTGATTTGATTATGGCTCAAAAAGGGGATCCAATAATTGGTAAGTTTTATCAACACATTGAGGACCCTGAGAACTTTCCCCTGACTGATACTGATTACATTGGGAAAGAGGACCTCACCGTGTTGATGAAATGTCCAAAAATGTTCCATATCTGGCCATGACCAGTGGATGGTCCCTACCTCATTCCGAAGCCTGATGCTAAGTCATGCCCATGATGTGGCCACAGCCGGTCATCAGGGGTTTCATACGACATTAGAAATCCTGCAAGTGGTTGCATACTGGCCACACATGGGGCAGGACCTCGACCAATACTTGGAGGGGTGTCTTGTGTGTGCACAATTTCAGCCAACTTCACTCACACACCGTGCTCCCCTCCAAAAAAGGGGATGACACTGCCTTGGTCAGATTTACAAGTTGATTTTATCAGGCCCATGATTCGCTCCTCTAGGGGGAACAAGTACATGTTGACCGTAACATGCTTGATTACTAAATGGGTGGAATGTCTCCCGGCTCCAAATTGCAAGGCAGAAACAGCAACTGCCCTGATGATCAATCACATGTTCTCGCGTTTTGGACTACCCCAAAGGATTGAGTCAGACCGAGGTAGCCACTTCACCAGCAAAGTGATGACAAAGATTTGGGAGATACTTGGGGTCAAAAGGAAACTACACATTGCCTACCGGCCATCCTCTAGTGGTGGAGTTGAGAGGTAAAATAAAACTATTGTGAGCATATTAAAAACGTTTGTGGCAGATTCTGGGCCAACTTGGGACATTCAACTACCCCTTGTCCTGATGGCCATCAGATCTACCCCTTCTTCTACAACAAAAATGTCTCAATTTGAGCTGATGACTGGACGAAGGATGGTGCTACCCCAGCATCTGCTCTATAGAACCCAAGAGCAGACCTTGATAAATGCCTCCACAACTCATGAGTATGTTGAGAATCTGAGAAAACACCTTCAACATGCTTTTGCCTATTCTCAGCGGAATCTAGAAAGATCTGCAGACAGTATGAAGACCCACTATGATCCTATGACAACTAAAAAGGAATATCAAGTAGGAGACTGGGTCTACTTGTAAAATTTCCAAAGGAACAAAGCCAAAGAGCACAAATTCCTCCTACCTTGGCGGGATCCTTTTGAAATTGTGGACAGAATCTCACCAGTCGCCTACAGAATCCGCATCCCCAAGGGCAGTTTGACAGAAGGGGAAGACAAGTGGGTCCACATAAACCAGCTGAAGATTTGCCACCCCAGGCATACTTTGCGGCAGATAGAAGGGCTTACCGGAAACCCAGAGGGGGAAGTTCCGGACACCTAGAGAAATTATTAAATCTCCATTGATTGCACCTCAGAAAAGGAGTAAAGGATCACTGAAGAATAGATGGGGACTATTGCCGATTGTTAACCAATGCAAGTATCTTTCCCACTGCTGACATCCCCCGAAGATGTTTGGACACAGTAGTTGTGAAAAATGTCCATAACCATGCTATGTTCTATTTTCTAGTATTGAAATTAGAATCATCCCAAGAATCACCAAGGAGGACCACTCGGGGACCGGGAGGAAAGACCCAAGGAGTCCGGAGTGCTGCTCCATACTCCCAACCAGAACCGGCGAGGAGAGCTTGTCGCCTCAATCACTGATGGGAGAAGCAACTGAATTTCTCCACATAGACAGAAAAGAACATTCCAATCTCCTGACATCCCCTTGACAGGAGGTCTAAACCAAGTCGGGAGGGGGGCTCTGTGGGATGTATTGACCCACTCCGCTGTGCTATGCAGCATCACTCTGATAGTTATGGTGCAAGAAACTGCAACAATGGCGGCAAAACTCGGTGGCGCAACAAAAACCTACAAAAACCACATTCTCAAAAACACAAAAAGATGGATGCACAAACTGCCACCCATGGTGCATAGGTGGTGGGATAGAGCACACACTGCAGAAAAGGTGCCAGTGGGCTCCATGACCAACAAACAGTGCAGAGAGAGAAACAGCACTTTGCAAATGAAACTCCAAAATGTGCCAACAAATGACATCTGCTTTGTTGCTAAAAACTCCCAAAATGCCTATACACCATACTTCTCAACATTCAAAATCTTGCTTGGATCTAAAATTCATGTAATCTAATGAAGCCTGGTGGATATACAAAGTCCTGAGTGTAAAGAGTAAAACATTTCCTCAGATAAACTGGATTGTCTGTAAACTGACAGACCCTGTCAAAATCTGTGTGCAGTACATTGGACTACCTGTGGATGATAGCTGTCAGATGAGCTCCTGATGAAACTTCAAAGTATTTAAAATAAAAGTCAGCCGGATTAGCAAACATAAAAGGATTGTTGCTAAAAGGAATACAGATCTTAGTTGTGTTTTTGATCCTACAGATTTAAAGCTAAGAAAGTAATGTATTTATGTGACTTGATGTGACAAGTTTGTTTCCTGCTGGACATTTAATTAAGAATAAATTAACCTGCTGAGCTGCAACCCTTTGGAAGTGGAAACACAGGTTTCTTCCAAGGGAAGGGGAAATCTCTCAGCAGAAACTCACTGGTAGATGATAATTGTGGGTTAGCCCAGACTTTTGTTTACAGAAAGAGAATGAACAATGGCAGAGCTTCAGCCCAGGAAATGGAGGTGTGAAAGTGGTCGTAAACTGCTCCTGGAAGGAACTTCCCAAGGGAGGGGGCTGCTCCTGCACTGCAGGGAGAGACACATGGGCAGACCATTTGCTGTTAAGCATGAACAATGAACAATTTTTAAAGACTCATAAATTGTGATTCAAAGTGGTGAAAAATATACAAAGGACAGATCGGTTAATCTAATTTTTGTCTGTACGTTTCAAGAGGTCGCAGAACTGTGTAACCTGTTCTGGACAGGAATGGCAATATATGTGGTTTTATTTGAACTCAGTTAATGCTAAAATTGTGAAACTTTACACCCACATCCCTATGCTAAACACACACATTTGTGGAAAGTTGCAGAAAGTTTGGAAAATGTGTCTGTAGAAAGGTGAAACAAGATCCCACAGTTGCTGAATTTTGAGGAACAGCTAATACATAAAACATGGAATCTTTGTGTGTGATTTGTCTAGAGGTGACCCATGTAGAAATATGTATTTAGGATAAACTCCGATTTTGAGACCAGTGCCTAAATGGAGGTTTCTAAGGACTGTAAAGCAAACCATAAAATGTGACATCATCCGGCCTTGATCCAATCACTCAAATGCAAGGCGGAGATGGGGTCTTAATCCAATCACAGTTCACAGGGGCAGGCTTAGTTAAGCCAGCCCATACACCCATTTTGTGATGTCATTTTGAAAGGCTAAATAGAGACAGCTGCCAACACATAGGACGACTGATCCACTCACTTTCCTAACTCCGGTGAAGCACTTTGATCCAGCATTCTACATCCAGCTTTAACATCCTTCCAGATCCAGATGCCAAGACTCTTGCCAGTAGTAGAGAACTATTGATTTCAGCAAGGCCTAAATCCTCAAACTTATTCTCACAGCCCAGTGAAGCGCCGTGGTGTGAGAAGGCCTTTTGAACTAGTGTCCTGAAACTCTCTGGCTTGCTACCACAAGGCTTGCCTGAGGAACTCGCTATCCAGCTGATTGAAAAACCCATCAACAAGAAGGGCAGATTCTGTGCAAATCCGGTGACCGGCCTAGCTGATCCAGTCCCACGCCTGATGTGCTGTCCTTCCTTGACATATCCAATCCATGACCAGATCTGACTGTCCAATTTAATAACTTATTCTGTGAGTATTAATAGGAAGAACAGTGACCCATAATATATCTGCATTGTATGATCCCAATCTCAAACCCATCCCATCTTTAATGCAGAACCATAGTGTTGCTAGAACTATCTTTGTGCTGACTCTTTTCTCATGGTGTCCCCCAGGGATCTAACCTCTCCCCCTGGCTGTTCAACCAGTATCTGGCACTTCTTGCTCACCGCATCGCCGCTCTCTGTCCCAACTTTCAATGCTATGCGGATGATACCCAGCTCATTGTCAGGCTACCCTCGGCCTCCTCTTCCCCTTCCCTCATCTCTGACTGTCTTTCTGCTATCCAGGAATGGTGTGCCACCAACGACCTCTGCCTTAATGCCAGTAAGACTGAGATTCTACTTATCGGCACACCCACTCCCTCCTTCCCTGCAGCTCTCTGGCCGGCCTCCCTTGGCCCTTTTCCTGCTCCTACCTGCAAGGCAAAAAACCTTGGGGTCATCTTCGACTCCACACTCTATTTCTCTCCTCACATATCTGACGTATCTAAAAAGTCACACTACCAGCTACACCTCCTCAGAGGTATCCTTCCTTTCCTCTCCTTCCCCCAGTAGCTCATTGTCTCCAGAGCCCTGGTTCTCTCGAAGCTGGACTACTGTAACAGCCTCTATATAAACCTTCCTGCCTCTACTCTCCGCCCTTTGCAACTCATCCAGAACAGGACTGCGAGACTTGTCCTTGGCCTCAAGCCCAGGGACCGTATCTCTCCAGGACTGAAATCGCTAAACTGGCTCCCAGTGGCTGCGAGGATTAAGTTCAAACCCCTCTGCATTGTCCACAAGGCCTTCTGGGGCCTTGAGCCAAAATAACTTCAACTCTCTCTTCCTACATAAATTCCTTCTCGAGCTCTTCGCTCATCCACCTCCAACTACCTCAGAGTCAGCCGCTTCTCCAAGCAACGATCTGGGGCTAGATCTCTCTCTGCAGCAGGGGCCTCCCTCTGGAACAGCCTTCCTGCCTCCCTGAAACTTGAGGAGAACCATCTCCGGTTCCGGAAGCACCTCAAAACCTTCCTCTTTGCCTCCGCTTTCTCTCCCTCTCTCCCCTGCTAAAATCACTGAACCTGCACTGAATCTGCAACTGGGCCACTCACTGATCTTGGTCCTTGGCCCAGCCACTCTTCCCTGCACTGCCTACCTGCATACGGGACTGTCTCTGTATCCTACAGCCCCTTCTCCCGGCACTTACCTTGCACTTGGCACCAGCTGGCCCTTTAATTTATCTTGTATTCTACTAACCATGTACTCCACTTTCCTTGCACTTGCCACCAGCTGGCCCTATTATTTATCTTGTTTTCTACTAACCATGTACTGCACTTTCCCCTCTCCCCTTCCCCTTGCACTTTTCCCAGTCCCTGTACCCTTGCACTTGCGCGATCTGTATGACACCTGGCCTAGTAGGATCGTTGTCTGTCTCCCCTTGTCCCCCCCTGCCTCGTTGCGCCTTGAAACACTTGTGTATAGGCACGTTACAAATGCCATATCATATCATATCATATCTGTGTTATTAAACCCTAACTTCTTATTGATTTGATTAAGAAAAGTAAATCCCAGGAAGAAGTAGACTATCCACAACAGGCGAGCTATGCTGATCACGTGACTCTAAGATCCATCTGTGGCATTCGCTTTTTCATAGTCATAATCTAGTGTAATCAAACCCATCTGTCATTTTCAAAAGTGCATTTCCGTTTTCCCTTCTCGCGCCTATTTTGAAAAAAATGACACTTACTAAAACCTCTATAACTCCCCCGGTTTTTATGATAGAAGTGAAATTTCAACTCCTACTTGTACCTAACATCCCTAGCTATCCACCCTAAACCACAGTGCGATTGGCCCATTATAGCGAATATCACGCAAGGAAAGTTTTGCCGCGAATTGAAATTCTGAAAGATTTTACACGTGTGAATTTGCTTTAAATTATTTCCCACTTGGACTTTGAGCTTTCAAGTGTTTTCTTTTGCCTAAATCATTGTTTGTGATTGTGTGCAACTGTTCAAAGGGCCTCCCATAGGAACTTATAATAATGGAAGTATTTTTGACCACATTTGGTGTTTTTGCTCAGCCAATTCCAAAGACAATTTCAATGCCATCCTGACAGCTGAAAGTCAATTCCGTTTTTCTCTTGTGTTTGAAGGGGGAAGGTGGGAGTGATATTCTGTTTGATTTGTGTAATTCCTGAGTACCTGTTCTCTCCTCAAATCTATTTCATAGACTATTGAGGGTTGAGGGTGCTTGCAGGGGGAACCCCGAACCATAGTGCAATCTGTTCCAAACCAACCCAAAAATATTCTCTTCTGTGCTGCATTTGTTTTTGTGCTCATTACTTGATTCATAGTGCATTAAAGATATTATTCAGTGTTCTGTCACCCCATTGGTGATTGTGGTTACCTGTTAAAATACATTGTGTTTAAATTCTAAATACATAAATAAATATTTACCTTTGCAAACTAGCCTGATTCCTGGTATAGTGTGACCGGGGTGGTCTCAGGAGAAGGGTGTGATATGAGTGGTATATCGTTCAGAATATTGAACTTATAGATAAAATAAATAAGGGTTGCATTTGCGCACTAGATGCTGGTCGTGACTTGGATGTGTGCCGGATTGAAATCACTTACACTCTCAAAGACGCACATTCTCAGGGTGTTCTTATGGGCAAGCTGGATTGGCCCTATTGCATCATTGAAGGGCATTAGGGATGTGGTTTTACTGCATGTGCACCACAGGGGTTGCAGTGCAGGTGAAGTATGTTTGTACAACCTGATTGTGTGTGTCCTGTCCATGTGCCCTGTGGCATACTAAGGGAATGGATGGTGCCTGTGGATGAGGGGGTTGTCCCTCCTGCAGCTCTACTGCTATGCCACATGTGGCAATATTGTGCAGGACACAGCACGCCATGATGATCTTGCATACTACAGAGTGTGCATATAACAATATGCCACCTGAGTGGTCAAGGGAGCTGAAGCGTGACTTGAGCACCCCGAATGTGTGCTCCACTATGCCCCTAGTGGCCATTTGTGTTATGTTGTAGCTTGCCTCACCTGGGGTGGCTATATTTCTGATGGGTGTCAACAGGAATAGTGAGAACAGGTAGGCACTGACCCCTGCAAAGGGGAAAAGGTTATTGTAAGCACTGATTGTCATTGTTTGTTTGATAGTGCATCATGTGACTGCTTGTATGTGCATGATAGTTGATAATCACCCACCAGCCAGGTGTTTCCAAAGGTTCCCAATGCAAGGGTCTGGAATATGAGGGAATGGCAGAAGATGTAGCTGTCATGCATGCATTCAAGGTAATTTGCATTGACATGCATAATGTGTCCCTTGGCATCACAGCTCACCTGCACATTAATGTAATTCAAATGTTTCCTGTTGCAATAGATTTTCTCAGTCTCTCGGGGGGGGGGAGGGGGAGAACTGGAGGGCTACTACATGTGTGCAGTCGATTGCTCCAAGGACCCATGGAAAGTGTGAAATTGCATAGAATTCCTGGCACACTCTCTGCATTGCCTTCAGTGTGCATGTCATGCATATGTCCCTAATCACATGTGCTAGGGTGCAGCGCAATACCTGGTGGGGGCACCTGCATTGATATGCCCCCAGCAATGGCTGTGGTGTGCTAGAATGATCCATTTGCTAGGAAGAGTAAGGCTGATAGTCCTTTCACTATGGGTGCCCGTGTGTGTGAGCTCAGGGTGGGCAATGCCAGGTCATTCTCGCACTTCCTAAACAAGTCTAGGATGACATGGAGAGGGAATCAATATCTTCCATACACCTCCTCATGTGGTATCCCAAATAATGTGGTTCGTGGATGGAAGATTCTGGCCCTCCTCCTCATCCTCCTCCTGCTTCTTTGATATAGTAGGATCATTGCTAGTAATGCAGAGCCCAGCATTGTGGAAGTCCTATGTACAATTTGGTTGCATTGCGCTTTTATACTTGAGCTTTCATTGAGTTTTGTACTTTGCAACGTGTTTCAGGTAGCGGTAAGATCGCAATATGTGTGTTCTACTTTATACTCCTGGCAGTTGTGCTATGACTTCTGTGAATAGGGTTTCCTTAGCGTTTCCCTGATAGGGCTTGTTTGTTGTTTGCATGGTGCCTCCGTCCCCACGCCCATGTTCCTCCTCATTTTCCACCTCGAAAGGGGATTTTACATGTTCTGCGCCCTATTTAGTTCTTTGTGCTTACCCTTCCCACGCCTTGTGCTCTATGTCATGCAAAGCTCATGGGCACAGCACAACTTTGGATAGGCCAGCGCAAAATCTGATCTGTGAATCGAAATACGTTTTTTAGAGATCCGCCAATGTGTATTTTTACTTTGTGCACTGCTAAATATTTTGTAAACTAAGCCGAAAGGATTTTGGAAGTTTAGGCTGTAAACACAAATTACAATTAATGAGTTCCTCACAAAGGAACTCTCTTCACTGTCTCCTCCAATCATATACTAAGTGCACTAAAACCTGGAGTTCATATTGCACAGAACTTAACAGCCATGCTTCTGTCGGCCATTATCGGAGTTAATTATGAACCATGAATTCCGATATACAGGGCTTGGTAGCAAATTAGGGAAACATTCTCCTCCAGCTTTCCGCTCTTGAAATGACACCAGGGCTTGAATTTGCAATTCAGATTACTACTGTCTTGCATTATGCGCCGCGGCTCATGTTCAGAGCGTGGATGTGCCAGGCTGGAAGTTACATAGGCTGCCTAATGTGTCATTGGCCTCTTGCCAGAAGCACTACACTCACCTGTTCAGAGATAATGAGCGGTGGACGAAGAAGGCCTGGTACAAGATCTATTTCGCTTAAAAAGATGGTCCACACCTCCTCTTGACCTCTGGCCGTGTCTTTAAAAAGAAGCAAGTGCACAGACGATCATTAATGAATACTGATTGTTTAGACGGATCATGCAATTCTCTTACTGGATGATGTGCCAACTAGAAATGAGGACACATTTGTGAAAAGAGAGCACGTGCCATCATTTTGCTGACAGATTTTAAAAGAGCTCTTCAATCCTTGTCAATACAAACGCCCACATGTTTGGTCTCCTGAGTACATTGATGACATGCTTCGTATGCGGAAGTGATTCGTATCCAGGCAAAACCAGCCTGATAGATTCTGCGTGCAGCTTGCAGTTAGCAGACACATTTTTAGGGAAAGTGATCCTCATTTTACTATCAAAGAAGTCCCAGAAGGTTTGGTGGGAAGGCGGTTTGAGACTAGCGTGCTCCACTTGTGAAACAACTAACAACAATTAATTCGGTACACAACTGCCCTGAGAAAAAAGTGAGGAAGGCATCCTTATAACTGCATTCCACATTTCCCTTAGCTTCTCCACCCGCATAAATGTCCCTGTCGAGCCTTCAAGAGAATAGCCTAATCTACCTTTGAGGGATATGTGCACATTTTTCTATGACTGGGACATTTTTCCAAACTTCGTATTGGTTGCACTGTCTGTTTTTCAGTTTTCACCAGGATAACAAAAACCAGGGTGCGCTAAGGCAAGCGATGGAAAGCTGATGGAAAGCCTGTTTCAATTCAGTTTCCAACATGTATTCGCATCCTTGGGGGTTCCACCTTTTTCAGAAGAACTCACTGATATTTGCATATTTTAAATGATGAACTTCATGACGAAATGTCGAACTCCTTCGTTTGGGATATCTGTTATCACCTGACTGCTGAGATTCGGGAGGATTGCTCAGTTGCAATGCGCTGACAACGCGGAGCAACACAGGTACAATCCCCGGGTCCGCGCTGGGTATTAAGCGCGTCGCAAATGATCAATCATAATCATTAACACGCACAAGGCATATTCTGTACTGTGGTATGACATCTCACTGCACAAATGGTTCTGGAAGCACATTAAAATGGAGCCTACCCAAGGCCAGAGTTCTATGCATAGGTATGGTCATCTTGTGCTAGAGACAACCACATATTATAGCTATCACACGCACGTTCTGGGGCGGCAACAGCCTGCCAGCCGCAGTATAAGGTGATGGCTAAAGACCATTACAGCTCCTACCTTCTCCCGATCATGGAGGTGATCACTTTTAGCACCCTGGCCAATTGTCTATAAGTTTGGTTTCTTTTTGACGGAAGCAGGCTTTGTGCGAATTGTGCGTGCCTATTTCCCTTAAAAATAAATGAAAGACAAATATGGCTGCAATTGTTATTTCCAGGACCGGGAGGAAGGCCAGTCAGCCAGGACGCAGTGTGCAGGTATTTGAGGTGCAGCTTGGGCTGAGGGACTCCAGGGGTCCAGGAGCCGGTGCAGTGAATGAAATTGAGATGTAGGCAAGGAGGAGACATTACCTGGGGAAACAGCTATCAGGAGGGAAGATGATGGATGAGGGGAGACACAGGAGGCTGGCGTGGAATGCAGGAGTGAATTGCAGGATTTCACCAGCATTCCAGGCCCCCTGATTGGCCAGCGCCTCTGCCCTGGGTGTTAATTGGTATTTATGTATTGGATATTTGTAAAATGCTTATGCAGAATTTGTTTTCACATTAGAGCAAATAATGGCAAAAAGCTGGATGATCGCAAAGGACACTTGATGTTAAGAGATGAGGAAATAGGACGTGGGCAGGTAATGTTATGTTACAGTATAAGACTCTAGTGCCCAGGATTTATAGGTATTTAGCTGGTTCATCAGCTACAGACATTTAAGGATGGTTTAGTGTGTGTTATAAGTAGTGAACATGCAACGTTCGGGTATAGTTGTCACTAAGAATGGATAGTATGATAAGAAGTGTGGGTATAGCAAGTATTCTGTCAGGTTGCTGTTGCAACTAAAACTGTATGGTGGCAAAAGTAGTAAACCCTATTGATAGCAGGATGACTACGGAAAATGCACGGTTAAATAGGAAAAAGGCAAGGGTTTTAATGCATTTTTGAGTATTTACGGGGTTACGGCTGTGTTGCCATGGACTTTTAGGTCGCTACCTGCAACATGGACCTTTGGGATCCAATTCCTACAGTGTCAAATGTGGCAATCCTTATAATAGGACGGTGCATTTGGAAATGTTTGGTGTTAGGTGAAAATGCAAGGAGCTAATGCATGAGTATTGGCAGGTTTAGAGCTGCATTCAGCTATGGACTTTTAATTTGTGAACTTCATCACCATATTAAGATGAAGAATTGTTCTGTAAAAAAAATAAGGGGTCAAGTGTATGGATTAGAGTGACCCGTTTAGTGAATTTCAGGTTAAAATATGTTTTCAGTTGTGGACTTTTAGGTCAATCTCAAAATGTTAAAATGTCATTGTGCAAATTCTGCAGAGTATTTTAAGGGTATTTTAAGTGAGGCATGTATGGTATAGGACCTCCCTGGTGTGAGCGGCAGTTACTGGGTCATGGCGACACCGTGTCAACACAATTGTGCGTATAGAATGGAGTGGGACCTCTCCTCTGGTGTGAGGTTTGGTCATTGGTATATTTGGATCACACTTATGGACAGGGCAGAGTTTAATTGGAGTAAGGAATGGGTCAGGTGTGTAAGTTCCTTGGACACTGTCAGGTTCCATATACATAAAGATCCATCAAGATGACAAGTGTGAACCACTGGGTCCCATCACCCAGGCCGGGGCTCTCCCACTGACATACAGTAGAACCTTCACTACAGGTGTTCCTACACTCACAGCCAAACATTATCTCATGCACACCAGCATTCTCTCAGGCATTCCCAATCACCTGCATTCACTCCAGGCACGATAGAACAATTTCATCTGCATTTATGTTTTGCTCTGAATAAAATGCAGTGCAACTAGTATTTTTCCATATTTATTCCAATTAAAAATGGACATAGTGCTTGAATGCCCATTATGTGACATGCATAGAGCTTCACTACTGAAGATCAAGGCAAGTTGTGGTTGCCCTTTATTACAAGAGGGTTTCTATTTGTTGAAAACAGATGATACACACATAGAAATGTACATAAGAGCAAGTTTCATTCACACCTTCACTAAAAATGCAGCATTTTGAAACATACAGCTTTACATGTTTACTCTTCTAAATAGCGCCCTCGTGGAGCTGGATGTTGTTCTCCTTTAGCACACGCTCACACTTGCAAAAATTAAACACATACTCCTTCGCAAACTGAGCATTCTCACCAGAAAATCCAACTAATACTCTCTAATATCGATGATCCTGTGATTACTGTAGACCTGAGACAGAGCAATGCAGCCTGTATGTACACTATGGATCCTCTAAGGTTGCACACACATTGGATTGCAATACATGAATGGCAGCAAATAGAAACAAGGGTCCTACTTTTCAATTTTTCCGTTTTTATAAATAAATGCTGACAGGAACGAGAATAATTTCCGTCTCTATTTATGTGCACAAATCAGAGACAAAACGGAAAAGAGGGAGCCATAATTACAATTGGGAAAGGAAACTAGAGCCATAGACGAGGTATAACAGATAAGTTTATCTATTACAGGGTAGAGCATTCCATATGACTGGAGTTTACACTGCTAATCTTTGATTTCTGAGGTGTTATTTATGAAACCTTGGCACAGCTACATAGGGGATTGAAGAGTTCCTGATGACCAGCAGCTCCCAAATAAACCTTGAATGTAGCAAGGGAATCAAATGACAAGGACCTTCCACAAAAGGCCAGAATGGATGCTTTCTCACTCACGACATAGTCCCCACAGGCTCATAATGAATGAGTCAGAAAGCGTGAAGGAGGAGCAGAGCTGCTAAATTCAGGGGTGGAGGTTGCTGGGGACATGGCCTGCACAGTAAAAATACTTTACTATGCATCAAGGGTAAAGCACACATGATCATTGTTATTATAAGACTACACTGGCCTACATTTGTAGTGCCAGTTTGCAAATACTTTCTTAATGTGGCATGGTAATTTTTACTTGTCATCAAGTGTTAAGCAAACATGTTAAGTGTTATTATGCAGCTAGAATGGCCTAAATTAGTTTTGCCAGTCTGCATATACTTTCTTAATGTGGCATAAGGCACGCGAAGTAGGGCGCAGAGTAAAGCAGTCTGCAGTACCTGCCCTCTTTGCAGTCTCTCCTCTATTGCAGTCACTGGAGCTACTGGAGGCGGTTCTACATAGCCTCACGTCTTTCCGCGGAGCGGAACGTGGAGTAGGGCGCAGAGTAAAGCAGTCTATCACTGCAGAAATCTCATCAGGCCGTCTAAACATTCTCACAAAATGGTCTCAATCACAGACGGCAAAATTAAAAGAAATAGCCTGCACTGAAGCAGACCTGGCAGAAAATCCCCAAAAAGTAAAAACTGAAATGGAGCTTTTGGATTGGATAACTACAGTTGACAAGGCCCATTCAAACAAACTAACCACACATCTGCCACCAACCTCAAACCGGCTTAAGACTCCTCTACCATACTGTCGACTATTCCCGGATAAGAAACTAATGAGAACCTTTTTGAGAGCCCGTTTCAATTTATTACCGACACGAGAAATTCTCTCCATTAGACTACAGTTGACTGCCAACGAATGCAGACTATGTCAATCGGCAGCGGAACCTGAAAATCTAAAACATCTGATACTTCACTGCAAAGCCCTCAGCAAAGAAAGAAGCGTTTACCTTACATTTCTTGGGATGACAGACTCAGTTCTCGATGAGGACGTTTGGTGGAATAGACTGATGTCTGGGGAAAAACCAAAATGGATGATTGCAACGACAAAACTTTTGACAGCCTTTTTTGATAAAATAAAAGCGACAGAAATTTAGAGACGTGAATAAAGTAATCAGCAGGAAATAACAATGAAGGCCAGAAACATTACTTTTACCAAGTCGTCTCAATGAAGAGCGCCTCCGATTTTGCAGAATGCGAAGGAGCTAAAGCGTCTTTGTAAAAATCACAAGTTGATTACACACAATAAAAAAAAAAAAAAAAAAAAAAAATGTGGCATAAAATGTGTTACTCAGCATCAAGGTTAAATCAAACATGATAAGTGTTATTACATAGCTAGACTGGTCTACATGGGTGGCACCATCTGGCTATATATTCGTAGTGTGTCATGATTATTTTGTACTGGGTATCAAGGGTAAAAGTAAACATAAGTGTGATTATGTGATACATTGACTTACACGGATATGACCATTCTGGATATTCTTTTTTCTTTGGCATGGCATTTTTTGTACAGGCTGGGAGTTCTTATATGATAATTCTGCCATATATTGGTGCAGCCTCCATGTTATTTATAGGCACAGCCAGCATAAAAATGTTGCTTTTACTGCCATATGTTTTGGGCAAAGGCTCCATGAAAAGGTGTTGGAAAATGCTCCTGAGAACTGTTGGTGACTTACACCTTTTGGATTTTTTCATGTGCTACTATACAAAACCGAATACAAAGCGGGCAGCATTTTACCCAATTGTTCACAGAAAGTGCTGTAAAATGCCCCATTTTTAACCATTACTTTAAAAGGTTTCTCGGGTGAGAACTGTTCCTCCAAAACCTTTCTTGGTTGGCTCCTACTCCCTTGTTGCACTCGGGCCTTCCCGCATTTTCAGCGCAAACATCAACACCCCGGAAGTTCAAAAATTCATGAGCTGCCACTGCATGTAATGTGTGAATGTTTCAGCCCATCCGAGATTTAAACTTGATTTCTGCTGCTTGTGATCTTCGTTTAACTTGAATCCAAAGACACAAGAGGTGTTAGCCATCCTTAGATCACAAGAAATCATAAGGAATTTTCGAACGTTAAGCAAAATATCAAAAGATCCAGTTTCTGGACAGCAAAAAGAACAAGCACAACTGAAAAACAATGGTTGGTGCTAAAATCAGACTGCAGCCCCAATCCTTGCATCTGTGGGCGTCAAATGATACCCACCGCCTTGAGAACTCAAGAGCAGCTTTTAAAACCAACTTGAAATGCTGAAGCTAGAAAACACAGGCTCCTTGAAGGATGGATGCCCTGTGTCAAACACTTTCACAAAATGAAGAAGACAACATATTCCATCCTAGATTTTCTATGGTCAGGAATCAAAGGGCACAGTGAATTAGTAGACAGGAGGACTATAATCAGCATGGTGCAGTGAGGTCAGCTTTGGTAGATCACTCCCTTAATGAGCAGAGAGTACCTCTAAAGTAGTGTCCTCCTCCTAGATCTAAGGATTTAATTGGTTACTGCTTCATTCTATATGAACATTCTGTAAGTGCTGTATCATTCTTCAGATCTGAGGTGTAGTTTCAAACTGCATGGTATTCAGCATAACAGCATCAGGGTTGGAAAGTCATTGCTGCTGCCTCGGGACTTCCAGGTGTTCATGACAGTGCAATTCTGGAGAAGTCGTTGCTAGGTGCAAGTTAGACAAAACATAGTATCAGGAAGGTGTAAGCGGATTCAATTCAACACTACAGCTACGTCAATGCCTAGTCTGGGATGCTGAGGGAAACCCTTATTGATATATTTTTATGTCCAGTTCGTTTACTCTGGATGACAACCCTTATATAACACCCCTCTCTTAGAATCCCCCTGACCCCACTGAGCCAAGAAGTAGGTTTGTTTTGCAAATTAAAAGGTTTATTTGAAAATTAAACAATATATTTCTATCACACTTTTATAGTAAATTCATATTTGATAGCACACTTGTGAAGATGATAGTGATCAACAATGGATAATGTTACAGTGGTACACTCTTTTGATGGCTTAGAAGTGATATAGAGAGGATAAAGTAGCTGAGAATGCTTTTATGGCTTCAAGGACAATGCAATGAGGAATGAAAACGCAGTACAGGAAATAAACTTGAAGTGACTTCAACAAAAGACAATGTAATCACTTTTCTTTGACAATTCACCCCACCCCCCCTTTATGCAAGGTACATAGATGGAAGGAAAGCACACAGTTCTCAGGAATGCAATCAAATATAATTCAGTTCCCCCCTAGCAAGCTTAGAGGAAAACGGGTAGGAGTTTTAAACACAGGCAATATACTTTGATTTGGTTGCAATTAAGTGAAAAATATGCTAAAAATGCACCATAAGGAGTAGGAAAGCCTAGAATCTTATCTTTAAGATGAAAGTTAAATCTCGTTCCTAGCACATACGGTTCCGGAGATACGGCCGATTTAGTAAAGGTAGTTTTTCAGATTTGAAATTTGAAAGCTCAGAATGACAGATGACAGTTTTCAGTTTTAAAGATGACAGAATGACACGATTCTAGGAGGCAGTTCTAATAGGCTAAAATAGTTTGGATTAGATTATTTTAAACTAAGAGATTGGTTTTGGCACAGTGCTAACTGGGTACTCACACTAGATTTTGGACAGGAATGCGACTTCGTCACTGATCGGGTCAGGATTGGCTGGACTTCTGCTAGCGGTTCTTCACAGCAATCTGGTCTCTGGGTCTCTGGTTCTGTTATCAGTTCTGCTAGCGGTTCCGGATACAGCGGTCTCTGGTTCTGTTCTCAGCACTGCACAGTTCTGGTCTCTCTGGATCTCTGGTCTCTCTGGATCTCTGGAGATTGATGGATTTGAAGTCTGGAGTCTCCCGGCAAAGCGTCCCGCAAGAAAGTGGAAAGTGAATGTCCCTACCTGGGTTCCAGTGGCTCTTTTTATGTGTTTAGAAAGTGGGTGGGTCGGTTCTGCATGCCCAACCCTCTCAACGTATCATTGGCCAGTTCCTCCTCTCTTCCTTGATTGGGGGAACTGGGTTATGAGTCAGAGTGATGAGGTAGGTTTATGGTCAGAGGATCCTCCCCTTGTCAAATTGCACACACATCTATTTCTGACCCAAATGCATATTTATCTATGTACCATTTTTCTAATATTATAGGTCCTGTTAACATATTTTCTGTAGCACCAAACCATCCGATCCCTGTCTTTGTACGATGTTGTGTCCATTTATGACAGAATTCTCCCCTTTTCATCCAGATAACGACCTCTAAACCTTTCCAGATTTTACACAAATGTGCACCAGAGATATAGGTTTCAGATGATAAAGTGTCAGATTTTTAACATGCATACATTTGGAGTAACAACCTTTTTTTCCGCTACTATCCCCAAGAACATACCACAGGGTCCTAATACCTCTTAAAATGTGCACAGAAAAATCACAAGAATGATGATGTTGTTTTTATAATTTTTACAAGTCCGCACTATGAATTATCCATCTTTTTAAAATCATGCTCTGGCCCCAAAGGGGTGTGGTTTTCCAAAGCACATGGTGAATTTCTGGTTTATCCACTTCCCCCAAGCTCAGCTTGCTCTCACAGGCACTGCCCCTCCCAGTTTCTCCCAAGAGGAAGCCATTTTACGACCCCCCAATATAGCATTTGCCTGAGCCAGGGACAGTACTTTGTTTAGTTTTCTGTAGTCCCTAGGTGCCACTCCCCTAATTCAATCAGAGAGATGTCATCTCCTTTTGGCAGGGGCAGCAGAATGCAGCCAGGCCTGGGTAGAGTGGCTGAGCAGGTTTCACTCCTGTCGGGGGTAGTTGCCGGGCAGAATTCACTCTCTTCAAGCCAGGATTCAGCTAAATGTCACTTTAGTTCCCAGTTTTCTACATTCAAATCAAACTGATAATTTTTGCACATGCAGCTAGAATGCTGATTCTAAGTTCAAAACTATGACATTTAACAGTTGCAAACTATGTGACACTCAAAATTAGGTCACTCATTTATTTTAAACATTTCGATTTTAGAGGCTTTCTGTCCATTTAACTTAAGCTGCTGACTGGTGGGTGACAGGGGACCACTTTGCTGTGCGTCAACCTGCACGGTTCTCTAGGATTCTGGCGCCACTCTGGGCTTTTCCGCCATCTTGGATTTTCTAAGCTCACAGCACCAAATGTTGCAGCTTAATAGTCCAAACGTGGGCCAGGACACCCAACAAAGGTTTACAACTTCATATTTGGGTTCCAGGACTTCAAGGAGATGAGCATCATGAATTGTGATGTTTGCAGAGTTGAAATATGCTAATGACAATTTGAGTTCTTCAAGTAGATTGACACAATCCGTAGCAAATATAAATCTAAAAAGTGCAGATTCTGCTCCCAGGCCTCCGAGTAGATCAACACAGTGCATTGTAGTAGATATAGAGATACATGTAGATATTATGATTCCATTAAACTAGCACATTGCACTTTGTGGGATGTAGAACTATAAGGCAACAATTCCCATTTCCAGGTCCTGCAGCAGAGCAGTATTGTGCAGTGAGGGAGTTTTAGAGCCTGATTTACACAAACGTTTTCAACATGTGAAAGTCCCATTGAAAACATGTATGTAAATCAGGCCCTCAGTGATTTTATTTTGGGCTTGCCAAATGACAGACATAACTGATAAATGGTGTTCTATTTCCAGTGTTGAACTGCCAATCTATTCCACCCTTTTCTGACCAAAGACAGATCCCAAGAAACATGCCTACCTATCCAATAATTTACTCTGCCTCACTCAATATACATATCCCCACATGACAACGTCTTCCATTACGCACCTGGTTCACAGTGGAGGATGGTGAGCCAAATAAAGTCATCCCAGTTTCACCCACAAACACAACTGTTTGATAACTGCAAGGGTTCAGGGTATGGATGTGATGGTCGCAGAGGAACTGGCTCATTCACAGTAAGCAGGTGGAGGTGGCCAGCCACCAATGAGGGAAATTGTTGGCTTCCTCCTCCTGCCTTCCATCCTTGGCACAAGGAATCTTTCTTTGAAGGAGACAAAATGAACAACCAAGGAAAAGGTGTGCATCGGCTGCTGGAATTGTGACCGTTTCTGGGGATACCAGAGCCCTCGTCTGATATTTTTGGTTATACAAGATTGTTGGATAACCTCAACAAGAGCTAATGATGGAGGACGCTCCATGTTTCATCATTTGTTAGAAATGTTCTTGTTAGAAAACAATGATGAGAAGATGTGTCCTCAATTAATGTCATGTTTTCGCAGCATTTTCATTTAAGTTGACACGTCATTATATATTTTATATCCAGTGCTTTAATTTCTATGATAGCCTTTCACACATTCAGAGCATCTGGACCTTGCCCACAGGTAAGGGGTGTAGTCTTAAATATGTTGTGTGCTGTGACATCACACCAATGTGGTATAATTACATGTGTCATACAGTGGTGTATGGCGTGCCTGCCCACATCCCAAAGGGAAAACAATCATTGATTCTTACTTCTTTATCACTTCCCATAGGCTAAAAGTATTCAGTCAATTTGCCTAATAAGTATCACCTAATGTAGTCTATACCTAATTTTAAAAATAATTAACAATTGGCCTGTGTAAAAACACACGTGATTAAAAACAATTCTGCCTAAAATGTAATCATAAGCAGGAGGATTAGTAAAATAAACTTTATTCGGGGCAAATAATGAAAGGATAGTCAAGGTGACAATCTGAGAAATGGAAAAGGAAATAGTTATAGAATGAGAAAAGTGGAACAGAGAATATGAGTACAGGAAACAAAGAAGATTTAGAAATTGCAACCAAAAGGTAAATGGTGTCGAAAAAGGATTAGGAGGGATGTGCGGGTGCCCTTCCTCATCAAAAACAAGGAAAACACAAATGGATATAAAGCGAACAAATGAAAAACAAAATTAGACATAGAACAATGTGTGTGAAGTCCAAAAAACAAAGGAAGTATTTTATATTTGTCAAAAGTAGAAATATAAAATAGGCATACAATTTGCAAAAAAAATTAGGTACAATGGCATGACACCAGTTTAGCATGTTGAAGAATATTTCTGTATGCATATAATGAAAACTTTGTTATACTTCGCTCATAGGGAGTAAAGGTTTTCAGGTAACGGAATATGCTAATTGTCCAGGTGTGGCCTTAGCTATGTCATTCTCGATGGTAAAGTATCAGTAAAGTATCAGTTATTAGAGATATTAGAGAGAGAATGCAAGATAAAACATCCACGACTTCGGCTCTACTTACAAACACAGTACCATCTGGAATGGTTTGTTGTCTAGCACTTTTTGCTCTTTCAGCTGACACTTCTCCATGCAGAACACCTCTGTTAGAGGACATTTCAGGAGCCAGTTAATAGAGCTTTCTAGATAATAAAGTGTCAAATAGCAATTAGTTTGCTCTAGTTACTCAATCCTGGAATTATGATCTAACATACCACATGATTCCCTGTAAAATAGATCTCTGGGAACAACATCATATGATGTAATACAATATTTATATTACAGTGTGAGTTAGAAGCTGTGCTATTCTCCCAGCAGAAGCAGGTTGAAATGGCAGGGTGATGAACTCAAATAGTATATTGCAAGATAAGCATGCCTAATGTAATGGTTTTGACACCTATCTTTCCCTTTGCACTATTAGTAATGTATCTTTTACTTTAATCGTGAATGCAATGGCAGGTTGTTGGACACAGCATCTGTGGTGCTATGCTCTGTAAATGGTTTAAAGCAGCAGAAAGCTCATGAAGAATTTGACAGTGATTACATACGACAAAACGAAAGTCTTTGTTAAGGGACTCCTCATAGTGAAATCAGATGACCCTTTGACTTTCAACCTCCCGGTTATACGTTTAAGTCCAAAAGCAGATACAGACCTAAAATGTTATGGGCGAATATTAGGTATTTGAAACCCACACTGATCAGAAACAGTGAACAATTTAGTGGAGAACACTGACATGTATACAATTAAAATGTTTCCAGAATAATGACAACATTGAACTTTTATCAGGGAAAATTCGAATGAATTAACAAATTAATGCCTGGGTGATGTTTAGAGCCGTTCATGCCCATTTCATCACAGGCACATTTGCTCGAGGCAGAGTTGTTCGCAAATTTCGAACACACCTCCTCACAAATATATTTGGGGGGTCTCCCCCTGCAATTCTTTCTGGAAGGAAATGTGTCAAAAAATATATGAGCAAATGCCATTTGTTTCTCAGTGAAAATAACGTATGCAAAATCTCAAGATACAACATTGAAAACAAACATTAATCAGATGTAGCATGTGAAATGTGATTTGTTGTACTCTAGTAAAGCAATAGAACTCGAGGAGGGGGGCATTACCAGTTGGTTAATGCCCTTTGGGCTAGAGTTACAAGCCTGAGCAGAGCAAGGGCTTTACCATAGCCCCGAGGACGTTACCCGAACGGTAATGCCCCGTTACCCGAACGGTTTTTACTCGAGTTGATAAACGGCATGTCAACCGTTTCTCAACTGGAGCAAAAAAAATTGCTGTCATGAATGGGGAAGAAGGGACTACACATAGTCCCTTTTCCCTGTCCAAGGTGGCCATTAAAGAGATAGAAAAAAAGAAAGCAAAGAAAATAGCCGACATGTTACAGGGCAAAGGAAATACAAAAGACTGCCTTTGGAGCTGGATTTGAACCTTGGCTCCTCCTATGCCTTTTGTTTAAATTGATCATTTTGTATTGCATTTCACTGTGTTGATTTTATTTTCACGGCCACATACTATGAAAAAATAAAGATAGCCAACATTGGTTCCAAGCTGTTGTTCTCTTGGGGCAGAAATTAGACTCATTGAATGGTAGCCAAGGGGATTTTTCTGTGCACTTACGAGCCAATGTTGGTCTATGTGACGATTGCCAAAATACCCAAGATAGTATATTGAGGTTGGTTAAATACTTTGGATACAAGACCAACAGAAAAAGTGTCTCAATCTTGGGGTGTTTGCCCAAGATTTGATCACTCATTCGCCCGACACAGAAGGCAATTTTCTTTCATCTATGACAGATTATAATTTCACCTTTTATACAGTGTTTTTCAGAAATTGCATAACAATTTCAGGCAAAGGGGGGGATAATGTGGGGGGACAGGGCTGTCACTGCACAAATACTCATATATTTGTATGAGCATGTTGTACTGTACAACCTTTAACTTACTGAATATTTTAACTTCAACTCCCATCTGCCCTAACCAGCACAGACAATGTGTAGGGATCATGGGAGTTGAAGTGCCAAACCTCCAAAGAATCACAGGTTGCAGACACCGTTCCTAATTTTACTTGTATTGTGCACCCAGGTGATCATTTGATAAATAGATTGCCATGTGTGTCTCTAATGTCGTAATGTCAATTATTGTGTGCTTTTTTTTATTTCCCTCAGGGTGCTGCCCACACACTGCTACTGGAGCAAATCAAATAAAAATAAATATATGTTATTTTATTTATTTGTAGATATTGATTCACCTGGATTACAAAAATACATAAATAAATTCATGGATACATGAATCTGGATTCATTAGTAGGGGCACGTCAGGGGAAGTTTTGTGGTGCGGGCATTAGAGTCACTGTCGATTTGAAGACTATTGCATGTTAGCGTGATAGAGAGGCATGCCTGCCAGGTGGTTGCAGGGCTGAGGGAGTGCAAAGGGTGGGAGGCGTGCTGAGGCAAAGGTGTCAATTCATATTGTCATAGCTTGTTCAAGACTTCACCTGTCTTGTCCTTAATGTACTGGGTGTAATTATCAGTGAATGTTTAGACAAGGGACAGAATAGTCAACCTCAGATAAAGGGGCAGGGATGCCTTGATGTCTTACTTTTATACTATTCTTGATATTTATAAATTTATTTTATTTATTGGTCACTTGTTGGATGATCATACAATTTGCAAAACTGTTTCAAAGCGCCCACAGGTCAACAGGGTGTGAGGGGCTATGCCGTGTGAGTGTTCAGAACGTGCAAGTGCAGAGGAGTGAGGGATAGGTGCATTGATGTTCATGGAGAAGTGCTCGGGGTAAGTGCTAAGAGGAGAAGAACATAAGTGCAACCACCCATGGGTAGGAGAGGGAGGCTATTCCACAGGAGGGAGCCAGCTGAGAGAAGTGATCACCCACCGGCTCTCTGTTTAGCAAAGTGCTTTACACACAGGGAGTTGGTGCCAGCGGAACAGACGAGTCTAGAAGGCGAGTATTTGGCCAGGAAGCGTTGAACATAGAGAGGACCCTGGCCCCAGATAGCCTTGTGGATGATACAGAGGGATTTTAATTTAATCCGTGCTGAGACCGGGAGCCAGTGAAGGCTTTGTAGGGCAGAAGAGATGCGGTCCCTGGGCTTGAGGCAAAGAATAAGTCTTGCTGCCCTATTCTGGGTTTGCTGGAAGGGTCGGAGGGTGGAGGAAGGAAGATTAAGGAGGAGGCTATTGCAGTTGTCTAGCCTAGAGAGAACCAGGGCACGGGTAACATTGTGAAGTGGGAGAATGGAAGACCAGGCTCCCGTCCTTCACCTCTCGCGCTTGGCCTAGAGGGTCACGACCCAGACACCCGCCACGAGAAGAGTTTGTCCATTTACCAGACGACCAGATACCCTGGTACAGGAACATACGGATGTGTCCATCTGCCTGCCCAGCAGGCCGCACTGGCCATGCCGACACCTGCGGCATGGATCAACTAGACTAGAATCTACACGTCGTTAGAGATGCCATGACGACCTAGACAACGGGAAGCACAGCTGTACAAATATACACACTGGACATTCCCACACCAACCTACACGAAGAATATACTCAGTGCTATGACGTAGGCGACAGGCATATTCACGGACGTGCATCTTTATTATTTTTACATAGGCTTTCAGAATGCAGAAACGCAAGACGCATCATTAACTCATCTACTAGCTTGCTCACGCTTCTCTTGAAACCAGTTACCACCATAAGAAGTATAATGAAGACGCGATACTGGTCATGAAACTATATGCTCCTATAACCTAAAGCACCTGTGCACCAAACGGACCACTTATGCACCAGGCCAAGTAGGCCTCAAACAAGAGCTCCCGTGGACATTAACAAAGCAAGAGTCAGGTTGCTGATCCTGCAGAATGAGCTCGGCAAAACAACCAGCCAAGGTCGCAATGTTGCAAACCCACCGTCCAAGAACAAATCATCAAAGGCACGATGTTGCAAACTCGTACTCCGCGCACCAGCGTTAAAGTCACACCGGAAAATTAAACCAGGCGCGCAGTAGAAAAACAATATTAATTGTGCAGAATTCTGCCTCTTTTACGGTCACTCCCCACGTGACCAAGCCGAACCTGACGAGATGCCAAACCCAGGAGAACAGAGGCGTCTGGATCCCTCGCTACGAGACACCGGCAGATACACTTGAAAGGCTCAATGGACATCTGCGACAGTGGGAGCGGTCTGCCTTCCAGCTATGAATAAATCCTCACATTGTCTGCACGTACCCATATTGAAACATTGTTGCACCTTGCAGGTACACCGAGAGCTGGGAACAGCGGTGGTCCCAGGCTGGGAAGCTCACGAGCGCACCAATCAGAACATGGGGCTCTTATCACTGACGCCAGTAGTATTAGCCAATCTTCAGGAGTCTTCATGTAACAATTCTCATGTATCTAATCGTAGGGACAACCCAGATATACCACCTGACGACCCTTTGTCCACTAATATCATTCTCTATATGTGTGCTATACTAACCCTACCACTCGAACACCCAATTAAGAGTGGCGATAGGTTTTTTGTTAACTTTCTGAAGTGACGCAAGTAGCGCGTCATAATACAGTAAAAAGGGCCTGCGAGCCCCACGATTGTGTGTGTGTCAGGACGGACGCGTACGCTCCTTGACCCATCCCTGCCGTTTTGCCTAATAAACAGCAGAGTCACCTTGCTCCTTGTGTGTGTCTCATACTCTATCTCATCTGGGATATACACGGGAGGAGTTGGGGCCTCCCTGCCTGGAGGTCTGCGGACGGCCCGGCCGACCCCGGCAGAATTTCCCCCCGACAAGTTGGAGGCACTGCTGAGATCTGTTTAAGATCGACTTTTTATTTTTTACTTTTTCCAGGCACTCCCGTTGCGAGGAGGCCCGGCGGCGCGGCCCCCTCTGCCGTTGCCCCCTACTGAGGACTACAGGACCATCGCGGAGCTGCAAGAAGACCGGACAGCGCAATCCGGATATTGGCCCTCGGGAGCCGGTTGAGAAGTATCCCGCCCGCGGTTGGCGAGTGTCCAGACGTGGTCCAGATGAGGGGAGGTGGCGAGCCGCTTGGAGGGGTGCACGCAGTCGAGCGGCCCTGCATCGAGAGGACTTGGTGAGCATGACACGCACAACAAGCAATGCGAAATTGTGAGGGAGGGGGGAGGAAGTAAATAAGGGAGGAGGGAGGTGTTGTACAGATGCGCGGCGAAGGTTTGACAACTTAGTGTTGCTATTGGAATGAATGGTAGCGAAACGAGTGCGAGAGCAGTCGGCTACGTCACGCGAAAGAGGGGGGCGGAGCACGAAAACATCACGTGTGGCCGCTCGTAGACACTGATTGGCCTGAGTCGTGACTACGTGTAAGGGTGGGTGTGTGTGGTTTCCTACGATTTGGCATTTATTGATCAATGAGTAGACGAGGTTCCCTATTGTTCGAGCAAGAAACTCGATAGGTAGATGACGTTTCCCTGTAGGCGGTAGCTAGTTGCCTAGTTGCCCAATACGGAAGATAATTGGCTGGTTAAGCCCTCCTGTTGAGGGGCGTATCACACGCGAGGCGACGCAGCGTGCGCAGTCCGATTATATTATTGATTTGGATACCTTGTTCCAGGAGAGACAGGAAGACAGCTGTAGGGTTAGCGGGGGTAGATTGCAAGTGTATTTTGAAACTTAAAAAACATAATAAGAATGTACCAGTAGCTCGAAGAGATCGGTGACGTCACCAGTAGAGATTTAATAGGATATCGCGAGCACAAGGCACCTTGGTTTTGAGAGTGGTGGGGAAGAGAAATATGATAAGGGAGCGGATACGGAGATAAACGATAGACGAGTGGTTCGGAAGAGGAGAAGGGGAGAGGGGCGTGGCTGCGCACGGAGAACGCCGGCCACGGCAAGTGTAAAAGGGGGAGGAGAGTGGGGAAACAGGGCGACTGTATAAGATCGTCGTAAGGGGTAGGCAGCCGCAGGGGGCTGCGTGCACTTCGGCCGCGGGGGGCCGTAAGGGAAGGAATATAGAATATAAAATCATACATATATATATATTTGTGTTTTATTTTTTTTATTTTTATTTTTTAAATTTTATTGCATAATCTGTAAAAGGATTGTCGTAAGTCCCCACACTTACGGGGCCAGGTAAACAATATAAGGTTGCATATTGTAAACTGCTAGTGAAGGGAAGAGTAACAAGTAGAGCACCACTATGTCATACGGGACAGGGTCGGGGGGTGGGGGAACACCCTCACTACCCCACTACAACACATATGCACCACACTGCCACCCCATAGGGAGAAATTAATTAAGTACAGCATAGAGTGGACCCAGGGGACGGATAACAAAATGTTAACACCATGGCCGCCTAATGGTAGTTTCGATCCATATGCCCAACATTCATTGCTAAACCATCTGCACAATACATACAAGGGGAAGAAGTTGGCAAGCCATGTGGAGGTGTTTAACTTATGGAGGATGTTCCAGGGGTCCCAACCAGGACCAAATGGAATGTTCACTATGGGGGAAACACCGGAAGAAAAAGAGATTAAGAAAGAGGGAACGGATGGGGAAAAGGGGTGTGAAAGCACAAAGAATACGGGGAACGGAGGACAGGGAGGAGAAAAGATTGATAAGTCAGACGACATAAAAAAGGAACCGAGCAATGAGATAGCCATAACACCGGGAGTGAAAACAGAGGGAGGAGGGTTGTACCCTTTAAGAGAATTAGGAGAAATAGAAGGACAGTTAAGGGCGGCTGAAGGATACTCGAACCCGGCATACAGCCCTCCACCATATGTGGCTCATAGGAAGATAACAGTGGGGGAGGGGAGGATTGGAGAAGAGCAGACTGTAGAGATAGGAAATGATGAGTGGGTAGCTGCACAGATATTATTAAAATTACGAGGTTCACTAACTGGAGAAGAGAGGGAGGTAGTAAAGAGAACAGACGAGGAGAGTACAAGAGAGAGTGAAATGAGGGGGGAGGAGCTATTATGGCAAAAGGAAGAGATTTTGGAGGAAAGATTAGCAAAGCTAAGGGATGAGCAGAATTAATTGATCAAACAGCTTGAGAGGGAGGAAAGAGAGAGAGCGAGGAAAAGGAAAGAAGGTAAGGACGAATTGGAAAAATTAAGGGAATGAAGTGAGGAGCAAAGGAGAGAAGCTGAAAGGGAAAAAGCAGCAGCAGACAGGGTGTCAAGAGTAGTGGTGAGAGAAAAGAAGAAGGAAGAAGCAGAAAAGGAAAAGGAAATGGCAATATGGAGAAGGAGGGTACTATCAGAGACAGCTAAGAAATTTGAAGAGGGGAAAGTAATAGAAAGAGAAAGGGTGAAATGGGAAAGGAAGAAAGAGGATGAAAGAATATTGGAACAGATGAGCAACGAAGTGATGGAGGAATTAAAAAGAAAAAGGGAGGAAAATAGTAGGGAGATGGAGGAGAGGAGTGAAGGGGAAAGAGAAGGGAGGAGTAGGGAGAGTGAAAAATGGGGGGATGTATATAGAAGTAGAGAAGTAGCAACAACATCATCAGCACCAGGGGGAGCAGTTGGTAACAAAGGAAGAGGAGAAATGGACCTAATAGACTTAGAAACAGTAACAGTAAAAGGGAAAAAGGCAGAGTGGGGGATACCATTTATGACTGATTTTTGCAGTGAGGAGGAAGAAGGAGTAGAAAGGGGAGGAAGAAAGAGTGAAAGGGAAAGCTTAGATAAGCTGTACCTCACTCGAACAAACATAGACTCGCCATGGATCAGTAGGAGAAGGGAGGAGCTGGAGAGAAGTGAGGAGAGGGTGAAAGAACTAGTGGAAAAACAAACCCATGAAGCCACACCATCACCATCTCCATCACGCCCTCCCCCATCGCACCCTACATGCTCAACCGCCACACGCTCGCTGCGCACAATAAAGCTTGCGCCCTTCATGGACGAATTGACTCCTTATGCATGTCGGCTTAGAGACCTCCCTAGCCGCAGGCAAGATAGACAAATAAACATGCCCACAGTAAACACAGGAAATGACGAAAAAAGGGGAAAGGACGGAGAAGGAGGTAGAAGCAGGGGTAATAAGGACGAACTTGAAGAGGTAAAGGAAACAGGAGAAGAGCAGGGGTGTGAGGACTCGATATTATGGAACGTAAAGGGTGACACAAGACACAACTTAATGCCACTGTTGGAGAGAGGAGGGGTTAGACCACAGTATGTACCTTGGAAGCATACGGATAAAGAAAATATAAAATGTAGGCTCCCATCATTAAGTGGAGGTGCGGGTAAATGGATATATGAGATGGAAAAACACACCGCAGGACAGAAACTAGCAGTAGGAGATGTAAAGGGCCTGTTAATATCAATATTAGGGGATAGAGCGGATGACATTTGGAAGAGAGCGGGATTCCATGGGGTAACAATAACGAACACATTGCATGATGGGGCGCCATTTGCAAACTGCAGACATGCGCTATGGCAGGCACTGAGAGTACAGTACCCAGACACATCAGATATAGGAGCAATTACTTCCCGTAAAATGCGTGAGAATGAGGATCCTGTTGATTATATCCAGGATATTCAAGAGAAGTGGAGCATGGAAACTAGAGAACAATGGGACAAAACACCAGCCATATTTTATCATATACTAGTACAAGGGCTCCCAGAAGGAGTTCAGAAACAACTAAAGAAGGTAGTGGGGATGGAAGCAAAACCATGGCCAGAGATACAGCTGACTATAGTACATCACTGCAGGGCATGGCAAGGAAAAATGAAACAAAAGGAAGAGGACAGGAAAACAGAAGAGGCCAAACTAGTACAGAAAAAACTTACTAAATACACAATGGAAGGGGCACTAATAACTACGCCCACACCAATGGCCCAAAGCCCCACACAAGTAGTGGCTGCACAAGATCCAGCTCAAATAGCACCTCCACAAAGTGTAATACAGCAAGTGCCGCCACTGCAATTACACGCACCAAACATGGGAGGAGGGTACCCAATGCAAGGAGCTGGGTATTATAGTTATAACAGGGGGAGAGGAGGATTTATGAGAGGGAGAGGATACGGATATAATACCCAACAGCAGGTGGGGGGACTTAGAAATTCCTACCCCACAGGGCAACCAGTATACCAGGACAACACAGGGAGCTTCCCATGGCAGAGCAGGGAACCACCCGTGTGTTGGAGTTGTGGATTATTAGGACACATGTCACGTACGTGTAGGGTCAGGCCAGGAACACCAGCATGGAATGAACAGGCACCACTCAGGACCTCACAAGAACAGCAGGGCATACAACAACAGCAGATGTTACAACAAGGAAGTGACCAACAACAACAAATAACACAACAACAGCCACAAATATATCCACTGCCACAACAACAAGTAGCGCTAGCACAACAACCCCAAACTCAACAAACGCAATTGGGTAGGGTGACGGTCTTGGGACACAACCCTTACACAGGGAATGGCCAATCATTGTACCCCCAATAGGACAGCCCACAGACGGCCTTGGTGTGTCCCATCTTGTCAGTAACACCTAATAGTGCGGAGGAGCCACGCATAGAGGTAACGATAGGTGACAAAAAATTATCATTCCTTGTTGACACCGGGGCAACCCGGTCTTGCATAAGGGAAGGTAAATTTAAGATGTCAGGCGAAGCCATGAACACCCAAGGATTTTCTGGGGCTAAAGGGTTGGTTCCTTTTACTGATAACGTTCCCTTATCTATCGGAGATTATGATCTGTCAGTTCCACTTTTGTATTATAGTGCCTCACCAGTAAATATACTGGGGAGGGACATAATGAACAGGTTGAATATGACGATCTCCTTTACAGAGGATGGCATAATTTGCTCTACTCCAGGGATTAACCTGCTCGCAGCACGACAGATTATGCAAGCATACTGTGGACAGACAGCGATTAGGGCGGAGCCAGTAGATGGCGAGCTATTCCAGTATGGCACAGACATGGCATTTGCATGGATGCCAGGGATAGAAGGGAAAATATGGAGGAGGCCAGCAGCCTATCTGTTCCGACCAGAAACACCTGTTAATGAACCAGAAGGAAAGGTGTTTGTAATGGACATTGTGAGCATTATTGCAACAGCTGATTATGTTGCTGTGCACGCTCAAGATAAAGAAGGGAGAGCATGGAGGGCAGTGATAGCACTAGCAGAAGGATGTAGGCTGACCCAGGTGGCAGATGAAGAGCTGTTCTCAGAAGAAAAGGAGGAAGATGAAATGGTGTTCATGATGAGTGTAGAAATACGGCTAAGAGTGGCTCACAAACAAGTAGCACAGAAAATTGCAATGGCACTTGAGGCACCCGCAGGCACCCCAGTCCCATTCTTTAAGGAGGATATGTCAAAGGTGCCCAAATCATTATGGACTATTAGCCCCTATGACGTGGGATGCATAAAAAGCATAGGGGGTGTAAGGATAAAATTGAAAAAAGGTGCCATACTACCAAGAGTGAAACAGTACCCATTGTCAAAAGAGGCAGATGAGGGCATATATGAAACCATAACGGCCCTAATAAATAATGGCATATTGGTCCCCTCAGAATCACCATGTAACACGGCTGTGTACCCGGTGCGCAAGGCTAAAGGGGGGTCTTGGCGCTTCATACAGGACCTCAGGCCCTTGAACAACATAGTAGAAGCAGAATATCCAGTACCAGCAAACCCGGCCACAATATTGTGTGGCATTCCAGCAGAAGCATCACGATTTACAGTAATTGACCTTAAAAATGCATTTTTCTCAATACCATTGCACCCAGACTCACAAGAGTTGACAAGCTTCACTTACCGAAATACAAAGTGGAAACATACCAGATTACCACAGGGGTATTGTGAATCACCCTCAATTTTCAATAGAGTAATACAAATGGATTTGGGTAACGTTGAGGTGGAAAGCACAGTGTTACAGTATGTGGATGACATAATAATTTGTAGTACAAACGAAAGTAAATGTAGAGAGGACTCCTTAAAAATGTTGACGATATTGGCTGAAAAGGGGTACAAGGTAGATATGGAAAAGATACAATACTGTCAGGAACAGGTACTTTACATTGGCCAACTGATATCCCAAAATGGAAGAAAGATTGCACCACAAAGAGCACAGGCCATTTCAAGCACTCCCATGCCACAGACTGTGAGAGAACTGCAGCAATTTCTGGGGCTGTGCAACTACTGTAGAGCATGGGTATTTGACTACAGTTCATACATAGGACCCCTGCTTGAGGGTTTGAGGGAAGCCAATAAAGGGGAGAAAAAGTTGGGGTGGACTATGGAAATGAGGGAGGCCTTTGACGAATTGAAAGACGCGATATCAACTGCTCCTGTACTAGCATCCCCAGACTATGAGCGACGCTTTTTTATATTTTCACATTGCGACTCAGCAGTGATGAAAGCAGTATTGGCCCAAAAAACGAGCATGGGCTATAAACCAGTAGCATTTTACAGCGGTCACTTAGACCCTGTGATGTTAGGCCACTTCCCTTGCGAACAAGGTCTCGCTGCAGCTGCTTTTGCAGTGGAAAAAGCATCAACAATAACCATGGGGTGTCCAACTACACTGTTTGTGGAACATGCACTATTTGCAATATTGAATAAACCCAAGTCCACACTAACGACACAGAGGGCATCAGGTTATGAGATTATTTTGTCTAGGGCTGAACTAGCAATTGTTAGATGTAGCACGGTTAACCCTGCAAGGTTCTTAGCAGAAGTAATTGAGGAGGGAGATTACGTCGACGATTGTACCCAAATAACTGAAATGTACTCATGTACTAGAAAAGTTGAAGAAAACGCACTAGAGGGAGGTGAGCTTTTGTTTATTGATGGGTCATCAACTATTGATCAAGGAGATGGGATACGGAGGACTGGGGCAGCAGTGGTAAAAATGATGGAGGCGCCGGTGTGTGTGGCTATGAAGTGTGTACAATTACCACAGCATTACTCTGCTCAAGCCGCGGAACTGGTTGCACTAATATTGGCATTGAAGGAAAGTTTTGACAAACGAGTAACCATATATTCCGACAGTGCATATGTTACATCCACTGTCCACTCAGGGCTATCAAAATCGAGAAGAAGAGGGTTTAGGAGAGCTGACGGCACTCCAGTGCAACATGCCCTCTTATTGGCTGAACTAATTGAAGTAATAAACAACCCCCAAGAACTAGCCCTAGTCAAATGCACCGCACACACCAATGGTGAAGACCACGTCTCAAAAGGGAATGCAGCAGCAGACGCACATGCGAAATATGCTGCATACTTTGGTGAGATATGGAACCCCACAGACTCACAGAGAGGGAGAGGGAGGGGAGTGGCTAGGGAGATGTTAATAAGAGAAGGGTACACCCATCTCCCAGCCACACAGATTATGGAGCTACAAGCGGCTGCACCAATGGCCGAAAAAGAAATATGGGTAAAAAGAGGATGTACAATGTCACCAACCAACGCACTATGGCGCCAGGGTGGCACTGGGAAAGTTGCAATACCATTGGCACTTTTAAATACCGCCCTGAGCCAATTACACCACCCAGCCCATACAGGCAAGGAAATAATTGCAGCACGAATTAGGGAAGATTGGTTCTATCCCGAGTTAAATTCCCATGTGTCAAATTTTATCAGCAATTGTCTCACATGTCAACAGTTTACGGCCGGGCATACCCTAAAAGTGATAAGAGGTACCATACCCCGGCCAGAAGGACCTTTTCGGCACCTTCACATTGACTATGTTGATATGATCAACATATGTCAAGGTAATAGGTATATGATTGTAGTAGTATGCCCATTTTCTAGGTGGATTGAAGCAGGGCCCTGTTCACACCCAGATGCATTTAGAGCAGCCGAATTCCTAGTAAGGGAGGTCTTCCCAAGGTGGGGAGTATGCGAGGTGTTAAGATCAGACAATGGCCCGCATTTCGCAAACGAAATGTTCCAGCATATCACATCCCTGCTGAACATAAAACACAAATTTGCATGTGCATACCACCCACAGGCTAACGGTGTATGTGAACGCCTGAATGGCTTATTGAAGGAGGCAATTGCAAAGATACAACAAACAACAAAGAAAAGTTGGTTGTATTGCCTTCCGTTAGCCCTATTTGAATTAAGGAATAGGCCAGGGTCCGACCACCACCTCACCCCTCACGAGGTGGTTACTGGACGTCAAATGTGCCTTCCCCTAACGCCAACGTCAAGGGCATTCACTGACCACGAAAGTTCAGCGAGTGTGTTAGGTGATGAAATGTATCAATATGTGTCTTCTTTGATTACTAGTGTTGTGTTTGTGTCTCAACAGCTCGAGCGCACACGGGGCGGGTCCACCAGAAACCAAGAAGAAGGCGCCAGTACAGAATTGGAAAAAGAGAACTTGTGCAAACTTGCCAAAGGTGACCACGTACTACTTCGCAATTTCAATACGAAATGGAACGATAAGAGGTTCACCGGCCCCCATCTGGTAGAGGACGTATCACCAAGAGCAGTAAAACTAAAAGACAAGCGTGCCTGGAACCACCTACATGATGTAAAGATCTACAAACTGCAGACCCGCCCCAGCGCCAACGACAGGTCCATTGGAAGAACAGCAACAACATCCCCGACAGCGGAAGGAAGTTCTATCACAGACAACGACCCAATTGTTCCCTTACCGTGTCATTACCCAGCCACCCCGGAGACAACAACTGACGAAGAAAGGGGTGATCCCCATACCGCCCACCCCATGGTCACACGTTCAAAGAGTAAAAATACTTCCGCCATCTGAGCCCAAAACCCCCCCGCCCATTGACTCCCAAGTACAGTTATAACTTAAACTGAAAGACATTGCCTGCACAAATACACATGTAAACACGTGAATGTTCTCTTTTTCTCTCGCACATACAGGAACTGCGTATTATTGTATTGTTAAGAAAAGAACTAACTAACAAGTCCACTGTCCAGGCGTAGATGGTACTCCCAGACGATAATTACCCAGAAGAATTGTCACACCAATTTGTATACGAAATAAAAAGGCCAACATATCTAAAAAGGAGAAGGGTACGTGTCTACTACACAGCCTTCCTCCTGGCCATAGAATATTCCATGCCCCACCTCCGCCCATACTTGCCGGTCCTAAGAGACCGATCACTTAGAGTAGCGTGGGAGCAGCTCTTCGCCTGGGCACTGAATGACTATTTGATAGGGAGAGCTTAAAGGAAACAAAACTAACATTTAATAACAAGCATTTTGAGAATTTTTAGGCGGGCAACTTTAACGTCGCAAGAATACGCTGCCAGGACTGCAGCAAGGTAAGAGCAAAATGCGGTGAGATTAGCATATGTAATAAAAATAATAGGGATTTTGATGATCACCGGGTTCTTGGCTGCCTCTGTCTGGCAGTACAGCTATGCTATCAATATTATTGCTGCACCCAAACCTAATATACCCCCATTCCCTGCTGCAACAGGTGTTACGTTAGGTGGTAATAGTAACATTACACCCAAGCAAAATAGAGTTAAACGCAGCACATACTCAGACAATAAAGGTATTGATAATTATATACAAGATTCAGCACACGTCACAAACAACATATGGTACCAACACATGACCCGCATTGGTAAGCAGACAACTGAGGATAGCTGCTACGTTTGCTCATTAATACCATACGCCATGAGTGCGTCACGAACATTTGTTGCCACAGAAATAGATGAAAAAACAGCACAGTGCATAATATACTTGGCACTGTTCCAAACGAAAGGAAGATTTCAAGGAACAGTAGTGCACATGACATGGAAAACACGAGACTCATACCCATATGAAAACAACTTCCTCAAGACCTTTTTGAGTTATCACAAGACCAGTTTACATGCTGAAGCATTCAAATACATAACAAGTGGCCCTGCAAAAGGAGAAACAAAGAAAGTAACGCTGCAGTATCTACCATGTGATTGGTACGCCACTGAAGTTCCGGGTAAACAAGGATGTTGGGAGAGGCCGCTGGTGACGATAACAGGAAAGGTGTATCTGGACAACAGCTGGGAGATAGGAGTGATTGGCAGCAACATGGTAACAAAAGAAACTATCTCAACCATCGAGACACACAATCACCGATGTTGGACGACGTGGATCAAGTATGTACCAATGCTCACGTGGGTAGAAGAAGATGAAGACCCAATAACGATACTACCATTGACTGCGCCCAAGGTATGCTACCAACATAAAGGAGAGGTGGACGTAGGATATAACACCAATTGTGCAAGTGTGGTGGAGTTACCTGAGGGGGGAGCGGGAACAGCAGTAATAATGGACCATTATTGGGCCTGTGGAGAAAGGGCATACCATACACTGCCTCCCCTGTGGAATGGTGTGTGCACAATGGTACACGTAAATGTACCATCACTAGTGGTACCTAAGAAGCACGTCAATGTGGCAAAATTTCCTAAAATGGATGAAGGGGATAAGAGAAGAAAGAGATCTGCACCACTTCAGGAGGAGCAAGGGAAGAGGACCAACAGCAATGATACTGTCCTAAATAGAAGAAAAAGACAAGGAGAGCCACTGACAGGAAATTACCTGTGGGGAAGGTCGGAAACGGCACTAACATCAATACCGCCAGAACATAGACTATTCAGCAGAGCAGCAATGTTCTTCTCCTCAATAATACACCCAGGACTGCAGGCTTACGCAAACGCAAAATGGCTCCAAATAACTAGATGGGAACTAATGATGACTATCAATTCTACAGTGAATGGGTTTAACGCAATAAAAGAGGAGCTGCGAGCTGTAAGGATGGTAGCACTCCAGAACAGATATGTATTGGACCTTCTCACAGCAATGGGAGGAGGAGTTTGTGCAAAGATAGGACAATCATGCTGCACGTTCATACCTGCCAACGATGCTGACAATGGTACACTAACAGAAGCAGTTTCACAATTGGCCCAGATGCACTCCAAAATGACGGATGAAAGTAACGGTGTAAACAAGGACAAGAGCTGGTTTTCACTATTATGGTCATGGATGCCATCATGGCTGTCAGATGGGCTGAAAATAATAGTGGGCTGTACTATATTGGCTGGAGCTATTATGATTATAATTAGATTTTGGAAGGCCCGGAAGGCACACACTACTGACGAGTTGCTGGAAATGGTGGGAATGCACCCCTTGATGCCAGCAGATGACGGCCAGCATACAGGTGTGATAATACAAGAGAGGGAGAAGTTGCGCACCCAAATAATAACAAACCATCTGGACCCACCATCAGTGAAGATCGAGAACCCAAGAAACCCCAGGAGCTACATAGGAAGATGGGTATACTGTACTCCTGGAGGAACCTGTGAATATATGTATTGGTCATTTGAAGATCATGTAAACCATTATGGACATCTAGGAGGAATAACTAAGATATGGCGAGTAAGAGGAGATAACGAGAAGGATATGTTTGTGGTCGACAAGTCGACCAGAGGGGGGACTGAAGTGGGAGAATGGAAGACCAGGCTCCCGTCCTTCACCTCTCGCGCTTGGCCTAGAGGGTCACGACCCAGACACCCGCCATGAGAAGAGTTTGTCCATTTACCAGACGACCAGATACCCTGGTACAGGAACATACGGATGTGTCCATCTGCCTGCCCAGCAGGCCGCACTGGCCATGCCGACACCTGCGGCATGGATCAACTAGACTAGAATCTACACGTCGTTAGAGATGCCATGACGACCTAGACAACGGGAAGCACAGCTGTACAAATATACACACTGGACATTCCCACACCAACCTACACGAAGAATATACTCAGTGCTATGACGTAGGAGACAGGCATATTCACGGACGTGCATCTTTATTATTTTTACATAGGCTTTCAGAATGCAGAAACGCAAGACGCATCATTAACTCATCTACTAGCTTGCTCACGCTTCTCTTGAAACCAGTTACCACCATAAGAAGTATAATGAAGACGCGATACTGGTCATGAAACTATATGCTCCTATAACCTAAAGCACCTGTGCACCAAACGGACCACTTATGCACCAGGCCAAGTAGGCCTCAAACAAGAGCTCCCGTGGACATTAACAAAGCAAGAGTCAGGTTGCTGATCCTGCAGAATGAGCTCGGCAAAACAACCAGCCAAGGTCGCAATGTTGCAAACCCACCGTCCAAGAACAAATCATCAAAGGCACGATGTTGCAAACTCGTACTCCGCGCACCAGCGTTAAAGTCACACCGGCAAATTAAACCAGGCGCGCAGTAGAAAAACAATATTAATTGTGCAGAATTCTGCCTCTTTTACGGTCACTCCCCACGTGACCAAGCCGAACCTGACGAGATGCCAAACCCAGGAGAACAGAGGCGTCTGGATCCCTCGCTACGAGACACCGGCAGATACACTTGAAAGGCTCAATGGACATCTGCGACAGTGGGAGCGGTCTGCCTTCCAGCTATGAATAAATCCTCACATTGTCTGCACGTACCCATATTGAAACATTGTTGCACCTTGCAGGTACACCGAGAGCTGGGAACAGCGGTGGTCCCAGGCTGGGAAGCTCACGGGCGCACCAATCAGAACATGGGGCTCTTATCACTGACGCCAGTAGTATTAGCCAATCTTCAGGAGTCTTCATGTAACAATTCTCATGTATCTAATCGTAGGGACAACCCAGATATACCACCTGACGACCCTTTGTCCACTAATATCATTCTCTATATGTGTGCTATACTAACCCTACCACTCGAACACCCAATTAAGAGTGGCGATAGGTTTTTTGTTAACTTTCTGAAGTGACGCAAGTAGCGCGTCATAATACAGTAAAAAGGGCCTGCGAGCCCCACGATTGTGTGTGTGTCAGGACGGACGCGTACGCTCCTTGACCCATCCCTGCCGTTTTGCCTAATAAACAGCAGAGTCACCTTGCTCCTTGTGTGTGTCTCATACTCTATCTCATCTGGGATATACACGGGAGGAGTTGGGGCCTCCCTGCCTGGAGGTCTGCGGACGGCCCGGCCGACCCCGGCAGAATTTCCCCCCGACAATTGAGTCTCTGGGGGAAGGTGAGGAAGGGTAGAGTGCCTTTGAGAAGGAAGAACTGAAAGTGGGGCTTCTTGACGATGTCCTGAATATGGGGGATGAAGGAAAGGGAGAAGTCGAAGATGACTCAGAGATTCCTGGCTTCAGTGGGGGGCAGGGGAGGCATGGAGAAAGGCCAGAGTGCAGGGAAGACGTATGGTGCATAGGGTGAATCTCAGTTTTGCTGGCATTGCGGCAGACGTCATTAGCAGTGCACCAGGCCTGGATGGCAAAGAGACAGTTTGAATAAAAGTTGTGTATCGTCAGCATAGCACTGGAAGTTGGGGGAGAAAGAGGAAATGTGTTGTGCCAGTTGAGAAAGGTAAATGTTAAAGAGACAGGGTGAAAGAATGGATCCCTGGGGGACACCACAGGAGGCGGAGGAAGAAGGGGAGGAGAAAGGACCCAGAATGGTTTTGAAGAAACGGTTGGTTAGGAAAGAGGTAAGCCAGTCCAGTGCCCGCTCTGAGATGTCAAGGGTGTCATGGAGCCTTTTTATGAGGATGGAATGGTTCACTGTGTCAAATGCAAAGGAGAGATTAAGAAGGATGTGGATAGCAGGGGAGTTGGAGTCAAGAGATGCGAGCAGTTCTTCACAGGTGATCATAAGAGCAGTTTCCCTGCCTCTGGATACTCAAAATCCAGACTGATGGTCATGTAGGCTGCCAACAAGTTTGGTATGAGAGTTGAGATGGGGGAGTGCCAGCTTCTCAACAGTTTCCCCATGAAGGGGGTGATGGAAATGGGGCGGTAGTTGGCTGGACAGGAAGGGTCTGCAGAGGGTTTTCAGGGAGGGTGCGCACAAGCGAGTGCTTGAGGGAAGATGGAAAAAACCTGTAGCAAAAGAGTGGTTGCAGAGATTAGCCAAAGCTGGGGCAAGAGAGGCAATATTTTCCTTGATGGTTCTGTAGGAGCAAGGGGTGAGACCTTCATGGAGTTGACAACTCTGATGACTTCTTCAGGGGAGACAGGAGTGAAGGAGGGGAAGAAGGGAGGTGGAGGGTGAATGGTAGGGAGGGATAAAGGGAGGATGGTAGGGTTGGGAGAGTGCGTGACAAGGCTGTTCAGTGTGTCCTGGGTTTTGGATGTGAAATGAGAGGCCAATGCATTGCAGAGGGCATGGGAAGGACTAGGGGCAGAAGATGCTGTGGATGGGTTGGCAAGTTCCCTGCATATTCTGAAGAGTTCAGCCGCATTGTTGGATGCATTGGACACTCGTGCCTGAATGTGGGCTCTTTTTTTAGCATGGATTGAGAATCTGTAGTGTCTCTGGAGCAGGAGGTGGCAGGCCAGTTTGTCAGAGGGTGAGTCTGAAATGTGCCACTTCCGTTCAGCAGCCCTGCACTTATGGTCTGCAAGATCAGAGTCGTACCAGGTGTTACGCTTGGAGGCAGGATTCAGGTGGATCCTCATGACTGGGGCAAGGATGTCAAGGGAGTTGGTGATGAACAGATAGAGGTTGCTGAGGGCAGAATCAGCGGAAATGTCTGTGTTGGGTGGGCAAGGGGGAATAAAGGTGGAAGAGAAGGCAGCAGCTGACACTCATTTTATCAAGCGGATGTTTGTGAACGAGGTTGGAAGAGCTTTATGAGGAGTTGTCACAGGGCCATGAGGACCCAAATGGGAGTTGAGGAGAGAGTGGTCAGACCAGGAGAGGGGGTGACGAGGGGAGTAGAGAGAGTGAGGTTGGAGTGCATGATGGCATCTAGCGTGTGTCCAGCAGAATAGGTATGGCCAGAGGGAAGAATGGAGAGGGATAGGGAGGAGCAGAGGTTAGTTAAGAGGGTGGTTGCTGTACAAGGGGAGTCTAGGTGGATATTGAAGTCAACTAGTACTAGCGGGTTGGAGGTGGTAGAGAGCAGGGAGGAACAGAGGTCCACCCACTCAGATAGGAAAAAAGAAGAAGTGCCAGTGGGCCAGTAGATGGTAGCACTGGTCAAGGTGCAGGAAGGAGAGATTACCAATTTGCACATTAGGCTCTCAAAGGACAATTAGTTCTGAGTGGGTAGGATGGAATACACTCTGGGAAGATTAAGGCAACTCCACCGCCAGCACGGTGGGGTCGAGGTTTAGAGGTGATCTTAAAGCCATCTGGGAGGAGTGAGTCAAAGGAAGTAACTGAGCTGGAATTGAACTAAGTTTCAGTGAGTGCAAGTATGTCCAGGTCAGTGTCTTCAAGGAGAAGGCAAATGTCAGCAACATTTTTTGATCGCTGAGCATGAGTTGAGGGAGACAATCCAGATGGAGACAATCGATGCCTTTGAAGGTTTTTGAGGCGGAGTGTCAGGACGTGGGGCATACATCTATAGAGGTGGAGTAGCGGGGGCGAAAGGGGAGAGGCAGGGGAAGGAAGGAAGTTGATGAGCAGAAGGCAGGAGCCGGTCAAAAAGGAGGAGGTTGGCCTGAGGGCCTTGAACCAGGACTGCCCATGATATAAACAATCAGACAGTAGCAAGATGAGAACCTGGTCCACTTGGCACAGGGGGCCAAATGGGTATTGGGTTTAAAAACAAACAAGAAGGGTGGAGGAACAGCTAAAGACGATTTTCACACAAACAGCCGTATCAATGCAGCAAGGAGGCACAGCTAAAAACGATTTTCACACAAACAGGTAGTATTAATGCAGGAAGGAGGCACAGCTAAAAACTATTTTCACTCAAACAGACAGTTTCAATGCAGTATGGAGGCACAGCTAAAAACGATTTCACACAGACACAGTTTTGGAGGAATGGCACAAGAAGTGCAGCACAGGGTCTATGGCCTTTGCATTGAATATTTTCCATCGAGGGTCTTTTCCATCGAAGATTTTGAATCTAAAAAGAGAGTGGGGCCTGGAGCACGACCAGGCAACTGACAGGAGCAGGCAGGACCTAGTGTGGGCCTTGGCTGGGGGCTGGCGTTTTCCTGCCGGCTTCCCATGATTGGCCTCAAGTGGAAAGGCAGGCCAATCACAAGCCAGCTGTAGCCAGGCAGCCTTGAGTAAGGATGGAGGTCAAGATTTGACTATCACAACCACACAAAAATGTGAGTCTTTAAAAACCAGACAGAGGCTGCAGAGTTGAGTACCCCAGGTGATAGCGAGACCATGCCTGGGAGATTAACATTTGTGCAAACAAAAGGATCCTAATAGTAGTAGGATAGATTAGGAAGTGAAGAGGACAGCATCATGGACACAGGATGCACAGGCGGAGCCAGATGCAATCCTGACGTACAGGAATTAAACGGTGCAGGCAGTGAGCAAATGGAGAGGGGAGGGTAAAGTTGAATACCTGGGGTAGCAATTATTTGAAATTCTGGTGCAGAAGTAAAGCAAGGAAGCTGGAACATACGCAGTCAACTGGAGATCAATGATAGAAGGCAGGCATAAATGTGGCGGCGGGGCAGGCTTGGGTCCAGGGCCTGCAGCAGCTGTGAGGGTAGTTTGGGGTCAGAGGGAGAGAGCTGAATGAGGGCTACAACGGCAGGTGGAGGTGATGCACAAGGGCTCAAACAAAAGAAGAAAGCTTGCCTGGGGCATGGGAGTGAAAGACAATGACATGCGCTAACCAGGTTTGGAAAATTGAAAGGAGCAGAAAGTAGCAGGCTTCCGAGGGCCTGGAAGAATGCAGGTATGGCAGGCAAAACAGAGACGAGAGGAACCTGGAAGCCACGGCGACCATGGCCAGACAGGCCAGACAGGGCCCTTAGTGATGGCCTTGGTGCAGGGGCTGGCTACCGCCTACCGGCCCCTGGTTGACCAAGATGAATTATGCAGCACCCAATCATGATGCATCTAAGGCGGGCTTAGGCAGGCACATGGTTGCCTGTAATAGCTGCCATTACAATAGATGAAACAACTTCTAGTGCATCAAGCCTAGGGGGCTTACCTTGCACATGAGGGTGTAGAGATCCCTCGTTTCCCGTTGTCGTGGTCGGCAGGCAATTTCAAGGGGATGCAGGTAGAGGAGCATCCAGCCAGCCCGGCTGCTAAGGGAAGAGTGCGACAGTTCAAAACTGACTAGGTTCTTTAAACAGAATGTAGACCATATATCCAGGGAAATGTTTGTAGTTCTAACAATGTTCTGCTCATCCTCCAGGCTAATTGCTCTCGGGCCTCATTAGGACCCAGGCGGTAAGGGGTTTACGGCAGCGTAAACAGTGCTGACCCTTACCGCCTGATTCCGAGGTCCCTTAGCGCCATGGAGGTTTTAACACCTGCTTTTAGCAGGTGTTAAAATCCATGGCGCTAAGGGACCTTGTTGTTAATTACGCCACTGTAATTTACGGTGGCATAATTAACGCCTTCCCCACTCCCATTATGCCCTATGGGGCAAAAATGGGAATGGGGAAGGGTAAATGGGTTAATGGGGACTTACCGCCCCACTCACCTCGGAATGGGGCGGTAAGTCCCCAACCACCATGGCGTAAACGTAGTTTACGCCATGGTGGTAAAGGTACGACCCAGGCGGTAACTTACCGCCTGGGTCGTAATGAGGCCCAAATGTGTAGTCAGGCAACAGGGCACCAGTGACACTTTTCCTTGGAACCATAGGGTGGGGTATCTGTGCTATTATGCGCAGCAACTGCGGCAAAGAGTTGCAATCAGAGATCTGGCCACTTGTATGCCAATGTCCAGCATTCAAAAGAGTTGTTGTGTAAGGAGACTGTCATGGGCAATGCTGTCAAGGAGACAGGTGCCACGGTGAGAAACAGACAAGTCAGGTGGGCAGGGTGTTGAGGGGGATGGGTGGCACTAGGAGGATTGCTAAAGTTGTTGACGTGGCATCTGTATGACAAGTGATGGTAGTGACATTTGAGGGTGCTGGGGTACAAGTCATGAAATGCTGCAGTACCAGTCATGATCATGAGCTCTCCATGCTAGGGTTGTTCATCAATGATATATTCAAAATCAATACAGTGCCCTCTCTTGGGGCTGGACCTGTGCAGCCAACTCCCATGTTTACCTTAGACCACATTCCCTAACAGGTGCTTATTGTGCCTTTGGAGGCATAAATACAACTTCTGGTGGTACAGTTCAGTGACAATCCTCTTAAACAGGAATATAGGGTGTGGGTGAAGCATTTTAGGCTCCAGGTATTTTTTGCAGGCACCTGAAAGGAATTCTTCATTGGATATGTATTCCAACATTTCCTAAACATCGGCAACATTTCCAAGAACATGGGCAGGTTCTGTACCCTGCTTCTTTCTGCTCTCTAGTGTGTGGTCCACTGGGTTGTTGTGCACTCCTAGCACCCACACCCTGTCACCCTGATTGTAGTCAGGTTAGTCTGCCCTCTGACAATTCTCACACTCAATGGTGTCATCCAGTTTTGATGCCTGCCCCAAGATGAAGTCCATCACAGCGAGTGGTGTTGCAGCTAAAGAAAATCAATAAACAGCATGTTAATTTCATGGGCCCTCACAAAATGGAAGAACAGAAAAAACAGTACTATGCCTGTGCAGCCAACTCGCCATGTCCATTATGGACCTAATTCCGTACCAGGTGTTTATTGTTCCTTTGGAGGCATGTAGCAACTTCTGGTGATACAGTTTAGTGGAAATTACTGTAGCTGCATACAGTATCAAGCCCCTCCAATGCCAATAGAAAATTAATGATACCTTCACAATGGGAAAGGTTGTAATGGGATGATCACAACACATAGTACTGTTCTCACTACAGAAATAGAAAATGTAATATTATGCAAAAGCGGAAGACACCGGAAATACATACACCGTACATTGCAGTGCTACAACTTATTGTGTGGGGGTGAAGAGGACCTCGTTCTTCTTTGGGAACAGTCAAATTGTCTTCCCCATTGAGGGTACATTCTCCTTTGCTTGTGAGGTCTCTTCCCTTTCATGCCAGGCATCTTACGTTCTAACATTGGTCTATCCCTGAAAGAGAGCTTCTATTTGGTATGGTCCACTTTTTGTTGTCATCTATTGGCCTCCATTTAGAGATTGGTGCCATCAGATCAGATCTTGTAAAATACTGTGTTCATGCTTGAACTGGCAGCAATGGCACACTTGGCAATCTCTCGCACAGTGTTTGGTGATGCAATCACCACTGCCATGGCAGTAGATATTCCATCATGCAAATGCAATACTTATATGTCTTGGAAGTGCTGCCATGCTACATCGGGGGTTCACTTGAGGATGTTGATTCGTACTCCCCAAGGAAGGCATTGGAGGGTACTTGGCAATGTACCCTTGATGGTCCCTGATGTCCTCAGTACTCAATCTGCTGTGAACAGCTGGTGGAGCATTTGAGGGGGGGCAGCTTTAGCTGAGCAGTTATTTAAAAGAAGCGGGTGCACAGCCCATGCCAGCTGTAGGAAAGGGGGTTCATCGAGATGGCCAGATTCTTTCTTTTCCAACCACCTTTGCCAGTTCTGAATGGTACTGTAAGAGTGCCACCCTAAATTGCAAATGAAAAAGCTGCCCAGTGTGCAAAGGCTCACAAAATATCACACAAATGCTGACAATGGCTTTCTCCAAGGGACTGTTAGGGATAAGTAACATTTCCGTCCCCAATTATTCAGAGCTACGCTCATCATTCGGCTTTTACAGTGGCAATGGGAATCATAGGGCCTTATAATGGATCTCTTAGTACTGTACACTGTTGTTTCATCGAAGTAAATTACATCCTAGTAATTTACTTTGTCAAAATTAGCTCGTGGAGGTAAAAAAGATATATATGTTTAGGAGGTTGGGGCATGGGTTGAAAAAGGTAAGGGCAGGCTTGGGTAGGGAGTCGGTAGGGGGAAATGAGGGACCCCCCATTAAAAGTAAAACAGAAAACAAAAAATGAAATGAGGTAATTTCAGCAAAGGAATTTACCACTAAGTTATTTACTTTGATGAAATGACATTGAACCCTTTCTGCAGTTCTTAGCCTAAATTGAGATAGCCACAGTGCTTTCATGGCACATGTGTTAAATGTATCGTAAATGGACTGCATTTACTTAAATTGGACTCCATGCGTATAGGTGTATATTGCTGTAATGTGTAAGAGTTGAGTGCACTAACAATATCTAGATTTAGATTAATATAATACACAGTGAATACTGTTTAACTTGTCTTTATACATGTAGGACAGGTGAATCCTCATCCTACTAGATCTTTCTGCTGCTTTCAATACTGTTGACCACCCCACACTTATCCATACTCTATCTTCTTTAGGCATCTCTGGGAATGGCTTACAATGGTTTAAATCTTTTCTGACTGATCAGACTTTCTTCATCTACTGGGCTGGTAAACCTTCTTCCACCTTTCCACTTCTTCATGGTGTTCCCCAGGGGTCCACCCCTGGCCCTGTATTGTTCCCACTTTGCACATCACTTCTGGCCTCATTTGGCTCATCCTTTGGTGTTTCCCTCCATTTCCATGTTGACGATTCTTAAAACGTTGTCTCTTTTCTAACACAATTTACTTTACCATCTCCTCTTGTCTTTTGACAATCCAGTCATTGATGCATGCTAACTAATACCACCTCACCTCAACTACTCCAAAACCAAGATTTTGGCTACCCATCTTCTACTATTGCTCCCTGTTTTCCCCTTCTTACAGTTTATTTTCCCCACATCTTCCCCTTTCCACTTCCGCCTGTAACTTGGGTGTCTACTTTGATTCCTCCCTTCCTTCATTCTGCACATTTCTACCACAGGGCACCCATGCCACTATCTTTTCTTTTACATTAATAAAAGTTGTCCTTTTCTATCATTTCAGATTACTTAACTACCTGCTTATCTCTACACTTGTCATTTCCTGCCTTGACTTGGCTTCCCCAATTATCAGCTCACCCCCCCTCCGATCTATCTTTAACTCCTCCATTCGTACTCTCTGCTGTCTTTCACCTCATACATCTACCTCCCCCTCCTTATGAACTCTGCCCTGTGTAGCCTTTGAATCACACCTTCTCTTTAGCTTCCTCTGCATTGAATTCAAGTGCATACGTGGCATGTGCACCCCTTTATCTTTCTCTCTCCTCTCCCTCTATGTCCCAACCCACTTTCTCCACTGTCAAAACCAACAGCTGCCTGCAGTTCCTAAACACCCATGTACTTCTTTCGGCTTTTGTTTTTTTGCTCTCTTTGCTCCCAAAAATTGGAGCTCCCTCTGTCTGCAAATTCTGTCTGCTCTTTCTCTGCCTACTTTCCGCTTTCTTCTGTCATCTATGAGTTAATTGATTATTTAATCTCCAACATTCCTGTATTGCCCCATTTTCAACCTCTGCAGCGCTTTGGCAAAAGCGCTTCATAAATTAATAAAGTACAAACATTAAAATTAGCCCTAAAAAAAGAAGGCGTAAATAAAAACAATAATACATAAAGAAATCCATAAATATATTTCCAGTGTTAATAAAAACATTGGTTGAGCAAATCACAACCTGGTGCCTCGTTGATATAGGAGTTCACTGGGATCAAAGCCTGGTTCCCAATCAAGTGTGGGTACACCAGCTAGCCCTCAACTGGAGGTCCACCTACGAAACAGGGAATGGTGGGTGCCTGAACTCCCACTGCTGCTGAGATCTTTCTAGCAGCCAGTGAATGCTTGGTGGCATGGCTTTTGCTAGGTCTGGAAAAGATACGGGGCTATACTAATGTCGAGACTGTAGGGGCTCGGGGCTATGTAGCCCTTTCGTTGGAGCTCCTGAGCTTCTATCCGGGGCTTCAGCAAAATACCCTGGGCTATTATAACCTCCTCAGCCCTCCACCCCCTAGCAATGCCTCTTCTTGGTGGCTCTCCCACTGCTTGTCCCTCCTCTATTTGCCAGCTGTGTGTGTTCATCTGGGCAACATTTTCTTTTGTGCATGGCTTCACATCAGCCCAATATGTCTTCCCATCATACCATTTGAAATGCACCATGGGCCTTGTGTATTAATCCCCACGCTCCTCCATGATAGAGATGAAGACCTCTGCTCCTGGCTCCTTGAAACTTTAGTTCTGTTGCCCATGTCCACCATCCTTGCACCCTTAGTCACATATCTGGGCACGTCCTGACAAAACCAGGTGCACTCTGGGGCCTAGCTGCAGGTACGCGTGTGTCCAAACAGAAAAACATTGTGAGTTGGCCCTTTTTTCCAGCCATGTGCACATTGGACACTCACTTAAGCTTTCTGTGAAAAATGCACGCATTTATTTTCATTTTTCAAATCCACCTTTGTTTTTTCACTTGCAGTTGCATACTATAGCAACGATAAAGGGTACCTTTCTCATGAGCATTCTTGAAATTAGCACAAAAAGGGCAAAGGCCAGAGGACAGAATGAAAAGCCCACATATGTTCTGCCGATGCCCACATTTTTCAGTAATCACCATGGACCCCATTTTATAAAAAGATGTACATTTCCCGAAGTGGACTGCATACATTTTCACTTACTTGCAAACAGGTCCCCTCAGAGCAATTTTCGTCATTTGCACTGTGGAGTGCAAAAGGGAGGTTTGAAAAGGGTGGCCCACATCCAGGATGGTTCTTCTCTACACACAGTCCTTCATCGGTTTTTACGTTGTTTCGGTGACCACTCCCCCACGGAGCACTACAATGTTTTCTCTCGTTCCATGAGTCACTCTTCATCACTCCTTTGGGCTACCTCGTCTCAGTACTTGCATTAGGGTTAACTTTTGCTTCTCGGATGATGGATGCATGGAGGAACGATAGCCTGGCAAGTTAAACGGTTACACATTCTGCCGAAAGGCAAGGGGTTGCAATTCATAGCGACTCCCAAGTCACTTGCGGAATGCCACTGCTACACTTGCTGCTGAAAGGCAGGGGGCTGCCTTTCTCTGCCACCTCCTCAGAAGCCTGATGTGTCCATAGTGTCCACCAGCCCACTGAAGATTTCATTATTGATGCTGCCACAGGCTATCGCTCCTCAAAGCTTCCATCAACAGACTCCAGTCCTGCTTACAAACAAGACATGTTTCCCTATTCATGCAAACCTTAGGATACTTACTGATCTCTGCCTTGATAAATACCCTGTGAGAGTTGAAACACATGTTGGCTGAACACACAATAAATACACGTTTGCACCTTATGCTTCATTTATTTTTATTTGTGTTCAATTTATTATAAAGATTATTGACCAGTGCAAGCTTGCACAGCCTTTCCATATTGCATGATTCTAAGAAAACATTGGGCAGTTTCTCACCCAGCCATGCTACTCACTGCAGGCCCTTTGAATTTACATTATTTTTCAAACTACCTATTGCGGCGTGCTGGACGACTCATTACACTTGTGCCTTACCTTCTGCCATATACTTTCTTACTGTGGCATTGTATTTATTACTAGATATCAAGGGTGAAGCAAAATGGTGAGGCTATCTCATACATAGACTGGCATATTGGATGCAGCCACTCTAGCTATACTTTCTTACTGTTGCATGGCATTATTCTGGGCATCAAAGGTAAAGCAAACACAATGGGGGCTATTACATAGATAGACTGGAATACTTGGATTCAGCCAGTCTAACTATACTGTCGTACTGAGGCATGGTGATATATTGGGCATCAGGGGTAAAGCAAACATGATGATGACTGTTATGTAGCTTGACTTGCATACTTGTGTGCAGCCAGTCTAGCTATAATTTCATACGGTGGCATGGTATTACATTGTCAACAATGGTAAAGGAAATCTGATGGGGACTTTTATGAAGCTAGACTGACATACTTTGGTGCAGCCAGTCTAGCAAAACTTTCTTACTTTGCCGTGTTTATTTTTTACTAGGCATCAAAGGTAAAGCAAACATGATGAGAGCTATTACATAGCTAGACTGTCATACTTCGGTGCAACCAGTCTAGCAATACTTTCTTCTCTGGCATGGCATTTATACTGGGAATCAACGGTAGAACAAAGATGATAAGTGCTGTTTTGTAGCTAGACAGGCTTTCACTGATGAAGCCAATCTAAGTCTACTTGCTTACCTGGTCATATTTTTAGTGGACATCAATGGTAAAACAAGCGTGTTGATTGTTATTAGGTAGCTAGACTGGCCACTTTGGTCCAGCCAGTCTAGTTATGTTCTCTTATGGTTGCATAGCATTGTTTACTGTAATGAAGGGTAAATCCAGCATGATGAGTGATATTAAATTGTGATACTGGTTTTCATTGGTGTAGTGTAATAATAATAATTCTTCCAAAAGCACATGAAAGTCATTTGTTACCATGGCAATATTTCTGAGCATTAATGGAAAAGCAAACAAGTGTTATTACAGCACTAAACTGGCCTCCATTTATGGCACCATTCTGGCCATATAGTCTTACTGTATCATGGCATTTTGTTACTTGGCATTAAGAGTAAAGCAAACATGATAAGTGTTATGACATGGCTAGACTGACCTACATTAGTGCAGCCAGTCTGGATATGTTTTTTTACTGCAACCTGGCATTTTGTACCGGGAAAGGCCATAGGAGTTATTATATGGTAATAATGCATATACTGCTGCATTCTGCAAGGACATGTGTGGGCACAGCCGGCATGAAAATGTTTTTTATATTGGCAAAGTCCCCATGCAAATGTGCTGGAAAATGCATTTATTGGATTTTTTCATTTGCTACCATTCAAAACCGATTGCAAAATGTGTGACATTTAACCCAATTTATCATAGAAAGTGTGCTAGAAAATGCACCATTTGAACATATTATTTTTAAAATGTTCTTGAGACTGGAGAGCCACCCTGAACCTCTCTTGTTTGGTCCGGCTCCCTCACTTCTCTTGGTCTCTCATGACTATTTGAGGCAAACATTTACGCTCCTACAAATAAAGAATTCACCAGCCGCCATTCCACAAATTAAGTCAAAAGGTCATCCAAGTGCATTGCAGCGTGATTTTGCATTGCAACTCAGTGTGTGGCTCTTTTTTTTTAATCTGGCCCACGTAAAACAAGTTTTCCCCACGCGCAGATAAGTGCCCTAGGGTTCCCTGCTAAGTCGCTGGTTTGAATGTATTAAGGAAGTAACAATATTCACAAGTGTAATTTTAACAAATGATTTTCGCAAAGTCCCATTGATCAGAGCTATGTGATTGCCTTAAGGCTCTCGAGCATCACTTAAAAACCCTTGTTGTGCCATTCAATTACAGTCATTACGAAAAAAGCATGTTTTGACTATCTGTTGAGCCAGGGAATGTCCCTTTAACAATATACTTCACATTGATGTTTGCTTGCACATTTTTATGTCAAGTGCCTCTCTAAAAATGTGTTTTATTTTTACTCTAACGAAGACAGCACAAAATTGAACTGTCTAGCTGCCATGGCAACACTCAGTCTGGGATCCTAATACTTTCAGCCTTCCCTCTGTCATGGAAATTACAGCAGACAGAAATACAGCCAAAGAAAGCAATAAAGCGATAACAGAACTAAGTGAGTGGCGTAAACCAAAGACACGGTCATTGCAGGGCATCTGACAGGAATTAAATATACAGCGGGGGGCTGCGGGGTTAGCGATCCTCGTGCACCCACCAAATTAAAAGACTTTGACCTTGACATAAATACAGTCTGGGCTCCGTGACCTTGATGGCTAGAGTCTCAAAGGAGCCAGGGCAAATTGTAATACATATGAGATGACAGACCAGGCGAGGGGATCTGTGTCAGAAGCGAGAGCGCCGCACTAAGGTAGTCGCCCAGGGAAAGGCACGCACACCTGGTTACTGGGGCAGAATTTGAAATCCAATTCAAGCATATAAAGGTTGTTTAGTTAAGGGCATGATCACGACTTTGGCAGTAACGCCGGCGGTATTACCGTCGGCAGTATTAGCCCTACCGCCGAACGCCGGATCACGAGTTCGGCGGTAATGTTAATCCCCATTCCCCATTGAGCCCATTCGGGAATGCCCCATTGCCCATTGGGCTCAATGGGGAATTTTCACGCTCTTACCGCCGGCGGATTTCCCGCCGGCGGTAATAGCGCAAATTTTCAACAGATTTCCCCCCAGCTCAGAGCTGGGGCGAAATCCGCCGAAGTCCTGATTTGGCGGACCCTTAAATCCGGCGGTAATAGCGCTACCAAAGTCGTGATCAGGTCTTGTCATACTTTCAGAACAAAAGTGCACCTCGTATGCTCTACAGTACAGATTCTACAAAGGGAATCATAAAATACTGATTCATTGAGATGAATATTACATTATTGGCTTACTTTACATAAAGAGTAGTTAAAATAAACAACATAGTCTCCTGCTGCTTCTATGAAGAGCACTTAAAACCAGCATTGGTAAAGGCAACAGTTTTGGTTGGCACTGCTTCTCATCCTTGGACCAAGGCAGAGATACCGGGCAGGGGGGTCTGCGTAACTAAATTAGTTCCTCCATGCAAAGGGAATATGGTGCGGCTGCACTCCACCAGCCCCACCACCGGCTTCTGCGGTCCCGGTGCCTTTCCGTGTACGCGTTTGTTTGCCCGCCGCAACACATCCGAGTATTATAATATCCATGGTTCCCTTTGACTTGTAATCAAACAGGACACAGGAGCCAAAAGGAATGGTTTACTTTACTGATGTACCTCCACAGAATGGACGGGTGATGAAATGAAGGGAGCATGGGAGTCCTATTGAAACACATCTGGAGAGCCGCAGGTTGCTAGCCCCTGAAGCAGCGTGTCAAGAAACCAATGCAGCCAATGTCAGCCATGCTGCTCGCCATGGCACCCTGCCAGCCTGCGCCTTCCACTAGGGTGCAGAGGAGCTCACTTTTTTTCGGTTGAAGTCTAGATAGATTTCACCGTCTACTAAAAAGCAGCCGCGACTCCCAGTAAGCCATTGGGCACTGCACCATTTTGCACTGAGGATAACGTCCATCCCTGGTAGAAGCATAGAAAGAATGCAGTTGCAAATCAGATATCGCAAACCACACACCCAAAGATAATTCACAGCTTTGCACAATATTGTATAAGAACGCCTTCACGTTGGCAGCAATAGTGGGTCACTTCCTTCCTTCTTCCAGACCATCTGCGCCACCAAGATTCAACATTTGTCATAATTAGCATTATTTTTTTTATTTTTTCATTGAGTGCTTTTGGCTAAATAAAAAACCTTTTTGCGCATCAAAAACAAGATATTTAACATATACAAGAATAAACAATTGAAATCCAATCGAAAATACATTAAAATAAAATAAAATCCATATGATCAATATTATGCCAATTATTTAAAGATTCTCCCTCCTCCTTAATGTGAAAAAACTTGAAGCCTCTAAATCGGCATATATTACATTACAAGCAATACCAGCACGTCTCTCCACACATTATACGCTGCTGCCACAATCACCACTTATATGCCTCTCCATCCACCTAGATATTCATACATTGGAAGAATATTAAATCAAAGGTAGGTTATAAATCTCCGTAATTTCGTCAAATAGGTCAAAGGATGCCGTGCCCTAAAAACCTGTTTGCAATATTCAACATACCGCTTTTTAGTGTGTACGATATCCAAATTAACACACAAGTCCCAAACCTGTCTTTTTATTCAACATAAGCTGCATATTGGGTAAACTGAGGACAGAATCCGAAGTCAGATCAATCTCACTAGATGTGTAATTATGGAATGTTGCAAATCGTAAACAGACGTATTTGAGCTGCCCACCTAGTAGGTAGCCATTAAACCCAACAATGTATCACCAACAGTCCTAGTCAAAATAAGTTTACAATACTATTTGGTGCGCTGGAGAATCCAAAATGATTTGAGTCACTGTAGACCTAACTCCAAAGGTAGTGCTGCCACGGGGACAGCATTTGGAGCACCCAGTATAGAGCGCAAAAACATCCGGGCAGGCGGCATGGGTAGTCGACATTGCCTCCAGGCCATAAAGTACACCCCGGAATTATGCTTTTAGAATAGATGGTAAGAAGCCCTTCAATGTCGAAGCCCCCTTTGCTGGGGATGAATTTCCTGATGATATTCCACTTCCTCATGGTGCATGGAGTGATATATTTGCCCATAAATTGGCAACGCAGGCATAATTTAATTGGGCGACGAAAATAAATATAGCTATCTACAATTTCCAGAACCTCATCCAACAACCTCTAAGAGAAAGTGGACTTGCTCCTGGACCTCCCCCATTATCAATATTCTTTACTTTGCTACATGTATTTGCACATTATTCACTTCAGAGAAGTCATGCAAAGCATTCAGCGAACATTGGAGCCCAATGGGGGTGAGTTCCAGGAGCATTGAATCATCTGCATATGCCAACCAACTTCAAAGTTTGTTACCAAGCTTTGGGTCATTATTACAACATTGATTAAGTGCCTCACCCATATCCGAGAGAGATATCTGAGGGATAGACACTGCTGCTTCAAACCCTGGTTTGTCTGGAGGGTGGCAGCGATCACCCGCTTGGTTCATCCTAACCCTTACTGTCGTCTCTGAATAGTGCAATTTTGTAAATCTACTAGTCGATGATCTAATCCCCATCCTTTCAACTTCTTCCACAATATGGGCATAGAGAGACAATTGAAAGCTGTGGCATAATCGATAAAGCATAGATATAATTTGCAGTCTGGCCGATGATATATTTCCTCCGCAACACACTGTAGGGTACATACTTTATGAGACATTCTGCAGCCACTTCTAAAGCCAGTTTTATATTTCTTTAGAAGTTGTTTCTCATCCACCCATATGGATTCCCTCTAACTAGATGGTATTTCCCCTGATAAAAGGATCTGATGACATAAGACCTTCAACAGAGCTGTCCAATAATGGGGATTAGCTTTAATCACCACATTTGAAGTCAAATCTGGGCCAGAAGCCTGCCAGGCTTTTAATTTAGTGATCACCTCCAATATCTCTTCATTCTAAAAACTTTACAATTGTTAAACTCAAAAACTGGGGATTAGAGTAAGATTTATTAACAGCTTGATTGAAATATAGCCCCTGATTATACCCATACCAGACAGGTTCGGGCAAAGAATTACATTCCTGAGCCGAGGAAACCCCCAGGAATCACCGGTAGCCAGCCCAAAATCTTTTATTATCGTTCCCCAAAAGAAGGGAGAACATAAGTTTCCAGTTATCGTTATTTGGTGAGTTCTTGTGTTGCCTAATCTAGTTTTTATAACTGGTTGACAGCTGGGCCAGTTTTGTCTTCCTTTCCTCAATAGTCAAGAGGGAACAGGGTTTGAGCCCTACAACGGCCTTGCAGTGCTTCTTCTTTCTTAGATGGATGGCCAAATGAAAAGCGCCCATATTTGATTTCAAATGGCAGGCGCCAGATCTAAACAAGTTTATATTATTTGCAAACACTACCATAATTGAGCGTATGTCCTACTGGTGGGAGGTCAGAAGTGCAACCGCCTCATAAGCCATCTCACAAATATACAAAGTGATAATTTTAAGGTTTACAGCAGACCAAATAATCCGGTATCCTTGGGCATTTACTTCTAGTCTTAAACGCGAGCCACTAAGCCCACGAGACCCTATCAAAGACTGTGTCCACCTTAACGGAGCATGGTCACTAAGTGAAGTAAAAGCAATATGCATAGGAGTGTACCCTTCGCACTGAGAGGTCTCCACAAAAACGTAATTTGTGCATGTGGTGACCTTTCCATCTTTCCATTCGTCCAAGTCTTGGCCAAATCAGTAGGAGCACACCCCTTACCATTGAGACACGTACGGTCATATTCTTCCATTAATGAGACCCACCCATGATCTCCTTGTGGCTCACAGACACTGCATTGGAAGAGTGAAAAGATGGAAAACAACCAGATGTAACATCACTAGAGGAAAAATGGCAATTAACATTAACATCATCCGCAATTATCACTTTTCTTGCCTGGCCATAATTGAGACCAGCACTGCAGTATCTTTTCAGTCATATATATGTTGGATTTTGCCGCTAATTCTCCCTCTAGGAGGGTCATATAAGTTCATAATGAGACACTTATTTCCCGGTGATGCAGGATCATCCAAAACTGCAGACAGAAATATGGTAAAGATAAACCCACTCTGAATTCCTCTAGTGTAAATTGAGTTTGAGCCCGAATAGACAGGCCTCCTATAGGGCAGCCCCTTTCTGGGAAGGAAGCACAGAGACAAAGCACACTGAAGCCATCCACCGCAAAGCTTCCCGTTACCCAGATTTTTTGTACGCAAAAAAAGTCACTGGCTAATAAATAAGAACATGCCAGAGGGTTAGACAAAAAAGAATTATAGCCACTGGTGTTCCAAGAGGTCCAGAAGATTTGATTTCTAGTCTCCAAACTTCAAGGATTAGTGATCCCCAGATGCTCTGAATCCAATAATCAGATGTGGCTTGCTGGGGACCACCATTTGTTCAATTAAAGGTCCAAAACAGGCTGTCTCTTTCCGTAGAATGAACTTTCCCTGATACTCTTTCCTCCATGTCCATATTTGTAGTTTTACAAAGGTAGCGGGCGCCCCTCTCTCGCAAGAACAGACATGATAACCTGTTCAGTGGTTATTAACCACTTGAGAGTTCGCAGCCACTGCTTTTACTCACTGTGCCTTTCACAGATGGGAAATATCCATTTGCATATCAGTCTTTGTCCTGCCCAGGGGCAGTCCAGCACCGAAATACAATGGCAATTCCAATCTGAACGAGAGTACCACCAGCAACCCCATACACGTGTTTCACCCTTGTTGGGGATCATCAGTGAGGTGAAGCTGATGCCTCTCTAAGCACAGTGAGAGGGAGACCACGTCTGGTTGCCCCCAGGAGACCTAGGGTTACCAATCCCAGGTTCCTTAAAAAATTGTTTTACAAAGGTAGCGGGCGCCCCTCTCTCGCAAGAACAGACATGATAACCTGTTCAGTGGTTATTAACCACTCGAGAGTTCGCAGCCACTGCTTTTACTCACTGTGCCTTTCACAGATGGGAAATATCCATTTGCATATCAGTCTTTGTCCTGCCCAGGGGCAGTCCAGCACCGAAATACAATGGCAATTCCAATCTGAACGAGAGTACCACCAGCAACCCCATACACGTGTTTCACCCTTGTTGGGGATCATCAGTGAGGTGAAGCTGATGCCTCTCTAAGCACAGTGAGAGGGAGACCACGTCTGGTTGCCCCCAGGAGACCTAGGGTTACCAATCCCAGGTTCCTTAAAAAATTGTTTTACAAAGGTAGCGGGCGCCCCTCTCTCGCAAGAACAGACATGATAACCTGTTCAGTGGTTATTAACCACTTGAGAGTTCGCAGCCACTGCTTTTACTCACTGTGCCTTTCACAGATGGGAAATATCCATTTGCATATCAGTCTTTGTCCTGCCCAGGGGCAGTCCAGCACCGAAATACAATGGCAATTCCAATCTGAACGAGAGTACCACCAGCAACCCCATACACGTGTTTCACCCTTGTTGGGGATCATCAGTGAGGTGAAGCTGATGCCTCTCTAAGCACAGGGAGAGGGAGACCACGTCTGGTTGCCCCCAGGAGACCTAGGGTTACCAATCCCAGGTTCCTTAAAAAATAGTTTTACAAAGGTAGCGGGCGCCCCTCTCTCGCAAGAACAGACATGATAACCTGTTCAGTGGTTATTAACCACTTGAGAGTTCGCAGCCACTGCTTTTACTCACTGTGCCTTTCACAGATGGGAAATATCCATTTGCATATCAGTCTTTGTCCTGCCCAGGGGCAGTCCAGCACCGAAATACAATGGCAATTCCAATCTGAACGAGAGTACCACCAGCAACCCCATACACGTGTTTCACCCTTGTTGGGGATCATCAGTGAGGTGAAGCTTTGTCCATATTTGTAGACTGCTGAATGACTGCAGATATGTTATCCACTGATTGTTTACGGCATGTCGTTAATTTGAAACCCAGTAACACCAGAGAAGCATAAATAGATTGCAAAAGATCCACCACGGTGGAGGAAACAAATTCAATTACCACCCAATTAGTCTGGCTGTCAGCCTCTGGCATCTCGATGTGCAAGATATCATCTGAGCTAATTCCTCTAAGGCAAGGGATTTTCTGAAAAATGCACAAGAGATAGCTTTGATTTATAAAAGGGGGCGAATTTCCTCAATCTTTGCCCATTTGTCTATCACTACCGGTTGGGAATTTAGTTCTAGAACCGTCTGTGCATTCCGTGGTGGATGAGGTAGAGCAGTTCAATTATAATAAGGCCAATACTGCTGACAGATGCGTGGAACTTGCAACCAAGGATTTGTATGGAGGAAGCCATTCAGTGGCCCAAGCTCGTCCAGTCAGATGCATCCAATAAATTAGTGGCAACACAGGAACTAGCTGGTAGAGCACTGGGTTGGGCACACGTCGTAGGGGCTTTTGGGTGATTAGTCAATTGGACCACTTCCAGTGCCGGACCACCTGGCCTAATGTCAATCGGTTGATCTGTTACCCTCTTAGCTAACAATAAGGATCCCCCACTGGGGTCCAGCTTCGTTGGTAAGATGTGGTTCCAACTATTTTCAAAAATGATACCAGGTATCATTGATGGGATAGTAGGTTTCATTGGAGGCCATCCCGCCCTGTAACCGATTTATCCATCGAACCCATCAATGACACTTGTCTAGTTGTGCCATCCAAAAGCGTCCGAGATATAATAATATTTCCTGACCATGATGAATTGGTGTTTTTGGGACACTTACACTGACCCAGTGAAAGGGTACCTTTTGAAAAGGTTACTCTTTCGCGGGTCATTTGAGAAATCCCAGAAGTCAACAATAGTCTGTTCCTACGCAGCCGTTTCTGCTGTAGTAGTTGGACCAGAGAGGCAGCTGTGATTTTGAGTATCACCATAAGATGAATCCGGGAAGTCTAATTTGTCCATATTGACCAACTCTTCTTGTGGCAGAATGGCATCAGAATCAGTGACATGCCCGGTCATCAGCGTAATCATCAGCCTAATCATTAGCTCGCAAAACAGATGGGCACGATTGGGCCAATGAGCATATTAAATCCAGGTCACTATGTGAAATGGGTAGAACAAAAGACTGTGTTTCTTGTTCTGTGTGACATGAACGTGGTTTGGGGGGGTGTTTCCATACCCCCAATACCATTGGCTATTATAACGTCCACCACCATTGCTAAAATGTTTTTGTGGTCCAATTGCTCTTTGTCAATTTTCGAGCAAAGTTCAAATAAGGCTTCCCCTGTTGAAGATAATGTACCTAGGGATGTCTTTGGCAAGAGAGGCGCCTGATAGGAAGATCCAGAGGAGATTGACAAAGAACCCACATCACTACCACTTTCAGAGGCAGATGATGGTGAAACCATTTTTTCCACATCTGGAGTTGCTGAACGATTCATGCTCATTATCAAAATGGGGAGAGACATTCCGTGTCCCTTCTACCCCACCCATTGAGTTTCAGCCAAGTCCAATGCACATATTTAACAATGAATTGTTATTATCTATTAACCACCAAGTACTCAGGGCATTGTTGCAATTTATTACATGTCCATTATGGGGTGAGGACAAACACAGCGGCCGGAGAGCGTCTTTGTGCTGAGTTATATTTGTGCATTAAAAAATCGCGTAATTCTAGGTTGTTCCTCTTGCACAATGTCAGAGTGATGCTTCTTTGGACGGGAGGCCCCATGTTGCTGACAATTCAGCATTTGCGGACTACATGAGCATTGTCCTGCTCCTTAGTCCACAAGCACATGGATTAGTTGATTTCATTCTTAAGCTCTGATGTATAACAAACAGAAATGCAGGTGTATAAATGAGAATACAATACAAAATTACTCACAGGATATATCTCCCGCTCTCCACCTCGAGGCCTCACGGCGTTCAGGCACTTGCAAGGCACTCATTAACACGCACGCTGACGCGCGTCATGTGCCTTAAATGTATTCACCAGGTAGCAATGTGGAGCAATGAGAAGCCCAAAGCAGCGGCTGTAGGAAAAATGAATCCACGTCAATTGAAAATCCAGGTTCATCAATCACAATGTCGGCGAAATCCAGAGGCAGGCTTGTAATAATGTCGGGGTGCAGCGGCATTCTGTTGGAATTGAAATTATATTATGCCTCCTATCGCAGTATTTGAATGTGTATTGGCCTACGCCAAGTTGTCTAAAATATCATGTAAATAGACTCTGCGGCAAGGTCTTGACCTTAACGAAAAATTGTGTAAGTCGCCATCTTGGATTTAGCCGCCATTTTAGGTTCTCTTGAAATGTGGAAGTCACCCTGAACATCAAAATGGAGGCCGGATGACATTCTGAGTGAAATTCTGGCCGTTGTGACCTCCGCACACATGAATAAGTAATATGCCTGCAGGCCACTTGTCGGGGTCGCAAACTGAGACGTTGTCCTATCCCTGACCTATGTGTAAATGAACAACTGTATCAGCGGAACTGATCAAAAATGAATACATTATGGGATTGACCTGGCAAGGAACCCTAGGCCTGGTCCTAAGAATGGATAACCCGCGAGGGGGTTGGCCAGGGCTGGATAAAGAATATAAAAGCCCAAGTATTCCAATGTACGGTCTCTCTACTAATGCATCGAATCTTCGTTGAAGTTCGTTACGTTACTCTGAGAGCCGAATAGCTATCCGTTTGTCAATTGACTTTTTTGGTAACTGTTGTAGCTTTTAAATAAAGCACTTTGTATGTCCTTTGTAACCTGTGTTTGGTGTGTTTCCTTTGGACTTCCCAGCCTCATATCAATTTCTTTGTTTTCACAGTTGGCGCCCCAATAGGGACCCTCAAGATTGATGCCGGATCATTGAAGGTTGACGCAGACTATCGAACCGGGATCGGACGGTGTGATTCTACGGGCCCGACTGAACGAGACGCGATACCTCGGCAGCGCTGCACGATCCGATCCTTGGACGATAGTCGTGTGGTCTGACACGGCATCTTGACGAGGGTCCATTTTTGAGGCGGGCAGATTTGTCGAAACCACCAAACACAAGGTAAAATTCATTAGGTAAATTCTTTGATAAACCGTACGGTCCTCCTTAGGTTTGGTCAGGTGCAGCCGTGACCAGGCTCTTAATTTAACCCTGACAATTTGAATTTGGCGTATTGTATCTGCAGACACAATTATTGACCAGGTAACACCAATTTTTTGTGAAATGCCTGGGAAATTGTCTAGCTGCTTTAGGGCTCTGTTCTGCAGCGATCGACAATCTTTGGAATTTACCCGCCCGGCACCACAGGAGGGGTCGCTGGCATGTACTAAGTACTGTAAGTATGGCATTGGTGGTATAGTATTTAATGATATTTGGCACAGACAGACCAGACATGCCTCCGAATTTCAGTGGCCAATCAACGGCAGTTTCGAGATCCCCCGTATTGAATACCTAGAATCAGTCTTGTTAAAAAAGAAGGCTAGACCTGCAGCCTTTGATGTTTTACAGAATTGGAAAAAAGAAGCGTTACAGCAGCTTAAAAGTAGGGACAAACATGCACGGCGTCATAAAACAAACGCCGAAAAAGCGTTGTTATATGATAAAGAAAAACATTCAGAATCAGTTAAAAATATGGATAGGGCTTTTTCACTTGGAATCCAGAAAATGTACCCCTCTAAAGATTTCCATGTTTCCGAAGAATTTATTGAGAAATTGTTAAACGAACGCAGGCCTGATGCCTCTGCGCCACCTCTGTATGTTCCTATTTTGGGCGCTCTACCCATTCCTGCTGTTGTTCCTGCCGTTATTCCTGTTCCCCCTGTACAACCTATTGTTCCTGGTCCCATAGTTGTTGTTCCTCCACCTATCGCACCGCCCCTTCCTTCTGCACCGATAGTTGCACCTTTATTAAATTTACCTGCACCTCCGCTCCCGAGTGGCCCGGTATTGACTGAAGTTGATCCAGGTGCAGGATCAAAGATCGTCACTCGTAATAATGTTTCTGCAGATAAGAAACAGGAATTGTTTGCATGGGCTAAGCACTGCATGGAGAAAGGTGATCAAGTTAATGTTTTTTCCACATTATCTAATTTGAATAGTTTTCCCGAGAAAAATGTTTTTATCGAAGGTTTGGGGACTCATTTATGTGTGATGTGGGGTAGATTACAAAATTCGGATCTTCCACAAGGAGTGAAAGATCTGAATGCTTTGGCACTTTCGAGGGACACAGAGCAGAAAGTATATGGGCATGTTGAAAAATTGTTTGAGTTTAGGAAAGGCTTTGAAAAGTCATGAGATGAGGACGACGAAGACGATAGAATATATGTACAGAAACGGTTCCTTCCGTGTCGTAGAACGGCACCTGAGGAAATACGAATTTGTACCAAAGCTGCGATTCGATGGATCTCGGATTCATTGATTCCGCCAGATGAAGTATATGACACGTATAGTCAGTACACAGTAGAAATGCAAAGAAAGGTAATTCAGGTAATGGTACAGTACCTGCAAGAAGAATGTGTAAGAAAGAAGGTTAGTTGCCCCATAGAATTATTGGGGATTTGTAAAAGGGCTTTTTCGCCCCGACACTTCTTCAGCTGCCTTAGCGCTCGACCTGGCTCTGTTGCTTAGTAAGCGGCCGGAGGTACCTATATCTCAGTTGCCTATGAGAGAGGTTCCTCCGACCTTTGTCCCAAAAGTTGAGATTCCCGCCAACGCTGGGACTGGTGCCCCCGCTGTGGATATCCCTGCACATTATGTATCACAATTCATTCACGTCCCGTTTTCACGACAGGAAGTGAACACTATTAGACAATCAGTTCCCGATATTAGGAAAAACCCGACGGGGTTTTACAAAGAAATAGAGTCCGTTTTGCAGTCCTCTGTGTTCAACTTAAGTGATATTGACTTGCTATTTCCTGTACTCCTACCCGTAGATGTATGGAAACAGGTTCGGACAATAGACGATGTGCCAGGGTTGGGAGATACGTGGGCTAATATGATTCGGATTGATGGAGAAAGACCAGCAGGTGAGAAACCACCACAGGTAATACTTACTTTGCCTGATAGAATTGTCGAAAAATTAAAAACTATAATTCCAGAGAAAAGAATTATTTGGGATAAGCTTACGGCCTGTGTTCAAGAAAAAACTGAAGGCGCCACCAAATTCTTTAACAGATTCAAGCTGGTATTTTCTGACTTCAGTGGACAGGATTTGGGTACAGAGTCTGGGAAAAGGTTGTTTGTGGACAAATTTGTACGTGGATTGTTGCCTGGCATCCAGTCACAGATTATGTCCTCTGAGAGCGCTTGGCAGGCAAAATCTCAATCTGAGGTTTTGCACATGGCTCAGTATTATGAGAACCGTGTTAATAATGAGAAGGAAAAAAATGAAAAGAGGAAAGGAGATTTGAAAACCAAAGTATTACTACCACAAATTGTTAGAAACCCTAGAGGAGGCACGACACAGACCAGAGGTCAGTATGTCCCAAAAGGAAATGCTCCTTTGGGTCCTGTGAATATTAATCAATGTGCTTATTGCCGCCAGGAAGGTCATTGGCGAGCACAGTGCCCCGTCCTTCGACAAAGGTCAAACAGTGCGTTTGGGAGTATGGGTAGACGACCTAGGGGCCGCCCTGGAGCAGGGGGCCCTTATAGAGGTCAGTTTTTACAAGATCCTCAGCAACCTTTTTCACGGGAAAATCAGACCTCGAGTGTGGACTCGAGGAACATATTTGATCACCCTTCTGCTGCCTACCTTTCTGAAGAGCTTCCTTCTGACGAGGCTCTATTTCATTAGGACTGCCCGAAGCAGGGTTTGGAACCTTCACCTATTCCCGTTAATCAGAAAGGCCCCTACGTTGAATTATTAGTAGGGAATAGGAAACACAAGTTTTTGATAGACACTGGAGCACAGAAGTGCTCCATTGATCATTCTCGGGTTCCAAACATTCCACTGTCAGGGCAAACCAATGTTTCCGTAGGGTTTTCTGGTATACCAATTGTTTGTCCGGTTTCTTCACCGGTGTCTGTTTCTTTGGGTCCCTTTACGGACCATTGCCCTTTTCTTCTCACTTCGAACTGTGGAGAGAATTTGCTGGGGTTGAATTTGTTAAAGAAATTGAATGCAGTAATTCATTGTTCTTCTGATGGAGTACGGCTGACGGTTTCACCACAGCAACTTCCTAATTCTCAGTTCCTGATTCGACCTTTACCTCCTGAGTTTAGCATTGTCCCGGAATGTTTATGGGCGGTAGACGACAATGATGTCGGGGTATTACAGATTGAGCCCGTTAAAATAGGTTTGAAACATGGAGTGAAACTGCCACGCATTCCGCAGTATAAAATATCAATTGAGGGCAAGCGTGCTTTGAAATGCATTGTCTCCGATTTTGTGCATCATGGGGTAATCGAGGAAATTACAGGTAGTCTGTGTAACAGTCCGATCTTGCCTGTATATAAGAAAGGCGACAATGCAATTCCATATCGGTTCATAATTGATGTTCGTGCTATTAACAGAGTTGTCACCCCACAATTTCTAATTGTGCCTGATGTGATGACGATATTGACAATGATCCCTGCTACGGCTACGCACTTCAGCGTTGTGGATTTAAAAAACGCTTTCTTTAGCATTCCTATACATAAGGAAAGTAGATATCTGTTTGCGTTCACCTTGGGGGGACGCTCATTTACATTTACCAGGGCACCTCAAGGGTATACTGAAAGTCCAAGCATTTATAGTAGAGCTTTGAAAGAGCAGCTCGACACCCTTGAATTGCCATCTACTTGTACGCTGCGTCAATATGTTGATGATTTGCTTTTGGCTGCAGACTCTGAGAGTGCTTGTAAAGAAGGCACTGTACTGTTGCTTGTTCATTTAGCTAAAAATGGTCATAAAGCTTCGCTTAAAAAATTTCAATATTGTTGTCAGGAGGTCGCCTATTTAGGCTACCTCCTGTCAAAGGAGGGGAGAAGATTGACACCTGAAAGAATAAAACATATTTCTGGAATGTCTGTTCCAAATACACAGAAGGAAGTCAGAGCCTTAATAGGTATGGCTTCTTACTGTAGGTTGTGGATCCCAAACTTTTCGCTAGTGATAAAACCGATGTTGGCTTTGACGAAGAAAGGCATTTCTCTGCCACTGCCATGGAAATCAGAACATCAACGATCATTTGAGCTTCTCAAAACCGCGTTATGCTCTGCACCGGTTCTGGGTTCTCCAAATTATGACAAGGCCTTTGTGTTGTTTGTGCATGAATGTGATGGATGTGCTTTGGCTGTGTTAACACAGGAACACGGAGGGAAGAATAGGCCGTGCGGCTACTACTCCTCCTCCCTTGATCCTGTTGCATGCGCTTTGCCAAGATGTTTGCGCGCTGTCGCTGCTGCTGCCGCGTCTGTAAAACAGAGTGAGGGAATGGTCCTAGGCCATGATTTGCTTTTGATGGTACCTCACTCTGTTGATATTCTATTGAACAAAACCCAAACGCAACACCTCACCTCTGCGCGGTTAACAAGGTATGAATTAATTCTGTTTGCCCCTCACATTCAAATTAAGAGGTGTTGTGTTCTTAATCCGGCTGAACTCTTACCTTTCCCGCAAAACACTGTTTGCGGTGACGAAGAATTACATGATTGCCTATATACCACTGAACAAGAAACGAAGGGCAGGATAGATCTCATAGATACTCCTTTGGGCAATGCAGAAGGGGAGCTGTTTTGTGATGGCTCCTGCTTCAAACTTTCAGATGGTACATCTACAGCTGCTTATGCAGTTACTACATTGAGTAAAGTTGTTGAAACTAAGAGAATTTCGCATAACTCCGCGCAGGCCGCAGAGATTATAGCGTTGACCCGAGCTTGTGAACTCTCCCAAGGGCGTATATTAAATATATATACTGATAGCCAGTACGTATTTGGGGTGGCTCACAACTTTGGAAGGCTCTGGTCGGAAAGAGGGTTCCTGACCTCACATGGGACCAAGATCCAGCATGGCCCCTTGATAGTGCAATTACTCTCGGCACTCTCGCTCCCTAAACTGTTAGCGATCATGAAATGTGCAGCACATCGTAAGGTCATAGATGATGTGGGCAAAGGGAACGCTTTTGCGGACTTGATAGCCAGACAAACGGCCACAGACCTTAGCATGAACATGTTTGCTTTGAGGGAAATGAGAGATGCTTATATAATGGATGAAGGTATCGGGTCTGTGCGAGATATTCAAACTGATGCCACAGTAGAAGAATCTAAAAGGTGGGCTGAAGGAATGGGGAAACTGGATGATGAAGGGTGTTGGGTGGATACATCTGAAGGAAAATGGTTGCTCCCTGATTCATATGTATTGGCAATGGTTACGATGGCACACGGTCCTACACATGTGTGTGCCCAGCTGATCACGAACATGTTAGAACAAGTTTGGGTAAATAACAAGATTCTGGAGACTGCGAAAACATATGTTCGAAATTGTATGATCTGCTTACAGCACAATGTGGGTAAGGGGACAGTAACTCCGAGGGGAAGCTTTGGGCCCCCTTCTGTTCCCTTCGAGGTCATTCATTTTGATTTTATTGAGATGGAACGATGTAACAATCTGAAATATGTTCTTGTAATTATTTGTGCCTTTAGTAAATGGGTCGAGGCTTTCCCCGTTAAAGACGCTACCACCATGACCACTGCAAAGATTATGGTAAAAGAATTCTTTCCTCGATTTGGGCTCCCGAGGGTAATTTGGACGGATAATGGTCCCCATTTTATTGCAGCAGTAATTTTGCAGATATGCACAGCCTTACGTATTGAAAAACGATTTCACTCAGCTAGACATCCTCAAAGTGCTGGGTTGGTGGAAAGACACAATGGTATCTTAAAGAATAAGCTTGCGAAAACATGTGCCGATACCAAACTGAAATGGCCAGATGCCTTACCTATTGTATTATTAGCTATGCGTACCACACCTCAGACTAAGACTGGGCTTTCTCCATTTGAGGTAGTCATGGAGAGACCTGCTAACATTTGGGGTCTCCCGAAACCTAAAGCCCTGAGAGAGGTGGAAAATGTATTGCTTGTAGACTACTGTAACCAGTTAACTAAAAACCTGTATTTCATTTATCACCAGGTGCACTCAGCTTTACCTGTACGGTTCACGGGCCCAGGACACGATATACAGCCTGGAAGTTGGGTCCTAGTGAAGGCCTACGAGAGGTCTTCCTGTCTCGCGCCTCGCTGGCGGGGACCCTACCAGGTGTTGCTGGTCACCCAGACAGCAGTGCGGGTGGCTGGAAAGAAGCACTGGATCCACGCGACGCATGTCAAGAAACTTCCTCACCCGACGCCACAAGTTACAGAAGAAGCAGAACCCCTCGCTGATGCTACAATCTCTGATCCTGAAGTAGCAAACAGCGCTGTGAGTGCGTCAGAGAATTTCTCTGAGACCGAGGAGCTTGGGGAACAGTCCATTTCGTCTCCGCACTCTCTTGAAAAATCACTTCCGGAAAATTCTGTTTCAAGCTCTGTGACTTCCGTCGCCTCCGATACGTCGCTTCCCTCAGGAAGTGACGACACTTTATTTCCGGATCAGACAATCTTGGGTACTACCAGGTACAACCTTCGACGAAGGAAATAGAACTACAGCACAGGTTTTTCGTGCATCTGGAAAAAGGAAGTGATTGGAAGTTTTCTTTTGTATAAGAAAGTTCTGTTGAACAAAAAGGGACTCTGCTGGCTAGGGTTGGGAAGGTCTAAGAAATCGCGCGACCGTAGCGTTGCCAGCAACGAACATTGGGGTCGTCAATTGAGGAACTACAATGCCTGCCACCTCCACTGCTGCTCCCCGCACTGGACTTGTGACTAAGGGGGTGACCAACTTGGACAATGAACAATGTGCCTGGGCCCCGAAAACGTACTGCTGTGTTTTGATAATGATAATTGTTATTTTTGCAACTACTGCTGTAGGACTTTGGTACTTTGAAGAAATCTATCCTCTAAAACCTTTACTACTGACCGAGATTGTATCAACTGCTTTGACTCTCTCAGTACACCTTCACACTCTGTCCCCTAGAGACTCCCAACATAGACAAAAGTATCATAATAACACTCTAATGATAGTAATGAATGCAACTCATGCCATTTTTAATAAGAGTACTTGTTGGATTTGTACTCATTTACCGCAACATGGGAACAAGGGACTGGGATGGTATATTCATCCTTTAACTTTAACGACTGCTTGCTATGCCTCTCTTAGAGCACTATTCTTTGGCCGCTGGAATGATAGCATCTCAGGGAACTTTGATGGAACTAATTTGAATGATTTCGAGAAACGTAATTTAACTCCCCTGGGATGCTCGCTTTTTGCACATAGAAGTAAACCTAATGTCGCTTCTATTAGGCCGTCTGATAAATTATCTCTTCCTTTTCAAACTCTAAATTTCCTTTAAAATGGCTCCTATAGGCAATAAGGACGCCGTACCTCCTTCTTATTCTATAAATCATAGCCCTGACTCGGTCCCCTTTTGTGTACAAAGAAATGGCACTAGGCCAATGGGAGATTTTGAAGGTTGTAAGAACATTGTAAATTTGACTGGAGAAAACAGGCCTCTGTATGTAGGGGGGCCTGTTTATTTTGTTTGTGGTAGTTTAGCATTTCCCTGGTTGCCCAAGGATTGGCAGGGAACCTGTTATTTAGGAATACTGTTACCCGGGGTATTTGTAGCTAGTACATTGGAGGTTTCTAAGGCTCGCCCACGGCGGGACAAGAACGGAGATACCCCTGGGCAAGTATTGGGAGATATAGCGAAATCAGTTGTGCCCTTTTGGGGACAAATAACAAACTCAGAGAACATTAGGGGATTAGCAAGGGTACTGGAGAGAACGATCAACCGGACCACGGACATACTCTACAAAATGACCTTAGAGCAAAAAGCAATAAGATTGGTAGCACTCCAAAATCGGATGGCATTAGATGTCATTCTGGCAGAACGAGGTGGAGTATGCAAATTAGTGGGGTCCGCTTGCTGTGTTTTCGTACCAGATTCCACACCAACAATTTTTAAAGCAATACAGAACTTGCATACTCTTAGTTCTGAAGTACATATCCCTGTAGGAGATTGGAATCTTAGCACCTGGTTCTGGGATTCTTTACGATCTTGGGGTTGGAAGGTGCTTTCTGTTATTCTGGTTATTTTGGGGATCCTGCTATTCCTTTGTTGCTGTTTTCAATGTCTTCCGAGTATATGTGGAATGCTAGGGGGATGTTGTGCCCAAGCAGTGAGCACAATAGGGCATAGAAGAACTAGTTACTCTTACCTTGTAACGTTCTTTCGATGGGATGTTCCTCCGACGTATTCCTTATCTTAGACTTTATCTTAGATAGAAATCCTTCAGCTTTGCTGGCCTCGGAAAATTTTTTTCGCCAGAGGGCGCTGCGCGTCGATGATCGCCGAGTCGATGACCCTCGACGGCCTCCGTGCCGACGTCGACGTCATCCTGCCTATAAAGGCCGCGCGCAGCGTCCGTTGCTCAGTTCCGTTTTGTAGTCCCCAGTAATGTTTTTGGATTAGACTAATCACCTTGAAGGAGCATAGGCTGCAAACCCACAGGAAGTCATACTGCGGGGATGGATGGGAGGGTCGATAAGGAATACGTCGGAGGAACATCCCATCGAAAGAACGTTACAAGGTAAGAGTAACTAGTTCTTCGAAGGGATTGTGTCCTCCGACGTATTCCTTATCTTAGATAGACTCCCATAGCAGTGGTATTGTGACTGGAGGCGGGAGTAATAAAAGTTATGTTACCCTTCCAGAATGGACAGAGTGTAACACAGCCTTGCCGAATCTAGTTTCTTGACTAGAGGAGGAATCCAGGCTATAGAATTTGGTAAATGTATGTGCGGACGACCATGTGGCAGCCGCACATATATCTCGAATTGGCACCCCTCTTTGAAGGGCTGAGGATGTTGCGATACCCCTGGTAGAATGAGCCCTTAGATTTTGAGGAGGCTCCTTTCCTGCCAATTTGTAGCACTCCAGAATGGCTAAAATAATCCATCTGGAGATGGTTTGTTTTGTTATTGGAAGGCCCAACTTATGTCCTGCATAACCTACAAAGAGTTGGTCTGCTTGTCTGATCTTAGCCAATCTGCTGATATAGAAGCTCAAGGCTCGCTTAGGGTCCAGCCTGTGCAGTCTCTCTTCCTCCTTCCCCGGATGAGGAGGAGGGTAGAAAGAAGGTAATATAATCTTCTGAGTGATGTGAAACTCCGAGACTACCTTCGGGAGGAAGTTAGGCTTCACCTGAAGAACAACTTTGTCCTTGTAAAAGATTGTATGTGGAGGTTTACACGATAAGGCTTGCAACTCGCTAACCCTTCTAGCAGATGTCAATGCTATTAGCAAAACAGTTTTGAGGGTGAGAAGCTTCAATGAACAAGAGTGTAGTGGTTCAAAAGGGGCACCCTTTAGGAAGTTTAAAATTAGGTTTAAATCCCATAAGGGAACTTGAAAAGGTTTCGGGGGATAAACATTAGTTAATCCTTTTAGGTATTGTATTACCAATGGAATTTTGAAGTATGAAGGCTCCTCTGCAGTGCGCTTAAAGATTGATAGCGCTGCGAGATAGCCCTTAATTGTGCCAACCTGTAGGCCTGAATTAGCCAGGTAAAGTAAGAATGACAACACCATAGGTGTACCACAAGAAAAGGGTTCAATATTCTTTTCTCTGCACCAGCTGCAAAATTTGTTCCAACGGCAGCGGTATAGAGTTTTAGTTGCCGGCCTTCTGGCCGAAAGCAACACCTCCATAACATCATCCGGAAGGTCCCAATCCTTGTACCTCAACCTTTCAGACACCAAGCGTGAAGGTTGAGGGTCTTGATGGCTGGATGGAGAACCTGACCTTCCTTCTGCGAGAGAAGATCCTCTCTGTATGGCAGTCGAATTGGAGGGCAGATGGACATGTCTAGAAGGTCCGGGTACCACGTTCTCCTGGCCCAATCCGGGGCAATTAGGATCATGGTCTTCCGAAACCTTCTCAACCTCCTGATCATTTGAGGAATGACAGGGACCGGAGGGAACGCGTACAGAAGTGGGAACTCCCAGTCCACTACGAACGCATCTCCTAGAGCTCCTCTCGGGGGAAATTCCCTTGAGCAAAATCTGTCGCACTTCCTGTTGATACTGGTGGCGAACAGATCCACTTGAGGGGTTCCCCAAAGGGCGAAGATCTCTTGAAGGACTTCCTGAGCTATCTCCCACTCGTGAGAGACTGTGCTCTGCCTGCTCAGAGCGTCCGCTGTCAAGTTCTTCTCTCCGGCTAGGTGAATTGCCGATAGAGAGATTCCTTCCTGAATTGCCCAAAACCAGAGCTGCATCGCCTCTCTGCACAGTGGTAGTGAGCCTACGCCTCCTCTTTTGTTGAGGTAGTGCATGGCCACTGTATTGTCCGTCATTATTAGGACGTTTCTTCCCCGTACAGACGGCAGAAAAGCCTTCAGCGCTAGTCTGATGGCTCTCAGCTCCAACAGGTTGATATGTAGTCTGGACTCCGATGGAGACCAACGACCGCTGATGGTCAAGTCGTTGGCGTGAGCTCCCCACCCCGTGAGTGAGGCATCCGTGACTACTGTTATCTCCGGCCATGGTTGCCAAAACATTTCTCCTTTCAGGATGTTCTCCCGACAGGCCCACCACTGAAGGTCTCGGGCTACTTTGACCGGGATCCGAAGGAGATCTGTCATCCTTCCTGAGAACTGTGACCACTGAGTTCTCAGTGCCCACTGGAGGGATCTCATTCTCAGGCGAGCCTCCGGCACGAGGAATATGCAGGATGCCATGAGGCCTAGCAACCTCAGAAAGTCGTAGGCTGGGAGATATTGGGCATTCTGAAATCTGATGACCATCTGCAGAATATCTCGAGCCCTCACCTCTGGTGGCAAGGCTTTTCCCAGGGAAGTGTCCAGGACTGCTCCAATGAATTGGAGTCTCTGTGATGGTATCATCTGTGACTTCTTTAAATTGAGGGAGAAGCCCAGCTTGTGAAGGAAGTGGCAAACATAATCTAGTTGTCTCTGAGCCTGTTCCGAAGATACAGCTCTGATCAACCAATCGTCTAGGTAAGGGTAGACATGAATCCCTTCCCTCCTTAGACTTGCAGCCACAACCGACATTAGCTTGGTAAAGACCCTCGGGGCGGAGGTTAGCCCAAATGGCAGAACTCGAAATTGATAATGAGAGCTGCCAATTGCGAACCTCAGGTATCTCCTGTGCCTGGGATGGATCGGCACATGGAAATAAGCGTCCTGGAGGTCTAGAGATACCAACCAGTCCTGAAGCTGGAGGGCCTGAAGGATCTGAGAGAGAGTCACCATCTTGAACTTGTCCTTTCGGAGGAATTTGTTCAATTCCCGTAAGTCTAAGATGGGTCTCAGTCCTCCGTCCTTCTTCGGTATTATGAAGTAGGGGGAGTACCAACCCTTGTTCCTTTCCGCTACAGGTACCAGTTCTATGGCACCTTTCTCTAGCAGGTCTAAAACCTCCTGCAAGAGGAGCGGATCTGGAAGCTTCAAAGGGTTGTTCCCCGGTGGATGACTCTGAGGGATATGTAGGAAGGGCAGGCAGTAACCTTGGGCCACTGTCTCCAGAGCCCAAGCATCTGACGTAATAGCCTGCCATTCCGTCAGATGGTGAGTTAACCTGCCCCCTACTGGTGTTCTGTGAGGGGAGACCTCAGAGTGGTTTTGAAGCGGCTGATGCAGTTGCCGAAGGTAAAGTGGCTCCTGCTCCTGCGGGTGCGGCTTTCTTTCCCCTACCCCGTCCACCACGGGTAAATCTTCCTTGGCCTCTTTGAGCCGGTCGTCCCCTGCCCCTTCCATATGAGGAATAGTAACGAAAGGACCGTCCTCTCCACGATGATCCCGAAGGACGAAAGGTATTCTGACGGATAGCAGCTCCCAATGACTTGGCTGCTGCCTTGGACGTTTGCAGTTTCTCCAAACTGTCATCCGCCTTCTTTCCAAAGAGGGTAGAACCGTCAAAGGGCATATTCAAAAGCCTGGTCTGCACGTCAGAGGCAAAACCAGACTTCCTCAACCACGCATGCCTGCGGATTGTGGTACTTGCCGCCATGGCCCTGCTGATACTGTCAGCAGAATCTAGGCCAGTTTGTAGGGTCTCGCACATCGCATCTTTACCATCCCTGATGATGTTTAAAAATGCGTCCCTTTCCTCTCCTTCTTGGAGGCAGTCAGCCGCTGATGAAGCGCACTCCCAAAGGGTGTGGCTGAACCTAGCGAGCGTACAGGTCGCGTTAATAGACTTTAACGCCATGCTACAGGCAGAAAAAACCTTCTTAGCCATGGCATCATACTTTTTGTCATCCCTATCCTGCGGAGCAGTGGGGTATGCAGATGTGCTGCCTGATGAGGTTGCAGCCTGTACAACCAAGCTCTCAGGAGTAGGGTGTTTTGACAAATATTCAGGGTCAGAACTAGCCACCCTGTATTTTGTTGACAGTTTTTTATTTACTGCCGGGATAATTTCTGGCGTTTCCCAGTTTGTCAAAATCCTTCTCTGTAGAGCAGAGTGAAATGGAACCACAGGATCCTCCTGTGGGCCCTTGTCCAGTATGTCAGTGAGGTCATCCTGCTGAAAGGCAGGAGAAGGTGCAGACCAACCCATAAATTCTATGATTCTAGACATCAGAGCTCTATATGGAGTCTCCGCATGTTCTCCTGGGTCTGGTTTGATAAATTCTGCTTCAGGAGAAGTGTCCAAGCCACTAGCTTCCTGAAGTGCATCCTGAAGATTTTTTAATCTTCCTTCCTCAGAGGCGAAAGTCTCTGGCTCTGGTGATGTGGTCCTCTGTAAATCAATATCTTGGTCTGAATCCTCCCTTTCCTCAAAAATCGAGGTTAAAGGGGGATACATTGGTTTTTGGAATGGTATAAACCCCATTTCCAATGCAGAAGGAGCCATCATCACAGGCCTTGAAAACGTCGATGTCGTCGACACCGACGTGAAAGTACTCGAAGGCGCCGTGAAAAGCGTCGAGAAATGTGTACTAGGCCTCGAAGAACTCGAAAGGATCGGAGTCCTGCTCGAGAACGACGTCGACGTTCTCGGCGTCGAGTCGGAGGTCTTTTGTCTAACCGTTGGCTGTGGAGTAGCCGTGGTTCTTTCCTTCACCGGCGTCGATATCGGCGTCGACGTCGGCGTCGACTCGATCGACTGATGCGCCGATGAATCCTTCGACAACGGCGTCGATGGCGCCGACCTCTGTTTCGAAGGAGTTTTCGACGATGGCGTCGATGATGCTTTATCTCCCGATGGCTCGAGGCGCTTTCGGGTTGACTTTTCCGCCGGGTACTGCGACTCGCGGCGTTTAGATTTTTTGGGTTTTTTACCCGGGGTATCACCCTCAGCTGTCTTCGAGGGGGACGAGGCCGCTTTCTCGAAGACGCTTAGCATCTTTTTCCTGAATTCCTCCCACTCAGCTTGCGAGCTGCGTTTTGTGGGGCAATGAACTCTCTCAGGAGAACTCGACGAAGATGACGAAGGGGATCTCCTACGTCTCTTCTTCGAGTGTCTCGATGTCGACGAGTGGTGGGAGCCACTTCGTGATCTAGATCGAGAGTGTTTTTTATGGTGAGGAGACGAACGTCTCGACTCTACCGAAGAAGCTTTCGAGGAAGTTAAAGTTGACCTACCTCTCTCGAGCTTCCCCCTACGCTCCTTCAAGGCTTTCGCCGTCATGGAAAGGCATTCCTCACACTCCGAACTCTGGTGCGTGATTCCCAGACACCACAAACAGACCCTGTGAGGGTCCGTCAACGACATTTTCTTCCCGCAGTCTCGGCACTTTTTGAAACCGGACCGAGGGGTCGTCGGGTCGGAGGAGGATGCCATCGATATCGAGGTAAATAGTAGTTATTATATACGTTATCTTGACGAGAACTGAGCAACGGTGTTCCGAGGCACAACGAAGCGCGGAAAAACGGAACTGAGCAACGGACGCTGCGCGCGGCCTTTATAGGCAGGATGACGTCGACGTCGGCACGGAGGCCGTCGAGGGTCATCGACTCGGCGATCATCGACGCGCAGCGCCCTCTGGCGAAAAAAATTTTCCGAGGCCAGCAAAGCTGAAGGATTTCTATCTAAGATAAAGTCTAAGATAAGGAATACGTCGGAGGACACAATCCCTTCGAATATATGCCCCAGATACAGCTTCTAAAGAGTTCATGTTGCAAGAGGTTCTGATGAACGACCTAATGGCTATAGATATCCCAGACAATGATTCGGGATGTATGGATGACAACACATGGAGTTATTTGCAAAAGTATTAGAAATGATGTTAGCACTTGGCATAGGCCAAAAGGAGGGTCTGTTGGAATTGAAATGATATTATGCCTCCTATTGCAGTATTTGAATGTGTATTGGCCTACGCCAAGTTGTCTAAAATATCATGTAAATAGACTCTGTGGCAAGGTCTTGACCTTAACGAAAAATTGTGTAAGTCGCCATCTTGGATTTAGCCGCCATTTTAGGTTCTCTTGAAATGTGGAAGTCACCCTGAACATCAAAATGGAGGCCGGATGACATTCTGAGTGAAATTCTGGCCGTTGTGACCTCCGCACACATGAATAAGTAATATGCCTGCAGGCCACTTGTCGGGGTCGCGAACTGAGACCTTGTCCTATCCCTGACCTATGTGTAAATGAACAACTGTATCAGCGGAACTGATAAAAAATGCATACATTATGGGATTAACCTGGCAAGGAACCCTAGGCCTGGTCCTAAGAATGGTTAACCCGCGAGGGGGTTGGCCAGGGCTGGATAAAGAATATAAAAGCCCAAGTATTCCAATGTACGGTCTCTCTACTAATGCATCGAACCTTCGTTTAAGTTCGTTACGTTACTCTGAGAGCCGAATAGCTATCCGTTTGTCAATTGAATTTTTTGGTAACTGTTGTAGCTTTTAAATAAAGCACTTTGTATGTCCTTTGTAACCTGTGTTGGTGTGTTTCCTTTGGGCTTCCCAGCCTCATATCAATTTCTTTGTTTTCACAATACCTGCCATTAAGGCACTCACAAGACACTCATTGACGTGCACACTGACACGCGTCAGGTGCATTACATTTATTCACCAGGTAGCAGTGTGGAGCACTGAGCAGCCCAAAGCAGAGGCTGATGGAAAAATCAATCTGTGTCAATTGGTCTCGGGAGGATGACTCACGGGCAACGCGCTCGTTTTGTAAGCAAGACGATGCGGAGCAACGCAGGTCCAATCCCCGGGTCCGCGCTTAGAAACCTCTGGGTATTAAGCGCGTTATAAATAAACCACTACAATTGTAAATCGGCGAAAACCAAAGGCTGGCTTGCAATAATGTCTGAGTGCAGCAGCAATACCTGGCAGGGAGGCACTTGGGTGGCACTCACTAACCAGCATTATCAGCTGGCGTTGGTGTGCCAGCCAATCAGAGTCCCACAACTGCGTACTGAGTCCATCGGTTAAGGCCTGTGTTGCAGGACATTTGCAAGCTGCTCCGTTGCGTGCTGGGCTCCTGCATTTTGGTCTTGTTTGCACAAAAACCTCTCCCTTCACCACTTTACCTGCATGCCTGCACCAGTCTTTGGCATACTGCTGCTTCCTCCATTCTGAATCCACCAAGGTTAGAGACAGACGACTTACTTCTGAACCCTCTTACTTATCCATGATGGACATGTTGAAATGGCCCGATCATACATTTGATGAATGGGTACACCCTCAGGTGCTTCAGCTATCAAAGGGAGCATCATTTACTTTAAAAAAGGAACACCTTTGCACCCTGAAAATGAAGCCAGGTACTAATGGTATTAAGCCCCACGTTAAGGGATGGGCATAGGTAGTAATAGATCTGAGCCATCGCCGAAACCCTCACTTTTCGTAGGTTAACCAAGGCTTGGGCTAGCAAACCATCACTGCCCAAGCCACCCGCCAAACATGGGTTATTTATGTTGCACCCAAACTCCCCACAGCACATGGAATATTCACTTGGCCCTCAGCCAAACTAACGTATAGGACCAGGGGGACTGTACCAGCACTTCATGCAAAGTGAAATATGATTAAGCTCTCTTGTGCATATGTGACGAATCAACTTCCGGGACACCAGTGGTCCAGGGATGAATATCGGTTTCTAAACCATCATTCAACGCCACACCTCTAGTACAACAGAAGGGATCTGAACAGATTGGACTGCAAGTCAATTATAAGACCTCCTTGTCCAATTTTGGTAACGTGGATGGAACAGCAGGCTTATCTCTGCAAGGTCGTTGATTGTTGGTTAGTTGCAACACAGCAAAAATACAATTATAACCCAATGATAAAAGGGACTGTCCAGTCAAAGTTGTATATAAATATCTACTTTATTATTAATAAAACGGACAGTTCTAACACACTACAATTACAACCCACACTGTAAAGTAACACAGAGGACAGACAGTTTCACGAAGGAAAGGTATGCACTCTGGATACTGACAGTAGGGTAGTTGGTAAAGTAATGAGTCTTACAGTTCAAGGTTTTGGTTTCAACACCAAAGGGGCAAAGGGTTGTAGCTGTCTCTAGGGGCCTTCAGAGAAGGTGCAAGGGAGCAGAACCACAATGTACCTGGTGCAGAAGAAGTTCTTGGTGCTCGACATTGTCGAGGCGGTTCCAGGGCGCTTTGCAGCCTCGAGACAGAGTTAGTGGCAGGAGACAGCTGCGGGTACGAGGCTGCAGGCAGTTCGTGAAGCGAGGCTGGATGGACATCTGCAGGCTGTCTGGCACAGCGGCTCGGGGCCAAGAATCATTATCTCTGTGCTGGTTGTCGGATCTGGAATGCTGGTTGAGGCGTCCGGGACGGCTCTTGTGACTGCGGCATAACAACAGTCATCAGTGCAGCCAGATGCGGTTCGAAGACACGACTGTCTCAAAATTGTTCTTAAAAAGATGGATGCTGGATGATGCTTGTGTGGCACTCCTCCTAGTTCTGCACATGGCTTGTGTCCTTTCAAGGCGGCCAGCCCAAAGCTCAGGAGGGTGTTAGCTGGCAAAGGCCTTGTCCTTTGTCCAGAGACTCTCCGGCACTTCTCACCTAGGAAGCTTGCCGTCAGAAAATAGCAGGACATGTACTTGCTGGGTACCGGTTCAGGAGCTGCTGGACGTGTCCCCTGAGTCCGGTATCTCCCTCTGTTCCCTGGGAGATCTTAAGAGGAGGGATCTTTCTTCCCTCTTGGAACGGCTGGTCTTCCTTTACTGGCGGAAGATGTAAAGTAGACAGTACCTTCAGCTCAGGTCCAAATAAGTCCTTCTTCTTACTCCTTGTGAAGTCTTCAGATGATCAGATGTAGGCCAATCCCAACTTAAGTGAGCCAATCTTGGGTCTCCACCAACAATATTCAGTGATGCTTCAGGTCAGAATCAGAGCGCTTGGCAACAGCCAGGGGAAGGATGACAACATATACTTCTAATTCCCACCCATCTTCCTGTCTGCTGTACATAAAAGTGTCTCCCTAATTAACTGAGCCCTATGCAGCGCTTGATCACAAGATGGGCCTCCTTTGAAGTAGGGGGTTGAAAGCAGACTTTCATCTCCTACAATTCACATACTTCCCTGGTCTGAAAGGACTGGTTCCAGACAGGACATTCACTGTCCTTTCATACCGTGGAGGGGTGTTAGTACCAAGTTGACACATTGCATTACAAAGAGGTGTTGGCGTGTGGTCTCCATTGTCACTTCCTGCACCCAGGCCTTCCCGGAGGCCTGCTAATTAACATTCTTCAGTATTTGCAGCCACCAGAAATGTTTGACAATGGGGATGCAAATCCACATGGGGCCTTGAAATTCTAATCAGACTGCCTACGGCAAAAGGATTTTGGTGTACCAGCGGCTGTCAGCTACACATAACACGGAAGGGCGGCACTGCTTAGCTCTGTCCTCCCAGAGTACATGACAATTTTTCTGCTGTGCAGCGAGCATGGAAAACATGTGCGGGAATGGTCCCACATATTTTTGTAGGTTGATCTCTCATCATTCATTCTTTTAAACAAACAAAAAAAGGCCACGTGAGCGTGCTCTTAACGTGCAGATGGTCGAATCCCTCACATGCCCCCCAGCCTCAACATGTGAACCACAACATTACTGAGGGTCTGGTTTGTCATCAAGGCAAAAGTACCAGCTGAGTCCATCTGCATGTTCATGCTGGGAGCCTGGCTTGTGCTGGATGTCCATATCTAATCCCTATAGGGATATGGCCCACTGCAAAAGCTTAGGGCTCTCCCCTTGCATGGCCATTAACCATCGCAGAGGCCTGTGGTCCCCCTGGATCGTAAAGTGAGACCCAAAGATGTAGGGTTTCATCTTCATTATGCCCCACACAACCGCATATGACCCTTTTTCTACGACAGCCCAGTTCCTTTAACTTTTTGTCAACCGCCTGCTAATGTAGGCGACAGGTTGCTCTACCCCTTCAGAGTTCAGCTGCGCTAACACTGCTCCACCCCAAAATCACAGGCGCCTGTCTGGTTAATGAATTCCTGACCATAGTCTGGCACTTTCAGAACTGGGGCCCTACACAGTGCATCTTTTATATCCAGAAAGGAGGTTTGACAGGCGGGGGTCCAAGTTACCTTCTTTGGCATCTTTTTGGATGTTACATAATTCAGGGGCATGGCAATGGTCCCGTACCCTCTGATGAATGACCGGTAGTACCCAGTGAGGCTTAGAAAGGCTCTCACATGCGTCTGTGTGGAAGGGATGTCCCACTCCTTCACAGCCCATACCTTTGCTTCAAGAGGTTGTTTATTACCTCCACCGATCAGGTGGCCTAGGTAAATCTTGGCACCCTGCGCTATCTGGCACTTCATGGCCTTGATAGTCAGGCCTGCATTCTGCAGCACCTAAGGCCCTTGCTTCAGGTGGGATAGATGATCCTCCCAGGTGTGGCTGAACACAGCAATGTCGTCTAAGTAGGCGACACTGACATTTTCCAGCCCAGACAAAACCTGGTTAACCATCCTCTGGAAAGTGGCAGGGGCATTCTTCAATCTGAAGGGCATCACAGTGAACTGATAAAGTCTTTACGGTGTGGAGAATCCCACCTATCTCTCGCGCCATCTGTCAAGCTGCCAATACCCCGCTTTGAGGTCAAAAGTACTCACGTACTTGGCAGTGCCGAGCTTGTCAATAACCTCATCTGCCCAAGGAACGTGGTGAGCATCTGTCTTCATGACAGAATTGATCCCCCTGTGGTCCACACAAAAGCGAACTTCAGTTTTCCCACTACTGGTCTTTTAGGAAACAGTACCATTGGGCTAGCCCAGAGGCTGTGGGATGGCTCTATTAGTCCTAGAGACATCATCTTGGAAACTTCCTCCTTGATGGTGTCCCTGACCTTATCGGACATTCAGTGAATTCTACTCTTCACCGGCTTACTGTCTCCTGTGTCCACATCATGAGTTCACCAATATGCGCGACTGGGAGTCACAGAAAACCGTCCGACAAACTGTCCCAGTAAACGGCGACAGCCTGTCAGTTGTTGTTCTGACAGGTCCGTTGCCAGGTTGACACCTTCAACTGAACCATATGTGGCTTCAGTGAGCAGGAGGTCTGGGAGGGCATCAGTCTCCTCCGCAGTCTCTCTGTCAGTCACTAAGACCATGACCAGGTCATACCGGCTATAATGGGGTTTTAGCCGGTTGACGTGAAAGACCCTGCACATCTGTTTAGGTCCTTTCATATCAATGAGATAATTCACCTCACTGACCTTTTCCAGCACACAGCAAGGTCCAGTCTACTTGTCCTGAAGGCCACTGGGTTTGACATGCTCCATAATCCACACCCACTGGCAGGGAGTGTAGACTGCCACTGTGGCCTTTTGGTCGTGCCAGTGTTTCATCAGCTCCTGACTGGCCTTTAGATACTTTGTTGACTGTTCCATGTACTTTGCCATGCTAGACTGAAGGCCGAGTACATAGTCCACCACATCTTGCGACAGGGATGAGGTTTTGCTTTCCCATCCCTCCTTCACTAGACTGAGAAGACCTCTTACAGGGTGTCCAAACAGAAGCTAAAAGGGACTGAACCCTACTCCGTTCTGTGGCACCTCCCTGTAGGTGAACAGAAGGAATGGCAGTAAAATATCCCATTTTCTCCTCAGGTGCTCTTCCAGGCCACTTATGCCTTTCAGTGTCTTGTTGAACCACTCAACAAGACCATTAGTTTGTCGATGAAAGGAGACAGAGAACCGGTAGGTGACTCCACACTCTTCCCACATAGCCTTCATATATACTGATATGAAGTTTGATCCCCTGTCAGAAACTACTTCCTTGGGGAATCCAACACGGGAGAATATCCCAATCGGAGCCTTCACAACCACATGGGCTTTGATGCTCCTCAGAGTGACAGCCTCAGGGTATCTCGTGGCGTGGTCCACCACCACCAAGATATATTGGTTCCCTGAGCTGGTTTGAGGATCCAAAGGACCCACAATATCCATGCCTATTCTCTCGAAAGGCCGCCCAACCACAGGTAGTGGAATTAAGGGGGCCTTTGTGGCACCACCTGACTTGCAAGAATCTTGACAAGTTGGGCAGGACCGGACAAATTCCTTAACTTTTACAGCAAACTGCAGCCAGTAAAAGTGTGTAGACAACTGGTCAGATTTCTTAGTCACTCCCAAGTGACCCGCTAAACGAACTTGATGAGCCAAATCCAAAAGGAACTTTCTATGGCATCGGGGAACCACCAACCTTCTGGTGTCCTCGCCCTCAGAATCCTTTGGCTCACTGTACAGTACATCCACTCAGTACACTTTGAACATTCCAGGGACCTCGCCCTTAGCCTGCTCCTCCACCTGCTTCTGCGGCCAGCCAGAGTGGGACACTCTATCTGGGATGTGTAGGTGTCAGTCTGATCTGGGCCCCTAGCTGAGGCAAACTCATCCAGCTTGGGCAGACCCTTCAGATCTGCGCCCACATGGTCCTCCACCTCAGGTTCCTGCTCTGCGCCAGGCAACTCTGAAGTCACAGGGTCGACTGCTACCAAAGTAGGGTCTACCGTGGCTACTAGCACCTCTCCCGCAGGAGTAGGCACCTCAGTAGTCTGTGGAACTGGACTAGGGGCTACCAGCCATGCTAGTCCTTCCAACAAGCCCTCTGGAAGCACTCTAGGTTCTAAGGCTTTCAGAGCATTCAATCTGGCACTAGAATAGGGGGATCCTCTTTCTCCATCCACCCCCCACACTCTAAAACTCCCTTCCACTTAGCATACACAACATAGAGGACCACCTTTCTTTCCGAAAGGCCCTCAAGACTTGGCTCTTCTCTCCTGAAACTTGAGTAACCCTCCCTCACTTAATGCTTACCCTCATGGCACCTAGGCAGTGGCACTATTTGTCTCCCCAGGATCTCTCCAGAGCAAGGTAAAGTATAATTCCCAGCAGACCAGACAACATAATTCCTGGACACATGGAAGCAAAGAATCAACTGGTGCTCAAGGTACGTATTACAGACCACTTCAATGGACTCTAGTCGCAGGCACGGCCGCACGCAACCGCTTCCATACACCAGTCTAAAACACAACCCAGAACATCTCTTCCATCAGAATGCAGTTAAGTCCCATGACAAAACGTTGGTGTAGCTGGACACCTAACGAGTCTCCTGCACCCGCACACACTCTCCTGACTACCTCACAGCAAACACCCACATGCCTGATCGACATGGGTAGTTAACTGGGCATCACACCCAACTTCCTTTTTGGGCAAATGCACACACGCATACTAACCTTCTCACAAATGTTCCAATACCTTGGACTTGCGACAACAGAGGGTGTTTACCCACAGCTCTTTGAGGCCATACTAATGGGACAAATGTGCTTTACAAATGACAAAGTACTACTACTACTACTAGTGATTGTGCCAGACTGACTTCCTACTTTGACCTAGAGGTCGATGTTAATGTCAAAATAAATAAGATTTTAAAGGTTCAGCAGAAATGCTCTAAACTCATCAAGCATGTCCCTTATCAGCTGTATTGCTGCAATAGCTGCCGTTACAGCTGAGGCCACAGAAAAGGGGCTGAAGGGTCACAATAGAACCGTCAGCCATATAATGGGTATCCCTGCTGTGGATAGTCCTGGATGGATTAGCCAAGTTGACTGCTGGAGCCAGTAAACCTTAATGGAGTATGCCTGTTCTCAAAGAGCTGCACCGGCACCCATATGACGCCAGAATTCAGTATAAAGCAGCTGGCCATTCCTGTGAACATCCTTAGGCCTTTGCCTCTTCCCCCATGATTCTGGGGGATCAAGGAGGTTTAAGGATGCAGGATTACTTTCTCCTTGCATATATCAATTTCAGGTCCTTCCACTCTCGAGATCTTTTGCTGAAACTGCAATTTTCTGTTAATATGTCCTTCCCTTTTCCAACTATCAAATGCCTAAACATTTTTTTTTTAAACCTGTAACCATGGTTCTGGGTCAAGTGTTTTGCTTGCTTATTATGGCTTTGTCCTGATATATTTGTTTTAGATACCAATACGCCATTTAAACAGTGACTTTGTGAATGTGATGTTCTTTTGCTAAGTACTTAATCATACAGTGCTCTAATGACCATGTGCTATGTTCCTGATCACAAAATGTAAATAATTATATGAAATAGTGAAAAAAAGGCAGCTGCGCAGGAGATGTACATGAAAAAGTTTCACTTTTGTATTACTTTGATTTTATGTATTTATGCATGGTATTTATAAATCGCAAGCATAGCTGTGAAGGAGACCCAGTCCTGTAGATAGGGAATTAATCCAAGGGGTTACAAGTAGAGTGTGGGGAGAGTACCACACCTTTATATATTGAATTCATTGCAGGCATATGTTTAAAGTGTAGCCTGAGCAGAACAAAAGCTGTGAAACAACACGTTTCAAAGAGAATAATTATAGAGCTTTAGCTCCCTATTTTGTTTATAATCAGTAAAGTCCAGAAAGATAGATTTCAGAATAACCACCAGCAAATCTCAATAAAATACACACAATCACAACACATTAAAAGTAAAAAAACAACAATCTAAAGACTTTAAAAGAGCACTTCTCACAAGAACTCTACACACACAGAAAGTTAAGGACATGTTAACTTTAAAATGATTAGTCCCCAGCGAGGGACATTCAGATTATAAAAATCAGTATGATTGGCCCTTGCCGGGTCATTACCAGCCTGATAAAGCCTTCCCTTCTGTTGTTCCGTGTCCCTCAATGTTCCTTCCCTTTCTGCAACTGCCTGCCATGGAAAAGGAGAAGGAACTACTTGTAGTCCCTTCTCCCCGTTCCCTGGTGGCCATTTTCTTTGTTTACTTTTTTAAAATCTCTTTTTGATTGTCATCCCGGAAAGGGATAAGGCCCTACGTGTAGTCCCTTATTCCCAGTCCATGGTGGCCATCTTCTTTGTTTACTTTTTTCTTCATTTTTGAATAGCTGCCATAGGAAGGAAGAAGGGACTATGTATATTCCCTTCTCCCCGTTCCATGACAGCCATCTTTTTTTCTTCTTCTTTTTTTCATTTGCTAAATGCTGAAAACGTCTAGCAACTTAAAAAAGACACTATTAGTACCCCAGTCTTATGGGCCGAGGTACTAATAGCAATAAGCCCCTCGCTGTGGGACATTACTTCTACAGGTAATGCCTGCAATAAGGTCTTCATTTTGTCTGCCCTGTAACTATGGGCCCTGGGGCATTACCTGAAGAGGTAATGCCCCCTCGGATCGGGGATTATTGCTTAATTAATCTTCCACATCTAATATCCTTTTTCTGCGATACCAGCTAGTCCTAAGTATTTCAACATTAGTTTTAGGCTGTGTAGAATTACATAAATGTATAGCATCTTTTAAAGTGCTCCCTCATACATTCTAAAACAGGTGAACAACCATTTCCTCCTCAAAAACATATATAAACGAAAAATGTAAAGAAAGTGGACAGCTTCTTTCGTATGTGTACAATGGGCACATTTATCTGGATTACCCTCTCCAGTTTGCCGTAAATGTGGCCAACAAATTGATACCAAAATAGAACTTGATGTATTCATTTATGTTGAAAGAGGCTCTGCTCTCATTGAGGTGTCCCTCCACATGCTCATTATACATACATGTTCAAAATATGACATGGCCAGAAAACTTCCCCAGTTTTACCATATCCTGATAAACCCAATAAATGTATGCATTTTTCATTATGAACATTGTGTTTTTCACCAGACTTTGTGGGTTCTCCCAAATAAATGGGAGGCTCATCTTACTCACTAGTGACTTTCAATGCTTCAACCATGGCCACCCAGCTGCATTTGGTGAAGACATTCATACATTCTTCCTTGTATTTTACAAGAAATGGTGATTTCCACAATCAAATCCAATATAAAAGGGACTATGCATGCATGCCCCTCTTGAACAATAAACAATTCCCTACTTCTATGTCTAATATTGTACAAGAGACACTTGATGGGAGCAAGAGCAGGTTTTTAAACAGCTTGTTGTCAGGCACTACTAAGTGTCTCATGTTGCCATAACCTATATGAATACTACAACACAATTGGTGACGAAATTTACTAATGACGGATATCAACGGGAAAAGTCGTTACTAAGCGTATGTTACATATCATATCACCTTTTTGGTGTTGCTATGGTTGTTATTAGTGTAATTTTAGTGTTGAATGGTCTACTCATTGTATTGGTGCGTACTTATGATAAATGCAGATTACTTTTAGGATTTTAACATACGTGCAGCCATATATTTAAGTATATTAAAACGTGCATTTAGGAACCCAGTAATACTTCAATATCATGGTCTGCATTGAGTATATGAAGAAATGCATGCGATTGGTACATGGAGATGGCCTGCTGCTTCTTGCACAGCTGCAGTGTGTGATTTCCATCTATAGTTTATACTTCTATATCACCCATTTGAAAGAGTGAATGTTCTGCTTATAGCGTGTGAACAAGGATATCTGATTTTGGTTGTGCACATGAGTCTCAAGTGTTTAAAAAGTCCAGTCTTGTACAAATGTCTTGTCTTTTGAGCAAACACACTCCGTGTGTACACACTGCACGTTATTTTACAGTTGTAAAATAATGAAATCTTGACTTTCTCCGAATTTAAATTGATTTGTAAAATTGTTTGCATACTTGCAGGCTTTGCAATGTTAACATCTGAAACAGTCTTTTAGAAGCTCACTTAGCCATGTGTTTCTTATGCATGTACTAATTAGTTTTATATGCGTAGGGTTTAGTTTATTATAAACATGTGTTGCCCTGTAGTATGAAGTACCAGATTGCACACTCACAGAGGCCGAAATGGCAGAGTAAATAGTAGTCCCATTATCCATGGGTTTGGGTCTATGACACACAATATTTGTCAATTTCTTTACAAATTTTAGTGCCACTGTTCAGAAGAAAACAATCCTGCAGCAAAGACACAACTGGCACCTTTATGAAGCTGACAATTATAATATAGAATGAATCATAGGTTTTGCAATAGTAGATGTATTTTCTCTACATACATTGATTATTCACCACCATCAAGACATATTCGTTGTAGAAAAATGCATATGAAAAGTCAGCCAAAAAGCTTGATAGACACAATCAAGTATTCTTAGAATTAGGGCATTTAGTACCAAACAGAAATACATTTCTCTTTATTTGTCCCCGGCGAGGAGGTGTTGTGGGGGGATAAGCCTCTCAGCCAATGAAGAGGCTTGGAATGGGGGAATTACAAGATGGTAATCCCCCCACTCCAAGCCTCATCACGGCTGGAGGCTGCCATCTTCCCCGGCTAGGGAATGAGGTAAGTGGTCCCCCTTTCCCCTCTCCTATACCCCATCCACAGAATTCCCTCCCCGCCCGGGCCTCTCCCCACGTACCTTATTTTCTGTCCATTTCGGGAGCCGACTCGCTGGGAACACTTCTATCCCCAGCACGTCCGCGCCCGATCTGCTTCACTTAAATACACATAGCGCTCTTCTGTTGGTTACAAATACATTTTACATGTGCAGCACTCTTTATTTTATCTCCCTATGCACTCTTCATTTCTATCAATGTACTCTCACAACTATTATTTCACAAAATACTGTTCTCAATATATTGAACCCTTTTCCTTTCCTTCTATACAGTGAAAAATGTCTATTCAATTTGGAGTCCCTTTCTCACTCTCAGTAGAGAGTGTGCTTTTAAAAAATTGGGGGTTTCAGTTTGTTTAACCTGGAAGACACTTGTCTGCCCAGCACAACCCCAGAGGTTCAATTAGGATTTATCACCTCCTCTGCTTTGGTACAGGGATTTGGTTCAGGGATTGTTAAACCATTCAGAATGATGTTTTTGTAAGTGAATCCATTCCACTTAGAGGATTTTTGGGGTTGGCAAAAAGGTTTGTAGGTAATCCCCAATTACTTTAACGACTATATCATTATTAGCGGTGCAAGAGGGATGAGCGATTTCAAATTTCCCTGACCTCACACCCGCGTTCGTTGACTATGTGGGAGTTAATTAACGTTTTAATTAATAAGAAAACACTAGGGATCTACTCCTGGATACCACCCCCCTGACTATCAATATTGGGGTAGACATTCATTCAAATAGAACCCCATCAATACTTTGTTCTGTTGGACACGTTTACTCACTTAGAATTTCTCTGGTTTTATGCACAGGAGCAGTCAGCAGGTAGCAGGGATCCTGGGTGATCTCATTGGAAGCAATGAGACCTGGTGATGAATGGCAATGCAAAAGCCCTTCTCCCTCTGCCTTTCCTCGTTGCTCCAGATTTTAGTTCAGTTTTCTCTTGGTCTCATGCACCTCCTTCTGTCTCCCTTGCAATTTTGGGTCTCCAGCAGTCCCTCTCTGGTCCTCTCCTTCTACTCAGTTACCAGTGTCTAATCCTTTCTTTTTCTTCTTATCTGATCTGATGTTCATCTCCAGGCAGAAGCTTTTCCTTTTCCACTATGCGTCTGTTTTTAAAATCTCAAAACCACACTCATTAAAATGTCTACATTAAAATGTTCCAGCGTATTGGTTGATTATCCTGATTGGCCAGCTCTTCTTTTTCCCTCTGTGTAAAGTCTAGCCCCTTCCCTCTGTCTGGTTCCTTTAGTCCCTAGGCTCCATTTCTGGGAGTTATGGCTCCACCCATTTGAAATAGCATTTCTGAACAACTTCAAATATGAAGTTAGCATTTTCTTCAAATTTCAAATAAGTGTCCCTAACAATATATTTCGGAATTGGTCTGATCATGCCGGTCGCAATGCACTGTTTCTCATGTCGTCACGTGGTTGCAGGTTTGAATGGCAGATTTTTGTGATTTCTTCAAAAAGGACAAAAGTAAGCACCATGAAATTTTCTAGACAGGTAGCTAATTCCATAAGCTACCATCTTCCCAAATCTCCTGTCTGTGATTTATTCTGGGAAGCTATAATCAAATTTGAGCTAATAACTCTGACTCCAAAGGTTGAATTTTGAGGGAAGTCCTATCAACCAATCGGGCTCTTCATAGACTTTTCTGGTAAATTAGAACCATGTCTGTAAGTCTCATGATTCCCAAGTTAATTGACAAAATATGATTCTCCATATAAGAAACTAAAGGGGCAGAAGACTGGAACCCTGTGCTCTTGTCAAGGCAGAGGCCACTTTAGTGCGATAGATATATACTGGGTGTGTAACTGCTGCAGTGACTGTGTATGTGAGGACCCTATGCCCATGGTGTCCACAAGAATATGAAATCCACAAATGAACACAGCCACACTGCACATTACAGTGTGGCTGTGTTCATTTGTGCATTTCTGATTCTCCAAATAACCTATAGCATCCTATTAATTACATGCATATTTTTCACTCCAATTAACTTGCATATTTTTGTTCCCATGATCTGTGTCCAGGCTTGATTATCCCCCACTGTTGACATAGTCTGCAATACAACACAACATTCTTCCTCCCACCGTTGATTGACCATCTGTGTTCTTGTCTTCCTTGAGCAGAGGGGATAGCTCCACCCCCTGACTCATGTGATATTCTCCTGTAACATGTCAATTGTCATCAGATCAGGACCTCACCACAAAATTTCATTGAATTTTCAGTAGTATTCAGAGTTCACGATCCGTTATCTGCAGTTTTATTTACTTAGTGGTGGGCATCTTACTCCATTAAAACCTCTTCGGAGGCACAAGCTCTGAACCCTTCCTGGCTCTGTGAGCTTCTAAGGAATTCCCAGATGTGTATGGTAAGGTTATGGGGAAGATGAGCCGGGTTTGGCCTTTGAACCTCATGGAGGGAAGGTCACTGGGCTTAGCATAGCTCTTAGCTCAATTTCTATGAACAGCAAATAAATGATGCTTCTACCTTCTACATTTTTCTACATGAGACATGCACCAATATCTTGAATACAAAACATACATTTTTCTCCTGCACCACACCATCAATGTTCATCTTTATATTATAAACTATATAGGAATGGCTCTGGCAATGGAGTCTCATCTGTACGTGTTAATTTCCATGCTGCAGAATGCACCCATTTCTCCATGGCAGCTCGGTTTTAGCGAGGCTGCACTTTCGAGTATCTGTCACATTGAATGGAAAGTAGCCTCCGACTTTCAGAATGGTCTCTCAAACACAGGATAGTTTAAATTTTTACTTTTCCTTTTTCTGAAAAGAACATTCAGATACTTAATAGTTCAGCATTAAATTCTGGCCGTTTGGCCAACAACAATGATTATACATGTGTCTGCACCTTTGGGCCCAACTTGGCCAGGGGCAGTTCACTTTTGTCCTGGGGCTGAATGTAGCCCGCACCTTACTGTTTAGACTTAGTGAGTGACCTAACACTAAGGGGGTAATTCATGGAAAAAATGTGCGCTGAAATCAGTGGCGCAAGCAGGCGCAAGCGTGAAAAAGCCAGCGCACGTGAGCGAATTGTGCGATTCATGGAAGGACCTGCGCGTGTAATTTCCGGGATGTGCGCAAAATCCGCGCCTGGAGCACAACCGCGCACGCGTCATTTCCACAACGTCAGTGCACACATCAAAAAGGGGGCAGAACAAGGGGCGGAACACGTGGAATGGGGAACAACACATGAAAATATGGGAGTAACAGGGGAAGTACCGCTGGGAAGTACACGGAACGCCCATATGAACGTGAACTACACGTATTCATGGAATCGAATAGGGAAAACCCACGCACCTCAAAACACACGCACACACACAATTACATCCGCCACACGAAAGCAGGTGGAAGCGCCCTTGCGCAGCATAAAAGTGCACGCAAACAATAAACAAGCATATACAGCTACGATGAATGTCCCGTTCCTCGCAGCAGTGAAGAGGAGAATAGCCAGGCCCTGCATTTTTTTGCCCAGGACCAGCCTTTTTGGGATGACTGATGACCAGGTCTATGGTAGGTGTAGGTTTCCACCTCATATCATCCTAGAGCTGGTCAGGAAGTGGGAGGATGAACTCATATCGCCCACCCTGTGCTCCCAAGCATTGAGCCCCTTGGAGAAGGTGCTCAATGTACTGCATTTTTTGCCCACTGGGTCATTTCAGCAGACAACTGCCATAGTGGGGGGGTCTCACAGGCCAGGCAGTCACGCTGCCTACACCAGGTGTTGGCATTCATCACTGCACGCCCCTCAGTCCGCAGGCACATATACATGCCAGGAACACCCGCAGAAAGGCAGGCCGTAGTCCTGGACTTCTACAGGGTGGCACACTTCACCAAAGTGCTCAATGCCATAGATTGCACCCATGTGGCCCTACGTCCACTTAGGGCCACAGAGCACATCTCTCGAAACCGCAAGCACTGGCATTCCATCAATGTGCAGGTGGTATGCGATGCCAAGGGGATCATCACCTCTGTATATGCAAACTTCCCTGGGTCCACCCATGATAGTTTCATATTCAGAATGTCTGACCTGAGCCGGGCCCTGGAAGCTGGGAAGCATGGCGAGACATGGCTCCTAGGTGAGTACAAATGCCTGTGCACATGCATACATGTCACATACAGACAAATACAAAAGCCCCACTAATGACAACTATTATCACCTTACCAGGGGACAGTGCCTACCCTCTGAGCAACTACATGATGACGCCCATACGGAACCCCACCACACCACCCCAGGTAGGATACAATGCAGCCCATATTGCAACAAGGGCCATAGTGGAGTGCACATTCGGAGTGCTCAAGTCACGCTTTCGCTCCCTTGACCGCTCTGGTGGACAGCTACTACATGCACCCCGAGTAGTGTGCAGGATCATTGTGGCAGCATGTGTCCTGCACAACGTTGCAACACGGTATGGCGTACCGGTGGACATGGTGGTGCCACCACATCCCCAACCACACGCACGGCTGCTGCGCATGGGAGGGGAAAGAGCATGCGGCGAGGCAGCCCGTACCCAGCTTGTGGCCACATTTTTCACCTAAACTCCAACCCCTGCGGAGTGCACACAGGCCTGGCACATACCATTGTCACAATCGATGATGACAAAGGGACAGTTAACAGTCACTACCTTACCACCCTGAGAATGTGTCCACGGAAGTGCCACATTGTGTGCATCCCTAGATACTTAAGCACAACCAATCCCATGTGACCAAAGGGAACACATTCAAGGCATTTCCCCCCCACCCCTTGCTAAACAGGGCATGAAAGGACAGGCATGCCACCCAAACCCTCCCAACACTCCTCAACCCTGACTTCCACACCATACCAGGGCATGCAACGGCAAAACATCCAACCATATGCACAACACACGACACAATAGTCATGAAGTGCCATGTGAGAAATGTTAATAGTCACTAGACAATTATACCCCACATGGAATCGGAAGAAATGAGTGACCAACATCTCACACCCTGAAAGCGGTGCCACAAATGCATGCCACCAGTCGTTCAAGCATTAAAAGTCTGAATACCTTATGCCATGCACACTGGACAATAGCAAATGGCCATACCAAACACTGCACACTGCACAGCACAGTGAGTGTGCATTGCATTGGTGAAAACCCCTCTGCATCATGTCAAAAAATGGCATACAACCAAAAATCAGCCTGTCATGCATGTACACGAATAATGACTAAGAAGTGAACAAGACACAGCATGCATGAGAAGGCAATCTGGGTGTAATGTATTTGGGGGCGGTGTTGCCTAAGTGTATTTGTCCATATGGACATGTCTAGAATACATGCATGTGAAATGAAGTGAATGCCAGTGTCCCGTACACAGCACATATGAACATAGCACCAAGGACCCCCCTGTGTCTCAAACCACATCCATCCCCTAACACGTCAAAAGAAATCACTACATTGCATCAGCCATTGACCAGCAGAACATATCATGTACAGAGTACACCACATCGGCAATGGCAGACAGTGACCCATCACTGATTCATAGAAATTGATTAAATGAACAACACACAAACTTCATCAAAGCGCATCAATGAGGGAGTGAATAAGGGAGAAGAACAGTACATTCCTACATGTCCTTCCAACAGCCAACAGTGTGAGAATGAACTGGAAAAGCAAAGTGCATATTATAAATGCCAGGACCAATAAGGGAGAGCCTAGGGAGGGAATGTAGGATGACATAACTAGCATCAACATTCCTATGCCTGACGGGAATAGTCTCAGTGCAGGAGTCACATAAGGAGGGGAGTGACGGAAGAGGATGGAAGAGGTGAGGAGAGTAACAAAACAAGTGACAAACTGTGGTAGGGGTCTACAAAGAAACACCATAGTGCTGGGGAGGTGGAGAAGAAAGACAGAAGGGAAAGGGGGAAGAGATGACCTGTAATCAGTGGTGGAGGGACTAATGATCAAATCAACTGTCAAAATAATACTAAAAATGGTGAAGGTGGGGTGTCGAAGGAAAGAGGCAGAAGGGCAAATGTCTGCAAAGAACAAGCGCCTATGTATCACCATGGTCAATGGCAATTGGGTTAGTGGTTGAAAATGACAGCCAGAGTACAAGGAGGAGGCCAAAGGGTGGTGGAGAGGGAGAGGGAGGAGAGAAGGGAGGAGGGGGCCAAGCTCAAAATGACCAATGAGAAAGATGGTGAAAGAAAGCACACACAGTGGCAGAGGGAAAACTGCCGGTAAGGAGAGTAGGGGATGTGATGATGAAGGGGGGAGACAGAAGGACACTGTCAGGGGCAGGGAGAGAGGGGAGTCTTCAAGTGACTGAGAAGGCATGTGGGCAGGTCTAGACAGGGGCACCTTAGTGGGCTTTTGATAGTGGTGGCAGGCTCAAGCATCCTGGTTGGCCGGATTGTCACAAGGGCCAAGTGCAAGCAGTGGGGGGGGGAGGAGCAGGTCCAGAAAACACACTGAAAATTTAAATGACAAACAATGTAGTCATAACTTAGATCTCACATTCAAACACCAGCCAGGCCAGGGAAATGTCCAAAGTGGTGCTAGCAAGGAATGGGTGGTTGTTGAAATGCGTGGTGACAGGGGTAACTCAGCGTGCAGCCTTCATGTGGCATATCAAAATCACTGTGGGAAAACTGTCCCAATTCCACATTCTCAGCACATGGACCCCTCCCACCATCAGTGTGTTGTATGCAGCCAAAGGGTGCATGGCACCAGCTACAACAGGAAGTGCATCAACATAGACATGCAATACATAACAAACATCTCAAGCAACATGATGAAATGCACAGTCAGCTTAATACTCACCAAAGTGAAGTGCAGACATGCATTGGAGAATCCATCTGGAATAACCACTACGGGTGTACACACAAGTAGAACTGCAGGCTGGCCACAGATATGATGGAAGCCCAATGCCCATGTGTGATATGCTGGTACACCGAGCCATCCTTGCGAGCCCATGGAAAAGGGAAGCAGGAGTAGCATATGTGTCTGGACCCCAAGCAAAACAGATATACAAGACAAGCCTGAATGGGCCCAGCAGGAACATACAGTGGATGCCTTCCGATGCCACAAAGCACCACACTAGGACATGTATGCACAATAGACAAAATAAAATTGAAAAAAATAGAGTTCTAAAAAAAATACAAATAAAATCAAATAATCAATTGACATAAATAAAATGAAAGAGTAATGAATGAAACAAAAGCAAAATCAATAAAATAGAAGAAAACCTGAAAAAAACATAACAAATAAAAAGCGAAGTGAAATCATTGAAAAAGAACAGCAAAATAACGGAAAAATGAAATCAAATGAAATATTAAAATGAAAAGATAACATACTTACCAAAAACCATACAATTTTGATGAAAAATCAGATATATTTTCAGATTAAAAACAGCTTGAAAAAAGATAAAATAATGTCCCGGGTGTTTGGGGGGGATCTAGGAGGGGGGAGGTGCAGGGTGCACCTCTAAACCCACATATGTAGATGTTGAGGTAAAAGAAAAACCTCACTGGGCTCAGCACCTGCACTGCCCGACCTATGTGGGAGATAGGTTATCATCGTCACCCTCTGGATCTGAATCAGAAGGTGGAGGTGGTGCAGTTGACTCACCACGCCTAACCACGCCTTACCCCTCAACGGCACCAAGTATGCGGGTCTGGTAAGCCAGGTCCTGGAGGGCAATGAAACTGAGGTCAGCATGCATTACCTCACGTGTCACACAGGCTTCCTCCTGCAGGGACTGATGTGTGGGACGGAGTTCTGCTTGCATGGCCTCACATGACAAATGGAGTGACTCCCGGCTTGCACGGAGTTCAGCCGGAATGGTTCTTTCAAGCTGTTCAAACCTGTCTTCTGTCCGCCTACTCTGATCCATCATGAGGTCAGCTAGAGTAGATCGGAGGGCTTGTTGTTCCACCCTCAGGGTCTCACAGTGTGCCTCTGCTTGAGCATTAAGTGTTTTACGCAGCGCCACCATTTCAGCCCGGCGCGCCATGTCATACGCCGTCATACCCAGCCTGAGTGAGCGGCACGTGGACTGCGTAGCCCGCTGATGGAGCACCATTTGCCTAACAGAGGGGAGGATGGAATGGGCAACACTTTCCATACCTTGAGCAATCATCTCAACTGCTCCCCCCTGTTGCTGTGCTATGGCAATCATGGACCGCTCCCACTCAGTTGACCCCGGTGGCACACGGCCACCGCGTTGCCAGACACCACATCTGCTGGGCCCAAGGAGACGTGGTCCTTGCTGGGTTGGAGCCGCCTGCGGCTGCAGGACTGCATCCCTCCGTCGACCTGACGCCCCAGGAACATGGCCAACTGGTGTCGAGTGTGACCGTGCACCTGTAACCACCACAGGTGGACATTCCAACCCTGCCTGGCCCCCTACTGCAGGTGTTGCAGACAAAAGACCACCCGACACAGGATCACCTACCGGCGATGACATGTCATGATGCAGATCTGGCTCAACATAGTGGTCAGAGGATACATCAGAGCCTGACTCAGACTCAGCTGTGGACACGATGGCCTGGAGCACCTGTGGGCTCTCGTGGGCTGCCACCCCACGACCACCAGTGCGTCATCATCTGCAACATAAAAAAGAAAAACAAGAACACGCACGTCAGTAGCACATAATACACACATACAGTTCACAACATTGACATACAAATAATGAAACAGCTATGTCACAGGCCAATCAAACCCCAACATGCATCCAGTAGCATTACAATGCAGGGTCATCCCAAAAGCAGTAAAGGATGTGTGCAAAATGAGATTGCAACACATGTATTGCATGTTGCACATCACCTGAATCTCACACAACCTCTAGAATGCATACATTTTAATTTTGAATATTTGCCTCGTGCTCTGAGTGCATTGTTGTGTCTGCTCCCCCTCCCATTTCCTGGTCCTCCTCTCCCTTCCCGCCTCCCTGCCCGCCCACCCCTCCCCTCAGATTGGCTGTCTGGCTGGTTCCCTTCTGGCCTACTCGACGGCCGCTCCCCCTGCTCGCTTCTTTGTTCAGCGGAGCGTAGGAGAGCGGTCACCGGTAGCCCTGAGGGAAGTGCAGGCCAAGGAAGCCCTGCCTGGCCCTTGCGGGCCTCCGTGAGTGGATTTGTGTTTTAATTTTGAATATTTGCCTCGCGCTCTGAGCACGTTGTTGTGTCTGCTCCCCCTCCCATTTCCTGGTCCTCCTCTTCCTTCCTACCTCCCTGACCGCCCACCCCCCCTCTGATTGGCTTTCTGGCTGGTTCCCTTCTGGCCTACTCGACGGCCGCTCCCCCTGCTCACTTCTTTGTTCAGCGGAGCGTAGGAGAGCGGTCGCCGGTAGCCCTGAGGGAACTGCAGGCCAAGGAAGCCCTGCCTGGCCCTTGCGGGCCTCTGTGAGTGGATTTGTGTTTTAATTTTGAATATTTGCCTCGCGCTCTGAGCGCGTTGTTGTGCCTGCTCCACCCTCCCATTTCCTGGTCCTCCTCTCCCTTCCCGCCTCCCTGCCCGCCCACACCCCCCTCTGATTGGCTGTCTGGCTGGTTTCCTTCTGGCCTACTCGACGGCCGCTCCCCCTGCTCGCTTCTTTGTTCAGCGGAGCGTGGGAGAGCGGTCGCCGGTAGCCCTGAGGGAACTGCAGGCCAAGGAAGCCCTGCCTGGCCCTTGCGGGCCTCCATGAGCGGATTTGTGTTTTAATTTTGAATATTTGCCTCGCGCTCTGAGCACGTTGTTGTGCCTGCTCCCCCCTCCCATTTCCTGGTCCTCCTCTCCCTTCCCGCCTCCCTGCCCGCCCACACCCCCCTCTGATTGGCTGTCTGGCTGGTTTCCTTCTGGCCTACTCGACGGCCGCTCCCCCTGCTCGCTTCTTTGTTCAGCGGAGCGTGGGAGAGCGGTCGCCGGTAGCCCTGAGGGAACTGCAGGCCAAGGAAGCCCTGCCTGGCCCTTGCGGGCCTCCATGAGCGGATTTGTGTTTTAATTTTGAATATTTGCCTCGCGCTCTGAGCACGTTGTTGTGCCTGCTCCCCCCTCCCATTTCCTGGTCCTCCTCTCCCTTCCCGCCTCCCTGCCCGCCCACACCCCCCCTTCCTCTCCTCCCTCTGCCTATAACCACCCCCTCCTGGGCAGCCCTCTGCCCGGCAGCCCGCTGCGGCTAAGGGCCCCTAGGCCAAGGCCGACTCCTACAGTTGCGGCTCCCTGTGTGTCTGCAGGTGTCCGCAGGGGACGCTTGGCGCCGGTCCACCTTGGTTAGCTCCACCTGCTCCCTCTGCCCACTGCTTTTAGACCTGTCACCTCCTTCGCATTGTGCCCTGTCTTCACTATGCCTTGCAAAATGTGGTAAACTAGGGTTCTTCTCCCCTCGCAGGATTTTCAAACTTAGGTGGCCTGTAAGGATATTTGGTGTGTTACAGCACAGAGTACAGCACTACTGCACAGGAAGCATTTTATTTTTTGATGCAGCACCACCACATGGGTGTGGTGCATTGCTATATGTGTTGCCAGAGTAACATGGACATATAAGTAAAGACAGGCTATTCAGTCAAAAACGATTTTTACATATAAGATGCAAATCTATTTTTACAGTTAAAACCACACATGTGCACATTCAAAAATGCACACTATTTTTCACCTAAAATGCCTATGTTGCAAGAGACACATTTGAAAATTAATAACTAACCTTATTAATAGCTAACCTGACTAATAAAACTTCATTTAACATATACTAATAAAAATGTGTCTCCACTGCAGAATTAGGCCTACTCTGAAAGTGAACTTTTAAACGCACATTCATTTTTTTTTTCTCTGCTGCCCTGTCCACATAACTACAGGAAGCAAAGAGCTCGAAGGAACAGGAAATCAGTTTGTTACAATTTTTACTGTAGAAATGAGCCATTGTGTAGTGAGGGAGGAGATGACATGATTGATTCTGATTGGAGCAGCGTCATAGCAAGTATCATGCTAGAGGCTGTGATTAGAGTTTTACTGGGGAAGCTTGAGGAGAGGGGGAGAAGAATCGAGATCTTGCAGAGCTGGGAGAAGGACCTGTTTCCTGGCTGAAGCATTCCTGCTGCAAAAGCTGAGAATTCCAGGCAATAACCCCGGTTTGAGAACGGCAGACGCTTGTTTTCACTGGGGTTAATCTTCAAGGGAGCCAAATTCAGAAAGAGAATAGCCGGAGAAAACTCATGCTGAAAAGATAAGGTAAAAACAGAAGTGTGGGAGCTGTGCGAAAGTGTGCGAAACTGTTCAGTCAGTGTATTCGAGGGAGTCCCAGTCCCTTATCAGCATATTTAATGTTACCAATTGAATATATTCTCGCAGTTCTCTGTTCATTTTAGCACAAATAATGTTGTACCATTTCATTTATTTCTGTAAAAAAGGGTTAAACTTTGTTTAAAGGAAATCTCTATAATACAAAAATATCTGAAAACAGATAGCTAGTGTGTATTATTTCTCTCTTTCATTTTGCATGGGAAAAGGTTTAAACGTGGGTAGATTTTTAAACAGTGCAATTGTCATTTTAAAACAGATGTGTGCATGATTATATTCAGTATGGACAGTTGTGAGTGACTGTTTGTAGCATAGCTTGTTGGAGGTACATGAGCCAAAGGGAAGAGAGACTCTCTGGACATAGTTCCATACTGTATATAAGGTAGTGGACATTACCACAAAAATACCACAATAGCCCATGGTGGCACACAACACTAACACTGAAAATGTGGTATCCCTAAAATGTAGGCCTGAGGACTCTCTAGTGATCGAGAACAATCTAGATAAAAAACAAGGGATGTTGGATATTGGGGCCACAAATAAACCAACCACTATACCAACCAACCACGCAAATTATCGCGCACATTATCTAAATAGGTCTGAATTCTGAAATAATGCAATGTATTATTGTTATGTGTGATCCAATATGAATACAGAGAGTGATTATTGCTAAAGGTATTTTGACGGTAAGAAAATACCGCAAAGCCCCAAATATCCACAAAATACCCAACAGGCCTCTCCACTGGGTACCTGATATGCATTACTGTGTTCACTGTGTTCTGAATCTATGGTAAACTAGGGTTTTTCTCCCCTCGCAGGATTTTCAAACTTAGGTGGCCTCTCCACTGGGTACCTGATATGCATTACTGTGTTCACTGTGCTCTGAATCTGTGGTAAACTAGGGTTTTTCTCCCCTCGCAGGATTTTCAAACTTAGGTGGCCTCTCCACTGGGTACCTGATATGCTTTACTGTGTTCACTGTGTTCACTGTGTTCTGAATCCGTGGTAAACTAGGGCTTTTCTCCCCTTGCAGGATTTTCAAACTTAGGTGGCCTCTCCACTGGGTACCTGATATGCATTACTGTGTTCACTGTGTTCACTGTGTTCTGAATCTGTGGTAAACTAGGGTTTTTCTCCCCTCGCAGGACTTTCAAACTTAGGTGGCCTCTCCACTGGGTACCTGATATGCATTACTGTGTTCTCTGTGTTCTGAATGTGTGGTAAACTAGGGTTTTTCTCCCCTCTCAGGATTTTCAAACTTAGGTGGCCTCTCCACTGGGTACCTGATATGCTTTACTGTGTTCACTGTGTTGACTGTGTTCTGAATCTGTGGTAAGTCGGGTCGTAGAGTCTCTTGTGCTACTGTGCCTGCTGATTGAGAGGAGCTGCAGTCTGCTTTCTACTGCGACTGAACTGCCTGGGATCACCTGACTCTTCATAACCCAGTCCCAGCCGCGGAGCGGGCCGCGGAGTCGGGTCGTAGAGTCTCTTGTGCTAGTGTGCCTGCTGATTGAGAGGAGCTGCAGTCTGCTTTCTACTGCGACTGAACTGCCTGGGATCACCTGACTCTTCATAACCCAGTCCCAGCCGTGGAGCGGGCCGCGGAGTCGGGTCGTAGAGTCTCTTGTCTCTGGGCTTCTGGGCTGAGGCTGAGGGTAAGCCGTTGCCTCAAACTGTTGATGAAGGTGATGTCTGTATTGAGCGACTGACTTTGTGCCTCAGAGATTTACGCCCTTGCTATCTGCCGGCTCCCATTTCCCCTGGAATTCCTGGAATAATTGTTCGTACTTCCATATGCTTCAACTGGCGGTGTCCGCCACGTAAACTGCTTAGTCGTGCTGCCTGTGCGGTGTCAGCCCCGCGATTACTCTTGCTTATGCACTTGGACCCGGTCTCTGATTAAATCCGCATTGCCCTTTTTCGAACTGGGATTAACGGAGTCCACTACAGATTCAGCCTCACGCTGTTAGCAGGCAATCACAGCGTACCTTTCTTCCCCCCCCTCTCCCTGTTCCGCTTCCCTCGCCTCTCCTCTTCCCTCCTTACCTGTTACAGCTGTGCGCCTGGAGCGAGCCCGGTGCTGGCTCGCAGATCGGGTGATGTAGAGTCAGCTGTGTGCTCTGTGCGAGCTCCGTTCCGACTCAAAGAGCGGGTGCCGCCGAGGACCCAGTGGGCTCACCAGCTCTGGGAGGCCGTTGCCGCCGCTGTTTGCGTGTGTGTCGACCTCTTCTTGGTGCTGGACTGTTCACGAGCGATTGTCATTGAGAAAAAGTGAAAGCATTGGGAGCGGCTTGTGAGTAACTTTAGAACAAGAAAGTGGTGATATTTCAGTCAGGAGACTGCGGGATTGGATCCTTTGATCCTGACTGAATATTTATTATTCTTATAGCGGTATATCCTGAAAGTCAAACTTGGCCTACTCAAGCAGGAGACTGTGGAACTAAGGCACTTTTTGCCGGTTGCGGTATCTTAGAAGCAACACACCGCTAAGGCAAATAGGAGACCGTGGGACTGTGGTCCTGTGTTTCTGTCGGCGCACTGTGGAAGTAACTCTGTGTAATTACGAGCGGGAGGCTGTGGGACGTAAGTCCTTTGATCCTGCTGGGACACTGCTTAAGACCATTATTTGTGAGCGCTTAAATTCCACCCAGGATCTGTCAGATGGAGCTGTGCTGCTGACTCTCAAACAGCACTTATACTGAGTGATTTTGCTGATATGTTTCTTTTTATTTATTTATTTAGTTTTTTTTCCTCACCCCTTTTGAAAATTTTGAACATATTAGATTAAATGATGGCTGCTGCAAGTGGACCAGCGACCAGATATAAAAACAAGTCCAGTACTACTTTGGATCTGGTGAGCCGGGGATCCAGTCACGCAGATGAAAATTCACCACAACGACAGACACATGGAGCTATTTCCACACCAGGCCCCTCTGACCAGGGGGAGACTTTGGCGAACAACCTACCTCCCCCGGTGGTGACTGAGGCGGCCCCACCAGTCACTGAATCTGCCATGACCGGGCTGCGTTCAAAGCATCCCCATAAGATACAGATAGAAATGTGCGGGCTGCCCGCTTCACAAAAGGAAAAAGCTATCGCAGCAAAAAAACACTGGGAACAAGCTTTTTCCAAAGCTAACAAGAAGGCAGATGTTAGAGACCACCACCCTAACAAAAAGGATCAACGCCAGATGCGATTGTCGATGGACATTACAGAAATTGAAGATTTAATGATCAATCAGGATAAAAGAAATGAAGTATTCAATTTACAGTCTAAAATCAAGGAAGAGCACTCATGGCTAGCATCAACGCCGCGAAATACAAACCTCCACACTATGACAAAGATGCATCAAAGTCTGGGGATAACAAAGAGTAACAACCTACCTGAGGATTCTGTTATATTACCAGATCAGATCTCGGGCACAAATCGCTTTTGCCAATGCCAACAGAACTTACCTCCTTCAAAAGCAATTGAAGTAATTCCGACGACTATGGTGGACCTGCAAAATCTGCTACTAGCCGTAACATCACAGGCTTTGAGCCCATTCATGAAGTTATTAGAAAATAACACGACGCACAAAAAGACCAAGCTACACTACTTGTCTTAATCCACACGAAAAACATTTATCTGGAGACTTTTGTAAACACCATACGCACTCGACTCAATCAAGAGGCCGAAACGAGTGCCCAATGGCAGTCAAGACTATTTGAAATAACCAGAAGAGAACACGAAGAGAAGGCTACATTAACAGCAGGATTGTTGGAGATCTTGGCAAATGGGCAGAAGGCTACGAACTTACAAGGCTCCAAGGAAAATGAGATCAATACAGCTACCCCACAGTCAACAGACTCTTTGCATGTCGGTACTGACCAGGTTGCACCCAACATTTCGAACACACCTATACCGCAATCCAGTGAGAACATGCCTGTAGCACATGAAAAACAGCCGGAACTGTTTGCCATTTTCGAAAAATCAAAGAACATTGCAACTATTCCACAGCAATTGCAATCCAAAAAAAATAATAATAAATCTTTAAGGAAAAACAAATCAAATGGATCTAGAGCCTTTTTACGAAATTTGACAACCCCTAGAGTAATCAAAGTTACACAACAAGGGGGGAAAAATGGTGGGCAATCTAATATTGCCCCAGAGGTACATAAAATAGACAAAGAAGAAAGGATCCCAGTAGATTCCTCCATGAATGGAAATGAGATATCGCATGTAAGTGAAGCCCAACAGAATGACGATCCATCTAGTCAAGCTGCACTCTTAAATCTGTCTACTTACTCTGAAGAAGACCAAGAAGGCAACTGGGACGCTAGAATGCCTAATAATGTGCAATCTCTTATAATCATTGATTCTTATGAAGAAGGATATACAATTGATTCTACACAAACACAGCTCACTTGTGAAGATATATCTGATAGTGAGTTAGAGCTATCAATTCTCAGCGTGGAATCTATTTCAGACAGTGAATGTTCTATCTCGCAACCACGAGAGAGAACACAAAGCATTCAGAGGTCTTTGCGAGCAAACATTATAGACCAAGATGCAGGGTCACCATTGAGACAGCCTCACTTCATTAATCCTTTGGAACTAATACAAGATACAGAACTAAAAATTGAAAAACTGAAAGCAGACAAATACCATCATGATTTGATCTTGAATCGAACAAACACACTACGGTTGTTTCATGCGATTCCCGCACTTCAATGGATTAACACAAGTCATATCAAACTGGTGGAATTCACGGATGAGAAGGAATTGGATGTAGTGCACGTGCAATTTCACAATACAGAGAATATACAAAAGATAATCAAGGAGGCTTCCCATTTCCTGACATTAGGGTTCTCATGTACAGCTATAACAACAATCAAGAGAAATGGATTGTGCTCCCGACAGAACTATGAAAAAAGGTGAGATAAGCAGGAGAAACAAGGAGCGGATGCTGTTTATGTCTCAGAGATGTTCGCACATTGCAGGAAGCCCTCGTCAGCAGAAAGAGTGATCTATAAATACACTCGAGCGAATCTAACTAACGTACCATCTTGGAGAGAAGTCGAATCTCCAAACCTGCCAACGTCAACAACGAGAATTAATTCTTTCAATACACCGTTCTGGAGAAAGGCAGAATCCTCTTACATGACGGTGTCGTCATCAAGAACTGATTACTCTTAACCATCAACGAAGAAGACCAATGCCACACTGACCCTCTGTACTTGGAACACCAGAGGGTCCTCTCACCTCTTCCGTGCAAATACGGATGACCTCTGGAAACATAACATCATTTGTATGCAGGAGACATGGATCGATACTTTGCCTGGATGCGATGGTTACATCGTTTCTATGAACCCAGCAATAACACGAAAAATAGGACGCCCGTCTTCTGGTCTCCTTACCCTGATTAAAATCGAAGAAAATATATGTCTGGTGGATAGCACCAATATTTCTCCTTGGATCCAACAAACCGTTAAAGAAATTCTATCCACTAGCACGATTGAAGGATGCGTACATCGAGGAACCCCTCAGACGTTAGCGATATTTAATCTCTATTGGAACCAGGCAGCGATTGAAACAGACAACTTTATTGACATGCTGTTCTCTGCAATAGATAATCTCGTTTTGGAACTTAAGGAGATCGAAATAATAGTATGTGGAGATCTCAACATTCATTTATTCGACAAGCAGGGTCGACTTAAGGACAAAGCACAATTATCAGCGAGTGCAAGGATTTGGACCAAGGAAACCACCCTGAGGCAGCTTAACTGCACCTACAAGTTGAAATCCAGTGCTACATCTTTTACTTGGACAAATGGAAAACAAGTAGAAATTCTAGATTATATATACATCTCGGCAAATCTAGTTCCTAAATTACAAGCTCAAGCGAATACAAGTTCTGTTAATAGTGACCATCATATTATCAGCATCACCCTGAAAGTGCCGTATAGTACAGGAGATAAAATCAACTTACCTCTGTTGGAAATCAACATGGCAGGCACTAGACTGCGTATCAATGACAATGAAATGGGAAAAATAATAACAACATATCTGTCCAACACACAGACTGGCAGAAAACTAATAAACTATGAGTGGATTCTGACTCCCTTTCTGCGGAAGACTCACAACCAACTCCGCAATAAGAACACCCATACTCACGCATACAATCCCCAACTCAGAGAAAAGAAAAAAGAAATGCGGAGAAAGATATTGGAACTTAAAAAAAGGAAATGTCCGAACATAGAAAATGAGATCCGCAAAGTAAACAGCGATACAGGAATTGGACAAAGAACGCAAAAGCTTTACTCGCGCAACATAATGCAGAAGCCATGCTAGCACAATTGAAAACGCATAACACGAGAGGACTGTGGAATCTTCTAAATCCACAAATGGACACGCACCATAATGTCATTCAAGGGATTTCTGAAGGTGCATGGATTAGTCACTATGAGTCGATTTATAAATTGACCACGAGTAAACAGCTAATTGGTCTAGATCAGAGAGAAACGTCCCCATGGACAAATGCCTGGACACTCAAATCCATCATCACAATAATAAAAAAGCTGAATACATCAAGAGCGCCTGGCCCCGATGGCCTGAGCAATGTCATCATAAAGAAATATCCTGAGGAGTGGGCCAGATTTTGTTTACATCTTTTCACCACGATCGAATTCCGCTTACCTGGACGAAAGCCATCTTGATACCCATATATAAAGCAGGGGACAGAAAATTGCCATCGAACTATAGACCGATCGCCCTTTTAGATCCGATTGGAAACATTTTCGCAACACTGCTGCTTAACAATCTTAATATATGGATCAAAGAAAGTAAAAAATTTGACATTAGACAAACTGGATTCACAAAAGGTACGGGAACACATGTAAACCTCATGATTCTGAATCTATTGAAACATGAAGCGATGGCTAACAACTACAACATTTACGCAGCATTCATTGACTTGCATATGGCTTTCGATATGGTGAATAGATCCACCCTATGGGAAAAACTCAAAAAGTGGAATTGCCCGTCGACGGTACTGGAGCGAATTATCCAACTATACAACAACACAACATTTAGAATTAGACTATCTCAACAAGGCCATATATCGGCACCTATCATAGCAGAGAATGGTCTTAAACAAGGTTTCCCTCTTGCTGCAACACTTTTTAAGCTCTACACCACAGATCTACCTGATGCTCCCCGCTTTTTTGGGGCCAATCCACCTAAATTGAACAACCATCTAATTCATCACCTAATGTATGCAGATGATATCGTCATCTTGGACAAAACTGAGATAGGGCTCCAAAGAAGCTTAGGTGAGCTTGCAAAATACATGAGTGAAAATAAATTAGAGATAAATGTTGATAAAACAAAACTTTTGGAATTGACGCAAAGAAAGTCCAAAAAAAAAGACTGAACCAATCTGGTTAGTGAACCAATCGCAAGTAGAAATACCCTGGACAAATCATTTAAGAGCTAAAACTTTGTCATTGGCAAGACAAGGCTTATTCCTACATAGAAAATTTGGTCAATTTTCGCTAAAACCGATTGTCATTTTCTATCGACAAAAAGTGACTCCCATTTTAACCTATGGCAGTGAGACACTGATAAACCTTGACCAATCTATTTGGGACCGTCTGGAGGGTCTGTTCTGGCAGAAAATATTGGCTCTACCAAAATCCTTTCCAATCATCAGAATTAGACACGAGGTTGCTTTGCAATCCCTGCGCTCAATAGTTGAGTGGAAAAAAATTGAATTATACAGAAAGATGATTAATGAGGAAGACATCCCAGCATATCGAGTCTTTGAAGAAAGGAATATCACAGTCGCCAATACAGTCCTAGCAACGTGGAAAAACTCATTGAGTCCCATAATGGCTATAAACACCATATCCCTTGAGATGTTAATGAAGCGACCGCAATACGCAAAAAAAAGTATACAGCGAAATGATTGGATTCGTACGATGGCTGGAAAATCCCAATACCAGATGAATTTGTCATGTGAGATAGACATTCGTGCAATGAATGAACTGCCGTCTTATCTCAAACAATTTCCGGATAGGAAAATCAGGGACCAATTTTTAAGATTACGTTTGAGTCTATTACCCACACGAGAACTCATGGCAAAAAACAGACAAATTTCGAAAGAAGCAGCTTTCTGTAGATTTTGTGAGAACAAACTGATGGTGGAGAATCTACATCATGTCATTATGATCTGCCCTGCGCTTACGGATAAGAGAAATTGGTTCTGAGAAATGATATCTACGAAGGGGCCTGAGCTAGATAGCAGTGATAGATGGAACCTCATCCTGTCAGGGAACAACAGGAGTCTGACAACAACCATCGTTCAATTTTGGAACCATATTGTCTCCATACAAACTTTGGGGGCAGAGGGCAACCTGATCATATAGCAGGAAGCTCGCTACATTCCTGATACATTTTACCGAATATGGAAGACTGGTGATTTCGAATTCTCGGAGGGAAAAATGAGATGTTGATTCGTCAACTCATTGACTATTTAGATGAAATTCTGAAGGACCACACTGAAACTGTTCCCTGAGAAATCAAAATCTAGAATTGTAATGAAAGAAATATTGTTTTAAAAAGTTTGTAAATCAAACTATAAAATTACAATAAAACATTTTTTAAAAAAAAGAATCCGTGGTAAACTAGGGTTTTTCTCCCCTCGCAGGATTTTCAAACTTAGGTGGCCTCTCCACTGGGTACCTGATATGCATTACTGTGTTCACTGTGTTCACTGTGTTCTGAATCTGTGGTAAACTACCATTTTTCTCCCCTCGCAGGACTTTCAAACTTAGGTGGCCTCTCCACTGGGTACCTGATATGCATTACTGTGTTCACTGTGTTCTGAATTTGTGGTAAACTAGGGCTTGCTGCTCTCTTCCTGCCCGCTCGTGCTTATCCTACCCCCCCACTCCCACCTATCCCATGGTGCTCTCTATCTCACCTATCTTTTCTAACTGCTTGTCCATTGACTATCCTGCTCTCCTCACTAAATCGGAAAAAAAAGTTTAAAAAGGACATCCTGGTCTCCAACCCAGGCCTCCCTATCGCTGACACCTACACCAGTGCCTCCTCTAAGGAAACTCTAACTGACATCCTCTTTTTCGTGCCTTCACCTGACCTATGGACCCTTTATATGGTCTCTGTGCTCTCTCCTTTCTCCTCTTCTCCCATTAATGGTGGCACCCGCTGGGACGTCCTCTTGGCCTCCTTCCACTCCTCTAAGGCCATCTTGGTCCAAGGCTCTCAGGTCAACCTTCACCTCTTTGATAGACGCTTCCCGCACCTCATCAACTTCCTTTCCTCTCCTGCTGTCCCCCCTCCTCTGTCCTCGGCTACCTTGCCTCTACCCTCCCTCCCTGCCCCCTCCTGTGCTCCTTCTTCTCCTCCGCAGGGCGTACCTCTGATCTGTACCCCTCCCCGGAAGTCCTTCAAAGATGGTAACCTTCTCCACGTTGCCACTCTTAACTCTCGCTCTGCTCTCAAACATTCCTCTGATATCTGCCGCCTTCTTGAGGAACTGGACCTTGACGTACTCGGTCTCACTGAGACATGGTTCACGGCCAGCTCTGTCACCAGCTTTGACACACTCCTACCTGACGGCTACAAGATCCTCTCCGTGCCCAGGCCCAACCGTGCTGGGGGGGGTGTGGGCCTTATCTTCCCTGAGTGGATTCCTGCCACTGCTATTCCCACGCAGACCTATTCCTCTTTTGAATGTCTTGTCTGCCGACTCACTCTCTCTCCTAGCCATTCCCTTACCGTGGCTACTATCTATCGGCCACCTGGTCAAATTTCGTCCTTCCTCTCCGAGTGGACGGACCTCTCCTCTTCACTCCTGTCCTCAACCACTGAACTCCTCTTTCTTGGAGACTTCAACATCCACCTGGATGCCTCCTGTCCCCCCTCTGGACTCTCTCGCGACCTCTGCGACTCTCTCTCACTCTCTATTCTCCCGTCTGGGCCAACCCATTCTGCTGGGCACACTCTAGATGCCCTGATCTCTTCTGACCTTCCCCTCTCTGTCCCTCTCTCCACCCCTCTCTCCTGGAGTGATCACTTTCTCCTCTCCCACCTCACCCTCCCTACCCCACAGGCAAAGCCACCCTCATCACTGCCATCTTCCTTCTCGGTCATCCGACCCATGAAGCGTGTGTCAGTTGAGGCTTTCGCTGCCACCTTCTTGCCCCCTCTTCCCCCCTCGGCTGACTCCCACCCTGACACAGCCCTCGCCACTCTCTACTCTGCTATATCTGATACTCTTGATATCCTTGCCCCTGTTATGAGAATCCGCCTGAAGCCCAAAGCCAAATGTAACTCCTGGTATGACTCGGATCTCATCACCCTTAAACGCTTGTGCAGGGTGGCAGAGAGGAAATGGCGTGCTTCATGTTCATCCTCTGACAAACTGGCCTGTCGCCTGCTCCAAAGGCAATACCGGCTCTCCGTTCTCACCAAGAAGAGAGCCCTTATCCAAGCCTGCATCACTGCGGCATCTAACAATTCGGCTGAACTCTTTAAAATCTGTAAGGAGCTGGCCAACCCTGCTGCAGTCTCTACCTCTCCTGTCCCCTCCCAGGCCCTCTGTACGCCACTGGCCTCTCACTTCATTTCAAAAACTCAGGACATCATGTCCTCTCTCTCCTCCCATCACCTCCCCCCATCTATTCCCTGCCCATCCTCTGGCCCTTCTACAGCCACCCCTCCTCTCTCCTTCTCTGCCTTTCCCCTTTTTTCTGCTGATGAGGTTTCGAGACAAGTCCGATCTATGAAAGTCTCGCCAACACAGGTCCACCCCTGCTCCTCCAAAACTATTAAGGACCATATCGACTCCTTGGCTCCTGCCCTTGCTGACTTCTGCAATCACTCCTTCGCCTCTGGAATCTTCCAATCCCCTCTCAAGCACTCCCTTGTGCACCCCCTTCTTAAGAAACCCTCTTCCGACCCGTCCAGCCCAGCTAACTATCGCCCTATCTCTATCACTCCTTTCCTGGGCAAGCTCCTGGAGAAACTTGCCATCTCCCAGCTTAATCTCCATTCTGAATCTGTTGGTAGCCTTCATGACCATCAGTCTGGCTTCAGAGCTGCCAGAAGCACGGAAACTGCTCTCCTGAACATCTGTGAGGACCTGCTCTCGAACCTTGACACTAACATTCCATGTGTTCTCATTTTGCTGGATCTCTCTTCTGCCTTTGATACTGTCAACCATACCATCCTGCTCAACCGTCTCCGTGATAACCTGGGTATCACTGGTCAGGCTTTGGCTTGGCTGACCTCTTTCCTCTCAAATCGACCCTCCCAGGTCCAACTGGGGTCTTTCCTGTCTGACATCTTTTTCTCTACCTGTGGTGTCCCCCAGGGTTCTAACCTCTCTCCCTGCCTGTTCAACCAGTATCTGGCACTTCTCGCCCACCGCATCGCTGCTCTCTGCCCCAACTTTCAGTGCTATGCGGATGATACCCAGCTCATTTTCAGGCTACCCTCGGCCTCCTCTGCTCCTTCCCTCATCTCTGACTGTCTTTCTGCTATCCAGGAATGGTGTGCCGCCAATGACCTCTGCCTTAATGCCAGTAAGACCGAGATTCTACTCATCGGCACACCTACTCCCTCCTTCCCTGCAGCTCTCTGGCCGGCCTCTCTTGGCCCTCTTCCTGCTCCTACCTGCAAGGCAAAAAACCTCAGGGTCATCTTCGAATCCACACTCTCCTTCTCTCCTCACATTTCTGACGTTTCTAAGAAGTCACACTACCAGCTGCACCTCCTCAGAGGTATCCTTCCTTTCCTCTCCTTCCCCCAGAAGCTCACTGTCTCCAGAGCCCTGGTTCTCTCGAAGCTGGACTACTGTAACAGCCTCTATCTAAATCTGCCTGCCTCTACTCTCCGCCCTCTGCAACTCATCCAGAACAGGACTGCGAGACTTGGCCTTGGCCTCAAGCCCAGGGACCGTATCTCTCCAGGACTGAAATCGCTACACTGGCTCCCTGTGGCTGCGAGGATTAAGTTCAAAACCCTCTGCATTGACCACAAGGCCTCCTGGGGCCAAATTACCTTCAACTCTCCCTTCCTAAATATCTTCCTTCTCGAGCACTTCGCTCTTCCGCCTCCAACTCCCTTAGGGTCAGCCGCTTCTCCAAGCAACGAGTTGGGGGGAGATCTCTCTCTGTAGCAGGGGCCTCCCTCTGGAACAGCCTTCCTGCCTCCCTGAAACTTGAGGAGAACCATCTCTGGTTCCGGAAGCACCTAAAAACCTTCCTCTTTGCTTCTGCTTTCTCTCTCCCTCGCCCCTGCTAAATCACTGAAACTGTACTGAATCAGCAACTGGGCCTCTCACCAATCTCGGTCCTTGGCCCAGCCACTCTCCCCTGCACTGCCTTCCTGGCATCCCCTGCACTGCGGGACTGTCTCTGTATCCCTACAGCCCCCCTTCCCAGCACTTGCCTGCACTTATCTTGCACTTGCCACCAGCTGGCCCTTATTATTTATCTTGTTCATTACTGACCCTGTACTGCACTTTCCCCTCTCCCTTTCCCCCTTGCACTTTTCCCGTCCCCCCTACCCATGCACTTGCGCGATCTGAATGACACCTGGCCTAGTAGGATCGTTGTCTGTCTCCCCTTGTTCCCTCCTCCCTGCCTCGTCGTGCCTTGAAACACTTGTGTATAGGTGCGTTACAAATGCCATATCATATCATTTCATATCATATCATACATGAAATTAAAAAATGAGAGATGGTAACAAATAGTCGGCGCCTAGCAAAAGCATGTGTTACCACACACATAGACACAGCTAGAAATGTAACTGAACACACCATGATACATGTAACATGCATGTTCATGTGCAGAACTCAACTACAATCAACTATGCACAGTACATTTGTCATAGGAAGCGTCTACGCTAGTGCATTTCCAAACTGTGATGGGAGGGACATGGGTACATACATGTAAGGTCAACATCACACAGCACCATCATGATTGCACATTGAAGGGCTCAACCTGGGACAGGAGTGGGTGTGTGTGTTGCAGTGCATGTGTAGCCCCTCAACTTACAACATCAAGATGTACGTAGTGATGACAATATTCAAACATTATGGCAGTGTAACGGCAATTGCAGCCATCATGTGCAAATGGCATGCACCAGGTAGCATGGTTTCTGTGAAACACTCGCCCTATGGCCAATAGCAGGGAGGTACTGCATGGCAATGACATGTTCCACACAGAACTGTGCATTGCCCGACAGTGTAGTCGTGCGTTTATTGCATTTCGTCAGTCAAATGTCTCTACAGCCAATGAGAAGTGGACATGATGGAGGAGAGTTGAGGAAACATCCATAGTACATCCATGCATGTAGAAGACAACACCAGTTGAAAAGTGGTCACGGGCCTGTAACTGTGGGGGCCATGGCCATGATACAGATGTGCACAGCTCAAAGACGTGCGTGATGACACACAGACCTACAGTTTGCTTGACATGGCTGTCCTAATGAGATGACACTTGGATCATCCTGGAAATATACAACAATGAGTAGATTGTGAAGGACGCCTAGGGGCATACATGGAATACACATGTAACATGATCCTGCACATATGTGCATGGGGAGCCACTGCCATCAGCACACTTAAAGTGAGCCACACCGCACCAAGGACAAAGGATACGTATGACATGATGTGACATCTCATCAAGATTGCACAAGTACACAGGTCGCTCAGAGCGCAACCAAGCAAAGGGATAGGAGCAAGGGAGAAAAGGAATTCAAAACAACTATCATAATGGGCACAGAGACATACAGAACAAGCTAGTGCATGGAGAAAGGATAAAGGGTTGAAGACGCAGGAAGGGGGAGAAGGGGAACGTGCCAAACAGAACAAACCAAAGAAGGAAAATGAAGTGTAATGATAGAATGTCCATTCAAATAGTGGTAGTGCAGCCAGGAAGTGGCAAGTGCAGGATGATTTGGACAGGGCAAATCTGATGAGTGCAGACAAAGAGTGCTGGACTGTATGGGGACAAGCACTGGACCCACTGATATGGGAGGCCTGTAGGCAGTGCAGCAGGGAGGCAGGGTGAGCAGGTACCTGAACCGGTGGACAGAGTGTGCGCAGGGGGGTTGTATATGAATTGTTCGTATTACAACTGTTCGAATTACAATTGACCTTTTCACAATTGACCGAATTGTCAAGGTCAATTGTAACATATATGCGGGGGGAAATCCCCCGCAACCCCCACCCAACCCAAAACCCCTCCAAAACCCCATATATATATATATTCCAAATCGATATTACATGGCCGCGGTAGCGCCCATGTAGTTATGGTTAAGTTGGTGTTTCCATAGGAAGAGCACATTTTGGGCGGCTTATAACTTCGTTCCCCTTGGACGAATCCTCACCAAACTTTGCAAAAAAAGTGTATGGCCCACTCTGAATTTTATTGCAAAGTTTGGTGAGGATTCGTCCACGGGGGGAAAAGTTATAGGGGGGGTCCCAAAACTTTTTTTTCTTCCCATAGACTGAATTGGAAAAAACTTTGCGCACGGCTACAGCCGAACCGCTGGACGGATTTACACCAAATTTGTGGCAGGAGCGGCGGCCTGGTCCCGAAAGCGTGCTTTTGCAATTTTGGTGTGAATCGGTCCATTAGTTTTTTTTAAAATGACCAAAATGTAAGGCAAAAAAATTAGTGATATCTGTGTTCGCTTCGCGGACGGACTTCCCTGTTCGCTCCGCTGACAGCACCCCGATTGGCCCAGCGGCTTGCGTCATGTCCGCGGACATGCAACGTGTTCGCTGATTGGGTGGCGTGGTGCGTGATGCGCGTCAGATTTTCTGTTGCGCCCGCCATCTTGCATTTGCGGACGTCCGCGGACAGCGCGGTGAAACTTTGTTCAAAATGTGTATTTAGTAAAGTGTGTTGGTGTGTAGAAGTCTTTGGGGTGGATGGGGGAGTATGAGATAGGTTCAAAGTTGTATTTTATTTATGTGCTAGACGCTTTTGTTGTGTTCGATGTTTATGTTTTGATATAATTTCATGGTATTGATTTATCTGTTTGCATATTTGTACATTTTGGGACAGTTAGATACCAATTGGCGTATTCTAACTGTCTATTTCTTGCTCTATTTGAGTGGTATTAATTTATCTGATTAGTTGTTGTAGAATCTTTGGGCAGTTAGATAGGTTTTGAAATATTGTGACAGTTTATATTTTTTTAATACAAGTGTACTTAAGGTTTAAGTACAATTCAGTTATCAAATTTTGGTTTTAAGAACATTAAATACGCGTTTGTAAGATTAGCTGGTAATCTCTGCTTTAGAGTAACGATACTATCATTACATTCAAACCATCCACATTTTTTTTTATATATGCAGTGTAGTGCCCTGAGTTGGTTGTGGCTCCTGTGTGGTAGATTATACCTATTGTTGTGAAGGTTTTCCTACCAAGTGATATTTGACCATGTGTGAATCCAGTCAGCTTGCAGTTGTTTTTCGTACCATCTGCATTGTAACGTAGAAGCATTAGTATTACGTATTTACTATGTGTTTGTATTAGTAATGTGGAGCGATTATCCGAATTGCAGGTAGAACATAATCTACCGTGGTTTGCATTTTGTACAAATTGCTGAAATGGAACGGATTCACAATTAGGTATTGATATATAGACAAAGCGCTCATTGGGGATTTGTTCTTGTGTCACATTGTTGCAGAGAGTGCATGTATGTTTCCACATGTATGAAATCTGGAAGATTTCATTTATAGGTATGTTTTTGTTTTCCAGTACTCCAGTACTAATAGTAAGTACATTAGAAATTCTTGTGGATCTTCCTGTGAGTTTATAGTGAATTTCACCATTCCAGCACAGTAGTTCAATTGTTGTCTTATTCCAAAAACACTATACGTGTTGTCAGGATTGTTTGCTGCATTTCTGTGAAGTACTAACATTTGCAAACACAATGGGTCTGTACTGTGTAAGTAAATGTTGTGAACAATTGTTGGTAATTGAAATAGAATATTCATTGCTACATTTGCGTAGCAACTTACACCAACTATATTTGAGAATTTAAATGGTCCAGGTAGTTCTGTATCAAACTGCTTTTTTTGGAGTTTGTCTTCCTTCTTTAAAGAAGTACCTGGTTTACTTTCCCTAATTGATTCTTTTTTGCTTGTGGTACTTGATGAAGTTTTAGTTTCTTTTAGTCTCTTTGGAGGATTTGCAGTGACATCCAGTTGCATTTCTGTTTGATTTAGTTTTTTTTTAGAACATTTTCCTTTTTGTGGAACAGGATATGTTTGTAGATGGGGGGTGTATAGTGAACGAAGTCTATTGTATTCTAAAATGCAAGGAATATCAGCGTTTACTTTACTTGCATCAAAGTTTATTAGAAATAGACCGTCAATTGTACGTAGGCGTGACAGTGCTACGTAGCTCATGCCTTCTTTAAAGACTGTGTTACCAATGTCTATCATTGCTTTGTCTAGAGTAAGACCTTGTGATTTATGAATGGTGACTGCGTGTGCAAGAGTTAGAGAAAATTGTTCTCTGCGTACATACATGTCTTTGAAGAGAAGGAATCGAGCTGTTGAGCGTCCTATTCTTTTTACTTCTGAAAGTTTGTCAAAGAGAATATTGACAAACTGAATTTTGTTGTCACGTGGGTATGTTTGAAAGCCAACAACTGTACCCAGTGCTCCATTAACTAGTCCTTGGTCCACGTCAATGTTACGTTTAATCATTACTCTGCAATTTAAGGATAATTTTAATATCTTTTCCAAGCCTGCTGTGTTTGAGATTGATTTTTCTAAACTATTTAGTCTTGCTGTGGCTTGGTCACACATGGGTAGTGTCATTCCATGTACATCTAGTTTGTCTGTGGCGCTAATTTCCATAATTGGTTGCATTTCTTTGCTTAACATTATTTCATTGAATTTGAAACAGCTTGCAAGAGTTGGCATTAAGGCCATACAATTGACATTTTTGTGGGCTAATTGTTCCATAACATCTGTAGCACATGCATTATCACCATAAAGTGCATGAATGTGCCGGGTTTTCAATATTGCTTCTGCTTCTCTAGAAAGTATACCAACTCTGATACTTTTTAAGATGTTGGCATAAGTGAGATCTGTAGATTGGCGCATGTTTTCTGTTAATTCTCTGTATTGGAAATGTTGCCAAATGTTGACATTTCCAATGCTGCCAACAGTTTTACGGCAGAGTTTGTGTCCTAATGTTTTAAAAATAGGCTCACCTTTTACAGGTGTCAATTGAAGAAGATCTCCGAAAACAATGATGTGTTTTCCTGCAAAGAGCTCTTCATCGTTTGTTTTGAGTACTTCTTGTAATCTGAGGTGAATCAAAGCCAACATTAGGTTGGACACCATGCTCACTTCATCTATTAGTAGCATTTTCATTTGTTTCAATACTCTGCGTACTTCCATTGCAGCTTCTGCAGAAAGTTTGTAATAATCTAACTTGTTTTGGTGTTCTACTGGCAGGAGTAGTAATTGGTGTAAAGTGACACCACCTATGTTGTAGGCAGCTAAACCTGTGGGGGCAGTGACAACAGCTGACAGTTTGTTGTTTTTCAATTGTTGAAGGAACTTACTGATGATTTTGATTAGGAATGTTTTGCCAGAATCAGCTTCACCACTGACATACACTAGTATAGGTTTGTAATTTTGGCAGGTGCATTCTTTGTTTTCATGTTGCACACCATGTGCAATTTCTTTTGTTATTTCTTGAAAAATGCTACGTTGCTCTTTGTTTAGTTTTGATTGTAGTGTAGTTAAGTCTTCTTTATCTTCATAGTCACACATGGTGTTTTCTACTTCTATCATAGCTAATTCTGCCTCATTTGTTATTAGTGGTTCTCCCAGTGGTTCTTGGCTTCCTGTGACAGAAGGTTGACTACTGTCAGGAGTGTCCTTATCTAGTTGGGCCTGGAGTTCCTCTTCGTGTTGCTGTTCATTGTGCAACATTGTTTTGTACTGTGCAAAGTTTACATCGGTTATACTGCTTTCATTGGCTTTGAAAGCGTCTTCATATGAGTCATAGGTATCTAGTATTTCTTCTTCTTTTCTCCATGGTTTGAAGAGTTGTAGCAGGGACAGGTAATATATTTCTTTATGTTGAGGAGTCTTTAATGACAATTTGATATGATTAATTAAATTTGCTTTGGTGAGTTTTACTAAGCTGCCATCACAGTTTGTCGCTTTGTATTTACGGTTTTGCTCATCAGGTTTTATATTATTTTTGTATGCGTAGTTTTGGGCTATGTGGTATAGACACATGGTTTCCAAAGTGGTACTCCTGTTTGGGTAGTATGTGTCCAATAAATTGTTTTTTAAAATGTCTTGGCTGTTGGGATCATGTTTGGCTATTGTTTCTATATCTTCGTATGATTTTAGAACTATTTTTCTAGATTTAGCTGGACCAAGACTTAGCCATACTATATTTGCAGATTTACCATACAATGCAGTACCAGTTAATCGATCAGCTGCTTCATAGGATCCACATTCTCTATGGGACAGCATTTTTATGCCCAAGCTGTATAATTTCTGAGACACTGTTTTATCTGATGACAGGTCATTCCAGAGGTCTTGAGGCTCTGTCTTTTCTGATTTGGTTAAGTATGCTGTGACATATCGTGCAACTGTAGTAGAATTGTCTGCAATGTACTGCACATCTATGTTTGCATTCCACAAGTGGGTAATGATTGCATTTTAATCATTGATATATTTTTCTTCTTCTTTTCTTTTTATGCAATTTGTATTTTTAGGTGACTTACCTTTAACACTATGGCCCTCATTACGACCCTGGCGGAAAGCAACTGACCTGACCGCCATAGCGTAAATAGCGTTTCCGCCATGGCACGACAGAGTAAAGTGCGGCTAATTCTGACCCATCGGGCACGAGCAGTACGCCTTGGCGGAAGTGCAAAGTCCGCAATGGCGGAAATGTCCCCAAAACGCCCCTCACCGCCGTCGTACGGCGACCTAGGTGCAATACCGCCACCGGACATAGCGGTCACCGCAAAGAGCGGCAATCGGAAAATACGGTGACCGTAAATATACGGAAACGGAAGCAAAAACATGGTCCCGGAACGGGAAACAGCACGCCGTACACCTATAAAATCAGAACATTCACACAACCATTAAAAATACTACCCTGAGAGACATCCCAACCCGACATCCACCCTAGTGAAACCAAAACAATGGGAAAAGTAGCGAAAAAAGCGTGCGACCGCAAGCGGCAGGTCCACTTCTCACGTGAGGAACTCACGGTGCTCACAGAGACCCTCCAGGAGAATGCTGCCGTCGTCTTCTCGACGCAAATGACCAGGACGGCACTTGCGAACAAGAAGGCCATATGGGCACTGGTGGCACAGCGGGTAAGTGCGGTGGGGACCGCACCCCGCAACCCACAGCAATGCAGAAAGCGATGGGACGACCTGCGGATCCGCGTCCGTAGCATACTTTCTGCCAACCGAAACATTGCCACAGCTACCAGGGGAGGATCGGAATCACCCATCAAGCTGACCCCCTGGGAAGAAATCTGTGCCTCCACCATTGGAATGGAGACCATAGAGGGAGTCGGAGGGATGGAGAAAGGAGTGCAGACATCCGAAGAATCAGGTAGGTGGCCCAAATAAAACTATGCTAAAACCACAATGTCCAATCATGTGAAGTACCATGTGTCCACATAGTGCAACAGAAACACATGTCCAGGAGAACGTCCACTTACATTGGCCTGATAGCGGACATTAAAAGTCAAATTAAATAAATAAATAATTAAAATTCCTAAAAACACCCTCTACACGTGCAGCAGGCACCCCCTAACTGCAGGCTGCAATACAACTGCACCCTCAATCCACACACAAATGAAAATACCTCCAAGGCCCTGACCCAAATCACCCTCAGGTACCACCCCAATGCATGTGATACATTGCCATTCCAATTTCCACAGACCCATTAATAACGCTCGCCCTCCTTTACTCCACCACAGGGTCCGATTCAAACGACGAGCTCCAGGACACCCCTACCAGCACACCTGCAAAGAGGGCCAAGACCAACGGCCAAACACCCTCCACCTCAGCTGCACGCATCAAGACACGGCTGCAGCACAAATCAAGTGGCAGCACACAGGAGGGGACTTCAACAGGCACCCCAGCAGCCAGGATGGCCACAACACCACCACCACCACAGGCCCCCCAAATGGATGCCACAGAAGGCACTGCTTCTGGTGTCAGCAGCACCATAGGTGACACTGCATTAATGGCAGCATGCTCTGACACAGAAAACGGTGATGTCGAAGTTAGATCCATCCATGACCTGTCTCAATCCCCCTGTCTGTTCCATCCCGTACACCATGAGGATACCACGCAGGGGCACTCACAAGACGACGACTGGCCATCCCCCACAAGCCCTGTGTCAAGGCAACATGAGGTGATCAGCCCCTCTGTGACACCACCGCAAATGGCCATGGCCCAGCAGAGGCAACAGTCCCTCGACCAGGTGATCGAGCAACAGCAGCAACTGGCCACGCTCCTCAAGGAGCATGCTGATGAATGTGGGGGTACCAAGGCATCCATAGAAACATGTACAGAGACACTAAGGGCAGAAATGGAGAGAAGCACCGAGAGCCTGAGATTACAAATGGAGAGAAGCACCGAGAGCCTGAGAGTACAAATGGAGAGAAGCACCGAGAGCCTGAGGGGGGAACTGCATGCGACGTCCAAAGACGTATGTGCTGAACTTGCCGCTGTGCGCCGTGTGCTCACTGAGCTCTCACAAACCCTTAGGGACATGCATGGACGTGAGCAGGCAGAGACATCATCCGTTGCAAGTTCCGTCCAGGGCAGCCCCCAACGTAGATCTGGGAGGAACCTGCGCTCCACAGGCAGGGGTGCCCCTGATACCCGGAGAGGGGGCTTGCAATAGCGACTGCCCACTGACAATGAGCATCTTTGGACACTGGTGTTCGGGGGGGAGGTAGGAGGGTGGAGGGGGTGTGTTGGGCTTACTTGGGTGGCGGGTCGATGGGGTGTGTAACACAATTTCACATATGCTATAAACATTTCACAATCATCCAATGAGATGTGTGGACATTGATCTTTGTGTACGAGGCCATCATAGGCGTACAGTCCATATTGTGCATGTTCCAGACACACACAGTGCCACAACTCCCGTGTCCATGTATCAACCACCAGGCGTGAGTGCTAGAAGCATGAATCTATGATAATCTGACGAATTTCACGGCCCTCCTGTGCCTCGCGGACTCCTTGAGGTTCTGCCACATCCCCACCCACATCATGACCATATTCTGGTGCTTGCAGTTCTGCGTCAGGGGGCATGGGCACATTTCTACGTATGCACATGTTGTGTAGCATGACACATGCCATGACCATCTTAGCAACCTTCTCATGGCGGTACAGGAGTGCCCCGCCAGACCTGCTGAGGCAGCGGAAACGACCCTTCAGTAGGCCGAATGCCTGTTCTATGACTACACGGGTACGTGAGTGGGCATGGTTGTAGTCCTCCTCATGCTGGTCCTGTGGGTTCCGGAGTGGTGTAAGGAGCCATCTCTTCAGTGGATACCCGGCATCACCTGTATGTGGACAATAAAGGATGTTTGAGGAATGACATTGCTACGTAAGCACCCCCCCCCCCTTCCTGGCAGGTCATTGCCGCATCACATACCCCACATTATCATGCATGAAATGAGACTCACCGAGTAGCCAGGATCTGTTCCCTGCATGTCGCTCCATGTAGCGTGGTATTGTAGAGTTCCGTAAGACCATGGAATCATGGGTTGATCCAGGAAATCGGGCACAACAATGTGTAATGATCCCGTTTGAGTCACACACCATTTGTACATTAAGAGAATGATATTGTTTTCGGTTGCGGTACTGGGCCTCCATGGCATGTGGGACAACCAATTCCACATGGGTGCAGTCGATGGCACCAATGCAACCCGGTATGCCAGCAAGTGCATGGAATCCCACTTTTGTGTTCGTAATTTCCTGCTCCGAGCGTGGTAGAGAGATGTAGTCGTCTGCGTGCTTCAGGAGGGCATCGTGCACTTGCAATAGTGTCCGTGACAACAGTGGCTGTGAAATGCCATGCAACTGTCCGACTGTGTGCTGGTAGGTGCCTGTGGCCAGGAAGTGGAGTACAGACACCACCTTCAGTAGGGGTGGGATGGCGGTTGGGCTATCTATCATGCTGACAAGGTCAGCGTGTGTCATGTCCACAATGGCGGTTATGGTGTCCCGGTCCAAACGGTAGAGGGTGTGGATCTGCTCATCAGTGAGGTTGAACGGATGTGCTCGGAGGCGTGGGATTGCGGGCTTCCTGCGTGGTGGTAGTGGCTGTGCTGGTGGGCCTTGCTGGCCCTGCCTTGCCCTCCTCCTCCTCCTCCTGCGTCTCCTCTGTGTGGCCGGTTGTTGTAGTAGTTGGTGTTCGTCTTCTTCTTGAAGTTGGAGTACTTGCAGTGCTATCAGGTCCCCCAGGGCCAACATCGCAAGTCCTGCCGGCAGCATTTTGGAGTGGGTGTGGTTGTGGGAGGGGGTTGGGTGTGCAATTTATGTGTTTCCAGGCTGTATAGCCTCCACCTGTGGTGATTCATTCCACCTGTGCAAGCTGCAATCCCCTTTGGGCGAGCACGTCCCGCACACAACGCTGCAAATCGACGCATGGCATCTTGCTATTACAATCATGTATTTCATCCCGATGGCAGTGAGATATCGCTTCATATGTTAATTCTGCTATGCTCCCATTGTTTCACATACTATATTTGCAGTCGGGAACAAACTTGTGAAGGGTCAGTGGAATGTAGTACTCGATTAACGGTGGACCCTCATGCAGCTCTGTACCGCGGTTCACCGACGGGCGGGGCGTCCCATTTGTGAGTGTAGCCAGTTGCCATTTTCACACACTGCCGCACTAAATGGATGGATTTGTGATTTCAAGCGGTCACAGATGCCTTTTCGACGTGATGTTGCAAATGAGGAATTCGAAGGACAGCGCTTTCGGTTTCCAGCTAGCGGCGAGGAGACGCCCACAGGTCTGACTGCAGATAGAAAGTTCTATTGTTTAATGTCCTTGGGACAGGGGCCTTGCCGAGAATGCAATGATTGATATGAATAGTATGGGATGCGCAATAGCGTAGTGGAGGATGAGGCAGGACGTTCCCAAATACATGTTACTTCACAACACTAGAATTCCGGCCTGGAGCACAGTGGATTTTGCAGACTGCATTAGGCACAGATTCAATGGAAATTTCTAATGTGATGTGAGTAAATAATCAGGCGTTTTTATACCGGGATGAGGGAATGATGTATGGATGCATGGACAGATGATTTAATAGAGAGTCTGCCATGTACATGGCTTTTTGGAATCTATCAACCTCCTCTGCGCTATGTGATGCAGGGCTGCCATAGTGGGACCATCGTCTATCTGCCCTTGTTGAACCCTCCCTGTCTCGACGCGCCTTCAAACACTTGTGTCTATGCACGTTACTAATCCCATCTAATGGATTCAGTTTTAACAGACGCATGCACACAAACACTCGTTTGTAATAGTGTTTTCACCTCGATTTATATAGTTATGATTCGCAAGTGATTATTGGGTGCGAAAAATCCTTTTGAGTGGGCTAGCATGCATATGGCTGTGGATTTAGTGTGATCTTTGAAGTGAGTAATTCAAATGGAGTTCTGATGCCCATACTATTCTTTTTCGTTTCATTTGGGTGACAGGTATCTCCTCCCCTTTTGCCGCTGCCATCTGTATGCCACTCCTGCAGATGGCTTTTACTCCCGACACCTGCTGCTTCGTGTTAATCAGTGGAGCACCATTACGATCTTATGGGACGATCGCCAATGGCCCACATGCCCTTACGCAGTACTAGTGGCTAGGAGCAACATTTCGAGCTTTCAGCTGGACTAGTGCCTACCTAATGGGACGGCCCTGCGGTTCTAGGCGCTTCCATGTTGCCTTTTTGAACGTGGATGTAGCCCCTGTGTACCATGGAGGAACAGGGCGTCACACAAGAAGAAGCTGGTCATTTATTGCGGATGCAGCCCACAATTATGAGATATGATTTGGAGTTCATGACCTAATAGCTGTATGGCCCGGGTGATTTTGTTGTGCATTAAATTTTGATTATGATATTGACCTTGTAGCGTTATTCTTTGCAAGTAATGTAGCATATTCCTATTTGTGGAGCGATGTATTGTGAGGAGATCTGCTTTGGGTTCGGCCTTCTGAGCATAGTTGCGTGGTACTGTACTGGGCGCGTTTGCCTACGAAGGCCAGTAAGGTCAGGGATAGGGGCTGCCATTATGACTGTTTTAATGATGTCATGCTCATGGGAGGGGGATTGGCTTTTGTGTAACAGATGCCGGTCGGCCAGGTGGATTGGTGGAATGATGTGATTTTCAGAATATGGCTGGTCACAGGTGCCTGTGTTTGCGTGCGTTTCTTGGAGGGTGACTGAGGTCATGTCCATTGGAATGGCTTCTGTATTCGTGCCATCTGTGCCCTGCTGCTCCCATTGGCCCCTCTTGAGATGTGCCTGGCTGCTCAGTCACTCTGCCAACTTGTGTGGTACATGCTTATGCTGCTGGTTGGTTTGTTTACTGGCTGGAGTACAGGGCTGGTGCAGTCTCACTCAGGATACTGCTTTGTATGTTGCCTTGCACTGGTGTCAAGCGATGGGGGGCCTGTTTTTGTTTGTCTCAGTTTTCAGTTCATGTTGCTGTACTTGGAGCTTCACATGCCTGTGCTGCATCAGTACGGCAATGGTGCCATGGCTAATATGGATGGCCACTCACAAGGCACTTGGAGCCCCTACATTCATTTGTTCGTTGGCATGCATGGGTGACTTGTACATTTGACTGGTTGCATTGTTTGACTTCATAGCACCTACGAGGAGTTGTGCAATGTGGCCAGGGAGTGGTGTACAGGCACTCAGTAGGGCCTTTTACGGTTGGTTTGCGATGCCGTACTTATCACCATGGCGGAATGGTAATTTCCGCCATGCTTGATGGCGTTAGGTACATGTCCGCTAGGGTCAGAATTCCCGTACCGTTGCGCCATGGTGGTCATTACGGTTTTGCAGTGCGCGCGTGCGCGTACTTGGTGCAGTTAGCGTTGGCGTTCACTACGGTGTCGCTAATGGCATCGTACTTTACGGTGACGGGTCATAATCGCAACGGGCAGTATTCGATGGCGGTATTGCATTTCCGCCATCGTTTTTCGATTTCCGCCAGGGTCGTAATGAGGGCCTGTGTCTAACTGAAGACATGAGGTTGTTCACTTGACCTGTATTTGTAACTGGTCTAGGGAAACCAAATCGGCATTTGGTGTAGTATTTCCCTTTGTTTTTGTATTTGCGACGACAATATTTGCCGCATTTGTGTGTTTGGAATTGTAAGATTTTTGCATGAAGATCACTATTTGTGGATTCTGACAGAATTTCACAAGTGACATATTTTTCAATAAACTGTAAAACAGTGACATCGCTGTCTTGACCAAATTTAGGAGCATCTTTAATCCATAAAAGCATGTGGACATGTGGCGCTCCTCTGGCTTGGTATTCTTTTCTCCAAAAGAAGTGTTGCACTTCTCCAAGGGGAGGAACAGTTTTATTACAAATAAAATGCAGCATAGCAATGAAGCGATGGTGAAAATATCTAGAAACATTAACAGGATCCTGAGAACAAAGTTCTCCTGGTGTTAGTATAGCTATGTTTCTTTTGTTTTCGTTTGATATGCGTAGGAAAGCATGTAAATCTTCCCATGCATATTCTGCGCAACTTAATGTAACAAACCAAGTGGGTAGGTTTCTGATCATACAACGTATATCTCCAAGGCGTCGAAACCAGTACTCTTTAGTACCACGCATATTTGCTAATAGATTTGTAAGATTTGCCTGTAAAACCTCATCTTTTTGTTGAACTTTTTGTAATAATTGTGTGGCTGTCATATTTTGAAAGTGTGATCCTGATTTTAATATGTGTGCAACTCCGTAACATAAAGTTGCTAGTTCACTTTCAAAGAGTAGGTGGAATATGTATTCCACATTTTGTCGAAATCTGGGATCTTCAGAATACATTTATAATGAGCGATATTCTGATGCTGATATTTGAACAGGTCTATCATCGTATCTTCCTCCTTTGCCAGTAGGAAAGAGTAGAGGAAAAGCCTGTGCTTCTATACTTTTTTCCCATATGCTGATTGGTGATCCTTTTGTTTGACGCATTTGGTACGTTTCCAGTGCATCTTCTATGGTGTCATTAGAGTGCAATGGGTGAATTGTATAATGGTCTAAAGTGTTTGCTATTGTAGCAGGATCTAGGAGCTCAAATTGACCAGTTTCTTGTGTCTCTTGAATTATTTCAGTTGTATCTTTCAAGTTTTCTTCGATATTAATTTCTTTGTAATAATCATTATTCTCTTTGAGATATTGCAGGGCTTCTCTAACTTTATGTAAATCTACCAGTTGTTGGCAAATTCTTTTGTCTTTTGTAGGTACTCCATTTACCAAGAAATTAAAGATTGTTGCATTGGACGTTGCACTCCTAGAGTGTGCACATTTTCTTTTAGATCTAATGGTAAATACACTACTTTTCCACGAATACCTTTCACTAATTCAGAGGGAGGTAATTTTGCAGTTTTTGGTTGAAGGCGTATTATTGCTTGAAATGGATGAACTGTTTGAATTATGATGCTCTCATATAAATTAAGTTGTTGAAGGAGTTTTGGTAGTGGATGTAATTCCAAGTTATTTGAGATAGCACGTGAAGGAGTTTGGTTGTTGTCAAGTTTGGTAGTGCAGTAACTGCAAAGTATTATGGGGTCAGTTATTTCGTATTTGTTTTCTGCTATAAGGTAGAGAGCTAATTCAAACCATTTAGAATCTTCATTGTCTTCTATTTTGTATGAAAGGTCTATAGTTTTTGTGTTACTTTTATAACACGTTCTGCGGCAACATACCCACACGTGGTTTGGTACTTCAGCTGAAGTGCTTTGAAATTTTAGTATTTCTTTTTTGTATGTGTGTAGTGAAAGGTTGCCATGTGCAGATTTGTTACGAAGTTGGTTGACAGCTAATTCATCTTGTAAGTGGGTTTCATTTCCAAAATATTTTTTCTGTATATACTCGATTTCTTCTAGTAGGTCTTTTGGTGTACCATGTAGAAGAATGTTATTTAAATTGGCTAGTGCTAAAGCAGGACTTTTTGCATAATACAGTTTATAAACTAGATTTCTTATACTTGCATGATGTGTTGATATCCTTTTGATATCATGGAAGGTTGTTTTGCAAGTAGCTCCTGATATGCAGGCCAATGAATGTCCTTGCAGTCCTGTGTGCTTGCGTACTGGACAAGCATCCATACTTTGCAGTATTTTAATTTTGATTTTGTCTTTGCTTTTCACATATTGATTGAGGAATAGGCGTAAAGATTTGAACATTTTTTTGGGAATGTTACACATTGACGTGCATGGCCATGTGTAAATTAGATGTTCTGATTCAGTCGAATGGAGGGGTAAATCTAAGTTTTCAGGGCATATTTTTGTAAGGAGTACTTCTTGTTCCATTATGGTATTATTAACTTTTTCATAACCTCGACCACTGCTATGTATGGCAATTGTATTTGTTTGCTTTTGTTTGTACGCTTCTTCATTAAAGTATGGTTCTGTGGTTGTAGTGTGACTGCATTCACCTCCACAGATATTTAAGAAGTTATTTCTGTTCACATTTCGTTTATTGAGAAGTCTTTTTTGAAATTTAGTTATTAGTTTTGTTAGTGGTTTAATTCTGTTTAACACAACAATAAAAACGTTTCTTTTGAGAAGAATTGCACTGTCTATCAACACTTCTAAGATTACTTTCCTACGATAGGTTTGAAGTGTTGAACCTGGTTTCTCTCCTGTTTTTATCAGATTTTGAAGGACTTTGTGACGGAACATTTTGGCTAATATACTTTTCTTGGTATGCTTACTTTGTACTATATCAAGATTTATAGAAGACGTTTTATTTGTAGTGATAGTTGATTTTCTTTTAATAGTTTTTTGGGTCGTTTTACTTTGTGATAGAGGAGGCAAAGTTTTTGCACTAGAAACTTCTTCTGTTTCATAACATGACTGTATTAGCTCTTGTGTTTCAACGTTTTTTTACAAATTCTGCTATAGATGGGTGTTTATGTTGGAGACTTTTCTTTTCATTTGCTCTACTTCTGCGTCCCTTTCTACAGAGTTGCTTTTTGGTGGGCATTCTTTAGCGTCTGTTGAAAAAAATACAGAAGGTATGGGTTGGGGTTTTCTGCAATGCATGTGTGTTGTGTGCATGATTGTTTGAGTAAGATGATAAAGATGTATGTAATGGTGTGTGATTGTGAATTGGGAAGTTGAACTACTAGGGGTGGGTATTCTTCAATTAATGTGTTACTAAACTGGGGTTCAGATGACAGAAAAAAGTAAGCCAGTGCTGTGGAGAAGAATAAATAATATAGGTAAAGCTATACAATTAAAACAGTTGTTTGTTCTACAACATCTACATTCTAGCGGCTGAGTTGGGTAATTTGCGTGCCGAAAAATAGGAATTTGAGGGCCATTCTGACAGGAGATCACTGTTTAAGACGGGGGGGGATTTTTGGTCAGAATGGTGCAGAAACTCTATTTTTAGGCACAGAAATACCATAAATGCACCGTACAGTGCGTGTGAGTTATAAATCAAATATTATGGTAGCAATCTACTTACTTTTTTTTCAAAAATGAGTAGTTTGCTTCTTACTTGTTCTTTGTAAATCAAAATCGGCTGCTTCTATTCAGGAGAATGGGCTTCACTGCAATTGTAAAAGAAAGAAATTAGTAATTTGGTTGCTATATAGCACTGTTTTCATTTTAGACATAGATTTTTTTTAAATTGAAATGCTCAGCGCCTTCCTGAAAACCATTAAAACTATATTATGACTAAGAGTAGGAAAGAAAATATCTTTACTATGGTTTGTGGAATTCATAATCTACCAACGTATACCACTATTCTTATAACTAAGCTTTTCCACGTAATAGTGAGTCATTGTCATCATAGCTCTCAACCATGTGTGTTGCAAAGGCGGGTGAAATCACCTGATTTTGTTTTTGGCGGGTGAGACGCCCATTGGAATGAATGGGCGTGCAGGAGGCTTGGCGGGTGAGTCAGTCCTTTACAAGGCGGGTGACACCCGCCAAAAGCGTGTGAGTTGAGAGCTATGTGTCATAGCCTGCTTTTGCACGTAACAGTGAGTGAATGTCATAGTCTGCTTGTCCTATATAAATGTAAGTACTTATATAAACGAAAAAAATTAAAACCAATTATGTGTTTGTACAAATATTATTGTTTGAGATTTGATCATAGAGTGTGTATGTTATTTTGTGTGATTATATGTTGTGTATATATTTTATTTCAAAAATGTTAGTTCAATAGTATTTGCATGTGTATGTGTGTATGAAGAAATTAAACGATATAAAGGTTTGTAAGTGACAGGTCATTTTAGGACAATGAAACAATGATCGTCCATTCATTTTTCAGATTATAGAAGGTAAAAGTTGGTTAGAAAATGTGTTCATGTTCTGTGTTGAAAATATGCATACCTGTACTTTCTGTTCATTTATATGGATATGGACCAAGCTGCAAGTAGAAATATTGGAGATTTGTATAGTATTTCTCGTAGATTGTGGTTGGCAATGGTATGAGACTTGTACTCCGAGAGATACACCGTACATTTGTAGTACTGCTCTATGATGATGCAGTTACATGTAGAGTTATTGGATTTGATTGGTGGATGGTCATGTGATTGCTTAGCTACATCCAATGAGGGAATGGCACAGAGAGTGAAATCGAAATGGTAGAAGGGCTGTACATGTTACGATACGTTCGCGGACATGGCGGTAGTTCTAGGACACCGCGTATTACATCCGGGGAATTTGGGGAGGGGAGGTATGGAAATGAGATTGGATGAAGCAAGGGATTGGTCAGTAAAGTTTAGTGAGTGTGTTGTGCTAGGAGAGGTTTTCTCAGATATTGTTTTTGCAGAGAGAAGAACAGATAGCTATGGCTGAGTGTTTCAAAACACAGATTGTCTGGATTTTGGGAGACTCGTGGATTCATTGGTTGAAGGTGCATGCAGAAAGCTGTGGAGTATCTATAGATCTTGGATTCCCACATGTGGAAGTGCACTGGCATGGAGTGCGTGGAATGAAGTGGTTGGACTTACCACCTCTCTGTGCAACTTTGAAGATAGAGGAACATCCAGACATAATTCTAATTCATTGTGGAGGGAACAGTTTAGGACATGTGTCTGTAATTTCTTTGCAATTTGCAATGAAAGAAGGACTTCAGAAGATAATAGACATGTTTCCAAACTCTAAAATTATTTTTTCACAGATTGCGCAGAGACAAGTTTGGCTTTGTTCTTTCTCATGTGGTCCACAAATGGAGAAAGCAAGGCGTAATGTTAATAAGGCTGTTTGTGCCTTCCTAAGAGATTTTGGCATGACCTCTTTTAACAATGAAAATATTTTGTTGCGTAGTACATACATTTTTCGCAAAGATGGAGTCCATCTTGCTTATGCTGGCAATCAGATTTTTCTGAGAAATGTACAAAATGCATTGCGACCTTTTTTAGAAATACAGCATTAGTTTTGAAGTACGTCTTACGTAGTTAAAATGTTTTACATTCAAACACCTCCCAAAGGCTCTTTTCAGAGCCACCACTTCCTGTTAGAGAAAAATGCATTGGTTTCAATAGGGTAGCAATGCAATTGTTTTTCTGTTCGCGGACCGTACGCAGACTTTCACGAAATGGAAATGGCTATGCTTTATGTATCTTCACTTCTATTTTTTAACTATGAAAGGCGGCTCTGAAAAGAGCCTTATTTTTTTTTTTTGATTTTTGTTATTTTGTATTTTTTTTGTTCTTTTTTATACACGACACACTAGGAGAGGAGGGAAAGTAGGGTAAAGGGAGGGGGACACCAACCAAAGGGATAAGAAAGGGCAAGCTGAGAGAGGAAGATGTAGAGTGGGTTTTATTTGGGTAGTGAGCAGGTCTTCTGGTGCTCTGAGACGATTGTCTCAAAAGCACTCCGAAGTCGCTCCCCCCTGCAGAGTACTGTGTCACAGTACACACATACAACTGTGACCCTCGAAAGGTAAGGGTCATCAGAATTCTGTATGGCCTGTGAGGCAGCTTGAGGAAGACGCTGTCCCACAGAGGTGTTCCTTGTGGTGACAGGATCAGGAACGGAGGATGAAGTAGAGGCAATCAACCTACTACGCTTCTCGCAAGGTACAACCTTGCGAATGGCCCCAGTGTGGAATGAGCGCAGGTGTAGCTTCATGGTAGTGGTCCCAAAGCTATATGAACCATGCTTCCCGCGACTGAGTACCATTTTGCACTCATTACAGGTGACACGGTTCGCATGAGACTTAGGACCATTTCCGTGAACGGTAAACAACCGCCACACCCAAGATTCACGTCGACGCCAGGTAGTAGGGATTTCCTCTACCTCATTCTCGTCATCCTCTTCTTCCTCCTCTGTATCTTCACTCGTGTTCCCCTCTTCAGGCCCTTGGGGAAATGGTGGTGGTGGAGGGGGTGGGGGTGGTGCTGAGGCAGATGTAGCACCATGTGGTAATAGTCGAGCCATGGATGTCATAGGCTTGGAGATGGAAATCTCAAAATCTGCAAAGTATGCAGCAAAATGCAGTGTGCTCTGTGGAATAGTCAGAAACACAATGAGAATGCGCTCTAGGGCGTGGTCTTATATCGGGGTACTTGTGCGCGGGTCGTGGACATGTGCGCCGTCCACAAGACAGATCGAACATCAAAAAAGGTTCAAAAAGTCACAAAAACTATGTGGAAAGTTAGGATTAGTATGTGGGATTTGTGGTATGGTGATTTTCTTATGAGAAATATTGTGGATTACTTGGAAATGTACTTTTAAACTGGTCGGGGACACAAACAGTGTCCACATTTAGAGCACGAGATGAGCGTGGGCGCGGTCACATGATTGTTTTGTGAGCATATTCGCTAAGGTAGCGGTCGTCCGCAGGACACCCAATGTATGGACATTGTTTTGCGCATGTGTGTTGATGTTCTGTGGACAGCGTTCGGGTCCTGAACTAATTAAAAGTGCGTCACATGTAAAACGAACAGTTACGGACAGCCGTTTGTTCTTAGCACAGTTTAATTTATTTGCTAACAATATGGACAGACATAGCGTTTCAAGCACACCTCCATTTTTGTTTATTTACGAACAATTCAGGACACCACGAGTGTTCTTAGAACAGTTTCTGCTTGCTATCGAACACTACGAATAGGCATAGTGTTCTTAAGGACACCTCCATTTTTGTTTATTTACGAACATTTCAGGACACTACGAGTGTTCTTAGAACATTTTCAACTTGCATGAGAACATTACGGACAGATGTAGTGTCCTCAGGACAGTCACATTTTCGTTTCTTTACGAACATTTCCGAACAACTGCGGTGTCCGTGGACATCTAAATTGGTTTTATCACAAGGAACTGAAAGTAATTACAACACAATATAAGAAAAGTATCTTTATTTCATATATATATACAATTATGACTGGGAAGGTGGGGCAGAAACGGAAACAAAAACAGGAGAAATAGGGATTTCTAGATAACTGGGATCAGGTGAAGAAGGGAAGGAAAGCTCATCGAAACACTTTGGTCCATAGACAGGGTTTGGGGTTAACTGCGTGGGATAGGGTGAGGGGGGACAAGTGCAGGTTGGACAATGGTGTGCTGTTGGGGGTTTCACATAATTTTCCACAAAGTTTTTCAAATACATAAAATTTTGCATAAGGTCGTCCATTTTTTGATTAATCTGCTGTAGAGTGATATCCTCTGATTGTTGTTGTGAGATGCTTGGCATTTTTGTATGGTCTGTAATAAAAAAATGTATATGTTAAATGTATACAAAATAATATTTATTAATTGGTTTATGTAGTAAAGTGTGTACCATTAGGTGAACTATTTTCTAACATTTCCTCTCGTGGGAAATGCTCCTCTAGCCAGTCGAGAGTACTACACATTTCTGTGAGAAAACAAAAAAATAATATGTTTTTTTTTTCTAATATAGAAAGTTTATAAATATATGAGTAAAAAGAAGTGCACTTACTATGTCTGGTGAGATATGTAATCAGTAGTGTATACGTCTGGTCTTACTGTTGGTTGTGGAGCGTCTGTGAGGTAATTACGGTGGAAGCCACTTTATCTTCTTTTGGTATATTCCATTTTAAAACATATTGTATTTACATGAATGGTTAGTGTGTTACATATATGGGTAACATTTTTTAAGTATTACTACATATACTTTGTATGTGTGCTGCTTTGTGAATTTGTTAAATGTTCCTATGTTATGATATAACTATTACACATACCTCCCCAGAGTTTTTAGGTGGTGTTACTGTTGTCCAAACATGTCTGCGGACCGTCAAATTCAGTAGAAAGGGTTCAGTATGTTCCATATTATATGTACATAAAGTCAAAGTTATTATTGTTAAGTTGTGCTACTAAAAAACTATGAAATTCAGTAAAAAAACTTTGTTAAAGGGACGTTATGGTTAAGTTGCGCTACTAAAATCCTATGAAATTCAGTAAAAAAACTTTGTTAAAGGGACGTTATGGTTAAGTTGCGCTACTAAAAACCTATGAAATTCAGTGAAAAAACGTTATTAAAGGGACATTATGGTTCAAAGTAAAACCGAAAAACCCCTGAAATTCGGCAGTTATGGTAAGATAAGCAACCATAACTTGCGCCGCCACCGTGCACTGCTAACACTAACACCCAGGACATCAAAGATGACATCACAAATGTCATTGATGACATCACTGATGACATCACATGTGCATTTACCTTTCATGAAAAGTCTGTACAAGGGATTCTTAGTGTAATGTTAATAAAAAAAGTGTCAAAGATTATTGGAATAAATATCAAGTGCTAATCAGTGCATTAAGCTATGCATTGATATAAATAGCATTCTATTATTAACTTCAATCCAGTATACTAAGGTACTCATGTAGAAACATAGGCATTGTGTGCGGCATACATGATGGAGGTGCAATATTCATAAGCTTGCCATGTTGAATATTGAAATGATAACTGTTTTCATATTAGAGTTTTGCGTACAGTGAAACTTGTGATAAGTAGGTAATAAAACCCACTTACTACATAATTGCATTATTATACACAAATCACAAAGAGACAACAGCACATACAAGTATGAATATATACAAGGGAATTGAAGTAGGAAAAAGAAACAATATGAATAATATCAATTAGCCGTAATATCAATTAGCCGTAAGTGCCGATTCTCTTCTTTCTTTCAAAAAACGGCCGGCTAACCGGACCATTGTGGACAAATGGCGGACGTAAACACCCTCGGTGTTAGATGACCCTAAGATTACCGGTGTGGGATAGATACGCGGCTAGTTGTGAAACAGGCGTACCGTTCTTACGGACATCCAGGACAGAGCCATGGACTCTAGTAGAGTACCTCTGGGGCTTTATAGCACAGAGATATCGATGCTCTCTAACCCATGTTAGCCGGCCGTTTTTTGAAAGAAAGAAGAGAATCGGCACTTACGGCTAATTGATATTATTCAAAGGACTAGTGTGGAAGATACTCTTTGGGAAAGAAGGATATCCAGCACTTAGCTCTTTACCAGAGGCTGCTGGAACTCTAGCCATTGGGCGAACCAAATGGGGTTTGCAGAAGTATCTGTTAAATGTTCATCCAATCCTGATGAAGACACTTAAATTGGTCAAGTCGAAACTATTCACCATCTGGGGAGCTTTTTCGAAAAAAAAGAACTATCTGTTAAAGCACCAATAGTCGATATTTTTTCTGGAATGAACTATGATCAGTAATTAGGTTTATAATGAAATGTACCAATGAAATGAATTATTCCTTTTAGATATTTTTTCTGGAATGAACTATGATCAGTAATTAGGTTTATAATGAAATGTACCAATGAAATGAATTATTCCTTTTATGGCACTTTATTACATTTATATAACTTTTAGATGTGTAAACAACTTCGAATGAATGTGTTTGAATGTATGATTAGTAAAATAAATATTTTCTAAGTACTATGTATTATATAATTCAAAATAAAATGAAAATGATTATTTGAATTTGTATCTATTCGCCCTTCTTTTTGGAGTCTCCTCCCCTCCTGGTGCCACCTTTCGTGTATTATTATATGTTCTTACCTCAAGGTACCAGTGATTGTTTGAGGTTCCCACTTCTTTTGGGTTTTGTGTATGGCACTGTGGACCCACAAGCATATCGCGTTAGTGTTCCGACACGTAGCCCACAAGGAAGTCCAGTTCCTGAATGCAGAAAGGCTTCTTCATTGACGTGCCGGAGCCGTATCTGGGATCCCAGCCTCTTGTGCAGGAGCACACTTCCTCCTTTTGGACGGTGGTACTGACCCTGAGTGGGCAATGTGGCCCTGATCAGTGGGGGCAGTGGCGCTGGTGGACTGGACCAAGGCAGTTGGTGTTGGTATGAGGACAGAATGTCTGGCTTGGGTCTGACTCACTGCCGGGGGGGGTGTTGGCTGCATCTGCACATGCAGTTACCACCACCCGGCTGCTTGGGGCAGCAGATGTCATGACTACCCCAGATACGTGTGCCACAGTCACAGCCACATTGGACACACATGACCCCAACCTCCGGACAAGATGGAAATCGTCCTGGAGTCCTCGTCACACAACGCAACTTGCGCTGCCTGACCCAAAGCCCGGGTGGGAGTAGCCACATCTGCACCTGCAGCTACCACCACAGGTGGGCCTGTGAAAGCAGATGTAATTTGCTGTTGGGTGACATGGGCACCAGGTTGTGATTCAACAGCTGCATCACCAGGAACCACAGGGGTGGTGGCATGTCTGCAACAGCACGTGGCTGGACATCCCGTCCCAGAGGGGCACCCCTGCCTCTTCCACCCCTGTTACCACCCTGGCCACCCTGGAATCCCTGTCCTCCCTGGTCTCTGTGCCCACGTGCCCGACCACGTCCAGCCCTGGGAGGACGGCCAGCTTTGCCGCCCTAGCCTTTGGTGGCCTCCCAACCATGGCACCGATGGAAAATGGGCTATGGGAGGTTCACTCAACAATTGTCCTGGTTGGCTAGAAGGGGGCAGGGTACTTCATGGAATAGGTACCCCAGTGCCCCTGTCAGGCTGTCTGTGACACCTGCGGAGAAATGACAGATCACGCAATGCTCAGGCACCTCAAAAAAAAAAAGAAAATGAAAAAATCTCAAATAAAAATGAATTTAAGCTCACAAAATTAGAAAAAAATAAATAAAATTGTGCACACGACCCCGGTAGCCCACGTGCATGATTATTACCTCCAGCAGTACGATGTGGCACCCAGAAACACAAAAAACATGTAAGCGTGGAACACACGGGCTACAATGACCTCTAAATGGTACGCTTGCAAAGGGGGAACCACAGTGGGAAAAAAGCATATGCGACTCACCGTCTGCCTTGCGTGGAAAAAAAAATAAAAAAGACACGCGCTTGTGTGCGTAGGCAACACCCCACCAAAAGAAGAGGTATGGACTTCAGATGCTGTGAAGTAATTGCGTGTGATTCCAGCAGAGTAAACACACGCGTTGGTCTCCATGAACAGCACGTACAGTGTTTTTCTGCCCAGCGCTCACCTTTAACCCATGCAGAGAGCAACACCTGCACGCGTAACATCACATACGCGCTTACGCGCTTAGGCCCTTTCCTTGAATCACACGCATTCACATGCAGACGTGTTTTTTGGCACGTGCGGATGCGCCCGTGCTGAGGGAAACGCCTGCGTGTATCACGTCACATACGTGGTTACGCGCTAAGGGCCTTTGCTCGAATTACAGGCTGATGTGCATATTTTTCACGTGCCAAATCACTCCATATCAAGCTGGCAACGCGACAACACACAGAAGACCACGCTCCTGCCCAGAAGGCCATTTTCCTGCCCCCCAGAGACCCGAGCACGCTCCCACCTGCCATCTGCTGCTGCCTGCCTGCCTGCTGGCCACGTGCCCTGCTATTTGATGCCTGCATTTCAGCCATCTGCAGGGGTCCAGTTGCTATGACCACCCCTGCTGGAACAGAAGACTCCCGACTGGTATTCCATCGCTCCGCAGCCCAGCAGCAGGACCGAGTTGCCCATCCACACCTGCCTCGGGGGCTGCCATGTCCAACACAACACCATCTGGCACCAGTGGCAACCCCCTAGCAGAGAGGCAGAGGGCTGCCAGATTCAGTGCCAATGAAGTTGGCATTCTGGTGGAGCAAGTCCTGGGGCAGTATGATGCCCTCTTTGGAAGTTCACGCGGCCGGCAATGAAGGACGGAAGAGGATCTGGAAGGACATCGTGGCTGCCATCAACTTGGAGGGGTTGGCAGCCCGCGACATGCAACACGTCCGGAAGCGCTGGGAGGACTTCAGGTTCAGGACCCTCAGCAAGGCCCGGCCCCTCTTGAAGGAAGCGGATGCTGAGGGGTGCCGGGTCCACCTTACCAGCAACCAAATGAGGGTCCTGGAACGTATACGCCCAGCGCTCCACCTCCAAGTCCTTGAGAGGCAGACCCGTCCGGAGTCGAGCGGTAAGTGTACATGCATACTGATTGGACGCTGTGCATGTTGAGGTGTGCCAGGAGTGTGCAGGTTGGACATATGTATTGGTAGGCCCATGTATGGATGTGTATGTACAGGGACATGAGCCTGCCGCATGTGAGTCCTGTCATGTGTGAGGCAATTCAATGGTGTATGTGTTCAAATGCATGGTGGCCAAATGCATGTGTGGGTGCACACATGTTTAAATTTCTGTGTATGTACTGTGGCATGGTTGTGGTGTGACACATGGATGCAGGTTCCACCTTCATGTATCTGCACAATGTACATGTGCATGTGTGTGTATTTGACAAGTGTGCAACTGTGATACACCATGGATGCATGTGACACTGACATGTAGGAGGCTGATTGGCAGATGTGACATGGATGGCGATGATATCACTGCTACAGGTGGTGGAGATGTACAGATGCATGTATGTATGGTGGCGTGTGTGCATGTGTTCTGCACTCCCCGTGTTGCATGTGAAGTCAGGCTAACCTTTGGATGCTCATGCTGTTGTATGTGTATGGATGGTGCTGCCTGCTGCACCATTCCTGTTGATTTGCGCATGTGTGTGAGTTAAAATGATATGTGTGTTTGGGAGTGTGATGCCATGTGTGAGTTTTACACTGCCACTCATGTGCAACTGTCATGTGTGTATCAGACCATTGTACAGTGCCCTGGTGCCTGTGTTCTGTCTCTCCCTGTCTCCAGCGTCAACTGATGAAGAGGGCGGAGAAAGTGCTGTGGAGCACAGCGGCAGAGATCGCACCGCCAGCCGGAGACGCAAGGCCCAGCTCCCCTCCCGGGTTGTCATCTCGTCAGGGAGTGAGGAGTCTGGCGCCGCGTCCATGGCCGCAGCTGCCGAGGGTAGGTCCAAGAGGCAGAGTTCAGAGGTGGATTCCTCGGCAGCAGAAGGGGCAGCTGAGACCCCACAGGGACCTATGGAGGAAGATGGCACAGAGTCATCCAGGTTGGTGGGGGGTTTGGTTGAGGAGGAGGCCATGGAAGGGCCACACATAGCGTCTGGGGGGGATTCCACTGGTGCTAGTGATGCAGTCCAGGGGCAGGGACAGGAGGCAGCAGAGGCCGCAGCGGAGGTGCCTGTGTGTAATCCTGTCCCCGATCCTGTGACTGCATCATCCCACACCAGCCGGGATGCCTTCGTCCAGACCCGTTCTCAGGGAGGGGATGCGCGACAACAACTGGCATTCCTCTCCCTGCAGATGTGGCAATCCGGGACTGTGTTGAGCCTGTCCTGGCTGGGATGGGAGGGAATTTGCAGAGAGTTGGAGCTGGACATGGCATTATCCCTGCGAGACTTCGGGGACGGGGAACAGGCCCGCCTACAGGACGTTAAACAGCAGTTCGATGATGCCCTGGCCTGGGAAATCAACAAGTGAGCTGTAGGACTTGCCCGCCGCCATTGTATATAGTTAATTAGTTTTAGGTTTTCTTTCTATTTTTCTTTCATTTGGGGCGCATGGACCATGCACCACCTTTGTGTATATAGTTATTAGTTAGGTAGGGTATTTTGTAGGTTTCCTTTGGATTGTTGGGCTCATGGACCCAGGATTTTTACATTGTACATAGTTCTGGACTGCATTTGACTTGATTGATTTTTTTTTTACCCATTGAGCAATGGTTTTCTTTTTTGTTTACCTTTGGATTTGATTTGATGGACGAACGCTTTGGAGCCTTTTTCTTTTGGATTTATTTGGATTCTGCATTCATATATTTTTCATTCATTTTGGACATGCAGCCTTTTGTTTATTATTTCTATTATTGTGTGATTTTCTTTCATTCCCTTGCTGTTGTATTTCATACATTTTGGTTTCATACTTCATTTGTGTGGTATTCTCTCATTGGTTTCATGCATGTCACGATGTGGGTTTTCTCATTCACTTGCACCCATTGTGTGTGTGTGAGACGGACATGTAATGATGTGCATACTTGCCATTTGGGATCTATCATGACACAGGGATTTCAATGTGGGGTGGATGGAATACTTGGTTGGGTTTTTGGACTGGGGTGGCGTGGGGTGGGATTTGGGTGGCCATAAGGGCCATGACTGTGGATCATGATGACGTGTTGGGGGGACATGAGTCAGGGCCTGCTGGCAGGTGCCTGTCAATGCTGGGTGGTTGGGAGTGCAGGGGGACATGAGTCGGGGCCTGCTGGCAGGTGCCCGTCAATGCTGGGTGGGTGGGGCTGCAGCGGGGCATGAGTCGGGGCCTGCTGGCAGGTGCCTATCAATGCTGGGTGGGTAGGGGTGCAGGGGGACATGAGTCGGGGCCTGCTGGCAGGTGCCCGTCAATGCTGGGTGGGTGGGGGTGCAGGGGGACATGAGTCGGGGCCTGCTGGCAGGTGCCCGTCATTGCTGGATGGATGGGGGTGCAGGTGGACATGAGTCGGGGCCTGCTGGCAGGTGCCCATCACTGCTGGGTGGGTGGGAGTACAGTGGGACATGAGTCGGGGCCTGCTGGCAGGTGCCCGCCAATGCTGGGTGGGTGGGGGTGCAGGGGAACATGAGTCGGGGCCTGCTGTCAGGTGCCTGTCAATGCTGGGTGGGTGGGGGTGCATGGGGACATGAGTCGGGGCCTGCTGGCAGGTGCCCGTCACTGAGGGTTGGTGGATGGGTGGGTGGGGGACATGAGTCGGGGCTCACAAGTGTGCCCACAAGTGTATGGTGCCATGTGGACTGACTGCAGGGCATGGTGAGGGTTGTAGGGTAGTCCCCTGTGGTGTGGCTGCCTGCAGGGCATGGGGAGGGGGGAAACCGCACACCCGGGAGGGCCCACAATGCCAAATTATGTGTGAATCTCCCCGCACACCCCTGAAATACACGACCGCGCTCGCACAGCGCCTATCGCGTGTGAAACTCCTGCGTACCCCACAAATACACGTACCCCGCTCGCACAGAGCCTGTCGCATGTGAAACTCCCTGCGTACCCCACAAATACACGTATCCCGCTCGAACAGGGCCTATCGCACGTGAAACACCCCGCGTACACCACAAATACACGTACCCCGCTTGCACAGGGCGTATCGCATGTGGACCTCACTGCGTACCCCACAAATACATGTACCCCGCTCGCACAGGGCCTATCGCGTGTGAAACTCCCCGCGTACCCCACAAATACACGTACCCCGCTCGTACAAGGCCTATCGAGTGTGAAACTTCCCATGTACCCCACAAATACACGTACCCCGCTTGCACAGGGCCTATCGCGTGTGAAACTCCCAGCGTACCCAACAAATACATGTACACCGCTCGCACAGGGCCTATCGCGTGTGAAACTTCCCGCGCACCACCGAAATTCACGCAGGCTGCCAATCCACCCTCCCCATGCCCCACAGGCAGCCCATCCACCCTAGCCATGCCCCACAGGCAGCAAACACCACAGCGGGGACTTTTTCCACGCTATTTACCTGGCGAAAGTGGGATACGTGTATTCCAAGGGGTGCGCAGGAAGTTTTACATGCGTTTTCGCTAGGGCGAGAGGGGTACGTGTATTCTGAGGGGTGAGCAGGTGGTTTTACATGCGATTTCGCTAGCGCGAGAAGGGTACGTGTATTCTGACGGGTGCGCGGGGAGTTTTACACGCATTTTCGCTAGCGCTAGAGGGTACGTGTATTCTTATGGGGGCGTGGGGAGTTTTACATGTGATTTTGATAGCTTGAGAGGTGTACGTGTATTCTGAGGGGTGCGCGGGGAGTTTTACATGCGTTTTTCGCTAGTGAGAGAGGAGTGTGGCGTTGCCCCGTGAGGGGATACGCACGCGGCGGCGTGACGTTGCACGTCGCCGCGTGCGCCTTAAATAAACGGGGCATTCCCGGCCGCGTTAGAGCGACCGGGGAGCCCGAAGCACACAGACGTGTCCGTGTGGAGTCTGTGGGTGGAGGGGCTCGCGGGCACGCATTGGGGCACCCAGAGACCCCCAACAGTGGCGACGAGGATGGGATGCCCGGGCCCGGCGGTGAGCGCGATCCCGGACAATTTTTTCTTCAACGAAGGAAACATCCGAGGATGTTTCGCATCACGCTGAGGCCGCGGACCACACGCGGCTGGCGGCCATCTTGCGCACGAGGTGGAGGATCTTCCGAAAGCTCCGGTTTGGAGTAGGAAGGCCATCCAAGCCTAATTTTTGGATTTACTGACTGCGGGCAGTACAACCCGCAGGCCCATGCCAGAATTTTGATATTTTGGCTATTTTTCAGATGATGACGTCGTGCTGTAGCTGGAAGATGGACTGAGGTGGCTGGGCCTTCTCAGCCCATTCCTTTTCAAAGCTCAATTTTTGGGAACATTTATCCACGGATCCTCTTCAGGACCCTCTTCAACCCCCTCATCATCATCACGTGGGGGATGACGCTCCCGTTTCTGCGGCCCACGTGGACACAAGGCGCCTCGAGGTACTCTCCTTTAACCCTTTCATCATCACGTGGGTGGTGGCAGTGTGGGGAGAAGTGCAAGTTGCGGCCCTCAGGATTGGAACGAGGGTGCCTGTGCGCTTGCGCCTCCGAGTGATCCCGGTGCCCTGGAGGGTGCGACTGCCACGGCCTCGGAAGATTCGCAGGATGAAGGCCTAGCAGACCTGTTTCAGCAGGACCCCCCACAGCTAACCCCGCGTCCTACGACGTCTGGACTGCCTGCGCGCCCGGTTGGTGCCGCTCCCCCTCCGATTCAACCACCACCCCTGGCCATGGCCCAAGCCAGGGCGCAAGCGGCCCTACAGCCTATTCCGGAGTTTGATGCTACGGGCCCCCCATCCAGCCTGGGGCCCCGATGGAGGAGATGGATCGGACGGCTAGACATGTACTTTCGGGCCGCCCAGGTCACGGACAATGACAGCAGGGTGGCCACGATGCTGTATTCCGCAGGAGCGACCGTGCAGGAGATCTTTGAATCATTAACTCCAACGGATAACTCCTATGATCAAGCCAAAGCCGCCCTCCTCGCGCATTTCATCCCCCTTGCCAACGTGGACTTTGAAAGGTTCGTCATGCTGTCGGCCAAACAGAAGGAGGATGAGACGCTTGACACCTTCTATGGCCGCCTGCGCCGCCTGTCACAAGGGTGTGCGTGGGGGGATGCGGAGGACATGATAAGGACCATGCTGATCCAGGCATGCTCATCTGGCAAGCTGAGGCGACAAGTCCTAAGAGAGCCCGGACTCACTCTGCCCAGAATCCTGGAGCTCGGGAGGTGCCATGAGGTGGCGGAGGCTCGTGCCAACAAGATGGAGGCCGGATCCCGCGCGGCGAGACCGGAGGAGGTGTGCGCTGTCTGGCGGGGCGGCAGAGGGGTGCGAAAACCCGGTGTACCTCCCAGAGACAGAGCGGGGAAGCCGGTGGAGTCGTGCCAGAAGTGCGGCTATGACCTCCCCCACTCATCGGAGTGCATGGCAAAAGGAAAGATCTGTGGACGCTGTGGGGTGCCTGACCACTTCTCGAGGGTGTGCAGGGCGACCCTGCCTGTACTTATTCCGAGAGGACAGCCTCGTCTATGGGCCCCGCGGCAATACCGCCCGCCGAATGTAGCTCAGGTGGAACAAGCGGAACCCGAGGAGGCGCTGGCGGAAGAAGTGGAGGAGGAGGATGAGGAGAACATCTTCTTCGTCTCCAGCATGGAGGTCCTCAAGGGGAGGAGCAGAAGACAGCCGAGATGTGTCGTAGAGGTAAACTGCTCGCCGGTCCCGGTGTTAGTCGACACGGGGGCCTCTGTCAATGTAATGGCGAGAGGACACTATGCAGCGCTCAACCCACCCCCGAGGCTGGCGACGCCAAGAGCCCGCATCTTCGCATTTGGTGGGCGTGAGCCCCTGCCACTTGACGGGGCGTTTGTCGCCAAGGTGGAACATGACGGGTCGAAGATCAGGGCCCGTTTCTATGTGACTCCGGTGAGCAGCAACACCCTGCTTAGCTGTGCGGCAGCGGAGGCCCTTGGCATAGTCAGCTTCGCCTATTCAGTATACTTGGAGGACATCAACGACCTGCTGGACAAGTATGCTGACATCTTCAAAGGGATTGGGAGGATGAACGGTGACCCCGTGAGGCTCCACATTGACGAGTCGGTACAGCCCATAGCCCTGAAGCACAGGCGGATCCCATTTCATCTAAGGGACCAGGTGGACAGGGAACTCGATAACCTGGTGAACTTGGACGTAATTGAAAAGGTGGAGGGCCCCACACCATGGGTATCCCCCATCGTAGTGGCGAGGAAACCTAAACAACCGGACTCCGTCCGAATCTGTGTGGACATGCGGCTGCCCAATAAGGCCATCAGGAGAGAACGACACCTGACCCCGACGATCGATGACATCATTGCTGAAGTGCAAGGGGCCCGGTTTTTCTCGAAGTTGGACTTACGAGCTGGGTATCACCAAGTTGTTCTCCACCCAGAGTCCCGTTACATCACGACTTTTACCACCCACAGGGGACTCTATAGATACAAGCGGCTGAGCTTCGGAGTGTCGTCTGCAGCCGAGGTGTTTCAGAACTTAATCCGTGGCGCTCTCGCAGACCTGGAGGGCGTCCTAAACATTAGCGACGACATTCTGGTCTTTGCTAGGACTGAACCTGACCATTTGAAACGCCTAGCCAAGACCCTCGAAAGGCTGCAGTCGCTGGGGCTCACCCTCCACAAGGACAAGTGTGAGTTCCTCCGCCCGACCATTGAGTTCTTTGGTTTCATCTTCAAGGAGGGCGGGGTATCTCCTGACCCCAAGAATGTCCAAGACATCAAGACGGCACGCCCCCCTGAGTCGGCATCAGAGGTGCGGAGCTTCCTGGGAATGGTGACGTACTGTGGGCGTTTCATCAAGAATCTCGCCTCGAGGTCGGAACCTCTGAGGGCCCTGACGAAAAAGGATACCATCTGGCAGTGGGGCCCGTTAGAACAGTCGGCATTCGAGGACATCAAGGGTGCCCTGACAGCAGATGACACAGTGGCTTTCTTTGACCCCGCCCTGGAGTCGGAGATTGTTGTGGACGCCAGCCCGTTTGGCCTCGGGGTGGTCCTCACCCAGGTGGGCAAAGATGGGGGAATGAGGCCCGTGGCATACGCGAGCAAGGCCCTCTCCGAGACCGAACAGAGATACTCACAGATTGAACGGGAGGCCCTGGCGGTTCTGTGGGGCTGTCGGCATTTTCGGCTCTATGTGCTGGGGAGACCCGTGACAGTGGTAACAGACCATAAACCACTGATTCCGATTATGGCCGGATCCTCTTCCAAACCACCAGCCAGGATCGAGCGATGGATGCTGGCCCTCCTGGAATATGGCGTCACCCTAATCTACCGGCCGGGGGCCAACAATGCGGCTGACTACCTGTCCAGGCATCCGGTGGGCAGGGGCGGACCCGCACAAGAGTCGTGTGCGGAGGAAGCCGATGATCACGTCAGCATGGTGGTCGAGAGCGCCACCCCCAATGCAATGCCGCTACCCGAGCTGGAGAGTGCTGCGGCCAACGACGAATGCTTCCGCATCCTGAGGAGCTCGATGCAGTCGGGGTCCTGGAAGGCCGTGCTGGAGTTGGTGGCAGGGCGCACTCAAGAGGCTAAAGTGACCCTCGAGCAACTCTGGAAGGTGAAGGACGAACTGTCCTTCACGGAGTCGGGCCTGCTGCTGCGGGGCGATCGCCTGGTGGTGCCGGGCTCCAAGGTCCACGAAGTCATCAACCTGGCACACCAGGGACACCAAGGGGCCGCCAAAACGAAGGCGAGATTGAGGCTGAAGGTGTGGTTTCCCGAGCTGGAAAGAAAAGTGGACGACTTTGTAGCGGCCTGTGTATGGTGCCAGGCGGCCTCCCCAGTACAGCGGGAGCCTGAAATTGAAGTAATGCCATGGGGGACCCGCCCGTGGGAGGTCGTACATGCGGACTTCGGATCCACGGCCGTGGGTACTCACTTCCTAGCCATCGTCGATGAATACTCGCGATACCCGGAGGTGGAATTCGTCGAGTCGGTGGCATTTGAGCACGTGGTCGGCGCTGTGGAGAAAATCTTTGCCACCCATGGGTTTCCCGTGACCCTGTGCTCGGATAATGGGTCCCCATTCCAGAGCGCGAGGTTCTCGGAGTTTCTCGAGAGCTGTGGAGTGGCCCACCGGAAGGTGTCCCCGCTGTGGCCCCGCGCGAACGGGGATGCCGAGAGGCTGATGAGGACATTAAACAAAACGTTCCGGATAGCCCAGGGACAAGGCCAGCCTCTCCAGCGGGCGCTATACCAGTTTCTAAGAGTGTACCGCACCACCCCACACGCCTCGACTGGGGTAGCCCCGGCTGAAGCACTATTCCGAAGGTGCCCCCGAGGTCTCCTCCCGGAGGTACAGGAAAAGGTACCCGGCGTAATAGATGACCAACGGGTGGAAGCGGAGCGACAGGCAAGGACACATCAAGAAAACATACGGCGGGGTCTTCGTCCGCAGCGGCTGGAACCGGGCAACGAAGTGCTGATCAGGAATCGGCATCCCACGGAAAGCTCTCGCTCCCATATGAACCCGAGCCGCTGGACGTAGTGGCAGTAAAGGGATCGATGGTAACGGCCTCGGACGGGAAGTCGGCCGTCACTCGAAATGTGAGTTTCTTCAAGAAACTGGGGGACTCTCGAACTGAACTCCCGCCTGACCCGGATGAGACTGTCCTCCCGGATGAAGATACCCCCCGGGGGGAACTCGTGGGGTCACCAGAACGAGGCACTGGAGCAGCGGGGAGTCCGGCGGCTGAGGTAGGTGGGAGGTACCCCCAGAGGGCTGGGCGAGGGAGACCTGCCTACCTCGGAGACTACGTGCTGGGGCCGATTGACTGTGTTCCGGAGTGAAGGGGACCTGGGAGGCTGATAATAAAAGGGGGCATGGGCCTTGTAAGTTCGCAAGTGACATTGTGTGCAGTGCTATGTTTTGACGTGTCTGTTTGTTATTGTTCCTCCCGGAAAAAGGAGGAGTGTGGCGTTGCCCCGTGAGGGGATACGCACGCGGCGGCGTGACGTTGCACGTCGCCGCGTGCGCCTTAAATAAACGGGGCGTTCCCGGCCGCGTTAGAGCGACCGGGGAGCCCGAAGCACACAGACGTGTCCGTGTGGAGTCTGTGGGTGGAGGGGCTCGCGGGCACGCATTGGGGGCACCCAGAGACCCCCAACAAGGGGTACATGTGTTCTGAGGGGTGTGTGGGGAGTTTTACACGCGTTTTCGTGGTTGGGGGGCTGTATGATGATTCACTGGCCTTTGCGCCATGTAATGGATTTGTGCGCTGTTCATGGCGCACGGGGCGCGGTTGGGGGCGTAACTGGCGCTGCTGCAGGGTCGCTGCGCCACTCTGTGCCACGGCTGGTTATGGATGTTAAAATCCATGAATACGCTGTGTGCTGAAATGGGTTTTGGCGCACACGGCTGGCGCAGATTGCCGCACGCGCACACTGTGTGCCAGCCGCGTGCACCACTTGTGCGCTGATTTCTATGAATTACGCCCTTAGGGGGTAATTCATGGAATAAATGTGCGCTGAAATCAGTGGCGCAAGCAGGTGCAAGCGTGAAAAAGCCACTGCACGCGTGCAAATCGCTCGCGTGCGATTCATGGAAGGACCTGCGCGTATAATTTCCGGGATGTGCGCAAAATCCGTGCATGGCGCACACCGGCGCATGTGTCATTTCCACATCCCGACGCAACGAAAGCGCACAACGTCAGCGCACACATCAAAAAGGGGGCGGAAAAACGGGCAGAACACGCAGAATGGGGAACAACGCGTGAATATAAGGGCGTATCAGGAGAAGTACCGCTGGGAAGTACACGGAACGCCCACACGCACGTGAACTACACGTATTCATGGAATCGAATAGGGAAAATTACATACATCAAAACACACGCACACGCACAATCACGTCTGCCCTCGCGCAGCATAAAAGTGTGCGCAAACAACAAACAAGCATATACAGCTACGATGAATGTCCCGTTCCTCGCAGCAGTGATCATGGGACACCGCAGGAGGAGGAGAATAGCCAGGCCCCGCACTTATTTGCCCAGTACCAGCCTTTTTGGGATGCCTGATGACCAGGTCTATGGTAGGTTTAGGTTTCCACCTCATATCATCCTAGAGCTGGTCAGGGAGTGGGAGGATGAACTCACATCGCCCACCCTGTGCTCCCAAGCATTGAGCCCCTTGGAGAAGGTGCTCAATGTACTGCATTTTTTGGCCACTGGGTCATTTCAGCGGACAACTGCCATAGTGGGGTGTCTCACAGGTCATGCAGTCACGCTGCCTACACCAGGTGTTGGCAATCATCACTGTGCGCCCCTCAGTCTGCAGGCATATATACCTGCCCAGAACACCTGCAGAAAGGCAGGCCGTGGTCCTGGACATCTACATGGGGGTAAACTTCCCCAAAGTGCTTGGTGCCATAGATTGCACCCATGTGGCTCTACATCCACCTAGGGCCACAGAGCACATCTATCAAAACCACAAGCACTGGCATTCCATCAATGTGCAGGTGGTATGCGATGTCAAGGGGATCATCACCTCTGTATATGCAAATTTCCCTGGGCCCACCCATGATAGTTTCATATTCAGAATTTCTGCCTTGAGCTGGGCCCTGGAAGCTGGGAAGCATGTCGACACATGGCCCCTAGGTGAGTACTAATGCCTGTGCACATGCATACATGTCACACACAGACAAATAAAAAAGCCCCACTAATGACAACTATTATCACCTTACCAGGGGACAGTGCCTACCCTCTGAGCACCTACATGATGCCGTCCATACGGAACCCCACCACACCACCCCAGGTAAGATACAACGTAGCCCATATTGCAACTAGGGCCATAGTGGAGCGTACATTCGGAGTGCCCAAGTCACGCTTTCGCTCCCTTGACCGCTCTGGTGGACAGCTACTATATGCACCCCCAGTAGTGTGCAGGATCATTGTGGCAGCATGTGTCCTGCACAACGTTGCAACATGGCATGGCGTACCGGTGGACATGGTGGTGCCCTCACATCCCCAACCACACGCACGGCAGCTGCGCATGGGAGGGGAAAGGGCATGTGGCAAGGCAACCTGTACCCAGCTTGTGGCCACATTTTTCACCTAAACCCCAACCCCTGCGGAGTGCACACAGGCCTGGCACATACCAGGTCACAATCAATGATGACAAAGGGACAGTTAACTGTCACTACCTTACCACCCTGAGAATGTGTCCATGGAAGTGCCACATTGTGTGCATCCCTAGATACTTAAACACAACCAATCCCATGTGACCAAAGGGAACACATTCAAGTCATTCCCCCCCCCCCGCTAAACAGGGCATGGAAGGACTGGCATGCCACCCAAACCCTCCCAACACTCCTCAACCCTGACTGCCATACCATGGCATGCAACAACAAGACATCCAACCATATGCACAACAATGACACAATAGTCATGAAGTACCATGTGAGAAATGTAAATAGTCACCTGACAATTATACCCCACATGGAATCGGAAGAAAGGAGTGACCAACATCTCACACCGTGAAAACGGTGCCACAAATGCATGCCACCGGTCATTCAAGCAACTAAAGTCTGAATATCTTTTGCCATGCACACTGGACAATAGCAAATGGCCATATCAAACACTGCACACTGCACAGCACAGTGAGTGTGCATTGCATTGGTGAAAACCCCTCTGCATCATTTCAAAAAATGGCATACAACCAAATATCACCCTGTCATGCAGGTACATGAATAATGACTCAGAAGTGAACATGCATTGTTGTGACACGGCATGCATGAGAAGGCAATCTGGGTGCAATGTATTTGGGGGCGGTGTTGCCTAAGTGTATTCGTCCATATGGACATGTCTAGAATACATGCATGTGAAATGAAGTGAATGCCAGTGTCCCGTACACAGCACAAATGAACATAGCACCAAGGACCCCCCTGTGTCTCAAACCACACCCATCCCCTAACACGTCAAAATAAATCACTACATTGCATCAGCCATTGACCAGCAGAACATATCATGTACAGAGTACACCACATCGGCAATGGCAGACAGTGACCCATCACTGATTCATAGAAATCGATTAAATGAACAACACACAAACTTCATCAAAGCGCATCAATGAGGGAGTGGATAAGGGAGAAGAACAGTACATTCCTACATGTCCTTCCAACAGCCCACAGTGTGAGAATGAACTGGAAAAGCAAAGTACATATTATAAATACCAGGACCAATAAGGGAGTGCCTAGGGAGGGAATGTAGGATGACATAACTAGCATCAACATTCCTATGCCTGACGGGAATAGTCGCAGTGCAGGAGTCACATAAGGAGGGGAGTGACGGAAGAGGATGGAAGAGGTGAGGAGAGTAACAAAACAAGTGACAAACTGTGGTAGGTCTACACAGAATCAACATAGTGCTGGGGATGCGGAGAAGAAAGACAGAAGGGAAAGGGGGAAGAGATGACCTCTAATCAGTGGTGGAGGGACTAATGATCAAATCAACTGTCAAAATAATACTTAAAATGGTGAAGGTGGGGTGTGAAAGGACAGAGGCAGAAGGGCAAATGTCTGTAAAGAACAAGCGCCTACGTATCACCATGGTCAATGGCAATTGGGCTAGTGGTTGAAAATGACAGCCAGAGTACAAGGAGGAGGCCAAAGGGTGGTGGAGAGGGAGAGGGAGGACAGAAGGAAGGAGGGGGCCAAGCTCTAAATGACCAATGGGGAAGATGGTGAAAGAAAGCACACACAGGGGGCAGAGGGAAACCTGCCGGTAAGGATTGTAGGGGATGTGATGATGAAGGGGGGAGACAGAGGGACACTGACAGGGGTAGGGGAGACAGGGGGGTCTTCAAGTAACTGAGAAGGCATGTAGACAGGTCTAGACAGGGGCACCTTAGTGGGCTTTTGATAGTGGTGGCAGGCTCAAGCATCCTGGTTGGCCGGATTGTCACAAGGGCCAAGTCCAAACAGTGGGAGGGGGGGTGAGCAGGTCCAGGACACAAACTGAAAATTTAAATGACAAACAATGTAGTCATAACTCAGATGTCACATCCAAATACCAGCCAGGGCTGGGAAATGTCCAAAGTGGTGCTAGCAAGGAATGGGTGGTTGTTGAAATGCATGGAGACAGGGGTAACTCAGCGTGCAGCATTCAGTTGGCATATCAAAATCACTGTGGAAAAACTGTCCCAATTCCACATTCTCAGCATATGGACCCCTCCCACCATCAGTGTTGTATGCAGCAAAAGGGTGCATGGTACCAGCTACAGCAGGAAGTGCATCAACATAGACATTCAATAAATAACAAACATCTCAAGCAACATGATGAAATGCACAGTCAGCTTAATACTCACCAAAGTGAAGTGCAGACATGCATTGGAGAACCCATCTGGAATACCCACTAGGGGTGTACACACAAGTGAGAACTGCAGGCTGGCCACAGATATGATGGAAGCCCAATGTCCATGTGTGATATGCTGGTACACCGAGCCATTCTTGCGAGCCCATGCAAAAGGGAAGCAGGAGTAGCATATGTGTCAGGACCCCAAGCAAAACACATATACAAGACAAGCCTGAATGGGCCCAGCAGGAACATACAGTGGATGCCTTCCGATGCCACAAAGCACCACACTGTCACATGTATGCACAATAGACAAAATAAAATTGAAAAAAATAGAATTCTAAAAAAATACAAATAAAATCAAATAATCAATTGAAATAAATACAATGAAAAGAATAATGAAGGAAACAATATCGAAAACCTGAAAAAAAACATAACAAATAAAAAGCAAAGTGAAATCATTGAAAAAGAACAGCTAAATAACAGAAAAATTAAATCAAATGAAAAATTAAAATGTAAAGATAACATACTTACCAAAAACCATACAATTTTGATGAAAAATCAGAAATATTTTCAGATTAAAAACTGCTGTAAAAAGAAGAAAAAAAATTTGCAGGAAAAAAAAAATCTAAAATGCCCATATATGACCCGGGAGGTGTGGGGCACCCAGGAGGGGGGAGGTACAGGGTGCACCTCTATACCCACATATGTAGATGTCGAGGTAAAAAAAAAAATTAACTGGGCTCAGCGCCTGCACGGCCCAACCTATGTGGGAGATAGGTTGTCATCGTCACCCTCTGGAACTGAATCAGAAGGCGGAGGTGGTGCAGTTGACTCACCACGCCTAGTCAAGCCTTGCCCCTCAACGGTAGCAAGTGTGCAGGTCTGGTAAGCCAGGTCCTGGCGGCAATGAGACTGAGGTCAGCATGCATTAACTCACGTTTCATACGTGCTTCCTCCTTCAGGGACTGACGTGTGAGACGGAGTTCTGCTTGCATGGCCTCACCTGACAAACGGAGTGACTCCCGGCTTGTACGGAGTTCAGCCGAGATGGTTCTTTGAAGCTGTTCAAACCTGTCTTCTGTTCGCCTATTCTGATCCATCATGAGGTCAGCTAGAGTAGATCGGAGGGCTAGTTGTTCCACCCGCAGGGCCTCACGGTGTGCCTCTGCTTGAGCATTAAGTGTTTCACGCAGCGCCACCATTTCAGCCCGGCGCACCCTGTCATACGCCCTCATGCCCAGCCTGAGTGAGCGGCACGTGGACTGGGTAGCCCGCTGATGGAGCACCATTTGCCTAACAGAGGGGAGGATGGAAAGGGCCACACTTTGCATACCTTGAGCAATCATCTCAAATGCTCCCCCCTGTTGCTGTGCTATGGCAATCATGGAACGTTCCCACTCAGTTGACCCCGGTGGCAGATGGCCACTGCGTCACCGGACACCAAATCTGATGGGCCCATTGAGACGTAGTCCTTGCTGGGTTGGAGCCACCTGTGGCTGCAGGACTGCATCCCTCCATCGACCTGATGCCCCAGGAACATGGCCAACTGGTGTTGAGTGTGACCGTGTACCCGTAACCACCACAGGTGGACATTCCAACCCTGCCTGGCCCCCTACTGCAGGAGTTGCAAACAGAAGAACATCCGACACAGGATCACCTACCGGCGATGACACGCCATGATGCAGATCCGGCTCAACATAGTGGTCAGAAAATACATCAGAGCCTGACTCAGAGTCAGCTCTGGACACGATGGCCTGGAGCACCTGTGGATTCTCGTGAGCTGCCACCCCACGACCCCCACTGGTGCCTGGTTGGTCATGTGAACTGACCACCGCGTCTGGTATGACATCTTCATCCTCTGCCGCCAGTGCATCATCACCTGCAACATAAAAAAGAAAAACAAGAACACGCACGTCAGTAGCACATACCACACACATACAGTTCACAACATTGACATACAAATAATGAAACAGCCATGTCACAGGCAAATCAAACCCCAACGTGCATCCAGTAGCATTGCAATGCAGGGCCATCCCAAAAGCAGTAAAGGATGTGTGCAAAATGTGAATGCAACACATGTATTGCATGTTGCACATCACCTGCATCACACACAACCTCTAGAGGGCATACATGCAATTCAAAAATGAGAGATGGTAACAAATAGTCGGGCGTAGCATAAGCATGTGTTACCACACAGATAGACACAGCTAGAAATGTAACTGAACACACCATGATACATGTAACATGCATGTTCATGTGATGTGCAGCACTCAACTACAATCAACTATGCACAGTACATGTGACATAGGAGGCATCTACGCTAGTGCATTTCCAAACTGTGATGGGAGGGACATGGGTACATACATGTCAGGTCAACATCACACAGCACCATCATGATTGCACGTTGAAGGGCTTAACTTGGCACATGAGTGGGTGTGTGTGTTGCAGTGTATGTGTAGCCCCTCAACTTACAACATCAAGATGTACGTAGTGATGACAATATTCAAACATTATGGCAGTGTAACGGCAATTGCAGCCATCATGTGCAAATGGCATTCACCAGGTAGCATGGTTTCTGTGAAACACTCGCCCTATGGCCAATAGCAGGGAGGTACTGCATGGCAATGACATGTTCCACGCAGAACTGTGCGTTGCCAGACAGTGTAGTCGTGTGTTTATTGCATTTCGTCAGTCAAATGTCTCTACAGCCAATGAGAAGTGGACATGATGGAGGAGAGTTGAGGAAACATCCAAAGTACATCCATGCATGTAGAAGACAACACCAGTTGAAAAGTGGTCACGGGCCTGTAACTGTGGGGGCCATGGCCATGATACAGATGTGCACAGCTCAAAGACATGCGTGATGACACACAGACCTACAGTTTGCTTGACATGGCTGTCCTAATGAGATGACACTTGGATCATCCTGGAAATATACAACAATGAGTAGATGGTGATGGACACCTAGGGGCATACATGGAATGCACATGTAACATGATCCTGCACATATGTGCATGGTGAGCCAATGCCATCAGCACACTTAAAGTGAGCCACACTGCACCAAGGACAAAGGATACGTATGACATGATGTGACATCTCATCAAGATTGCACACGTACACAAGTCGCTCAGAGCGCAACCAAGCAAAGGGATAGGAACAAGGGAGAAAAGGAATTCAAAATAACTATCATACTGGGCACAGAGACATACAGAACAAGTTAGTGCATGGAGAAAGGATAAAGGGTTGAAGACCCAGGAAGGGGGAGAAGGGAAACGTGCCAAACAGAACAAACCAAAGAAGGAAAATGAAGTGCAATGATAGAATGTCCATTCAAATAGTGGTAGTGCAGCCAGCAAGTGGCAAGTGCAAGATGATTTGGACAGGGCAAATCTGATGAGTGCAGACAAAGAGTGCTGGACTGTATGGGGACAAGCACTGGACCCATTGATATGGGAGGCCTGTAGGCAGTGCAGCAGGGAGGCAGGGTGAGCAAGTACCTGAACCGGTGGACAGAGTGTGTGCAGGGGGGTTGTATATGAATTGTTCATATTAGAACTGTTCGAATTACAATTGACCTTTTCACAATTGACCGAATTGTGAGGTCAATTGTAACATATATGCGGGGGGAAACCCCCCGCAACCCCCACCCAACCCAAAACCCCTCCAAAACCCCATATATATATATATATATTACATGGCCACAGTAGTGGCCATGTAGTTATGGTTAAGTTGCTGTTTCCATAGGAAGAGCACTTTTTGGGTGGCTTATAACTTCGCTCTCCCTGGACGGATCCTCACCAAACTTTGCATTTGTATTTGGGTCACTCTGAATTTTTTTGCAAAGTTTGGTGAGCATTCGTCCAGGGGGGGCAAAGTTATTGGGGGGGGGTCCCAAAACTTTTTTTTTTCCCATAGACTGAATGGGAAACATTTTTTGCTCGCACCTACAGCCCAAACCGCTGGACGGATTTCCACCAAATTTGGACCAGGAGCAGCAGCTTGGTCCCGAAAGCGTGCTTTTGCAAATTTGGTAAAAATCCGTCCAGTAGTTTGTTTTTAAAATGACCAAAAAGTAGGTAAAAAAAATTAGTGATATCTGTGTTCGGTTCGCGGACACACTTCCCTGTTCGCTCCGCGGACAGTGTCCTGATTGGCCAATCGCCTTGCGTGATGTTCGTGGACATGCAACGTGTTCGCTGATTGGACGGCGTGTAGCGTGAAGCACGTCAGATTTTTCGGTAGCGCCCACCATCTTGGATTCCCGGACGTCCGCGGACAGCACGGTGAAACTTTGTTCAAAATGTGTATTTTGTAGGGTGTGTTGGTGTGTAGGAGTGTTTGGGGAGGGTGGGAGTGTATGAGATAGGATGAAAGTTGTGTTTTTTATGTGTTAGATGTTCTTTTTGTGTTCGATTTGTTTGCGGACATCACGGGTGTTCTGAAATGTTCTAAATAAACTGACTAGGGGGTGTTCTAAGGACTCAATATGTGTCCGTTTTGTTCGCAATCAAAGTGAAACTGTTCTAAGAACACTTGCAGTGTCCGGGGAGTGTTCGTAGGGGGTGTCCTGAGGACGCTGTCCGTATTGTTCTCTGTCAAGTTGAATGTGTTCTAAGAACACCCGCAGTGTCCTGAAATGTTCGCAAATAAACAAAATGGGGGTGTTCTGAAGACGTTTTTGAGAACACTCCCGGTGTCCTGAAATGTTCGTAGGGGGTATCCTGAGGACGCTGTCCGTATTGTTCTCTGTCAAGTTGAATGTGTTCTAAGAACACCCGCGGTGTCCTGAAATGTTCGCAAATAAACAAAATGGGGGTGTTCTGAAGACGCTTCTAAGAACACTTGCGGTGTCCGGGGAGTGTTCGTAGGGGGTGTCCTGAGGACGCTGTCCATATTGTTCTCTTTCAAGTTGAATGTGTCCTAAGAACACTCGCAGTGTCCTGAAATGTTCGCAAATAAACAAAATGGGGTGTTCTGAAGACGCTTCTAAGAACACTCGCGGTGTCCGGGGAGTGTTCGTAGGGGGTGTCCTGAGGACGCTGTCCGTATTGTTCTCTGTCAAGTTGAATGTGTCCTAAGAACACTTGCGGTGTCCTGAAATGTTTGCAAATAAACAAGATGGTGGTGTTCTGAAGACGCTTCTAAGAACACTCCCGGTGTCCTGGAATGTTCGTAGGGGGTGTCCTGAGGACGCTGTCCGTATTGTTCTCTGTCAAGTTGAATGTGTTCTAAGAACACCCGTGGGTTCCTGAAATGTTGGCAAATAAACAAAATGGGGGTGTTCTGAAGACGCTTCGAAGAACACTCGCGGTGTCCGGGGAGTGTTCGTAGGGGGTGTCCTGAGGACGCTGTCCGTATTGTTCTCTGTCAAGTTGAATGTGTCCTAAGAACACTCGCAGTGTCCTGCAATGTTCGCAAATAAACAAGATGGTGGTGTTCTGAAGACGCTTCTAAGAACACTCGCGGTGTCCGGGGAGTGTTCGTAGGGGGTGTCCTCAGGACGCTGTCCGTATTGTTCTCTGTCAAGTTGAATGTGTTCTAAGAACACCTGCGGTGTCCTGAAATGTTCGCAAATAAACAAAATGGGGGTGTTCTGAAGACGTTTTTGAGAACACTCCCGGTGTCCTGGAATGTTCGTAGGGGGTGTCCTTAGGACGCTGACCGTATTGTTCGTTGTTAAGTTGAAAGTGTTCTAAGAACTATCGCGTTGTTCTGAAATGTTCGTAGGGGGTGTCCTGAAAACGGTGTCCGTATTGTTCGCTGGCAAGTTCAAAGTGTTCTAAGAACACTCACATTGTTCGCCGACATTAAAAGATTCCCATAGATCATATTTGAAATGTTTGACTCTATGCCCTGGCAACAACCACCGCAGCATATCACATTCATATTTGCTTATAACTTTGGGTGAAAAACAAATGTATAAGGAACAAAGGTATTAGATACTATGGATGTGATATGCTGCTATGGTTGTCCTTATTATTGTATACTTACTGTTTGGTCTAGTAATGGGAGTCCATGTTTTTCTTCTTCATTTCTGAAAATAGCATGTTAGTATTAGTATTTTGTAATGACTTATTACATTGTATAAGCAATATACTTTTATTTTTTTTCGACCCTCATATTTAGTAGAGTACAAATCAGAGTACTGTGCAATTTGCTCAGTTTCTGTATTTGTTGCTAAAATCATTGGGTGTGTGGGAGAAATAAAAATCCATGTTGGATTAAAAAAAAAAACTTTTTCTGTTATGCTACAGTTTATTTGTTTGTTTGTTTTCAGTGTTCACATGTTGTTTCTGGCTAATGCTTTATACTTTGCTTTGTTGTATTTTTTTGGAGCAGTAACAGATTCTTCATTTGTTTTGATATTATAAAATTTTGGAGCAGTTAGATACCAATTGGCGTATTCTAACTGTCTATTTTTTTTATATATTTTAGTGGTTTTGATTTATCTATTTGGATATTGTTAAATTTTGGGACAGTTAGATACCAATTGGCGTATTCTAACTGTGTATTATTTGGCCTAATTTAGTGGTATTCATTTATCTGATTAGTTGTTGTAGAATCATTGAGCTGTTAGATAGCTTTTGGAGTATTCTAACAGTTTATATTATTTTAACACAAATTTATAATTTTGGGACAGTTAGATACCAATTGGCGTATTCTAACTGTGTATTTTTTGGTCTAATTTAGTGGTATTCATTTATCTGATTAGTTGTTGTAGAATCTTTGAGCAGTTAGATAGCTTTTGGAGTATTCTAACAGTTTATATTTTTTTAAGACAAATTTACTTAAAGGTTTAAATACAGTTTATTTATCAAATTTTGGTTTTAAGAACATCAAATAAGCGTTTGTAAGATTTGCTGGTAATCTCTGCTTTAGAGTAATGGTACTATCATTACATTCAAACCATCCACATTTATTTTTTATATATGCAGTGTAGTGCCCTGAATTGGTTGTGGCTCCTGCGTGATAGATTATACCTATTGTTGTGAAAGTTTTCTTACCAAGTGATATTTGACCATGTGTGAATCCAGTCAGCTTGCAGTTGTTTTTGGTACCATCTGCATTGTAACGTAGAAGCATTAGTATTACGTATTTACTATGTGTTTGTATTACTAACCTGGAGCGATTATCTGAATTGCAGGTAGAGCATAATCTACCATGGTTTGCATTTTGTACAAGTTGCTGAAATGGAATGGATTCACAATTTGGTATTGATATATATATGAAGCGTTTATTGGGGATTTCTTCTTGTGTCACATTGTTGCAGAGAGTGCATGTATGTTTCCACATGTATGAAATCTGAAAGATTTCATTTAAAGGTATGTTTTTGATTTCCAGTACTTGTAGTAAGTACATTAGAAATTCTTGTGGATCTTCCTGTGAGTTTATAGTGAATTTCACCATTCCAGCACAGTAGTCCAATTGTCGTCTTATTCCAAAAACACTATATGTGTTGTCAGGATTGTTTGCTGCATTTCTGTGAAGTAATAACATTTGCAAACACAATGGGTCTGTACTGTGTAAGTAAATGTTGTCAACAATTGGTGGTAATTGAAATAGAATATTCATTGCTACATTTGCATAGCAACTTACACCAACTATATTTGAGAATTTAAATGGTCCAGGTAGTTCTGTATCTAACTGCTTTTTTTGGAGTTTGTCTTCCTTCTTTAAAGAAGTACCTGGTTTACTTTCTCTAATTGATTCTTGTTTGTTTGTGGTACTTGATGAAGTATTCGTTTCTTTTACTCTCTTTGGAGGATTTGCAGTGACGTCCTGTTGCATTTCTGTTTGATTTAGATTTCTTTTACAACGTTTTAGTTTTTGTGGAACAGAATATGTGTTTAGATGGGGAGTGTGTAGTGAGCGAAGTCTATTATATTCTAAAATGCAAGGAATATCAGCGTTTACTTTACTTGCATCAAAGTTGATTAGAAATAGACCGTCAAGTGTACGTAAGCGTGATAGTGCTACGTAGCTCATGCCTTCTTTAAAGACTGTGTTACCAATATCTATCATTGCTTTGTCTAGGGTAAGACCTTGTGATTTATGAATCGTGACTGCGTATGCAAGAGTTAGAGAAAATTGTTCTCTGCGTACATACATATCTTTGAAGAGAAGGAATCTAGCTGTTGAGCGTCCTATCCGTTTTACTTCTGAAAGTTTGTCAAAGGGTATATTGACGAACTGAATTTTGTTGTCATGTGGGTATGTTTGAAAGCCAACAACTGTACCCAGTGCTCCATTAACTAGTCCTTGGTCCACGTCAAGGTTACGGTTAAGCATTACTCTGCAATTTAAGGATAATTTTAACATGTTTTCTAAGCCTGCTGTGTTTGAGATTGATTTTTCTAAATTATTTAGTCTTGTTGTGGCTTGGTCACACATGGGTAGTGTCATACCATGTACATCTAGTTTGTCTGTGGTGCTAATTTCCATTATTGGTTGTATTTCTTTACTTAACATTATTTCATTGAATTTGAGACAGCTTGCAAGAGTTGGCATTAAGGCCATACAATTGACATTTTTGTGGGCTAATTGTTCCATAACATCTGTAGCACATGCATTATCGCCATAAAGTGCATTAATGTGCCGGGTTTTCAATGTTGCTTCTGCTTCTTTAGAAAGTATACCAACTCTCAAACTTTTTAAAATGTTGGCATAAGTTAGATCTGCAGATTGGCGCATGTTTTCTGTTAATTCTCTGTATTGGAAATGTTGCCAAAGGTTGACATTTCCAATGCTGCCAACAGTTTTACGGCAGAGTTTGTGTCCTAATGTTTTAAAAATAGGCTCACCTTTTACTGGTGTTAATTGAAGCAGATCTCCAAAAACAATAATGTGTTTTCTTGCAAAGAGCTCTTCATAGTCTGTTTTGAGTACTTCTTGTAATCTGAGGTGAATCAAAGCTAACATCAGGTTGGAGACCATGCTCACTTCATCTATTAGTAGCATTTTCATTTGTTTCAATACTCTGCGTAATTCCATTGCAGCTTCTGCAGAAAGTTTGTAATAGTCTAATTTGTTCTGGTGTTCTACTGGTAATAGTAGTAATCGGTGTAATGTAACACCACCTATGTTGTAGGCAGCTAAACCTGTGGGGGCAGTGACAACAGCTGACAGTTTGTTGTTTGTCAATTGTTGAAGGAACTTACTAATGATTTTGATTAGGAATGTTTTGCCAGAACCAGCTTCACCACTGACGTACAGTAGTATAGGTTTATAATTATGGCAGGAACATTCTTTATTTTCATGTTTTACACCGTGTGCAATTTGTTTTGTTACTTCTTGAAAAATGCTACTTTGCTCATTGTTTAGTTTTGATTGTACTATAGTTAAGTCTTCCTTATCTTCATACTGACACATGGTGTTTTCTACTTCTATCATAGCTAATTCTGCCTCATTTGTTATTAGTGGTTCTCCCAGTGGTTCTTGGCTTCCTGTTACAGAAGGTTGACTACTGTCAGGAGTATCCTTATCTAGTTGGGCTTGGAGTTCTTCTTCATGTTGCTGTTCATTGTGCAACATTGTTTTGTACTGTGTAAAGTTTACATCAGTTATAGTGCTTTCATTTGCTTTGAAAGCATCCTCATATGAGTCATAGTTATCTAGTAATTGTTCTTCTTTTCTCCATGGTTTGAAGAGTTGTAGCAGGGACATGTAATATACTTCTTTATGTTGAGGAGTCTTCAATGACAATTTGATATGATTAATTAAATTTGGTTTAGTGAGTTTAACTAAGCTGCCTTCACAGTCTGTCACTCTATATTTACCTTTTTTTTCATCAGGTTTCATATTATTTTTGTATGTGTAGTTTTGGGCTATTTGGTATAGACACATGTTTTCCAAAGTATTACTTCTGTTTGGGTAGTATGTGTCCAATAAATTGTTTTTTAAAATGTCTTGGCTGTTGGGATCATGTTTGGCTATTGTTTCTATATCTTCATATGATTTTAGAACTCTTTTTCTAGATTTAGCTGGACCAAGACTTAGCCATACTATATTTTCAGATTTACCATACACTGAAGTAACAGTTAAATGATCAGCTGCTTCATAAGATCCACATTCTCTATGGGTGAGCATTTTTATGCCCAAGCTGTATAATTTCTGAAATACTGTTTTATCTGATGACAGGTCATTCCAGAGGTCTTGGAGCTCTGTCTTTTCTGCTTTAGTTAAGTATGCTGTGACATATCGTGCAACTGCAGTAGAATTGTCTGCAATGTACTGCACATCTATGTTTGCATTCCATAAGTGGGCAATGATTGCATTATAATCATTGATATATTTTTCTTCTTCTTTTCTTTTTATCTAATATGTATTTTTAGGTGACTTACCTTTAACACTATCAGGCCGATTCATGGAAATACAGTCAAAAGTATCGCACGCGGCTGGCGCAGAGTGTTCCCGTGCGAATGTCTGCGCCAGCCGCGTGCGATAAAATCCATTTCAGCGCACATCGTATTCATGGATTAATCCTCCAAAACAAGCCGTGGCGCAGAGTATCGCAACGACCCTGCACCAGCGCCAGTTACGCCCCCAAGAACGCCCTCGCGCAACGAAAAGCCATCAAGATCGCAAAACCATCGCAAAGGGCTGCGCCAACCCTGTACCAGTGCGAGAAGTAACACACGCGACCTGGGGGAGCGTGTGCGTGTAATTCAGGGGTGCGCGAGAAGTTCCACACGCGATTGGCCTGGGCGCGTGTATTTCAGGGGCTCGCGGGTGGTTTCACACGCGATCGTGCCTGGGGGAGCCTGTGCGTGTAATACAGGGGTGCGCGAGAAGTTCCACACGCGATTGGCCTGGGCACGTGTATTACAGGGGCTTGCGGGTGGTTTCACACGCGATCGGGCCTGGGGGAGCGTGTGCGTGTATTTCAGGGGTGCGCGGGAAGTTCCACACGCGATTGGCCTGGGCGCGTGTATGTCAGGGGTGCGCGGGAAGTTCCACATGCGATTGGCCTGGGCGCGTGTATTTCAGGGGCTCGCGGGTGGTTTCACACGCGATCGGGCCTGGGGGAGCGTGTGCGTGTATTTCAGGGGTGCGCGGGAAGTTCCACACGCGATTGGCCTGTGCGCGTGTATTTCAGGGGCTCGCGGGTGGTTTCACACGCGATCAGGACTGGGGGAGCGTGTGCGTGTATTTCAGGGGTGCACGGGAAGTTCCACACGCGATTGGCCTGTGCGCGTGTATTTCAGGGGTGCGCGGGAAGTTCCACACGCGATTGGCCTGCGTGCGTGTAATTCAGGGGTGCGCAGAAAGTTCTACACGCGATTTCAGCAGGGTACGTGTATTGCAGGGGTGCCGGGGAGTCCTACATGTGATTTGCCAGTGTGGGTCCTCCCAGGTGTTCCCTGTACACCCTCCACGGCCCCTGCAGGCAGCCCACACCACATGGGACTACCCTGCATCCCTGGTCATGTCTCGCAGGCAGCCCACCCAACATGGGCATGCCCCCCAGCAAAGGCACATGTCTCCTTGCACAAATAATCACCAACTCATGTTCCCCACCACCCCCACCCCCCAGCAGTGCAGGGGCACCCACCACCAGGCCCCCACCCATGTTCCCCACCACCCCCACCCCCCAGCACTGTGGGGCACCTGCCAGCAGGCCCCCACCCATGTTCCCCACCACCCCCACCCCCCAGCACTGTGGGGCACCTGCCAGCAGGCCCCCACCCATGTCCAACTCATGTTCCCCACCACCCCCACCCCCCAGCACTGTGGGGCACCTGCCAGCAGGCCCCCACCCATGTCCAACTCATGTTCCCCACCACCCCCACCCCCCAGCACTGTGGGGCACCTGCCAGCAGGCCCCCACCCATGTCCAACTCATGTTCCCCACCACCCCCACCCCCCAGCACTGTGGGGCACCTGCCAGCAGGCCCCCACCCATGTCCAACTCATGTTCCCCACCACCCCCACCCCCCAGCACTGTGGGGCACCTGCCAGCAGGCCCCACCCATGTCCAACTCATGTTCCCCACCACCCCCACCCCCCAGCACTGTGGGGCACCTGCCAGCAGGCCCCCACCCATGTCCAACTCATGTTCCCCACCACCCCCACCCCCCAGCACTGTGGGGCACCTGCCAGCAGGCCCCCACCCATGTCCAACTCATGTTCCCCAACACCCCCACCCCCCAGCACTGTGGGGCACCTGCCAGCAGGCCCCCACCCATGTCCAACTCATGTTCCCCACCACCCCCACCCCCCAGCACTGTGGGGCACCTGCCAGCAGGCCCCCACCCATGTCCAACTCATGTTCCCCACCACCCCCACTCCCCAGCACTGTGGGGCACCTGCCAGCAGGCCCCCACCCATGTCCAACTCATGTTCCCCACCACCCCCACCTCCCAGCACTGTGGGGCACCTGCAAGCAGGCCCCCACCCATGTCCAACTCATGTCCCCTTGCACCCCCACCCCCAGCATTGCGGGGCACCTGCCAGCAGGCCCCCAACCATGTCCCCCTGCCCCCAGGTCCTGACGATACACAATCATGGCAGTAATGGGCAGCATACCCAGCACAAACACCCAGCCAAGGATTGCATCCACCCACATAGCAAATGCAATTACATGATACAACCCCAATGGCAAGTATGTAAATGAACACATGTCCGTCACACACACATACACAATGGGTGCAAGTGAATGTCAAAAACCATATCATGACATGCATGAAACCAATGAGAAAATACCACAAAAGAAAGTTATAAAAACATGTATTCTCGAAGAAAATGAAGTAAACTAATCAAACATACAACAATGAGGATAACAAAATAAATTGTCCATGTCCGATAAGTAATGTAAAAATCAAAAAAACAAAGGAATCCAAAAACTAATGTTGCCCAAAGCAAAATCATGGTGAAAAAAAATAAGGAAAAACCATTGCCTCATGGTGAACACAAATATAAATCAAAAAAATGTATTTTAAAAAATCCAACTATACACAAGAATATTCCAGGGTCCATGAGCCCAACACTATAAATGAAACCTACTACTACCTAATAAAAAAACTATATACAGAAAAGTGGCCATTGTCCGAGCAGTCCAAAAAAATCTCAAAGAATAAAGGAAACCTAACACTAACTAACTAAAGAACTATATACAATGGCAGCGGGCAAGTCCTGCGGCTCACTCTGTGATGTTGCCGGCCAGGGCATCATCGAACTCCATGTCGATGTCCTGGAGGCGGGACTCTGTCCTGGCCCCGAGGTCTCGCAGGGATAACCCCATGTTCACCTCAAACTCCCTGCGAGCTTCCTCGAGGCACTCAGCCCGCCTCAATGCCCGACGCATGGAGAACTCGCCCTGACCATGGTGAGCCGCTCCTCTTCCGCCCGCTGCCGCTCCGCACCTATCCGCTGGACCAACTGCTCCCACACGGAAGACACTACCATCCCAGGGTTCTCCTGCCCTCCGGCCGATGCCTGCCCCTCTGATCTTGATGGCCCCGAGCCATGATGCCTCCCACGTCGAGCCTGCTGCTGCCTCCGACGCCACTGCCTCTGCCAGCACGACGGCATCCAGGCTGATGGAAACCACCGACGCCGTCGTGCACGTGCCCTGCCCGATGATGCCATCACATCCTCCATCTGCTGGGGTCCAGTTCCTGTGTTGTCCACCCCTGCTGGTCCTCTGACTCCCGACTGTGGCAGGGATGGGATCCCCACCAAGCTGGCTGCATTGGTCAGGGCAGGTCCACAGGGGGCCCTGGTGGCATCTGGGCCGGAAGACGGCAAGGAGAACGACTGGCGTATAGTCTCCACAGAGGAGGAGAGGGCCCCCAGATTGGCCGACACATGCAGGAAACCCCCGAACATGGCCGATCCCAATTGGGCCACGTCGGCACGGTGCTCTTCGTGATGACGTGCGTGCTCCTCCTGGAAAGCACTCACGGCATCACGAATCACAGCCGTGCGCATCGCGACCCCAATCAGGACCTTCTCCACACGGCCAGGGGTCCCCTCGTCCGCAGGTGGAGGGGAGTCAGATGACATGGACATCCCCTCTACCTGCGGACGGGCCTGGGACGGGGCATCCCTGCTGGTGCAAGGTGGTGCACCCACAGGTTCAGGGACAGCGACATGCACAGGCCCCTCCACGGTGACCTGTGCTGCCTCCTGCCCCTGCCCCTGGACTGCACCACTTGCACCAGCAGGGATGCCCCCACTAGGCCCCATGTGCGCCTCAGTGGCGGCCTCCTCCTCCTCTGTGGAAACCACCAACCTGGATGGCTCCTCACCGTCTACTGCCGTGGCAGGCCCCTGTGGGGGCTCACCCACCCCTTCCGCTGCAGCCATGGGGGCATCCCTGCCGCCTTGCTCCACAGAGCCGTCTCCGCCCTCTCCTTCACTAGCCGCTGTGTAGAGAGAGACATATAACACAAGCATCAGGGTACTGTACAATGGTCCCCTAGACAGGAAGCAATAGCAGATGAGTGCCACTGTCAAAGTACACTTCCATCACGTCACGCCACAACACATGTGTCAGTCCAGGCAAAACACACACAGTGACAGTCATGGTGCGTGCCATGGACATTTAAATACATGTCCAATGGACTCTCGGATCATACAATGTAATGGGACTCACATGCATCATGGGTCATGCCTATCACATGCACACACTTCACCTCAGTCACATCCACCTGGCCCCGTACACCCCAATCACAGTGCATACAAGGATGACTAGGCTGCATCAGTGAATCTGTACATTGTCACAGACATGTGTCATGCATCCATGGCACTCACAAGTCACAGACACGCAGGTCAGGCACACAGACATGGATACCACATATGCATCTGGCATCGGCACCCATCCCTCGCCCCCACCCATGTCCAGGAACAGAGACTGCCATGCTCTCATGTGTGCAATCTGCACAGGGCTCCCCATGTCGCATTCAAACACATGCAACAACCGTGCGGTTCACACATTACAGGTCGCACATGCATTCCCATGATGTCCCTGCACACATACATGCGTACATGGCCTATGTCACACATGCAGGCAAGTATCAGACTACCAGCACACTGCAACATGCCCTGTCTCACACAGCAATGCTTGGCCACTTACCGCTCAACTCCAGACGGGTCTCCCTCTCAAGGACCTGGGCGTGGAGCGCTGGGTGTACGCGTTCCAGGACCCTCAACTGGATGGAACGCATGCGGCCCCGGCTCCCCTCCACGAGGTGCCGGGCCTTCATGAGGGTCCTGGACCTCAAGTCCTCCCAGCGCTTCTTGACCTTCTGGATGGTGCGGGTTGCCACCCCCTCCGCGTTGATGGCAACCACACAGTCGGCCCAGATCCTCTCCCGTCCTTCCCTGTTGGCGCGGGACGATCCGAAGAGGGCATCATACTGCCCCAGGACTTGCTCCACCAGGACACCAACTTCGGTGGCAGTGAAGCTGGTGCCCCTCTGCCCCTCTGGCCGGGGGTTGCCACTGGTGTCAGATGTAAATGTGCCCAACATGGCAACCCCAGGGGCAGGAGTGGGTGGGCAACTGGGTCCAGGGGCTGGGCTGTGGAGCGATGTTATTCGAGTCAGGAGTCTTCTGTACCAGCAGGGGTGGACACAGCAACTGGAGCCCTGCAGATGGCTGATGTGCAGGCACCAAATGGCAGGGCACGGTGGCAGCAGGCAGGCAGGCAGTCAGGCAGCAGCAGATGGCACGTGGGAGGCTGCTCGGGGCACTGGGGGGCAGTGATTTGGCCTTCTGGGCAGGAGCGTGGTCTTCCGTGTGTTTTCGCGTGGCCAGCTTGATACGGAGTGATTTGGCACGTGAAAATCCTGCACGTCAGCGTGAAATTCGAGGAAAGGGCCCTAGCGCGTAAGCGCGTCAGCACGCGTACGCGATTTCATTGGACCAGAGGCCCTTACAGCGTAAGCGCGTCTGTGCAGTTTCACGCACGGGCGTTGCCCTGGCAGGGCTTCTCTGTACGTGCTTTTCGTGCGGTGCGTGTGTTTTCCATCCGTTGGGGTTCACTCGCTATTACTTCGCAGCGGGTGTTGGCTACGCGTTCTTCTACATGCATGGCAGACGGTGAGTGGTACCCCGCTCCCGCCCAGGCCCCATCGCGTGTGAAACCACCCGCAGACCCCTGAAATACACGCACCCCGTTCCCCCAGGCCCCATCGCGTGTGAAACCACCTGCAGGCCCCTGAAATACACGCACCCCGCTCCCCCAGGCCCCATCGCGTGTGAAACCACCCGCAGGCCCCTGAAATACACGCACCCCGCTCCCCCAGGCCCCATCGCGTGTGAAACCACCCGCAGGCCCCTGAAATACACGCACCCCGCTCCCCCAGGCCCCATCGCGTGTGAAACCACCCGCAGACCCCTGAAATACACGCACACCGCTCCCCCAGGCCCCATCGCGTGTGAAACCACCCGCATGCCCCTGAAATACACGCACCCCGCTCCCCCAGGCCCCATCGCGTGTGAATGTTCTCGTGCACCCCTGAAATACACGCGCCCAGGACAATCGCGTGTGAAAACACCCGCGAGCCCCTGAAATACACGCGCCGAGGACAATCGCGTGTGAAAACACCCGCGAGCCCCTGAAATACACGCACACGCTCCCCCAGGCCCGATCGCGTGTGAATGTTCTCGCGCACCCCTGAAATACACGCGCCCAGGACAATCGCGTGTGAAAACACCCGCAAGCCCCTGAAATACACGCACACGCTCCCCCAGGCCCGATCGCGTGTGAATCTTCTCGCGCACCCCTGAAATACACGCGCCCAGGACAATCGCATGTGAAAACACCCGCGAGCCCCTGAAATACACGCGCCCAGGCCAATCGCGTGTGGAATTTCACGCGCACCCCTGAAACACACGCACACGCTCCCCCAGGCCCGATCGCGTGTGGGCCTTCTCGCGCGTGTAGGACTTTGGCGCACATTTGTTTCCTGCGCAGGGACGCTACCGCCTGCTTTCGTGTGGCGGACATGTATGGGCCTGTGCGCGTCTTTGGCCGTGCGCTGTTTTTCCCTATTCGATTCCATGAATACGTGTTGTAGGCGAGCGTGTGGGCGTTCTGCGCACTTGCCTTCTGTACTTCCCCCGTGACGCCCACATTTTCACGAGTTGTTCCCCATTCTGCGTGTGACGCCCTGTGTTACGCCTACTTTTGTTCGGTGCGCTGCGCTATGTGCGAATTCGCTGTGGCCTTATCGCACGCCGTTCGATGACCTGTGCGCCAGCATGCGCCAGCGTGCGCCGCGCACTTTCTCAGCGCACATCCCACATTTCGCGCGTGCCCGTGCTTCCATGAATGGATGTGCGCTGTTTTCTGTGTGATTTTCTGCAATTTTTTCTGTGCCACTGCGAATCGCACGTTTTCGCACACGTGCGCCGGTTTTTCCGCGCACATTATTTCCATGAATCGGCCTGTATGTCTAACTGAAGACATGAGGTTGTTTACTTGACCTGTATTTGTAACTGGTCTAGGGAAACCAAATCGGCATTTGGTGTAGTATTTGCCTTTGTTTTTGTATTTGCGACGACAATATTTTCCACATTTGTGTCTTTGAAATTGTAAAATTTGTGCATGAAGATCACTATTTGTGGCTTCTGATGGAATTTCACAAGTGACATATTTTTCAATAAACTGTAAAACAGTGGCATCACTGTCTTGACCAAATTTAGGAGCATCTTTAATCAACAAAAGCATGTGGATATGTGGTGCTCCTCTGGCTTGGTATTCTTTTCTCCAAAAGAAGTGTTGCACTTCTCCAAGGGGAGGAACAGTTTTATTACAAATAAAATGTAGCATAGCAATGAAGCGATGGTGAAAATATCTTGAAACATTAACAGGATCCAAAGAACAAAGTTCTCCAGGTGTTAGTATATCTATGTTTGTTTTGTTTTTATTTGATATGCGTAGGAAATCATGCAAATCTTCCCATGCATATTCTGCACAACTTAATGTAACAAACCAAGTGGGTGGGCCAAGGTTTCTGATCATACAACGTATATCTCCATGACGTCGAAACCAGTACTCTTTAGTACCACGCATATTTGCTAATAGATTTGTAATATTTGATTGTAAAACCTCATCCTTTTGTTGCACTTTTTCTAATAATTGTGTAGCTGTCATATTTTGAAAGTGTGATCCTGATTTTAATATGTGTGCAACTCCGTAACATAAAGTTGCTAGTTCACTTTCAAAGAGTAGGTGGAATATGTATTCCACATTTTGTCTAAATCTGGGATCTTCAGAATACATCCGTAATGAGCGGTATTCTGAAGCTGATATTTGAATAGGTCTATCATCATACCTTCGTCCTTTGCCAGTAGGAAAGAGTAAAGGAAAAGCACGTGCTTCTATACTTTTTTCCCATATACTGATTGGCGATCCTTTTGTTTGACGCATTTGGTAAGTTTCCAGTACATCTTGTACGGTGCCATTACAGTGCGAAGGATGAATTGTATAATGGTCTAAAGTATTTGATATTGTAGCAGGATCTAGTAGCTCAAATTGACCAGCTTCTTGTGTTTCTTGAATTATTTCAGTTGTATCTTTCAAGTTTTCTTCAATATTAATTTCTTTGTAATATTCATTATTCTCTTTAAGATATTGGAAGGCTTGTCTAACTTTATATAAATCTACCAGCTGTTGCTATATTTTTTTGTCTTTTGTAGGTACTCCATTTACTAATATAATTAAAGATTGCTGCATTGGACGTTGCACTCCTAGAGTATACACATTTTCTTTTAGGTTTAATGGTAAATAAACAACTTTTCCACAAATGCCTTTTACCAATTCAGAGGGAGGTAATTTTGCTGTTTTTGGTTGAAGGCGTATTATTGCTTGAAATGGGTGTACTGTTTGAATTATGATGCTCTCATATAAATTAAGTTGTTGTAGAGGTTTGGTACTGGGTATAATTCCAAATTATTTGTGATAGAACGTGAAGGAGTTTGGTTGTTGTCAAGTTTTGTAGTGCAATAACTGCAAAGTATTAAGGGCTCAGTTATTTCATATTTGTTTTCTGCTACAAGGTAGAGAGCTAATTCAAACCATTTAGAATCTTCATTGTCTTCTATTTTGTATGATAAGTCCACAGTTTTTGTGTTACATTTATAAAAAATTCTACGGCAACATACACATACATGGTTTGGTACTTCAGCTGATGTACTTTTAAATTTTAGTATTTGTTTTTTGTATGTGTTTAGCAAAAGGTTACCATGTGTAGAATTGTTGCTTAATTGGTTTAAAGCTATTTCATTCTGTAAATGGCTTTCACTTCCAAAATATTTTTTTCTGGATATAGTGAATTTCTTCAAGTAGGTCTTTTGCTGCACCATGTAGAAGGATGTTATTTAACTTTGCTAGTGCTAAAGCAGGACTTTTAGCATAGTACAGTTTATAGACTAGATTTCTTATAGTTGAATGATGTATTGATATCCTTTTGATATCATGGAAAGTGGTTTTACAAGTAGGTCCTGTAATGCAGGCCAATGAATGTCCTTGTAGTTCTGTGTACTTGCGCACTGGACAGGTATCTATATTTTGCTGTAATTTAATTTTGATTTTGTCTTTGCTTTTTACATATTTATTGAGGAATTGGCGTAAAGATTTGAAACAATGTTTGGGAATGTTACACATTGACGTGCATGGCCATTTGTACACTAGACGTTCTGATTCAGTTGAATGGAGGTTTTCAGGGCATATTTTTGTAAGAAGTACTTCTTGTTCCATTATGGTATTATTCACTTTTTCATAACCTCGACCACTGGTATGTATGGCAATTGTATTAGTTTGCTTTTGTTTGTACGCTTCTTCATTAAAATATGGTTCTGTGCTTGTAGTGTGATTCCATTCACCTCCGCTGATACTTATGAAGTTCTTTCTGTTGATATTTCGCTTATTGAGAAGTCTTTTTTGTAATTTAGTTATTAGTTTTGTTAGTGGTTTCATTTTGTTTAACAGTAAAATAAATAAATTTCTTTTGAGAAGAATTGCACTGTCCATCAATGCTTCTAAGATTAATTTCCTACGATAGGTTTTAAGCTTTGAACTTGATTTCTCTCCTGTTTTTATAAGATTTTGAAGGACTTTGTGACGGTATATTTTGGCTAAAATACTTTTCTTGGTATGCTTACTTTGCACTATATTAAAATTTGAAGAAGTAGTTTTATCTGTACTAATAGCTGATTTTCTGTTAATTGTTTTTTGGTTTGTTTTACATTTTGATAGAGGAAGCGAAGTTGTTGTACTTGAAACTTCTTGTGTTTCACTAAATGATTGTATTAGCTGTTTTGTTTCAACTTTTTTTACAAATTCTGCTAGAGATGGATGCTTATGTTGGACACCTTTATTTTCATTTGCTCTACTTTTGCGTTGCTTTCTACGGACTTGACTTTTGGTAGGCATTCTTTAGGGTCTGTTGAAAAAAATAAAGAAGATATGGGTTGGGGTGTTCTGGAATGTATGTGTGCTGTGTGCATGAGTGTTTGTATGTATGTAATCGTGTGTGATTGTGCATTGGGAACTAAAACTAGTAGGGATAGGTATTCTTGAATTTATGTGTTACTAAACTGGGGTTCAGATGACAAAAAAAAGTAAGCTAGTGGTGTGGAAAAGTACAAATAGTAAATCTAATGTATACAATTAAAACAGTTGTTTGTTCTATAATATGAAAATTGTAGTGGTTCAGATGGGTAATTTGTGTGTCCAAAAATAGAAATTTGTGGGCCATTCTGGCTGCAAATCGATGTTTAAGACACGGAAATTTTTGGACAAAATGGTACAAAATCTCTATTTTTAGAAACCGAAATAGCTCGTATTAATGTTATAGTATATTTGATTAATAATACAAATATTATGGTGATATTTTACTTACTTTTTTAAAAATTAACAGGTAACTTCTTAGTTTTTCTTTCTTCTTCGAATTCAGCTGCTTCTTTTCAGGAAACTGGTCTTCACTGCAATTGTAAAAGCTTCAAATTAGTAACTTTGTTTGTATATAGCACTGTTTTTAATTTAGATATTGATTTTTTTAATTGAAATCCTCAGTGCCTTCTGTAAAACCATTAAACTAATTTATTTACATAAGATACATTGCATCAGTTCAGTACATATGATATGTTCTTAATGAACAAATTGTATTGAATGACTAACTGTAGCAAAAAAAAATATCTTTACTATGTCTTGTGAAATTTATAATATATTAGTGAATACCACTATTTCTGTAAGTAAACTGTTGTAGGTAATTTTGCCTCAATGTCATGTCTAATTTAAAGTAATTAAGTAAATAAATAAATAAAAAGAAAAAATATGAAATTTTTTATAAAGGTTTAAACATAGATTGTGTTTGCATGCAATTTTGTTTGAATATATGTAGTCTATATATTTTATTTAAAAAATGTTAGTTTAACATGATTTGAGTGTGTGTGTATAAAGAAAGTAAAAAGTATAAAGGTTTATAAGTGATAGTTGATTTTAGGAAATTGAAAAAAGTACAGTAAATTCATTTTACAGATTTTACAAGGTAAAAGTCTGTTTGAAAATGTGCTCATCTACTATACAGAAAATATGCATACCTGATGTTTGTGTTCATGCATATGGATATGCATGGAGCTGCAAGTAGAAATCTTGAAGACTTGTACAGTATTTCTGGTAGATGCTGCATGCCAATGATATGACACTTGTACTCAGAGAGATTCATAGTACATTTGCAGTGCTGATCTATGATGATGCAGTTAGATGTAGAGGTCTTGAATGTGATTGGTGCATGGTCATGTCATTTTTGAGGTACATCCAATGAGGGAATGGCAGAGAGATGGTAGTGGAAATGGTAGAAGGGCTGTTCATGTTATGATATGTCCGCGGACATGGCGGTAGTTCGCGGACATCGGGAGTTACATCCAGGGATTTTTGAGTTCAGAAGTCATTCAAATGAGAATTAGCACTGAAAGGGATTGGTCAGGAAAGTTTGGTGGGTGTGTAGTGCCAGGAGAGATTTTCTCAGATACTCTTTTTGCTGAGAGAACAAAAGATAGCTATGGCTGTGTGTTTCAGAAAACAGATTGTTTGGATTTTAGGAGATTCGTGGATACATTGGTTGAAGGTGCATGCAGAAAGCTGTGGAGTAGCTGTAGATCTTGGATTCCCACATGTGGAAGTACACTGGCATGGAGTACGTGGAATGAAGTGGTTGGACTTGCTACCTCTGTGTGCTACTTTGGAGACAGAGCAACATCCAGACATAATTGTAATTCATTGTGGAGGGAACAGTTTAGGACATGTGACTGGAATTTTTTTGCAATTTGCTATGAAAGAAGGACTTAGGAAGGTTATGGACATGTTTCCTAATTCTCAAGTGATATTTTCACGGATTGCGCAGAGACAAATGTGGCTTCGTTCTTCTTCATTTGGTCCACAAATGGAAAAAGCAAGGCGCAATGTTAATAAGGCTGTTTGTGGCTTTCTAAGAGATTTTGGCATGTCTTCTTTTCACAATAAAAATATTATGTTTTGTAGTACATACATTTTTCGCAGAGATGGAGTCCATCTTACTTATGCTGGCAATCAGATTTTTCTGAGAAATGTACAAAATGCATTGCAACCTTTTTTGGAATTACAACAACGATTTTGAAGTAGATGTTAAGCATTTACAATTTTTGACTTACAAACACCACCCAAAGGCTCTTTTCAGAGCCACCACTTCTTTCCAGAGAAAATTACAATGTTTGTGATGGAGTAGCAACCCAATTTTTTTAATGTTCGCAAACTGTCCGCGGACTTCTAAAAAATACAAAGAGCCCTGCTTCATTTATTTTCACTTCTATTTTTTAACTGGGAAAGGCGGCTCTGAAAAGAGCCTTATTTTTTTTTTATTTTTGTATTTTTTTGGGTTTTTCAGACACGACACACTAGGAGAGGAGGGTAAAGGAGGGTAAAGGGGGGACACCAACCACAGGGATAAGAAAGGGCGAGCTGAGAGAGGAAGATGTAGAGTGGGTTTTATTTGGGTAGTGAGCAGGTCTTTTCGTGCTCTGAGACGATAGTCTCAAAAGCACTCCAAAGTCGCTCCCCCCTGCAGAGTACTGTGTCACAGTACATACATACAACTGTGACCCTCGAAAGGTAAGGGTCATCAGCATTCTGTATGGCCTGTGAGACAGCTTGAGAAAGACGCTGTCCCACAGAGGTGGTCCTTGTGGTGACAGGATCAGAAACAGAGGATGAAGTAGAGGAAATCAACCTGCTACGTTCTTCGCAAGGTACAACCCTGCGAATAGCCCCAGAGTGAAATGACCTCAGGTTTCGCTTCATAGTAGTGGTCCCAAAGCTGTACTTACCGTGCTTCCCGCGACTGAGTATCATTTTGCACTCATTGCAGGTAACACGGTTCGCACAAGCCTTAGGACCATTCCCATGAATGGTAAATAACCGCCACACCCAAGACTCACGCCTAGTGCGGGTAGTAGGGATTTCCTCTACCTCATTCTCATCATCCTCTTCTTCCTCCTCCGCATCCTCACTCCTGTTCCCCTCTTCAGGCTCTTGGGGAGGTGGTGGTGGTGGAGAGGGTGGGGGTGGTGTTGAAGCAGGTGCAGCACCAAGTGGCAGTTCAGCAGCCAAGGATGCCATCTCGATGATGGTGTAGTCTGCAGGTGGCAGCAAAAATCACTGTGTTCTGAAGAATAGCCAGAAACACAATGGGAATAAGCTCTTGGGCGTTATCTTTTATAGGGGTGCTTGTGCGCGGTCTGCGGACATGCGCACTGTCCGCGGACAGATCGAACACAAAAAAAGGATCGGAAAGTTTCAAAAGGTATATAGAAACTCAAGATTGCTATGTGGGACTTGTGCCATGGTGAGATTTTATTGAAAAATATTATGGATTAACTGAAAATGTACTTTTAAATTGTTCGGGGACACGAACAGTGTCCACATTTCAGGACACACGATGAGCGTGGGCGCGGTCATATGATCCGTTTGCGAACTAGTCCGCGAAGGAAGCGCCTGTCCGCAGGACACCAAGTGCACGGAGATTGGTTTGCGCATGCGCATTGATGTCCTACGGACACTGTTCGGGTTCTGAAGTAATTAAAAGTGCGTCACACGTGAAACGAACATTTCAGGACACCGCGTGTGTTCTTAGAACAGTTTAAACTTGGTAGCGAACAGTAAGGACAGATATAGTGTTCTTCAGGACACGTGTAATTTAGTTTATGTACGAACATTTCAGGACACCAATTGTGTTCTTAGAACAGTTTGAACTTGCTAGCGAACAGTACCGGACAGGTATAGTGTTCTTTAGGACACTTTAATTTTTGTTTGTTTACGAACAATTCAGGACACCGCGTGTGTTCTTAGTACAGTTTCATGTTGCTAGCGAACACTACGAACAGTTGTACTGTTGTTCAGGACACATCATTTTCGTTTATTTACGAACATTTCAGGACACCAATTGTGTTCTTAGGACAGTTTTAAGTTGATAGCGAACATTACGGACAGATATAGTGTTCTTTAGAACACTTTAATTTTTGTTTCTTTACGAACATTTCAGGACACCACGTGTGTTCTTAGAACAGTTTCAACTTGCTAGCGAACAGTACGAACAGGTGTGGTGTTCTTCAGGACACCTCCATTTTTGTTTATGTACGAACATTTCAGAACACTCGCACGCGGACACTTTTATTGTTTTTTAAAAAAAAAAAACGGAAACTATTCACAATACAATATAAAAATTAAACTTTATTTAACATATATTAATAATTTATGACAGAGAAGGTGAGGCAGAAACAGAAACAAAAACAGGAGAATTTGGGGTTTCAACATGAATGGTATTAGGTGAAGAAGGGATGGAAATCTCATCAAAACGTTTTAGATTATGGAGAGGGTTTGGGGATAATTGACTGGGATATAGTGAGGGGGGACAAGTACATGTGGGGCAATGGTACGAGGTTTTTGGTTTGAAATGATTTTCTACAAAAGTTTTTAAATTATTAAAATTAGCCAACAATACATCCATTTTTTCTTCTATATTGTGAAGACTGTTATCCATAACAGGGTTTTCTGAAGTTTTTTCTATTCCGGTATGCTCTGTACAAAAGAATATTATATATGTTAAATGTATATAAAAAAAATAATTAATAAATGGTTTATATTATAAAGTGTTTACCATTAGTTTCACTATCTTGTGACATTTCTTCATGTGGGAAATTGTCCTCTAGCCATTCCAGAGTACTAGACATTTCTGTGAGAAAAAAAAAAAAGATAATATATTTTTTAATCTAATACAGAAAGTTTATAAATATATGAGTAAAATGAAGTACACTTACTATTTCTGGTAAGATAAGTCCTGTGTATTCAGTGGGTCTGGTCTTGTTCTCAGTTCTGTAGTGTCTGTGAGGTAATTATGTTGGAAGACAATTTATCTTCTTGTGGTATATTCCATTTCAGAACATATTGCATTTAAATGAATGGTTAGTGTGTTACATATATGGGTTACATTTCTTATGTATTACTATATATAATGTGTTTGTGTGCTGCTTTTTGAATTTGTTAAATGTTCCTATATTATGATACAACAATCAAACATACCCCACCACCCCCCCCCACAGTTTTTAGGTAGTGGTACTGTTCTCCGAACATGTCCGCGAACATTAAATAAGTTCGCGGACATCAAGTTCATAAGAAGAGATCTAGTCAGTTCCATATGACATGTATATAAAGTCAAAGTCATTATTGTTAAGTTGTGCTACTAAAAAACTATGAAATTCAGTGAAAAAACTTTGTTAAAGGGACGTTATGGTTAAGTTGCGCTACTAAAAACCTATGAAATTCAGTGAAAAAAACTTTGTTAAAGGGACGTTATGGTTAAGTTGCGCTACTAAAAACCTATGAAATTCAGTGAAAAAACTTTGTTAAAGGGACGTTATGGTTCCAAGTAAAACCGAAAAACCCTTGAAATTCGCCAGTTATGGTAAGCTAAGCAACCATAACTCGCGCCACCACTGTGCACTGCTAAGACTAACACCCAAGACATCAAAGATGACATCACAAATGTCATTGATGACATCACTGATGACATCACATGTCTGGCTCACTATTTTTTCTTTTGCTGACATATCTAGGCCACATGGTTTTCTTCAGTAACAGTCAGAAACTAAGAATTTTATTTTATTTGTAGAAATATCCTTCTAGTAGGTTCTTACAGTAATTCCCTTAGAGTACAGTCACATCATATGAAACATATACATATGGGAAAACACAAGCTTGAAAGACAGCAATCCTTTTTGTGCATAAAGATAATCACTAGACTTATGAGCACTTTCTGATAGTTCTGTTGCTTTTTTTATGGCTGTACTTTCCCTGTATATGGTCATATTTGTATACATTGTACTCACACTACTTTCCTTAGGGTCCAATCACATCAAGTGATACATATACATAGGGTAAATAGCAGCTTTGAAACAGAGCAATCATTTATTTGCATGAAACTAATCAGTTAAGTTATGAATTGTTTCTGCTACTACTTGTGCTTTTTTGCTAACTTCATGTTCCCTGTATATACCCATATTGGTATGTGTTCTTGTGTCTTTGTGTTTTGTCTATAGTAATGCAATTATGTTATACATGAGTTTTATTAGCTACTTATTACATATTTCACAGTACACAAAAATCTATTAAGAAAACAATTATCATTTCATTATTCAACATATTAACATTACGAATATCAATTGTTTGATGATATGTGGGGTGGGTTTTTGGATGACATGTGATATTAAGTTGTTCTGTTTTGCTTTTTAGATTCTGTGAAGGTTGGGGGTGGTTATGGGGTGTGTATTCTATGCAATGAGTTCTACGATTACAATGCTGATAAGTTTGTTGCTTGTATGTTTTCTATAAAATTCAATAAACTTAATAATATAAAAAAAAATACAAATATCATACCTTCATCTTGTACGCTGCACACAATGTTATGTTTCTGTATGAGTAGCTTAGTAAACTAGATAGAACCCCATAATAGGATGCTATTTATATCAATGCATCGTTCAATGCACTTATTAGGGTATATTTCTTGCAATGATTCTTGACACTTTTTTCGCAACATAATAAGAATCCCTTCTACACATATTTCATGGGAAGTACATACACATGTGATGTCATCAGTGATGTCATCAATGACATTTGTGATGTCATCTTTGATGTCCTGGGTGTTAGTCTTAGCAGTGCACGGTGGTGGCGCGAGTTATGGTTGCTTAGCTTACCATAACTGGCGAATTTCAAGGGTTTTTCGGTTTTACTTGGAGCCATAACGTCCCTTTAACAAAGTTGTTTTAACAAAGTTTTTTCACTATATATATATATATATATATATATATATATATATATATATATATATATATATATTTATATATATATATATATTACCAAAGCGATATATCCGGTCAATTGTGAAAAGGTCAATCGTGACCCTTTAAAATCGGTCAATTGTTCATTCGAACAATTGTAAACGAACAATTTGGTGTATACCTGCAGGGGCACATGCCATCAGAGGAAACTGTTCAGCTGGGTAGAAGAGGGGCTAATGCAGGAGCAAGAAGGAAGGTGTTAAGGTGCTACCAGTAGCAGATATATCTCCCCTCAAGATTCAACGTAGCCAGTTGGCTGTTCAAAAGTGAGATCCCAGCTGTACACACAAATCTTCTCCTACCTCATTTATTAAAATAACGACTGAACTTGAGATAGTGTGGTGTAGAGGAGCATAGGGCTCAAGGGGGGAGGAATTGGTATTTCTAATTTATTTTCTAAAAGGTATTTTCTACCCAGTCCCAAAGAAACCTTGTGCACAATGCAGAGGGTCTGAAGTAACATCCTTGCATCCACTGGTAGCCAGTGAAGGGGTCACATAGCTGGAAAGTTGGGATCCCAGAGCTTGTGGCCAAGGGCAAATCTTGCAGTCCTGTACCGGATTAGTGGTGGAGGGTGGAGGCCGGTCGATTATTGAATGAGACTGTCACAGTACCCCAACCTTGAATGAACCAGAGCTTGACAGACTGTGAGCATATAGGAGAATGTTAGGGAGGGCACAGTACCCTTGAGATGGTGGAGCAAGAAGTTAATCCATTCCAAGATACATCACAAATGTGTGTGTAAAAGGGAAGTGTTGAGTCAAAGGTGACCCAGAGGTTCATGGCCTTGCAGGTGGAGGCAGGAGGAGGGCCAAGTGGGGCTGGCCACAGATTGATTGTAAAGGATGGAAAAGATGCATCAATGAGGATGTCAGTCTTGCTGGCATTCAGACAGAGACCGTTGGTAGTACACCAAAAGCAAAAGCAAAGAGGCTATCGGAAATAAGGGAGGGACAAGAGGTGGTCAAGGGCAGCCAGGAAATGAGTTGGTTGTCATCAGCATAGCACCAAAACTCGTACAAAAAAATGATAATGCAGTAGTTAAGAGCTGCCAGGTGCTCTTTGTGAATTGAGGCCCAAAGTTCAGACCCCTGGTGAACAACACAGATGGAGAGGGAGATTGAAGATAGGTAAGAGCCAACTTGTAGCTGGGCGGGTCACACATGCCGAAGATACATGTCATTGAGCTACACGCATCAATACTCACCAGATGATGCATCATAGTCCATCCTCTCTCCCACTCCATGGATTTGTTCCTCCGGGATGAACTCTGAAGCGATCTCCTCATGCTGAGTGAGTTCATCCTCCTCTGGTGGTGGCCCACCACCAGTCACCAGAGAAATGGGGTAAATGGGGCACGCTTTTGCTTAGCACTGTGTCTGAGGTCATTCCAGGGCTTGTAGCAGTCCTGAGCTGTGCGCACCTGGAATCCCATGGATGTCACACCATCCGCAACATGCTGCCAGTGGACCCAACGCTGGTGATGTGTTGTATGGCACTGTGGGCCCACAAGCATATCGCGTTGGTGTTCCGACACGTAGCCCACAAGGAAGTCCACTTCCTGAATGCAGAAAGGCAAAAAGTCTGGGGTCCCAGCCTCTTGTGCAGGAGCACGCTTCCTCCTTTTGGACGGTGGTACTGATCCTGAGTGGGCAATGTGGCCCTGATCAGTGGGGGCAGTGGCGCTGGTGGACTGGACCAAGGCAGTTGGTGTTGGTATGAGGACAGAATGTCTGGCTTGGGTCTGACTCACTGCCGGGAGGTGTTGGCTGCATCTGCACATGCAGTTACCACCACCCGGCTGCTTGGGGCAGCAGATGTCATGACTACCCCAGATACGTGTGCCACAGTCACAGCCACATTGGACACACATGACCCCAACCTCCGGACAAGATGGAAATCGTCCTGGGAGTCCTCGTCACACAACGCAACTTGCGCTGCCTGACCCAGAGCCCGGGTGGGAGTAGCCACATCTGCACCTGCAGCTACCACCACAGGTGGGCCTGTGACAGCAGATGTAATTTGCTGTTGGGTGACATGGGCACCAGGTTGTGATTCAACAGCTGCATCACCAGGAACCACAGGGGGTGGTGGCATGTCTGCAACAGCACGTGGCTGGACATCCCGTCCCATAGGGGCACCCCTGCCTCTTCCACCTCTGTTACCACCCTGGCCCCCCTTGAATCCCTGTCCTCCCTGGTCTCTGCGCCCACATGCCCGACCACGTCCAGCCCTGGGAGGACGGCCAGCTTTGCCGCCCTAGCCTTTGGTGGCCTCCCAACCATGGCACCGATGGAAAATGGGCTATGGGAGGTTCACTCAACAATTGTCCTGGTTGGCTAGAAGGGGGCAGGGTACTTCATGGAATAGGTACCCCAGTGCCCCTGCCAGGCTGTCTGTGACACCTGGGGAGAAATGACGGATCACGCAATGATCAGGCACCTAAAAAAAAAAAAAAAGGAAAATGAAAAAATCTCAAATAAAAATGAATTTAAGCTCACAAAATTAGAAAAAAATAAATATAATTGTGCACGCGACCCCGGTAGCCCACGTGCATGATTATTACCTCCAGCAGTACGATGTGGCACCCAGAAACACAAAAAACATGTAAGCGTGGAACACGCGGGCTACAATGACCTCTAAATGGTACGCTTGCACAGGGGGAACCACAGTGGGAAAAAAGCATATGCGACTCACCGTCTGCCTTGCGTGGAAAAAAAAATAAAAAAGACACGCGCTTGTGTGCGTAGGCAACACCCCACCAAAAGAAGAGGTACAGACTTCAGATGCTGTGAAGTAATTGCGTGTGATTCCAGTAGAGTAAACACACGTGTTGGTCTCCATGAACAGCACGTACAGTGTTTTTCTGCCCCACGCTTGCCTTTAACCCATGCAGAGAGCAACACCTGCACGCGTAACATCACATACGCGCTTACGCGATTAGGCCCTTTCCTTGAATCACACGCATTCACATGCAGACGTGTTTTTTGGCATGTGCAGATGCACCCGTGCTGAGGGAAACACCTGCGTGTATCACGTCACATACGTGGTTACGCGCTAAGGGCCTTTGCTCGAATTACAGGCTGATGTGCATATTTTTCACGTGCCAAATCACTCCACATCAAGCTGGCCACGCGACAACACACAGAAGACCACGCTCCTGCCCAGAAGGCCATTTTCCTGCCCCCCAGAGCCCCGAGCACGCTCCCACCTGCCATCTGCTGCTGCCTGCCTGCCTGCTGGCCACGTGCCCTGCTACTTGGTGCCTGCATGTCAGCCATCTGCAGGGGTCCAGGTGCTGTGACCAACCCTGCTGGAACAGAAGACTCCCGACTGGTATTCCATCGCTCCACAGCCCAGCCCCAGGACCCAGTTGCCCACCCACACCTGCCTCGGGGGCTGCCATGTCCAACACAACACCATCTGGCACCAGTGGCAACCCCCTAGCAGAGAGGCTGAGGGCTGCCAGCTTCAGTGCCAATGAAGTTGGCATCCTGGTGGAGCAAGTCTTGGGGCAGTATGATGCCCTCTTTGTAAGTTCACGCGCCAGAAATGAAGGACAGAAGAGGATCTGGAAGGACATCGTGGCTGCCATCAACGTGGAGGGGGTGGCAGCCCACGACATGCAACACGTCCAGAAGCGCTGGGAGGACTTCAGGTCCAGGACCCTCAGCAAGGCCCGGCGCCTCTTGAAGGAAGCGGATGCTGAGGGGTGCCGGGTCCACCTTGCCAACAACCAAATGACAGTCCTGGAAAGTATAAGCCCAGCGCTCCACCTCCAGGTCCTTGAGAGGCAGACCCATCCGGAGTCGAGCGGTAAGTGTACATGCATACTGATTGGACACTGTGCATGTTGAGGTGTGCCAGGAGTGTGCAGGTTGGACATATGTATTGGTAGGCCCATGTATGGATGTGTATGTACAGGGACATGAGCCATTTGCATGTGAGTCCTGTCATGTGTGAGGCAATTCAATGGTGTATGTGTTCAAATGCATGGTGGCCAAATGCATGTGTGGGTGCACACATGTTTAAATTTCTGTGTATGTACTGTGGCATGGTTGTGGTGTGACACATGGATGCTGGTTCCACCTTCATGTATCTGCACAATGTACATGTGCATGTGTGTGTATTTGACAAGTGTGCAACTGTGATACACCATGGATGCATGTGACACTGACATGTAGGAGGCTGATTGGCAGATGTGACATGGATGGCGATGATATCACTGCGACAGGCGGTGGAGATGTACAGATGCATGTATGTATGGTGGCGTGTGCATGTGTTCTGCACTCCCCGTGTTGCATGTGAAGTCAGGCTAACCTTTGGATGCTCATGCTGTTGTATGTGTATGGATGGTGCTGCCTGCTGCAACATTCCTGTTGATTTGCGCATGTGTGTGAGTTCAAATGATATGTGTGTTTGGGAGTGTGATGCCATGTGTGAGTTTTACACTGCCACACATGTGCAACTGTCATGTGTGTATCAGACCATTGTACAGTGCCCTGATGCCTGTGTTCTGTCTCTCCCTGTCTCCAGCGTCAACTGATGAAGAGGGCAGAGACAGTGCTGTGGAGCACAGCGGCAGAGATCGCACCACCAGCCAGAGACGCAAGGCCCAGCTCCCCTCCCGGGTTGTCATCTCGTCGGGGAGTGAGGAGTCTGGCACCGCGTCCATGGCCGCAGCTGCCAAGGGTAGGTCCAAGAGGCGGAGTTCAGAGGTGGACTCCTCAGCAGCAGAAGGGGCAGCTGAGACCCCACAGGGACCTATGGAGGAAGATGGCACGGAGTCATCCAAGTTGATGGGGGGTTTGGTTGAGGAGGAGGTCATGGAAGGGCCACACACAGCGTCTGGGGGGGGATTCCACTGTGCTAGTGGTGCAGTCCAGGGGCAGGGACAGGAGGCAGCACAGGCCGCCGTGGAAGTGCCTGTGTGTAATCCTGTCCCTGATCCTGTGACTGCATCATCCCACACCAGCAGGGATGCCTTCGTCCAGACCGTTCTCAGGGAGGGGATGTGCGAACAACAACTGGCCTTCCTCTCCCTGCGGATGTGGCAATCCGGGACTGTGTTGAGCCTGTCCTGGCTGGGGTGGCGTTGCGTCAACGTGGCATCCGGGATGACGTGCAGGGTTTTCGTGAGGACTTGTTATGTTGGATGCCTCATTGCCGCTTCAACCTACTAGGACAGGTCACCAGTGCTGGGTTCCTCTGTCTGCTGGAACTTGTACCGAGCCCCTCTTCAACTGAACCCCCTATGCACCAGTTGTCCTCCGTGCCATCTTCCGGCCCAAGTATCACCTGGGTACCTTGTGGAGCTGCCTCTGACCCAGCGGTGAGGCTGGTGGAGGACACCTCCCTGCCACAGTTGGGAGTCGGAGGTCCAGCAGGGGTGGCCACCCCAACAACTGGACCCCAGCAGGAGGAGGACATGCAGGCATCAACAGGCAGGACACATGCACGGCAGCAGCAGGCTCAAGGTGGAAGCGATGATGGCTCAGGGCCATCCACATCAGAGGGGCAGGCATCGGCCGGAGGGCAGGAGGACACTGGATTGGGAATGTCTTTTGTGTGGCAGCGGTTGGGCCAGCAAATAGATGCGGAGCAGCGGTGGGCGCAAGAGGCACGGCTCACTATGGTCAGGGCGGAGAACTCTATGCGCAGGGCACTGAGGCGGGCTGAGTGCGTCGAGGGAATTTGCAGAGAGTTGGAGCTGGACATGGCATTATCCCTGCGAGACCTCGGGGACGGGGAACAGGCCCGCCTCCAGGACGTTGAACAGCAGTTTGATGATGCCCTGGCCCGGGAAATCAACAAGTGAGCTGTAGGACTTGCCCGCCGCCATTGTATATAGTTAATTAGTGTTAGGTTTCCTTTCTATTTTTCTTTCATTTGGGGCGCATGGACCATGCACCACCTTTGTGTATATAGTTATTAGTTAGGTAGGGTATTTTGTAGGTTTCCTTTGGATTGTTGGGCTCATGGACCCTGGATTTTTACATTGTACATAGTTCTGGACTGCATTTGACTTGATTGATTTTTTTTTACCCATTGAGCAATGGTTTTCTCTTTTTTTTACCTTTGGATTTGATTTGATGGACGAAGGCTTTGGAGCCTTTTTCTTTTGGATTTATTTGGATTCTGCATTCATATATTTTTCATTCATTTTGGACATGCAGCCTTTTGTTTATTATTTCTATTATTGTGTGATTTTCTTTCATTCCCTTGCTGTTGTATTTCATACATTTTGGTTTCATACTTCATTTGTGTGGTATTATCTCATTGGTTTCATGCATGTCACGATGTGGGTTTTCTCATTCACTTGCACCCATTGTGTGTGTGTGACGGACATGTAATGATGTACATACTTGCCATTTGGGATCTATCATGACACAGGGGTTTCATTGTGGGGTGGATGGAATACTTGGTTGGGTGTTTGGACTGGGGTGGCGTGGGGTGGGATTTGGGTGGCCATAAGGGCCATGACTGTGGATCGTGATGACGTGTTGGGGGGACATGAGTCAGGGCCTGCTGGCAGGTGCCTGTCAATGCTGGGTGGGTGGGGATGCAGGGGGACATGAGTCGTGGCCTGCTGGCAGGTGCCTGTCAATGCTGGGTGGGTGGGGCTGCAGGGGGGCATGAGTCGGGGCCTGCTGGCAGGTGCCTGTCAATGCTGGGTGGGTGGGGGTGCAGGGGGACATGAGTCGGGGCCTGCAGGCAGGTGCCCGTCAATGCTGGGTGGGTGGGGATGCAGGGGGACATGAGTCGGGGCCTGCTGGCAGGTGCCTGTCATTGCTGGATGGATGGGGGTGCAGGGGGACATGAGTCGGGGCCTGCTGGCAGGTGCCCATCACTGCTGGGTGGGTGGGAGTACAGGGGGACATGAGTCCGGGCCTGCTGGCAGGTGCCCATCACTGCTGGGTGGGTGGGGGTGCCTGGGGACATGAGTCGGGGCCTGCTGGCAGGTGCCCGTCACTGGGGGTTAGTGGATGGGTGGGTGGGGGACATGAGTCGGGGCTCACAAGTGTGCCCACAAGTGCATGGTGCCATGTGGACTGACTGCAGGGCATGGTGAGGGTTGTAGGGTAGTCCCCTGTGGTGTGGGCTGCCTGCAGGGCATGGGGAGGGGGGAAACTGCACACCCGGGAGGGCCCACAATGCCAAATTATGTGTGAAACTCCCCGCACACCCCCGAAATACATGTACCCCGCTCGCACAGCGCCTATCGCGTGTGAAACTCCTGCGCACCCCACAAATACACGTACCCTGCTCGCACAGGGCCTGTCACGTGTGAAACTCCCAGCGTACCCCACAAATACATGTACACCGCTCGCACAGGGCCTATCGCGTGTGAAACTTCCTGCGCACCACCGAAATTCACGCAGGCTGCCAATCCACCCTGCCCATGCCCCACAGGCAGCCCATCCATTCATGGAAGGACCTGCGTGTGTAATTTCCGGGATGTGCGCCAAATCCGTGCGTGGCGCACACCGGCGCATGTATCATTTCCACATCCCGACACAACGAAAGCGCACAACGTCACCGCACACATCAAAAAGGGGGCGGAAAAACGGGCAGAACACGCGGAATGGGGAACAACGCGTGAATATAAGGGCGTATCAGGTGAAGTACCGCTGGGAAGTACACAGAACGCCCACATGCACGTGAACTACAGGTATTCATGGAATCGAATAGGGAAAATTACATACGTCAAAACACACGCACACGCACAATCACGTCCGCCCTCGCGCAGCATAAAAGTGTGCGCAAAAAACAAACAAGCATATACAGCTACGATGAATGTCCCGTTCCTCGCAGCAGTGATCATGGGACACCGCAGGAGGAGGAGAATAGCCAGGCCCGCACTTTTTTGCCCAGTACCAGCCTTTTTGGGATGCCTGATGACCAGGTCTATGGCAGGTTTAGGTTTCCACCTCATATCATCCTAGAGCTTGTCAGGGAGTGGGAGGATGAACTCACATCGCCCACCCTGTGCTCCCAAGCATTGAGCACCTTGGAGAAGGTGCTCAATGTACTGCATTTTTTGGCCACTGGGTCATTTCAGCGGACAACTGCCATAGTGGGGTGTCTCACAGGTCATGAAGTCACGCTGCCTACACCAGGTGTTGGCAATCATCACTGTGCGCCCCTCAGTCTGCAGGCTTATATACATGCCCAGAACACCTGCAGAAAGGCAGGCCGTGGTCCTGGACTTCTACAGGGGGGCACACTTCCCCAAAGTGCTTGGTGCTATAGATTGCACCCATGTGGCTCTACGTCCACCTAGGGCCACAGAGCACATCTATCAAAACCGCAAGCACTGGCATTCCATCAATGTGCAGGTGGTATGCGATGTCAAGGGGATCATCACCTCTGTATATGCAAACTTCCCTGGGTCCACCCATGATAGTTTCATATTCAGAATTTCTGCCCTGAGCCGGGCCTGGAAGCTGGGAAGCATGTCGACACATGGCTCCTAGGTGAGTACTAATGCCTGTGCACATGCACACATGTCACACACAGACAAATAAAAAAGCCCCACTAATGACAACTATTATCACCTTGCCAGGGGACAGTGCCTACCCTCTGAGCACCTACATGATGACGCCCATACGGAACCCCACCACACCACCCCAGGTAAGATACAATGCAGCCCATATTGCAACTAGGGCCATAGTGGAGCGTGCATTCGGAGTGCTCAAGTCACGCTTTCGCTCCCTTGACCTCTCTGGTGGACAGCTAATATATGCACCCCCAGTAGTGTGCAGGATCATTGTGGCAGCATGTGTCCTGCACAACGTTGCAACATGGCATGGCGTACCGGTGGACATGGTGGTGCCCCCACATCCCCAACCACACGCACGGCCGCTGCGAATGGGAGGGGAAAGGGCATGTGGCAAGGCAACCCGTACCCAGCTTGTGGCCACATTTTTCACCTAAACCCCAACTCCTGCTGAGTGCACACAGGCCTGGAACATACCAGGTCACAATCAATGATGACAAAGGGACAGTTAACTGTCACTACCTTACCACCCTGAGAATGTGTCCACGGAAGTGCCACATTGTGTGCATACCTAGATACTTAAACACAACCAATCCCATGTGACCAAAGGGAACACATTCAAGTCATCCCCCCCCCCTGCTAAACAGGGCATGAAAGGACTGGCATGCCACCCAAACCCTCCCAACACTCCTCAACCTTGACTGCCATACCATGGCATGCAACGACAAGACATCCAACCATATGCACAACAATGACACAATAGTCATGAAGTACCATGTGAGAAATGTAAATAGTCACCAGACAATTATACCCCACATGGAAGCGGAAGAAAGGAGTGACCAACATCTCACACCCTGAAAACGGTGCCACAAATGCATGCCACCAGTCATTCAAGCAACTAAAGTCTGAATATCTTTTGCCATGCACACTGGACAATAGCAAATGGCCATATCAAACACTGCACAGCACAGTGAGTGTGCATTGCATTGGTGAAAACCCCTCTGCATCATTTCAAAAAATGGCATACAACCAAATATCACCCTGTCATGCATGTACATGAATAATGACTCCGAAGTGAACATGGATTGTTGTGACACGGCATGCATGAGAAGGCAATCTGGGTGCAATGTATTTGGGGGCGGTGTTGCCTAAGTGTATTCGTCCACATGGACATGTCTAGAATACATGCATGTGAAATGAAGTGAATGCCAGTGTCCCGTACACAGCACAAATGAACATAGCACCAAGGACCCCCCTGTGTCTCAAACCACACCCATCCCCTAACACGTCAAAAGAAATCACTACATTGCATCAGCCATTGACCAGCAGAACATATCATGTACAGAGTACACCACATCGGCAATGGCAGACAGTGACCCATCACTGATTCATAGAAATCAATTAAATGAACAACACACAAACTTCATCAAAGCGCATCAATGAGGGAGTGGATAAGGGAGAAGAACAGTACATTCCTACATGTCCTTCCAACAGCCCACAGTGTGAGAATGAACTGGAAAAGCAAAGTACATATTATAAATACCAGGACCAATAAGGGAGAGCCTAGGGAGGGAATGTAGGATGACATAACTAGCATCAACATTCCTATGCCTGACGGAAATAGTTGCAGTGCAGGAGTCACATAAGGAGGGGAGTGACGGAAGAGGATGGAAGAGGTGAGGAGAGTAACAAAACAAGTGACAAACTGTGGTAGGTCTACAAAGAATCAACATAGTGCTGGGGATGTGGAGAAGAAAGACAGAAGGGAAAGGGGGAAGAGATGACCTGTAATCAGTGGTGGAGGGACTAATGATCAAATCAACTGTCAAAATAATACTTAAAATGGTGAAGGTGGGGTGTGGAAGGACGGAGGCAGAAGGGCAAATGTCTGCAAAGAACAAGCGCCTATGTATCACCATGGTCAATGGCAATTGGGCTAGTGGTTGAAAATGACAGCCAGAGTACAAGGAGGAGGCCAAAGGGTGGTGGAGAGGGAGAGGGAGGACAGAAGGCAGGAGGGGGCCAAGCTCTAAATGATCAATGGGGAAGATAGTGAAAGAAAGCACACACAGGGGGCAGAAGGAAACCTGCCGGTAAGGATAGTAGGGGATGTGATGATGAAGGGGGGAGACAGAGGGACACTGACAGGGGCAGGGGAAACAGGGGGGTCTTCAAGTAACTGAGAAGGCATGTAGACAGGTCTAGACAGGGGCACCTTAGTGCGCTTTTGATAGTGGTGGCAGGCTCAAGCATCCTGGTTGGCCGGATTGTCATAAGGGCCAAGTCCAAACAGTGGGAGGGGGAGGGTGAGCAGGTCCAGGACACAAACTGAAAATTTAAATGACAAACAATGTAGTCATAACTCAGATGTCACAACCAAGTACCAGCCAGGGCTGGGAAATGTCCAAAGTGGTGCTAGCAAGGAATGGGTGGTTGTTGAAATGCATGGAGACAGGGGTAACTCAGCGTGCAGCCTTCAGTTGGCATATCAAAATCACTGTGGAAAAACTGTCCCAATTCCACATTCTCAGCACATGGACCCCTCCCACCATCAGTGTTGTATGCAGCAAAAGGGTGCATGGTACCAGCTACAGCAGGAAGTGCATCAACATAGACATTCAATACATAACAAACATCTCAAGCAACATGATGAAATGCACAGTCAGCTTAATACTCACCAAAGTGAAGTGCAGACATGCATTGGAGAACCCATCTGGAATACCCACTAGAGGTGTACACACAAGTGAGAACTGCAGGCTGGCCACAGATATGATGGAAGCCCAATGCCCATGTGTGATATGCTGGTACACCGAGCCATTCTTGCGAGCCCATGGAAAAGGGAAGCAGGAGTAGCATATGTGTCAGGACCCCAAGCAAAACACATATACAAGACAAGCCTGAATGGGCCCAGCAGCAACATACAGTGGATGCCTTCCGATGCCACAAAGCACCACACTGTCACATGTATGCACAATAGACAAAATAACATTGACAAAAATAGAATTAAAAAAAATACAAATAAAATCAAATAATCAATTGAAATAAATAAAATGAAAAGAGTAATGAAGGAAACAATATCGAAAACCTGAAAAAAACATAACAAATAAAAAGCAAAGTGAAATAATTGAAAAAGAACAGCTATATAACAGAAAAATTAAATCAAATGAAAAATTAAAATGAAAAGATAACATACTTACCAAAAACCATACAATTTTGATGAAAAATCAGAAATATTTTCAGATTAAAAACTGCTGTAAAAAGAAGAAAAAAAATTTGCAGGAAAAAAAATAAAAAATGCCCATATATGACCCGGGAGGTGGGGGGGCACCCAGGAGGGGGGAGGTACAGGGTGCATCTCTATACCCACATATGTAGATGTCGAGGTAAAAAAAAAAAAATCACTGGGCTCGGCGCCTGCACGGCCCGACCTATGTGGGAGATAGGTTGTCACCGTCACCCTCTGGAACTGAATCAGAAGGCAGAGGTGGTGCAGTTGACTCACCATGCCTAGTCAAGCCTTGCCCCTCAACGGTAGCAAGTGTGCAGGTCTGGTAAGCCAGGTCCTGGCGGCAATGAGACTGAGGTCAGCATGCATTAACTCATGTTTCACACATGCTTCCTCCTTCAGGGACTGACGTGTGAGACAGAGTTCTGCTTGAATGGCCTCACCTGACAAACGTAGTGACTCCAAGCTTGTACGGAGTTCAGCCGAGATGGTTCTTTGAAGCTGTTCAAACCTGTCTTCTGTTTGCCTACTCTGATCCATCATGAGGTCAGCTAGAGTAGATCGGAGGGCTTGTTGTTCCACCCGCAGGGCCTCACGGTGTGCCTCTGCTTGAGCATTAAGCGTTTCACGCAGCGCCACCATTTCAGCCCAGTGTGTCCTGTCATACGCCGTCATGCCCAGCCTGAGTGAGCGGCACGTGGACTGGGTAGCCCGCTGATGGAGCACCATTTGCCTAACAGAGGGGAGGATGGAAAGGGCCACACTTTGCATACCTTGAGCAATCATCTCAAATGCTCCCCCCTGTTGCTGTGCTATGGCAATCATGAAACGCTCCCACTCAGTTGACCCCGGTGACAGATGGCCACTGCGTCACCGGACACCAAACTTGATGGGCCCATTGAGACGTAGTCCTTGCTGGGTTGGAGCTGCCTGTGGCTGCAGGACTGCATCCCTCCGTCGACCTGATGCCCCAGGAACATGGCCAACTGGTGTTGAGTGTGACTGTGTACCCGTAACCACCACAGGTGGACATTCCAACCCTGCCTGGCCCCCTACTGCAGGAGTTGCAGACAGAAGACCATCCCACACGGGATCACCTACCGGCGATCACACATCATGATGCAGATCCGGCTCAACATAGTGGTCAGAGGATACATCAGAGCCTGACTCAGAGTCAGCTCTGGACACGATGGCCTGGAGCACCTGTGGATTCTTGTGAGCTGCCACCCCACGACCACCACTGGTGCCTGGTTGGTCATGTGAACTGACCACCGTGTCTGGTATGACATCTTCATCCTCTGCCGCCAGTGCATCATCACCTGCAACATAAAAAAGAAAAACAAGAACACGCACGTCAGTAGCACATACCACACACATACAGTTCACAACACTGACATACAAATAATGAAACAGCCATGTCACAGGCAAATCAAACCCCAACGTGCATCCAGTAGCATTGCAATGCAGGGCCATTCCAAAAGCAGTAAAGGATGTGTGCAAAATGTGAATGCAACACATGTATTGCATGTTGCACATCACCTGCATCACACACAACCTCTAGAGGGCCTACATGCAATTCAAAAATGAGAGATGGTAACAAATAGTCGGTCCTAGCATAAGCATGTGTTACCACACAGATAGACACAGCTAGAAATGTAACCAAACACACCATGATACATGTAACATGCATGTTCATGTGCAGCACTCAACTACAATCAACTATGCACAGTACATGTGTCATAGGAGGCATCTACGCTAGTGCATTTCCAAACTGTGATGGGAGGGACATGGGTACATACATGTCAGGTCAACATCACACAGCACCATCATGATTGCACGTTGAAGGGCTTAACTTGGCACATGAGTGGGTGTGTGTGTTGCAGTGTATGTGTAGCCCCTCAACTTACAACATCAAGATGTACGTAGTGATGACAATATTCAAACATTATGGCAGTGTAACGGCAATTGCAGCCATCATGTGCAAATGGCATTCACCAGGTAGCATGGTTTCCGTGAAACACTCGCCCTATGGTCAATAGCAGGGAGGTACTGCATGGCAATGACATGTTCCACGCAGAACTGTGCGTTGCCAGACAGTCTAGTCGTGTGTTTATTGCATTTCATCAGTCAAATGTCTCTACAGCCAATGAGAAGTGGACATGATGGAGGAGAGTTGAGGAACCATCCATAGTACATCCATACATGTAGAAGACAACACCAGTTGAAAAGTGGTCATGGGCCTGTAACTGGGGGGCCATGGCCATGATACAGATGTGCACCGCACAAAGACGTGCGTGATGACACACAGACCTACAGTGAGCATGACATCGCTGTCCTAATGAGATGACACTTGGATCATCCAGGAAATATTCAACAATGAGCAGATGGTGAAGGACACCTAGGGGCATACATGGAATGCACATGTAACATGATCCTGCACATATGTGCATGGGGAGCCACTGCCATCAGCACACTTAGAGTGAGCCAGACTGCACCAAGGACAAAGGATGCATATGACATGAAGTGACATCTCATCAAGATTGCATACGTACACAAGTGGCTCAGAGCGCAAACAAGCAAATGGAGGGGAACAAGGGAGAAAAGGAATTCAAAACAACTATCATACTGGGCACAGTGACATACAGAACACGCTAGTGCATGGAGAAGGGATAAAGGGTTGAAGACCCAGGAAGGGGGAGAAGGGGAACGTGCCAAACAGAACAGACCAAAGAAGGAAAATGAAGTGCAATGATAGAATGTCCATTCAAATAGTGGTAGTGCAGCCAGCAAGTGGCAAGTGCAAGATGATTTGGACAGGGCAAATCTGATGAGTGCAGACAAAGAGTGCTGGACTGTATGGGGACAAGCACTGGACCCATTGATATGGGAGGCCTGTAGGCAGTGCAGCAGGGAGGCAGGGTGAGCAGGTAGCTGAACCGATGGACAGAGTGTGTGCAGGGGGGTTGTATACGAATTGTTCGTATTACAACTGTTCGAATTACAATTGACCTTTTCACAGTTGACCGAATTGTGATGGTCAATTGTAACATATATGCGGGGGGTAACCCCCCGCAACCCCCACCCAACCCAAAACCCCTCCAAAACCCCATATATATATATATATACACATATATATATATATATATATATAACATGGCCACGGTAGTGGCCATGTAGTTATGGTTAAGTTGCTGTTTCCATAGGAAGAGCACTTTTTGGGCGGCTTATAACTTCGCTCTCCCTGGACGGAAACTTTGCAAAATAAGTATTTGGGTCACTCTGAATTTTTTTGCAAAGTTTGGTGAGGATTCGTCCAGGGGGGGCAAAACTTTTTTTTTTCCCATAGACTGAATGGGAAAAAAATGTTGCTCTCGTCTACAGCCCAAACCGCTGGACGGATTTTCACCAAATATCTGACCAGGAGCAGCGGCTTGGTCCCGAACGCGTGCTTTTGCAAATTTGGTGAAAATCCGTCCAGTAGTTTTTTTTAATGACCAAAAAGTAGGTCAAAATAAATTAGTGATATCTGTGTTCGGTCCGCGGACACACTTCCCTGTTCGCTCTGTGGACAGTGTCCTGATTGGCCTATCGGCTTGCGTGATGTTCGCGGACATGCAACGTGTTCCCTGATTGGACGGCGTGGAGCGTGAAGCACGTCAGATTTTCGGTAGCGCCCGCCATCTTGGATTCGCGGTCGTCTGCGGACAGCGCAGTGAAACTTTGTTCAAAATTTGTATTTAGTAGAGTGTGTTGGTGTGTAGGAGTGTTTGGGGAGGGTGGGAGTGTATGAGATAGGATGAAAGTTGTGTTTTTTATGTGTTAGACATTCTTTTTGTGTTCGATTTGTCTGCGGACATCACGGGTGTTCTGAAATGTTCTAAATAAACTGAATGGGGGGTGTTCTGAGGACCCAATATGTGTCTGTTTTGTTCGCAAGCAAACTGAAACTGTTCTAAGAACACTCGCAGTGTCCTGAAATGTTCGCAAATAAACAAAATGGGGGTGTCCTGAGGACGCTGTCCGTATTGTTCGTTGTCAAGTTGAATATGTTCTAAGAACACTTGCGGTGTCCTGAAATGTTCGCAAATACACAAAATGGGGGTGTTCTGAAGACGTTGTCGAACACTCGCTGTGTCCTGAAATGTTCGCAAATATGAATGGGGGTTGTGGCTGACAAGTTGAATGTGTTCTAAGAACACTCGCGTTGTCCTGAAATGTTCGCAAATAAACAAAATGGGGGTGTCCTGAGGACGCTGTCCGTATTGTTCTCTGTCAAGTTGAATGTGTTCTAAGAACACTCGCGGTGTCCTGAAATGTTCGCAAATAAACAAGATGGTGGTGTTCTGAAGACGCTTCTAAGAACACTCGCAGCGTCCGGGGAATGTTCGTAGGCGGTGTCCTGAAGACGCTGTCCGTATTGTTCTCTGTCAAGTTGAATGTGTTCTAAGAACACTCGCGGTGTCCTGAAATGTTCGCAAATAAACAAAATGGGGGTGTTCTGAAGACGTTTCTAAGAACACTCCCGGTGTCCTGGAATGTTCGTAGGGGGTGTCCTGAAGGCGTAGTCCGTATTGTTCGCTGGCAAGTTGAATGTGTTCTAAGAACACTCGCAGTGTCCTGAAATGTCGCAAATAAACAAAATGGGGGTGTCCTGAGGATGCTGTCCGTATTGTTCTCTGTCAAGTTGAATGTGTTCTTAGATTACTCATGGTGTCCTGAAATGTTCGCAAATAAACAAAATGGGGGTGTTCTGAGGACACTGTCCGTATTGTTCATTGTCAACTTGAATGTGTTTTAAGAACACTCGCGGTGTCCTGAAATGTTCGCAAATAAACAAAATGGGGGTGTTCTGAAGACATTTCTAAGAACACTCGCGGTGTCCTGGAATGTTCGTAAGGGGTGTCCTGAAGGCATAGTCCGTATTGTTCGCTGGCAAGTTGAATGTGTTCTAAGAACACTCGCAGTGTCCTGAAATGTTCATATGGGGTGTCCCAAAAAAACGCTGTCCATATTGTTCGCTGGCAAGTTGAAAGTGTTCTAAGAACACTCATAATGTCCGTGGACATTAAAAGTTTCCATAGACCATAGTTGAAATGTTTGACTCTATGGATGTGATATGCTGCGGTGGTTGTTGCCAGGGCATAGAGTCTTGGGTGCATGGCCATTTGGCCATGCACCCAAGACTCTATGCCCTGGCAACAACCACCGCAGCATATCACATTCATATTTGCTTATAACTTTGGGTGAAAAACAAATGTATAAGGAACAAAGGTATTAGATACTATGGATGTGATATGCTGCTATGGTTCTCCTTATTATTGTATACTTACTGTTTGGTCTAGTAACCGGAATACATGTATTTCTTGTTATTTCTGTGATAAAAGAAAATAGCATGTTAGTATTAGTATTTTGTAATGACTTATTACATTGTATAATCAATATACTTTTTTTTTTTTTGGACCCTCATATTTAGTAGATTACAAATCAGAGTACTGTGCAATTTGCTCAGTTTCTGTATTTGTTGCTAAAATCATTGGGTCTGTGGGAGAAAAAAAAATCCATGTTGGATTAAAAAAAAAACGTTTTCTGTTATGCTACAGTTTATTTGTTTGTTTTCAGTGTTCACTTGTTGTTTCTGGCTAATGCTTTATACTTTGGCTTGTTGTATTTTTTTGGAGCAGTAACATATTATTTATTTGTTTTGATATTATAAAATTTTGGAGCAGTTAGATACCAATTGGCGTATTCTAACTGTCTATTTTTTTTTATATATTTTAGTGGTATTGATTTATATATTTGGATATTGTTAAATATTGGGACAGTTAGATACCAATTGGCGTATTCTAACTGTGTATTTTTTGGTATAATTTAGTGATATTCATTTATCTGATTAGTTGTTGTAGAATCTTTGAGCAGTTAGATAGCTTTTGGAGTATTCTAACAGTTTATATTTTTTTAACACAAGTTTACTTAGGGTTTAAATACAGTTTAGTTATCAAATTTTGGTTTTAAGAACATCAAATAAGCGTTTGTAAGATTTCCTGGTAATCTCTGCTTTAGAGTAATGGTACTATCATTACATTCAAACCATCCACATTTCTTTTTTATATATGCAGTGTAGTGCCCTGAATTGGTTGTGGCTCCTGCGTGGTAGATTATACCTATTGTTGTGAAGGTTTTCTTACCAAGTGATATTTGACCATGTGTGAATCCAGTCAGCTTGCAGTTGTTTTGGTACCATCTTCATTGTAATGTAGAAGCATTAGTATTATGTATTTACTATGTGTTTGTATTACTAACGTGGAGCGATTATCTGAATTGCAGGTAGAGCATAATCTACCATGGTTTGCATTTTGTACAAGTCGCTGAAATGGAATGGATTCACAATTTGGTATTGATATATATATGAAGCGTTCATTGGGGATTTCTTCTTGTGTCACATTGTTGGAGAGAGTGCATGTATGTTTCCACATGTATGAAATCGGAAAGATTTCATTTATAGGTATGTTTTTGTTTTCCAGTACTTGTAGTAAGTACATTAGAAATTCTTGTGGATCTTCCTGTGAATTTATAGTGAATTTCACCATTCCAGCACAGAAGTCCAATTGTTGCCTTATTCCATAAACACTATACGTGTTGTCAGGATTGTTTGCTGCATTTCTGTGAAGTACTAACATTTGCAAACACAATGGGTCTGTACTGTGTAAGTAAATGTTGTCAACAATTGGTGGTAATTGAAATAGAATATTCACTGCTACATTTGCGTAGCAACTTACACCAACTATATTTGAGAATTTAAATGGTCCAGGTAGTTCTGTATCTAACTGCTTTTTTTGGAGTTTGTCTTCCTTCTTTAAAGAAGTACCTGGTTTACTTTCCCTAATTGATTCTTTTTTGCTTGTGGTACTTGATGAAGTATTAGTTTATTTTACTCTCTTTGGAGGATTTGCAGTGACATCCTGTTGCATTTCTGTTTGATTTATTTTTCTTTTATAACGTTTTACTTTTTGTGGAACAGAATATGTGTTTAGGTGGGGGGTGTATAGTGAGCGAAGTCTATTGTATTCTAAAATGCAAGGAATATCAGTGTTTATTTTACTTGCATCAAAGTTGATTAGAAATAGACCGTTAAGTGTACGTAAGCGTGATAGTGCTACATAGCTCATGCCTTCTTTAAAGACTGTGTTACCAATATCTATCATTGCTTTGTCTAGGGTAAGACCTTGTGATTTATGAATCGTGACTGCATATGCAAGAGTTAGAGAAAATTGTTCTCTGCGTACATACATACCTTTGAAGAGAAGGAATCTAGCTGTTGAGCGTCCTATCCTTTTTACTTCTGAAAGTTTGTCAAAGAGTATATTGACAAACTGAATTTTGTTGTCGCGTGGGTATGTTTGAAAGCCAACAACTGTACCCAGTGCTCCATTAACTAGTCCTTGGTCCACGTCAAGGTTACGTTTAAGCATTACTCTGCAATTTAAGGATAATTTTAATATCTTTTCTAAGCCTGCTGTGTTTGAGATTGATTTTTCTAAACTATTTAGTCTTGTTGTGGCTTGGTCACACATGGGTAGTGTCATACCATGTACATCTAGTTTGTCTGTGGCGCTAATTTCCATGATTGGTTGCATTTCTTTACTTAGCATGATTTCATTGAATTTGAAACAGCTTGCAAGAGTTGGCATTAAGGCCATACAATTGTCATTTTTGTGGGCTAATTGTTCCATAACATCTGTAGCACATGCATTATCGCCATGAAGTGCATTATTGTGCCAGGTTTTCAATATTGCTTCTGCTTCTTTAGAAAGTATACCAACTCTGATACTTTTTGAAATGTTGGCATAAGTGAGATCTGCAGATTGCCGAATGTTTTCTGTTAATTCTCTGTATTGGAAATGTTGCCAAAGGTTGACATTTCCAATGCTGCCAACAGTTTTATGGCAGAGTTTGTGTCCTAATGTTTTAAAAATAGGCTCACCTTTTACTGGTGTTAATTGAAGCAGATCTCCAAAAACAATAATGTGTTTTCCTGCAAAGAGCTCTTCATAGTCTGTTTTGAGTACTTCTTGTAATCTGAGGTGAATAAAAGCTAACATCAGGTTGGAGACCATGCTCACTTCATCTATTAGTAGCATTTTCATTTGTTTCAATACTCTGCATAATTCCATTGCAGCTTCTGCAGAAAGTTTGTAATAGTCTAATTTGTTCTGGTGTTCTACTGGTAATAGTAGTAATCGGTGTAATGTAACACCACCTATGTTGTAGGCAGCTAAACCAGTGGGGGCAGTGACAACAGCTGACAGTTTGTTGTTTGTCAATTGTTGAAGGAACTTACTAATGATTTTGATTAGGAATGTTTTGCCAGAACCAGCTTCACCACTGACGAACAGTAGTATAGGTTTACAATTATGGCAGAAACATTCTTTACACCATGTGCAATTTGTTTTGTTACTTCTTGAAAAATGCTACTTTGCTCATTGTTTAGTTTTGATTGTAGTAAAGTTAAGTCTTCCTTATCTTCACACTGACACACAGTGTTTTCTACTTCTATCATAGCTAATTCTGCCTCATTTATTATTAGTGGTTCTCCCAGTGGTTCTTGGCTTCCTGTTACAGAAGGTTGACTTCTGTCAGGAGTGTCCTTATCTAGTTGGGCTTGGAGTTCTTCTTCGTGTTGCTGTTCATTGTGCAACATTGTTTTGTACTGTGTAAAGTTTACATCAGTTATAGTGCTTTCATTTGCTTTGAAAGCATCCTCATATGAGTCGGAGCTATCTAGTAATTGTTCTTCTTTTCTCCATGGTTTGAAGAGTTGTAGCAGGTACATGTAATATACTTCTTTATGTTGAGGAGTCTTTAATGACAATTTGATATGATTAATTAAATTTGATTTAGTGACTTTAACTAAGCTGCCTTCACAGTTTGTCACTCTATATTTACCTTTTTTTCATCAGGTTTCATATTATTTTTTTATGTGTAGTTTTGGGCTATGTGGTATAGACACATGTTTTCCAAAGTATTACTTATGTTTGGGTAGTATGTGTCCAATAAATTGTTTTTTAAAATGTCTTGGCTGTTGGGATCATGTTTGGCTATTGTTTCTATATCTTCATATGATTTTAGAACTCTTTTTCTAGATTTAGCTAGACCAAGACTTAGCCATACTATATTTTCAGATTTACCATACAATGCAGTACCAGTTAAACGATCAGCTGCTTCATATGATCCACATTCTCTATGAGTGAGCATTTTTATGCCCAAGCTGTATAATTTCTGAGATACTGTTTTATCTGATGACAGGTCATTCCAGAGGTCTTGGAGCTCTGTCTTTTCTGCTTTAGTTAAGTATGCTGTGATATATCGTGCAACTGCAGTAGAATTGTCTGCAATGTACTGCACATCTATGTTTGCATTCCATAAGTGGGCAATGATTGCATTATAATCATTGATATATTTTTTTTCTTCTTTTCTTTTTATGTAATATGTATTTTTAGGTGACTTACCTTTAACACTATGTCTAACTGAAGACATGAGGTTGTTCACTTGACCTGTATTTGTAACTGGTCTAGGGAAACCAAATCGGCATTTGGTGTAGTATTTCCCTTTGTTTTTGTATTTGCGACGACAATATTTTCCACATTTGTGTCTTTGAAATTGTAAAATGTGTGCATGAACATCACTATTTGTGGCTTCTGATGGAATTTCACAAGTGACATATTTTTCAATAAACTGTAAAACAGTGGCATCACTGTCTTGACCAAATTTAGGAGCATCTTTAATCAACAAAAGCATGTGGATATGTGGTGCTCCTCTGGCTTGGTATTCTTTTCTCCAAAAGAAGTGTTGCACTTCTCCAAGGGGAGGAACAGTTTTATTACAAATAAAATGTAGCATAGCAATGAAGCGATGGTGAAAATATCTTGAAACATTAACAGGATCCAAAGAACAAAGTTCTCCAGGTGTTAGTATATCTATGTTTGTTTTGTTTTTATTTGATATGCGTAGGAAATCATGCAAATCTTCCCATGCATATTCTGCACAACTTAATGTAACAAACCAAGTGGGTGGGCCAAGGTTTCTGATCATACAACGTATATCTCCATGACGTCGAAACCAGTACTCTTTAGTACCACGCATATTTGCTAATAGATTTGTAATATTTGATTGTAAAACCTCATCCTTTTGTTGCACTTTTTCTAATAATTGTGTAGCTGTCATATTTTGAAAGTGTGATCCTGATTTTAATATGTGTGCAACTCCATAACATAAAGTTGCTAGTTCACTTTCAAAGAGTAGGTGGAATATGTACTCCACATTTTGTCTAAATCTGGGATCTTCAGAATACATCCGTAATGAGCGGTATTTTGAAGCTGATATTTGAATAGGTCTATCATCATACCTTCATCATACCTTCCTCCTTTGCCAGTAGGAAAGAGTAGAGGAAAAGCACGTGCTACTATACTTTTTTCCCATATGCTGATTGGCGATCCTTTTGTTTGACGCATTTGGTAATTTTCCAGTACATCTTCTACGGTGTCATTACAGTGCATAGGATGAATTGTATAATGGTCTAAAGTATTTGATATTGTAGCAGGATCTAGTAGCTCAAATTGACCAGCTTCTTGTGTTTCTTGAATTATTTCAGTTGTATCTTTCAAGTTTTCTTCTGTATTAATTTCTTTGTAATATTCATTCTTCTCTTTAAGATATTGGAAGGCTTGTCTAACTTTATATAAATCTACCAGCTGTTCCCATATTTGTTTGTCTTTTGTAGGTACTCCATTTACTAAGATAATTAAAGATTGCTGCATTGGACGTTGCACTCCTAGAGTATGCACATGTTCTTTTAGATCTAATGGTAAATAAACTACTTTTCCACGAAGGCCTTTTACCAATTCAGAGGGAGGTAATTTTGCTGTTTTTGGTTGAATGCGTATTATTGCTTGAAATGGGTGTACTGTTTGAATTATGATGCTCTCATATAAATTAAGTTGTTGTAGGGGTTTGGTACTGGGTATAATTCCAAATTATTTGTGATAGCACGTGAAGGAGTTTGGTTGTTGTCAAGTTTTGTAGTGCAGTAACTGCAAAGTATTAAGGGCTCAGTTATTTCATATTTGTTTTCTGCTACAAGGTAGAGAGCTAATTCAAACCATTTAGAATCTTCATTGTCTTCTATTTTGTATGATAGGTCTACAGTTTTTGTGTTACTTTTATAAAAAGTTCTACGGCAACATACACATACATGGTTTGGTACTTCAGCTGATGTACTTTTAAATTTTAGTATTTGTTTTTTGTATGTGTTTAGCAAAAGGTTGCCATGTGTAGAATTGTTGCTTAATTGGTTTAAAGCTATTTCATTTTGTAAATGGCTTTCACTTCCAAAATATTTTTTCTGGATATAGTGAATTTCTTCAAGTAGGTCTTTTGCTGTACCATGTAGAAGGATGTTATTTAACTTTGCTAGTGCTAAAGCAGGACTTTTAGCATAGTACAGTTTATAGACTAGATTTCTTATAGTTGAATGATGTGTTGATATCCTTTTGATATCATGGAAAGTGGTTTTACAAGTAGGTCCTGTAATGCAGGCCAATGAATGTCCTTGTAGTCCTGTGTACTTGCGCACTGGACAGGTATCCATATTTTGCAGTAATTTAATTTTGATTTTGTCTTTGCTTTTTACATATTTATTGAGGAATTGGCGTAAAGATTTGAAACATTGTTTGGGAATGTTCCACATTGACGTGCATGGCCATTTGTACACTAGACGTTCTGATTCAGTTGAATGGAGGGGTAATTCTAAGTTTTCAGGGCATGTTTTTGTAAGGAGTACTTCTTGTTCCATTATGGTATAATTCACTTTTTCATAACCTCGACCACTGCTTTGTATGGCAATTGTATTTGTTGGCTTTTGTTTGTACGCTTCTTCATTAAAATATGGTTCTGTGCTCGTAGTGTGATTCCATTCACCTCTGCAGATACTTAAGAAGTTCTTTCTGTTGACATTTCGCTTATTGAGAAGTCTTTTTTGTAATTTAGTTATTAGTTTTGTTAGTGGTTTCATTTTGTTTAACAGTAAAATAAATAACTTTCTTTTGAGACAAATTCCACTGTCCATCAACGCTTCTAAGATTAATTTCCTACGATAGGTTTTAAGCATTGAACCTGATTTCTCTCCTGTTTTTATAAGATTTTGAAGGACTTTGTGACGGTACATTTTGGCTAAAACACTTTTCTTGGTATGCTTACTTTGCACTATATTAACATTTAAAGAAGTAGTTTTATCTGTAGTGATAGCTGATTTTCTGTGAATTGTGTTTTGGTTTGTTTTACATTTTGATAGAGGAGGCAAAGTTTTTGTACTTGAAACTTCTTGTGTTTCACTAAATGACTGTATTAGCTGTTTTGTTTCAACTTTTTTTTACAAATTCTGCTAGAGATGGATGCTTATGTTGGACACTTTTATTTTCATTTGCTCTACTTTTGCGTTGCTTTCTACTGACTTGACTTTTGGTAGGCATTCTTTAGGGTCTGTTGAAAAAAATAAAGAAGATATGGGTTGGGGTGTTCTGGAATGTATGTGTGCTGTGTGCATGAGTGTTTGAGTAAGATGATAAAGATGTATGTAATGGTGTGTGATTGTGCATTGGGAACTACAACTAGTAGGGATAGGTATTCTTGAATTTATGTGTTACTAAACTGGGGTTCAGATGACAAAAAAAGTAAGCTAGTGGTGTGGAAAAGTACAAATAGTAAATCTAATGTATACAATTAAAACAGTTGTTTGTTCTATAATATGAAAATTGTAGCGGTTCAGTTGGGTAATTTGTGTGTCCAAAAATAGGAATTTGTGGGCCATTCTGGCTGTAAATCGCTGTTTAAGACATGGAGATTTTTGGACAAAATGGTACACAATCTCTATTTTTAGGCACCGAAATAGCTTGTATTAACGTTATAGTATGTTTGATTAATAATACAAATATTATGGTGATATTCTACTTACTTTTTTTCTTAAATTAACAGGTAACTTCTTAGTTCTTCTTTGTTCTTCGAATTCGGCTGCTTCTTTTCAGGAGACTGGTCTTCACTGCAATTGTAAAAGCTTCAAATTAGTAACTTTGTTTGTATATAGCGCTGTTTTTAATTTAGATATTGATTTTTTTAATTGAAATCCTCAGTGCCTTCTTTAAAACCATTAAACTAATTTATTTACATAAGATACATTGCATCAGTTCAATACATATGATATGTTCTTAATGAACAAATTGTATTGAATGACTAACTGTAGCAAAAAAAAATATCTTTCCTATGTCTTGTGAAATTTATAATATACCAGTGAATACCACTATTTCTGTAAGTGAGCTGTTCTAGGTAATAGCGCCTCAATGTCATGTCTAAATTAACGTAATTAAGTAAATAAATAAATAAAAACAAAAAAATATGAAATTGTATAAGTATTTTTTTAAGATTTAAACATAGATTGTGCTTGCATGCAATTTTGTTTGAATATATGTAGTCTATATATTGCATTTAAAAAATGTTAGTTTAACATGATTTTAGTGTGTGTGTATAAAGAAAGTAAATAGTATAAAGGTTTATAAGTGATAGTTGATTTTAGGAAATTGAAAAAAATACAGTAAATTCATTTTACAGATTACACAAGCTAAAAGTCTGTTTGAAAATGTGTTCATCTACTGTACAGAAAATATGCATACCTGAAGTTTGTGTTCAGTATTTCTGGTAGATGGTGCTTGCCAATGATATGACACTTGTACTCAGAGAGATTCACAGTACATTTGCAGGGCTGATCTATGATGATGCAGTTAGATGTAGAGGTCTTGAATGTGATTGGTGCATGGTCATGTGATTTTTTAGCTACATCCAATGAGGGAATGGCAGAGAGAGTGAAGTGGAAATGGTAGAAGGGCTGTTCATGTTACGATATGTCCGCGGACATGGCGGTAGTTCACGGACATCGGGAGTTACATCCGGGAATTTTTGGGTTCAGAAGTCATGCAAATGAGACTAAGCACTGAAAGGGATTGGTCAGGAAAGTTTAGTGGGTGTGTTGTGCCAGGAGAGAGTTTCTCAGATACTCTTTTTGCTGAGAGAACAAAAGATAGCTATGGCTGTGTGTTTCAGAAAACAGATTGTTTGGATTTTGGGAGATTCGTGGATACATTGGTTGAAGGTGCATGCAGAAAGCTGTGGAGTAGCTGTAGATCTTGGATTCCCACATGTGGAAGTACACTGACATGGAGTACGTGGAATGAAGTGGTTGGACTTGCTACCTCTCTGTGCTACTGGAGACAGAGTAACATCCAGACATAATTGTAATTCATTGTGGAGGGAACAGTTTAGGACATGTGACTGGAATTTTTTTGCAATTTGCTATGAAAGAAGGACTTGGGAAGGTTATGGACATGTTTCCTAATTCTCAAGTGATATTTTCATGGATTGCGCAGAGACAAATGTGGCTTTGTTCTTCTTCATTTGGTCCACAAATGGAAAAAGCAAGACGCAATGTTAATAAGGCTGTTTGTGCCTTTCTAAGAGATTTTGGCATGTCCTCTTTTCACAATGAAAATATTATGTTTCGTAGTACATACATTTTTCGCAGAGATGGAGTCCATCTTACTTATGCTGGCAATCAGATTTTTCTGAGAAATGTACAAAATGCATTGCGACCTTTTTTGGAATTACAACAACCATTTTGAAGTAGGTGTTAAGCATTTATAATTTTTTACTTACAGACACCTCGCAAAGGCTCTTTTCAGAGCCACCACTTCTTCCCAGAGAAAATTGCAATGTTTGTGATGGGGTAGTAACCCAATTTTTTAAATGTTCGCGGACTTCTAAAAAATACAAAGGGCCCTGCTTCATTTATTTTCACTTCTATTTTTTAACTGTGAAAGGCGGCTCTGAAAAGAGACTTATTTTATTTTTTTATTTTTGATATTTTGTTTTTTTTTGGTTTTTTATACATGACATACTAGGAGAGGAGGGGAAAGGAAGGTAAAGGGGGGACACCAACCACAGGGATAAGAAAGGGCGAGCTGAGAGAGGAAGATGTAGAGTGGGTTTTATTTGGGTAGTGAGCAGATCTTCTCGTGCTCTGAGACGATAGTCTCAAAAGCACTACGAAGTCGCTCCCCCCTGCAGAGTACTGTGTCACAGTACATACATACAACTGTGACCCTCGAAAGGTAAGGGTCATCAGCATTCTGTATGGCCTGTGAGGCAGCTTGAGGAAGACACTGTCCCACAGAGGTGGTCCTTGTGGTGACAGGATCAGAAACAGAGGATGAAGTAGAGGAAATCAACCTGCTACGTTCTTCGCAAGGTACAACCCTGCGAATAGCCCCAGAGTGAAATGACCTCAGGTGTCGCTTCATAGTAGTGGTCCCAAAGCTGTACTTACCGTGCTTCCTGCGACTGAGTATCATTTTTCACTCATTGCAGGTAACATGGTTCGCACGAGCCTTAGGAACATTCCCATGAATGGTAAATAACCGCCACACCCAAGACTCACGCCTAGTGCGGGTAGTAGGGATTTCCTCTACCTCATTCTCATCATCCTCTTCTTCCTCCTCCGCATCCTCACTCCTGTTCCCCTCTTCAGGCCCTTGGAGAGGTGGTGGTGGTGGAGGGGGTGGGGTGGTGCTGAAGCAGGTGCAGCACCAGGTGGCAGTTCTACAGCCAGGGATGCCATCTCGATGGTGTAATCAGCAAGTTGCTGGAGAAATAGCTGTGCTCTGAAGAATAGCCAGAAACACAATGAGAATAAGCTCTAGGGCGTGGTCTTTTATAGGGGTGCTTTTGCGCGGTCTGCGGACATGCGTGCTGTCCGCGGACAGATCGAACACAAAAAAAAGTTTGAAAAGTTTCAAAAGGTATGTAGAAACTCAGGATTACTATGTGTGACTTGTGCCATGGTGAGATTTTATTGAAAAATATTATGGATTCATTGAAAATGTACTTTTAATTTGTTCGGGAACCCTAACAGTGTCCGCATTCAGAACACGCGATCAGCGTGGGCGCGGTCATATGATCCGTTCGCGAACAAGTCCGCGAAGGAAGCGCATGTCCGCAGGACACCAAATGCACGGAGATTGGCTAGCGCATGCGCGTTGATGTTCTACGGACACTGTTCGGGTCCTGAACTAATTAAAATTGCGTCACACGTGAAACGAACATTTCAGGACACTGCGTGTGTTCTTAGAACAGTTTAAATTTACTAGCGAACAGTAAGGACAGATATAGTGTTCTTCAGGACACGTTCCATTTCGTTTATGTACGAACATTTCAGTACACCAATTGTGTTCTTAGAACATTTTCAACTTGCTCGCGAACAGTACGGACAGGTATAGTGTTCTTTAAAACACCTCCATTTTCGTTTAATTACGAACAATTCAGGACACCGCGTGTGTTCTTAGAACAGTTTGAACTTGCTAGCGAACACTACGGACAGATATAGTGTTCTTTAGGACACTTCAATTTTTTTTTTTTAACGAACATTTCAGGGCACCGCATGTGTTTTTAGAATAGTTTCATCTTGCTAGCGAACAGTACGAACAGGTATAGCGTTCTTCAGGACACCTCCATTTTCGTTTATTTACGAACGTTTCAGAACACCTGCACTGTCCGCGGACACCTACATTGTTTTAAAAAAAAAAATGAAACTATTTACAACACAATATAAAAATTAAACTTTATTTAATATATATTAATAATTTATGACAGAGAAGGTGAGGCAGAAACAGAAACAAAAACAGGAGAATTAAGGGTTTCATCATGATTGTTATTAGTTGAAGAAGGGATGGAAGTCTCATCAAAATGTTTTGGGTTATGGAGAGGGTTTGGGGATAATTGACTGGGATATGGTGAGGAGGGACAAGTACATGTGGGGCAATGGTACGAGGTTTTTGGTTTAAAATGATCTTCCACAAAAGTTTACAAATTATTAAAATCGGTCAACAATAAATCAATTTTTTCTTCTATACTGTGAAAAGTGTTATCCATAACAGGTTTTTCTGAAGTATTTTCTATTTTGGTATGCTCTGTACAAAAAAATATATATATATGTTAAATGTATACAAAATAATAATAATTAAATGGTTTATATTATAAAGTGTTTACCATTAGTTTCACTATCTTGTGACATTTCTTCATGTGGGAAATGTTTCTCTAGCCATTCCAGAGTACTAGACATTTCTGTGAGAGAAAAAAAAAAGATAATATGTTTTTTTATCTAATACAGAAAGTTTATAAATATATGAATAAAATTAAGTACACTTACTATTTCAGGTAAGATATGTCCTATGTACTCAGTGGGTCTGCTCTTGTTCTCAGTTCTGTTGTGTTTGTGAGGTAATTATGTTGGAAGCCAATTTATTTTCTTGTGGTATATTCCATTTTAGAACATAGTGCATTTAAATGAATGGTTAGTGTGTTGTATATATGGGTTACATTTCTTATGTATTAGTACATATAATGTGTTTGTGTGCTTTTTTTTTAATTTGTTTAATGTTCCTATGTTATGATATAACAATCAAACATACCCCCCCAGAGTTTTTTAGGTAGTGATACTGTTCTTCGAACATGTCCGCGAACATTAAATTAGTTTGCGGGCATCAAGTACAGTAGAAGAGATTCAGTCAGTTCCATATGATATGTATATAAAGTGAAAGTCATTATTGTTAAGTTGCACTACTAAAAACCTATGAAATTCAATGAAAAAACTTTGTTAAAGGGACATAATGGTTAAGTTGCGCTACTAAAAACCTATGAAATTCAGTGAAAAAACTTTGTTAAAGGGACGTTATGGTTAAGTTGCGCTACTAAAAACCTATGAAATTCAGTGAAAAAACTTTGTCAAAGGACGTTATGGTTCCAAGTAAAACCGAAAAACCCTTGAAATTCGCCAGTTATGGTAAGCTAAACAACCATAACTCGCGCCACCACCGTGCACTGCTAATACTAACACCCAGGACATCAAAGATGACATCACAAATGCCATTGATGACATCACTGATGACATCACATGTGTATGTACTTTTCATGAAATATGTGTACAAGGGATTCTTATTATAATGTTGTGAAACAAGTGTCAAGGATCATTGCGATAAATATCATACCCTAATTAGTGCATTGAACGATGCATTGATATAAATAGCATTCTATTATGGGGTTCTATCTAGTATACTAAGCTACTCATACAGAAACATAACATTGTGTGCAGCGTACAAGATGAAGGTTTAATATTCGTAATGTTAATATGTTGAATAATAAAATGATAATTGTTTTCTTAATAGATTTTTGTGTACTGTGAAATATGTAATAAGTAGCTAATAAAACACATGTATTACATAATTGCATTACTATAGACAAAACACAAAGACACAAGAACACATACCAATATGGGTATATACAGGGAAAGTGAAGTTAGCAAAAAAGCACAAGTAGTAGCAGAAACAATTCATAATTTAACTGATTATTTTCATGCAAATAAATGATTGCTCTGTTTCAAAGCTGCTATTTACCCTAGGTATATGTATCATTTGATGTGATTGGACCCTAAGGAAAGTAGTGTGAGTACGCACAAAAAGGATTGCTGTCTTTCAAGCTTGTGTCTTCCCGTATGTATATGTTTCATATGATGTGACTGGACTCTAAGGGAATTACTATAAGAACCTACTTGAAGGATACGTCTACAAATAAAATAACATTTTTAGTTCCTGACTGTTCCTGAAGAAAACCATGTGGCCTAGATATGTCAGCAAAAGAAAAAAGAGTGAGCCAGCCATGTGATGTCATCAGTGATGTCATCAATGACATTTGTGATGTCATCTTTGATGTCCTGGGTGTTAGTCTTAGCAGTGCATGGTGGTGGCGCGAGTTATGGTTGCTTAGCTTACCATAACTGGTGAATTTCAAGGGTTTTTCGGTTTTACTTGGAACCATAACGTCCCTTTGACAAAGTTTTTTCACTGAATTTCATAGGTTTTTATAGTAGCGCAACTTAACCATAACGTCCCTTTAACAAAGTTTTTTCACTGAATTATATATATATATATTACCAAAGCGATATATATATAAATATATATATATATATATATATATATATATATATATATATATATATATATATGCGGTCAATTGTGAAAAGGTCAATTGTGACCCTTTAAAATCGGTCAATTGTTCATTCAAACGAACAATTTGGTGTATACCTGCAGGGGCACAGTGCCATCAGAGGAAACTGTTCAGCTGGGTATAAGAGGGGCTAATGCAGGAGCAATAAGGAAGGTGTTGAGGTGCTACCAGAAGCAGATATATCTTCCCTCAAGATTCAACGTGGCCAGTTGGCTGTTCAAAAGTGAGTTCCCAGCTGTACACACAGATCTGCTCCTACCTCATTTATTAAAATAACGACTGAGCTTGAGGGAGTGTGGGGTAGAGGAGCAAAGGACTCAAGGGGGGAGGAATTGGTGGAGGGATTGTCGAAGGTATTTTCTACCCAGTCCCAAATAAACCTTGTGCACAATGCAGAGGGTCTGAAGTAACATCCTTGCATCCACTGGTAACCAGTAAAGGGGTCACATAGCTAGAAAGATGGGATCCCAGGGCCTGTGGCCAAGGACAAGTCTTGCAGTCCTGTACCGGATTACTGGTGGAGGGTGGAGGCCGGTCGATAATTGAATGAGACTGTCACAGTACCCCAACCTTGAATGAACCAGAGCTTGACAGACTGTGAGCATGTAGGAGAATGTTAGGGAGGGCACAGCACCCTTGAGGTGGTGGAGCAAGAAGTTAATCCATTCCAAGATACATCACAAATGTGTGTGTAAAAGGGATGTGTTGAGTCAAAGGTGACCCAGAGGTTCATGGCCTTGCAGGTGGAGGGCCAAGTGGGGCTGGCCAGAGATTGATTGCAAAGGATGGAAAAGGTGCATCAATGAGGAGGATGTCCGTCTTGCTGGCATTCTGACAGAGACCGTTGGTAGCACACCAATAGCAAATGGCAATGAGGCTATCGGAAATAAGGGAGGGACAAGAGGTGGTCAAGGGCAGCCAGGAAATGAGTTGGTTGTCATCAGCATAGCACAAGAATTCGTACAAAAAAATGATAATGCAGTAGTTACGAGCTGCCAGGTGCTCTTTGTGAATTGAGGCCCAAGGTTCAGACCCCTTGTGAACAACACAGGTGGAGAGGGAGAGTGAAGATAGGTAAGAGCCAACTTGTAGCTGGGTGGGTCACACATGCCAAACACACATGTCATTGAGTTACATGCATCAATACTCACCAGATGATGCATCATAATCCATCGTCTCTCCCACTCCACGGATTTGTTCCTCCGGGATGAACTCTGAAGCGATCTCCTCATGCTGAGTGAGTTCATCCTCCTCTGGTGGTGGCCCACCACCAGTCACCAGAGACATGGAGTAATTGGAGGCACGCTTTTGCTTAGCACTGCATCTGAGGTCATTCCAGTGCTTGTAGCAGTCCTGAGCTGTCCGCATCTGGAATCCCATGGATGTCACACCATCAGCAACATGCTGCCAGTGGACCCAACGCTGGTGATGTGTTGTATTGCACTGTGGGCCCACATGCATATCGTGTTGGTGTTCCGACACGTAGCCCACAAGGAAATCCAGTTCCTGATTGCAGAAAGGCTTCCTCCTTGACGTGCCGGAGGCCGGCGTCGTGTCTGGGGTCCCAGCCTCTTGTGCAGGAGCACACTTCCTCCTTTTGGCCGGTGGTACTGATCCTGAGTGGGCAATGTCACCCTGATCAGTGGGGGCAGTGGCGCTGGTGGACTGGACAAAGGCAGTTGGTGTTGGAATGAGGACAGAAGGTCTGGCTTGGGTCTGACTCACTGTGGTGGTGGTGTTGGCTGCATCTGCACATGCAGTTACCAGCACCTGGCTGCTTGGGGCAGCAGATGTCATGACTACCCCAGATACGTGTGCCACAGTCACAGCCACATTGGACACACATGACCCAAACCTCCGGACAAGATGGAAATCATCCTGGGAGTCCTCGTCACACAACCCAGCATGCGCTGCCTGACCAAGAGCCCGGGTGGGAGTAGCCACAGCTGCACCTGCAGCTACCACCACAGGTGGGCCTGTGACAGCAGATGTAATTTGCTGATGGGTGATATGGGCGCCAGGTTGTGATGCAACAGCTGCATCACAAGGATCCACAGGGGGTCGTGGCATGTCTGCAACAGCACGTGGCTGGGCATCCCGTCCCAGAGGGGCACCCCTGCCTCTTCCACCCCTGTAGCCACCCTGGCCACACTGGACTCCCTGTCCTCCCTGGTCTCCGTGCCCACGTGCGCGACCACGTCCAGCCCTGGGAGGACGGCCAGCTTTGCCGCCCTTAGCCTTTGGTGGCCTCCCAACTATGGCACCGATTGAAAATGGACTATGGGAGGTTCACTCAACAATTGTCCTGGGCAATTGGCTAGAAGGGGGCAGGGTACTTGATGGAATAGGTACCCCAGTGCCCCTGCAAGGCTGTCTGTGACCCCTGGGGAGAAATGACGGGTCACGCAATGCTCAGGCACCCCCCAAAAAAATGAACAAAATAAACAAATAAAAAATAAAAAGGAATTTAAGCTCACTAAATTAGAAAAAAAAAATACATTTGTGCACTTGACCCCGGTAGCCCACGTGCGTGAACATTACCTCCAGCAGTATGGTGTGGCACCCAGGAACACAAAGCACATGTACGCGTAGAACATGCGGGCTACAATGACCTCTAAACGGTACGCATGCACAGGGAGAACCACAGTGGGAAAAAAGCGTATGCGACTCACCGTCTGCCTTGCGTGGAAAAAATTTAAAAAACACACACGCTCTTGTGCGCGAAGGCAACACCCCACCAAAAGAAGAGGTATGGACTTCAGATGCTGTGAAGCAATTGCGTGTGATTCCAGCAGAGTAAACACACGCATCGGTCTCCACGAACAGCACGTACAATGTTTTGCTGGCCCGTGCTCACCTTTAACCCGTGCAGAGAGCAACACCTGCGCACGTAATGTCACATACGTGCTTAGGCGTTTGGGCCCTTTCCTCAAATTACACACATTCACACACGGACATGTTTTTTGGCACGTGCAGATGCACCCGTGTTGAGGGTAACGCCTGCGCGTATCAAGTCACAAATGCGCTTACGCGCTAAGGGCCTTTCCTGGAAATTACACGCTGACGTGCATTTTTTTCACGTGCCAAATCACTCTGTATCAAGCTGGCCACGCAACAACACACGGAAGAGCATGCTTCTGCCCAGAAGGCCATTTTCCTGCCCCCCAGAGCCCTGAGCATGCTCCCACCTGCCATCTGCTGCTGCCTGCCTGCTGGCCACGTACCCTGCTATTTGGTGCCTGCACGTCAGCCACCTGCAGGGGTCCAGTTGCTGTGACCACCCCTGCTGGAACAGAAGACTCCCGACTGGTATTCCATCGCTCCACAGCCCAGCCCCAGGACCCAGTTGCCCACCCACACCTGCCTTGGGGGTTGCCATGTCTGACACAACACCATCTGGCACCAGAACCCCCAGCAGAGAGGCAGAGGGCTGCCAGCTTCAGTGCCAATGAAGTAGGCATCCTGGTGGAGCAAGTCCTGGGGCAGTATGATGCCCTCTTTAGAAGTTCACGCGCCGACAATGAAGGATGGAAGAGGATCTGGAAGGACATCGTGGCTGCCATCAACGTGGATGGGGTGGCAGTCCATGACATGCAACACGTCCGGAAGCGCTGGGAGGACTTCAGGTCCAGGAGCCTCAGTAAGGCCTGGCGTCTCTTGATGGCAGTGGATGTTGAGGGGCGCTGGGTCCGCCTTACCAACAACCAGATGAGGGTCCTGGAATGGATACGCCTGGCGCTCCACCTCCAGGTCCTTGAGAGGCAGACCCGTCCGGAGTCGAGCGGTAAGTGTACATGCGTACTGATTGGACGCTGTGCATGTTGAGGTGTGCCAGGAGTGTGCAGGTTGGACATATGTCTTGGTAGGCCCATGGATGGATGTGTATGTACAGGGACATGAGCCTGCCGCATGTGAGTCCTGTCATGTGTGAGGCACATCAATGGTGTATGTGTTCAAATGCATGGTGGCCAAATGCATGTGTGGGTGCACACATTTTTAAATTTCTGTGTATATAATGCGGCATGGTTGTGGTGTGACACAGGGATGCTGGTTCCACCTTCATGTATCTGCACAATGTACATGTGCATGTGTGTGTATTTGACAAGTGTGCAACTGTGATACACCACGGATGCATGTGACACTGACATGTAGGAGGCTGATTGGCAGATGTGACATGGATGGTGATGATATCACTGTGACAGGTGGTGGAGATGTACAGATGCATGTATGTCTGGTGGCGTGTGTGCATATGTTCTGCCCTCCCTGTGTTGCATGTGATGTCAGGCTAACCTTCGGATGCTAATGCTGTTGTATGTGTAGGGATGGTGCTGCCTGCTGCATCATTCCTGTTGATTTGTGCATGTGTGTGAGTTCAAATGATATGTGTGTTGGGGAGTGTGATGCCATGTGTGAGTTTTACACTGCTACTCATGTGCAACTGTCATGTGTGTATCAGACCATTGTACAGTGCCCTGATGCCTGTGTTCTGTCTCTCCCTCTCTGCAGCGTCAACTGATGAAGAGGGCGGAGATGGTGCTGTGGAGCACAGCGGTGCGATCCCGCCAGCCGGAGACGCAAGGCCCAGCTCCCCTCCCGGGTTGTCATCTCGTCGGGGAGTGAGGAGTCTGGTGCCGCGTCCGTGGCCGCAGCTGCCGAGGGTAGGTCCAAGAGGCAGAGGTTGGAGGTGGACTCCTCGGCAACAGAAGGAGCAGCTGTGACCCCACAGGGACCTATGGAGGAAGATGGCACAGAGTCATCCAGGTTGGTGGAGGGTTTGGTTGAGGAGGAGGCTGTGGAAGGGCCACACACAGGGTCTGGAGGGGGGATTCCACTGGTGCTAGTGGTGCAGTCCAGGGGCAGGGACAGGAGGCAGCACAGGCTGCCGCAGAGGTGCCTGTGTGTAATTCTGTCCCCGATCCTGTGACTGCATCATCCCGCACCAGCAGGGATGCCTTCGTCCAGACCCGTTCTCAGGGAGGGGATGCGCGAACAACAACTGGCCTTCCTCTCCTTGCGGATGTGGCAATCCGGGACCGTGTTGAGCCTGTCCTGGCTGGGGTGGCATTGTGTCTACATGGCATCTGGGATGATGTGCAGGGTTTTCGTGGGGACTCTGCACGTTATTTCGGATGCCTCATTGACCGTGTCGACCTACTAGGACGGGTCACCAGTGCAGGGTTCCTCCGTCTGCTGGACCTTGTACCAACCCCCTCCTCAACTGAACCCCCTATGTACCAGTCGTCCTCCGTGCCATCTTCCGGCCCAAGTATCACCTGGGTACCCTGTGGAGCTACCTCTAACCCAGCGGCCAGGCTTGTGGAGGATACATCCCTGCCACAGTCGGGAGTCGGAGGTCCATCAGGGGTGGCCACCCCAACAACTGGACCCCAGCAGGAGGAGGACATGCAGGCATCAACAGGCAGGGCACATGCACGGCAGCAGCAGGCTCAAGGTGGGAGCGATGATGGCTCTGGGCCATCAACATCAGAGGGGCAGGCATCGGCCGGAGGGGAGGAGGATCCTGGATTGGGATTGTCTTCAGCGTGGCAGCGGTTGGGCCAGCAAATAGATGCGGAGCAGCGGCAGGGGGAAGAGGCACAGCTCACTATGGTCAGGGAGAACTCCATGCGCAGGGCGCTGAGGCGGGCTGAGTGCCTCAAGGAAATTCGCAGGGAGTTGGAGCTGGACATGGCATTATCCCTGCGAGACCTCGGGGCCAGGGAACAGGCACTCCTCCAGGACGTTGAACAGGAATTCGATGATGCCCTGGCCTGGGAAATCAACAAGTGAGCCGTAGGACTTGCCTGCCGCCATTGTATATAGTTAATTAGTGTTAGGTTTCCTTTCTATTTTTCATTCATTTGGGGCGCATGGACTATGCCCCACCTTTTTGTATATAGTTATTAGTTAGGTAGGGTATTTTGTAGGTTTCCTTTGGATTGTTGGGCTCATGGACCCTGGATTTTTACATTGTACATAGTTCTGGACTGCATTTGACTTGATTGATTTTTTTTTACCCATGGAGCAATGGTTTTCTTTTTTGTTTACCTTTGGATTTGGTTTGATGGGCGAACGCTTTGGAGCCTTTTTCTTTTGGATTTATTTGGATTCTGCATTCATATATTCTTCATTCATTTTGGACCTGCAGCCTTTTGTTTATTATTTCTATTATTTTGTGATTTTCTTTCATTCCCTTGCTTTTGTATTTAATACATTTTGGTTTCATACTTCATTTGTGTGGTATTCTCTCATTGGTTTCATGCATGTCACGATGTGGGTTTTCTCATTCACTTGCACCCATTGCGTGTGAGTGACGGACATGTATTGATGTGCATACTTGCCATTTGGGATCTATCATGACATGGGGATTTCAATGTGGGGTGGATGGAATACTTGGTTGGGTGTTTTGGACTGGGGTGGCGTGGGGTGGGATTTGGGTGGCCATAAGGGCCATGAGTGTGGATTGTGATGATGTGTTGGGGGGACATGAGTCGGGGCCTGCTGGCAGGTGCCCGTCAATGCTGGGTGGATGAGGGTGCAGGGGGACATGAGTCGGGGCCTTCTGGCAGGTGCCCGTCAATGCTGGGTGGGTGGGGGTTCAGGGGGACATGAGTCGGGGCCTGCTGGCAGGTGCCCGTCACTGCTGGGTGGGTGGGGGTGCAGAGGGACATGAGTCGGGGCCTGCTGGCAGGTGCCCGTCAATGCTGGGTGGGTGGGGGTGCAGGGGGACATGAGTCGGGGCCTGCTGGCAGGTGCCCGTCAATGTTGGGTTGGTGGGGGTGCAGGGGGACATGAGTCGGGGCTCACAAGTGTGCTCACAAGTGCATGGTGCCATGTGGGCTGACTGCAGGGCATGGGGGGGGTTGTAGGGTAGTCCCCTGTGGTGTGGGCTGCCTGCAGGGCATGGGGAGGGGGATACTGCACACCCGGGAGGGTCCACAATACCAAATTGCATGTGAAACTCCCTGCGCACCGCCGAAATACATGTACCCCGCTCGCCCAGGGCCTATCGCATGTGAAACTCCCTGCGTACCCCACAAATACACATATCCCGCTCGCACAGGGCCTATCGCATGTGAAACTCCTGCGTACCCCACAAATACACGTACCCTGCTCGCACAGGGCCTATCGCGTGTGAAACTCCAGACGTCCCCCACAAATACACGTACCCCACTCGCACAGGGCCTATTGCGTGTGAAACTCCTTGCATATCCCACAAATACACGTACCCTGCTCGCACAGGTGTGAAAATCCCTGTGTACCCCACAAATACACGTACCCCGCTCGCACAGGGCTTATCACGTGTGAAACTTCCCACGCACCCTGAAATTCACGCAGGCTGCCCATCCACACTCCCCATGCCCCACAGGCAGCCCATCCACCCTGGCCATGCCCCACATGCAGCCCACATCACAGGGGGTACTTTTTACACGCTATTTACATGGCGCGAGCGGGGTACGTGTATTCCAAGGGGTGCGCTGGGAGTTTTACATGTGATTTCGCTAGCACGAGAGGGGTACGTGTATTCTGAGGGGTGCGTGCGGAGTTTTACACTCATTTTCGCCAGCGCGAGAGGGTACGTGTATTCTTAGGGGTGCGCAGGGAGTTTTGTACACGATTTTGCTAGCGTGAGAGGGGTACGTGTATTCTGAGGGGTGCGTGGGGAGTTTTACACGCATTTTCGCTAGCGCGAGAGGGGTACGTGTATTCTGAGGGGTGCGCAGGGAGTTTTACACGCGTTTTCGTGGTTGGGGGCTGTATGCTCGTGCACTGGCCTTTGCACCATGTCTTGGATTTGTTCGGTGTTGGGGGCGTAACTGGCGCTGCTGCAGGGTCACTGCGCCACTCTGTGCCATGGCTGGTTATGGATGTTAAAATCCATGAATACGCTGTGCGCTGAAATGGGTTTTGGCGCACGCGGCTGGTGCAGACTGCCGCACGCACACACTGTGCGCCAGCCGCGTGCACCACTTGTGCACTGATTTCTATGAATTACCACCTAAATATTTGTATTAGGCTATGCACAAGCAAAATTAAACAGGTTTCAGTCAGTCGTTAAACTGTATTTCAGGGTGTTACCCCAATTAAGTATTGGGGTAAGTATTGTTAATACAACAAAACAAAAGCAAAAAGAACCAAACAAATACCTGGTCAGAGTTAATACCAAAAATGCAATAATAAACACACAGAATACACAAAGTATAATGCACCTAGACAAGTTTGTACCTAATACTAAGAGCAACAGATGTAACATGTATGTATAAGTGCCCAAAAACGAATTACATTAGAAAGAAACACATGGTAAAATACAATTCCAAATGGCTTTTCTGTTGTGGAATCTTAAATCTCGCAAAAATGTAAAACATAATATAAAGCAATTCAAATTAGCATTAAGTAAAATGAGCAAAATCACTTCATTCATCACCTGTTTAACTACATACACGTTGTATGCCATTAAATGCATTTGCATAAAATATTGCAAAGCCTAACCATTTGCCAACTGACAGAACAGATTTTCGAACACCTAAGAGCGTCTCGCACAATTGATATAAAATACTGTGGCTGTGGGAAGGATGGTGCTGTTTTTTTGTGGACCCACCATCACCCTTGCACAGCTTTGTACATTGCGCTGGGATCACGAAGAGCAGGGTGACAGGGAACACAAGTCTGTATTTGCAAAAAATGGAATTATTTTCAGATTCACTGCAAATCTAAAGGATTTGCACTGCATCACCCCGCCTCTTTGCATTGTGAAACGAGTAAAAGATGCTTGCTTCATAATGCAAATAGAAATCAGCATTGTGAGAGCAGGAAGTTCCAAAAAGGCTAGAGGTGGTGCCCAGGCACCTTTCATACACCAGCTGCAACTGGTCTTGATGTAGGTTCCCTTAGTCACAAATGGGACTGGTGTACATAAGGAGGACTGAACTAGGAGCAGCATTTAGATGTTCCTTGATCTCCAAGGGCTCATGTGGATTGAGCACAGGGGCAGGGTGCCGGTCACCCGAAATGGCGCTTTTCAATTACAGTCCTGTTTCCGGTGTGGAAATGTGTCAAGAAGCCCCAAGACTGCGGGCCATTACCGCCTAAGGTAATGCCCCAGAGCCCATAGTTACAAAGTTTTAAAAAATGGCTGCTGTGGGCAGAAAACATAGTACATTTTCTCTTTGCGTGGCGGCCATGGGAAATAAAGAAAATGGCCACCATGGAAGGGAAGAAGGGACTACAAATAGTCCCTTCTCCCTTTCCATGGTGGCCATTCACGTACATTGAAAAAAAAGTAAACTGAAACAATGGCCACCATGAAACAGGGAGAAGGGACTGCATGTGGCCTGTAAAAAAAAAAGAAGACAACGACTGGCAAGAAGTTTGCGCACGTACGTGAGCGGCCTGATCATGTGGTAAGGATCGCAAATGCACCAATCGGTGCATTTGTTTCTAGTAATATAACCCGCGCCGGGTACTAATGTATAATAAGAATTGCGATGCTCATACACTTTTCATTTCTGGGCATTGGAGGGTGGAGAGTGATCTGAAATGATTCTATGGATCGTTGGACAGATTCTCAAAAATGATCGCAAATTAAAGATGTGCAGAGGATGCACTTTGTTCATTTGCGCTCATTATCCACATGCTCAGAGAAGATGACCTTTGCATTTTAGGGGGGCTGTACAGTAGTGGAAAGATGCGTTAGCCCACCCTTTTGCGTACATTAGTGTTGAGAGCACACCCGAATTTAATGTATGACTATCTCCCAATGGTTACTGGAAGTGCATTGCACAGAGAAATTGCTTTTCCATGCCTGTTTCAGGGGATGGAAATTCAAGCGTCTTGAAGAAAAATGCATGCCAGAGTCCGAAATGACCCTGTCTTGATTTGTGCATCCCCTGACCTGTTTCTAAAAGTCGCAGGGGAATGTGCCTTATTTCTGTGCATGTAAATGTATTTATGTTTTTTGTCTTATCTGCGCCCTCAAGCCTTTGGGTTAGCAGGTGCGCAATATAAATAAATAAACGTAAACAGAAACATAAACGTAAAAGTGCATCCAACTTATGAATTTGGGATGCACTTTAAGTGTGCAGAAACACCCCCTGCAAACAGCATCTGAAGGGGTGCATTCAGATGCGCTTTGTGCATCGGGCTGCTCCTTTTTTTGGTGCATAAGGAAGGGGAGCATGTAATGATATCAAACTAAACAGGTTATTGGGAATAGACAGCAACATAATAAATGCATTTTTTTTAAATTATTTGCGACTATAGTTTTAGTTTAATTATTTTGTTATAGAAACATGGTTAGAAATTCTTTTATTATGCTACCAGAATATTATTGTCGTTCAGAGTGCTTCTGTGCTAGCTCGCATTCCTCTTGAAGAGTTTACCCAGTACTCTGCACATGCTCTCTTAAAGAGGCGAAAGAGGTGTGCCATTAATTTTGTGCCGGTTTCACCTTTATGATTAAGATCACTGCTCGCTTAGTGTAGGGCGGCATAGAAGTTTCATTAACCACTCAATTTGTCACACTGGTATTGGTGCATAGCTAGGAATTCATGCTGCTTATTGATCTTTTTATCGTTATTTTTGTGAAAGTCAGCCAACCGAGTGTGAGCCAGGCAGTAAGAACGATTCTGCTTTTTTTTTCTTCAAATTTGTGTTTCTCTAATTCAAATTTGAATTTTAGGCTATTTCATAAGAGTAGATAATTATTGCAACTCTACCGATCTGTGGATCCAGTTGGAATTACTGCCGTTCCAGCCTATTGCTTATCACTGAGGGCTTGCATTATCACAGACACTCCCAGAGACTAATATACCAGAGGCGTGTCCAGGGAGTGGCCTGGGGTGGCACGTGCTACCCCTGGAATCTGATTGGCTACCACAGATGCCACCCCGTTATCCTAAACTATGATCATTATCTGTGTGTGCGTTCATACTTCATGCCACCCGTGCAGTGCCCCACTTGGACCTACCCAGTAAAAAGAGGCTGGACGCGCCACTGTACTTTACTGCAAGAAGCCAATTTGTCCCAGTCACCAATCTTGATGTTGTTACTCTGGCAGAGAGGGAGGCGAGAGGTGTGTGCACTAGCCAAAGTACCCAGGGGAAAGAAAGTTTGCAATCAACACATTCATACAGTCAGTGTACAGCCCTGGCCTGTCGAATCACAGCCTTTTGATAGGCGGTAACTTTGCAATCAAGAACATTTTGAAAACTAAAATGTATAAAAGGAACAGTGTTAGAGTGCTTTGCGCCCAGCTCCATTATTTGCTCACTTTTAGCCTTCCCAGTAATGTGCCATTATTTTATATCTTTTGTTCTATGTTGCACTGGGTCAAATCTGTTTAAAAAAGAACATTGCACATTTCAAGCAAACAGCGTGTTTGAATTGAAGCCCACTGTATATCTTAAATGGTTACACTTAAAATATAAAGTAGGGCCCTGGCAGAGAGGTCTCAGTCCAGCTCACAAGAGCATCCCTGTGCTTTGAAAGTACCTGTCGGTACCTCTAGGTGTCTAATGCCCTGGTTATGAAGCTGGTGCAATAGTCGTGCAATCGTTTATAGAAGCTTTGTACAAGTATATATGAGTCTAAACCCAGCACAGTATGCCACTATGTACCATGCACTATCTTGGGGCTGGCATTACATGCCTACACTGCAGGATAATAGACCATGTGAAATGTTGTGCATGTCTAAACCACGCTGAGGGCCAGTGTGGTTTGCATCTAGCGCCACACCACAGAGCGGTGCAATCAGTGTTCTTTAAGCCATATTAACAATGGGGCAAACAAGAAATAAATGTGTGGCAGGTGCCTCTCCCCCCCCCAGATGCAGTGTATTGTATCAGGGCAAAGAGCGCATCGCAAGTCAGACGGCATTAGAGATTGTCACTCTCAATGACAAGTACTGTAGCATTTCACAGTTCCTTTTGACCCGGAACCCGAATGAACCAGACAGCATGGCACAGCATAGCATGCGCCAAAGAAGACACCATTGACATGTCACAAAATATCATCACATTTCTTCAAGGAAGCAATCAAGATAGCTTTTTAATTGGGTATCAGTGTTGGTTTGACAACATGTCTTTCGAAGGAACTCAATTAAATTAGAGCACTTAAATTGAGTCCATTATCAGTGATTCACACATTGAGCAATTTCTGGGAGACACAAGAGGGTGGAGGGTTTTAATAAACCTTTACATTATTAAACAGCCGTTATTGAAATTCGAGATCCTGAAATGCCTGTTTTGTTTTTTCGCCAGCACAGTGACATTTAATCTCTTTTAATTCCTTCTACATCAAGATTATCTTGTTGGCCAAAAAAAGAGAGGAGTGTTTTCATTCCTTCAAATGTCAAAATTTCATTAATTGTTTGGCTCCAAGACACCGCAGAGCCAACGCATCTCTCAGTTGGTTGGTCGCGAGATCTCCGCAGGATTAACGGCGGTTTTTAATTAAATTAAAAGATTCTTCCTTGTGCGACCTCAATATCATTTCTAAGTGGGTGCCACCTCCACGCAGGCTTTGATAAAAGACAGACATTCCTGAGTTCCAGAGGCACACGATCTTATGCTTTCTTTTTTCTCTCTCTCTTTTGAAGCGTGCCAAGTAACATTTTTCTTTTTTTTGTGTGTGTGTAATCGGCTGGCCTTCTGTTTATGAAATTATAAAATACAACTGCGTGTAGAGCGTCCAGCACAGATGTGCTGCTTGGGCGTTGGTTGGTGCACGCCAGGAAACGCAATTAGAATCCTAGAGAAACTCTAAATACAGAAAAACAGGAGTAGTCAGGGCCCATCAGAGTGTTCCTACGAGGATAAGGAGTGGACACCTGTCACGTGAGAGTTGCGTGGACTGGTATACGGAATGCGGAGGCCTCACGCCTCACGCCGATGGTCTGGGAATGTGATTGGCTGGAGGGTGCTTATGAAAGGACTGGTGTGGCTGGTGTAAGGTCACCCAGAAGTCAGCAGGCTGGCAAGTGACATTCTGAGCCACCTGGCTATGACTCTCCAAATGGCTATATGCATTGGGTGGCCACCTGCCAAAATGTAATTCTCTGATCCGCAGCAGGATTCATAAAGCTACTGACTGAGCATGGGACAAACAAACTCCTCAATATTAGACATTTTTTACAACTCGGGTTGTTCCAAACATTAGTGGTTCGGGCAGGGTGACTTGGGTCGTTAGCACTAAAATAGTATTACTAGGACATATGTGATTAGATTTCGGAGAAGGGGTAGGAGCCGAATGTGACATCTGGCACATGCCACAGCGTGCCAGCATGCCACCAATCTCTGGACAGGCTGATGTAAAATGTACAGTTTAAGAGATTTCAAGCACATTCAACAAGTGAAAAATACCCTCTCAATCATTGTGGGATTGTTTTATATTAAAACACTTTCAGCAAATGCATAGTTTAAGCACTTAGATGCCCCAGCATATCACCAATCTTGGGACTAGCTGAAGGCAAACTTACTGTTTAAATGACTTCAAAGACATTAAACAAGGGAATATAAAGCCTCACAACCATTGTGAGATGATATAAATCAAATTTTAAAAAAAAATATATTAAATTTCGATAGCTCCCTCGAGCTCACACCCTTATGGGCTGTAGTGGGAAGTTCTACCATTTCACCAATGCTTTAGATGGAAAGTTTCTGGTGCTAGTTCTTATGACCTAATCAGAAAGCAGGGTCTGCAAGACCCTTTTGGTGTCAATTCTAATGGCATGCCACCTAGATATTTCTTTATATCTGCTTCAAATCCGTTTTTTCATTGCTTCAAAATTACTTCAGGCATCTCACCTCTTAGGCTCTTGCCTTATATTTCATAAAATACAGTAATTGAATGGTTGAAAGGACTTGGGAAATCCAGCATGCCACCAATCTCGGGACTAGCTGATGTAACATGTGCAGTTTAAATGACTTCAAGGACATTAAACAAGTGAAGAAATAGCCTCACAACCATTGTGAGATGTTATAAATCAAATTTAATAATAAAAAGCCTGTGCGTCACCTTGCGGCTGCTAGCTGTCTGTCTCCTGTGCATTACACAATATGACCTGGGTAGAAGTAGAATTCTCTGACAGCAAGTAAAGCAGAGAAGGGCCTTCAAACATTCTGCAGGACCCCTCTCTGGGACAGCTGATGGAGAAAGCAGCATGGGCAGGTGTTGGGCTGTTATCCCATAAGATGGACTTTCTCCTGGGCTGGGTCGCCTTTTCGCAAGGGCTGACAACTGTGAGGCCCAGAGCATGCAAGAGACAATGGCAGGAGGAACATAAGGCCAGTGGCAAACCACTGTCGGAATCATGCATAGGACACACAAAATAGTGGCATGCTAAGGGAAAGGTGTAATGGTAGGGACAAGGTGACATACCCATAGCTCTCAACTCACACTCTGCACGCCCATTCATTCCAATGGACGTCTCACCCACCAAAAACAAAATCGGGTGATTTCACCCGCTTTTGCAAAACAAATGGTTGAGAGCTATGCATTCCCCTTAGCCCACAGAAAAACCAAGAGGGCACTGAATGGGATTCCAGCAGCACTGAGAGTTCTCACCTTTCTGTGAGCTTGGCCACTCCTCACGAAGGAGAACCGTGCAAAAGGCACAATAAGAGTGTTTAGAAATGCAGAGATAGTTCCCTGGTCGACCCCTTTCATCCAGACCTGCTACTCACCCCCACTTAAGGCCAAAAGGTACTTGAGCAAGCGACTGCGTGCGCCTCTAAATAGGGAGGTGAGAGTCTAATTGAAGGCACAATATCCCAGACCTTCTCTGCCGGATAAAGTAGCGGACACTCTGGAGGTGGACTCATTCATGGTGAAGCACACCAAGGACCTGAAAAGGGCATTGACCGCTCATGGATAGAATGCCAGGACACACTCCCCGATTCCATAGGTCCATTGGCCAAGATCATTAAAATGGTGGAAGAGACCAAAGAGGCCCTGCCTATGGTTGTGCATATTCTGGCTAATTGGGCACAAAGAGCAGTTTGTTTAATAAGTAATACCAACTGTACGATAGCAGCGGAGTGCAGACGATCGATTTTAGTAAAGATCGACCTGAAACTCAGGAAGTTGGCATCCTTTGAGGCCTCTGCAGAAGCTAAAGGGCTTTTGTTTGGAGAAGCTTTTGTCAAAGACATGTCCAGATTTGTTAGCACCTTTGCTGCTCTGGACAAAGGTCAGACATTGTTAAAAAGAGTGTTTGTGCCCTGTGTATCTGCCAGGGCGGCAGAAGCAGAGGCGTCTCCGCCAGACGCTTAGGAGGCCAGAGGCCCTATAGAGGAGACAACTGGTGACAGCAAGAAGACAGAAAGCTTAATCCTTCCTTCCCCTCCCGTGGAAGAGGCAGGCGTCGGGGCTGGCACTGCAGCAGCAGGTGAGAGTACAGCTGTATGCACACAGCGCAGCAGCAAGCAATGCAATTCCCGCGATAGGTGGTAGGCTAGCAATGCACCTAAGCGCTTGGGAGGAGCTTACCATGGACTCTTGGGTCGCAGAGACAGTGCAGGGGTGTTGTCTGTATTTTTTAAAGAGCACAGACAAACGAAACTGCAGCAACCTTTCACAATTTCAGAGTGTTAGGCAGAATCACATGCAGTACCCTTTGGGAACACTACATGCAATTAAGACTACAAGTGCCAGTACAATTTCACCTTTGGTACAGCCCTGTACTACACAGTTATGTGGTAGCATTGGCTCAGCAGCCAGACTTATCTCAAGAGTTTAAGTGAGCAGTAGAACAAGTTACACAAAGGGACCAACAAATACAGTGGTTCAAACAAACACTTACTCAAGGTTTCTTGGTAAAAGAATATACATTTATTTACACAGTCAATTAGAAAACATTACACTAGCAAGAGCAGCTTAATATCATACACTAATACACCACAATACACAACCAATAAGTTACTGAACTAGTTCAGTTCCCCTCAATTGGGAGCAAAATGACACTTCAGTTACTTCAAGAAGGGGTAAAAAGACAAGGTTATAAGAAATGCAGCCCAAATACATTAATATGTAGGGTAAACGGTTTTAGTTAACTACAACCAGCAATTCAATTAGATAGGCCTGGGTCAAAGTCAATGGTTCAGAGTCTTTGTATAGGATAGCATAGTTCTTGTAGATAACGGTTAAGTCTTTGCCACTGTTCTTAGAAGAATTTGGCTAGGCGAAAAGTTAGACAAATGTTTAGGGAAGGACCAGCCTTCAAAGAGGGGAAAGTTTCACAAACTTTCTCTGTGGTCGAAAAGATTTCCGGACGTGTTTGCACAGTACCTTTAAAGTGAAGAAGAGCTGTAGCTGAGGCAGTTGTTCCTGGCAGTTCGAGCAGACCTCGCTGTGTAAGAGGATTCAATTCAACACTACAGCTAAGTCAATGCCTAGTCTGGGATACTGAATGGAAACCCTTATTGATATATCTTTACGTCCAGTTCATGCGTTCTGGATGACTACCCCTATATAACACCCCTCTCTTGGAATCCCCCTGACCCCACTGAGCCAAGAAGTAGTTCTGTTTTGCAAGTTTAAAAGGTTTATTTGATAATTTAAACAATAGATATATATATCACACTTTATAATAAATTAATAATTGAATATCACACTTAATCTGAGCAGTAATCAATAATGGATAGTCCGGCACTAGCACACTTCTTTATAATCAATGATGAGTGGTTATAGGATGGATAAGATAGCAACAATACTTTTATGGTTTCAAATGGATGCAAGGTGGAATGCAATTGCAGTACAGAAATACTCAATATGATTTCAACAAAACAATGTAATCACTTTTCTCTGGCAATCCACTCCCCCCTTTATGCAATGCAAGGAAATGGAAGGAAAGCACACAGTTCTCAGAAATGCAATCAAATGTAATTCAGTTCACCCCAGCAAGCTTAGACTACAGAAGTTTGAAACACAGGCCCAAAATGCTTTTATATGTGCTGGCAATGAAGTGAAAAATATGCTAAAATGCTTTTAATCCCCTCTAGAGGTTCAGGGTGAGTGGTATCTAGTTAATATTAGTCCAGGCTCACTCTGGCAATGATTCAGGGATGGTTCTTAAGAGGCAAACAAATTTTTAGCAAGGAAGCTGCTGTTTTCACACGTGGCTGGATTTTTAACCAAATCGCAAATCGCGGTAAAATTCGCGAGTGCGAGAATCGTGATTACGGCAAAAGTATGAGGAGTAGGAAGTCGGTTCTAGGCTTGTTGAAAAGGTGAGATTCTAAGCTTTCAGATTAGGTTACAGCTTGCAGATAGAAAATGACAGGTGACAGCTTTGCAAATGACAGGTGACAGGAGGCAGTTCTGGTTAGATTAAAATAGATTGAATTATATTATTTTAACTAAGAGATTGGTTCTGCACAGTTCTGCTAGGTACTCACAATATATTTAGAAATAGGCCTCGCCACGGATCTGGTCAGGTTTTGGACTGCACTCCGGTCTGGTCTCGTCACTTCACAGTGATCTGGGTCAGCTCTCTGGTTCTGCTAACAGCGGTCTGGGTCAGCTCTGCGCTGCTGGTCTAGCCTCTCTGGATTCTGGATACTGCTCTGCTTTCTAGGTACTGCTACAGGTTCTGGAGATTGATGGATTTGAAGTCTGGATCTCTGGATGTGAAGTCGTCGATCAGCATGCTCCGCAGCAAATGGAATTGAATGTTTCTATCTGTCCTGACTGTCTGCTTTTATGTGTTTTGAAAGTGGCTGTGTGTGCAGCATCACTAGCCAGCCCCTCTTTCAACTTGTCATTGGCCCAATTCTCCCCTCTCCCATGATTGGGGAAGGAACTGTGAGTCAGAGTGATGCTGTAGGTTTTATGGGTCAGAGGATCCTCCCCTGGTCAGTTTGCCCACAAATCTATATTTGATTCAAAATGCACATTTCTCAAATACATAGTGGTTTGTCATTGCATGTACATATTACACATGAGGTAGTCTCTGTCCCAAATCTGCTCTTCCTAGGAGCTTGGGTTCAAAAATGGCAACATATTTCACTTTTTAGTCGGGTTACCAATATTGGATTTTTCCCCGCATTTACACAGATGTGCCCATGGTGTGTGGGCATTAGGTGGTGGAGTGTCAGATTTTTAACATACATACATTTAGAGTAATATCCTCTTTTCCGCTAAAACCCCCCTGAACATACCACCGGGTCCTACCACGTCTTCAAATGTGCACAGAAAAATCACAAGAATAATGATATCACTTATATCATTTTCACAAGTCTGCTCTATGAATGATCCATCTTTTTAGATTCATGTTCTGGCCCCAAAGGGGTGTGGTTTCCCCCCAGCACAAGGTTGAATTTCTGGTTTTTCCAGTTCTGCCAAGCCAGCTTGCTCTCACAGGCAGTGCTCCTCCCCTTTCCTTCCAGGAGGAAGCCACTTTTACGACCCCCCCCCCCAATAAAACATTTGCCTGAGTCAGGACAGGGCTTTGTTCAATTTCCTGCAGAGCCCAGGTAATTCAATCAGAGAAGTGTCATATCCCTTTTGGTGGGAGCAGCAAAAGGCAGCTAGGCCTGGGAACACAGCTGTTGTGCAAGTCTCAACTCCTGTCGGGGGTAGCTGGTGGGCAAAATTCAGTTTCATTAAGCCAGGTTTCAGATAAAATGTCACTTTTTGTTCCCCAGTTTAAGTCAAGACAATTTTTACATATGCAGCTAGAATGCTGATTCTAAGTTCAAAACTATGACATTTCAACAGTGACAAACTATGTGACACTCAAAAGTAGGTCACTCAGTTAATTTAAACATTTTCGATTTTTGGTAGTTTTAAATCCAGTTTCAGTTAGGCTGCTGCAGACCTGCAGAGCTCAGCCAGTCTTGTTATAAACCTTCAAGTCACTTCAGAATATAACTTTACATTGTATCCACCTCTTAGTAAGTCTTTCTTTGGCCTGCTTTGGGTTCATTTATTCAGTTTTACCCAAAAGTCTGGTGTTGTTTTAAAACGCCGGCTTTCTGATAGTGGTGAGTACTGGTAATGCAACCATTTTTGGGATTTAAGAAAATGAATTCCCCACAGTTCTAGGTTGCTTTTGGCAATCAGCATTGCCATTCCCTACTGTGTGGGTAGTCCAATGGTGGTTTTAGGCAGTGCCCTTCTGTGCCCATAACATCGTCAAAAATGGGTGGCAGCCTATTCTTCATGCATTTCCCTGGGCATTTTCTGGGAAGCTCTGGCCATCATGATGTTTGCAATGCCAGTACTGCACAGTTTTTGTGGTAGGGCTCGGATGCATGGGTAAAAACATCCCACAAGCCCCCCTCTTGTGATGGCCATTCTGTTTCACTGATGGAACTCGCAAGATCTGGGATGTTTCCTCATCTTCTTCCAATAGATGGCACAGTTCAGCATCTTTTTCTCCATCCGGTCGGATCGATCGGTTCTCCTTGCCGGTCCTGATGGGAGTATTGGGCGGTACACTGACCCCTTGCGTCTCTGCTCCCAGTCTCCGGATCGTCCTCCTTGGCCAGTCTCCAGGTTTTCTTTCTCCTAGGACGACAAAGGAAGAGCGGCAATACCTATTCATGAACATTTCTCCCCCACCATTGATATAGTGGGGTGGCATATATATTTTAGAACTCAACAGATATGAACATGCACATTTTTTTTAAATTAAGAGACAGGAACACATAAACTTGAGAAACACAGAATTTGATAGGCTATAGGTAGGATCTTTTAGGGTTGGAATTGAATTACTCTGGAGCGGTACCCTCTGGGATTACCGAGGACTCCTCCAGTTGCTGCAAAGTGTGCCTGGGATGGCAACACTTCAACTGGTTTATGTGGACCCACTTGTCTTCCCCCTCTGCCAAACCGCCTTTGGGGATGCGGATCTTGTAGGCCACAGGGGAGACCTTGTCTGTAATCTCATAGGGTCCCTTCCATGTAGGCAAAAATTTTCGCTGCTTGGCCTGGTTCCTTTGGAAATTGTATAGATAGACCCGGTCCCCCACCTGATATTCCTTCCTGGAAGTTTTCAGGTCATAGTGGGTCTTCATACTCTCAGCTGATCTTTCTAGATTCCGCTGAGCATAGGCAAAAGCATGCTGAAGGTGTTTCCTTAAATTCTCCACATACTCATGAGTTGTGGAGGCATTTATCAACGTTTGCTCTTGGGTTCTGTAGAGTAAATGCTGAGGAAGCACCATCTTGCGTCCAGTCATCAACTTAAATGGTGACATTTTGGTTGCAGATGAAGGGGTAGATCTGATGGCCATTAGGACCAGAGGTAATCGGATATCCCAACTTGGCCCAGAATCTGCCACAAACTTCTTTAATATGCTCACAATGGTTCGGTTGTATCTCTCCACTGCTCCAGAAGAAGCTGGCCTGTAAGCAATGTGTAGCTTTCTCTTGACCCCCAGTATCTCCCACATCTTTGTCATTACTTCTCTGGTGAAGTGGCTACCTCTGTCTGACTCAATCCTTTGAGGTAGACCAAAACGGGAAAAGATGTGGTTAATCATCAGGGCAGCTGCTGTTTCTGCCTTGCAATTTGGGGCTGGGAGACATTCCACCCACTTGGTAAACAAGCATGTCACAGTCAACATGTACTTATTTCCTCTAGACGAGCGAATCACAGGGCCTACGAAGTCGATTTGTAAATCTGACCATGGCAGTGTCATCCCCCTCTTTTGGAGAGGCGCCCGGTGTGTGAGGGATGTTGGCTGAAATTGTGCACACACAAGACAACCCTTCAAGTATTGGTTGAGGTCCTGGCCCATGTGTGGCCAGTATGCAACCTCTCTTAAGATTTCCAGTGTTGTGTGAAACCCCCTATGACCGGCGGTGGCCGCATCATGGGCGTGACTTAACATCAGGCTTCGGAATGAGGTAGGAACCACCCACTGATCGTGGCCAGCTTTGGATTTCCTTACCAACAAACCGTCTTGGATCCGGAACATTTTTGGAAATTTCATCAACACTCTAAGGTCCTCTTTCCCGTTGTAATCGGTATCCGTCAGGGGAAAGTTCTCAGGGTCCTCAATGTGTTGGTAAAATTTACTAATTATTGGATCCGCCTTCTGAGCGGTAATCAAATCAGCATCAGGGGTCTCCTTGCTCCATTGGGCAGTTGACAGATCATTGTGAGCATTTGTCTGGGACCTAGTGATAGCAGTGACCTGAATTTCCCCCAAGAGGGACTCTATTTCTATTAGATCCACTTGGATGGCCCCGGTTTTGGCCAGCTGATCAGCTAAGTCGTTTCCAGTTTTGTCTGGTCCCTCTACTTTGGAATGACCCTTGATCTTCTTCCAGTAGATGGTCATCCCATTCGAGGTGACCAGATCGTCAATGGTTTGGATCAACTTCCCATGTTTCAAGGGTTTGTTGTTAGCATATAACATGCCTCTGGTTTTCCAATTAACCAGGTGCTCCACGAACCCGTTCCGTACATAATAAGAATCTGTGATTATGACCAGTTCGTGGAGTTGATGTTGGACAGCAGTGAGGATGGCTTGATGCACAGCCATCAATTCTGCCACCTGACTACTTCGGGGACCAATTTTGTATCCAGCGGAGGGTTCTGGAAACTCCTTCACCCATGCATTCCCTACGCCAGCCACCAGTTCTTTCTCCCCGTCGTTGTCAACATGGTAAGAGCATCCATCCACATAGACAGTGGGCATTCCCTCACACTTGTCTTCTTCAAAGACTTTGTGTGGGGAATTAAGGTATGCCTCCGTGTTGTCCTTGATCTTTAGACTTTCGTCCTCGAGACAGTTTTCTCTGGCACAATCATGCAAGTCAGCCAGGCCTTGCGCGAGGGGACTCTTCTTGTTTTGGCCATATCTGACCTCCACAGGAAAGCCTTGCATTGACAGAATCCAGGAAGTAATTCGGGAATTACTCACATTTCCGGCCTGGATTCTGTCACTTTGGAGATATTGCAGAGGCTGGTGTGGAGTCTCCACTATGATGTGTTCCCCCTGGATAAACGGGCGGTAATTCTTCAATGCCCACACCATTGCCAGGAGTGCCTTCTCACAATCGTTGAATTTTTCCTCCACAGAGGATAAAGTTTTGCTCGCATAGGAGATTACTTTATTGACCTTGTCATGCTTTTGGTATAATACCGCCGTCAAGCACGTATTAGAGAACCCCGTCTCCAGGAAGAACTCCTTGTTTCTGACAGGGTAAGCTAGGCAAGGCGCTTGTGAGAGGCTTCTCTTGAGTTGTTTTACCGCCTCGGCTTGTTCTGGACCCCATTCCCACTTGACCCCCCCCTTCAGGAGATGAATCAGGGGTCTGGTGATCTCTGCATAGCCCTCAATGAACTTTCTGCTGTAATTAGTCAGTCGAAGGAGGCTCCTTAGTTCCCGCAGAGTTGCGGGATCTTTCAGTTTCTGAAGTGCTTCCACTTTCTTTTCATGGGGACAGAGACCCTGAGGAGTAACCTCATGCCCCAAGAAATTAACACGGGTTCTACACCACTGTGCTTTCTGAAAGGAAAGTTTTGTTTCGGCGGCCCTCAACTGGGTCAGAACATAACGGATCTCCGCTATGTGTTCCTCCACAGATGAACTTTTGATGAGGACATCATCTACATAAGACAGGTTACCCCTCGCACCCAGGTCGGGCATGGCCTTATGTAGGAAAATGTTGAATTCATTGCCGGAGTTGAGGTATCCGAAGGGAGTCCGGGTCCATGTATACTGCTGGCCCCCAAAGGTAAAAGCCAGCTTGTATTGGTCCTCCCTACTGACCGGCACGGTCCAGTATCCGTTGGTCAGGTCTATTGTAGTGAATACCTGTGACCCCTGAATCTGGGCCATCCCTTGGTCAATGTAGGGAAGAGGCCATCGGGAAGTATGGACCCGTTTGTTGAGCTCCCTAAGGTCAGCGCAGAGTCTCCACTGGCCGTTTGGCTTTAATATTCCCAGCACCGGATTATTGAAGGTGCTGTGGACGGGACGGATTATTCCCCTGGACTCAAGGTTCTTAATTATTTCAGTAAGGGACTCCATTGATGCGAGAGGCAAGCGATATTGCTTCACAAACACTGGAGTCATGCCAGGGTCCGTGGGGATTGTTGTTGTGTGGATGTCGGTGCGACCACAGTCATATGAGTCTACCGCAAAGAGATCTTGGAAATCCAAGAAGACTTGTTTCAACTTTTGCTTCTGTTCCAGAGTCACACAGGCATCTGCTAGGTTGACTCTCTCTTCCACCATCTGCCTGAAGCCTGGAAAGACTTCTGGTTTGGCTATCTCAGCGGCCTCCTCCAGCTGGGTGGAGAAGTCCCTGGTCAGAGTGCTGATTTGGACTGGAGGCTTCAGGTGGGAAAGGCAGCCCTCATGGACCTGGAAAATCACCTCATCCCTCCTGAAGTCACAAGTCACATCTTCCTTACCATAAGGGCAAGAAGTGTACACCAGGAAGTTCCCCCCATGGCGGGTAAAAATCCTGTCTGGTGTTGTATTGTCTTCACTGTCACTGTCAAAACATTCCTTGGGGATTGGTCCTAACAGTTCATTTCCTAAATCGATGGAAAAATGTCGGTCATCAACCGCCATTCCAATAATGGTGCCTGCGGTAATAAGTCGCTGTTATCCACCTCCATTAGAATGGTGTCATGTTCTATGTTGACTAATGGAGTTGGGTTTACCCCCAACCCTTGCTGTTGGAGAGAAGCATTTAGGTGTATATAAGCATCAGGGTTTTTCAAATGTTGTCCTCTTTTAACTTTCACTTCCAGGGAGAATTGTCGGGTCCTTTCTGGGATGGTGACTTCCTCTTTGATCTGAATCTCAACTGCATAATGTAGCAATTGAGCTGACCTAAATGCTTTTTCTGGATCATCAAAGCCCATGGGATTATCCGCTAATCGGGACCAAGCTTTGAAGTTTATTAGGTCCAAACTAATGGCAAAGCGATTGAGAATGTCACTGCCTAATTAAAAAGCGGCAGTGACGTCTCGCACGACCCAACAATTGTGGACTATGCTCTTGTTGCCAATGGAGATTTTGAGCATACACCTGCTTGGCAGGAGATGTTTGGAATTGGGTGCTTCCAGGTCCATTTCCCATTTGTCTATCAGTTTGAATGTGGGAATGGCTGGATCTTTTGGGAGTTGACGGAACATGGCTTCGCTGATGAAGCTCTTACCGTTGTTCACACACACTCGAGCGAGAACAGAGTCCTTCCCATCATTTAACTGAACAGGGATGAACAACTGCTCTCCAATTTGCTGAATATCAGCCAGGCTCTGAGCTGATTTCACATCTTTCTGGACTATAGGAGTGGGAGTTTCTGATTGTGGATTAGTAAAGAATTTCAGGGTGTTTCCTTCCAGTGTGGAATACCACCTTAAACTGGAAGGGAGGTTGATTTTCAGAAATAGAGAGGACCCCCCATCACCAGTCTGTTGTCCTACTGCTATTACTGTCACGTCTGGAATTTGGTTATTCTGGAAGTGGAATTCTACTTGGTCAGATTTTTGTTCAACCATGTGGCATGTGCCGTTTAAACTAACATGGTTGACACTCTGTTTTAATTTTATGGGTCGGCTAGTCTGGGTCCAGAGGACCTTGTTTACGCAATCTATTAGGGGTGACAACCTTCTCAGGAGGTCATTCCCTAGTAAACAAGGGGTGCCCTCTGGAGTCACAACTATGACCGGGTGTTTCAACTTGTGTCGCCCAATTTTAATGTCCAAATCTGACGTCCCCTCGATGGGAATTTCCTTCCCGTCAAAGTTCTGGAGTTGTCCAGGAAGTGAGGTGAGAGGAATTTGGTAATTCCCTCCCCTTCCTGCATTCAGTTCATCAAAGGCCCTTCTGGACAGAAGGGTAGCTTGAGATCCCGTGTCCACCAGCGCTGAAATCGTACCCTGCCCCTGTACTTGTACCGGGGCATAATATCTTCCCTCCTTCTCCTCAAGGGGGCACAGATAATGCACATTTTTGGACAACTGGTGGGCTAACTTTCTGGTTTTGGACATTGCAAGAGAAGAAATTTGGGCAGAATTCTGTGGAGAGCCTTGGGAATCTGAAAGAAAAAGTTGGCAACTGGAGATCAGAGCCATTGTGGGTTCCCCTGGTTCCGGTTCTGGGCCGCCCCCCCCTTTTTGGAGGCAGTCATCAGGATGGGTTTGAACTAGGGGATTTTGGTATTGTGGGTTCTGGGATGAGATGATGGGCGGCGGTAGCTCAGTCTCCATATCTCCCCAGTCTGAATTGGCATCCCTTGGGACCCATTTTTCCTTGGGAGGAGTTCCCCCATCTCTGAAGGAGAAGGTCCTTTCCCCAGGATCCTCTGAGGATCCCTCTCCCTCAAATTGGAAGACCTGTACCTCCTCCACAAAGTGGGTCTGTTTGGGTCCTTTGTTTCTCCTACCCCCCCTCTGCTCCTTGGGAGGCGGGCTTTCAGGGCAGGAGATTTTGTTTCCGGTTCCTGGTTTTCCAGGGGCTGTTTACAAGCTGGGAAGGAAGCTTCCTCCAAGGCTTTACACCCCCCTTCCCCTTGTGCCTCCTCCCTGGGAACCGGTGTGTTATCGGGGTGCTGCCCCCGTCATTGTTCTGGAGCACCAGGTCCAGAGTTTGGGGCATTCTGCGGTGGCATGCTCATCTGAGGGTTCTGTTGAGCCCTCAGTATGTGACCCAGATCCCGTGCCATATTTTGGACCTGGTGCTCTAACTGGGAAACCCGCTCAGGCTGATACGGGGCTCTATTTTCTCCCCTGGGCTGATCCCGGGAAGGGTAGCTATCCCTTCTCTGGTAGTACCCCTGGTTGGGAAGATTTTGGTACCCCTCCACCCTTGGCCTCCCCTCTCCCGGATTAGGTTGTCTGGGCTCAGGGAATTGGGGAAAGAAGGATGGATGATTTTGGGGTTGGAAGTTGGGTGGATACCTGGGGAAAAAGTTCTGCCCAGGATTTGGAGAATTTCATGCCCTCCGGAGGGAAGTTAGGAGGGAAGTTCCCTGGGTTAGGTGCTTGACTGGATCCCTCCCCTTGGGCTGGAGGAGTCCACACATAACCCAGGATGGGTCGATTTCCCTTGTAACGGGGACTTACATAATCAGGAGAGCGAGGGACCCCATTTGTGGGGCTGCCTCCTTGGCTGCCTGTTTGTTACTGGCCCGAGGACCTTCTGGGCCTAGCATTATTAGGTGCAGGTAGGTTTTTAGGCCCCCCCATCTCCAAATCCAAAACGGGGGCAACCTTTACCTCTGCCACCTTGGCAGCAGCAGGGGTGCTGTTGGTTTTGGGGTTTTTGGGCTGGTTTTTGTTTTCCACCGGTTTCTGCACCTCGTAGATGCGGGTGGCTTGTTCAATGACCCATTCTAAAGATCTTTTCTCATGAAAATCTCTCACGAGCTGGGTCATTATGTATTTGGGCAAGGCATGGAAAAAAGTATTAACACATTCTCTGCTGTCTGTGCGTACCCTTCTGGTGGTCTGCGCAAAGGCACGTTTCAGTTCTTGCACAAATTCTTGTGGGGCCTGATCCTCCCCACATTGCAAATTGTAGGCTGCCTTGCAAGCCTCTTGAGGATTTCTGTGAACAGAAAAATGTTTCAAGATGGCCGCCTTATAGGTGGACCATCTTAAATGATTTTGGTCCTCCAGCCCCGCAAAGAAACTGGAGTATTCTGGTGAGAAGGTCCACTTTACATATTGGATACAGCTTTTGCTGTCCTTCAAATGAAAAGTCTCCATCATTTGCTCATAGAGCTCCAAGTGTTCCCAAACAGAGTACTTGGCGTTCTTATGATAAGGCGTGATGACACTCCTGATTGCCTTAATCTGTTTCAATGGGTCCTTAAGCAAGGCCCTTTTTGCCTTATTGGCCTTTTTGGTTCGGGTAACCCTGGTCCATTCATCCTCTGACTCAGAGGCACTGCTCCCAGAGGTTCCTGTCTGCTCTTCCAGGTTTTCCCGGATTCTGCGAGCCTGGGAGTGGCTGGCAGAATGTGGGGACCTGGTCTCCTGTGTCCTGCGCCGTTCAGAGGAGTCTTCAGATTCTTCCTTGCTGCCAGGATTTGATGGGTACCCCCCCACTGACCTAACTGGGCAGAAGTTTTCAGGATGCCCTTAATGGGCCTATTCTCCTGGGGTTCCCCACTAAATTGCACTGTGCTTGGGTGCCCATACCCGGATGCCCACCCATCCATTCCTGGGAGGTACTGGCCTATGAGCCCCATGCTTCTGGCTGGATAGTAATCTGCCATCCCTGTGGCCCTGTGCTCATGTGCGCCAGGGGACAGGGGGGTGGCAGAGTCCAGGGACTGAGAGAGATAAAGGCCTCTGGTACTAGGGCTCCTGAGGTTATGCTCAGGAGTTTCCCTTTCCCAGCGAACTTGGTCTCTATCCGCCCCTGCTCCCTGTTGCAATGCAAGAGCCTGCGCCTTCAGTTCCTCAGTTAAGGCCTTACTAGACTCTATCAGTCTCTCCTGCATTGCTACCTGTTGTTGGAGCCTATCATTGTGCTGGCAGAGAGCCTCATTCTCTCTCTGCGTTTCCTGATTGGTCCTGGAGCACTGGGCCAGTCTTTGCTGCAGGAGGGTTACCTCCTGAGCTGTGTCCCTATTGGCCTGCTCCTTTCTTGCCAGAGCATCCTCCACCTTCCTGGTGTGCTCTAACAAGTTATGGTGTTCTTTTTGGAGGTCACCCAGTCCCTGGAGGGCCAGGTGATTTTCTTCCATTTTCCTTTTTAAGTGGCAGACTTCCTGGCCTAAGGTATCCCTTTCCTGACTAAGAGCCTGCATCTGTGCCGCCAGGTCGTCCCTTTGCCTTTAGAAGGCACCAGTTTTCTGGCGCTCCTGGTCAAACTCTGCCTGGGTATCCAGGTCTTTCAAAATCAGTTTATTGCTCTCTGCCTTCTCCCTATCTAGGTGGCTTTGCAGGGTGACTACCTGCTCAGCACATGCCCTATTGAAGTCTAACTGTTGCTCCAGCTTTTTCTGGCTCTGCAGTAGGGAGTCCAAACCTTCTTGGTGCTCCTTCTGCAAGGCCAGAAATCTGGTATCCTGGTCCGCCTTTTCCTGTTGCAGCACATCCATATCCTCCTTTATTTTAGTGATGTACCGTCTGCTGTCATTTTCTGACTCCTGGCTCCTGAGCAGCCTCTGCTCAGAAGAGTCCAGATCAGATTGGGCCTTCTGTAGGGCCAGCAGTTGCCTACTCGCCAGATCTTGGCCTTCAGCACATTTGTCCTGCATGGCTCCCATATGTAAATATAAATATGCCGCTACCCTGGCAATCTTGTGGTGCTCATCCTTGGCCTTCGGGGCCATGTATAGTTCACTCAGGGCCACATGTAGGGGACCCTGATCTCCCCATATATCTGACCCTGTTTCAGTGACCTGTTGCGCGATTGCCTGCAACCAGACCGTTTGGTCCTGATGATTCCAGTCACCTCTCACAAATAGCTTATGTAAGAAGTGTTCTCTGGCTATTTTCATATCTACCAAGGTCGTCATTCTGGAATTTGAGTTCCTTCCTGACTTACAGAAGTTTATATTTTATTTTTGCAAAACAGACCTTTTCCTTAGAGCGTTCCTTTGAGGAGTGCTTTACAGCGTAACACAGCGTGGTGATCCGACCGGATATGTGTATCTGGTCAGCTGGCACGCTGTATTAATCTGCACAAGTGATCGATCTAACCCAAACGTCCGGCTCGAGCCCCCAATTTGTAAGAGGATTCAATTCAACACTACAGCTAAGTCAATGCCTAGTCTGGGATACTGAATGGAAACCCTTATTGATATATCTTTACGTCCAGTTAATGCGTTCTGGATGACTACCCCTATATAACACCCCTCTCTTGGAATCCCCCTGACCCCACTGAGCCAAGAAGTAGTTCTGTTTTGCAAGTTTAAAAGGTTTATTTGATAATTTAAACAATATATATATATCACACTTTATAATAAATTAATAATTGAATATCACACTTAATCTGAGCAGTAATCAATAATGGATAGTCCGGCACTAGCACACTTCTTTATAATCAATGATGAGTGGTTATAGGATGGATAAGATAGCAACAATACTTTTATGGTTTCAAATGGATGCAAGGTGGAATGCAATTGCAGTACAGAAATACTCAATATGATTTCAACAAAACAATGTAATCACTTTTCTCTGGCAATCCACTCCCCCCTTTATGCAATGCAAGGAAATGGAAGGAAAGCACACAGTTCTCAGAAATGCAATCAAATATAATTCAGTTCACCCCAGCAAGCTTAGACTACAGAAGTTTGAAACACAGGCCCAAAATGCTTTTATATGTGCTGGCAATGAAGTGAAAAATATGCTAAAATGCTTTTAATTCCCTCTAGAGGTTCAGGGTGAGTGGTATCTAGTTAATATTAGTCCAGGCTCACTCTAGCAATGATTCAGGGATGGTTCTTAAGAGGCAAACAAATTTTTAGCAAGGAAAGCAAGGAAGCTGCTGTTTTCACACGTGGCTGGATTTTTAACCAAATCGCAAATCGCGGTAAAATTTGCGAGTGCGAGAATCGTGATTACGGCAACAGTATGAGGAGTCGGTTCTAGGCTTGCCGGAAAGGTGAGATTCTAAGCTTTCAGATGAAAGTTAAACCAAGTTCCTAGCCCAAACGGTTCCAGAGATACGGACGATTAAATAAAGGTAGTTTTTTTGGATTTGAAATTTTAAAAGTTCAAAGCGACAGGTTACAGCTTGCAGATAGAAAATGACAGGTGACAGCTTTGCAAATGACAGGTGACAGTTAGGAGGCAGTTCTGGTTAGATTAAAATAGATTGAATTATATTATTTTAACTAAGAGATTGGTTCTGCACAGTTCTGCTAGGTACTCACAATATATTTAGAAATAGGCCTCGCCACGGATCTGGTCAGGTTTTGGACTGCACTCCGGTCTGGTCTCGGCACTTCACAGTGATCTGGGTCAGCTCTCTGGTTCTGCTAACAGCGGTCTGGGTCAGCTCTGCGCTGCTGGTCTAGCCTCTCTGGATTCTGGATACTGCTCTGCTTTCTAGGTACTGCTACAGGTTCTGGAGATTGATGGATTTGAAGTCTGGATCTCTGGATGTGAAGTCGTCGATCAGCATGCTCCGCAGCAAATGGAATTGAATGTTTCTATCTGTCCTGACTGTCTGCTTTTATGTGTTTTGAAAGTGGCTGTGTGTGCAGCATCACTAGCCAGCCCCTCTTTCAACTTGTCATTGGCCCAATTCTCCCCTCTCCCATGATTGGGGAAGGAACTGTGAGTCAGAGTGATGCTGTAGGTTTTATGGGTCAGAGGATCCTCCCCTGGTCAGTTTGCCCACAAATCTATATTTGATTCAAAATGCACATTTCTCAAATACATAGTGGTTTGTCATTGCATGTACATATTACCTATCACATGAGGTAGTCTCTGTCCCAAATCTGCTCTTCCTAGGAGCTTGGGTTCAAAAATGGCAACATATTTCACTTTTTAGTCGGGTTACCAATATTGGATTTTTCCCCGCATTTACACAGATGTGCCCATGGTGTGTGGGCATTAAGTGGTGGAGTGTCAGATTTTTAACATACATACATTTAGAGTAATATCCTCTTTTCTGCTAAAACCCCCCTGAACATACCACCGGGTCCTACCACGTCTTCAAATGTGCACAGAAAAATCACAAGAATAATGATATCACTTATAAAATTTTCACAAGTCCGCTCTATGAATGATCCATCTTTTTAGATTTATGTTCTGGCCCCAAAGGGGTGTGGTTTCCCCCCAGCACAAGGTTGAATTTCTGGTTTTTCCAGTTCTGCCAAGCCAGCTTGCTCTCACAGGCAGTGCTCCTCCCCTTTCCTTCCAGGAGGAAGCCACTTTTACGACCCCCCCAATAAAACATTTGCCTGAGTCAGGACAGGGCTTTGTTCAATTTCCTGCAGAGCCCAGGTAATTCAATCAGAGAAGTGTCATATCCCTTTTGGTGGGAGCAGCAAAAGGCAGCTAGGCCTGGGAACACAGCTGTTGTGCAAGTCTCAACTCCTGTCGGGGGTAGCTGGTGGGCAAAATTCAGTTTCATTAAGCCAGGTTTCAGATAAAATTTCACTTTTTGTTCCCCAGTTTAAGTCAAGACAATTTTACATATGCAGCTAGAATGCTGATTCTAAGTTCAAAACTATGACATTTCAACAGTGACAAATTATGTGACACTCAAAAGTAGGTCACTCAGTTAATTTAAACATTTTCGATTTTTGGTAGTTTTAAATCCAGTTTCAGTTAGGCTGCTGCAGACCTGCAGAGCTCAGCCAGTCTTGTTATAAACCTTCAAGTCACTTCAGAATATAACTTTACATTGTATCCACCTCTTAGTAAGTCTTTCTTTGGCCTGCTTTGGGTTCATTTATTCAGTTTTACCCAAAAGTCTGGTGTTGTTTTAAATCGCCGGCTTTCTGATAGTGGTGAGTACTGGTAATGCAACCATTTTTGGGATTTAAGAAAATGAATTCCCCACAGTTCTAGGTTGCTTTTGGCAATCAGCATAGCCATTCCCTACTGTGTGGGTAGTCCAATGGTGGTTTTAGGCAGTGCCCTTCTGTGCCCATAACATCGTCAAAAATGGGTGGCAGCCTATTCTTCATGCATTTCCCTGGGCATTTTCTGGGAAGCTCTGGCCATCATGATGTTTTCAATGCCAGTACTGCACAGTTTTTGTGGTAGGGCTCGGATGCATGGGTAAAAACATCCCACAGCTGTTCCTGTGCTTCAGTCATGTGGACGAGAAGAAGGACATCGGGAGGTTCCTGCACTGCCCAGGGAAGAGGCCACAAGCTTGGATAAACGTCGATTTAAGGTGTTTGTGCCTTAAAGACCACAAACTGGTATCCTTCCCACTGGCTATCAGGTTTTCCACAGCACTCTGTAGAAAATCCGACCACGAGGGGATGGTTTTAAGGCAGCTTGTGAGTTGGTTGGTCCCACCAAACTCAAGGGAAGAAGTTAACCTTGAAGGGCTTCTCTGTCAATGGAGTCTCAGGCAATTTGGACCTGCAGCAGGGCTTCACCGGTCATCCAGGAGTTGTAGCAGTCCTCTTCCTTCAGCTCGTCTTTGGTTCTTTCATTCCAGTGGTTGACTCTGCTTTCCAAGTCCCAGAGACCTGCTTTTAAACAGTTTTCTCCCATTCATTCCAGCCTGGCTGTCACTCACACAGCAGGGTGGCTGTCCTTGCCGGACAGCCAGCCAGCCAATCACGCCAGAGTGCATTCAGGTCTCCTAGGAGACTAAGCGCAGGGAGTTTCGGGCACCTGCCTCACATCCTGTCCACCCCACTTCAGCACTAAAACCCACCAAAGGCCAATGAACAAAGGAACCAAACCTGGTTTGCCAGGCAGAGTTAAACACAATAAGGACCTTTCCTAAAAGAAACAGCAAAAAAAGTCGACTGGAGTCTGTTTTTACAGATAGGTCTTGAGCGCCATATTGAAAAACATGGCTGATCCGATTTTTTTCTACCGTTGTTTGTGGTCGGGCAAAATCATGGTAGTTTGATCTAAACCACTGCCACCAGCCATTTAAAGTAGGAAAGGGGAACATTTGACTGTTACATGAGTGTTTTGACTCAGGGGATGCTAGGCAACCCCTCCAGCACTCTATAGGAAGATAGTGTGTGCTGGGTCAGTAAATATAAAGAGACTAGTAAAGTCAATTGAACTTTACATGCTCTGGGAGACGGTATTCAGTCCCAGAGAAAGTGTTTACCCCTTGGGGAGTCTGAAAGACACCCCTGTGCCACTGCACTGAAGGTTCTGTGTGATACAAGAAACACTATAACCAAAGAACACAAAAGTAAAACACACATCAAAATACATGGAACAGTGGGGAAAAAAGGTTCACACTCTTCCCAGGTAGAAAAATCAAATCCTAGAAATCCAGCAAAGTTGCTGGGGGTCTCAAAAGGTAAGGGAAATTAGCACCTTTTGAGAATTCTCCCTAACATAGAGGAAGAACAATGCCTCGTGGACAAGGAGGTAGGAGAGTTTCTAAAGAAAATGGCAATAAGGCCAGTGCAGCAATGTCTTACTGGTGAAACAAAAGCAAAAGGTCAGGCCGGTGATAATCTCAGACAATTTAACGCCTTTCTCGTGTACCGACACTGCAAGATGGAGGAAATCCATCTCTTCAGGGACATTTTGCAGAAAGGGCACTGGATTTGAGGGATGCCTTTCTAGCAGTACCCATTCCTGAGATGCACCAGCAATTTTTAGAATTCCTCTGGTGATGGGAAAGGTGGGAGTTTATGTGTCTCCCTTTTCGGACTAACTTCAGCACTGTGGTGCTTCACAAAGCTACTCAGGAGTGAGACTGATTTTATACAGCAAGGATATTTGCTCATGGCGCAGGATCTGATGCGGCTGCCAGAGCAAATGGTCCCAATGACAAGTCTCCTAGAGAAGCTGGGGTTTCTCATTAATTGGGAGAAATCTGAGACCAGGCCACAGCAGAGAATGGAGTTCCTGTGGTTTATCACAGACTCAAAGCTGGGGCACTATCTCTGCCCCTGTAGAAAATGAACGACCCTTTGAAACATCACAGTATTGACTTCCCATTAAAGACTAAACTTCACTTGACAGTCTTATGTTTGCTCAATCACCTCTTCTGTTTAAAAGTTCCTTTAACTAACTGATCAATTTTCCATCAATCATATGTCATAACACGTTGCATTCGTCAGTCATTTTACAGTCACTTATCTAAGAAGGAATCTGCTGAACCTCCAAGGGAACCTGACAGCAGATGCGGTCACTAAACAGGCAGATAACACGGCGGATACCTGCCATATTTGGAGGCAGTTCATTGCATGTTTTATTCTTCGTTATACACTGTTCAAGATGGAGTCATTCATTAGGAAGCTACAGCGAGACAGTGAAAAAGAAAGAGGAATTGGGGATGAGGAATTGTGAGGTGATAGGACCATAACGTTGTGATTCATGGACTAGGACAAGTGTCATACCTGAGGGCAATAGAGTTTCAAACTGCAGAGACAACATTGTCACAGAAAATGTTTTTTGCTTTGATTTTTGTGTAATATTTTTTTTCTTTTTTAATATTGCTGCTTGAGTTTTAATAAAGAAAATTATGCATAGTACGAGTCTCTGTGTCTTTAATAGAATCATGACTTTCCTGAAAGTAAGTATGGAAAATCTGGACTCTACCACAGTACTAACTACCTCGGAGTTTACCATCAGACAGCATTACTGGCTAGTCCTTTTTTCTGGCAATGTATTCTATATCGTGTCATGGACTGCGCCCTACATTTCTCTGTCAACAGAGCTGACAAGTCTCCCTAAAATCGTGGGAGTCTCTAGCAAAAGGAGACAGACACCTGAACTCTCGTATTTGAGCAGGATTTTCTTTCTACATCTGCAAAGATCTTCAGCTGTGCCTCAGACAGTCCCGTTTGTTTGTGGCAACACTGGGTTGAAGTAAGTAACACACTGCTGAACACAGCACTCAACAGCACATGCTGGTCTGACTGGGGCTAATCTGTGTCCTGTACTCCTCGACTGCTGAATTTCCAGCAGATCTCAGTGGCAACTTTGGATAAAGAGGGATAAATGGGATAGATAAGATGATCATGTGTGTAATTTCAGCACAGTTGGTGTGCGAGAGGCTACACAGCCCATGTGATGGTCTGATATGCATATTCTGGCACACAAACATGACTGTAGTGTCTGACAGAACATATTCTTGCTTTGCTTCTAAATTTGATTAGAAACCACATCCGGCAGTCTCATATGAGGCACAGTGTAGGGTTTCTAAAACAGACCTTTCGTTCTTTTAATTTTACATCAGGAAAGGAAAGGACTTTGCAATTCTCTTACTGATTTAATGTGCAAGTTCATCACTACCAGGTCGGTGCTGTGGATCCCGGTCAACGTCAAGGGATAGGTTTCATGGATGGACTACTTAACCTTAATGTCTATTTTCCTTAAGCCTCAGCCCGAGGAAAATCCAGACACTTCCCAACAGACTGGTCCCTCTGGATGTCGCTGTGGCTCATATGTCTCACACTGTGCCCGACCTCTATTGTCCTTCAAAGGCATGCATGAAATGGACAACTGCCCTCAGGGCCACAGCTTTATGGAAGAAATGGCAGCAATTATATGGCTTTTCCCCTAGTCCATGTTGGCAAGAGAGTAACAATATTCTTATACTGCAGGCCCATGTGAAATATAGCTTTGTCTTAAAATCTATGTATCATATGTTTGTCCATCTGTAGGCTGTTGATTTCTTGGAGTCATAGATTTGTGTGATGTGTTGCATTTTGATATGTCGTTCATTTTGTGAGGCCCATTGGGTCTGAGTCACATTTTCATGTTACTGTGTGGGATCTCAGCAGTGGGTCAAAGAACAGAAGAAAAGCATGACAGGGTTTAATTAAAAACAATATTTCCAGAGACACATGGGCTAGATGGAGCCTGGGGTCCCCTGGTATATTAAACAAGCCAGACATTTCAGGAGCAACATAAGGAAAGAAGGAAGGCCCTTTACCCTGGAATAGGGGATGCAGAGAGTCTGAGCTCCCAAAGCATTGATATGAACAGAAATGCGACATTCACAAATAGAGTGTGAGGTGTTCCTTGGTCTGTTGTGGTGTGGTCATGCCACCTTTACATTTTTCATCATCCTATCATGATCGTGATGGACCCAAAACCGCTACTGCCAATTTTCCAAGGGTCATTTCTTCGCACACCACTCCCATTAGAGCTCTTAATTGCAACTGTCAGATTGCATGGTCACTGTCCATTTTGATGCAGTGGCTGGCAACCCCATGGACTACCTGCTGTGTTATCCAGGTCTTCGGGTGTCAACATCGAAGGCAGTGGAAGTTGAGGCGAAAGCTCGGGTGAGCATGGTCAGATCGATGACTCCTCTAAAATATATGTCACTTTGATTGTCCTGCTGCTATTTAATTCGTTTTCAGCTGTGTGCCAATCTTGATTGTCCTGCTCCTGTTTACATTTGTTTTTAGCTTTGTGCATAACCTGCTTTTCATGAGAATGTGTTAACAAGTCCACCCCTCTGTACTCTGTCTAGTCTGCCACCAGTTCCCTCACCCTGCCTCAGTCCCATTGTCCCTCTGTGCTGTTATTTCCCTCAGCCCTACACCCGCTACCTCCCCTTCCTCTGCATGGTCACTGTTTTTCTGTGCATATTACCTCCCTCAGCTCCCACTGTTTTTATCCCATTCTTGTTCCTTGTCCCCCCCCTCTACCTACTGCTCTCGCTGCGCCTCTGTGGCCTCAGCCTGGTTAAGTGAACCTCACTCTCTGCAGTTTGCTATGGTGCTATCAATCTCTCCTATCTTCTCAAACTGCTTCTCTATCAATTCTCTATGCAAACATCCTTCACCCCTTACTAAGTCTGTCAGGAAGAACCTCAAGAAGGACATACTGAGCTCTAACCCAGGCCTTCCAATTGCAGGCACCTACATCATTGCCTCTGCCAGAAAGACTCTCAAAGACATACTCTATGTCGTTCCCTCACCCGTCCTATAGACTCTCCATATGATTGCTCTTCTCTCTCCTTTCTCTTCTTTGCCCATCAATGGTGGCACCCGCTGGGAGGTCTTTCTTGCCCTCTCCACCTCCAGGGTCATCATCAATGTTTACTGCAATGGTACCATCATGGCCCAGGGTCCTCAACCCAACCTTCTACTCTTTGATAGGCTCCTCCCCCACTTTATCAACCTCCCTCCGCCTTCTGCACCAGCTCTTTCAGCTGCCCTGGCTCCCATCCTATCTGTGCCCACCTTGGCTCCCTTGTCACCTCCTAACCACCCTTATACCCTCGCCATGGCTTTCTTGCCACCACCCCACACATTGACAACCCCATCTACCTTCGGCTCTTGGATGAACCAGTCACACACTAACACTGTATCTGGGGCTCCCTTGCCCCCTGTGGTGCCTCCCGCACTGGCTCCCTCCTCACCCATTATGGTCTGGGCTCCCTTACTGGCCTTGGCTCCTCTGCCCCCTTCTACCTCGGCCCCTCAGACACTATCGTCACTTAGGGGGGCCCACTGCCTCCTTATCCCCCCGTAAGTCTTTCACTGATTGCAATCTGCTCCACATTGCCATGGTAAGCACTCGCTCAGCTGTCAAACACTCCTCTGACATCTGCAACCTCCTTGAACTCCTGGATTGTGATGTTCTTGCCATCACTGAAACCTGGTTCGAGGATTGCTCTGTCACAAGTTTTGACACACTTCTCCCAGAAGGCTACACTATACTCTCTCTCCTCCTAGACCAAACAGACCAGGTGGGGGAGTAGCATTGATCTTCCTTGAGTGTATCCCTGTGTCTGTCATTCCCACTCAGGCCTACTCATCCTTTGAGTGACTGGTATGCAGGCGCTGCCTCTCTCCTAGCTCTTCACTCCTGCTGGCCACCTTCTATCAGCCACCCGGTCAGCCCTCCCTCTTCCTTTCGTAATGGGCTGACCTGGCCTCCTTTCTCCTTTCCCCCTCTTCTCATCTCCTCCTACTGGGTGATACCAACATCCATCATGACTCACATGATTCCTTAAGACCTTTATGCAACCTTTGCGACTCTCCCTTTCTTTCCATCTTACCGTCTGGCCCAACGCACAACGCTGGCCACACCTTGGATGCTCTCTTCACAACTGACATTCTGCTATCTATCCCTCTCACTACTTCTCTCTTCTGGACTGATCATTTTCTCCTCTCTTCTCACTTGAAGCTCTCTTCTCCCCTTGCATAGGTAAGCCCGGCACTGCCTCCCGTCTACAAGGTCATCCGACCCATTAAAAGAGCCTCAGTAGCTGCCTTTGCCTCCACCTATTATGCTCCTTGCACTCCTGCGACTCACTCCCACCCTGCCACAGCCCTCTCAAACTTTAACCTCTTTGTTTCCATTACTCTTTATATTCTTGCCTCTGTCATGAGGGTATGACTGAAGCCTACCAAAAAGTGCAACTCTTCGTATGACTCCAAATCAGCTTCTTTTAAACACAAGTGCAGGGTAGCCAAATGTAAATGGGATTCCTCTGGCGCACCCTCTGACAAACTGGCCTGCCGCCTCCTCCAAAGGCAGTATAGACTCTGCATCTGCTCCCAGAAAAGAGTCTTTATACAAGCATGCATCTCTGTGGTATCCAATAACACGGACACACTTTTCAAAGTCTGCAAGGAATTAGCCAACCCTACCGCAGCCTCCTCCACCATTGCACCCACCCAGGAAATTTGCTCAGCCCTGGCTGCACACTCACCTCAAAAACAGTGGATATCCTAACCTCCCTCTCTTTCTCACCACCTCATGTAGCAACATCTCTTGTACCACCCTTGGCCACCTCAACCCCTCCCCTTCTTTTCCCTTCTGTCTCCCCTCTCACACCTGAGGAGGTTACTAGACAAGTCTGGTCTATGAAAGCCTCCTCCAAACAGGTGGACCCATGTCCCTCCAAAATCATCAAGGACAACATTGACTCGCTCGCTCCGGCCTTGGCTGACCTCTGCAACCTCTCCTTCACCACTGCAGTTTTCCCCACCACTGCTCTTAAGCACTCCCTTGTGCACCCTCTCCTGGAAAATTATTGCCTCATCTCTATCACTCCTTTCTTGAGCAAACACCTGGAGAAGTTTGCTATTTCCCAGCTTACCCTCCGCACTGAATCTGTTGGCTCCTTCCACAACCACCAGTCTGGTTTTAGACCATCCAGAGGTATGGAAACTGCTCTTCTAAACACCCGTGAAGATATGCTCTCAAATCCTGGTTCTAATTCTCCCTCTGTCCTCCTTCTACTTGACCTCTCCTCTGCCTTCGATACGGTGAACCACAACACACTCATCGCACGTCTCTGTGATACTCTGGTCATCACTGATCAGGCCCTGGCATGGCTAACCTCCTTTCACTCCGACAGCCCATCCCAGGTGGAACTGGGGTCTTTCCTCTCCTCTATCACTCCCTCTACTTGCGTTTTCCCACAGGGATCTGACCTACCCCCCTGGATTTTCAATGGCTACATGGCCCTCCTGCCCCGTATGATATATGATATGATATGATATGGCATTTGTAACGCGCCTATACACAAGTGTTTCAAGGCGCGACGAGGCAGCCACCTTCACCTCCAACGTTCAGTGTTACACGGATGACACACAGCTCTCCTTCAGGCTACCCTCTGCCTCTTCCTCTTCCTCACTAATACCTGCTGCAATTCAGTTGTGGTGTGCTCCAAACGACCTCTGAACAGCATCCACAGAAGAATCACTCACCTGTGACAGCAATGAGGGTTTCATGTCCGTTTCAGCACCAGAGGTTTAGGCTTCCTCAGAGGTGTACTCAGAGACACCCCTGGCCAGGATGGTCTGTAGCAACCAGTCTCATGGGCTACCACACCACATCCTCCTCCAATGCATCCAGTGCCTCATCACCTGCACAAATAAAAAAAATCATGACTACAAATGTTAATAGCATAGGCCATACACATAGGTATTAAAATGTTGTCAGCAGACACATGAACCTGCCATGTCACACATCATGACACAAATTCAGGCACACATGCAATGTCAATGTAGGGGAAGGGGAGCCTGAAAGCAGACATAGATGTGTGTCAAAGGGCAAAATAACACATATACTACATAGCACCTGCTTCACACACAAGCATGTGACGGGCATAGTCCTTCCACAAACATGACTGATACCAATACACAGATGGCACATAGCATAGCCATGCCAGAATTGTCCACCAGCCTCAGATGGAAGTTGAATACTACTGACCATGAGCCATGTACCATGCATGTCAGATGACATTTCATGGAGTTCACTATTAGAAAACACATATGTGTCACAGGGTGCAACAAAGCTAGGGTGTTGTAATACAGTGAGGGCAGGGATATGGATTCAATAATGCTAGGTCACATTGACATCACGCAAGTGAATAGGCATATTGAAGGGGATAATAGGGTTTAGAAGTGTGTGGGTGCAGTGCAATACAATGGTACGGCCTCAACTATGAATAAAAACACAGATCCAGTAATGTCAATGTCGTGGCCTGATGGCACTGTAAGGGTAAGTGCCGTCATCATGTGTAAATTGTTGGTAGTGGGTTGTAGGGATACAGTAAACCCCACCCCCAAGGGCGGGGGGTGGCTGGGAGGCAGTGCATGGGTTAAAATGTTTGCTCAGAGGACTGTGTCGTAGCAGACAGTGTGGGCAGGTGGCAAGTGCATTCTCTCAGTCATCTGGGACTACAGCAGGGGAGAGGAGGACAGAAAGCACACCACATGAGGAAGCATCAGAAGTGCCTGCAGACCCGGGGAAGCTACACCTCCAGTTACATAGAGGCAGGGAGGCTGTACCAGAGGGAGGCCCCAGCTCAACACAGATGTGAACCACAAACTAATTTCTATGAGGAGCAACTGACCCTGAGGGAGTAAGAAAGGGATGATCAAAGACCATGAGAATGAAGTAAATACTGGAGGTGGAGTTGAAGGAATTTCTGGCCCAGGACCTATAGGGACTTGCTAAGAATGCACAGGGTTCAGGAATGAACACTCATAGCCACTGTGAGCCAGTGCCATCATCACAGTCCTAGGGAGATACCTTGCACCAAGCCTAAAGGACTTTTCACATAGTCCAGGACTGGCAGAGTTGCAGAGGGAAGAATGTAGAATCACAGAAATCCTGGTAAAGCCCATTGCAGTAGTCCAGCATAGGAATTACCAGTCCTCTGCAGACCGTGAGCTGCTGGGGGATGGCGAGGAAAGGAAGAATGCCTCTGAGGAGGAGCAACTTGCAGGGTGACCTCACAGAGACGTCAGTCATGTGACGATAAAAGGCGACTGTTGAGTGGAAGATCATCACAGGCTATCCGCGACCACAGGTTGGAGCAAGAATAGGGCCAAGAGAGGCTGGACAGAGAGTGTCATGGAAGGAAGGAGCAGGTGTGGTGATGAGGATTGCCTCTGTGTGCAGCACATGATTTGTATGCAGTCTGCATGACAACAAGCACATATCAGTCCAACATCACATGGGTCACACATGGCAGTCATGACAATGTAGCTTGAACTGGCAGACAATCATAACACATCACCCAAGCAACATACACATGGCCTGTACACACATGCATCACCACTCACCCAACATTCCCTCATACATTGACAGGTCTCCCACGCCTTGGATTTGCTCCACTGCAATGAAATCACTAGCGATCTCCTCATGTCCAGTCAGTTCATCGTCCTCTGGTGGTGACCAACTGCCAGTCACCAGAGTGGAGGCGAACTTTGCAGCCAGCTTGTCTTTTGCTCGGTGTCAGAGGTCTTTCCAACGCTTCACAACAGCACCAGCTGTGCGCCTCTCATAGCCCAAGTCGCTAATACGGTCCACGAGGCAGTGCAAGTGGGTCATACGCTGAGCAGGTGTATGTGTGCTCCCTGCCTGCACCAGCATGTCACGGCCATGTTCCAACACGTAGTCCATGAGCATGTCCAGTTCCTCATCACAGAAACTCCTCTTTCTCGACGTGTGGGACTCTTGTGCCGTGTCTGGGGTCTTAGCTTGTACCGCTGGAGCATGCTTTTGCTTCTTGTGAGGTGGTGCAGACCCTGAGCGGCTTGTACCGCTCTGGTCAGTAGGGGCTGGAGTATGGGTGGACTGGCCCATGGAATCAGCCACCAATGTAACTACACAAGGTCAGCTTGCAGGTATCAGTAGCTGGGTGCTGTTGCCAGGACTCTGTGCCACACGTGTCTTGGCCTTAGTGACAAGGGACTTGGCCCCTGAGTCACACTGGGCCAGGACCAATCCAGTCTTGGCTGGGAGACCCTGAGCCAGGGTGCAGGTTGCTACAGCTGCCCCTGCAGCTTCCAGACCCTGGCCGGTGTGAACAGCAGATGACACTGCTGCTCCAGATGCCCGGGTGCCAGTGCCTGGAACTTGCACCGCACATGTCTTGGCCTTTGGGACATGGAAATTGACCATTGAGTCACCCTGTCCCTGTCCGGGCTGGCTGAACCTGAGCCTGGGTAGTGGTAGCCGCAGCTGCCCCTGCAGCTTCCACACCCTGGCTGCTCTGGACAGCAGATGGCACTGCTTGTCCGGGACCATGGGTGCTGGGTATGTTAGCAGCTGCTGCATCTCCCTGCCCTGGTTGGGTGTGAGGCATAGTTCTCCCTGCATGGGCCTGGACACCTTGCCCACGTGGACCACCTTGGCCACCCTGGCCATGTCGCCCACCTTGGCCTCCCTTCCGACTTGTTGCCTTCCAAGTCATGGCACTGATGGACTAGCGCAATGGGAGGTGCAGCCAACAATTGTCTTGGGCAATTGGAGTGAGGGGGCAGGGTACGTGATGGAAAACGTACCACTGTGCTCCAGAAAGGCTCTATGTGACCCCTGGTGAAAAAATAACGGGTCGTGCAATGCTCAGGCACCCCAAAAACAAAAACCAACGTGTACGCGACCCCTCGGTAGCCCACGTGTGAGTAAAAAACATCATGCAGTACGATGTGTCACCCAGCAACACAAAAAATGCATATGCAAGGAACACGTAGGCTACGCAAAAGAACAAGGAAAACCCACGCTCCTGCCTACAAGGCCATTTACCTGCCTCCAACTGCCCAAGCTGCCTCAGACTACCCATATGCTGCTGCCAGCTCACTCTGTGTGCCTGCTGCCCACATGCCCTGCATTTTGGTGCCTGCTCATCAGCCATTGCCAGTGATCCTGTTGGTGTGACCACCTCTGCTGATCCTGAAGACTCCGGACTGCCATACCACCGCTCCACAGCCCAGCCCCAGGACCACGTTGCCCACCCACACCTGCCTCGGGTGTTGCCATGTCTGACACCACACCATCAGAGGCAAGTGGCAACCCCCTGGCAGAGAGGCAGAGGGCTGTCAGCTTCTCACCCAGGGAAGTTGGCATCCTGGTGGAGCAAGTCCTGGGGCATCATGATGCCCTCTTCCACGACCCATCGTAAGTCGGCAATGAAGGACGGAAGAAGATCTGGGGGGACATTGTGAGTGCCATCAACGCGGAGGGGGAGGCACCCCGTGACTGCCATCATGTCCACAAGCTCTGGGAAGACTTCAAGTCCAGGACCCACAACAAGGCCCGGTTCCTCATCAAGGCAGGTGATGATCGAGCGAGGTGCCGGGGCCGGTTGACCACCGACGAGATGAGGGTCCTGGAGCACTTGTACCCAGCGCTGTACCCCCGGGTCTTGGAGTTGGTGCTCCGTCTGGAGTCGACTGGTAAGTGTTCATTTGTTCTTGTCCACCATAGTGCATGTGAATGTTGACGTGTGGCTGGAGTGTGCACCTTGGCCTTATGTCTGGCATGCCTCCTGTACAGATGTCTGTATGCATGTCCCTGACAGTGCTGCATGTGAGTCCATTCAAGCGTGTCCCACATCGATGATGTTTGTGTTGCAATGTGTGATGTGCACTGGCATGTAACGACACGTACATGTTTGCATACCTGTGTCTGGTCTGGGGCATGTGAGAGGTGTGACACAGGGGTGCTTATGTCACCATCATGGACATACATGGTTTACATGTGCGTCTGCCTGAGTAGTGAGTGTGTGACTGCCCAACACTCCGCATGTATGTTACTTGAGTTCTTGATTTGTGATTGCCTCCCACTGCCAATTTGCCATTGAGTGCACTGTGACGTGATAGCTCCATGGCCTGCCTCATGACTGTCAGGTGATGTGTGTGAATGAGATGTGTATGTCCCATGATGTGTGTGATCTGAATACACAATTATGATCTTGTGTCAGTGTCTTGTCCATTGATGCGAATGTCTGTTGTGAATGACAGACATGTTTGTGAATGTGTGTGAATGGCACTTCCCTGTGTGTATTGGAGGGTGATGATGGTGTGACCTTTGAGAGTGCTACTGATGTACATTTGCATTGTGACAAACACACTTCCCCACATATGTTCAGTAGCCTGATGTTTGTGTTCTATGTTTCCCTATCCACAGCGACGATGGAAGAAGAGGGCGGAGAAGGCGCTGTGGAGCAATGCAGCAGGGATGCCTCCACCAGGCAGAGACGCAGGGCCCAGTCCTCCTCCCAGGTACCGTTATCTTCCGGGAGCGAGGAGACTGGTGCTGCGTCCACGACAACGGCCACAGCTGCTGAGGGGAGGCCCAAGAGGGTTAAGTTGGTTGTGGGCACCTCGGCAGTGGGAGGGACAGGTGAGCCCACACAGGGGCAATCCGATGCGGAAGACAGTGGGGAGTCATCCAGGTTGGCGGTGGAGGAGGAGGAGGAGGAGGCCACATCAGCCCAGCACATGGGGCCCGGCAGGGGTGATGAGGTAGGAGTGACTGGTGCAGTCCCCGATCAGGGGCCGGAGGCAGTGCAGGCCACCGTGGAGAGGCCTGTGACTGAATTTATCCCTGGAACTGCGACTGCACCAGTATGCACCTGCGGGCATGCCTCAGGCCGGACCCATCCGCATGTGGCGGATGTATCCACGAAAATGGATCTTCCACTACCTGCGGGTGAAGCAATTTGTGACAGGGTGGAACCGTTGCTAGCCGGTATTGCGAGGCGTACAGCCAGCATTCGTGATGATGTGCAGGCTTTTAATCAGGGGCTTGCACATCAGCTGGATGAGGTCTTTCACCTCATTAACTGGCTAGCACAGTTCCTGATCACAAATCTGGTATGTGTGCTGGCCACTGCTGCAACCCCCCTCCTCCTTTTCCTCCTCTGTGCGTCAGTCGTCCTCCCTGCAGTCTTCCGCCCCAGATACCACCAGGGCCCCCTGTGTTCCTGTCCCAACCCCGGCAGCCCGTCTGGTGGAGATCACATCCCTGCCACAGTCGGGAGTCGAAGGAGGATCAGCAGAGGTTGTCACCGCAGCGACAGGAGCTATGGCAATGGAGGAAGTGCATGCCCCGAGCAGCAGGGCACGGGCACGATGGCCATGGGTGGTGTCATCATCCCAGAGGCTGTCCTTGTGGCGCAGGCACCAGGAATTTTGGCAGCAGCAGGCTCAGGGTAGGATGCAACAGGACTCGGTCGTTCATCATCAGAGGGGCAGGTATGGGCCATCCGGCAGGAGGCAAATGTGGATCTTACGACAAGGATGTCTTCCGTGTTGGAGCGTTTGGGCCAGAAAATTGGGTCAGAGCGACAGTGGGCACTGGAGGCACACCTCACCATGGCCAGGGCGGAGAATTCACTGCGTCGGGCAGAGAAGCAGGTGGAGGTCCTCGAGGAGACTAGCAGGGAGTTCGAGAGGAGCATGGAGGAGTCCCTGCAAGCCCTCGAGGGGGAAGCCGAGGCACGCCTATTGTAAGTGGACACAGTGTTCGATGATGCCCTGGCGGAGACTATGAGAGAGCATGGTGAGGAGATGGACTAGCCCGCTGCCTTTGTATACAGTTCTTTAGGAGTAGGTTTCATTTGTTTTTTTCTTTTTATTTGGAGTTCCTGGACTTTGCTCTGCATCTTGTATATAGTTATTTTTGTATTGTATTTTTAGGATTTTTCTACATGTTTTGGGACCATGGACCCTGGATCTTTGTAAATATTTGTAATTTAATTTGAAGTTTTTTAACCATGAAGAATGGTTTTCACATGATATGTGATTTCATTTGCACATACGTTAATGGACAAGGACCACATTTTTGACTCTTTCATTTTTTACATCACATTGATTTTGGTTTTCACTTTCTTTTGGTTTTTGATTTGGTTCATGCATGTTTAATTTGATGTTTTTACTGTGTGTGAATTAGATAAATATTTTTTAATATACATTTTTAACATTGAAATCGAAGTGGTGTCTGGTCTCAACGGTTTAGTGCATGTTTCACTCCTCCATGACTCATTTGCATGTCCCTGCTGTTCACCAATGTTGTTCATGTGTGTGCACACATGCATGCATGTGTGATGTTAGGATTCGCATGACATGGGGTATGTATTAGGGAGCATGACCAATGGATGGGTGTTGAGGTGCACCAGGGGGGTGCAGCGTGTGGTGGCCTTTTAGTTGGCATGTTCTGTGTGATTGTGTGTTGGTCCGATGTGTTTTGGGGTAGGGGACGGGGACAAGTGGCAGGGCCTGCCTGCAGGTTGCTGTCACTGCTGGGGGTTGGAGACATGACGTGGGGCCTGCCTGCAGGTTGCCGTCACTGGAGAGGGGTGGGGACATGAGGCGGGCCCTGCCTGCAGGTTGCCGTCACAGGTGGGGACATGTGGCGGGGCTTGTCTGCAGGTTGCCGTCTCTGGTGGGGTTGGGGACATGAGGTGGTGCCCGCCTGCAGGTTGCCCTCACTGGTGAGGGGTGGCGACATGAGGCGGGGCCTGCCTGCAGGTTGCCGTCACAGGTGAGGACATGAGGTGGGGCCTGCCTGCGGGGTATGGTCACGGGTGATGGGGTGGCCATGTGGTAGGCTGCCTGCGGGGTATGTTCACAGGTGATGGTGGGGGTCCCATGTGGCGGGGCCTGCCTGCGGGGTATGGTCACGGGTGATGGGGTGGCCATGTGGTGTGGGCTGCCTGCGGGGTATGTTCACTGGTGATGGGGGGCCATCTGGTGTGGGTTGCCTGCAGGATATGGTCCACTTTTGGGGTCTGGCTGTCCCATGAGGAGGTGTCTGCTTCCAGGGGAGTTGTGTGTTTATCACAGTGTATACGTGGGCCTTGCCACGTGCTTTGGCTGGTGCGAGCGGACTACGCGATTGCACTGGGGCGCGGACGGGGGTACGCGCAGCCCTTCCCATGCAATTTGGCTGGTGCGGGCGGGGTACGCAATTTCACTGGGGTGCGGACGGGGTACGCGCAGGCCTTCCCATGTGATTTGGCTGGTGTGAGCAGGGTACGCAATTTTGCTGGGGTGCGGACAGGGTACGCGCAGACCTTCCCATGCGATTTGGCTGGTGCGGGCGGGGTATGCGATTTCACTGGGGTGCGGATGGGGTACGCGTGGGCCTTCCCACGTGATGTGGCTGGTGCAAGAAGGGTACGCGATTTTGCTGGGGTGCGGACGAGGTACGCACAGGCCTTGCCATGCGATTTGGCTGGTGCAAGCAGGGTATGCTCTGATTTTTCACACGACTACGATGGGGGGGCTGTGTGCTGGGTTAAAGATGGCACATGGCCTTGCGCCGTATTGGGCATTTCACTGGCTTTTTCCTGCGCATGGGGGCGTGTTGGGGGCGTTACTGGCGCTGCTTTGTGTTCATTGCGCCATGGCTTCTGATGCCTCGGAAAATCCATGAATACGCGTGCTGCGCAATTGCTGGTTTGCACCACAGCTGGCGCACGCTTGGCGCACGCTCCTTCTCGGCACGCGGAAACTTGCGCTGCTTCTGTGCTGGATTCTATGAATTGGGCCCTAAATCTGAAGATTTAGCAACATTTGTAAATACTGTTTTCAAGATCGTGCATTTACTCTGATATATGTTATAAATATTATCAGTAGGAAATGGTTGTGCTGTATTTATCACAGTTCGTACAGTGAAGTGTGAAACGCATGAATTAATGTACAAACACTCAAACTTTAATATTGCGACGATACTGTTTTGGAAAACATGTACACAATACATGTTTGACATTTAAAGCCTTACACAGTAACAGATTTTGGATTGAACTGTTTTTTAAATTTAGTATTATGCAAGAAAAGCACAAGATACAAATACTTACAGTACATTGTTTCTATCCTGGAAACTTTCAGAAACGCAAATGCAGTTTGTTTTAAGATGTAACTTAAAATAAAAAGGGACCATCACTCAACCATGTGATAGTTCACATCAGCGGTAGAATTTGAGCAAATCATATCGTAAGTCGTAGTGGTGTAGTGGTTAAGGAGTTAGGCCCAATATCACAAAGGCTTGAGCCTCGCAATTTTATTTTTACAAAAAAAGGATTATAATTGGCACTTCCCTTTTTTATTTTTGAAAAGGAGGATTAAAATTTGTAAAACGAAAAGTCAGACACCACATCTGATATTTGTTTTACTGTGGCATGTGAAACCTTTTTTTGGGGCATGGCATGTGACACCTGCCAGTGGCACGTGTCACTTATAGTGGTGACCTGCCGTGGCACGTGTCACTGCCATATTGCTCATGCCATATTCGGCTCCTACCCCTACTGAGATTTCGGGATCAATCTTCTTAGGCAGAGAAAGCAGACTTCTAGAGCAGCTGAGAGACTGGGCCACAGAGGAGGGAGAGGTAGACAAATGCAATAGGATTTAGTTGAGCGACTGGCGGGATTTAGTTGTGGGACAGGTAGAAAAAGTAAATAGGATGATTCCTCTTTTAACACTGCTACTGATTGTACTACATTCCACTGGCCAACTTTCATGTTATCTTCTCACATGACATTTCGCATCAGGGAGAGGAGAAGAACATCATGTAATAGTTTGCAAGAAGGCAGGGATTAGATTTCATAAAGTGGCTGTAAGTGACTGTGCCATCATTTTGTGACCATACCAAATGTTATTAATGTATTGAACATTTGTACGGTGCCTATACAGCATAACGTGTTTCCAGGTGCCACAAGACAAAGGTGAGGGGTAGGGCATGGGGGCGTGGGGGGAGGCGGGTACTACGGGTAAGGGTCAACTAGTGCGAGGACGGGGTTGTAACAGGCTCAGTGGCTAGTCAGGAAAGGGTGCCTGGGGGCAAGAACTGGTTATAGGTGTGCTGGGGTAGACTGATCGTGGAGGGCCTGGCCCCTGTAAGACTCATAAGGGACCAGGCAACCAGTTTCAGTGGCAGGGGGACATTAGCAAGGGAGGGGGAGAGGAATGGAGGAGGAGGAAAGGAAAGTCTTGAGAAGCTTCCTGAATTTAGGAGATCTGGCTCAAGTCTGAAAGGGGCAGGGAGGCCATTCCAGAGGGAGGCTCCTGCCAAAGAAATAGATCTACCCCCCACTCTCTGCTTGGAGATGTCTAACCAGTAGAGAGTTGGAGCTAGAGGACGCAAGGGATAAAGTTGGATATAGCGAGTTCCCAGGCCCCAGAACGCCTTGTGGGTGATGCAGAGGGTCTTGAATTTGATCCTTGCAGCCACTGTGAGCCAGTGGAGAGATTTTAGGGCCGGAGAGACGCGGTCCCTGGGCTTGAGGCCAGGGATAAGTCTTGCAGTCCTATTCTAGATTAGATGAAGAAGGGGCCCGGGAGAAAGAGGCAGATTGAGGAAGAAGCTGTTCTGTTGCCATAGTCCAGACTGGAGAGGACCAGAGGTCTGGAGACATTTAGTTTCTGGGGGAAGGTAAAAAAAAGGAAGAATTATTATTTGTAGAGAAGGTGTCTTACACACCTTGGTAGGCAAGACACGATTATATTATATGTGTCTAACTAACTATTTGTCTTTCAGTGGCCATACCAAACAATAATTGCACAGAAAATACTTATATTTCTTATCAGGGAGTAGTTTATACTCATTGTCAGTAACTGTGTGCACTATCTTTAGGGGCCTTGTCAAAAACCAGTAGCAGAGAACATTTCCTGGAAGGAGGGAGATTATATTCGCTGTTTGTGACTAAGAACATTTTCATTTTGTCGCCATACCAAATACTAGGCAGTAGCTGCAGAGAAAACGTATTTAATTCTTTGTAAGAAGGGGGAGATTGTATTCAGTGAATGTAAATGACTCTGCCGTCTCTTAATGGCCAGACCAAATATTGGTGTCCATCTGTTTATAACAAATCCTAGAATTCTTTTAAGGCAAAAGAGTTTATTCCATGTCTGTAATGGAGATCATCATTTTTAGTGACTACACCAAATACTAGCTGCAGAGAAATATCTTGTTTTTCTTGGTTGACAGCAGGCTATTGTATTCAGACCCTGTCAGCGCATGCACCATCTTTTAGTAGCCAGACAAAAAACTTGTCATCAATTGTGAAGTTGCCAAAAAAACGTAGAATTATTTTGCAAAAACAGCTTAAATTACATGTTTTTAATGGAGAGTGCCATCTTTAAGAGGCCAGATGATAAAATAGCTACTGGGAAAAACTCTTATACTTCTTAGAAGGCGGGAAGTCATTATATATATTGCCTGTAACTAAATGTGGTGTGTTTTGGACAACTCACAACATACTAATGCAGTTAAAAATCTCATATTTTTTCATAAGCAGGATGTGATTTGAAGCAGTGGGTGTGAATGATTGTATTGTAAGTTGCCATACTAAATACTAGTTGAAAATGGATTATATTTATTGATAGACAGGACAAGAATATGTTCAGGGGTGCTGCTGTCTGAACGATCTTTTTGTGCTCAGAGAAAATACTAGTTAGTAGCTGCAGATAAAAAGTCTTATAATTCTTGGTAGGCAGGAGGAGATTGTATTTAGTGGATTTAAGTTACTGTGCCATTTGCTAGGCGCCAGACCACATACATGTTTCCATTTCATAAAGTTGCAAATGGCATCTTCGAATTATTTAGAGGCGAATGTATTCAGTGTCTGTAAATGAGTGATCTTGTTAGTGGCCAGAGAACATACTGGTTAACAGTTGCAGTGACTACGTATCATGGTGCTGGTTAGGCAGGAGATGATATTCAGTGACTGTAGGGGACTGATCTGTCTTTTTCAATGACCATAACAAATACGTGCACAAGTTGCAGAGATGGACATATACAATAGCAGAATTTTTTTGAGGCAAGAGTGTGCACTCAATGTTTGTAACTGAATATTTGCTATCTTAGTGGCTAAACCATTAACTAGTTTTAAAGAAAGAGTCTAATATTTCTTAGTGGTTATGAGGACATTATATTTAGTGCCACAACTGAGTTTGTTATCTTTTAGTGAACACATCAAATACTAGCTACAGAGAAAAAGGTCTTATATTTCTTGGGTGGCAGTTTGGGATTAGGTTCAGTGACTGTACGTGACTGTGCCATTTTATAGTGGTTAGAGCAAACACTAGTTAGTAGTTGTAGAGAAAACGTCTTATCATTCAGTCCCCGGATCCAATACTACTTAATAGCTGGAGAGAAAATGTCCCATGCTTCTGTTTAGGCAAAAGGTTATATTCTGTGGCTGTGAGGGACTGAACTGTCTTTTAGTGGCCAGAACAAATACTTTTCACAAGTATGAAATGCACACATAAGAAATGCACACATAATTCTTTGTAGAATCAATCTGTTTTTGAAAAATGTGTGATTTTGCTGTTACAATTCCCTTTTTGCAAAGTTGCAAAGAAACAGTCTTGTATTTCTTGGTAGACATGAAGAAAATATTTTCAGTCACTTTACTGGGTTCGTTGTCTTTAAGTGGGCATACCAAATACTAGATGCAGAGAAAAGATCTTATATTTCTTGTTAGGCAGGAGGAGATTATATTCAGTGACTGTAAGTGACTGTTTCATATTTTTGTGGTCAGAACAACCATTATTCTTGACAGGTGGAAGGATAAACTATCCAGTGGCTTTGAGTGACTCATCCATCTGTAGATGGCCAGACCAAATGCTTGTTGCAAGTTGCAAAATTTCAAATAACAAATAAAAAATCTTAGAATTCTTTTGATGTAAGGAATTTCATTCAGTGGATGTAACTGAGTATGTTGTCCTTTAGTAGTGTTGACAATACTAGTTTCAGAGAAGAAGCCTTATATTTCTTGGTAAGCAGGAGGAGATATATTTTCACAGTCCGTAATTTAGAATGTCTGCTTTCAATGACCATACCAAATACTAGTTGTACAGAAAAAGGTTTTATTTTATTTTATTTCATAGCACAAACCTAGCTTGAGAGCAGTGGAGCACTTTGCAACATGTGAAAGCTGGCACTGGGCATGGTGTAGATGGACAGTCGTGCAGTGCTTTTGGTGGAAGGACACGAACATTTGGATTAAATCAAATCTTTAGTGTCTTTCAGAACTGGATGATTGTTCGGGCATTCCAACCTGCAGCTGGATAGAGTACCAGAGAGTTGTGGCATGGCAAGAGAAGGACTGTTTGTGTGTTTTCTCTTTGCAGGGTAGCTAGATGTGCACCCTGATGCCTGTGGGCTTTGGCACAATGCAAACAAATAAATAAAATAATTAAAAATAGCTTGGACTCTAGTCTTTTGATGAATTTTCTATGGGACACACGTGATCCTTCAAAGGTGTGGAGTTTAGCTGCCATGTCTGTTGGTGGGTCTTTCAAGAGTGCTTTATAGATGATGCACACCGTTTTTAATAGGATCCAGGAGGGGAGGGGCAGTGAGTGAAGCTTGTGGAGGGAGGGAGAGATGGGATTGAATTTCCAGGTGCCTGAAATGAGGCAGGCTGCAGTATGGTGGACAGCCTTTTAGTGTACCAGATCTGTGGTTGGGAGCCCAGTTAAGAGGGCATTTCCCCCATCAATGTCGGAGATCATGCAAGCCTGAAGCACAGTTCAAAAGACAGCTAAGAGGAGAAGGGTTTGATTTTGTGGAGTGTAGCAATCTGTAGCCAGTGTGTGTAAAGAACTTTTAAGATGAACATTATTACATACCAAGTTACCAATACATATTAAAAATCCATTCACATCACCCACATTATTATAATGAATATAAAATTAATCTTTCACCTACATGGTGATTCTATTTGACATTTCACTATCATATTACTTATTTACTTGTCAGCTCATACATAATATCATTTTCTCATAAAACCATTTAATTAATTACAACATTACATGCAAACAAAACATCATAGTACATACATACTTGGTGCCATTTCCTCATAAATCTATGTTATTATTGTCATACAGGGTTAAATCATGAAATACAAGAAAAATGTAATTCCACCAGGGTACTTTAATAATAGTATATAATTCCTCTGCATTACTCATGGAGATATATAGAACCCATTTTCCATACCCTGAACATGGCCAGATGGACCATGCTTGATTCAGAGTTAAGGTAAAATGACCAGAACTCATCAGATTTGATTGCGTTATACTCATGGACAAGGTATCCCAACGTAACCATATACAACAGGCCCACACATGGGCATTCAGTAAGGATGTGTCTGGCAGACTCTGCATTCATTTTGATTTGACCCATTCTACAGAATCTCTCCTCAATGGAGAGAATCCACTTAGCTCCACAGACAGCCTGGACAGGTAACTGTTTAGCATGCATTTTCAGATGAAAACTACGCACTGCCGGGTGGGGGCAAAGTAACAAGTATAGTTCGGATTTCAAATATCGATGCACCACCTGTGCCACACACTCATAACCTTTTAATTTAGAGAGGTGCACATAATTACACTGCCAATCGCATTTTGCTATACGTATGCCAAACGTACCTTTCAGTATAGGATAATCTGAACATCTCTTAAAATCAGGGTACTCGTCGATATTATCACACGATTCCTCGAAACATTTTACAAACGGCTCTGAAACCCCGTGATCCAACTCCAAGCCATAAGACTCACCTAACGTAGCCAGTATGGAGCAGGTTGGAGCCATAATTGCCTTTAACAGTAGTCCACCCCTGCGAATTAACAGTTGCAATTTCAATGAGAGCAGCCCTAATTCCAAACGCACATACTCTATCGAGGCAGACCTAGATAATTCCAATACGTTTCTCCAGAAATAGGCCTCAGCCATATCCAGCCATTTCAAATCCTCCAAGACCACTGCCTCAAGATCATATGCAATTGCAGGGCAAAACCACTGTTGGTAAAGAGTCAGAACCCGGCTAAGTGAAAACCCTGCATGTTGCTTAGTACATTTTTTCGCCAAGCAATAATTTGCCTTTCCCTTCTTGGTTTGGTTTCGATGATGTCCCCGTATCCTAGGGTAGTGGACATTTCCAGTCCCAAATATTTACATGTTTCCATATAGTCAACAGGGCCTACAGTTGCAACAATCTTACATCTGTTCACTTTCCTGGCAGATGGCAGCATTATCTTTGATTTGTTTAGATAGACTGAAAGTTGGCTTTCCCTAGCCTACAGCACCAATTAATTGAACACAGACTTCATACCAGTCAATATATGATCAAAAATTGCCAAGTCATTGGCATACAGCATCACCGCGATCTGACGAGCACCAATTTTGGGAGGGGACCATGCCCTGCCTTTCAACCAGACCAAGAGATCGGATATGTAAATGTTGAACAGCATAGAACCTTTCCTTACCCTGCGCTGATTTTCATCGGTCTTGACACCCAACCATCATCGCTCAGCTGAATCTGGGCAGTTGTATCTGCATGTAGGACCATGATGACTTCTAGCAGCCAGCTTGGGCAGCCCCACCTTTGCATTTTCAACCAAAGAGCACTATGGTCCACCTAATCAAATGCAGACCTAAAATCCACATAGGCAAAATACACAGAGGGACTGTGGTGCTTTTTCGCTTGGAAAATTATGGTGTCCAGGGCTCGGATATTATGTATTCTGTTCGACCCAGGACAAAAGCCATTTCAAAGGGATGCAGAATGCTGTTATGTTGTTATTGCTCACCGAAGACTGCAGATTTTCCAACACATATAATGCAAATACTTTTCCTGTGATATCTAACAGTGACAATAACCTATAGTTGGCAGGGGATAATCTGTCCCCCGCTTTAAAGGCTGGGACCAAAGTCGCCCATAACTCCACATCACCCTACAACACCACCTACGACAAGCAATTGGGTCCCGAAGCCCTGGAATTTTTCACCTTCGTCAGCTGCACACACAGATTTTCGCCATTGAACTGGATAGGCCATTCCTCTGTCATATACTTCACATGAAACATTCGCTCTTCAATGTGGGTAACCCATGCCTTCTCACCAATAGGATTTAAGATTGATGAGACGGGGGGACTCCTTGCCATGGACAGAACCCTCCACAGACTGCTAAAGTTCCCACTCTTCAACACCTCAATCAAGCATTGCCAATTCGCAGTTAAAACCCCATCTCCTCCTAGCAAGCCAATTTCTGAACTGATATTTCAGTTTACGAGAATTTCTCAGCAAGGAGTATGATGAGATGGTCACTTTTTTTAAATCTGTCAGTTGTTTTTGGAGTCTTCTCTTTGCCATATTTATCTTGGGATTATAGACATGACTAGTCGGTCTACTCGGCCCTAGAAAAGTCTTATCTGCCTTATTGGCGAGCTGCATGAGCCACTGCTCAATTTCATTTGCAGCCCGCATTTTTAAGTTTGAATTTGCATTTTGCAATTCCACCCTCAACATACTACATGCCCTGTCCACATTTCGCTCTGACCACATCAACTTATTTCCCGCCTCGGAGGGAACTAAATTTGCTGGGCTCCTGCATCGGGAGTCAGTCAGCTCCAATTGCCACACAAGGCTAAGTACTGAGTGATCACTGACCGCCCTATTGTAGATCTTTAAACCACTGATTTTGTCGGTCAGTACATTGTTACTACACACATAATCCAGAGTGGACCTCCTAATACCCTCCTGCCAGGTTGGCCTCCCTGGATTTCACCCTCAGGTCGGCCATTTAAGATCACCAGTTCCCACTCAGATAAAAATCGTAACCACTTTTTACCTCTCACATTAGCCTCTTTCAGTAGCATTTCACATTCATCAATAACAGTACTGAATTTACCAGTGGTTGTGTGGTCACCACATCTGGAATTTAAGTCCCCCCCGAGCAAAATCCCTTCCACATTTGGCTTCTGAACCCAATTTGTAATCAGCACATCCACAAAAGAAAATAGGGCATCAGTCCCAACACCTCCCGGGGGATCGTACATATTGATCAGCAGTACCTGTTTTATGTTGGATTCACCCCCACAAGGATACCTCTACCGCAAGTATGTTTCCCTCTGCTTCAATGAGATAAACATACTAGATGAAAACCCATCAACAAAGAAGGGAGCTGTTAATCAAGTTTCTTGGAGCTTCAATACTGAATGTTTCAACAGAAAAATCAATGGAAGGTCCCTTCTGAAGTAAAGGGAATGGCCCCTGATATTCCACGAGGCCACAGTGAATGTTAATTTGTCCATACCTTCACACCCTGCGAACATACTCTTTAACCACATCCAGCTTTGGGGATTGTCAAACAATACGTCGAGCAGAACACTCTTCCCTTTTGCCACAGCCACCTTTTATTTCAGAGGGTGAGAGCAATGATTGCAGCAGTCATCCATTGCCTGGACTAAGATAACTTTGTCCAATTCATAACCAAGAAATTCTAATGATTCAGCCTGGGCTCTGATCAATGTGGCAGTCACTGGCAAACAACAATGGACCCACACACAACCTTCCGTCCCTGCTTTTACTGGCTCAGTGAAGTCAAAATCGCATGAACCAAGGATGCGTAATGCTGAAATTTTCCCAAATACTCTTAGGAGGGCACTTCTGTGGATGTGATTTACACGCCCTTTGACCACCAACTTTGTAATTGAGAATGTTTTGACATCTCAGGACTTGGCGTTCCGCAAGGGAGAACAACCGGGCATCAAAGGGGCCACACGGCTAATAACAAGCGGGCAGAAGGAGCTGCAGGCCCAGGTGATCCTCCTCTCATCAACGAGCCCCCTGCCTTCAGGGGGGCACAATAAATTCAAAGTTTACCGCTCTCCGGGGGGATCCGGCAGGAGAAAAACCAACCCCCTTGGTATCTTGCTGATGCCAACTAGTCAAAGTGCCTGCACTAAGTTGACAACGCTTCTTCTTGCGGACAGCCCTTTTCCGTGCCTGTTTGGTCAATTCCAATTGGCTTGCCACTGTCACAATTGAAGAATTAAGTGGTTGGTTGGGCTCACTGTTAGACATCACCTCCTGTACTGCATGTCTGGTGACAAGCCTTTTTTGCCACTCCCTCCAGCAAATGTGTTTGTGAGTTAAATAGGAAAACGGGGTATGTGCAGAAGTGTCACATTTTTGGCAGTCAGCATCCAAGCCTTGAGAGGGAATTATGTTATGATAGGCAAAGTTTCAGCAGCCCTGTCAGGCGGCTGTTTATTTGCCCCTCTGTCGCTTTATGTGACAACACTTTGCCCCAAATCCTGGCAACACTCCTTAGAACCCAATAGCTGTAGTATATGGCCATTTTGTTTTACTACTTCTACAAGGATACGGCCACACAATTTCAATTAGATTGTTACGGTGTGAAATTTCACACCTCAAGTGAAGAACCCACCTCTTATTCTTCAGAATTGTCACTCGGGACATGATTTAATTTCACAGGCAAAGGGGCTGCTCCCTCGTCTTGACGAGGATCAACCCCATACACCTCCTCCTGTAACAGGCAACAGAGGGAAACAGATTCAGGGTCACGGATAGCCGGTGTGTGACATGGTTAGCCACCCAGGGCACACACAAATTCATTGGTATAGTCCCAGATATATTCCCATCACACTTTGGCGTAATTCCGACAACATCCGAAAAACATTGGCCATTACACAAAGAATAACAAAGCTGTAACACTGAGTTGTTGTCAATATTGCCAAACATGGCATTTGAAATCGCCTCCAAAGACTGTGCCTCCGTAGACTTATTCAAGTTCTCCTCCAGCTGGGACTCACTGGGGACTCGTATCATATTAATACTGTTGGATTTAAAATACTTAGTTATTTAGTGCACAGTGCATCCAGCACCGCACAAGAGTCACCGGCCGCTGCAGGTTTGTAACCGTTAGTCTTACCGGTAGGCGTACCCTTACTTTTGCGTAGATTGTAAGTCCTTTGTTTTATAGGAGTTTTGCCAGGCATAATGCTATAACACTGAAAGAGCGACGCGTCACACTAAACTGCCAGAATGTTGCTGACAAGTGGGATACCCCTCCTCCTCTCACCTTAGGTAGGAGAGCGGAGATCAGCAGGTAGGGTCCGCACACAAATCACAGCAAACACATCTAACACACTCCACCACACTTAGTAGTTGAGAATCAATGGAAAAGAAAGGCAGACTCTCCAGCAGTCTGCAGCACAGGTAACGAAGGCAGTATAGTAAATGGTCTTATCCTTGGATATCATGAGCCATCGCTTTTCCAAGGATCTGTTTGAGCATTTTCTAGAGGTGGGCTTTTGTGTGTACCACAATGCGGTTGGCTAGGTTTGGTGCGGCTAGACTTTAGGGGTGTGTGAGCAATGGATACTCCCTGGCTGAGTCTTCCATTGCTTGGTAGGTGGAAGAGTTTCTAATCAGTGTCTGTACTGTGTGTGTTGCCTTTAACCAGATAAACCATATACTAGGTGCAGAACAAATGATTTATGATTCGTGCTAGGAAGAAGGATCATTTATTCAGTTGCTGCAAGTGACTATGCCATATTTCATTGGTATGAACAAATATGTGTTGCAAGTTACACATTTGTTACTAACAAATGTTCAAATTATTTGAAGGCAACAGCGTACAATCAGTATCTGCCACTGAGTGCATCATTGTTTAATGATGATACCAAATACTGTTTGCAAATAAATATATTATCTTTCTTGATAGGGAGAATGAGATTGTGTTCAGAGGCTGCAAAGATCATCATCCTTCGCTGCCCATATCAAATACTTTTGCAGAGAAAAGTATCATATTTCTTGGTAGATTGGAGGGAAGTATATTGATTGGATGTAACTGATTGTATTGTCTTTTAGTGGCCATACCAAATACCAATTGTTGATAAACAGCCTTATTTTCTTAGTAGGCTAGAAGGAATTACATATAGTTTTTGTAACTGATTGTATTATCTGTTAGTACCCTTACCACTAGTGGCAGACAAGAGACTTATATTCTTGGGAGGCAAGAAAAGAATATATTCAGCGTCTAAGTATGAAGTCTTGTATCATCATTTTAGTATCAGTACCAAATTCTAGCTGCAGAAATAATGTCTAATATTTCTTGGTAGACAGGATGAAATTATGTTTATTGGCTGTAACTGAATGTCTTACATTGAAATAACTATGTATAATACTAGATGCAGCGGAAAATGCGTATATGTCTTGATAGGCAACAGGAAATTATATTCAGTGTCTGTAACTGTGTGCAATGTTGTTTAGTGGACATACCAAACACTGGTTGCAGAGAAAAGGTCTTATACCTCTTGTTAGGCAAAGAGAGATTATAAGCAGTGTCTTTAACTAAGTGTCTTTTCTTTTAGTGTCCATACCAAATATTAATTAGTAGTTTCAGGGAAACGTCTTACAGGATCATTTTATATAAAGAGGTAATTCGATGCAGTGCACTGTCTAAGTCAGCACTTCCCTGCGTAGAATTTTCCATATTTACAAAATGGAGTACTAAAGAAAATAATAAAAACAGGCAAAATCATGTTAATTCTTTGTTGTTTCTTTCTGTTTTGTAGAAATTGTAAATGTTGCCTGTCAATTAAGCTATGTAATCCACCTGACTTCAGCATGTACTAAGAAGCATTTTGATTCCTGGAAATCCATTATTTTACCCTTCATGAAAAACTCATGCAGGCATAAAAGCATCTGCCCTTTGCAGCAGAAGAAGACTACATGGCATAAATGTTAATGCACTCACAACCTTGTGCTGCTTCTCCAACTCCAAATGACTGTAAAATAACATGGATTATGTAAATAAAGTGGAAATTGGTAACAACTTGCTTTTTTCACCTCACTGTTGCACGCCGGTGCTTAGAAAGTGAGCCCCTTATTATTCTTGATGGACAGGAGAAGGTTATTGTCATTGGTTGTAAGTGAGTGCACCATTTCTTAGAGGATGGACCAAATACTTGTGGCCAACTGTGAGATTGAAATTAACATCTCTCTGAATTCATTTAAGACAATAGAGTACATTCCATCTCTATAACTGGTGACATCATGTTTTAGTGGGCATACCGAATACGAGTTGCAGAGAAATGCGTTGCAAATCAGAACTGTATTATTTTGAGTGCCTGTTACTGAGCGTGTTTTCTTGCAGTGGCCCTAAATGTACCAACCACTAGTGAGCAGTTTAATAGAAAAGGTATTTGGTACCTTCCTAGACAGGAGGATAATGTATTCAAAGGCAGTAAGTGACTGCTCTATTTTTTAGTGGACAGGCCAAATGTTTAGTTATTAGTTGCAGATAAGAAATCATATAGTTCTTGGTAGGCAGGCTGAGATTATATGCACGGTCAGCAAGTAGTTGTGACGTCTTTTATAAGCTCGGCCAAATTGTAAGTTAGTAGTTGCAGAAAAAATGTACTATGTTCCTTACTATGTATTAGGCGATAATATTCAATGGCTCTAAGAGATACTTCCATCCTTTAGTGGCCAGACCAAGTAATTGTTTTGAAGTTGCTAACAACAAATCTAAAAATCATTTTGAGGAAATAGGGTGAATACAGTGTCTGTAACTGAGCATCTCACCTTTCAGTGGCCATACCACATGCTAATTGCAGAGGAAACATTGGGGGGCTTTAATTGACTATGCCATATTTCCTTGTTCGTACAAAATACTGTTTAGTAGTTGCAGAGAAAAAGTATGACACTTTTTGGTGTGCAGGAGGGGGCTATATTCAGTGTCTGAAAGTGACGGCACCATCATTTAGTCACCAAACCAAATGCTAGTTGCAAGTTACGAATAACAAATCAACAAATTATTTTCAGGCCAAAAATTGAACTCAGTGTCTATAACTAAGTGGGTCTTTCTTTAGTGGCCAGGCCAAATACAAATTAATAGTTACAGAGAAACTGTCTTACGCATCTGTTTAGGCAGAATGAGATTATATTAAGTGGCTTTAAATGACTGTGCCATCTTTGAGTGGCCAGACCAAATATATAATGCAAGTTGCAAATAAAAACAATTTTAGGATTCCTTTGTGGCAGGAGAGTACATTAATTTTTCTGTAATTAAGGTGGCGATCATTAAGTAGCTAAACCCATTTATAGCTGTAAAAAAATATATTTTATTTCATTGTGACAGGAGGAATTTGTATTCAGTGTCTGGCACTCAGTGTGCCATCTTTTAGTGGACCTACCAAATGCTAGTTGCAGAGAAAAAGTGTTGTATTTATTTATTGGCAGGCAGGATGAGATTACATTAAGTGACTGTCCCATTTTGTTGTGGTCTGACCAAATACTAGTTAATGGCTGCAGAGAAATAGTATTTTGGGTATAATTGAGCGCATCACCTTTTAGTGGCAGGTTCAAATTCTAATTAGTATTTGCAGGGGAAAGGTCTAAACACGTTTTGCAAGTTACAAAGTTGTAAATACAATTTTAGAATTTTTTTGAGGCCGGTGGGTGCAGTCAGTGGATATAACTGAGTGTGTAATCTTTAAGTGTCCATGCCAGCTACTAGTAAGCTTTGCAGAAAACAAATATTAGGATTCTTAGTATGTAGCAGGAACATATTACTTTTCAGTGTCCACAGTTTGGCCATGTTGTCTTTTGGTGGACATACCAAGAACCACTTGCAGATACAAAGTGCTTTGTTTTCTTGGTAAGAAGTAGCACCAATTGCTCCCGCAGCACCAGCACCTTTGTGGCCAGAAACGCTTAGAAGGACATGTCTTCTTGCTCCATCATGAAAGTACCAGAGGTGTAAGTTCCCAATACTACACGACTTAGAACGATATTGCCTCACCACTTTCACTGTATACAATAAAACTGTGTGCCAGGAAATGTATTGGACCAAGTTGAATACCACATCTTTATGTGAATGCATATATCTGGGATAAATGCAGAAGACCTCTATTGAAGTCTTCGCAACACTAGAAGCCACTCTCTGCCATGCTATGTCTGTGCTGTCCCCCCAAAATATTGCTGCTGATCCTCCACAGCTTTAGTGACTTACTGAAGTGGGCATTACTAATGAGTTATAGATGACTTTAGTGTCTGTGCTACTACTGCTATGTTCTTGTGTCCTGCTACCTCTCGTTTATAGCCACATTAATGCACAGAAAGCCATCTTGCAACAGAACACACAGTAGTATCCCTGGCAATGTATTCCGTTTTTAATGTGAGAAGAGAGCTGAAAAAGTGAGTAATTGTGCATACTAATGTTCCTGCTAGTCATGAGAGCATCACAACTGGAAATACATGCTGTGAGTTTCAGCAGCAATATTCTGCTGTGGCGCATATCCATGATCTACAGATGGCATTGATTTATGTTTTATTGTAGTTTTGCAAAATTGCAAAAATGTATACGGGTACTTGGAAAAAACAAGCCAACAGCACCAGGCCATCAAAGACAGCAATATGGCAATTTGACAGAACTATGTAAAAAACGTGCCTATCTAACTAGCCTGTTGTATGGTGTCATATCACATCCTCTTCAAAGTCTTACATTTTTGGCTTTTACTTTATTCAGCCCTCGTAACATTGACATTAAATCAAGAAGAGGTTGGATGATGAGTTTTCTATACCTCTCCATCTTGTCAATTACACATTGTCCATTCTTCAATCCATGATAGAAGATTGAATAACATTGGGGGTGTACTTAGATGGCAGCGTTTTGCATGCTAGTGATGACAAATTCAAATAAACACAGAAAGAAGATGTGGAACATAATTCAATGGATTATGGTAATATGAATATATTATGACAAAGCCCCTACGCACTAAAATTAGCAGACAACAAACCAGGCATGCCAACATTCGCACCATTAATCGAAATTATGTCTGGACTAGCTACTTTTGCTCCAATGAACTCCTTAACCGTTTTCTCAAAGTATTCCACTCCCTTTTCAAGTCTGTTAACAGTGGTACTCCTAAATGTCTTCTGCAAATCATTGTGTCCCTTTCTCTCACTTGGAGAGCAACTCCATCTGGGGTGTGTGCATATGGCTTGAAAAAGCCATATGGACGCTTTCCTTACCATATGTCCCAATACCCAATCAATCAGTCACCTACAAAACAGTAGGGTATTGACAGAGCATGTGCCCCTCCACCACATGCATGATTCATCTCCTCTCATCTGAATGCTCACCTGGAAATACAGGTATTACGAACATGCATGATGCATCATGTGGTCGCTCCGTGCCCTCCCAAATAGCAGCACACCCACAGAGCTATAACAACAAGCTGAGGTTGTGCTTGTGCGTGACTAGACAGGTATTTCCTCTGTTACATGTGGTTGGATAGTGGTGTCCCAAACATTGTGTACCACAATTTACAGCTTTGATGCATAGGTTTCATTTCATAGTGCCTTCATATGCCCTCACTCTCTTCACCTCCAGCAACTTAAATGCCCCCCATGCCCATGGTGAAGTGGGCACTCTTTTTACCGTAAAATGCACCAGGGGCCATCTGACACCTGACAAGGCACACCTCTGCCAGACCAGTCACAGGTGCAGATGCCACCTCGTCCTGAGACAGATGCTGGTGGACATCGATCTCCTCTACTTTTTGCTCTTCCCTCCCGTCCACCACCACCTGCGCCACTAACTGCACCCTCTCCTGTCTTCCTCTGAGCAGCCCAAAATCTATACTTCACCCACTCCCCGCATTACCAGTGTATCCTTTCCATTTTCAAAATTAAATTGGTAAAGGCCTTCCCCTGCATTACGTCAAGTATTGCCTGCCAGTACTCCACAGTCATACCCAAAAGCTCTGGCCTATGTACTCTCTGCAGCCGCTCTGCCACCCTGACCTCCCCATCTGCTGTTTCCTCCCATGGCAGTGGCAATCCTGAGTTCTTGTCAGTTGTGATTCCAATTTCAAAACATCCTCCCCTTGTGGAAGTGGAAACCTTCTATCAGCCCTTCCTAATCTCATCTAATCTCATCTTCCTTGTCCATCCTACACAGACTCATCCACCTCCAAAACACCTGCTCTGGCTGTGGGCCTCTGGTACCAACATGGCCACAGCTACAAGAGGCACACCATTCTCCCGTGTGACTTCTACCTGGCAATCAATACATATCCTTGTGCCATATGAAGTCAAAATCTTCTTCCTCCCCAAATTCCTGCCTTGCTTCATCATTCAATTCCCTTCCTCTTAGGAAGGACTATCACAATAGATACAAATTACAAAGAGATGTAGCAGAATTGGGCAAACAAATTGTTACAAACGGTTCTGCTGCTAAATCTCTGTCTGGCCCTGCAGGTGGATGGTGGGGTCTCAGAGGGGCAGGGTTCTGCCAAAGGCCTCTCTGGATGCCACCACCATGCCACTATAAGACGGCAGATACTTGCCACATGAGAACCTCAGGGGACAAATCCCTTTAAGGCACTATGGAAGTGCATCCAGCGGTCACAATGATGAGGCACCAAAAAGGCAGCTTGGCACTTTAAGGGGTATGATTGCCAAGAAAACATGCCTGGTAATTTACTCATTGCCCTTAAGTACACTTAAGCAAGGTTTCCCCACTGCATCTCTGTAAAGGCTTTGCTCCCCTGGAGAGGGGTGTACCACGGGCAGGAAGCCCAGACATCTGTTCATGTGCTTACCCTATCTAGAATCAAGGCTTGTGGACAAGCGTCTTGTAGACTCATACTACACGTCAATCTGGGGTCAAGGTCCTGCACATTCAATTAAACGCACAGTCCTCTTCCAGCGTCCACCAATCACCTGTCAGGAACCCAGCTGAACACTATGCCGCAAGCTCAGACCAGGGAGTGGGATCAGAGCCCCTTATAAGCCAGGGGGTCCCAAATGTTATTGAGTTTTTGCAGACATCAAGAATTTGGTGGAGGATGGCGGAAGGAGATTGAAGATACTGAAAGTAGGCAGGAGGCTGGCATTTGGAAGAAGCGTAGGTAGGAGACAGAGAGAGTCCTAAGGAGGAGGTCATGGAGAGAAGGCTTGAGGCAAAGGTGATAGAGAAAGGAGATAAGGAGGCAATGAAGAGATCTAAGGAGCAGGGGGTGGAAAGAAGGTCTAAAAAGGAGGTGGAGAAGATAACTAAGGGGGAAAATGTGGAGGCAAGATTTGGGGAGGAGCTGGTGAGGGGAAATATGAAGTAGGTAGCAGAGAGCAGGCAGCAAAGAGAAGAGCCAAGGAGGATAAAGAAGAGTAAAGAACTGAGAAGTGGAGAGACATTCTGGAGGAGAGAGAGAGGGGCATGCACAATCTAAACCTACAAGGTGTATGAGCAGGCAGGAAGGCAATGCCCTAAGGTGGTTTAATAGGAGGTTAAGAATAGAACAGTGAACAGGTGACAAGTTGAGCAAGGCACCTTAGGAATGAGCAAGCAATGTGGTGGCGAGGAGAAGAGTTAGCTGGCACTGATTGAAGACAGTATTAGGAGCTGAGGTCATGGTGGCAGACTAGAATCAGTCTTTAAAAGCCCATGCAGTAACCTGTTACCTGGTGGCTACTTTGGGCTTTCTTGGTCAGACAACATCTCCCATCTTGAGAAGAGCTGAGTTGCCAGACTAATTGATATGCCAGAAATAGGGAACAGGACCTGCCTAGAACTGGTCAAGACATACAATTCTAAAAGCCTCTAAAAAGGGAACAAGGATATTTGAAAAGATTTTGAGACTGAACGACTCAAGGTAAAGATCAGGAAAATCCAACAAACATTGCGTTTGAAATCCCACCCTCACACCTACTTATGTGTCGTGTGCAGCCTCGGAAATGGCAGGCACGGTGCAGGAACACGCAGAGAGCCAGAATGTACACCAGTAGATGACCTTTATTCCTGTTTCAGGGAAATAGGTTAGACGGATGAGGAGAGCATAGGTGATAACATCCTTCCAGGAACATCTCCCACCCTGAGTGCCCTAACTGCCATCCATGGAACCCTCAGGGAACCCAGAGTAGCACACTTGCCAACATTCCATGGCTTGCATTGCCACATGGCAATGCAAGCCCCACACTACACCACCCCTTCCTTATAAGACTGTAGGAAGAGGTCAACATACATACACACCATACCAGACAGGATTCCATACACACATAACACCTCACTGTAACAAAACCACATCCACAACCCTCCTTTCAACAAAGCCACATTCACAACCACCAGAGCATATTCCACAATTGCGTAACTTACATTCCAAATCATCACAGAAATATACCACTATCTACCCGGTGCTACCACCCCCTGATCTCGTAGCTGCCAAATTCGAGCACAAAGCACACTATACAACATCCAGAACCATCTCAGCGGATTCGACTCTTTACCCCACCTGCCACACAGCGTCTCAGGCCTGCCACACCCGAGCGCATTCGCAAACACGCTCGCAACCCACACATAAGAACGTACCATTACTCGAGAACCGAGACATTTGCAACCACCTCTGAAAAGCCAAACATACCACCAACCTCACCTCAGACAGAGGGTATCACTAACACACTACTCCCCAAAGAGCACATAGAAAAGATGAGAAAAGACACAAAAGCGACAAACAATACAAAGACCACATAGAAACGGATGATACTGCTAAAGAAACAGAACATCATTAAAGACACACAGGACAGGTTAATTACTCCTGTGTTACAGTGTAGGCAAGACGGAATATTTTGCATGCATGCATAACACTGGTTCTGACCCTGCTGGGCGCATCAGCCCTGGTAGGCAGAGGCATCACGGAAGCACCATCACTGTGAGCAATGGTGCTGGTGGTTCTGTCTCCCCACTCCCATGGAGTACCATGGGACTCCACGGGAATGGCGAGTTACCGAATCTGCTGCCTGACTTCCCTCTCCGCCGGGGCTTGTAATGTCCCGGAGGCACTGGGAAGTCAGGCGGCGAATTCAGTGTTTTGGGATCTGGCGGGTTACAGCCCACCTCGTAATGAGGCCCATTGTACTGGTAGCATTTTGAAACAATTCATTTCATTAATGCACTGACTCGCTGCAATGTTTGGCAACCGTATGCCTGCCCAGTCAGGCGCAAGAGGGATGAGAGTCATGCTGAGGACACATACACAAACAGATCATCAAAGCACAGTAAATAAATAAAGTCTGGCATCCACTTCTTCGATGCAGTTAACCATCCAGTAAAACAAACGCAAAAACTGTCAACAGAGGAATAGGAAGTTCCCAAACCGTGTATTCCAGAAGGCATGCAATAAACAGTGGCACCCTAGTGCTTCCTTTCTTTTCAATATCATCCTGCGTAGTCAAAGTTAAAAGAGAGCTCTCCCGTTCCTCCTGTCCCTTATATGAAATGCCCATCTGGCAATGCTCGGCCCAACACTGGAATGCACACGCATTTGCTTAATGAACAGTACCCATGTGAACTTAAAAAAAACGTGTTGATACCGTGTCCCGTTGTCTGTAACTTTATTCTTCACAATCATCTTTCTCAGCAGCCAGGCTCCTTTTTGCAGATATTCCTAACGTGCCCCTGTGCTGGAGATCCCTTCTCTTGACGTGCGCATGCACGCACAGCACGTCCAAGAGGCCTTTCCTCTACACTCAGACTGTGCGTCCATCACACGTCACAGTAGTCCTCAACGGCCTCCATGGAGTGGTTGGAGCGCGATGCCACAGCTCCATCAATGAGGCAGGGGAAGTCATGTTGATAGCTCTCTCAGATAAGGTACCACACGTCCCACGAGAAACTGCTGCAGCCCGCACAGCGACATTTCGGCCGTGCACGTGCACCAAGGCCAAGGCATGCTGGGGCTTACATCTTTATCATTGCTGTGCCCCACACAGAACAGCACAATTAGGGGCAACAGCACAGCATCCCATCTCATTCAGTCCTCCCAGACCTGGACTCCAGAGGAGCTGCACCTTCCTTCTGCCACAATGGCCAGACTCTGAACAGCAGCCCGTTTGTGTTAAGAATCCCCACAGACGCAGCAGTAGTAGGATTGATGGGTTTATTTAAGGGACCGCAGCGGTCACAGGGATGGTGTTTACCCAGTTGATCACCAACGTCTCCTTCATATCACGCGACTTCTAGAGCTGCCATGCTGGGGGCTCTAAAACCCATACACATAACAGTTCGCTTTTCCTCTCTCTGGCTCACCTCCAGGGCTTTTTTCAGCAGCCTTTTAACTTTTCAGCTCCACCTACATCCAGCTCCAATTCCTCATGGGCTCTTTAAGCCTCGTCGCCAATTTGTAGCGTGCAGCCTCAGGAATGGAAGACAGGGTGCAGGAACACACAGGGAGCCAGGAGGTACAAAAGTAGACGAACGTTATTCCTGTTTCAGGGTAATAGGTTAGAGGGACAGGGAGAGCATAGGTGATAACATCCTTCCAGTAACATCTCCCATCCTGAGTCCCCTAACTGCCATCCATGGAACACTGAGGGAACTCAGGGTTCCTCACTTGCCAACATTACATGGCTTGCATTGTAAGTAAATATTAAGAAAGAACCATGTTTGTTTCAGGCTTAATTATTGATCCATCTTCACTTTGTGACAGTTCTCAGACACACACTGGAAGGTGACTAAATAGGATGTATGCTGTGGACAACTTGGAAGGTGTTTAAAGTTTCATGAAGAACCATGAAACAAATGTCAACAGTTTTTTAATGTGTTTTTCTGTGGGGTGCTAAAGGCAAGGTAAGGGAAACAAATGGAACAGGTCATATAAGGTTTGAGACAAACAGACATCCAAATGGGATTAAGAAGACAAATATGAAAGGAGCATGTGTTATTTGTTTAAGCTTTTTTTGGGGTGACACAGAAGGGAAAGGTAACAATGAAAGGATTGGGAACATTTATGGGGGTGCATTTCTATGATGGAAAGTGATGATACAAAGGAAAGACAACAACACGGCCTAATAAGAAGACAAACAGACAAAAAAGGAGGAAGTAAAGTCCAAAAAGCACTAACATCGAATATACTGTCAATGTAGTCCATCAAAATGAATCGAAAACACAACATGTAGGCTTGCCCAGTAAACCCTTGCTCCTACAGCCTAAATATACACACAAGGAGAGATTCAAAGTGATTTAGTCCTGTTACCTGTCTCTCAAACCTCTCAGGATGTACCAAATCAGAATCCCGCTGGGTGATTCTAGGACTATGATAGGCCCACTGAAGAGAACCCCATTGGATCAAAGAGGTTAGGGCACCACTACTGGCTGCCACTGAGTCCCTGACGATTCCACTGGAAATCCAAAATGCTGAGGTGTGTATTCAGTTTGAACCACTAGCAAGGCCGGGCAAATTTTCACCCAACATTACTACTAACCACAGCCCATCCGACTATGGTCCAGAATACATCACACGCATTTTGCTTCATAAATGGCAAACATATATATATTTTATTGAAGGTTTCCAGTGTTATTACAGACATCAGTAGCCCGTAACATGAGAGACCCTATTAAGACAATTATATCCAAATTTCTGCAACAAATAAAACAACAGCTTAACATTTGGAGTCCTTCTGAATGTCCACTCTATGTATGAGGGGGGAAGCATAATGTATGTTTCACGGCACAGAAAACCCCATCTCTGAAACCTCTTCACTACCCTGCTGTTTCACTGCTGCGACCGTCTGAGCACATTGACTTTCTATTTCAGAGGTCTTTTGCACCAGGGTTGATGTTCTGGTTTCCTATTGTGCAACCTTCTCATTCAAGCGGTCAAACTTGCCCTCCAGACGTGACATAGTTTTATCAAGGCAGCCCAGTACTGACATTTGGCTTTACTGGCCTAGGACATCCATGGACCAGTGCTGGTCTAAACACAACAAGTACAAGTACTAGTGTGGCCTCAGGTAGCTACCGGAAAAAATAACAGGACAGCCACAGTAGTCTGATATTCCAGGGCCTCCTTCTGGGTGAAATCAGAGTAGCTTTCTCCAGGATTGCCCAACTGCCAGAGGACAGAGATTATAATGTTGCGAGGGACCAAAGTACCTGAAGCCAGGTTCTCAGTTCCATTTAAAACCACAGATGTCACCATGCCGTCCAATTCAGGACTGGCCTGATAAGGTTCACCAACTTCACCCCATTTGGAAGCCAGGGTAGGAGTCCCATCAGCCAGTAGAACATGCCCATCAGAATTACACTCAGCATTGTGGGGTGTCACCTCCACTCAAGATCTCTATCCACCGACTGAGGTGTTCTTCATGACACTAGAGCTAGCCACCATCTGTGCCCCAATTTTCCAGACCCACAAATGGCTCTGGCACACTCTGGCAGGTTTAGGCTGGTGGACAACACCCCCTTGAGGTTACAGAAATTAGCTAAGTGTACCACACTCGGAAACTTGCCCCAAGACAGCATTTCAGGACACTGAGAGATGCTGGAAATGTGTGCTCTAGTCCTGGCTACTCATATCCTGGGCTATTACTCCCCTGCCCACATAATGTACAGGTAAGTAAGATCGGGAGCAAACCTATACCATCTTGAGGAAGGCAGGACTCCTGCACTGACTTGAAACCTGTTGAGTTTTGAACTTCATTAGTGCACACGGACCCCTACACTGAAACCTCTCCTAGTTTGTTTAGCCACATTCTGCACAATAAATGCAGCATCAACGGGACCCCTTTCACAGAATAAGTTGTCTTTCAGTGTGTCCATCTACATCGGAAGGAGGTGCAGGACTTAGGTGTTCGGGTCATCTCAACTTCCAGTGAATTCTGCTCCACCATCTTCTTCCTCCTCCAGCTCCTCGATCATTCCCCTCCCTCTACTCTCTATGAATTGTGGGTGTTTTATCACCTGGATTGAGGGCAATTGTTTAGTTCTGTTTGTATGTGTGAGGGGATGATTTGAAGGAAGTGGGCGAGGCAGTTGTCAAAATCCCTCCAAAAAATGTGGGTAGCGCAATACATAAAGCGGCGGCATGCAAGAGTTGATGTGCATTGGCCAAGAGGATTGTGCTCCCTACATTACAATATGATGGTGCTTGAGGTTTGGATTGTGGTGTATTGTCTTAATTGTGTGTCTGTGATAGGGGAAGTATGTGCTGTCTCCATACTAGAAGAGGAGGAACAGCTGTAGGTCAGAATTGGCATCTGTTTACTGGAGTGGGTTTAGGTCATAGTCCTACAATAGTTGGAAGTACTGCAGGTGTAATTGTGTTGCACAAGAAGAGCTCTGTCTTTGTCCCACCTTTGGAATTTCAGAGGATGCTCTAGATCAAGAAGGAGCTTCATTTTTAAGGCTGTGTGCAGATGCCAGTGCTGGAACACCAGAGGGTTTTGTAAGTCAACTTTGAGGTACATTGTAGAGCTGAGTTGGTCCTAGTACTGCGATAGCAGGGGGCGCTGTAACTCCTGATATGTGGGCATGCTAATGGGTGGGCAGGGGTTCCTGCATTTCATGACTGAGGTGCATGGGCAGTGTTTTCCTTTGACCCAACTACTGAAACGGCATGGGCGCTGCAATGCCGGATTGATGTGCATTGGGAGAGCCGTATTTAGGCAAGAATGGAATAACAAGGAAAGCATCAGGTGCTTTGGTTGAGCTGGGTCCACCTCTCGGGAATGGAATTACGTGAGGTACTGCAGTTCAGGGTATAGGCACCTTGACAGGTTTGGTGTGTGTGTGTGTGCCTGTGTGTCTGTGTGTGCTTGAGAGAATAACTTACAATGTAGGGAGGAAGCACATAGGGGGTAAAACAGGCTTGCTTACACAGAAATATTCAGCAGCTGCTCCTGGGAGCTACAGTAACAAATGATAAAGAAAAACTGCAGCGGCATGCTAATTGCAAGCACAGCAAGACACGGCAGGTGAAGAAGTCCAAATACTGCACATTCATCTTCTTTTCTGGTGATTGTATAACCAGACTCAGCTCAACATCTGCTAAAGACAGATGTAAATGTTAGGCCATGGGCACAAAGTAGAAAGTGTAGAATCTCAGAATCTGGGATTGGTATTCCACACCACAGCAGGCATGGAAAATGAGTATCTTGCAGTGCTAATCAAGCAGCAATAGAAATGTGCCGCCTCTTCCTCCCACACACTCTGGCAGCAGCTGCAACATGTTTTGCAAAGTGATCCCACTGTGCAGTCTGCTGTTTATAGCTGGTTCAGTCCCAGGAGCCTGTTAGGAAGTAATATGAATTTAAATACAGGTTGTGCCCTCAGGGATTTTGGTGGGTGGCGGCAAGCCGGGGTGGCGTCCCAGGAGTCTCCAATGGCTGCCTGAGAGCCAGGGTACTGTGGGCCTCCCCCAGTTGTGTTAAAATTGCATTTGGCTGACCAGGAGTAAATACATTTTAACCAACGGTCTACCTCTTCCTCGTTCATGATAATTAGATGCACCTCATTGATGGTAAAATTACCAAGCACAATGTTAAAGTTATTTTAGGATGGGAAGAAGCCCTTCCCATATTAATTGTATGAAACTTTTTTTATAGATGTATTAGGCGCTCAATCCCATGTTGTGATCTAAGACCCACTGCAGAGGCACATTGCACTTTTCCACCACGTTCAGGACAACCTACTGGCATAAGGAGTTAGGTGACCCCAAAGTAGTTGATCAGCTGCTGTCCATACCATTGCACATGAAGCATTAGCACTTTACAGTAACAATTGGCTAGCGCATGGTGTCTTATTTAAGCTCAGTTACAGTATATTCTAGTGAAGTTATATTTTTGCAAATCAGGGGTGACCACTCTCATAAGAGAATGTCCCTGTAGCTATGTCTGCTATGTATCGATCACAATGGCCTTTCATTTCATTGTACATATGATTTTATCTTTGGTATTGTAATGAACTTGTACTTTTATGGCCAATGGCCGAACAAAGTTACTGATTGACTGTATTTGCATGGCGTCCAAATGAGATATCTGCCTTTGTATTTATTTGAAGAACGGGTGTCAATTTCGATTAGAAATTACATACAATAAAACATTCAAAAATGGCCGAACCCTCCCCACGAAGGTTTCCTGTGCAATGGCATAAGGATGAGGACAAGTAGTGAGCCAGTTTATGAGGGTGCAAACCATGGGGACATAGATACCAGGGAAACACAAAACAAACAGAAACAAAATGTATATAAGAAAACAGGAGTAATAATGAAACATACTACATTACAGGAGGCAGTGGTGGGGCCAGGTAGGGTGGTTGGGGGAGAGGGGAGAGAGTGCTCACTCTTCAGCAGGTAAGTGAAGTTTCAGCTGCTCACTTGACTCGCATTTCTAGAGCCCCCCACCCCAGTCGATTGTGTATCCCACTTAAAACCCTCGGTATTCTAACTGCTTCCTGTTTTACTGACTACCTGATTAAGAAAATGCACCCTGCACACTAATTCCCACAGTATGGTACACAGAAAATACTGAATGCAATAATCTGAAATACTGCATGCAGTAAATGTGGCGGCACCCAGCCCAGATCCACATTGCCATTGCCCTGCCCGGAGACAAGACAGACATTAATCGGAAGCTGCAGCACATCACACACATGCATATGTGATGCCATGTGTGTTAGGGAAACTTCTTTTGTGGTCATTTGTATTTGAAAAAATTGGCAGTGTTGGAGGCTGAAGATGCTGGGCTGTCCATCCATGTGTATAGCAATCATGATGTGGGGGCAAAGGGGAGGTGGAACTGTTGTCCTACTTTTAACCTGAAGTGAGGGAGGCAGAGCTGTATAGCGTCTTTGTTGTGATGAGTCACACAGACAATTACCCTCCTCCTCAAAGAGGTGCTGCTGCGGGGGTTGGTGGCTTGGACTGGTGGTGGCACTGTGGTAACGGATGGTTCTCAGAGTGATAGTGGGAATGATGAGAGAGGGGGCGGCGAGGAATAAGGAGAGGAGAGAGGGGAATTCAGGTGAGAGAGTGATTGATGACATGAGGGCAGTGAGGAGGGCCTTGAAGGAGTGGAGAAGAATGAAAGAGAGGAGGAGCAGCATGCATACCAGAGGGTATGGAGGAAAGGGTCTCGCAGCCAGTCAGGGGGACAAGGTGGAGGTGCACTAAGCCATATTAGGGTGCAAGGCAGACCCAGGAGTCCCTGCACTGGAATATGAAGGTGAGTAGGCACGCCCTACTTTGCCATCAGAGCCTAGGGTCCTGTGATTGTTGGTGTCTTAAGGGGTCTTACCTGCAGAGGGTGAAATCATCAAGTGCACTTTGAGCCAGTCACTCACTGGGTACAATAACCTACCTGAACCATTTGTGGTTTTAGAAGGCCACTAGTATGACCCTGGCCACTCTGCCAACCACAAACAATTAGGGCGGAGAAGGCTGGCCACTCACAGGACACTGGGAAATGCAAACGAGTGCTAAATAATCTATTAGAAATTCCCCTGGTCATATCAGCTATTGAGATAACCAAAGTCCTGTCTAAGCCCACCTCCAATCAAGCTGCCCCACTGCAGAATTCCTCCTCCGTCCAGGCAAGTGGTGTTTTGTCTCAGATACCCAATCACCAGGCCACTAATGCCAACAGCTGAGTGATCAGCAAGACCTTGCAAACCATTTTTTTCTCTGAGCGCCCCAAACACTTTTCCTCTTCCATCAACGTGTGCTAATACATTTAAAAGAAATTAACTAGCTTTTGTCAGCTGCTGTACTAAACCAGGCCATGTGAGAGCACACTTTCAATCAAGACTGCCCAGTGCAAATTCCTCCTCCGTGCAGGGAGGAGGGATGCTGCGTCACACACCCACTCGCACCTACCAACAAATGCCACTCCGTGAGTGATCAACAAGCCCCTGAAAACATGTTTCCCAGCATGCCCCAAAACGCTTTTCTACTTCCTGCAAAGCGTACTAATACATGTAAATGAAATTCAACTGTGCTTGTCAGTGATTGTGCTAAACCGTGTTTGAGCACACTTTTAAGCAAATTACTTCATGCAGAACTCCTGCTCCATGCACACAGGTGGCGTGCTTCATCACACACCCATTCAACCTCCCACTAATGCCCAATCATAGGTCACCAGAAAGGCCCTGCAAAAAAAGTTTCCTAGCCCACTCCAAACATGTTTCCCCTTCCCTCAATGTGTGCTAATAAATGTAAAAGGAATTCCGGTGCTTAGTAGTAGTAAACCGATCAACAAAAGTCACCAAAGCGCAAATGACGTCTCTTTCGAGGTGGGTGGTGTGTTGTGCTTCACACCTAATCACGGTCACCCTACCACTCATTTCATAGCCTGGGTGATCAGCAAGTCCCAGCAAACATGTTTTCCTAGCATGACCCAAACACTTTTCGCCCTCCCTCAAAGTACCATAATACATTTAAATGAAGTTCAAGTGCTCATGTCAGTCATTGCACTCAACCAAGTTGTGTGTGTGCATAAGTTCAATCAAGCCACCCGAGTGCAAATTCCTCCTTTGGCCAAGTCGGTGGTATGTTGCTTCACACACCAAATCACACTGACACAAATGCCACTACCTGAGTGATCAGCAAGAACGTGCAAACTGTTTTTTCACATGAAGTCTCAAACACGTTTCCACTTCACACAAATTGTACTAATACATTTAAAAGCAATTCAAGTGCTTGTGTCAGCTATTGCGCTCTTCAAAGTCGTTTGTGATTGTGTGCGCAATCAAGCTTCCTCAGCACACATTTCTCCTGCGTCTAATAAGGTGGTGTGTTGCTTCCCATATCTCATCACGCTGATAGTAATTCTACTGCCTGAGTGATCAGCAACACCCTGACAAACATGTTTACCCAGCAAGCCCCAAGCACTTGCATCCTTCCCTTAAAGTGAACTAATAAAGTTAAAGAAATGCAAGTGTTCTCTGATCAAGATGGTTCCACCGCACAGACACTCTAACACAGTGCCTGGGCTCCGCAGCGGTGAGGTTTGGCAATATTACGCACCTTGCCTACATTCCACAACTACAGCTCTGGTTCTCTTAGTGGGGATTAAGGGCTGCTGTCAATCACCTCATGTAGATCTGGGGACTGGACTGAGGGACAGGTGGACAAAATCCCTTATTGTGGAAAGTACACATAAGATCAATACCCAGTTGATAATGGGGATGGTCATCACTCGGTGATCCCCCATCCTGTCCGCCTCTAAGTAGCTCACAAAACTGGCTTGTGGGCATTAGTAAAGCAGCTGTTCTGGTCCACTGAGTACTTCTCTGAATATAGCTCTTGGACAGGGTCAGGGCACTCACGATATGTATATATATTTATGTATATATTAGACCTGGAGTCCATGCATCTTAACTTCCAACTACATGTGGGAGGTCAATTTGAAATTGAAGCCTCAGGCTCAGTGCCAGCAGTTTGGCTAAAAGGCTTACATCTGATATGATATGTTATTTATAACGCACTTAATACCCAGAGCTTTCTAAGGGCGGACCCGGGGATCGAGTCGTCTTGTTTCCAAAGCAAGCATGTTGCCCCTGAGCTATCCTTCCGGGGTGCCCCGAGCTATCCTCCCCTTTATACAGTATGCCGCATACACCATAAACACCTAACATATATTGGGGGGTTGGTCTACATCTAAAATGGTATATCACAACACAATGGGGATACACATATGAGATCGATCAAGATGAATATCCAGAAGCCACCAACAAGAGACCTCTTACAACAACAGATATCTTACTTGGAAGAACAAGACTGCCATTCCAACAACCAGCTGGGGGACTCTCGGAAAGAATACTCTTTTGATGTTACAGAACTCAATTGGATGGCAAAGGTCGGGGCTATTGATAAGGTAAGGTGCAGTAATTGTAGCCGATATGAAGATTGTGAGTACGGAATAAGCTTTCATGCGAATGTACGCATGTTGTTGTCTTTCTATAGGATGTATAGCAGACCAACTCCTACCTCAACTTTGGATAGGTGGTTATAGCAGTTAGTTGAAGACCCACATCCTAAGCTGTTTTCTGGTCCTCTTCCATGCAAAGTTTCTTTGGAAGTGAGTTTGTTGCCAGGAGCAAGAATGAGGTTCCTCTCTGCCTTTATCTGCTGAAGCTAGGAAATAAAACTAAAACAGTGTTTCTGTACCTTAGATGCCTCAAGGTTGTGTGGTGCAGGAACTTCCTCATGAAGGAGACTGATCCATTTCCATGGTAAGCGCAGTGGGTAATGCAGAGGCTTTTGAAGTGTATTGTTTTATTAAGTAGGAGTGAAGGGAGAGTGTGCAACACCGGGGTAAAGTGTTCAAACCTTTTCATTCTTAGGAGTATTCTGGCTGCACAATTCTCATGAGGTGTTCTGTGAGGCTGAGCTAGAGACTTATGTATAGTCCATTGGAAAGAGCAACTACTGACAATACTGTCATCTGTGATTCAAGTGTGTGGACGCTTGTCCATTGTGGTTTCGTGGATCATTACTGAGGATGATGGTACAGGGTGTGTGTCGATCTGATCTGGCCAACGGATTGAAGTAGTGTTTGTAGCAGCTACATTGGTGATCATGGGCCTTATTCATGGAATTATCTGCCCGAAAATTGAGGATTTTGCGTGCAAAACTGTGTGCAAAATCCCATTTGTCGATTCATTAAATCGACTGCACAGCACTTTTACGTACTTTCTGGGGATTTCGCACAGGCTTGGCACATCACTGCGAGAGGCCGAGTGCCTTGTGCAAGGAAAACCACGCAGAGAATTATATAATATGATATAAATCATTTATAACGCACCTGTACACAAGTGTTTCTAGGCGCGACAAAACAAGGGAGGGAAGACAGAGGGAGGGCAAGACAAACAATCTTTCTAGGCCTTGTACCATTCAGAACGTACAAGTGGGAGAACAAGAAGTGCAAGGGGAAAGGGAGGGTGGAGAGTGCAAGAGAGAGGGGAGGGGAAAACAGGCCAGTAATTCTCTGAGTAAGTGTAGCCATGCAGCTCGGCTCTGGGTAGTGCAAGGAGAACAAGGGACTGTAGGTATACAATTATAGCCCCTAAGTGCGTCGTAGGCCCAGAGGCAGTGAGAGGGTGACTGATCAAGAAAGAGGCTGGTACTCAGTGAGACTCTGAGGGTAGCCAAGCAACCAGTCGGTACAGCAGACAGGCAGGTCAGGTAGGTCAGCAGGGGAGGGAGAGAGAGAAAGCAGAGGAGAAGGGAACATTTTGAGCTGCTTCCATAACATCAGGTGGTCCAGCTCAAGTTTGAGAGGGGCGGGGAGGCCATTCTAGATGGAGGCACCTCCTGACGAGAGAGATCTACCCCCCCACTCTCTACCTGAAGAAGCGTCTAACCATTAGAGAGTTGGAGGTAGCTGAGTGAAGGGATCGAGAAGGAAGATAGTTTTGAAGAGAACGTTGGATGCAGTGCAGGTCACGGCCCCAGAAAGCCTTGTGGACAATGCATAGGGTCTTGAACTTGATCCTGGCAGCCACCAGGAGCCACTGGAGAGATTTCAGGACTGGAGAGATACAATCCCTGGGCTTGGCCTGCGCCGAGGGTAGGGGGCGGAACATGGAAAATGAGAAAGAACAAGGCAAAACTTGGGCGTTAAAAAGGACGGCCCGCAGGCAGTCCATCGTACGCCCACTATTGCGTGGAACAATATGTATTCATGGATAGAAGCGCGGAACCTATCGGCAGAAAAATGGCCACGCAAAGCCCTCATACTATCTTCCACCCGAATCTAGGTGTACAGACACTTGCGCATTGGATTCACCGCGCAGGAGTAAGATCGTGTGTCGGATTTAGGGGTGCGCATACGCAGTGTGGCCGGGTGCAGGAATGGTTTACGGGGGTTCACATGCAGATTTTCTGAGATTTGCCTGAGTTACGATAAATTGTATGCATGTTGTTGTGGTGCCGGTAACAGTTATGAGGGACCCCGCGCAGGGTCCCCAAGATGCTTGCGGGGGACCCCACACACTGTTTGAAGGGTGTGTGTATTCACGCCCGGTAGAGCACACAAAGGTAGCTGTTCTGTCTGTTTTTGCTTTGCGTGGGGTCGTTTCAGGGGCCTTCCAGCCACGACTTGCATATACGGTTACTTTGCGCCGACAATTCCATGAATGTGCAGAGCGTACATTTTCTATTCTGCGCGCAGGCTCGCACAGTGTCATTTTTGGTGCGCAGCCTTTGCAGGATAAATGTGCACTTTTCAGTGAATCGTGCCCCATGAGTTCTGTTTTGGTGGGTTCAGCTTTGGTTGCAGCCACAATGGAAATCATGAGTTCTCTTTTGGTGGGATTAAGCTTTGGTCCGTTTGTTTTCATACAGGCATCTGCCTGTGTGAGGCATGTTATTAGGTCCAGTGACAGATGACACCAGAAAGTCTGATGAGGTCTAGTGGAGGATACATGTAAATGTTGAACTGAAGAGAAGAAAGGATGGATCCTTCGGGTACTCCACATGTGGGTAGACTTGGTTGGGATCTGTATGGAGCCATGATGGTGGTCTCATGTGTCCATGTGAGAAAGAAGGCAATACAGCATAGCACAGTTCTTCTAGTCTCCTTAGAAGAATTTCGTGGTGATGAAGTCACATGCTTTCGAGCTGGTGAGTAGGATAAGTGTGCTCTAAGAGTTGTAATCTGTATTTTTAGTTAGGGTTTTCTAGATCGAGCAGAGGGACAACTCTGTACCCCTCTTTAGGTTGATTGCTTCTACGTTGCCCTAGAGCTGACAGAATATACATTTTTCGAGATATTTTCCAAACAAAGTAGAGTTTAAGATGGGTGGTAGCTTACTGGGTTATTCAGATCAGCCGTGAGCTTTTTTGAGAAATGGCCTGGCAAAAGCTGTCTTCAAAGCCATTGGGACACATGCAGTAGCAAGCAAGCCAATGAGGAAGAAGAAGAAAACCTGTGTCAGCTCTTGCTGTTTCACTATCATTTTGTATAGGTGAGGTAGAATGGGTCTCCTTGGGGTCCTGCTGAGGTGGATAAGTCAGTAGTAAAAAGTGGGTTCTGTATGGAGATGAGGTGGAACGATGTAGTGGGTGTTTATGGCCAGATGAAGTGTTGGTGTTCCTACACTGTCCAGGTGCTATTGGATTTTTATGATATGTATTCTGAAATGCCCAGCAAGTTCGTTGCAGAGTTCTTGAGCTGGCATTTGTGTTGAAAAATGATGTGTCTTTGAATTCTTGGATGACTTTAAACCTTTCCCATGCCTACATACAGAGTAGTGTCCTTTCATGGCTTCGATGATTTCCGCTCTTCTGAAACATTCCTGCTGATAATAGGCAAGCCTATATGCATGTCGGTTGTTATTCATCCAGATTATTTCCAATGTTTTACTTTCTTTTTTCATGTGGCTTAATTTTGGAAGGCCACTCATGTGGTTTAAGGAAAGATACACTGGTGGGACTGTAAACTCCATCACGACAAAGTGTCACATTTGAGTTGCATGTTTTGAATTTCCTGTGCCTATTCCCAATTTCAATCCCTCTGGTCGAAAAATTCGGTCATAAATGAACTTCTGATTAAGAATGCATTTGTGATCTGGGTTTTGATTATGTTGGTGGGCTTCATGACTCTAATCAAGCATGACTTGGTTGAGCACAATAACTGACATGAGCACTTACATTGCTATTAAAGGTTTTAATGTACTTTGAGGGAGGCGGAAAAGTGTTTGTGGCACCCTAGCAGGTTTCTTTTGTTGATCACTCTAGGCATGCATTAGTGGCAGTATGATTGAGTGTGTGGCTCAACATACCACAAGTCTGGATGGACGCAGTGTTTGTGCTGAGATGACTTGATTGAATGCACACTCCTACACAACTTGGTCAAGTGCAATATCGGATACTAGCACTTGATTTTGTAAAAGGTATTACTGCACTTTGAAAGAAGGGGTGAAGGGTTTTGGTCTTGCTGGGTTGGGTATTTGTGTTTTCAGGGTCTTTCTCATCACTCATGTAATGGCTTAAGTATCAAGGTGATTGAGTGTGTGATGTAACACACCACCTGCCTGAGCGGAGGAGGCATTTCTTTATTTTATTTTATTTATTGTGCATTTGTTAGGCTCGTATACAGTAAGTCAATTCTGTTTCAAAGCACCCACAGGGCAACAGGGAGGGAACAATGGTATTGAAAACACTGAATACAGTGGAAGATAAAGACAAACCTACTATGCCTTGTGAGTATTCACAACGTGCAAGTGCAGCGAGATGAGGGGAAGTGGTGGTGGGGGTAAGTGCTCGAATGTCCGTGCTCATGGGTGAGCAGCAGATGAAGTACATAGTATGGTAAGTGCTATGCGGCCTGGAGCCGCATTGGGTTGAAGGTGCGACCCTACAGGATTGAGGCCGGTGGGCACCGAGGCAAGTGCTGCGAGGTAGGCAGAGGCTGGGTTGATTGGATATGGGAGGACAAGTCCCCTAAGGATACATAAGGGCCCTGGCCACCAATCACACTGACTGTGAGATTAGCAGAGGAGGGAGGAAGGGAAGGAGGAGGTGAAGAGGAAAGTCTTGAGGAGCTCCCGGAATTTGAGGAATTCCTGCTCAAGACAAAGATGAAGGGGGAGGCTGTTCCATAAGAAGGAGCCAGCTGAAGAAAGTATTAGGCCTCCGGCCCTCTGTTTAGTGAAACACTTTACAGAAAGTTGTTGCATGAGGACCGCAGAGGTCTAGAGGGAGAGGATTTAGTAAGGGAAAGTTGCAGATAGCGTGATCCGAGGCCCCAGATAGCCTTATGGATGATGCAGAGGGATTTGAATTTAATCCGTGCCGCAACCAGGAGCCAGTGAAGAGTTTTTGCGGACGGGAGAGATGCAGTCCCTGGGGTTAAGGCCAAGGATAAGTCTTGCTGCCCTATTCTGGATTAGCTGGAGGGGTCATAAAGTGGAATAAGGTAGATTCAGGAGAAGGCTATTGCAGTAGTCAAGCCTAGAGAGAACCAGGGCTCGGGTAACATTGAGCTTCTGGGGGAAAGTAAGAAAACAGAGAGATCCTTTGAGAAGTTGGACTTCTTGGCAATGTCCTGAATGTGAGAGAGGAGTCGAAGATGACTCCAAGGTTTCTGGCTTTAGCTGAAGGAGAAGGGGAGAGCCCATTGAAGAAGGCCAAAGTGAGGGGAAGAAAGAGGGAGCAGGGGTCACAATAGGAAGGATCTCAGTCTTGCTGGCATTGAGGCAGAGATCATTGGAAGTGCACCAAGATAGAATGGCAGAAAGGCGGTCCGGGATGATGGAAGAAGCAAGAGGGTAGGCAGGGAGATTGAAGAAAGGTTGAGTGTCGTCTCCGTAACACTGGAAGTTGGGGAGAAGGAGGAAATGATGCATGCCAGCAGAGCAAGGTAAGTGTTAATGAGCCAGGGGGAGAGGTTGGAGCCCTGGGGGATACCACAGATGGAGAAGGAGGCAGGTGAGAATGTGCCCCAAGTAAGAGTTTCCCAAGGAAGGGGGTGATAGAAATATGGCAATAGTTAGCTGGACAAGTAGGGTCTGCTGAAGGTTTCTGCAGGAGGGGGGGCACAATGGAAGAGGGGAAAGATCCAGTAGCAAAAGAGTGGTTGCAAAAATCAGCAAGAGAGGGGGCAAGAGAGCAAATGTTGTCCTTGATGGTTCTGGAGGAGCAAGGGGAAATCTGTTTGGAGGAGACCTTCATAGAGCGGACAACTCTGTTGACCTCATCGGGTGTGACAGGAGAGAAGGAGGAGAGAGAGGAAGAAGGAGGGTGGGAGGCCATGGGAGGAAAGGGGGTGGGGAGGGGTTGGGCGAGAGGAATCAAGGGTGCTCAGGATGTCCAGAGTTGTAGTGGTCAAATGTATGGCCAATGCATTACAGAGGGCCTGGGACGTAAGAGGGGAGGAGGAGATGGCGGAAGGGTTGGCTAGCTCCCTGCAGATTTTAAAGAGTTCAGCCATGTTTTTGGATGCACCAGATACCTGTGCCTGGATGTGGGACCTTTTTTTGGCACGGATGGAGAGTCTGCATCACCTTTAGAGCAGGCAGCAGGCCAGTTTGTCAGAGGGTGAGCCTGAGGTTTGCCACTTCCGTTCTGCAGCTCTGCATTTGCGTTTTAGGGCTGAAAGTTCGGAGTCGTACCAGTTGTTACGCTTTGAGGCAGGTTTCAGGTGGATCCTCATGACTGGGGCAAGAATGTCCAGAGTGTTAGTGATGGCCAGACAGATGGAGGTTGCTGAGAGCAAGGTCAGAGGTAGAGTCCCGGGTGGGGGGATTGGGGGATGAAGGTGAATGCGAAGGCAGCAGCTGACACTCGTTTCATCAGAGGAATGTTCGTGAATGAGGTTGGCAGGGCTTTTGGGGGGCTAAAGGGCCGAATGGAGCCAGGTGCAAGGAGAGGAGAGAATGGTCTGACCTACACAGTGGAGTGACCAAAGGGAGGGAGAGAGAGAGGTCAGAATGGATGAAGGCATACAGAGTGTGTCCAGCCGAGTAGGTTGGGCCAGAAGGGAGAATGGAGAGAGATAGTGATGAGCATAGGTCAAGGAAGTTAGTGGGCGCTGTGACCAGGGAGTGCAATTGGATGTTGAAATCACCTATTAGGAGGTGATTAGAGGTGGTTGAGAGTAGGAAGGAACAAAAATCAGCCCATTCAGAGAGGAACAGGTTGGTAGTGCCAGGAGGCCTGTGGATGGTAGCAATAGACAGAGAGGAGGTTTAGAAATGACCAGCGTGCAGAACAGGCTCTCAAAGGAAGAGTAGAGCTGGGTGGGTATGCCAGAGGAAAGTACCCACTCAGGGAGGATTAAGACAACCCCACCGCCAGCACAGTAAGGTTGTGGCTTGGAGATGATCTTGTAGCCATCGGGAGAAGGAAGTCAAAAGCAGTGACTGAGCTGTGTGAGACACCAGAAGGTGTCGCACCCACTAGTCCCCGGGGATCTGTGATCCAGGTGGCCTGGACACGGCCATCGCTTCTGGAACCACTGTAAGTATTGTTCAAGTGTGGCATTTAGTCTTTCGGTCTGCACATCAGTTTGCGGGTGATGGGCAGTTGAATATCTGTCATCAATCGAGAAAGACGAACTCAGGGACGATGATCGAAGGCAATCCAAAGAAGTCAGTAGATATGTCTGAGAAAAAGATTAGCCAGGACCGGGGCTGACGGGAGACCAGCATAGGGGACAAACAGCACCATCTTGGTGAAGTAGCCCACTACTGCCCAAATTGTATCAAACCCCTGCACCCGTGGTAACTCCACAATAAAGTCCATGGAGATCATATGCCAGGGTTTGTGTGGCACAGGACGGGGTTGCAATAGCCCCATGGGTTTGCTATGGGTAGACTTTCACTAGGCGCAAACAGCACTTAAGGAGACATGATCAATGATGTCCCTGGACATGGACGGCCACCAGGACCAGCGGCACAGGAGTTCTAAGGACTTCTGCCTGCCCGGATGCGCTGCAATCAAGGAGTCATGTGACCATTACAGAGCACAGGAACGTGCTTCCCCTGGAGGGATAAATATCCTCCCTTGAATGTAGGGCAGGCCTTGAATGATATTCATATTTAACCCTGACACTTCATCAGGGATAGCAGAAACCCAATCTTGAATCAGCCTTTTGAGCAAGGGCTGAGGAGTACAACCACAAGCCAACCTACTGGGCAGAAGCAAGGGAACTTCCCCACCGAAAGACGAGGCAACATTGGATAAAAATCATTGGAATGAATATTGTAAGTTACTCGAAGTGGTCCTGCAACGTTTTAAGCTAAATTTAGTGCACATTCGAAAGTCTTCGATTTTGATATCAAGAGTGTAAGATCCGAGCCCGAACGAGGGGTATCCATATCAAGAGGATCCGAACCTGGAAAGAGGGAGATCCATATCAAGACGATCCGAGCCCGAACTAGGGAGATCCATATCAAAAGAATCGAGCCTGAACAGGGGTGATACATATCAAGAGGATCCAAGCCTGAATGTCAAAGATCCACGGTCCAAGCCCGAACGAGAGAGACCAAGTGTGAACATTGTGATAAAAAGGGTGTCTCAGCCTGAAGAGGGAGTCCCCAGATGAACAATGAAAGCGAGAACCTGTGCATGTGAAAATCCTGATAAGAATGGAACTTTGACACTTTGTTTGTTACTGACCACAAAAGTGATGGGTGGAAGGTTTCGAATGAATCTAAACCACTGGCAATTGCTCTGGGCAACCTTCCACACCACCGTTTTTTAGCCCGTCTGCGCCATTGCAAAAGGGGACCAGCCATGTGCAAATCAGTCAGCAGCTGCCGCCACCGAAGGTAGCAGCCCAGCCCGAACTGCTAGGCCAGGTCCCCTCTGCACAGAAAACCAAGCAACCCCAGACATGTTTCGGCCTTGTTGGACCTCCTCAGTGAGGTGCAGCCTGGTTCCCTGTGGCGCAGCGAGCAAGGGACCCACGTCTGGGCATACCCTCTCTCACAAGGAGAAACAAACTGACCACAAAAGTGATGGGTGGAAGGTTTCGAATGAATCTAAACCACTGGCAATTGCTCTGGGCAACCTTCCACACCACCGTTTTTTAGCCCGTCTGCGCCATTGCAAAAGGGGACCAGCCATGTGCAAATCAGTCAGCAGCTGCCGCCACCGAAGGTAGCAGCCCAGCCCGAACTGCTAGGCCAGGTCCCCTCTGCACAGAAAACCAAGCAACCCCAGACATGTTTCGGCCTTGTTGGACCTCCTCAGTGAGGTGCAGCCTGGTTCCCTGTGGCGCAGCGAGCAAGGGACCCACGTCTGGGCATACCCTCTCTCACAAGGAGAAACAAACTGACCACAAAAGTGATGGGTGGAAGGTTTCGAATGAATCTAAACCACTGGCAATTGCTCTGGGCAACCTTCCACACCACCGTTTTTTAGCCCGTCTGCGCCATTGCAAAAGGGGACCAGCCATGTGCAAATCAGTCAGCAGCTGCCGCCACCGAAGGTAGCAGCCCAGCCCGAACTGCTAGGCCAGGTCCCCTCTGCACAGAAAACCAAGCAACCCCAGACATGTTTCGGCCTTGTTGGACCTCCTCAGTGAGGTGCAGCCTGGTTCCCTGTGGCGCAGCGAGCAAGGGACCCACGTCTGGGCATACCCTCTCTCACAAGGAGAAACAAACTGACCACAAAAGTGATGGGTGGAAGGTTTCAAATGAATCTAAACCACTGGCAATTGCTCTGGGCAACCTTCCACACCACCGTTTTTTAGCCCGTCTGCGCCATTGCAAAAGGGGACCAGCCATGTGCAAATCAGTCAGCAGCTGCCGCCACCGAAGGTAGCAGCCCAGCCCGAACTGCTAGGCCAGGTCCCCTCTGCACAGAAAACCAAGCAACCCCAGACATGTTTCGGCCTTGTTGGACCTCCTCAGTGAGGTGCAGCCTGGTTCCCTGTGGCGCAGCGAGCAAGGGACCCACGTCTGGGCATACCCTCTCTCACAAGGAGAAACAAACTGACCACAAAAGTGATGGGTGGAAGGTTTCGAATGAATCTAAACCACTGGCAATTGCTCTGGGCAACCTTCCACACCACCGTTTTTTAGCCCGTCTGCGCCATTGCAAAAGGGGACCAGCCATGTGCAAATCAGTCAGCAGCTGCCGCCACCGAAGGTAGCAGCCCAGCCCGAACTGCTAGGCCAGGTCCCCTCTGCACAGAAAACCAAGCAACCCCAGACATGTTTCGGCCTTGTTGGACCTCCTCAGTGAGGTGCAGCCTGGTTCCCTGTGGCGCAGCGAGCAAGGGACCCACGTCTGGGCATACCCTCTCTCACAAGGAGAAACAAACTGACCACAAAAGTGATGGGTGGAAGGTTTCGAATGAATCTAAACCACTGGCAATTGCTCTGGGCAACCTTCCACACCACCGTTTTTTAGCCCGTCTGCGCCATTGCAAAAGGGGACCAGCCATGTGCAAATCAGTCAGCAGCTGCCGCCACCGAAGGTAGCAGCCCAGCCCGAACTGCTAGGCCAGGTCCCCTCTGCACAGAAAACCAAGCAACCCCAGACATGTTTCGGCCTTGTTGGACCTCCTCAGTGAGGTGCAGCCTGGTTCCCTGTGGCGCAGCGAGCAAGGGACCCACGTCTGGGCATACCCTCTCTCACAAGGAGAAACAAACTGACCACAAAAGTGATGGGTGGAAGGTTTCGAATGAATCTAAACCACTGGCAATTGCTCTGGGCAACCTTCCACACCACCGTTTTTTAGCCCGTCTGCGCCATTGCAAAAGGGGACCAGCCATGTGCAAATCAGTCAGCAGCTGCCGCCACCGTAACTGTTTGTTACGACAGGCCCTCTGCAGTAAAATACTGTTATTGGAAAAGAGGCTTTGGCAGAAGGCCCTGATGTCTGTGCTTTGAACTATATCCTCGTGACCAAGAAGCCAGTTCAAACGTGTGAATCTCAAACGTGCCGAATTGCCCTGTGATGAAAACGTGGGGAAGGGAAGCCAACTGCTCAACCGTCCTGACATATTGCTTCTTGAACACTTTTCTTTTTGCATACACCATTGTCCCACACACGTTTGTATTTAAAAGTAAGGATTGGCAATAGGTTTATTAGTATCGGCCTGTTTTATTTGACAGAGACTTGACTATAACTGCATTATTATTATTTGATGGTTGTAGCTTGCTGCCATCCTCAGCTTTAGGTTTAGATAGGTATTCAACCAACCTATTTGAAGTTCAATAACCACCCTTGAACTGTGATCACTGGTGTCTGTCTTCACTGTTTGATACCATGCCCTCCTTACACTACCCTCTGATATTCAACCACATTGCGACTCAGACTTACGTAGAAGCTCAAGACAATGCAGTCAGGTGCTAGCAACTGACATAGCCATCCACACACCTAAAGCAACATAAGTACTAGCATGCAGACGGATACCAATAATGGATAGCCAGATAGGCCCTAATGACAGGCAATAGTACCGTGAGTGCAATGTTACCGTCTTCACAATATAAAAACTTCAAAAGTGTATTATTATGCCATTCCTTAATGAGTGATATTTATTGTGCAAAGGCACAATAGTAATCCAGAACTGTGCAAACTGACATGCAGAGACTGGTCAAAGTGCCTTGAGTCCATACCAATGGCAGATAAGCACTCTATAGAGGACATGCCAGTACATGAATTAATATTTTTGAAAAGGGTGACAAGGTGACTCCAGGTCCCCCCTGACATGAAATTTCTAGTAGTTGGCTTTACATTTGGCACACTAATACTTCCTGAGAGTTTTAGCTTTGGTTCAACTGAACAAATTTCACAAAAGGACATAATACGGGTGGTTTGTAGTATAAAGCCTATGTCTGGCAAAGTGGTGTCAGATGTTCATATGGCTCATTCAATTCAGGAGTTGATAATCCAGTCCTGTTTTTACTTTGCATTCTGGGACTTGTAGACCTGAATCTACAAAGGGAAAATCCACGACTACAAGAGCCACATCATGGCAAGTAAAAAACAGATCAGGATATTTATTTCCCAAATAGACTGGGAAATGCTTATATATATATATATATATATATATATATATATACCGATACTATAGATGTGCTTGAGTTTTTCCTGGTGGACAATCCGGGGAAAATGTATCAGGTAGGATCTGTCTTTGGTCACAAGTGAACTCTCACCCCCAAGCATTTTATCGGGTCATAAGTGAACTCTATCACACCCCCTGTGCTGCGGGGGATGCAAAACAGCAGGAGCTAATTTCACCCAGCCAGTTGGGTCTGGACCCAGACACCATCGCAGTTGCCACATGGAATATGGGAACTCAGCTTACATACTCTGAAGAACACATGATAACAAAGTAACCCGAATTGTTGTGAGTTCTTTGCGAATATGATTTGGTGCTTTCAGTCGGTCCGTGCTTTGCAGGAGTGAATAGCAGTCAATTTATAGTTCCCTGAAATTGAGTGCCGTCCATTCTCTTCTGATAGTCTGGCCAAATCCAGGACATGTTTTTCTCTGCCCAATAGGCGACTGTGCGGCACTGTAGTAAATGAAAAAGTTATATAAGGGAAGAATTGTTGCCGCTGATGGCTGATACAACTAAAATAAATGGTCATTTTTCTCAGCACAATCTGTAGTAGTTTTTGCAGCAAAAAAGTGAATGCCAAATGGGGGTTTGCCACACACAAAACATAGGAGGTCTAGGGTGGGTTTTCTCTGTACCATGATGTTTCCTCAAATAGGCAGAGCCCCCAAATGAACAAGAGAGACCTACTGAAAATTGCTGGTGTGTAAAATCTCACAATCCTACATGCCCCATTCCATTTTGGATTTGGGAGAGGCAAGTCCAAACTTTTTTTTACTTTGCATTCTGAGACGGGTAGTCCCAGATTTCCCCATATTCAGTAGTTCAACTCTCAGAATTAAAGAAAAACAAACCAGGGCTGGTTTACCATCCCCCGAATGGAAGGGGGAATGTTACCATGGATGCTCACAAATTACAGTAACACTGAAAGTATAAAAGTATAACACATTTTTTTTAAATACAATAAAATAAAAGGCCTGCAGGCAGGAGCTGATACTGGAGCACAGACTATCCTCCACTGACCTGAATGTCCAAAACTCGAGCGCCTGCAGAAACTAATTAGAGCATGCAGGAACAGGATGTTGTAGATGTCAACAAAGCGCAAACAAGAAATAAACTTTGTTAGGGTTTCCCTCTCCGCTCCTTGACCCTGCATTAAACCCCACAACAAGTCTTCAAGGGCATCCTGGGAAGCCTTGTATACAGCCGTCATCTCTGGAACACCCAAGCTTCGGGAGTTTGCTGCACACAAGGACAATACTCCAAGACAGTCCCTATGGCTGCAATTACGGAAGGAGAGGCAAGATGAAAACAAGTGATCATCGCCAGGGTTACGGTGGCTCCTCCAGCAGAAAACGACATGCTGTAAATGGGAACTCTACTTTCAATCACAGTAGATTAAGAAGGGTCAAACACTGCTGTCTTTTATCCGGCCACTCCAGTGGTTTACTAAAGCTTTTTGACACTAGCCTCAAAGCGCAAACTGCCTAAATTTAAATGCGGGTCCTGTGTTAAACATACATATCAACATTCTCCAATCCATTCCTGAGACTTTAATGTAGTCCTGGTTTAAACTTTGCATTCTGGGGCTTGCAGTCCTGGCTTTCCCTTTTATAAACTGCAAGTCCCAGAATAAAATGTTAAAACGAGAAATTGGATTATTGGCTGAAGCAGTAACAATATGGAAGATGGGCACCAAGCTGAAAAAAGGATTTCCACTGTGCATTCCTCCTCCACCTGGTCAGCATACATTATCCATTGCATGCAGCCAATGCTTGTCCAGTCCTGGTTAGTTTGTGCTTTTTAACAGGACTTCAGTGAAGGACATGCAGAGTGCTTATTAATCCAGTGGCTGAAGGCAGGCTTGGTAAGATGTTTGCATTACACCAGCAGAGTGTTTACAACTCCAATTGAGTCAAAAACCATGCAGGCACTTGAGTGCATAGTGTGATGGTAAGGCTTGATTAAAGCAAGCTCAAAGAGTTCCGATGAAGAGGTGTTTAGGGCAGGGAGAGGCAGGAATGGGTGGGAATGGCCATAGGGATTAGCATGGCCAAGGGCAGTCAATGGGTGGTCTCATAACCAAAACACACCATATGTGTGTCCCCCCTCCTTTGTCATTCCTCTGTGTCCCTCCTCATATGCCATTCCTCCCTTTTCTGTACTCCATTGCAACAGTTTAGGTTTTAACACCTAATAGCCCAAACGGAAAATGCCCATTATTTGTTCGAACATGTTCTTCCCTCTTCCTTGATGCACTTGCACATTCTGAATACTTACATGGCATAGTAGGTTTGTCACTTCTACCTTTTCCCCCCACTGCTCTTAAATATTGTGTTTTTAATGTATGTCCCACCCTTGCTCCCTCCCTGCCCAGTGGGCCCTTTGAAACAGTATTTTCTTATTGTAAAAGCGCCTAACAAGTAAACAATAAATAAATAAACAATAAATAGATGTGATGTTCATGGGCAACGCACAATCAGGCCTTGCGAAATACTACATTATAGTTGTTTTAAAAATGAAACAAACTCCGGGGAGTTGAGGGATGCTAAGGATGGGGTGGAATACAGCAGTAAAGAACAGAAAAGTGGTGTTTTTTCTGGAGTCAAATAAGCAATGTGATTGCGGACAGATGTGTGTGTCCATGGACATTTATGGACGACACCTGGCATGTGGGTGGATCTATCCTTACTTTCTAAAGAGCAGCCATCAGGTCATATTTTAGTCAAGAGCATTTATGTCAGCGTGTTGCAGGGAAGCTGTCTGCTAAAGCAGGACAGCAAATATAAGACATTTTAAAAGAAATGTCTAAATGTGGCTTGTAGATTGCTATCAATTCACTGGTCTGCAGCGATGGTAATGCACACCGGCTTTTGTATTGCTTATTTCATGTATGCTCACAGAAGCGTTGTAGGCCCGAGAATACAACAGAACACGTGTCTTGCATATAAACGTACCTGATCTTTAGGTGGCCTGGAAACCTGAGATGTGAGGTTGCTGCTGCTATCTCAGACCACCATGAGAAGCACATAGCACTATATTAGTGGGGACATTCATTTGAAGGTGGTACAATGAAGGTGTCTGTCTGCTTGAGCAGTACAGTCAGTGCCTGACTTCCAAAGGAACTTTGTATATGTGGCCCCTAGTTCAGCGGTGTCGCCGTGGGGAATTTGTGGACTCTACTAACCGTTTCTTTCTGGTGGTTAAAGTGTACCGGCTATCACTGGAGAAGCAGACAACCTGAGAGCTAAAAGTCTAAAGTAGCATTTAGTAGCTATAAATAACACTTGACCTATTTCATGTGGCTCTGTTTATGCTGTAGGTTTTGTCATAATCAGGGCCAGGGAAAGCCTTGCCTGGGTCATGGTTGCAGGGCAGGCGCTGGGCCCTTTTTTCCCCTGTCTCTGTTGTTTCTCTGGGTTTTGTTCATATCATGTGTGCTGTGAACGAACATTTGAAAAGTAGGAATGATGATGCATTGTTTAGTGCCTTTGTACATTTTGAATCTCTAGCTGTAGTAGTATTTGCTGTGCATGAATATTTGAAAAGCAAATCTGGAATCTATAGGCTAGGAATAGGTCCACTGTTATTTAGGAATGATCATGAACTGATTGGTGTGTTTTCTACATCTACAAGGTGTAGGCTGTGATACCTGGCACTGATTAAGAGCCTATGCATGACGTTCTTGGGTGGAGGACTTACTTTTTTTGTTTGAAGATATGCTATAGTATAGTCACAGAGAAATGCAGGGGTAGCTTTTTTTACATTTTGCCTGTATTTTTTAGCTTTGGAACAACATTTTCCACATGTACCTTTGAACAATTCTGGAAAAGATTAATATGGTTTGTAGAAAAAGAACAATCAGAGTCAGACATGTACTTTTCCTGGCAAATTGCACAGATATTTAGCAACCTATGAAAAACTGTTCATTACACAATGAATTATCATCATCTCTGTGTGTTTGCAATTCACCATGCACTGATACACTGGTAACACTTAATTTCACTTCACACCACAAAATACCAACCACAGCAGCACCTAATTAATAAAACCAAAGCCATGTAAGGTAGCAAGGTAACAAGTTGCTTTACATATATGTCCAACCAATGTAGCCCACGACTGTCAGATCACACACAACGTCTTCTGTGTATGCTCCACACGTTTAGCAATGAACCGGCTGAAGTTTACCACTTGTATATTTTTATTTCAAGTTCAACCCCCCCTCTCAGAAACAGAATACATTGTATTGTGTATTGTATTGTATAGCGCCAATATTACCATATTATAGTTTCATTACACTGTTAGTGGGAATGCCCTCCGAGGACCAAAGTCCAGAGTGTTGGAGGTCCTGGAGCACGATTATGATGCTTGCGTGCATTTGGTCGAGAAAGGCTTAGCAGGGTTGCCCAGGCTCCGGTAGAGAAGCAACCCATGAGATCCGGCATGGGGATGGGTGCTGAGAAGAGTAGGGTGGTGTCAGTGCAAGAGAAATGCTATGTGTTCAGCATGCACAAAATGATCATAGGGTTGCGCTGCAGTCTGCTGTCAGGGGTGTTTGAGGCATAGTCAGGTGTAAGTAGATGGAGAATGTATGTGAACAGCACAACAACATGTTTGTCGTTGTCCCTGCTGTATACTGCTTGGTGTGGTTGGCCATGCCTGCGGCCAGTGGATTGGTGTATTATACGTGCCTTGCTGCCTTGGTGGCCCTTTAATTTTGGTACTCACGCAGGTATTTTGGCTTTTTCTGGTGCTTCTTGTAGATGTAATAAAAACGGTCAGCAGAAAAAACAGTCTGTGCTAAAACGAATCACCAAAGGGGCACAGGTTTGCACCTGCTATTGTCCATGGTCAAACGCGAATGTCCACAAGTGCGGCAGCCTTCTTTCACTGCAGGGCCTGAAAAAGGAATGGCAGAGTGACCGGATGACAAGTGCGATCCAACCACGAACAACCACATGCGTCTGCAGACATTGGGTGAGGGGACACATGATCCCTTCTACTCTTTATGCTCATTTATCTCCAACTCACTCTGATATAAAGTCTCAATATAACTGTGTCACCTCAGCTCAATAGTTAGTTTAGATGGATCCTTCAAGTCTGAGAGTGTGTTTGTGCTGAGTCTGTTGTATCACAAGCTGCCTTACCAAACATTTACAGGTTTTCTCTTCCAGGATGTACAGTCATCATATCTAAGAATATGTTGTGTGGGTATGATATAAAAAACAATTTTGAAAAATTATCAAGTATGTTAAAACAATACAATAGAAAGTGGATTAATGTAAACATGTACACTACACTAGTACTGTACATTTGTATTGTATGCAACAGTAATGTCTTCCAAATCATAAACTTGCAATACAGCAATAAAAGTAATTTAATAAATAAGTAATATCTACTAGTGAATTTAGAACTGATATCATTATGTGCATGCAATACAGGGCAACCTGTAAATACTGTATACAATCCTGTAGATAATTATTTGTACAGGGTAGTTGGAATGTCACGACTGACTTGTTACAAGACAGTGACCTCACTACTGCTGTGTAATTATGATTATGCTTCAGTTGTAACGTTACAATGACTGTTGTTTGAACGAACACAGAGCAGAATTATAACTGTAACTGCGGCAATTAACTAAAGCTGTGACAACATTTTTAAATTCCTTTCTTGTAGAATAGCTTTCTGCAACACTTCACGGGCATTAACTAATAAGGAACTGTTTATGGTTGAATTGTATGTTTATTTTGTACATGGGGTGTAACACATGAGAATACGAATGTAAATATTATCACATGTTTTAAAGCACAAAAATAAAACATGGTTAGGCCCCTTTTAGTAAACTGCTTAAACTATTGTCAAAAATGACATGTATATATCTATAACTTGACCAGCTCTCACTACAAGCTAATAGGCCTCCAGCCACAGATTAAATATTGCTATTAATTTTGAAGGGATGCATTTCACAATTTGAACATTGGTATTGACTTTGACAGAAGATGCATTTCACAAATGTCCATTAAAAACGATTGGCTTTGGCACTTTCTCTTTTCAAGCACAAGTGACTAAGATACAGAACATTATTGGATCTTTAAGAATTCCAGCCTACAATTAACCTGTTTTTACTGCAGCCACAAAAAGCTTGGTGCATTTAAAAAAATACATTTTTCCCAAGCAAAGTACAAAATAAGAGGATTGAGTGAAAGGCCTCACTTCTTGCTCACACTATTTATAAATTGCTTTTCAATGCAAATGCTCTTACTCCATTGCTATAATGAGTGGGTGGTCTCATTATCAGCTTGGTTATTAAAATGTAGCAGCATTGCGCGCAGCAATTCAAAACAAAATGATTGGTATTTGTTGAACACAGGTAGTGTGTTTTGAAAAGATTCAATTGAACACTGGAAAACATGAATAGCAAGTGCATTGCATGTCATGATAGGATTTGTGTTGTACATATAGGTATCTTAACATGCTTATTTAAAAAAAATGACATATGTTCAAAGTGATAGAAATAAAACTCCAACCAAGTGGTTACACTTAATTGCAACAAGCAGATAGCTGAACGTATTTTGGCTAACATCTGACATCTTGTAGCATCTGGCAAAGGTCCAGTTAACAGGAAGACAGAGGGGGAACAAATACATTATAAATAAGCAGGCTAAAAGATATTCCTGAAATTTGGAAAAATGCTACAACACTGTGGACCATGAAGGAGCAGAGCCTGGGGGGCAACTGCTGGCCCACAAGACATTACCCTGCCAGAGTAGGAAAGCAAGCAGAAGCTTTAATGACTAGGCCAAAACTGCCATTCAACTCTATGAGCCTAAAAATTAGCACTTTGACCATTGTTCAAATTCTTTTTTTAAAATGTATTGTGATATGATTATAAAAGGAAAACCTTTCACAAAATAAACAAACAAAAGATATAAAAAAGAGAAAAAGAACCTTTAGCCTTTGACTTACATAAATATAATGTCCTCAATAGTGCAAAAATGTATGCAAACATTTCTAAAAGTTGAAGCTATTTATACATTCAGTTTTAAAACGAACTTGATTTTGCTTCTACTACATACAGGTCACCTTGGAAACATACATACAAAAGGCCATAAAAAGGGACTACTGTCATCCAATAAACTTCTTTTCCAAATTCAATCTAGGAATATTGAAATAAACTGCAAGGCAGCAATGGTAAAGGAGGTAGAATTACCTGTTAAAATTATATTCTAAAGACATGAGGTAGTTAATATAGAGCTACTGTAAATGAGATATATAAAGTGCTATTCTTTGTCAAGGGTTTTGACCCATGTTGAATCAATAGACTGGGTAGATGTGGGGATGAGCTGTCGCCGCCCATTATTCTATCCCTGAACAAACTAAATCAATAGACTGGGTGGATGTGAGGATGAGCTATCGCCGCCCACATTCACACCAGAATAGGAGAACCGCGCAGTTTGTGCGCACACCAAAATGGTCGCCTAACCTTCCACCCACCAGTGCGAGCGTGATGGGCCAGGGGTGCCATGAGTAGAATGTGTGCCAAAGGAAAAACAGCAGTGCCAGTTAGCTTAAAAAGCCCTTTGAAATCACCTTGGTTTCTCTGAATGCAAGCTAAAAATGCCTATGTCAAACATTGCAGGATATTCAAAAATGTCACTGAACACCACAGACATTTGGCAGAATGAAGTTTTGTGTGCATACAAAATCTGGAAATAAAAAGAGCCCAAAACAATGTTCATAACAAAACTGGCTGAGCTGTGGAGGTCAGCAGCTTAAGTTAAACTGAACTGAAAACCACAAAAATCGAAATGTTTAAATTAAATGAGGGACCTACTTTTGAGTGTCACATAGTTTGTAACTGTTGAAATGTCATAGTTTTGAACTTAGAATCAGCACTCTAGCTGCATGTGTAAAAATTGTCAGTTTGATTTGAATGTAGAAAACTGGGAACAAAAAGTGACATTTAGCTGAAACCTGGCTTAATGAAACTGGATTCTGCCTGACAACTACTCCCGACAGGAGTTGAAGCTGGATCAACAGCTGTGTTACCAGGCCAGGCTGCATCCTGCTTCCCCACCAAAAGGAATTAAACACCTTTCTGATTGAATTACCTGGGGACTGCAGGAAACTGAACAATGGACTCAGGCAAATGTTATATTGGGGGGGCCGTAAAGTGGCTTCCTCGTAGGAGAAGTGCCTGTGAGAGCCAGCTGAGCTTGGGGGAAGTGGATAAACCAGTTCTTCCACCATGTGATGTGGGAAGCCACACCCTTTTTTTTGACCAGGGCATTAGTTAAAAAGATAGATAACTCATAGTGCGAACTGGTCAAAATTATATAAGTAATATAATTATTCTTGTGATTTTTCTGTGCACGTTTTAAGAGGCGTTAGGACCCTGTGGTGTATTCTGGGGGGTTGCTAGCGGAAAATAGGGTCTCACTCCAAATGTATGCATGTTAAAAATCTGACACTTTATCATCTGAAACCCATCTCCCTGGTGCACATTTGTGTAAAATCTGGAAAGGTTTAGAGGTCGTTATCTGGATGAAAAGGGGAGAATTCTGTCATCAGTGGACACGACATCATACAAAGACAGGGATCGGATGGTTTGGTGCTACAGAAAATATGTAAACTGGACCTATAATATGAGAAAAATGGTACATAGATAAATATGTATTTGGATCAGAAATAGATTTGTGTGCAATTTGACAAGGGGAGGTTCCTCTGACCATAAAACCTACAGCATCACTCTGACACTCCATTTCTTCCCCCCAATCAAGGGAGAGAGGAAAGCTTGGCCAATGATAAGTGAGAGGGGCAGGCTTAGCTAGTCCCAGGCACACACCCATTTTCAAAACACATAAAAAGGGCCACAGAAACCCAGGTAGAGGACATTCAATTCCATTTTCTGCAGGACGCTCTGCCGGGAGACTCCAGACTTCACATCCATCAATCTTCAGAGACCAGAAATTTACTTCAGAACTTAAAGCAAGGGCCTAAACCCACAAACTGAGAACTCTTCTCAGCAGGCCTCAGCATCCTTAAAATCATCTGCAAACTATTCCACAGCCGAGCGAGCTGTCTGAATTCTGTGCCAAGAACTTTTGCCAGTACCCAGAAAGCAGTGTTACATCCAGAATCCACTTGATCCGGACCAGAAACAGACCAGAGATCCAGAGAACCACAGGCCGCTGTATCCAGAGAGCTGACCCACATCGCTGTGAAGTGCCGAGACCAGAACCGGAGTCCAGTCCAAAACCTGACCAGATCCGTGGCGAGGCCCATTCCTGCCCAAAATATATTGTGAGTACCGCCAGAACTGTGCAGAAACCAATCTCTTAGTTAAAATAATCTAATTCAAGCTATTTTAACCTAATTAGAACAGCTTCCTAGAAATCGTGTCATCTGTCATTTTTAAAGCTGCACAACTGTCACCTGTCAATTCTGCAGCTGCAAGCTGTCACCTGTCATTTTGAGTTTTACTTTAAATCCGAAAATCTACCTTTATTAAATCATCCGTATCTCCGGAACCGTTTAACTTTCATCTGAAAGCTTAGAATCTAGGCTTTCCAACGAACCTAGAACCGACTTCCTACTCCCTATACTTTTTCCGTAATCGCGAGACACGCACTCGCGAAATTTACTGCGATTTGCGATTTGGCCCGATTTCTTCATCTGTAGAAATCAGCAGCTTTTTGTTTCTCTTTGCTAAAATTCGTTTGCAATCTGCTAATCATTCATAGAGTATTGTTAAAGTGAGCCTGAACTAATATAAAGTAGCCATCACCTACCCTGAACCTCTAGAGGGAATTAAAAGCAATTTTAGCACCTTTTCACTTCCTTGCAAACCACATTAAAGTAATTCGCCTGTGTTTAAAACTCATCCCTGTTTTCCCTAAGCTTGCTGGGAGAACTGGAACTGTGTATTGCATTATAAAGTGTGATTTGTTGGGATTCTTGAAGACTGTGTGGTCTCCTTCCATTTCTTGCATTGCATGGGGGGGAGTGAATTGTCAAAAGAAAAAGTGATCATATTACCTTTTGCTAAAATCATAACAAGTTATTTCTGTACTGCATTTTATTCCACCTTGCGTTTCCTTGAACCATATAAAGCATTCTTTCCTGCCTTATTCTTCTGTTCCTATTCATAAGTTACCTCTTGCTGACTACTGCTCATATTCACAAGTGTAATATCCATTATCAATTTATTTATAGAAGTGTGATATATATATATCGTTTACATTTTCAAATAAACCTTTTAATTTGCAAAACAAACCTACTTCTTGGCTCAGTGGGGTCAGGGGGATTCTAAGAGGGGGGTGTTATACAAGGGTTGTCATCCAGAGTACTGAACTGGATATAAAAATACATCAATAAGGGTTTTCCTCAGCATCCCAGACTAGGCATTGACTTAGCTGTAGTGTTGATTGAATATCGCTTACAAAAGTGGGGGCTCGGAGCCGGGATATTCTGGGTTAGACTTACCACTTGTGCAGATTAATACAGTGTGCCAACTGACCAGATACACATATCCGGTTAAATCACCACACTGTTTTACACTGTGAAAGCATCCCTCAAAGGAACGCTCTAAGGAAACGTTCTGTTTTGCAAAATAAAATACAAACTTCTGTAAGTCAGGAAGGAACTCAAATTCCAGAATGACGACCTTGGTAGATATGAAAATGGCCAGAGAGCACTTCTTACATAAGCTATTTGTGAGAGATGAGTGGACTCATCAGGACCAAACTGTCTGGTTGCAGGCAATCGCGCAACAGGTCACTGAAACAGGGTCAAATACATGGGGCGATCAGGGTCCCCTACATGTGGCCCTGAGTGAACTATATATGGCCCCTAAAGCCAAAGATGAACATAATAAGATTGCCAGGATAGCGGCATATTTGTATCTATATATGGGAGCCATGCAGGACAAATGTGCTGAAGGCCAAGATCTGGCAAATAGGCAACAGATGGCGTTAGAAAAGGACCAATCTGACCTGGTCTCTTCTGAGCAGAGGCTGCAGAGGAGCCAGGAGTCAGAAAATGATAGAAGGCAGTATATCATTAAAATAAAAGAGGACATGGATATACTGCAACAGGAAAAGACAGACCAGGATACCAGAATTCTGGCTTTGCAGAAGGAGCACCAAGACAGTTTGGACTCCTTACTGCAGAGCCAGAAAAAGCTGGAGCAACAGATCAATTTCAACAGGGCATGCACAGAGCAGGTAGCCACCCTGCAAAACCAACTAGACAGAGATAAAGAGGAAAGCGATAAATTGATTTTGAAAGACCTGGATACCCAGGCAGAGTTTGATGAAGAACGCCAGAAAGCTGGTGCCTTTCAAAGGCAGAGGGACGACCTGGCGTCACAAATGCAGGCTCTTGGTCAGGAAAGGGATACCTTAGGCCAGGAAGTCTGCCATTTAAAAAGAAAAATTGAAGAAAATCTCTTGGCCCTCCAGGGGCTGGGTGACCTCCAAAAAGAGCATCAGGGCTTGCTAGATCACACCAGGAGGGTGGAGGAGGCTCTGGCAAGAAAGGAGCAGGCCAGTAGGGATGGGACTGAGGAAGTAACCCTCCTGCAGCAGAGACTGGCCCAGTACTCCAGGACCAATCAGGAGGCACAGAGAGAGAATGACGCTCTCTGCCAGCACAATGATAGGCTCCAGCAACAGGTAGCCATGCAGGAGAGACTGATAGAGTCTAGTAAGGCCTTAACTGAGGAACTGAAAGTGCAGGCTCTTGCTTTGCAACAGGAAGCAGGGGCGGATAGAGATGAGGTTCGCTGGGAAAGAGAAACTCCTGAGCATAACCTCAGGGGCCCTAGTACCAGAGGCCTTCATCTCTCCCAGTCCCTGGACTCTGCCACCCCCATGTCCCCTCGCGCACATGAGCCCAGGACCACAGGGATGGCAGATTACTATCCAGCTAGAAGTATGGGGCTCATAGGCGAGTACCTCCCAGGAATGGATGAGCGGGCATCCGGGTATGGGCACCCAAGCACAGTGCAAATTAGTGGGGAACCCCAGGAGAGTAGGCCCACTGAGGGCATCCTGAAAACCTCTGCCCAGTTAGGTCAGTGGGGGGATACCCAGCAAATCCTGGTAGCAAGGAGGGATCTGAAGACTCCTCTGAGCGTCACAGGACACAGGAGACCAGGTCCCCACATTCTGCCAGCCATTCCCAGGCTTGCAGAATCCGGGAAAACCTGGAAGATCAGACGGGCACCTCTGGGAGCAGCGCTTCTGAGTCGGAGGATGAATGGACCAGGGTTACCCGAACCAAAAAGGCCAATAAGGCAAAAAGGGCCTTGCTTAAGGACCCATTGAAACAAATAAAGGCAATAAGGAGTGTCAGCACGCCTTATCATAAGAACGCCAAGTATTCTGTTTGGGAACACTAGGAGCTCTATGAGCAAATGATGGAGACTTTTCATTTGAAGGACAGCCAAAGCTGTATTCAATATGTAAAGTGGACCTTCTCACCAGAATACTCCAGTTTCTTTGCGGGGCTGCAGGATCAAAACCATTCAAGGTGGTCCACATACAGGGCGGCCATCTTGAAACATTTTTCTGTGCACAGAAATCCTCAAGAGGCTTGCAAGGCAGCCTACAATTTACAATGTGGGGAGGATCAGGCCCCACAAGAGATTGTGTAAGAATTAAAGCGTGCTTTTGCACAGACCACCAGAAGGGTGCGCACGGATAGCAGAGAATTTATCAATACGTTTTTCCATGCCTTACCCAAATACATAATGACCCACCTCGTGAGAGATTTTCATGAGAAAACATCTTTAGACTGGGTCATTGAACAGGCTACCCGGATCTATGAGGTGCAGAAGCCCATCGAAAATACAAATAACGCGCCGAAAAACCCCAAAACCAACAGCACCCCTGCTGCTGCCAAGGTGGCAGAGGTAAAGGTTGCCCCCGTTTTAGATTTGGAGATGGGGGGCCTAAAAACCTGCCTGCACCAAATAATTCACAGCCCAGAAGGCCCTCGGGCCAGTCACAGACAGGGAGTCGAGGAGGTAGTCCCACAAATGGGGTCCCCCGCTCCCCTGACTATGTAAGTCCCCACTACAAGGGAAACCGACCAATCCTGGGTTATGTGTGGACTACTCCAGTCCAAGGGGGGGGATCCAGCCAAGCACCTGACCCGGGGAACTTCCCTCCTAACTTCCCCCAGGAGGGCAGAAATTCACCAAATCCTGGGCAGAACTTTTTCCCCAGGAATCCACCCAATTTCCAGGCCCAAAATCATCCATCCTTCTTTCCCCAATTCCCTGAGCCCAGACAACCCAATCCGGGAGAGGGGAGGCCAAGGGTGGAGGGGTACCAAAATCTTCCCAACCAGGGGTACTACCAGAGAAAGGATAGCTACCCTTCCCGGGACCAGCCCAGGGGAGAAAATAGAGCCCCGTATCAGCCTGAGCGGGTTTCACAACTTGAGCGCCAGGTCCAAAATATGGCACGGGATCTGGGTCACATACTGAGGGCTCAACAGAACCCTCAGATGAGCATGCCACCGCAGAATGCCCCAAACTCTGGACCTGGTGCTCCAGAATAATGACGGGGGCAGCAGCCCGATAACCCACCGGTTCCCAGGGAGGAGGCACAAGGGGAAGGGGAGTCTAAAGCCTTGGAGGAAGCTTCCTTCCCAACTTGTAAACAGCCCCTGGAAAACCAGGAACCGGAAACAAAATCTCCTGCCCCTGAAACCCTGCCTCCCAAGGAGCAGAGGGGGGGTAGGAGAAACAAAGGACCCAAACAGGCCCAGTTTGTGGAGGAGGTACAGATCTTCCAATTTGAGGGAGAGGGATCCTCAGAGGATCCTGGGGAAAGGATCTTCTCCTTTAGAGATGGGGGAACTCCTCCCAAGGAAAAATGGGTCCCAAGGGATGCCAATTCAGACTGGGGAGATATGGAGACTGAGCTACCGCCGCCCATCATCTCATCCCCGAACCGACAATACCAAAGTCCCGTGGGTCAAACCCATCCTGATGACTGCCTCCAAAAAGGGGGGGACGGCCCAGAACCCGAAACCATTTCCAGTTGCCAACTTTTTCTTTCAGATTCCCCAGGCTCTCCACAGAATTCTGCCCAAATCTCTTCGCTAGCAATGTCCAAAACCAGAAAGTTAGCCCACCGGTTGTCCAAAAATGTGCATTATCTGTGCCCCCTTGAGGAGAAGGAGGGAAGATATTATGCCCCGGTACAAGTACAGGGGAAGGGTACAATTTCGGCACTGACGGACACTGGATCCCAAGCTACCCTTCTGTCCAAAAGGGCCTTTAATGAACTAAATGCAGGAAGGGGAGAGAATTACTGTATTCCTCTCACCTCTCTTCCTGGACAACTGCAGAACTTTGACGGGAAGGAAATTCCTGTTGAGGGGACTGCAGATTTGGACATCAAAATTGGGCGACACAAGGTGAAACACCCGGTCATAGTAGTGACTCCAGAGGGCACCCCTTGTTTACTAGGGAACGACTTCCTGAGAAGGTTGTCACCCCTAATACATTGTGTAAACAAGGTCCTCTGGACCCAGACTAGCCGACCAATAAAATTAAAACAGAGTGTCAACCATGTTAGTTTAAACAGCACCTGCCACATGGTTGAACAAAAATCTGACCAAGTAGAATTTCACTTCCAGAACAACCAAATTCCAGATGTGAAGTAATAGCAGTAGGACAACAGACTGGTGATGGGGGGTCCTCTCTATTTCTGAAAATCAACCTTCCTTCCAGTTTAAGGTGGTATTCCACACTGGAAGGAAACACTCTGAAATTCTTTACCAATCCACAATCAGAAACTCCCACTCCTATAGTCCAGAAAGATGTGAAATCAGCTCACAGCCTGGCTGATATTCAGAAAATTGGAGAGCAGTTGTTCATCCCTGTTCAGTTAAATGATGGGAAGGACTCTGTTCTCGCTCAAGTGTGTGTGAACAACGGTAAGAGCTTCATCAGCAAAGCCATGTTCCGCCAACTCCCAAAAGGTCCAGCCATTCCCACATTCAAACTGCTAGACAAATGGGAAATGGACCTGGAAGCACCTAATTCCAAACATCTCCTGCCAAGCAGGTGTATGCTCAAAATCTCCATTGGCAACAAGAGCATAGTCCATAATTGTTGGGTCGTGCGAGACGTCACTGCCGCCTTTTACTTAGGCAGTGACATTCTCAATCGCTTTGCCATTAGTTTGGACCTAATAAACTTCAAAGCTTGGTCCCGATTAGCGGATAATCCCATGGGCTTTGATGATCAAGAAAAAGCATTTAGGTCAGCTCAATTGCTACCTTATGCAGTTGAAATTCAGTTTAAAGAGGAAGTCACCATCCCAGAAAAGACCCGACAATTCTCCCTGGAAGTGAAAGTTAAAAGAGGACAAAAATTGAAAAGCCCTGATGCTTATATTCATCTAAAGGGTAAACCCAACACCATTAGTCAACATAGAACATGACACCATTCCAATAGAGGTGGATAACAGCGATTTAAAGAGTATTACTCTAGCCGCAGGCACCATTATTGGAATGGCGGTTGATGACCAACATTTCTCCATTGATTTAGGAAATTAACTGTTAGGACCAATCCCCAAGGACTGTTTTGTCAGTGACAGTGAGGACAATACACACCAGACAGGATTTTCACCCGGCATGGGGAGAACTTCCTGGTGTACACTTCTTGCCCTTATGGTAAGGAAGATGTGACTTGTGACTTCAGGAGGGATGAGGTGATTTTCCAGGTCCATGAGGGCTGCCTTTCCCACCTGAAGCCTCCAGTCCAAATCAGCACTCTGACCAGGGACTTCTCCACCCAGCTGGAGGAGGCCGCGGAGATAGCCAAACCAGAAGTCTTTCCAGGCTTCAGGCAGATGGTGGAAGAGAGAGTCAACCTAGCTGATGCATGTGTGACTCTGGAACAAAAGCAAAAGTTGAAACAAGTTTTCTTGGATTTCCAAGATCTCTTTGCGGTAGACTCATATGACTGTGGACGCAACGACATCCACACGACAACAATTCCCACGGACCCTGGCATGACTCCAGTGTTTGTGAAACAATATCGCTTGCCTCTCGCATCCATGGAGTCCCTTACTGAAATAATTAAGAACCTTGAGTCCCGGGGAATAATCCGTCCATTACACAGCACCGGTGCTGGGAATATTGAAGCCAAACCGCCAGTGGAGACTCTGCGCCGACCTTAGGGAGCTCAACAAACGGGTCCATACTTCCCGATGGCCTCTTCCCTACATTGACCAAGGGCTGGCCCAGATCCAGGGGTCACAAGTATTCACTGCAATAGACCTGACCAATGGATACTGGACCGTGCCTGTCAGTAGGGAAGACCAATACAAACTGGCTTTTACCTTTGGGGGCCAGCAGTACACATGGACCCGGACTCCCTTCGGATACCTCAACTCCGGCAATGAATTCAACATTTTTCTACACAAGGCCATGCCCGACCTGGGTGCGAGGGGTAACCTGGCTTATGTAGATGATGTCCTCATCAAATGTTCATCTGTGGAGGAACACATAGTGGAGATCCGTTATGTTCTGACACAGTTGAGGGCCGCCGGAGCAAAACTTTCCTTTCAGAAAGCACAGTGGTGTAGAACCCGTGTTAATTTCTTAGGGCATGAGATTACTCCTCAGGGTCTCTGTGCCCAAGAAAAGAAAGTGGAAGCACTCCAGAAACTGAAAGACCCCACAACTCTGCGGGAACTAAGAAGCCTCCTTGGACTGACTAATTACAGCAGAAAGTTCATTGAAGGCTACGCAGAGATCACTAGACCACTGATTCATCTCTTGAAGGGGGGGTCAAGTGGGAATGGGGTCCAGAACAATCCGAGGCAGTAAGACAACTCAAAAGAAGCCTCTGACAAGCGCCTTGCCTAGCTTACCCTGTCAGAAACAAGGAGTTCTTCCTGGAGACAGGGTTCTCTAATACGTGCTTGACGGCAGTATTATACCAAAAGCATGACAAGGTCAATAAAGTAATCTCCTATGCGAGCAAAACCTTATCCTCTGTGGAGGAAAAATTCAACGATTGTGAGAAGGCACTCCTGGCAACGGTGTGGGCATTGAAGAATTACTGCCCGTTTATCCAGGGGGAACACATCATAGTGGAGACTCCACACCAGCCTCTGCAATATCTCCAGAGTGACAGAATCTGGGCCGGAAATGTGAGTAATTCCCGAATTACTTCCTGGATTCTATCAATGCAAGGCTTTCCTGTGGAGATCAGATATGGCCAAAACAAGAAGAGTCCCCTCGCGCAAGGTCTGGCTGACTTGCATGATTGTGCCAGAGAAAACTGTCTCGAGGACGAAAGTCTAAAAATCAAGGAAAACATGGAGGCATACCTTAATTCCCCACACAAAGTCTTTGAAGAAGACAAGTGTGAGGGAATGCCCACTGTCTATGTGGATGGATGCTCTTAACATGTTGATAACAACGGGGAGAAAGAACTGGTGGCCGGCGTAGGGAATTAATGGGTGAGGGAGTTTCTAGAACCCTCCGCTGGATACAAAATTGGTCCCCGAAGTAGTCAGGTGGCAGAATTGATGGCTGTGCATCAGGCCACCCTCACTGCTGTCCAACATCAACACCACGAACTGGTCATAATCACAGATTCGGATTATGTACGGAACGGGTTCGTGGAGCACCTGGTTAATTGGAAAACCAGAGGCATGTTATGTGCTAATAACAAACCCCTGAAACATGGGAAGTTAATCCAAAACATAGATGATCTGGTCACATCGAATGGGATGACCATCTACTGGAAAAAGATCAAGGGTCATTCCAAAGTAGAGGGACCAGACAAAACTGGAAATGACTTAGCTGATCAGCTGGCCAAAACCGGGGCCATCCAAGGGGATCTAATAGAAATAGAGTCCCTGTTGGGGGAAATCCAGGTCACTGCCATCACTAGGTCCCAGACCAATGCTCACAATGATCTTTCAACTGCACAATGGAGTAAGGAGACCCCTGATGCTGATTTGATTACAGCTCAGAAGGGGGATCCAATTATTGGTAAGTTTTACCAACACATTGAGAACCCTGAGAACTTTCCCCTGACGGATACCGATTACATTGGGAAAGAGGACCTAAGAGTGTTGATGAAATGTCCAAAAATGTTCCGAATCCAAGACGGTTTGTTGGTAACGATATCCCAAGCTGGCAATGATCAGTGGGTGGTCCCTACCGCATTCCGGAGCCTGATGTTAAGTCACGCCCATGATGCGGCCACCGCCGGTCATAGGGGGTTTCACACAACACTGGAAATCTTAAGAGAGGTTGCATACTGGCCACACATGGGGCAGGACCCCGACCAATACTTGAAGGGGTGTCTTGTGTGTGCACAATTTCAGCCATCATCCCTCACACACCGTGCGCCTCTCCAAAAGAGGGGGATGACACTGCCATGGTCAGATTTGCAAATCGACTTTGTAGGCCCTGTAATCCGCTCGTCTAGAGGAAACAAGTAAATGTTGACCGTTACATGCTTGTTTACCAAGTGGGTGGAATGTCTCCCAGCACCAAACTGCAAGGCAGAAACAGCAGCTGCCCTGATGATTAACCACATCTTTTCCCGTTTTGGTCTACCTCAAAGGATTGAGTCAGACAGAGGTAGCCACTTCACCAGTGAAGAAATGACAAAGATGTGGGAGATACTGGGGGTTAAAAGGAAGCTACACATTGCTTACAGGCCAGCTTCTTCTGGAGCAGAGGAGAGATACAACCGAACCATTGTGAACATATTAAAAAAGTTTGTGGCAGATTCTGGGCCAAGTTGGGATATCCGATTACCTCTGGTCCTAATGGCCATCAGATCTACCCCTTCATCTGCAACCAAAATGTCACCATTTGAGTTGATGACGGGGCGCAAGATGGTGCTTCCCCAGCATTTGCTCTACAGGACCCAAGAGCAGACACTGATAAATGCCTCCACAACTCATGAGTATGTGGAGAATTTAAGGAAACACCTTCAACATGCTTTTTCCTATGCTCAGCGGAATCTAGAAAGATCAGCCGAGAGCATGAAGACCCACTATGATTTGAAAACTACTCGAAAGGAATATAAGGTGGGTGATCGGGTCTATCGATACAATTTCCAAAGGAACCAGGCCAAATAGCGAAAATTCTTGCCTACATGGAAGGGACCGTTTGAAATTATAGACAAGATCTCCCCTGTTGCCTATAAGATCTGCATCCCCAAAGGCAGTTTGGCAGAGGGGGAAGATAAGTGGGTCCATATAAATCAGCTAAAGTGTTGCCATGCCAGGCACACTCTGCAACAACTGGAGGAGTCCTCTGCAATACCAGAGGGGACCGCCCCAGAGTAATTCAATTCCAACCCTAAAATATCCCACATATAGTCTCTAAAATATTATGATTTGGAAAAAAAAAATGTCTTATAATTGCATCTTGTTTTTTGTTAAAATAAGAACGCAAATGTTTTGACTATAAAATGTATCAATGGTGGGGAAGAAATGTCTACGAATAGGTATTGCCGCTTTCCTTTGTCGTCCTAGGAGAAAGAAAACCTGGAGACTGGCCAAGGAGGACGATCCGGGTACCGGGAGCAGAGACCCGAGGGGCCCGGGGTACCGCCCAATATTCCCATCAGGACCGGCGAGGAGAACCGATCGATCCAACTGGGTGGAGGAAAAGATGCTGAACTGTGCCATCTACAGAATTGGAAGAAGATACTGCGGACATACCAGCGCAAGGGCTCAAAACCTCCTTTGCACCCGACTTCCCCTCGACTTGAATCAAAGCGCAGTCGAGCGGGGGGATTTGTCAAGGGTTTTGACCCATGTTGAATCAATAGACTGGGTAGATGTGGGGATGAGCTGTCGCCGCCCATTATTCTATCCCAGAACAAACTAAATCAATAGACTGTGTGGATGTGGGGATGAGCTATCGCCGCCCACATTCACGCCAGAATAGGAGAACCGCGCAGTTTGTGCGCACACCAAAATGGTCGCCTAACCTTCCACCCACCAGTGCGAGCGAATGGGCCAGGGGTGCCATGAGTGGAATGTGTGCCAAAGGAAAAACAGCAGTGCCTGTTAGCTTAAAAAGCCCTTTGAAATCACCTTGGTTTCTCTGAATGCAAGCTAAAAATGCCTATGTCAAACATTGCAGGATATTCAAAAATGTCACTGAACACCAGCAGACATTTGGCAGAATGAAGTTTTGTGTGCATACAAAATCTGGAAATAAAAAGAACCCAAAACAATGTTCATAACAAAACTGGCTGAGCTGTGGAGGTCAGCAGCTTAAGTTAAACTGAACTGAAAACCACAAAAATCGAAATGTTTAAATTAAATGAGGGACCTACTTTTGAGTGTCACATAGTTTGTAACTGTTGAAATGTCATAGTTTTGAACTTAGAATCAGCACTCTAGCTGCATGTGTAAAAATTGTCAATTTGATTTGAATGTAAAAAACTGGGAACAAAAAGTGACATTTAGCTGAAACCTGGCTTAATGAAACTGGATTCTGCCTGACAACTACCCCCGACAGGAGTTGAAGCTGGATCAACAGCTGTGTTGCCAGGCCTGGCTGCATCCTGCTTCCCCACCAAAAGGAATTAAACACCTCTCTGATTGAATTACCTGGGGACTGCAGGAAACTGAACAATGGACTCAGGCAAATGTTATATTGGGGGGGCCGTAAAGTGACTTCCTCTTAGGAGAAGTGCCTGTGAGAGCCAGCTGAGCTTGGGGGAAGTGGATAAACCAGTTCTTCCACCATGTGATGTGGGAAGCCACACCCTTTTTTTTACCAGGGCATAAGTTAAAAAGATAGATAACTCATAGTGCGGACTGGTCAAAATTATATAAGTAATATCATTATTCTTGTGATTTTTCTGTGCACGTTTTAAGAGGCGTTAGGACCCTGTGGTGTATTCTGGGGGGTTGCTAGCTGAAAATAGGGTCTCACTCCAAATGTATTCATGTTAAAAATCTGACACTTTATCATCTGAAACCCATCTCCCTGGTGCACATTTGTGTAAAATCTGGAAAGGTTTAGTGGTCGTTATCTGGATGAAAAGGGGAGAATTCTGTCATCAGTGGACACAACATCGTACAAAGACAGGGATCGGATGGTTTGGTGCTACAGAAAATATGCAAACTGGACCTATAATATGAGAAAAATGGTACATAGATAAATATGTGTTTGGATCAGAAATAGATTTGTGTGCAATTTGACAAGGGGAGGCTCCTCTGACCATAAAACCTACAGCATCACTCTGGCACTCCATTTCTTCCCCCCAATCAAGGGAGAGAAGAAAGCTTGGCCAATGATAAGTGAGAGGGGCAGGCTTAGCTAGGCCCAGCCACACACCCATTTTCAAAACACATAAAAAGGGCCACAGAAACCCAGGTAGAGAACATTCAATTCCATTTTCTGCAGGACGCTCTGCCGGGAGACTCCAGACTTCACATACATCAATCTTCAGAGACCAGAAATTTACTTCAGAACTTAAAGCAAGGGCCTAAACCCACAAACTGAGAACTCTTCTCAGCAGGCCTCAGCATCCTTAAAATCATCTGCAAACTATTCCACAGCCGGGCGAGCTGTCTGAATTCTGTGCCAAGAACTTTTGCCAGTACCCAGAAAGCAGTGTTACATCCAGAACCCACTTGATCCGGACCGGAAGCAGACCAGAGATCCAGAAAACCACAGGCCGCTGTATCCAGAGAGCTGAACCAGATCGCTGTGAAGTGCCGAGACCAGAACCGGAGTCCAGTCCAAAACCTGACCAGATCCGTGGTGAGGCCCATTCCTGCCCAAAATATATTGTGAGTACCACCAGAACTGTGCAGAACCCAATCTCCTAGTTAAAATAATCTAATTCAAGCTATTTTAACCTAATTAGAACAGCTTCCTAGAAATCGTGTCATCTGTCATTGTTAAAGCTGCACAACTGTCACCTGTAAATTCTGCAGGTGCAAGCTGTCACCTGTCATTTTGAGTTTTACTTTAAATCCGAAAATCTACCTTTATTAAATCATCCGTATCTCCGGAACCGTTTAACTTTCATCTGAAAGCTTAGAATCTAGGCTTTCCAACGAACCTAGAACCCACTTGATACTCCCTATACTTTTTCCGTAATCGCGAGACACGCACTCGCGAAATTTACCGCGATTTGCGATTTGGCCCGATTTCTTCATCTGTAGAAATCAGCAGCTTTTTCCTTCTCTTTGCTAAAATTCGTTTTCAATCTGCTAATCATTCATAGAGTATTGTTAAAGTGAGCCTGAACTAATATAAAGTAGCCATCACCTACCCTGAACCTCTAGAGGGAATTAAAAGCAATTTTAGCACCTTTTCACTTCCTTGCAAACCACATTAAAGTAATTCGCCTGTGTTTAAAACTCATCTCTGTTTTCCCTAAGCTTGCTGGGAGAACTGGAACTGTGTATTGCATTATAATGTGTGATTTGTTGGGATTCTTGAAGACTGTGTGCTCTCCTTCCATTTCTTGTATTGCATAGGGGGGGAGTGAATTGTCAAAAGAAAAAGTGATCATATTACCTTTTGCTAAAATCATAACAAGTTATTTCTGTACTGCATTTTATTCCACCTTGCGTTTCCTTGAACCATATAAAGCATTCTTTCCCACCTTATTCTTCTGTTCCTATTCATAAGTTACCTCTTGCTGACTACTGCTCATATTCACAAGTGTAATATCCATTTTCAATTTATTTATAGAAGTGTGATATATATATATATATTGTTTAAATTTTCAAATAAACCTTTTAATTTGCAAAACAAACCTACTTCTTGGCTCAGTGGGGTCGGGGGGATTCTAAGAGGGGGGTGTTATACAAGGGTTGTCATCCAGAGTACTGAACTGAATATAAAAATACATCAATAAGGGTTTTCCTCAGCATCCCAGACTACGCATTGATTTAGCTGTAGTGTTGATTGAATATCGCTTACATCTTACTAAGACTGTAATCTGGCGAGGGCATAGAAATAAATCTAAAGTAATAAAAAGGAGTATTATCGCCCTAATAGGCTTCTCTTCCAGAACCATTCAAGAACATTTGTAATAAAGATTATATTCCTGAAATATGGGGTACTTAGTATGAAATTATCATGAACAAAACATGTAAAGTACAATTCTCAGTGAGGACAGTAAATAAAAGAAATCTGATTTGTAATGCTTACTTCAATAATTTAGAGGCAAGGGTAAATTACAAAGCTGAAATGTCTTGGAAACAAGCACCAAACAGATTGCAAATGCCTTCACCATGATAGAGTACACTGCTCTGGAGGGTAACACCATGCACTTTGCCATTTCTTTCAAATTCAATTGTTTTGATTATTTAATAATTTGGAGGCTGAAATAAGACATTCTTACCACTTTGTTTCAACACATATTTTTCTTTTCCATGGGAGAACCATTAAGAGACACCATGTATTTCTGCCCGGTTAACCTTTCAACCTTCCCTGTGCTGGTGATACACTGAGTTTAGGGTGGTACAAATGTTGGCACAGTGTTGTCTCTCGTACTTCATTTGCCAGGATAAGAGGATAAACGGAACCATCAAAGCACAGAGGAAAGACAGGAAGAATCCATTGCAGGTGGGGTTAACATTTTTTACCTGTAATACTTTTTTGATCCATGGCTGTAGATTTCTTTCTGGTTTCTTTCAGGTTGTTCTTAGTTAAACATCCATAGGAGCTATGGACATTCTGACAGAGTTTTTAACTCTATCCACCTAAAGGGTTGTCCAGCAGTTGGCCTCTGAAACCTCGCCTGTCCCCTGGTTTACCAATCCACAGCATCACAATTGTGAGTATGATTTTAGATTTTCCTAGGACACAATGGCTACAAACTCATAGTTGATTGGTTGTAGGTAGTATTAACACTTTAGATGGGAATAAACGAGTAAGATGCTGAATATCTCCTCAATTACTTTATTGCTGATATAAGGAACCGTACATTGTTTGACTATTCTATTTCTAATTATCACATTATTTATGAAGGAGAATAAATGTACATAAGTGCTAGCCAAAAGAGTGAGAGCATTATAAAAGACACTATATTGCTAGTGCAAACACTTGTTGGGTTAGTGATATATCTGTGTTGGGAATATATTGACCTAAACAATATGAGAGGCACCAGGGTTATTTTATAAAGCAGAGGGTAGGTTACCCCTGGCTAATCATCACACACTATAGCTACAAACCAACGTACTTCACTCGCTACCCTTTTACTTTCAAAAGTTACAATTGAAATCATATTTATTTATTTTACCAACACTTTTCTCTAGCAACAATGCTGTATCAAGGGATAGTAATTACAGTTGCAGTTCATCCATCACCACATGCATCAATATACCAACAGAACATATTAAAACAATGTTTTCAAAGTAAAAATCAAACATAAAGTGCAACATTTAATATCATCAATGTGCATTGTACCAACAAAGTGTTCAAGTGCTTATAACCATCTACTATCAACATGCCTTACCTAAAGTTTTGTAGTGCCAATATGACATAAAACCTCTTATGTCCACCTTATGCAAAATTATGATGAGTATAGTACTCCTACATTATACTCTACCAGGAGAATCATATATCCATCTCCAGTATTTAGCCCAACATGTTTTGTTCCTTACAACCTGAATGAATCAACGACATTGTTCAGGGGCAAGTAGTGCATATACATTCTTCCATGAAGACCCCCCACTACACTTCCTAGTGCTTGGTACTTCATGTGAGATACCCTTTCTCGCGACAACATTGCACTGCACCAACAAGGGCATCTCATTCTTCACCCCTTTCACCTGTATCCTTCTAATTGAACTGTGTGCCAAATAATATGGCTGGGATTGCTCCAGAATTGTGGATATTTCTGCTAGAAGGACAAAGCTAAAAACAGTGTAGAAAGGCATTCAGTTACTATATAGTTGATGTAATTTCCACAACATGAATAACATATGTCCACAGATAGTTGCATTACAAACTAATCTTTGTTCAAAAAGACGATTTTAAGGATTTTGGGGGCTCAGATTTTGACACGTGTCTTATGGTGGTGAAAAACTGTCACAGTTATGACTTATTGCAGCCGGTAGTAATTTAGAGCTTTATAACATCATAATCTTTCTCGTTCTCTTTCTCCTGTGTTTTATTTTTGCTGGTGTGCCCTTGTTATCTCCTACTCTGCACTGTGCAGTTGGTGGAGTTGGTGGTGGCCTTGGAGGGTGTGGGGTGGAGATGTGGGAGGGTGCTGCTGGTAGTATAGGTGCCATCCTGTGCTAAAGGCTCTCAGAAAGGAATACAAGCTTGCAGATGGAGAGGTTAATTGGAAATTAATCGAATAAATGGTATGGTATGGTAATATTTATTTGTGAAGTGCCTATACACAAGGCAAGTGTTTCAAAGCGCTCAAGGAGGGCGGGAACAAGGGGAAAAACAGTCATTCAGAGCCCTTGAATCTCTTCACGATACAAGTCTGCACAGGCAGAGAAGAGCATATAGTACAGTTAGCAGTGTAGATAACAGCAAATAGGTCTGACGACGATTCTGCAGTTTTTCCAAATGCCTTTATGCGCCACCATCCAAGGAGGGGAGACAGGGAAAATAGACAGACGATCTTCAAAGGCATGGTACATTCAGATCGTGCAAGTGCACAGGTGGTACAGGAGTGGGAGGGGAGGGGTGGGGGAGAACAAGTGCAGGGGGGAGTCCAAGTGCGCCCAGTCAGTCAGAAACTGGGGTAAGTGCTCAGAGATGCTGCTCCCATGGGTCATTCAACAAGTGCAGTAGTGATGAAGCAAGTGCAGGACCGGAGACAAGTGCAAGAGGACTGGTGAGAGTGCCGGGAACCTGTGAGAGTCTGAGGTACACCCGGCCGCCAGTCAGCAAGCTGTGTGGGAAAGGAGGGGGTGAGGGATAGAGCGGGGAGAGAGGTTAGCAGGATAAAGGGAGAGAGAAAGAAGAGGAGAAAAGGAATGTCTTAACGAGTTTACAGAACTTAAGGAGGGCGGCAGGGAGGCTATTCCAGAGGGAGGGTCCTGCTGATAATAAAGATCTCCCTCCAAATCTCTGCTTGGAGAACCGGCTCACTCGCAGAAGGTTGGAGGTAGATGAGCGGAGGGCTCGGTAAGGACAGTATTTAGTTAGGCATTGTTGTAGAGAGGTAGGTCCCAGGCCCTAGAAGGCCTTGTGGATAATGCAGAGGGTCTTAAACGTGATCCTTGCAGCAACAGGGAGCCAGTGGAGGGATTTCAGAGCCCGAGCGATGCAGTCCTTGAGCTTGAGGCCAAGGATAAGTCTTGTGGTTCGGTTCTGGATGACTTGCAGGGGGCGCAGAGCAGAGGCAGGGAGGTTGAGAAAGAGGCTGCTGCAGTAGTCCATACTTGAGAAAACCAAGCCTCTGGAGACTGTGAGCCACTAGGGGAAGGTGAGAAAAGGATGAGTACCTCTGAGGTGGTGCTGCTGGTAGTTGGACTTTTTATAAATGACCGAAATGTGAGTGGAAAAGGAGAGAGTCGAGTCGAAGATGACCCCAAGGTTTTTTTCCTCACAGGTGGATGCGGGCGCAGGCCCAGGGGAGTCCAGCCAGAGTGAGAGTGGCAAAGCGGGAGCAGGAGTCCCAATGCGAACAATCTCAGTTTTACTGGCGTTGAGTCAGAGGTCGTTTGCAGCACACCATGGATGAATTGCGGACAGACAGTCAGATATGAGTGAGGTAGAGGAGGTGGTTGAGGGTAGCCTGAAGGAGAGTTGCGTGTCATGCGCATAACACTGGAAGTTAGAAGAGAAGGTGGCAATCACATGTGCCAGGGCAGCCATGTAGACATTGAACCAGGGGGATAGGTTAGAACCCTGGGGAATGCCACAGGTCGAACAAGTGATAGTAGAGATAAAGGACACAAGTTCCACCTGGGATGGGTGGTCGGAAAGGAAGGACTTTAACTATGCCAGAGGAAGACCTGTGATTCCAAGGGTGTCACAGAGACATGTGATCAGGTTGTTGTCGGTAGGTCACCTTGGTGTGTGTTGTCTGAAGAGCTGAAGGCTAAAAAAAAGCAGGGAAAGTTGAAAAAAGATGAGGGAACAGTTAGAAATGGTTGTACCATTTGCACTCAGTGGCAGCCAGCCACTAAGGGCGGAGGTGTGGGGCCCACCCGCCTGAGCGGCAGGCCTCCACCTCGCCTAAGTGACACAGACATAATCTCGGGTTTCCTTTATTTTCATAGGGGTCTGTGCTTACTGCCTTGCTACATGGGCATGTCCCCAGATGGTCAGATAGCACAGTGAGCTAAGTGCTCGCCCCTGATATCTGTGTGTATCCTGCTGTGGCAGGTTTGAATCCCGACAGGATCAAATCGATATTTCATCCTTCTGAGGTCGATAAATTGAGTACCAGTCTATGGTATAATAATGTCTTCTGTTATTTGAATGCTCTAAGACCTATGGGTGTGTAGCGCTATATAAGAAATGCATTATTATTTATTATGCTATTTATTAGCCTTTGGGCTCTGCAGCAAACATAGTAGCAAATAAAGGAAGTCGGCAAGGTGTCAGGAGACTAGCCCTGCTGGCTCCAATTATTACACCATCAGCATAGACACGCTGCCAAACATGAGAGGAGTCTCTCCAGTCGGTCAGCATGTTCACGTTGTGGAGACACACAACGTGAACACAATGACTGACAGGAGACGCAGCCTCTCCTGTCATGCAGTGTGTCTATGTCCCCAGAGGAGGGGTGGGTCATCCGGTCCTCCGAGTGGATAAACGGGTGCATGTGGATGCATGCAGGCAAGGTAAATGTATTTTCTAAAATGTAATGCGTGTGTATGCATGCATGGATGGATTTTATGCATGTATGTATTTTGGTGTTTGTTGTGTGTGAATGGTGTGTGCATTTAGGGGTGGGGGCTGCTTTGGGCATGGCATTCCTTTTGCTTTACCCTTGATGCACAGAGCGCTGTTCATCCACGGTCAAGCAAAAATGGTAAGTGAAGTATTATCACGTGGATAGGCTGGCCTACACTGAATGCAGGCCAGTTCCGTCCATCGACGTAATAACACTTATCTTTGCTTTCCCCATGATGCACAGTTACTGTCCATCACAGGTAAAGCAAATATGGTTTGGCTAGACTGGTCTATATTTAGGGCCGATGTTAGGCGTGGGCGCCCTATGGCACCATAGCTTTCACCACGTTAGCATGGATGAGAATTTAAAAAGCTCCTTTGTACTGGGGTGGCATTGGCCATGGTACCCTATGTAAAATAAAAGGCAACCATATGCTGCTGCTCCAGTGGCGCCCTACTAGATGAAAAGCTCCCCCCATGTGAAAGGTTCCACTGATCTGGCAAGGTGGTGGTGCCCTGTTTAAGTGAAAAGCCCTACGCTCCAATGCTAGAGCAGAAGCTTTTCACTTGAATTGGGGTCTGCTGCCAGACCAGCATGGGGTAGCCTTTGAAAGGTTAGCCCGAGCTGGCATGGTGGTGACACCCTATTTAAGAGAAAAACTCTCCTCTCCAGTGGTGGAGCAGATGTTTTTCACTTTTTTTCTATTCTTTTTTTATTGTGTATTTCAGTTTAAAAAATCTTTTTACACAAACTCAATAAAAAAACAATTACTCTATACTTTCATCTTGCACACGATAAAACAGCACACAGATCCATAAAACAAATACTTGTTAAAACATAAAAGGAGGGGGTAGGCAAAAGCCCTATGTATGTGCTCTGCACGTCCCGAAAATGGTTTCTAAGAGCTGAGCTGCGCTGCAAAAGTCAAAGGCCAGGCATGCCTACTCATACCCGGTAAAATGATATATTTTTATGGGTAATGACCCGCAAATCGCTCTCTTCTTTGAATGAATAAAAGTTTTTAGTAATTAATGAGAAGAGTGTATACATATATGTAGACTATCAGAGTCAGTTAGCACAAAATATTTACTGTCACGCAGTGTCAGCCAACATGTGTTTTGACAAAAAAGTCATTCTCAAGGCTGACAAAACCAATAAAGAGATTGTTACAATCCAAAGTGATCAAGTAAAATCACATTGAATAAGCATAGCATCACACATAGTTCAACCGAGTATCAAATAATCAAAGAAAAGCATAAGGGTTCACATACCCAGTTTGTGAAGACACGTACATGTGTTGTGGGGAGGGAACAGGAGAAGACAGAAGGACAGTTTGTTACATTTTTGTTGGTATTAGATTGGTTTGTGAGATATGTTGGTATTGCTATTTTGCATGTATGTCAGGCATTGCTCATGCGCGGACAGCACCTCAAAGTGACACCAAACTGATGTACCCCAAAATTAGGTGTGTTGACTTAATTATAAGTCAAAGAATAACATTTTAAAGTAGCTGTTAAAGATCTAAAAAAAAGACAGAAATAGCCGGGTGCCCTTGATGCATGTGGTGCAATTAGAGTGAAAGGTCACATTGCTGTGCTCAGTGCAAAATTATGGAGTGATTACAAGATAGATTGTATCTCACCTATCTTCTTGGAAATCTTTGTATGGTTGATCCAGACACGATATTTGCTCAGAATTAATTCCTAGTAATGTTAATCTTGTGGCAATGGTTTCTCATTATGATCATCTATTAATACATGAAGTAATACAATAAAAAAACAACATTCATATATGAGTAATTGTTAAACTCATAATACAAAATAGCCGAATGCGTGCATGCTCACCATCTGGAAATGCAATTTGCCAGTGTTCACGACTTGAATGGTCATTCAAGATCCATTTGTCTTGTCTCGTCGTTGGGCAAGTGATATTTAAAGGTTACCTGTCATGAAAAACACCCAGTCAACAAAAGCCTAATTCGTTTCAGAGATCCTAATGGGGTATGTGTAAAAAGTGTAGGCTTACCCGTGTATCAGGGTTCAATCCCATACTCCGTGTTGGCAGCTAAGTAAACCTATGTATGGGCAAGTGCAGGCTAATCAGGGCACTGATATCTCTGTTATTTTGCCGCTTTAACTTAGCAATTTGCCCTGCGTATTTATGTGAATGCTGCACTGGGTGAAGTGGCTTATCTCGTATAACACTCACTAATTCCTCTCGGATAATGTAGTTAGAAGTTTCTATCCAAGCAATGTCCTGAATGGAATAACATATTTTTGCGTCAAACTTTAAAGTGGATCAAAGTTTGAAGACCAAAAGATTACATAACATTTTATTTGACTGAACTGAGTGAGATGGCTGCTCTACTTCCACCAAACCAAGTTCAGGGACATTCTCACAGCGGCTATGAGTGGTCACCAAATTGATCGAGATGGAACTAACGCAATGATCGCTATACCCCACGTCTGCAATTTCACCTAATTGACATATGTTCAGTAAGCTCGCTGAGATAAAGAAATAGTCAATGTTTGAGCATGCTAGTCCTCTATGCCATGTATAATCCGGACCATCCTGCTGAAATTCCACTATGGCCATGTTCCAAGTGTCAAAGTAGTGATTCCAGCGCCAACCAATTTTAACAGAAGCAAGCTCAACATCTGGATTGCGATAATCAACTTTGACACTCGTTACCTGTGCACAATTCGAATTGAAATCACCTCCCACAGTGATTTTATATTTCGGGTTGTGCACTAACACATTTTCTAGAATATCATCCAAAATATCCAATAGACCATCTATCATCATGGTGGAATGGTTAAAATATATGCATATTGCCAAAAACACTTCTGATTTATCATCTGCCTGAATAATTTCAATAGCCAGAATAACATCAGACGCGTGGATTAGGGAGGCCTTCATATTCAGATTATTATTAATTAAAATAGCAAGTCCCCCACTAGGACGACCCAGCCCTGTTTCTTTGGCCACAGAGAAGAACGTGCTAAAGCCATACACACACAATTGGTTTGTCTGCATGGTTTCCTGCAAAAATATGATAGATGGTGTGTCAAATATGGCCTGTGATTTTAAACTTTCAAAGAAATTATTGAATCCACATACATTCCAACTTTAGTTAATTACCCACCCAAGACCAATCCTTTATGTGGGCAGCAATAGCCGACAGTTGAGAAATAAACTCAGGTTGCAAACTAGTAGACAATAAATTGGCAGCTGACATCCCCGCCACATTAATTTCATGCAGCAATTGGTGTTCTATGAACGAAAATGCCTGTTCGTCTTTGGCAAAGAGGACCATGTGAATACCCAATAGTTCAAGGTCCTCACGATATTCCCAAATTTTTTTAAGATGATTAAAGAATGTAATTGACAAATCAATCTTAAATTATTATCACACGCCAGTTTCACCCACTCCACATCATTTGAATTGAGTAACCTTAACATCGGAAAGCAATTGAATTTTTTAAATATGAATGATCGATTGAAACAGGTTTGACCGTTGATCACCAGGTCGCTGATCCAGCCCTTGATGGTCGAGGTGTTATCAACAGTAATCAATGCATCAGGGAAATCAACCCGCTGCTCTTCCATTATAGAATTTGAGTCAGTAGTTACTTTTGGAAAGGGAAGACTTTGATCTATTGTGTTAGCATCCTTCCCATATGTCAGTACAGAGTCACAACCGCCTTCTCCCTGAAAGGGCTTGGGTTGTGGGGAAATCAATGTAACCTCGTTAGTAGATGGTCGATTACAAGAAGTAGCAGCATTTTGGTTAATGTCCATGGGTGGAGCTTGCCCACTAACAGTCTTCACCGCTTTCGTGTTGTAAATAGTGAGCCGATAGAAAGAGGAAAGTTGTGATTGTTTAGTATCTTTAGAAATAGCATTGGCATTCACAGGCTTGTGCTGCCCTGTTGGCCGTGCTATTTGGGTAGGGTTCCCATCACTTTTTCGATCTAGTGCTGAGGCTTTATTGCCATCTACAATAACATTTTTACATGCATTACTGCTAGGCACTATAAGTTCCACAGCTTTAAAAGGTGGCTCTAGTATTTGAAGTACCCGCTGACTTTACTCATTCAACTGCTCCAAGTCGAGTATAGGGTCCTCCACTAAATGGCTAGTGCTATTGGTACCATTTGTACCATCAGTGTTGGGTTTGGGAGTGTGTGAGAAGGGATTATTCTTGCCCTTCTGTTTGGATGAATGTTTGATCAAAGCCCTTCTTTTGATCGCCCCAAGATGTAGACATGAAAGAAAGACTACCCAGTTCTGCCTCAACTATATGAGTGTCGGCAGTTGTCTTACCACTAGGATGATTTGTGGAGATCTCTTTAGAAGGACCAGCGGCTTGCTGCTCTATTAAGTCTGTCAATACTGTCAAGAAATGTCTAGTTCATTAAGATGTAGTCCAAAATGGGAGGCCAAAAGCGAAAGGTTAGAGGATAAATGTAATATCATTTATTCGAGATTGCTAGCATGCATACAATTCTGGCTATTGTTTGAGACCTGTAAACCTCTGTCCACCACATTCGATTCTTGAACCCTAGGAGCCTTAGCAGAAAGAGACTAAGCATATGACCGACCTCTGATAGTGGAGCCGTTCCCCGTTACTAAGGTCTGAGAATATTTTGAATTCACTACCAGCCGACAGTTTGTGAGGCAATTTTTTGCGTGGGTGACACCTTTGCCACTTCACCCGCGGTTATCTTTGAATCACTATTATCCACCATTATACCACCCATAAATCCCTCTAGCTTGCTGATTTGTGCTAGTATCTCAATGGAAGTTTGTTGGAGAGCTCGGATTTCAACGTGGGTCAATTCGTGCCCTTTGTCTAAAAGGTTCAAGATACGGCTGATCACCGGAAATTGCTGTTCCGTATTGTCCAAATCTTGACCAGCCGAGGAAGAGCCTAAATAAGTAATATGGGATGCTTCATCGGATATTAATGGCAGAGATTTCTGATCCACGGGACTTGAGCAATTATTGGGTACATGCTCTGTTTCTTCAATTACTTTATTCACAACATGCTCAGCGGAATGACCATGAGAATCCATAGATTCTTGTTTAAGCAACACATCAAGCAGCAGAGTAGGTGATTGCAGCTTTAAGGGTCTCTGTATGTGGTGTAGATGAACATTATCAATCGCTCCACCCCTGCCCGACCCTGGAGTAGAGGGCCCAAGAGAGAGGTGAGTACGTCTCCCTAATTCTGCCATCACTGCTGGAGCCATCATGGAAGTATCCAACTCCCCATCGACATTAAGAGCAGGTACCACCAACCTCTAGGGGACAATGGTTCATGCATGCTGAGACAGCTATGTTGAATAGGATAGTCACCGTCATACATTTCCTTGATAGGAAAAGATTTACCTTGGATAGCTTTGTCGACTTCTGCATGAATTTGCGAATGCATAGAGGACAACGCTATATCCTGAACATTATTGTCCAAAGTAGTACTGGATAATATGACGGGTGTATCCACTAAGGTCCCATCCTTCCCCCGACCCCTACTAGAAGTGGAAGACAAACATTCACCTTCCAATGAACTAGACATGCCACCATCCGGCAGGAGTGCCTTGTTGAATGGATGAGTGAAAGGCGTTGGCAGCTTACAAATTATTCCACTCCGTAGGCTGGAGGCCCTTATGCAGTGAGCAATTTAGCAAAATTTGCAAATTTACAGATCAATATACAAAAGTGACAACTACTGCATGTTCAATTCTATCCAGCTATTCACTTACTGCAATTAACCATACTCAAACGGACATAAAGGACACTTGTGTAATAAAGAGCACCCTCACAGCCTAACAGCCCAACAGCATTTACGAAGCACTTCGTGGCTGCGCGTTCATCGGTGGCTAAGTAGGGTAGGTGGAGGGTGGGAGGAGGAGTCAGCGATTCTGGCAGGGAATCTAAAGGCAAAAAACAAAATGCTGTGAGTTCCGTGACATGTAACAAGACAAGGTTATGAGACTAGTGACAAGACACATGAAAGTTTAACACAATAGTCATACAAAAGTTCAAAGGAATTCCAAAGGAAGCCAGAGTTCATGAGTACAATCAGAAAGTTTTTTTTTAAAGTATTTACTCTGATATATGCAATGCCAGGTTTCGCTTCAAAGCAAAATGATAGTCCTTCCTCTTGCGCATACGAGCCAGCTCGGGAAGTCAAGAAGTAAATATCCACTGCTTCAGTCGCAGTCGCACGGCACCAGAGATGTAGCAAGATAGTCTCCAGCCCAACAGCACTTACGAAGCACTTCCGGGTGTGTCAATAATAGGGCATCCTATTTAAGTGAAAAGCACCCCACTCCTATGCTGCAGAAGGGAGCTTTTCACTGAAATAGGGTGCTGATGCCCAAACATAAAATACCTTGAGGAAGGTGCACGGCTGGAGCCGACTTTGTGGCCAAACCTGGCATTTTGTATGAAAGCAAATAGCATGTTGGGAACATAAGAATTTCTTATGTCCCCAAAATACTCTTTGCATTTATGCAAAATGAATGCTTTACATTTAAAATTGGGGGCATTCCTATTAAGAATGGCCACAATTTTACATTTGAAACATGTCTGGGATAGTGATTCCCTTTGAAAGGCTACCTCAAGCAGGCGTGGTCGCGGCACCCTATTTAAGTGAAAAGCTCCCCGCTACAGTGCTGGAGCGGAAGCTTTTCACTTTAACAGGGGTCAGCTGCCACACCAGCACAGGGCGCCTTTGAAGGGCTTCCCCGAGCTAGCGTGGTGGCAGCGCCCTATTTAAGTGAAAAGCTCTCTGCTTGTGTCTTGGAGAAAGGAGCTTTTCACAGAAATAGGGCGCCACTGCCAAAAAATAAAATACTCTGGACTCCCCTTTCTCCTTGGGGGAGGAGGAGGCGGGCGGGGCTGAGGTTTGTGGCCAATTCTTGCATTTTTCAGAAAAGGAAATAGCATTTAGGCAACATATGAATTTCTTATGTTCCCAAAATGCTCTTTGCGTTTTTGCAAAAAGCATTTTTCAAATTTACAATTGCCCGCAATTTTAAATTTGAAACATGTCTGTGATAGTGATTCAGCAAGAAATCCTTTTCAGTGAGTAATGGAAGTTGTACTCTGCTGTTTTCATTGGTCACAATACTCACCCTTAAATTAAAAAAGTCTGCAAATTGCAAAACATATGTACCAATTTGGACATCTTTTTAGCATGATGTGAGGCTGGATGTTTCTGCATTCAGTCTTGTGCCAAGTTTTCTGAAGCAGATCTGGGAGTTTTGTGGGTCAGTCCTAGTCCTCGGAATTGAAAAGCTTCCTGTGCCGGTTGTTAGGAGCTTTTCTTTTACACACGGCTCTTCCCTGAGCTGGCGCTGTGGTGAAGCCAGCCTTTATTTTTTTGAAGGGTGGCTGCATGACAGTTTTGAAACCTCATCATTATAGGAATAGGGTATTGAATTCAGCTGGGCGAGATTTTGTCTTCTGCCGCTGCTGCTGCCATGTTATTAAATGTTTAAATGTGAATAGTCTGCTTTCCCAGGTGAGAAATCTGACAGGATCTTGGTAGCACCCCAATCCCATCAGAGACCAGTGTTTAGCACTCAGACATCAAGGCAGAGTGCTGTCTTCTTCCTGCAAAGTCCTCAATGTGGGAGGCTTAAGTGTTCCCAAGGCAGGGGCTGGCACTACCCTATTTAAGTGGAACGACCCCAGCTCCCGTGCTGGCTCCAGGGGTGCCAAATTCTGTTTCAACCGGGGTGCTGCCAGAGCCAAGGCCTTACCTGCTTCAATGAATGCATGCCAGTCTGTCCACACAATAGCACTTGACTTTACTTTACACTTGATGCACTGACAGTTACTGTGCATAAATGATAAAGCAAACAAGGAAAGTGTCGTTAACTTAGATGCCAACTTTTCACAGTGGGCTCGAGGGCCACTTATGCGTTGCTCACACTCATGGCTTGCACTGCAAAAATGTGCATAATTTGTGGATCTTTGCCCACCTCACTATAAGGACAAAATGCACTGGGACACATTAAGGACAATTATATTAGTATTAGAAACAAGCACAGGTCCCTTTTATTTCAATTTGTGTAATGGTGTTTAATAGCATAGATAGGTGTATTTGCCCCAATAGAGCTGAACATTTGATATGATTTGTGAATAGTATGAAAGACAAACATGTCATCTTATTTTAGTCACTCAGCTGAAGTGGGCACTGCATTGTACTTTTGAGTTACAATTTAATAGGTCATTAGAAGTGATGGGATTGCACTGGAATGCCTTGTGAGCTTGGGCAAAACTGTTCTTGTAATGTGTGTTTGCTAGCAGTGACCTTCTTAACAAATTGAAACATCAGTAATGAAAATATGTATTGATGGGTCAAACACAACTATCTGGACTTACAGTTAATCCAATTGTAAACTTTCAGAATTTAGCATTTATTTCAACCCAGAACCACCAATAACTTGTGTGCCTGACTCCAAATCCCTGACATCTTTTCTTTGGAGATGTGCCAGCAAGGCTATATACTTCTGGCTGTGCAATCTGCCAAGTTTAGGACATTACAGGAAGTCAAGGCTTTGTCACTGGCAGAAGCAGACCTCAGTAAAGCCATTGTACGGAGATGAAAGGCTCGCTTTGCACGTAAAAAAGTAATCAATTTAGTAAGTGGTGGCTATTTTTCTCAGCCTGCCCTACTCGTGAGTTTTCTGACATGTTTGCGGCCTCAAGGGGTTGTTGTTATTTTGCTGGTAAAAACCCTGAGTGGTGCGTCAGTTGACAGAACTGGTTGTTACTTGGCTATACTTGTCCTATATTGAATGTAGGTCGGTCTTCTCACATAATAACACTTGACTTTCATTTCACCCAGAACAGATATCCCTCTAATACTGACGCATCATCCTTAAACCCAAAACAAAATGTATCATCATTGGCGATTTGAATCTTGGCTTTAATGATGACCAAGACACCAAAGCAACAGCCCTTCTCCTGGCACTCAACGACATGAACTTCCGCCAACACGTCAATGTCCCCACCCATGCCAAGGGTAGGACCGTGGACTGGATCCTCACCCTCAACACCAAAATCACTATAGGCCCAATTACCCCACTTGGCTGGACAAACCACTACTGCATAGAATTCACTATCACTAGTGACGATCCTTGCCCGCCAAAGAACGAAATCACGGACACCATTGAAAGTAGAAATCCTAAAAAGCTCACGGTGGAGTACCTTGACCCCGCCTTGAACAAATTGCTAGACTCCCACTCAATCCTCAGTAACAATCCCACTACCATCGCTGAGTACTATCACAAATGCCTCTCCACAGCGATTGATACCATAGCACCAGTCACCACCAAACTAAGACGTTTCAACAAAAAATCCAACTTCTGGTTCGACAAGGAACTAGTTGCCCTTAGAAGGAAAAAACACTCTCTCGAGCATGTCCATAATAAACACCCTCCCCTGACTCGGCTAAAGCCTTCAAAGACGCCAATACCGTCTACAAAACAGCTATTATCACCCACAAAGCCAACGCCTACAATGCTCGCATCAGTAATGCAGCATCAGACTCCAAGGAGCTCTTCTCTATCCTCAGAGAACTTGAAAATCCCCTGCCAACTGACACTCCCATCAACGCAAGCAAAGAATGGTGCACCACCATACAAGATGCACTTGCCTCCAAAATTGCTGTGCTGCAAAATAAAATTAACTCTAAAAGACTACTCCTAGCAGTTAAAAACTCCCCCACTCCTAACCCCTGCGCCTCTCTCAGTGATAACTCTAACCCACCTTTCCAATTCACACCCATCTCCCAAGATCTTGTATTTGACACTATCTCTAAGCTAAAAGCGTCCAACTGCAAAGGAGACACTGTCCCGGCCAAATTAGTCAAAGCCTGTGCCCCTACTCTGACCCCTATCATCACCAAATTTGTCAATGCCTCCTTTAACTCCAACACAGTTCCAACCTGCATTAAAGAAGCCTGGGTCACCCCGCTTCTAAAAAAACGAAACCTAGACCCCACCATTCCGACTAACTATCCCCCAATAACCACGGTCCCGTTTTTACTCAAAATCATCGATAAACTAGCCTATAACCAAATTCAAACCCACCTGGAATCTAACCAGCTCCTCGGCACCAGACAATCAGGCTTCATGCCTAACCACAGCATTGAAACAGCCCTCTTGGACCTCAAAATCCAGATGGATGCCACCAGAGATTCTGGGAAACTCTGCATTCTCCTGCTGCTGGACCTCTCTGGCGCGTTTGACCTGGTGGACCATGACAAACTATGTAACTCACTTGCCCGTGAGTTTAACTTCTCTAGCGAAGCCACTGCTTGGGTAAAATCTTTCTTAACCGACCGCACTTCCAGAGTGTCCATAGGTAAAGAAGCAGCCAGCCCCATTCCAGTCCCCATAGGAGTACCCCAAGGCTCTTGCCTCTCCCCTACGTTGTGCAACGCTTACACCAAACTTTTTTTCTCAGCATTAGACGATATGGGTGTCATATACACAAATTTTGCAGATCACACCCAGATCCTTATACCTCTCACAGGCAACTATGAGCAGGACACCATAACAATCAATAAAATGTACGCCATCATACAAAACTGGATGGCATTAAATAGCCTGTGTCTTAACGATGAGAAGACAGAAGTCCTCATCGTAGGATCTCCAGCCAAAATAGCAACCCTTCACCCAGATTACTCAACCATCAATATTGATGGTACCAACATCCCCGTGCTGAAGCAAGTCAAAACACTGGGCGTATACATTGACGCCTGCCTGCCTATGACCAAACAGATCAACGCGCTCTCCTCTTCCCCGGCTTACACCTCCAAACTAATTGCTCTCAGCTGTCAATTTCTCACACCAGCAAACTGCCTCACTTTAGCCAGAGCTCTGGTCCTATCGAAATTGGATTATTGCAATGTACTACTACTAGGCACCTCCAACACCAACTTAGCCAAAATGCAACTACTGCAAAACAAAGTCCTGAGGGCAGCTCTAGGCATAAAATAATCAGACCATATTTCTAAGACTAGAAAAGACGCCCACTGGCTCCCCATCAAAGCCAGAATTATCTTCAAAACATTATGTATCACATACAAATGCCTGACCAAAAAAGGACCTATCTATCTCAACAATACCCTACACCCCAAAGTTGACAGGAGATCACGAAGATCTAACGACAAACTCCTCCCAACCCTCCCTCGCTTCAAAACCAGCAGAGCGGGGGAAGCAGCTTCACCTCCCTAGCCCCCAAACACTGGAACACCCTACCCACTAACATTAAAAAAGAACCCTCCTTCACGGTTTATAAGAAACTGCTAAAAACCTGGTTATTCAACCAATATTAGTATCTAAAGACAAGTTTCCTTACCACTGTATATTATTATTGTGAATATCTGTAAATTGTATTTTAGTACCAACTGTCCATTAATAATGTAATGTAACTAATGTAATGTTGTTTGTATTCATTTCTAAGCTGTTTTATAACCTCGCCGTGACATCCGAGGGTCTGGGCGTGTTCCAAATAAATAAAATAATAAATAAATAAATAAATAAATACCTTTGATGCACAGTTACTGTGCATCTTAACTGTCGATCAAGGGTAAAGCAAACATGACAAGTATTGTCATTGGACCACATTCAATGTTGGCCAGTCTAGCCAACTGCATATACTTTCTTTCTGTGGTATAGCATTTTTATGGTAATGCTAACATACTGATGCAGCATGCATGGACATGTATGGGCACAGCCAGCATGAAAATAGTGTATATACTAGCATATGCTGTGGACAAAGGCGTAATGAAAATGTATTGGGAAATGGTCCTGGGCACTGCTGGTAACTTGCATTTTGGGGCTTTTCATGTACTACCATACAAAATTCAATGCAAACCGTTTGGCTTTTTATTCAATTGTTCACAGAAAGTGCTGTAAAATGCACCATTTTAACCCTTTATTTAAAAATGTTTCCCTGGGGGAGAACTCCCTGCCCATATCCCCCTGGTTTTGTTCATGCTCCCTTGCTGTGCTTGGTCACTCACGCATATTAATCACATACATTTATGCCCCACAAATTGAAAATGTATGACTTCTGTGAATAATTGGAGGAATTGTTGGTGACATTGTTCAAATGTACAACTTTTAGAATATTATATCAGTACTGATATGCAATAAGAAAATGGCATCAATTGTGCTCTATAATCAATTATGACACTTCAGTTATGACATCACAAAATCTGTTGCTTGAGCCACCACAGGATAGAATTATATCTGCAACTGGGCCACTTAATTAAAGCTGTGAATAGGTTTTTAATTTTTTTTTGTAAAATAGCTTTTTCTGACAGTTTAGAGCCGTTAACTGATTAGGAACTGTTGATGGTTGTATGTTTGTTTTGTAAATGAGAGGAAGAAGCCACAAGATATTACTTATTTTAAAGCTCAAAAAGAAAACCTTTTAAAATGCATTTGATTCAAATACTTAAACTATTTTTCTGCCCACATTAGAAGCTGCAAATTAGTTTTTATTTATAATCCAAACATTGGCCCTCATTATGAGACTGCTGGTATCCTGCCGGTGCTACCGGTGGGTTACCGGCATTCTTGCCTTACCGTTACCAGTGCCCGATATCCCGGTGTTACCGTGATATTACAGGCACCGGCAACAGCGGTAAGTTCCCATTCCATGGAGTCCATTAAGACTCCATGGAATGGGAGCCACTGAAGCACCGGCACCGTTATTAACATCAGGATCAGGATATGGGTTGTTTGACCAAGGTCAATATATACGCTGCAGAATTGATCGCAGTCGATTTAGCCACGGATCTATTTGACCTTCAGTCAACCAACCCAAATCCCTGTCCCGCCAGCAGGCCTATATCAATCCCTCCTCCCCTACTTACCTTTTTTGCCAGTTGCTGGCCGCTGGCACTTCTGCTATACCCCTGCAGCGTCAGTTCTGTCCCTCCAACGCGGATCAGGGCTGACACTGCAGGGTCCCTTTTATCTTTTTTTTCCTTTTTTTTGTTGTCCCCACGTCCAATATTCTGGAAGTGGGGGGACACCCCATCAACCCCCAAAGCCCATAATACTGAACATGGGAGCGGGTGACACCCCTGCAACCCCCGCTCCTCATGTTCGGTATAATGGGTTTTTATTTTTTTGTAGTGGCCGAATTCATTTTGTCAGTCAACTTAGCAGTTTCCGCAGGTCAGGCCTGCCGGCAGTTCACTGCCTCTACCGCCAGACTTGGAGTAACCCGGTCCAGAACAAATGCCAGAGCTGGTAGTACCTTCTGTTTCACCAGTATTTTTTCCGGACCAGGTTACTCGTAATAAGGCCCATAGTCTACATTGAATATCTCTGTCAGCAAATGGAAGCTCTCTTACATTGCATTTAACAAGTGGCCGGATGTTTAAAGAGATGGGAGTGTATGGCTATGTATTGTATGGAATAAAATATCCCCTACCATTCATAAAAAGGATGTTTTTGATCACAGAACTCCTCAGTGACTTGCAATATCCTTATGACTTCATCACATATATGCTTGCAGAAATAGACCACAGAAACAATCGAAGCAAATTCATGCTTAGCACTTATTAATGCATCTATTGTAATGATAATGATGTGTTATTTATATCGCACCTTTATCCAAAGCACTTTACAGAGCACATATTTACATACAATATCACCCAACCGAAATTGGTACTCATTTATCGACCTCGGAAGGGTGAAAGGCTGAGTTGGCCTTGCCGGAATTCACTCAGATCACAGCAGCGAGCGCTCAACCCGCTGGGCTATCTTACCTGCATAATGATAATGATGGGTTATTTATATAGCACCTTTATCCAAAGCGCTTTACAGAGCACATATTTACATACAATATCACCCAACCGAAATTGGTACTATCTATTGTAAGCAGGAGCACCAAATCTATGTTATTTGGCTACACTGCACAGTGCATCTCATTTTTTGCATTTAACAAGTGTATTTAACTATGCAGAAATGCCCCCTAATTAATAGTAAACAAAAAGCAGAGATAACAAGCATGAACAATTATGCTTTTAATGCTTATATTTCAAGAAAATGAATAACACAATGAGCCAGATTCTCAGAACATGTATCAGCGCAAGTGAGATGCACTACTGCATCTCCTCACTTGCGCCAAAAAAAGTAGCAGCCCAATTCACAAAGAGCATCTAAGATGAGCTCATTCAGATGCCCTATTCCCCCATTGCGAATTTGTGCAAAAAGGGGGTAATTTCTGAGCATTTTAAAGCACATCCCGAATTCACAAATGGAATGCGCTTTAAAATGGCCAGAAATTAGGGTCATCCCCAGCACCTTTTCAGACAAGCGCAAGGTCATTTCTGGCCCTGACATGCTTGTTCTTTTGAAGTGTGGCAGCCGCGGTTTAAACCTCTGCTGACACGCTAGCATTTCCATCATGGAAATTATTATTTTTTCAGTCATTTCACTGAGACAGGCGCTCTAACAGCTCGTCTCTATTAAATGTGCTCCCAGCAACCATGCAGTGTCTTGTGCAAGGGGGATTAACAGCACATCTTTGTGCTACAGACCTGCCCCTCCTGAAATGCTCAAGTCTTCTTTGTCAATAAGGTGACCTGAACATTTCAGAAAGCATCAAAAATTAAGCAAGCTCGTTCTCTGTTCTCCTTTCTTCATTTTGTAGCCTTTCGTTTTCTTGATTCCTGAGATCGATTTTGTAGTGTGTTTTCTACTTCTCGGAGTCTTTGGATACCGTCCATTTCAGCTGATAACGTGGCTTCAGCCTTTTTGTTTGGTCCTTGTTGTGTATTGTTTTTATATTGCTGTCAATTGTGTGGTAAGAATGTTTTAAAACATTAAGATTGTTTGTTCATTGTAAATGGGAATAGAACATTAGTGCATGTCAAAATGCATAATTATTTACCCTTTGCGTTTTCTTATTTGATATAATGTCATGAAGTGATTTCAGAAAGAGTTTTGAAAACAGAAAATGATATGTAAATGATTTCTGTTTTTAAATAAGCCTTCTATATCAAAGTGAACTTGTCTTCTTGCTCATAATAACCTCTAACTTAATGACATTTAGAAAAAATAGCTTGCTGCCGGGAGCAAAGGCTACAGCATAATACCTGTAAGGTGTTAGTGATATTTTTTCAAATGCCCATCAGTTTCCATTAGTATGTCGTACAATCCTAAATATATTTTGGGGCTATAGTGCACACAGTGCCAGGCTGCAGGCCAGGTCCAGGGGGTGATGGCTCTGGGTTGGTGGGGACTGGAGTATGGACGAACCTCATATCCTAGACAAGTGAGCATAACTTGCTCTAATAAAAGCTTTTGAAAACATTGTTTAAGGGACGATAGGGTTATGTTGCTCTAATAAAAACCTATTCAATTCAGAGTAAACAACTTTGTTGGAGTGGCATTATGGTTGCAACACAACATCTAAAAGCCAAAGAAATGTGCCAGTTATGGTATGCTAGGCAACCATAACTCAAGCCCCGTCATGTATTGCTCATACTGACACACATGACATCCCAGAAAAGCCCAGCCTCAGGCCAAAAGGATTCCAATCTCTTATACTAACATTAAAATCCACATAAAGCTCCTAACAGGCCTCAGGAAATTCTAGATAGCCCTGTCCAGGGCATTGCTCCTAGTGAACGTACAGACCAAAAGCCATTCTCATTTAAGTGTGCCTGTGGTTTCTCCCAACCTTCCTGTGTCTATTCATGGCCATTTGGAACTAGAAGAGTGTGTGCTCTCCTACCCCTTTGGGCATCACTTAACACACCTAGGCTGTGCAGAGATCCTACATCCTGTGCTTAAGGTACTAACAATAATCCACAAACAGGCCTTATAATGGAAGGTTGACCTTCGAGAGTATTAGCCTTAATTTGAGTGTCTCCTTTGACCCAGCTACTCTGTCCTGCATTATTTTACAACCTTTCCACTCATTTAATTATCTAATACTGGATTCCAGTGGCTTATTTAGTACTGTGATGGGTCAGAAATGTGAGACAGACAAGTAGAGTTTTCTCACAAGTAGTTATTTTATTAACCAATAAGGGTGAGACAAATGTCTCACTTTCCCTAACCTAACAAGAGTTTCCCTACCTGTCAAACTTAAGCTAAAGGAAATTGACCTAATGTCCAAAGATCTCTGTCCCTCAAACTTGTACATACAGCAAAATCCTACAGGTATTGTTGGCTGTTCAAACTTCATAAAATAACGTTTAAATTCAAACAGAGATAAAAACATACATTCTTGTAATCAGGGTTGAATCCCCTCCCCCTGCATAAATTCAGAATGTTTCAAACCAAAGTCCAAAATTAAGAAAGTTATTTTCAAAAATTAGGAAAGTTCCTTTCAAAAACAGAACTCCTACAGCTATTATCAGTACTTTGTGTAGAGGTTTGCTTCAAGCTTTCCACACTTCAATCCTCACTGGGGAAAGTTAAATCAACAATTGTTTCATGGATAAGTCTTTTGATTTCCAACCACCACAATGAGTTTGTAACTTCTACAAGAATGCAGTAAACATTGACAATGGGCCTCATTACAGGTCTGGCAGTAACCATGCCGGTGCTACCGGCAGTATGCCGCCATACCCGTAATGATTTACCGGCTCCTGACTTCCCAGTCACACCAGGGGATTACAACCCAGGCGGTCCGGGAAGTCAGGCTCCGGCAAATGGAAGGCGGACCTTGGAAGCACCAGCATTGTTAATAACGCTGCCAGTGATTCTGTGAAAACTCTGCGGGTGGGTGCTGTTCCACCCGCCAGGTCTGACCTGCTGGGTGGGACGGCACCTGCCTGCAGAGTTGTAATATGCCGGTCCGGAAACAACAGTACCGGTAAGCTTACCAGCACCGCTGTTTCTGGACCGGCATAGTTGTAATGAGGCCCAATGTCTTTCACACATATTCATTTTCCCCAGTAAATGCAGATAATAGTTCTCTATCCCTTGTTAATTATCGCAAGGAGGACTTCTATTCTATTCTGCCATCTTTGGATTTCTTTCTTTGCCTTTCTTTGCCTTAGGCAATGCTGGCTATGATCTTCTTCTACAATTGATCTTTGTAAATCACGTACACTTTGTCTTTAATTGCCTTTCTTTAACTTTGAATGGTATTTACAATATTCTTTAACTCAATCTCTCTTAAAATAAGAGTTGCGCCCACATTGACTCAATTCAATAGTTTGGTATTCAAAAGTTTTGTTTTGAGCCAGTGGTCTGTTTTGGAGTGCCCTGGGGTTACCTGACAAAGATCAACTCACTGTTCTTTCTGAGCATCTCTGCTGGACCCACTGCGCCGGTTTCTTCTTTCCTTCAGGTTTGCAAAGGTGTCTGACAGCCCGGGTAATGTTCTCATTGCTCGCGCCTCCTGTAGTTGGAACTTTCTCTGTTCTGCTCACACTCTGGTGAATGCCACTCACATGAGAAGCATGCAAGACTAAGAGAGCTTCTCTCTCTTCCACAGGACAGCTTTTCTTAGTGTCGCTTCCCACTGCACGTCCTGTGTATTCAGGTTTCCTGACCTCTGCCACTCTCTCAATGCAGCAACCTGCTTGTAATACAGCAGCGGCTCCTGCAGGTCCTTCTTCTGCCTCCTTTTTCTGCTTCCACTGCTTCCTCCTAATGGCCCGCACGTGAAGGGTCTTTGAATCTTTAAAGGCACAACTCAGGTGTGGGTCATTACAACTACTAGAACGCACATTACAGTCTGCAACTCTAAGTCCCTCTTCCTTGTCTCAGTATCCAGAGCATTATGGGACTTGAAGTCTGTAATGTTCTTATTCATTTTAATTTCAGGATTTTCAACTTTACAATATACCATTAATAGGGTATAGCCATTAGGGAAATGATGTAGAGTATTCTCCCATTCTTCCTGACCTGAACCTCCTCTCATGTGATCCTCCCACATGATACTGCCCCAGTGTCAGGATCAGGTAGCGGCTGCCTATTCCTGGCCACATGAGAAGGGGATTAACAAGGGGGGTCCTGGGAGTCCCTCTGCCAGACATTAGTCCTGGTTACGAGAGACTTACCCAGAGTCTTTAGCTCACTATCTTTCACAGAGAAGAAATATCCCAAACATATCAGTCTTTATCCTGTCCAGTCCAGCACCGAACTGCTACGCAATTCTCCCCTGAACAAGAGTACCAACAGAAACCCCAGACACGTGTTTCGGTCTGTTTGGACCTCATTAGTAGGGTGGATCTGTGCCTCTCTAAGAATAGTGAGCAAGGGGTCCATGTCTGGATTTCCCTAGTAACTTAGGGTGAAACCCAAAGTTACTTAAATATGCAAATTAACAAGGGGGGTCCTGGGAGTCCCTCTGCCAGACATTAGTCCTGGTTATGAGAGACTTACCCAGAGTCTTTGTTCTGTGCATACAATGGAAACATGTGTTCTCTCTTCTCCACTTGAGATCAATCTGGTGTGGCTCTTGGTGGCGGGAGATCCTTTTTGTGAAACTCTCATTTTATGTCCCCAGCATTCATTCTGCACACAGCCAATGTTGGGTTTGGACACCGCCATCAGTGTCCTTGGCAAAAGGAGGGGATCCAATAAGATTATCTGGTAAGTAGCCTCAGCACCTTTAAGGAACTCTTGAGCACATCTCCAGGCCATCACGCATCCACAACATGACTTAACGTAGTTCCACCACCACACTATTTTGGCATCACTGAAAGTTCTGCTGACCAATAAGGGAAGCTCTTCTCCCTTCTTTTGATTACATTTTCATCCAGTCAAAATACTGATAACCATACACTTATTCCATTGATCACTATGACTTACCTTCACGTTTATGTTCCCCTCCATTGATCACTATGACTTACCTTCACGTTTATGTTCCCCTCCATGTTGTGAGTTAAGTCAGTATGAATTTTTGCCTCCCTGCCCTTTCCCAGTCTCCCTCTTTCCTGCTCTCCATGCCCCCCTTTCCTTCAACGATCAGATCATGGACTGGATGCCACCCTAGGCAGGGGTTCAATTAAATAGTGACTAACTGCACAAATCTGTCTATCACTTCACTAATCCTTTCCTTAACTGTCAATAACAACTGCATCCACCTGTGAGAGAAAAACCTAAGGAGTGTTTGCCATGACCCAACCACATTGGCAAGGACAAAGCAACAACAAAGTACTCTGATAGATGGCTTGGCAACAGGAAAACTTAATTTGAACAGATGTTGGTAAAGAGTGAAAGCATATAAACAGATATTGATAGAGCGTGAAATCTTAAGTATTAAAACCGGAATCCTATGAAGCGTTTCCTGCTGCTACAAAAGGTCAACACACAGTGCCATAGCTTAGTAATATCCATCGAGTTACTGACATACCTTAAAGTTACTTTCTTCCCAATCACCTCCAATTGCCAAAGTAACTGTCGAAGTGTGTTAGACATACGTATCCACCTTTTGTGTTAACAGGAAAAAAAAACAAAAGAAAATCAGTAATTACATAGTTGCAAGCACCTTCACTCTAGTAAGGGATGTGACACCCACACAGAAATCTGGTAGTCTTTTAATTAACCTGACAGAAGAGGCAGCCAATTGCTAGGAAGTCACATATATGCACGCGTGCGTGCACGCACACACACGCACGCACACACACACACACACATACACACACACACACACACACACACACACACACACACACACACACACACACACACTCTCTCTCTCTCTCTCTCAATATCCTGGCCTTGTCAAGAGGGGATGGGAATCCTGCTCAGCTTGGGATGGGAGGCCTGCCAAGGAGAGATCCAAAGCCAATCCTAGACCTTAGGTGGATGATAGCAGCAGAACCTTAAAGAACACCATACACACTCTTCCCTAAAGAATTTACAGAGAGACCAGGCGAAGCTGAAGCTTGTAACACGAACAGAAACTCATGCCTTCCTAGCCCACCCTCCATGTTACAGGACAAGCCGGCATGAGAAAGTGGGCAGGCCATAGCCCCCTATTTAAGATTTTGCACCTTTCACACACACCCCAAGAGGAAAAGTCCAGATTAGATTGGTTAGGGAAAGGGAACCAATCTTCGACACTGGAAGGATATACAAATAGGAAACAGGAAGCAAGAAGTGTCAGTTATTCAGGTGAGGTCATCAGTAGAGGTGGAAGATGACCAAGAGATCTGCATTGTGTTGGCAAATTGTGGAGGTGAATTGTGGTGCAGGTGAGGTGTTGACAAGAGTGTGGAAGTGGTACTGCAGTGTGAGTGTGCATCTTTGTGTTGCAAGTGTTTAGAAAGGATAATATAATGAATGATTGAGAAGTGAATGAATACTGAGTGAAGGGAGGGTGACTAAAGAGTAATGTGGTGGAGGGAGTAATGGTGTAGAGAAGGGAGGAGTAGTAGTAGAGAGAAGTGAGGAGTAGTAGTGTGGAGGAAGGAGTAGTACCAAGGTGAACGTAGAGCAAAGACAAAAGTAGAAAGGGAAAAAGACACTGATTTTGCTCCCCTAAAAGCAATCCACCACGCTGCAGCACATCCTACTATGGGTACGCAGAAATGTGATCGAATCACTCCCGCCCTTCCTCGCCATGCCAGACTGCATATATCATCTACAAGGCAGTCATGAGTAACACACCAGTGTACCTTGCAGCTAAGCTTCACATGTCTGGTGGCACACGCTGCTCGTGCAGCAAATCAACCAATCATCTCGAATGACAATTCATCTACAAATAGAGGTCACGCTGACAATCTTTCTCTTGTCACTCACGCACCCTTTGGAACTTGATCATGGTATTGGCTCAGGGTGTCCCCACAATTTTCCAATTTCTCAAATCTCTCAAAACGTGGCTTTTTCAGCAACACCTGACCAGTGACTAAATCTAATGGACACACAAAGCAACGCACAGACCGAAACTCACAATACTGCGATACTGTTAAAAGATGCTAGCCCAGATGCTTGCCACCCACTGTGAGAAACCTGAAGGTGTCTCACTTGTTAGTCCCTTGGGATGTGTCATCCAGGTGGCCAAGACACGGCCATCACTTTTGGATCCAGTTCCTGGGGGTGGACCAGTGCGGGAAGATCACCTGGATGAGGGGTATTAGGGGAGTGGAAGTGGGGCATCAGAGGGTGGGATGTGGTATCCCCTTCCCTATAACAACTTTTCCCCATCCTATCAGTTAGCATACCTAGGAACTCAATCCCCCATACCCTTTCCCAACGCAAACACTTTCTCACGGCCAGCCCACCGTGAGCGACAATGGACTAACACCAGAGCCGTATAAAGAGAACAGTGTGTGAGACGTTGGCGATGAGCAACGCAAATATAATTGAAAACCAACAAAAGTAATTGAACTTTGTGAGGCCAAGCAAAGATACCATACACAGAGTGGTCTGGCGCTATGCAGGCGCGTATTCGAAAGTCTCTGTTAGGTATCCAACTAATGCTGAGTGTGAAAAAAAGGAATATTGAGATCAAAGTGGTCATGCAACGGGTCAAGCTAAACCCCATGCACATTCAAAAGTCTTCAATAGTTTAATATTCATCGCAATTGGTCCGAACGTGGCTGAGGGAGACTAATTGAGTGGCATCTGAGCCTAGCTGAGGAGGATCTGGGGTGAACCATGAGTCACCCGAGAAATAATTCTCTGATATTGGTGGTGAAAGGGATCTGAGCTTGGAAGAGGGGGATCCGGGGTAAACACCTTACTTGAATACAGGTAAAAGGAGAAAAATGTTTACTTATTGTTTTTGTGCCACATGCCCTCTGAATCAAGAGACTTGCAAGAAGTAGAGGGACATGGACACAGAAAGTCCTGAACTGTGTAAATTGAAGTCTATCCTCATGCTGTAACGCTCACCTGATTCCCACAGAGACGCTGACCCGAACTGGACTGCTACCGTTTCTTCTATCATGAAGCGCAGGGCCCGGAAGATGCGCTGGACGGGGCCTCCGAATTTGGATTGCCTGGCTTGTAGAGTAAGTTTTCTGCAGGTGGAAGAAAAGAGATTGATTACCAGCTGGGGTGGATATGTGTTCCCACCAATCTCCCGTTTCTCACTCTTCTTGACCCCCAACTTGGTTTCTGCGAGCTCTCACCTTAGGTATTGTAAAGATGAGCTCTCCATCCTGCTTCAGGTGCAGGGGTGCGTAGGATCCAGTTACGTCACTGGATGAGAAATAGTTGCGGACACTGTGTCCTTTCGTCTCTCCTGCGGTAGCCGTAAGTATGAGTGTCTTTTCTCCACAGGAGCCGGGGCCCAGAAACCTAAAGCAGGTAAGTCTCTTGGTGAGTATTTGTTCTCCGTGCTTAGTTAGTGCTCATCATGTATTCCTCTTATGCAGGTGCTGGGATGTAGCTGGCGTTGTGGCCGCGGTGGAGGAAGGTAAGTGAAAGAAAAGCGACTGCTTACTTCTAATGATTGTCTTTTTCTGCTTACAGGTGCCGAGATGCTGCCGGCGACACAGCCGCTGTCGCGCGTGATGAAGCACGTAAGTAAGTGAAAGAAATGTGGCCGCTTTAGAGCGGGCACCTCTAATGACTGTCTTTTTCTGTCTTTCAGGTGCCGAGATGCTGCCGGCGTCGTGGCCGCGGTGGAGTTCGGCGAGGCCACGGATGGGTAAGGCAAGGCGGCGCTGCTGGGAGCGTTTGAGAGCGCTGCTAATCTTGTACCTTTCCTTTGCAGGATCGTCGGAGGTAGGATTGCTGAGGCCGGATTCCGGTAAGTATAATTTCTAATGCTCGCCATCTCTTTTCTTGTCTGTTTTCAGGTGTTCCGGGTGCTGGCGAGCGTGTCAGGAGCCAGGATGCAGAAGCCGACTCGGTGAGCGTCCTGCTGCTGATGCAGAATAACGCGAAGCACGTGTATTCCATCGGGCGTGGTTTAAATAGCAGAGAAGTGCTTCAGGTGTGTGTTCTTCCACCGGCCCCACCCAGGTAAGAAAAGAGTTCCTGAATAGAGGAAGTAGTTCCTCCCAGTCCTGATGGCTGGGGACTTCAGCCAGACTGGATTGTTCTGGATAAGTATGCAGCATGGTCTGCCTCAGGTAAGTCCACCCAAGCATTATTACACAGTTTATCAATGTGAGCCTGGCGCCTATGGCGCCGGGACTGAAGTCCTTTATGAGCCTGGCGCCAAAGGCGCCAGGACACGGTCCAAAGGGCCCCTGTAGGGGTCTGCTGGGTCCGGAGATGTGGAAGAAGGGTCTGCTTCCGGGGGCGCTGGGCCAGTCCTGGCTCCTCGGAGTAGTGCTCATGACAGCACCCCCCCTCAAGGCCCCTCCCAAAATTGTCTTCCCCGGGGGTTTTGATTTATCCGGAAAGGTTCAGTGAAATTTCTTGATTAGAAGAGGAGCATGGACGTGGTCATAGGGTTCCCATGACCTCTCTTGAGGCCCGTAACCCTTCCAGTCAATCAGGTAGAACAGCTTTGATCTGATGATCTTAGAGTCCAAAATGTTTTAATCTCGAATTCAGGTTCTCCATTCACTTGAATTGGTTCTGGAGGTTTGGTTAGTCTGGTTCCAGATTGCATGCGTTTCAAAAGCGATACGTGAAAAACAGGATGTATTCGCATATGAGCTGGCAATCCTAGTTTAACGGCCACTGGGTTTATTATGGCCGTAACTGGATATGGCCCCAGATATTTGGGATTAAAAGTGCGAGGTCCTTTGAGTGATAAGTGTTTGGTGGACAACCAGACCTGGTCCCCAATCTGGTATTGAGGGGCCTCGCTTCGGTGTTGATCTGCTCCTCTCTTGTACCTTTCTTTAGCTTGTTGTAAATATGCAGCAGCTTCTTTGAAGGCTTTGGTAATAGCAGTGTGTAACTGATCCACGGCGGGTGTTCCAAGATCTTGAGGTGGATCAAGGTTGGAAGTTCGAGGATGAATTCCATACAAAGTGTAGAAGGGGCTTTGCCCGGTTCCAGAGTGAACGGAATTATTGTATGCATACTCAGCTATCCAAAGGATGTCCTTCCAGTTGCTCTCTGACTGTTGTAGCATGCATCGTAAATATTGTTCGAGAGTCTGGTTAGTTCTTTCAGTTTGACCATCGATCTGGGGGTGATGGCTGGTTGAGAGTCTTACATCGATTTGAGCCAATTGACAGCAACTACGCCAAAAATGGGAAATAAACTGACTTCCTCTATCTGAGATTAGTACCGATGGGAATCCGTGTAACCGGACAATGTTTTCAAGGAATTCTCTGGCTAGTACCGAAGCTGAGGGTAAGCCTTTTAACGGAATGAAGTGGGCCATCTTGGAAAACAAATCCACAATAACGAGAATAGTGTTGTACCCGGAGCAGGAGGGTAAGTCTGTGATAAAATCCATAGAAAGGGTGTGCCAGGGAGACGGTGGAATGTCTAATGGTTGGAGAAGACCAGCCGGTCTTTTCTTTTGACCCTTGTTTTGAGCGCACACACCACAGGACATCACAAATTCTTTTATGTCTTTTCTCCACGAAGGCCACCAGAATTGTCTTCTCACTTTCTCTTCTGTTTTGGCAATGCCAGGGTGGCCCTCTATCAATTAATCGTGATAGCAGGAGATTGCTTGCCTTTGCAAATCGGCGTGTGGTAGGAATAATCGTCCTCGGAAATCAGGCAAGTCATTGTTTAAAGTGAAATCCATTCCTTTTTGTAGCCAGTTCTGCAAGTCTGTTGGGTTCAGAAATTGTTTAACTTTTGCCTCAATGTCCTCGATGGATTGTGAAGAAATCAGGCCCAAGATCCTTTGTTCAGGAATTATTGGTACAGGCTCTGGGTTGACAATGGTGTCTCCCATTCCAATCCGGGAAAGAGCATCTGCTTTGCCATTTTTGCTGCCGGGCGGTAAGTGATCACGAAGTCAAATATGGCAAATAACAGGGCCCAGCGGAGCTGTCGAGAGGATTGAGCCTTGGCGGTTTTCAGATACTGTAAATTCCGATGATCGGTGATCACCGTGATGGTGTGTCTGGCCCCAAGGAGATAATGACGCCAGGCCTTAAAGGCGGATTTAATAGCTAACAGTTCCTTGTCTGTGATGGCGTAGTTAACCTCAGGCGCCGAGAATTTTCGAGACCAGAACGCCACGGGATGTAATTGGTTAGTCTCTGGGTCTCTTTGTGAGAGGGCCGCTCCCATTGCTAAGCTGGATGCGTCGGTTTCGACGATATAAGGGAGATCTGGGCGTGGGTGCTTCAGTATTGGCGCAGAAGTAAACTTGGCTTTTAGCTCTTGGAAGGCTTGTTCAGCTTCTTCAGACCACTCAAAACGTTTATTCTTTCTTAAGAGAGCCGTGATGGGTTGTACCACTCGGAATGAATCTGCGATAAAAATTGGCAAAGCCTAACATGCTCTGAACGCCTTTTACAGAAGTAGGTGATGGCCATTTGAGAATAGCGTCCACCTTTCGCGAGTCCATGTGGACTCCTTTGGGTGTCAGGATAAAACCCAGAAATTCGACTTCCGTGGCATGGAAAACACATTTTTCAAGTATGGCAAATAGTTTGTGTTGGCGAAGTTTTTCAAGTACTGTTCTAACATGATTTCAGTGATCTGCTTCCGAAGAGGAGTAAACAAGAATGTCATCTATGTAGACGACAACACAGACGTCAATGAGCTCCCTGAGGACATCATTCATAAAATATTGGAAGGCGGCCGGTGCATTACATAGTCCGAAAGGCATCACTTGGTACTCAAATAACCCATATTTAGTGTGAAACGCCGTCTTCCATTCATCGCCTTCCTTGATCCGTACCAAGTGATAAGCCCCCCGTAGAACTAGTTTTGTATATATGCAAGCATCCTTCACCTGGTCAAGGAGTTCCGGGATCAGAGGTAAAGGGTATCTTTTTTTTACCATTATCTGATTCAGAGCGCGGTAGTCTATACAGGTTCTGAGGTCACCTTTTTTTGGCACGAAGAACAGAGCCGAGGATGCAGGGGACTTCGATGGACGAATAAAACCATTGACCAAGTACTGGTCCAAGTACTGTCGCAGGTGAAGGTTCTCGGGCTCGGTAAGGGCGTAGATCCTGCTGCAAGGAGGAGTTGCACTGGGTAGTAGATCTATCTGGCAATCGTACGACCTGTGGGGCGGTAAGGTGTTAGCCTGTTCCTTTTGGAAAACATCTTGAAACTCTCGATACTCTAGCGGTAATTGCAAACTGTCGGCCGTTACTGACGCCAGGCCAATGTCTGATCGTAGATAGCAGGTTTGTGCACACTCTGGGAACGTTATCGTATTTGCTCGCCAATCAATCTGAGGATTGTGTTTTTCCAACCAAGGGATTCCCAGAATTATTTGAAATTGCGGAGCCTTGATCACGTCGAACACAATTACCTCCCGATGCCCGTCTTGGCCTAGTAATGTCACTTCAGTAGTGGTATGGGTTACCGGCCCAGAGGCGATCTCAGTCCCATCCACAGTGGTGATGACATCTTTAACAGCTTTTGGGCAAAGAGGTAGGTTCATCCTGGAAGCCAACTCGCGGTCCACGTAATTTCCTATAGCTCCACTGTCCACGTATGCCTTAATTGCATGCAATCCTTCTGGCTGCTTTGGATTTACAAGGACCATTGGCATAATGAAGTGCGAGGTCAAAGAACTGGTTTTTAAGCTCGGCAAGCGGACCTCTATGCTTGTCGGGCAAGGTCGTTTCCCGGCTCAGACTTTTCGGAATTCTTGTCAGAAGCTCCTACGGTCTTCTTAGGTGGTTTTACAGGGCAGTCTCGAAGGAAATGTCCCGAGTTCCCACAAAAGAGACACAGTTGCATTTGCCGTCTTCTGTCACGCTCTTTCTGGGTTAAGGGGCCCTTTACAACCCCAATCTGCATAGATTCGGTGCCATCGACACTTTTGGAGTTGCTCTGAGTCTTAGTGAAGATTCGGGTTTCAAACCTGGATCGATCCGCCTTCCTGTTTTGAAGCCTGTGATCTAATTAGACCACCAAATCAATATAATCCAAACAGCCCTGAGGTGGATTTACGACCTGGGCCAGGACGTCTTTGAGTTCGCCGCGTAGACCTCAGTGAAATAGCGTGATTCTTTTCTCCTTGGGCCATCCACTCTCCACAATTAACCTATTGAAGGATGCAATGTAGGCGAAGAGATCCTGGTTGCCCTGTCGTAGGGAAAGGAGTTCATTGTCCAGGGCCTGCCCCTGGGAATGCCTTGCAAAAAGTCTTTCCATACTCGTCTGGAAGGCTTGGAAATTCCGGAGGATTGGATCATCTTGTGTAACCAGTGGAATTGACCAATCGGCGGCACTGCCGCTAAGATACGAAAGTACAAATGCTACCTTGGTCTGGTCATTCGGGAAGGCCGCAGGCCTGCAGAGAAAGTGCAATCGGCATTGATTTATGAACATTGCAAATCTTTTAGAGTCTCCAGCAAAACGTTCAGGTGGTGCCAGTGGCACATTTCCAGGTAGGTTGATTTGAACGGGATTGGTTGAAGTAACTGGGGTAAAATTCCCCCCTGGATTGGGCAGAGGGGTTTGCCCCGCTTGGCTCTGTAATAACTGTCTGGCAAGATCGTCAGTTTGTTCCTTTGACACTTTTAACTCTCTCCTGAGGGCGTTCGTCCCCTGGCGAGCAGCATGAACTTCAGCCCTTAATTCCCCCAGTAGCTGGGCCAGTTGATCTGTATCAGAAGTTTCCATAGCGCCTGGGTAGGAGATTATTGGTAGGCTTCGCGTTCTGTAACGCTCACCTGATTCCCACAGAGACGCTGACCCGAACTGGACTGCTACCGTTTCTTCTATCGTGAGGCACAGGGCCCGGAAGATGCTCTGGACGGGGCCTCCGAATTTGTATTGCCTGGCTTGTAGAGTTAGTTTTCTGCAGGTGGAAGAAAGGGGATTGATTACCAGCTGGGGTGGATATGTGTTCCCACCAATCTCCCGTTTCTCACTCTTCTTGACCCCCAACTTGGTTTCTGCGAGCTCTCACCTTAGGTATTGTAAAGATGAGCTCTCCATCCTGCTTCAGGTGCAGGGGTGCGTAGGATCCAGTTACGTCACTGGATGAGAAATAGTTGTGGACACTGTGGGCACCTCTATTGACTGTCTTTTTCTGTCTTTCAGGTGCCGAGATGCTGCCGGCGTCGTGGCCGCGGTGGAGTTCGGCGAGGCCACGGATGGGTAAGGCAAGGCGGCGTGGCTGGGAGCGTTTGAGAGCGCTGCTAATCTTGTACCTTTCCTTTGCAGGATCGTCGGAGGTAGGATTGCTGAGGCCGGATTCCGGTAAGTATAATTTCTAATGCTCGCCTTCTCTTTTCTTGTCTGTTTGCAGGTGTTCCGGGTGCTGGCGAGCGTGTCAGGAGCCAGGATGCAGGAGCCGACTCGGTGAGCGTCCTGCTGCTGATGCAGAATAACGCGAAGCACGTGTACTCCATCGGGCGTGGTTTAAATAGCAGAGAAGTGCTTCAGGTGTGTGTTCTTCCACCGGCCAAACCCAGGTAAGAAAAGAGTTCCTGAATAGAGGAAATAGTTCCTCCCAGCCCTGATGGCTGGGGACTTCAGCCAGACTGGATTGTTCTGGATAAGTATGCAGCATGGTCTGCCTCAGGTAAGTCCACCCAAGCATTATTACACAGTTTATCAATATGAGCCCGGCGCCTATGGCGCCGGGACTGAAGACCTTTATGAGCCTGGCACCAAAGGCACCAGGACACGGTCCAAAGGGCCCCTGTAGGGGTCTGCTGGGTCCGGAGATGTGGAAGAAGGGTCTGCTTCCGGGGGCGATGGGCCAGTCCTGGCTCCTCGGGAGTAGTGCTCATGACACATGCCACAGAAGCCAGAGTGTGTGCTTTGCTCAAGTGACCCACCTTGCCCTGTGCTGAAAATGTGGGGAAAAGAGACCAACGTCCCGAGCATCCTGACAGATCATTTTGTGAACATTTCTTTCTTTTTCATGAACATTACCCCCACATTATTAGTAAATTCGTGGTAAGGATTGCCAATAGATTTTTTTTAGTATAGACCATTTTTATTTCACAAGACTCCACTAGGAATTATTATTTTTTGATGGTCGTAGCTTGCTCCCATCTGTAGATTTAGGTTTAGATAGGTGTTTATCAGACTGTTTCCGAAAGTTCAATAAACACCCTTGAACTGTAGTCACTTGTGTCTGTCTTACTATTGCCACCATGCGTTCCTTACACCACACTCTGTACAGTGCTCTGCTGCTTCTGAGCTAGGTCAGTGCTTTAAATGATATAAAAAATACCCCATGCCACCCAGATGTGGAACGTCCTGACAGTGTTGTAATCACTATCACCTGTTTTACCTTAAGACTGTATCCCCCTCTCAGACAGCCATCACATACCATGCATTGTACCCCTCCACTCATATAATACAATACTCGTTCCTCTACCTATAACTTAGGAAACATTGCAGACACCCAGTCCATAAACTACACCAATTTCATATCTGCTTGCTCAGGCCTGCCACTGCTGACCCTACTGAGCCAATCCTATGTGGTCGGGGACAGCACTTAAAAATCTTTTATTTTCTTTTTCTCTCATGTTTTACATGCCCAGTAGGAAATTATCCTTATCTTCTGATGGAAACTCAACTTCCTACCTCGCCCAGGATGGCCTATGGCCAGAGTGTGACAATTAGTCTGTCCTGACCTTGAAGGCAATGTCACATTTAGCTCCTATAAATATTATTACCATTGTTCTTTTCTTTCTTTCCACAGGGTGGAGAAAGGATCTGGACAGAACTAGGAAGAAACCTACACATCTCTGAAAAGTCCACCTGAATAAGAGCTCTCTAACCAACTCCATCTGTTGTGCAGAACTACTCCAACCCCATCCCTACCACAAACAAATGCATGATGCACACACTATATAGTGAAGAGAAGCATTGATGACTCTCATGACCTTGGAGTACCAATTACAAGCCCCCCAGAAAGCGAAGAGGGTCTCCCATGCAGGTACAATGGACACCGATAGAGCCCCAGGAGGAGGTGAAATACAGAAGGTCCAAATACAAAATCTTTTCTAACCTGTAAAGGTGTGCAGTAAAATATCACAGAGGAGGGAAGAACTCACTTCTAGCACAGTTGTCTAGATCTGCCTTTCACCATGTTGCCCCAACATGTCCTATGAACCAGACACTGAAGAGAGAATTAAGCTAAACACATGATCCCAGAATTCACTTCTAAGACCTCCCAGAAAGTGGAGATGACCTTCCAGGCTGGTGCATTTAACAGGAATGAAGTACTAGGGTTCTATGTGATTTTAATGAAAATAAAATACCAAAAATGACATATAACGAAACGTAAACAATGACTACTTTATTAACGCAGTAAATATAGAACAATGACGAGGAAAATATTACCGAAATTATAATACTGAATACAGTCTATAACGAACAAAGGATATGTAGGATGAGAAAAGGACCTAAATGCGGAAGTCGTAAGGTTTAACAGTATCTGAACATTCCGAAGGGGTTGCTGCTTCCAAGTAACTGCGAATGAAAGAGTTTTCACGAACTTGATGAAGGGTGCAATTAACAGTTCAATATTTGTATATTTAGAAGGCAGGATAAATTTGAAAGTGAAATGAGAACAAATTAGCATGGAATGTAGAGGAAAAGGGAAAAAAATGTAATTCTAGATAGGGATTAAATTAAAACGTAGCTTTTATTATAGAGGGTGAGAGATGGCAGAGGTTCTATTGGAATTTGTGGTATCACAAAAGAGAATAAAACAATTGATTTTGAATGACTATGTCCTAAAGAAAGAAAAAGTTAAAGAGAGAAAGAAAATTGCATTTATATTGGAAGTGTACGGACTACTATAGCCATAATAGTCGAGGAAGAGCATTAACAAACGAGAGACATGGGTGCATGAAGAAGAACACAACCATATGCTGGATGGTACAAAAATAGAAATGAAAGAAAATAGCGGAGATGAAGGAGAGAGCAGATAGAGAAGAAGCAAGTGGGTCGGTAATAAAAGAGATTTGTCAGAATATACCATTTCACATAGCAGGGCATTTTCCTAATGTAAAATTACTCCAACGACAATTATGCAGCCGAAAACACAAAAAGAGAATTTTCCAGCACCACCACAAAAATGTGAGGACATAAAAATACCAATTGAATTACAGGGGGCGGAAAAAAAATGAATCATTTGTTTTGTATGATAACAATAAAAACACAGGAAGTCTAATATAAATGAATAAACATAAACTAATAATATTCTTTAAAAAAAACAAGTAGTAGAATATCTAAAATATTCATAAAAGTGACAGGTGGACAAAACATTTAGGGGGTAATTCATAGAATTCAGCGCACAAGTGGCGCACGCGGCTGGCGCACAGTGTGCGCGTGCGACAGTCTGCGCCAGCCGCGTGCGCCAAAATCCATTTCCGCGCACAGCGTATTCATGGATTTTAACATCCATTACCAGTGTGGCACCGAGTGGTGCAGCGACCCTGCAGCAGTGCCAGTTACGCCCCAACCCTACCCGTGTGCCATGCACAGGTCACAAATCCCATACACAGCGCACAGGCCAGTGGACCAGCATAGAGGCCCCGAACCACGAAAACGCCTGTAAAACTCCCCGCGCACCCCTCCGAATACACGTACACCCCTGCGCGTGGAGTTTCACACGCGATTGGGCCTGTGCATGCGGGGTACGTGTTTTTCGGGGGTACATGGGAAGTTTCACACGTGATTGGCATGTGCGAGCGGGGTACATGGATTTCGGGGGTACGCTGGAAGTTTCACATGGGATTGGCCCTGTGCGAGCAGGGTACGTTTATTACTGGGGAGCGTGGGAAGTTTCACTCGCGATTGGCCCTGTGTGAGCGGGGTATGTGGATTTCGGGGGTGCGCGGGAAGTTTCACACACGATTGGCCCAGTGCGAGCGGGGTACGTGCATTACTGGGGTGTGCGGGAAGTTTCACACGTGATTGGCCCTGTGCGAGCGGGGTACGTGGATTACTGAGGTGTGTGGGAAGTTTCACACGCGATTGGCCCTGTGCGAGCGGGGTACGTGGATTTCAGGGGTACCCGGGAAGTTTCACATGCGATTGGCCCTGTGCGAGCGGGGTACGTGTATTTCTGGGGTGTGCGGGAACTTTCACACGCGATTGGCCCTGTGCGAGCGGGGTACGTGGATTACTGGGGTGCACGGGAAGTTTCACACGCGATTGGCCCTGTGCGAGCGGGGTATGTGGATTTCAGAGGTACGCGGGAAGTTTCACACGCGATTGGCCCTGTGCGAGCGGGGTATGTGTATTACTGGCGTGCGTGGGAAGTTTCACACGCGATTGGCCCTGTGCGAGCGGGGTACGTGGATTTCGGGGGTACGTGGGAAGTTTCACACGCGATTGGCCCTGTCCGAGCGGGGTACGTGTATTACTGGCGTGCGTGGGAAGTTTCACACGCGATTGGCCATGTGCGAGGGGGGTACGTGTATTACTGGGGTGCGCGGGAAGTTTCACACGCGATTGGCCCTGTGCGAGCGGGGTACGTGGATTACTGGGGTGCGTGGGAAATTTCACACGTGAATTGGCAGTGTGGGTCCTTCCAGGTGTGCCCTCTACTGTTACGCTCACCTGACTCCCACGGAGGCGCTGGCCTGGTTCACGCTGCTGTGACCTCTTCTAAGGTGATGCGCAGGGTTCGGAAGACGGACTGGACCGGGCCCCCAAATCTGGCTTGTCTGGCTCGCAGAAGTATCCTTCTGTAGGCGAAAATAGGGGATTAACTGTCTGCGGGGTAATGCAATCGGACTCCCACTTTCCCCTCTCACCCTCCTCGAAACCCTTCTGTGATTCCTCGTAGCGTCTCACCTTAGGGTCTTGAAGGACGAGCTCTCCATCCTGCTTCTGATGCAGGGGCGCGTTGGTATCCAGTTACTTCACTGGATTTTCGGATTGGTGAGAACCAAACTTGCTTGTCTTCCAGGTAAGTTTTTTGATAAGAGGTTCCCCTTGTGTCCATGCATTAATGTACTAATGCTAGTGTCTTTTTCCCCATAGGGGCCGGGGTACGGAATGCCGGGGAACAGGCACCGACCCGAGATTAGAGGTGAAATCCTTGTAGAAATCAGGTAAGTCTTTAATGAGTGTTTTTTGGTAATGTCTTTTCATTCGCTCATTAACGCTGATGTCTCTTTTTCCCCTTAGGGGCCGGGGTCCGGAAATGCCAGGATGCGGCGCGGACCCGAAATGAAGAGGGAATGAATCAACAGGTAAGTCTTAACATGGAGATTTAGCTTTCCTTATTACCTTCTCTCTCTCACCTTTTGTTCTGGTCTTTTTCTCCCTAGGCGCTGGGGCGTGACTGCGAATCCGGATGATCGCTGCTGAACATGGAGGCGCCCTGTAAAGGTGAGTGGAATGCTGCGCTGCAGCGATCGATGCGATGAGCTTTTAAATAAAAGTTTTCCTTTTCAGGATTGTCGGCAAGATGTCTCCGGGATGCGGATTTAGCAGGTAAGGACCTTTCCTTCTTCTGTTCTCTTCTTCTCTTCCTTTGCAGGTGATCCAGGATGCTGGCAGGCGTGGCAGAAGTCAGGATGCAGGAGCAGACACGGTGAGCATCCAGCTGCTAGATGCAGAACAACGCGAAGCACGTGTGGCTGTTCGGGTGGGGTTTAAATAGCCTTGAAAGAAGTTCCAGGTATGTATCCTTCCTCCAATCAGGTATGTATCCTTCCCCGACCACGCCCGGATGGTAAACTAGTCCCACAGGTAAAGTAGTTCCTTTCAGGCCTCAAGGAGGCCGGGATCCTGCAGCATGGTCTGCATCAGGTAAGTGCACCCAAGCACTCCCATAATGAGCCTGGCGCCCATGGCGCCAGGACTGATGTCTTTTATGAGCCTGGCGCCATAGGAGCCAGGACACTGTCCAAAGGGCCCCTATATGGGGTTGCTGGGTCCTTCCTTGGGGACTGGATGTCCGCTTTCGGGGACGCAGGGCTTGAACCGGCTCCCCGGGAGCAGGCATCATGACAGCACTCCCCCCCAAGGCCCCTCCCAAGGTTGTTCCCTCCGGGGGTTTTAGTTTGTCTGGGAAGAGTCGGTGGAATTTCCTGACTAATCGAGGTGCATGCACATGGTCGCTGGGTTCCCACGACCTCTCCTGAGGTCCGTACCCCTTCCAATCAATTAGGTAGAACAGTTTTGACCTAAACATTTTTGAGTCTAAAATGTTCTTCACTTCGAATTCGGGCTCCCCATCTATTAGAATAGGTTCTGGAGGTTTGAGTAGTCGGGTTCCGGCTACCATTGGTTTCAGAAGTGACACATGAAAAACAGGGTGAATTCGCATACTAGCTGGTAAATCAAGTTTAACAGCCACTGGGTTAATTATTGCCGTAATAGAATAAGGTCCCAGATATTTTGGGTTAAAAGTTCGAGGCCCTTTGAGTGGTAAATGTCTGGTAGCTAACCACACTTGATCCCCAATCTGATACGGAGGTGCTTCACTCCGATGTAGATCAGCATTCTCCTTGTATTTTCACTTGGCTTGTCGTAAATGCGTAGTTGCCTCTTTGAAGGCTTGGGTAATTGTAGAATGCAGATGTTCTACTGCAGGCATTCCAAGGTTCTGAGGTGAGTCAAGGTTTGAGGTTCGAGGGTGATGCCCAAACAAAGTATAAAAAGGACTGTGGCCAGTTCCAGAGTGTACCAAATTATTATATGCATATTCGGCTATCCAAAGAATGTCTTTCCAGTTGCTTTCAGATTGCTGTAACATACATCGTAAGTACTGCTCAAGGGTCTGATTTGTCCTCTCGTTCTGACCATCGGTCTGAGGGTGGTGACTGGTCGATAATCTTACGTCGATCTGCACCATTTGACAACATTTGCGCCAGAAGTGGGAAATGAATTGGCTTCCCCGGTCAGAGATTAGTATAGATGGGAATCCATGTAGCCGAACAATATTTTCGAGGAATTCTTTGGCTAGGACAGAAGCTGAAGGTAAACCTTTCAAAGGAATAAAGTGGGCCATTTTGGAAAACAAATCCACAATTACCAGAATAGTATTGTACCCCGAACAAGGAGGCAGGTCCGTAATAAAATCCATTGATAGGGTCTGCCAGGGTGCTGGCGGTATGTGTAGAGGTTGAAGGAGACCGGCTGGTCTTTTCTTTTGACTTTTATTTTGGGCACAAACACCACAGGACATCACAAAAGATTTAACATCTTTTCGCCAAGAAGGCCACCAAAATTGTCGCTTCACCTTTTCCTCTGTCTTGGCAATACCGGGGTGTCCCTCTATTAATGTTTCATGATAACCGGAAATAACTAGTTCGTGTAATTCCTTATGTGGCAGGAATAAGCGTCCTTGGAAATAAGGTAAACCATTATCTATGGTAAAGTCTGATCCCTTTTGTATCCATTCCTGTAAGGTTGTAGGGTCCAGGAGTTGTTTCACTCTGGCTTGAATGTCTTCAAGCGTCTGTAACGAAGTCATGCCTAGAATCCTCTGTTCGGGAATTATTGGTACTGGTTCTGAGTTTGTATCAGATTCTCCCATTCCAATTCAGGATAAGGCGTCTGCTTTGCCATTCTTGCAGCCAGGTCGATAGGTAATCACGAAATCAAATTCAGCAAAAAACAAAGCCCATCGGAGCTGCCGTGATGACTGAGCCTTGGCGGTTTTCAAATACTGTAAATTCCGGTGATCAGTGATCACTGTGATGGTATGTCGAGCGCCAAGCAGATAATGCCGCCAGGCTTTAAAAGCGGACTTAATGGCTAACAGTTCTTTGTCCGTGATTGCATAATTAACCTCGGGTGCCGAGAATTTTCTGGACCAAAATGCTACGGGATGCAGTTGGTTGGTTTCGGGATCTCTTTGGGACAGGACAGCTCCCATGGCTAGGCTGGATGTGTCAGTCTCGACGACATAAGGGAGATCTGGACGCGGGTGTTTCAATATAGGTGCGGAGGTAAACTTAGCTTTTAAATCCTGAAAGGCCTGCTCGGCTTCTTCAGACCATTCAAAACATTTATTTTTCCTCAAGAGTGCAGTAATGGGTTGTACCACGCATGAAAATTCCGGGATAAACCTGCGATAGAAATTGGCAAAGCCGAGCATGCTTTGAACCCCTTTTACAGAGCTAGGTGATGGCCATTTGAGGATGGCATCCACTTTTCTTGAGTCCATTCGGACTCCTTTGGGTGTCAGGATGAAACCTAGAAACTCGACTTCTGTGGTATGGAAAACACATTTCTCCAATTTAGCAAATAGTTTGTGTTGGCGCAGTTTTTCAAATACTGCCCTGACATGTTTTCTGTGATCAGATTCCGAAGAGGAGTACACCAGAATGTCATCGATATATACGACAACACAAACATCGATGAGTTCCCGAAGGACATCATTCATGATGTATTGGAAGGCAGCCGGCGCGTTACACAATCCGAAAGGCATCACCGGGTACTCGAATAATCTGTATTTAGTACGGAAGGCAGTTTTCCATTTGCCGCCTTCTTTAACTCGTACCAGATGGTAAGCCCCCCGGAGATCTAACTTGGTGTATATGCAAGCGTCCTTCACCTGGTCAAGGAGTTCAGGGATCAGAGGCAGAGGATAACGGTTTTTAACCGTTATCTGGTTCAATGCGCGGTAATCGATACAAGTTCTAAGGTCGCATTCTTTTTCGGGCACGAAGAACAAAGCCGAGGATGCCGGGGACTTTGACGGGCGAATAAAACCATTAGCTAGGTATTGATCCAAATATTGTCTCAAATGCAGATTCTCAGGTTCGGTAAGGGCATGAATCCTGCTACAAGGAGGTTGTGCACCGGGCACCAGATCGATTTGGCAATCTTACGATCTGTGAGGAGGTAACGTGTTGGCCTGTTCCTTTTGGAAGACGTCCTGAAAGTCTTGGTATTCCGGAGGTAGTTGCATGGAGGCAGAGGTTACAGATGCTAGATTAATCTTCAGGTTTTCTGGGTAGCAGGTTTGTGTACAATCCGGGAAGGTTATTCTCTTAGCTCGCCAATCAATTCGAGGATTATGTGTCTCTAACCAAGGGATTCCAAGAATAACCTGAAACTGTGGAGCCTTGATTACATCAAACACAACACCCTCCCGATGGCCGTCGGGACCAATAAGAGTCACCTCAGTAGTGGAATGTGTTACCGGTCCAGAGGCAATTTCAGTTCCATCGACTGTGGTGATGACATCTTTGCTGGTTTTAGGACGGAGAGGGAGGTTAATCCTAGAGACCAATTCACGATCCACATAGTTTCCAATAGCCCCACTATCGATGTATGCCTTTATTGCATGCAACCGCTTAGGCTGTTCTGGATCTACGAGAACCATTGGCACAATGAAATGCGAGGTCTGAGAGTTAGTTTTCAAGCTCGGCAAGCGGACCCCTACACTTGTCGGGCGGAGTCGTTTCCCGAAACAGAGTCTTCATGGTTTTTATCAGCGGCTCCTACCGCCTTTTGGGGCGGTTTTGCCGGGCAATCTCGTAGAAAGTGTCCAGAATTCCCACAATAAAGACATCATTTTAACTGCCGCCTCCTTTCACGTTCCTTTTGAGTTAAGGGTCCTTTAACCCCTCCAATTTGCATAGGCTCAGAGACATCAACTCCCTTGGGATTAGCATGGGTCTTGACCAACACCGGGTCCCAAACCTGGACCGATCTGCTTTTCTGTTTTGAAGTCTGTGATCCAATTGGACCACTAAGTCTATATACTCTGTGCATTCTTGGGGCGGATTTACAACTTGGGCCAAGACATCTTTAAGTTCTCCGCGTAGGCCTCGATAAAACAACGTGACTCTTTTCTCCTCTGGCCATCCCGTTTCCACAATTAGTCTATTAAAGGTTGCAATATAGGATAGGAGGTCCTGATTGCCCTGTCGCAGGGATAGAAGTTCGTCATCCAGAGCCTGCCCCTGAGAGTGTCGAGCAAATAACCTTTCCATGATTGCTTGAAACCTTTGAAAATCACGGAGAATCGGGTCATCTTGAGTAACCAGTGGAACTGACCAATCGGCAGCGCAGCCGCTGAGATATGACAATACAAAGGCTACCTCGGTCTGATCATTAGGGAAGGCCCCAGGTCTGCATAGGAAGTGCAAACGTTCGGGTGGGGGCCAGCGGCATGTTTCCAGGTAGATTAATCTGCACAGGGTTACTGGAAACCACAGGAGCGGGGTTCCCTCCGGAACCGGGTAGAGGAGTTTGCCCAGCTTGACCTTGCAAAAGCTGTCTGGCCAGGTCATCAGTTCTTTCCTTTGATATTATTAATTCCCTCCTGAGTGCATTAGTCTCTTGACGAGCGGCATGTACTTCGGCCCGTAATTCCCCCAGTAATTGGGCCAACTGATCAGTCTCAGAACTTTCCATAGCGCCTGGGTGGGAATTTGTAGGAAGGCTTCGCGTTCTGTTACGCTCACCTGACTCCCACGGAGGCGCTGGCCTGGTTCGCGCTGCTGTGACCTCTTCTAAGGTGATGCGCAGGGTTCGGAAGACGGACTGGACCGGGCCCCCAAATCTGGCTTGTCTGGCTCGCAGAAGTATCCTTCTGTAGGCGAAAATAGGGGATTAACTGTCTGCGGGGTAATGCAATCGGCCTCCCACTTTCCCCTCTCACCCTCCTCGAAACCCTTCTGTGATTCCTTGTAGCGTCTCACCTTAGGGTCTGGAAGGACGAGCTCTCCATCCTGCTTCTGATGTAGGGGCGCGTTGGTATCCAGTTACTTCACTGGATTTTCGGATTGGTGAGAACCAAACTTGCTTGTCTTCCAGGTAAGTTTTTTGATAAGAGGTTCCCCTTGTGTCCATGCATTAATGTACTAATGCTAGTGTCTTTTTCCCCATAGGGGCCGGGGTACGGAATGCCGGGGAACAGGCACCGACCCGAGATGAGAGGTGAAATCCTTGTAGAAATCAGGTAAGTCTTTAATGAGTGTTTTTTGGTAATGTCTTTTCATTCGCTCATTAACGGTGATGTCTCTTTTTCCCCTTAGGGGCCGGGGTCCGGAAATGCCAGGATGCGGCGCGGACCCGAAATGAAGAGGGAATGAATCAACGGGTAAGTCTTAACATGGAGATTTAGCTTTCCTTATTCCCTTCTCTCTCTCACCTTTTGTTCTGGTCTTTTTCTCCCTAGGCGCTGCGGCGTGACTGCGAATCCGGATGATCGCTGCTGAACATGGAGGCGCCCTGTAAAGGTGAGTGGAATGCGGCGCTGCAGCGATCGACGCGATGAGCTTTTAAATAAAAGTTTTCCTTTTCAGGATTGTCGGCGAGATGTCTCCGGGATGCGGATTTAGCAGATAAGGAATTTCCTTCTTCTGTTCTCTTCTTCTCTTCCTTTGCAGGTGATCCAGGATGCTGGCAGGCGTGGCAGAAGTCAGGATGCAGGAGCAGACACGGTGAGCGTCCAGCTGCTAGATGCATAACAACGCGAAGCACGTGTGGCTGTTCGGGTGGGGTTTAAATAGCCTTGGAAGAAGTTCCAGGTATGTATCTTTCCTCCAATCAGGTATCTATCCTTCCCCGACCACGCCCGGATGGTAAACTAGTGCCACAGGTAAAGTAGTTCCTTTCAGGCCTCAAGGAGGCCGGGATCCTGCAGCATGGTCTGCATCAGGTAAGTGCACCCAAGCACTCCCATAATGAGCCTGGCGCCCATGGCGCCAGGACTGATGTCTTTTATGAGCCTGGCGCCATAGGCGCCAGGACACTGTCCAAAGGGCCCCTATATGGGGTTGCTGGGTCCTTCCTTGGGGACTGGATGTCCGCTTTCGGGGACGCAGGGCTTGAACCGGCTCCCCGGGAGCGGGCATCATGACAGCACTCCCCCCCAAGGCCCCTCCCAAGGTTGTTCCCTCCGGGGGTTTTAGTTTGTCTGGGAAGAGTCGGTGGAATTTCCTGACTAATCGAGGTGCATGCACATGGTCGCTGGGTTCCCACGACCTCTCCTGTGGTCCGTACCCCTTCCAATCAATTAGGTAGAACAGTTTTGACCTAAACATTTTTGAGTCTAAAATGTTCTTCACTTCGAATTCGGGCTCCCCATCTATTAGAATAGGTTCTGGAGGTTTGAGTAGTCGGGTTCCGGCTACCACTGGTTTCAGAAGTGACACATGAAAAACATGGCGCCAGGACTGAAGTCTTTTATGAGCCTGGCGCCATAGGCGCCAGGACACTGTCCAAAGGGCCCCTATATGGGGTTGCTGGGTCCTTCCTTGGGGACTGGATGTCCGCTTTCGGGGACGCAGGGCTTGAACCGGCTCCCCGGGAGCGGGCATCATGACATCTACCCCCTCCACGGCCCCTGCAGGTAGCCCACACCACAGGGGACTACCCTGCACCCCTGGTCATGTCCTGCAGGCAGCCCATCCACCATGGGCATGCCCCCCAGCCAGCCCACATGTCACATTGAACTAGTGATCACCAACTCATGTCCCCCAGCACCCCTACACCCCATCAGTGAGGTTCACCTGCCAGCAGGGCCCGACTCATGTCCCCCAGCACCCCCACCCCCCATCAGTGAGGGTCGGGCCCGAATCATGTCCCCCAGCACCCCCACCCCCCATCAGTGAGGTTCACCTGCCAACAGGGCCAGGCTCATGTCCCCCAGCACCCCCAACCCCCATCAGTGAGGGTCACCTGCCAGCAGGGTCTGACTCAGGTCCCCCAGCACCCCCACCCCCCATCAGTGAGGGTCAGGGCCCGACTCATGTCCCCCAGCACCTCCACCCCCCATCAGTGAGGGTCACTTGCCAGCAGGGCCTGACTCATGTCCCCCAGCACCCCCACCCCCCTATCAGTGAGGGTCACCTGCCAGCAGTGCCCGACTCAGGTCCCCCAGCACCCCCAGCCCCCATCAGTGAGGGTCAGGGCCCGACTCATGTCCCCCAGCACCCCAACCCCCATCAGTGAGGGTCAGGGCCCGACTCAGGTCCCCCCGCCCCTACGTCATGACGATCCTCAATCATGGGCCTTATGGCCACCCACATCACACCCCACGTCACCCCCGTCCAAACACACAACCAGGTATCACATCCACCCCACAATGTAATCCCTATCACATGACACATCACAAATGGCATATATGCACATCAACACAGTTCTGTTACACCCACACCATGCGTGCATGAGATTGAGAAAACACGCACCCTGACATGCATGTAACCAAAGAGACAGACATTGAAGTAGGAAATGAAAATATATTAAAAACAAAAGCAAGGGAATCAAATGAAACACACAAGAATGGAAATGATGAAGAAAAAGCTGCATGTCCAAAATATAAAAAGAAAATGAGTGAACGCAGAATCAAAATCAATCCAAATGCACATGGGTCCAAAGTGACTGTCCGGCAGAATTAATCCAAAGTGATAAACCAAGACAACACCATTGATCCATGGGAAAAAAAAATCAAAATAAAAAGTGAAATCCAGTGTTGAACTATTTACAAAGTACAAATCCAGGGTCCATGAGCCCAACCTTTCAGCTGAAAACTAGAAAAAACCCTACCTAATGATGAACTATATACAAAAATGTGGGGCATTGTCCAAGCTCCCCAAAATAAATAATAACAGAAAGGAAACCTAACACTATCTAACTATATACAATGGCAGCGGGCAAGTCCTGCGGCTCACTCTGTGATGTCCCGGCCAGGGCATCATCGAACTCCATGTCGATGTCCCGGTGGCAGGACTCTGCCCTGGCCCCGAGGTCTTGCAGGGATGCACTCATGGCCTGTTCCAACTCCCTGCAAGTTGCCTCGAGGCACTCTGCCCGCCTCAACGCCCGACGCATGGAGAACTCCGCCCTGACCATGGTGAGCCGCACCTCATCCGCCCGCTGCCACTCCGCATCTATACGCGGGCCCAACCGCAGCCACACGGAAGACACACCCATTCCAGGGTCCTCCTGCCCTCTGGCCGATGCCTGCCCCTCTGATGTCGATGGCCCCGAGCCATCATTGCTCCCACCTAGAGCCTGCTGCTGCTGTCCATGTGCCCTGTCCGATGATGCCTGCACATCCTCCATCTGCTGGTCTCCAGTTGTTGGGGTGTCTACCCATGCTGGACCGCCGACTCCCGACTGTGGCAGGGATGGGATCTCCACCAAGCTGGCTGTGTTGGTCAGGCCAGGTCTACAGGGGGCCCTGGTGGAATATGGGCCAGAAGATGGCAGGGAGAACGACTGGCGCATAGTCTCCACAGAGGAGGAAAGGTCCACCATAGTGCGCGACACATGTAGGAACCCACCGACCAGGGCCCCTCCCAACAGTGCCATGTCGTGACGCTGCTGTTCGTGATGGCGTGCGTGCTCCTCCCAGGAAGCACGCACGTCATCACGAATGTCACGTGTGCGCAACACAACACCAACCAGGACGGAGCCCATACGGTCGTGGGACCCCTCGTCCGCAGGTAGTGGAGAGGCAGATGACGTGGCACTCCCCCCTACCTGCGGATGGGCCTGGGACGGGGCATCCCTGCTGGTGCATGGTGGTGCAGTCACAGGGTCAAGGACAGCGACATGCACAGGCCCCTCTGCGGTGACCTGTGCTGCCTCCTGACCCTGGCCCTGGACTGCACCACTTGCACCAGTGGTACTACCCCCACCAGGCCCCATGTGCGGCTCAGTAGCGGGCTCCTCCTCCTCTGTGGAGACCACCAACCTGGATGTCTCCACACCGTCTTCCACCATTGCAAGCCCCTGTGGGGGCTCACCCGGCCCTTCCGCTACAGCTGTAGTGGCAGACGCGGCACCAGGCCCCTCGCTCCCGGATGATGGCAATTCCTGGGAGGGTGGCTGGGCCCTGCGTCGCCGCCCGGTGGAGGCATCCCCGCCGCTTGGCTCCACAGCACCGTCTCCGCCCTCTTCTTCACTTGATGCTGCGTAGAGGGAGAGATAGAACACAAGCATCAGGGTACAGTAGAATATTCCCCTAGACAGGAAGCAATAACCCATGAGTGGCTCTGTCAAATGTCACTTCCATCCTGTCCCTCCACAATACATGGGTGAATGCACGCAACACACATGGAGAAACAGGCACGGCGCCTGCAATCAACATCAGCATCCATGTACAAGGGCCTCTTTTAACCAGAATGTTGCCTTCAAACTCACATGCATAATGGCTCACACTGATCCCATGCACACACATCACCGGAGGGTCATGCATCATGGCTTGTACACCACAGACACAGTGGATACAACGGTGACCGCACTGCATGAGTGAATCTACACATCATCACGGACATGTTTCATGCATCCATGGTGTTTCAAAGTCCCACACACACTTCTCAGACACACACACACGTGCACCATACATGTACATGAGAACAGCACCCATCCCTCACCCCCCCTCCATGTCCAAGAACAGAGAGTGGCATGCATTCATGTGTGCATTCCGCATACAGCTCCCCATGTTGCATTGGAACACATGCACCAGCCATGTGGTTCACACATTACTGGTCTCACATGCATGACCATGATGTCCCTGCACACACACATCCATACATGGCCTATGTCACACATACAGGCAAGTATCAGACAACCAGCACACTGCAACATGCCCTGTCTCACACAGCAATGCTTGGCCACTTACCGCTCAACTCCAGACGGGTCTGCCTCTGAAGGATCTGGGCGTGGAGCGCTGGGCCTAGGCGTTCCAGGACCCTCATCTGGATGTTGCTCATGCTGACCCGGCCCCCCTCCGCGAGGCCCCGGGCCTTGTAGAGGGTCTTGGAGCTGAAGTCCTTCCAGCGCTTCCAGACGTGCTTGATGTCGCAGGTTGCCACCCCCTACGCGTTGATGGCAACCACTGCGTCCTCCCAGATCCTCTCCCGTCCATCCTTGTTGGCGCGTGATGTTCTGAAGAGGGCATCATAATGCCCCAGGACATGCTCCACTAGGACACAAACTTCCTTCTCACTGAAGCTGGTGACCCTCTGCCTCTCTGGCTGGGGGTCGCCAGTGGCCTCAGATGGTGTTTGCCCTGACATGGCGACCCCTGAGGCAGGCGTAGGTGGGCAACTGGGTCCTGGGGCTGGGCTGGGGAGCGATGGTATCCCAGTCGGGAGTCTTCTGTTCCAGCAGGGGTGGACACAGCAACTGAACCCCTGCAGATGGCTGACATGCAGGCACCAAATAGCAGGACACATGGGCAGCAGGCAGGCAGCAGCAGATGGCTGGTGGGAGCGTGCTCAGGGCTCTTGGGGGCAGGAAAATGGCCTTTTGGGCAGGAGCATGGTCTTCTGTGTGTTTTTGCATGTCCAGCTTGATACAGAGTGATTTGGCACGTGAAAAAAGTGCATGTCAGCGTGAAATCGGAGGAAAGGCCCTTAGCGCGTATGCGTGTAAGTGACGTTACGCGCGCAGGCGTTCCCCACAAAACAGGTGCATTGTAATTCAGCACATGAGAAAACTGCACGTCACCAGTGCTATTGGAGGAAAGGGCCTTAGTGACGTTGCACGGGTGGGCTGGCTTAAAAGATACGAGTATCACGCTATTTTCTTGTACGTGCTTTTTGTGGAGAGCAAGCGGGTGGTTCTTGTACTTCTTGTCGGTTCCCACGCGATTACTTCACAACATTTCCAGTTCGTACTCCCTGTTTCCTCAGACTGCGTTCTTTTCTTCTTTTGGCGGGGTGTTGCCAACGCATACACGCGCATCTTTTTCACGTTCTTTTTCAAGGCAGACGGTGAGTTGCGCATGTATTTTCCTACTGTGGTTGTCCCCATGTGTCGCGTACCCCAGGCTGCGTGTAACACGCCTATGCTTATTTTTGTGTTTCTATGTGCCACAGCGTAGTGCGGGTTCATTTTTCCACACACGTGGTCTACCAGGGGTTGCGTGCATGTGTACTTTTGTTTTTGGGGTGCTTGTGCATTGCATGACCCGTCATCTTCCCCCAGGGGTCACATCCAGCCATGCTAGAGCACTAGGGTACGAATTCCATCTAGTACCCTACCCCTTTCACCCCAATTGCCCAGGACAATTGTTTACTGCAACTCCCATACGCACAACAACCTCAGTGCCATGGTTGCGAGGCGACCAAGCAGTAAGGGAGGCAAAGGTGGCTGACCTCCAAAAGGTGGGCGCGGTGGGCGCAGAAGGGGACGTGGCCAAGATTTGCAGGGTGCCCCTAGAGCCCCGTGTGTGGAGGACCAATCGGGGACACCTATGCCCCCCCAATGGTTGTGGGAAACGTAGCTGACACCATCCCAGCTCAGCCCTTGTTGGACCGGCCCATTTTGTGACCTGAACCGGCACAGGATGACTCTCAGGCTGACTTCCAAGTAAGCAAGTCTAATCCACGTGTGCCGGTGAAAGTTGCTGTCACCAGGCCACGTGGATCTGGGGCAGCAATGTCATCTGCTGCACGAAGTAGGCAGAGTGGGGAGGCTGCAGGGGCAGCTTCAGCTCGATCCACCCCAGCTCCGAGTCTCCCAGCCGGGACAGTGTCGGTCCAGGTCCATCACACTGACATTGGCCCTGCTGACACCACCCTGCAGCCAATGCCTGCACCAAGACCTATGGTCATTGTGCCTTTACAGGCTTCTAGTACCCAGTCCACCTGCGCTTCTGCCCCTACTGACCAGAGCGGTGTAAGCCACTCAGGATCCGCACCACCTTACAAGAGGTAGAAGAAGGGTGCTCTTGCACTACAGGCTGAGACCCCAGACACGGCTACACACTCCGGCACATCAAGGAAGTACACACTCCGGCACGTCAAGGAAGCCTAGCTTCAATGACGCCGAACTTGATGCACTTGTGGCCTATGTGTCAGCACATAGCCGCAAAATGTTGGTGACTGCAGGCTGTAAGACTACGCCTGCTCAACGTAGGGCCCACTGGTAGGCCATCGCGGCCCACATTAGTGCCCTTGGATTTTTGAGGCGCATAGCTGATAATTGCTACAAGCGGTGGAATGACCTGAAACGCAGAGCAAAGAACAAGCTGGCTTCCAATCATGCCTCTACTCTGGTGACTGGCGGTGGGTCTCCGCCAGAGCGAGACCAACTCACTGAACATGAGTCTGTTGCTGGAACCTTCGTCACAGAGGAACAGATCCAAGGCGTGGGAGACCTACCAGATTATGATGCATTGTCCGGTGAGTGCCCATGCAAGTGTGTGTAATCCATGTCTATGTTTCTTGGGTGATGTGTAATGATTGAGTGCCAGGTGAGGGTGTGTTCTCCTGAGTGGTATGAGTCACCCATGTGCTTCCTCCAAACCATTCACCAGCCTTGGGTTTGGGTATGACAGTATCCCTTCTGACCACAGTAGCCAATTAGCGCCACATTACTGCAGTTGCCCTTGAACTGTCATCTTGCAACAACATTGTTCTGATTTTTCAGTGTTCATTCAGCCTGATTGTTTCAATCCTCCCATTTTTGCAACGCATTTTTCTGCCCTAGTGCCACATATGTGACATTCTTCTGTCATAGATTGCAACCCACATTGGCCCACATTTATTACCTTGTTATGGGAATGATTTGACCATTCAGGCTGATTGAGTAAGGGCCTGCTCACATGAATTTTTGGGCCCTGTTTGAATGTTGAACATGACTGTTGTGTTCTGTCATGTTGAAGTGCCATTGATGTATCCATCTGCCTGCCATCAATGTATTATTGCACACTGGATGTGTTGCAGTGTGGCACATGCATATTTTGTCACACTATATTGCATTTTTCATCTCATCATGTCCATCTCACATGGATGGGTGACAGTACTCATTCACTGACATATGGATGTCCTTGTCAAATGTACCATGGCTATTCTACGTGTGTGCTGGCATATGCCATGTATGTGGATTTACCGTGCCACTCACAGGCTAATATGTGATGACAGTGCTATCCGGCATGCAGAACATGTGTTCATTTTCCATCTTGGAGTCCTCAGTGTCTGCTTTTTGCCTCCCCTTCCAAATCATTGACAGTGCATGCATGCCAAGGTTATGGTCATGTGGGACATGTGTTGTTCATGTACTGGATCTCTGGCTTGTCAGGCTTATGTGTGTGCTATGGTGCTCATGCCTGTTTCCATTTGTTGTCTTTCATGTTTTTGCAGGTGATGACGCACTTGATGCTGTAGAGGTGGAGGAGATGGTGCAGACCCAGGAGGAATCTCAGGCACGACCGGGCACCAGTGGAGGACGTGGTGTGGTGGTGGGTGAAAACCCAATCCTCCTGTAGACCATACTGTCCAGGGGTGTCTCTGAGTGCAGCTCCCCAGACCTGTATGATTCAGGTGCTGAATCGGATGATGAGACTTATGTGCTGACGCAGGTGAGTGTTTCTGGCAGGGATGCTGTTCTATCCAACCCACCTGCCCCAGGGGTAGACCCCTCTATGGGGATGTCAGTGTTGGTAACTCTGTCTTTGGTGGTTACGGATGCAGGGTCACACTCCACAACATCTGATCCTGTTCCTGGGCCAGCAGATCAGAGGGGGAATGCTGTCCTGCATCCTCAGGCAGTGCCAGCACAGCAAGGTGCAGATCACCTTGCCCCAAACAGGTGTGGTGCCCGCCGACGCGGTGGCCGTGCGCCACCAGGCAATACTGTATGGGAAAACTCCATGTATGGAATAGAAGCACAACAGGGAGCATCGGTTGAAATGATGGATCAGGTAATGGAGAGGGTGGCCACTTCCTTCTCCCCCCTGAAAGGCAGATGGAGCTCTAACATCAGGCAACAGAGTCCATTTGCCAATCACACAGGGAGGACATGTTGGCGTCTGAGCGAAGCCATAGCTGTAGAGTCCCAGGGCCACAGGGAAGCCCTGAGGTTAGAACTCCATTTCCTCAGGGAGAATCTGGTAGAACTTGAAGCTTCCCGAAATTTTAGGGCAGAACAGCAGCTGGAGCAGGCCAGGCATGCAGAAAGGCAGGCAACCCGTGAGGTGCTGCATGGGGATCTCCGTACTATCATCCTCCAGAACGAGACCTTCCACACCCGAATGCTTGCTGCCATGGAGGACCATACCAGGGATTTGCAAGGGCTGCCTCCCATAGCACCGCCACCTCCTGATGTAGCAGCAGAGGGTGAAGAGAGCGACAGCAGTTCTCCCACATTGGCGTAGCCGTGCAGGCCATGAGCCCATGAGCCCATGGAGCTATTTTTTGTTCCGCAACATCCACGCAGGTGGGTGTTCGTGTGCACCCTGTCCTTGAACCTCCTGGGTGCCCCCCCTGGCCATTTTTGATTTTTTTTTATTATTTTTTTTTTTACAGTGTGTTGCCTTGTGTGGCTCCCGTGGGCATCCACTGTGTATTCCAGCTGGGCACATGCAGGCTTGTCCTGTGTTTGGGTTAGATGCTTGGGTTCCTGACACACACACCCCTCCTGCTTCCCCTTTCCATGGGCTTGTAAAGGGTGTGACCAAGTGACAGTGACTTACACAGTGACATTGGGCTCCCATGAGCTTTGTGGGCAGTCTGTGGTCACAACTGTGTGGACATCCCTAGTGGGGATTGTTGTTATATTGAACACTGCATGGTGTATTGATATGTGCTTGTGCATCCATGTCTTCCTCCTTATTCACAGGTACCTTCTTCATGTCTTCACAAGGCCGTCTCCTTTGCAGATGCAGTTCATGTTGTATGCAGTACGCTGACACATTTGCCTGACAGCAACCCTCTGCAGTTGGAAGGGGTCGATGTGCTGGCTTATTCAGGTTGTAAGACTTGCACTACTTTGATTTTGTACTGTCATATTTTGGCCCTGTTTCATCCTGTGTTGCTGTATTGTGTTGCTAGTAAGTATGTGTTCATGTGTGCTGTTTGTTGATTACTGGGAGCATATTGTCTGTGGCCTGTTTCCATTTGGGACAGTGCACTTTGTGACACTTGTGTCATGTGTTGTGCATTCATTTGTTTGGTTTCACATTGCATGACATGCCATGGTGTGTTGGGTAGCTGAGATGGGGAGGGGTTGCGTGACATGGCACTATTTTCATGTTGCATTTTGCAAGGGGGTAGTCATTCATGCGGCATAAATGTGTGCTTTTTTGTGACACAGCATTGGTTGTCTTTCAGTAGGTAGGGATGCACACAATGTAACACTTCCAGGTGACCAATCTCAGGCTGGTATGGTTGTGACAGTTGACTGTCCCTTATGTCATCATCATTGATTGTCAGCTGGTATGTGCCAGGGCTGTGTGCACTCCACAGGGGTGTGATTTTAGGTGAAGTAATTAGCCACCAGCTGCGTACGGGCTGCCTTACCACGTGCCCTTTCCCCTCCCATGCGCAGCAGCCGTGCATGTGGTTGGGGATGTGGGGGCACCATCATGTCCACCCGCAGGCCCCGGCGTGTTGCAACATTGTGCAGGACACATGCTGTCACTATGATCCTGCACACTACTGGGGCGCATATAGCAGCTGCCCACCAGAGCGGTCAAGGGAGCGAAAGCGTGACTTGAGCACTCCGAATGTGCGCTCCACTATGCCCCGGGTTGCAATATGGGCTGTGTTGTATCTTACCTCGGGTGGTGTGGTGGGGTTCCGAATTGGCATCATCATGTGGGTGCTCAGAGGGTAGGCACTGTCCCCTGGGGAGGTGATGATGTGTATCATTAGTGGGGTTGTGACATTACTCAGTATCTGACATGCATGCATGTGCAGAGGCATTTATACTCACCAAGCAGCCATGTATCGCCATGCCGCCCAGCTTCTAGGTCCCGGTTTAGGGGTGACATTCTGAAAATGAAACTGTCATGGGTGGACCCTGGATAGTTGGCATATACTGAGGTGATGATTCCCTTGGCATCACATACTACCTGCACGATAATGGAATGCCAGTGCTTGCAGTTTCTATAGATGTGCTCAGTTGCCCTGGGAGGACATAGAGCCACATGGGTGCAATCAATGGCACCTAGCACTTTGGGGAAGTGTGCCACAGCGTAAAAGTCCTGGATGGCAGCCTGCCTTTCTGCAGGTGTTCTGGGCATGTATATGTGCCTGCGGACTGAAGAGTGTGCAGTCATGATGGCCAACACCTGCTGTAGGCAGCGTGACTGTGTGGCCTGTGACACCCCCCCACACTATGGCACTTGTCCGCTGAAATGAACCAGTCGCCAAGAAGTGCAGTACATTGAGTACCTTTTCCAAGGGGCTCAGTGCTTGGGAGCACATGGTGGGTGATGTGAGGTCATCCTCCCACTCACTCACCAGGTCGAGTATTATGTGTGGTGGGAACCTGTACCTCCCATACACCTGGTCATCAGGCATCCCAAAAAGGCTGGTCCTGGGTGTAAAAATTCTGGGCCTGGCTATCCTCCTCCTCCTGCGGTGTCCCACGACCACTGCTGCGAGGAATGGTTTATTCATCATTGCGTCTGAGCTTGTTTGTTGTTTGCGCGCACTTTTATGCTGCGCGGGGCCGCATACGCCTGCTTCCTGCTGGCGTATGTGTTTCTGGATTAGCGCATCTTTTTTGGCGCATGTGTTTCCCCTGTTCGATTCCATGAATACGTGTTGTAGGCGTGCATGTGGCCGTTCCGCGCATTTGCCTCCTGTACTTCCCCCGTAATGCCCACATTTTCACGTTTTTGTTCCCCATTCGGCGTGTTACGCTCCGTGTTCTGCCTACTATTGTTGTGTGCGCCGCGCTATGTGCACTTTCGCTGTGCCCGTAGCGCACACCGTTTGATGACGTGTGCGCCCACGTGCGCAGGCAGGATTTTAGCGCACATCCCAGGATTTACACACGCACGGAGTTCCATGAATCGATGTGCGCGGCTTTCGCACGCTTGCGCTGCGATTCGCACGCTTTCGCACACTTGCGCGGCGCACAATGATTACATGAATCGGCCTCTCAAGGTCTGCCCTAAACCATTCAGCCAATTTTATACAGTGCAACAACAATCTTTTTCAATACATTTTCGGTTTAATGCCTTCCAGAAATTATGAAATATACAATTAATTTTATAACTTCTTTAAAAGTGCAATCTCACCAAAACAATCAGAACAAATACTTATGGATTTTAAAATACAGCAAATTAAAAGTGTAAATGAAAACTATCCAGACATGAAAATAGAAGGTTGGTTTTTCATTTCACCCAATGAAATGAAAAAACAATGGAATGGAGGAATATAAAATACAGTGCAGTGGAATCCAAATTGCGTTATTCGCAAGACATAGAATTCGAATTTTACATAAAACTACTGTTTGCATTGGCATTTGTGCCAGAGGAACAAGTATAGGATCATTACGAAAACGTGACTCAAACTGATTATTATAGAGAAAGCAAACAATTATTTGAACCTTTGCTAGACTATGTTGGATTGGACAACGGACGAGAGTGGTAAAATGGGGAAGACCACGATACCAGAAAAAGATATGGAATTGTTACTTATCGAGCATGGAAGAAACACCAAAAACTCCCAAAACTAACAATTCTTTGGAAAGATGGCATAACGGCCAAAGACATTCTATCAGTACGATACATCCTACCATCTGGAGCTTTCCAAAACATTTTTTTTAAGTACAGGCATTTCAGGAATTACAAATAGCCCAATCTGTATCAGTAGAAAAAACGGGAATGCAAATAAAATGCACAGATGTGGCATTACGACTGCAGGAACGCGTAGATAATTTTGGAAAAATAGAAGAAATATCATACTGGCAAAGTGCTGCTTTTAATCTAAAACATTAAACAACATTTCACATTTTTTTAACCCACATTAAAAACAAACAGAAAACATGAAGTGAACTAATGAAAATTCGATTTAGCAGGTGAGATTCTGTGTTTATTTTGAAGAACCCATATCCATGAATCCAGAAGAAAAAGAAAAATATTCCAGAAACTGTGAAAAAACATTAAAATCGCAAAAATCAAAGAAATATAGAAGCCAGGAAAAATTAAAAGAAACATCTGAACCACCGAAGAAACAAAGCAGCAGTGGAATTACGAGGAATGCAGAAGATGAAAAACCCAAACAAATCCAAATCTGAGAACCAAAAGATGAAGAAAGCCAGAGGAAAAATGATGAAAAAAATTACATGTAAAATGAACATTTATAAATTAAAAAAAGTTTAATTTATAAGTTGATATAATAAATTACAAAAAATTAAAATTATATTTAAAAAATCGTTATTTAAAATTCAATAAAAATGCATTTGGTATTTATTGAATCATTATCAGTGGATGCCAAGTGCAAGGAATAGGTGACATACAACAACTGTAAATACACAATTAAATTCCATACTCAGCAGAGTGTGTAAAACAATGTACTGGAGGAAGGAAAAACTCACTTTCAGGATAGTCCATTGGAGAATAAAGCTAAGGTACCTTTGGGTAGATGCAAACCACTCTGAAATCCGCCACCTTATCCTGGAGCCCCATTCACCTCTGCAATTAGTGACAGAGGCTCTTTTAGATGGTTCTGGTACAGTACAATTACCACAAATTAAAAGTAATATATCAATATACATTGCAGATGCCTTAAAACTAAAGCAAGAATTAAATACGTATTTCTTGACAATGGATGTGTGGAGAGTAGGCGAGGAACTTTGCATTGCACATGTTCTCCCCAGACTTTGCACTGAGTAGTTCTCTTACACAACTATTCTAACATGTTTATAATTAGTTGATTAACATCAGAGCAACATAAGACAAACTTGCTGTGATAGACGTTTACCACAGCAAATATTTTTGGGACTTTTAATAAACACAAGTTATGTTATGTGTTTCAGCATTAATACTACGCTCATCTCCACCGTAGTGGTCTTACCGCGCCTAACGTCCGCGAAGCAGCGTATTGTGACCCTGCCAGGGTGTCATCAGACTGTGGGCTGTGGATATGAAAGAAGGGTTGGCGGTGATAGGAAACGGGCTGAGTTAGTGGACAAACAACTGGCTTGGATTTTTAAAGACTTCATCACAGGACAATCCTAGCAGGGCCATTCGGTGGCTAATGAGCCCTGCGAGTTGCTACAGGTGGATCTTTCTAGCAAAATGTTGATGTTGTCAGCTGGCACTCCTGCTTGTTAAAAATGTGAATATGCAGTGAGCTCTGCCAGAGACAGAAATTAGGCCAAGAAGCGGGGCTAGCTCATCCATATTGGGTCGAGGGGCCGTGTCCCACCACCCATTATGGAGGAGTCGACATGCTGAACACAGCCGACTGCTCTATCTCACAGACAGTTGCAAGGATTACCTTGCTCCTCTGTAGCACCCAGGCTGGCCTCACATCTCTGTACATAAATAGACCCTGACCTGAACATTCCCATGTGTGGGGTGGGAGGGCATAACACGGACAAGGACGGAATGTGTGTGTCTACAGACACATTAAAGTCCATCTGTCCAGATCATACGAGGTCTCACGGGCACCAGATATCTACACAGATCTGTATGTGTAACATAGAGCATACTCATCTGTCAAGATCAGGGACACGAATAATTGGCACCCTCATACACACTACTGGGAGGTCAGAGGAAAACAGGAGGGGCACAGTGGGGAGGTGGAGAAGGTCCAGGCTTGTTACAGTGCAAGGTAAGTGACTGAATGCCTTACGACTAAGTAAGGTGTTTAGTGTGCATATGTCTGTATGTGTGTGTGTGTGTCTGTGTGTGCGTGTGTGTGTGCGCGCGCATGCGTGTGTGTGTGTAGGTCGGTGTGTGTATGTGTGTGTGTGCGTGCTTTTGTTTGACATTTCACAAACTACCTGGCATGGCCTCGGAATTTCTGACTCTTATCTTCCTCCCCCCAACGCATGTCAGGGAGTGTTTACATGTGGGAATGATTTCTGAAGCAATATGAACCTGAAATGTGTGTTAAACTGGCATACCAATTTTCTGAGGACTAAATCAGAATGGGGTTGTAATGTTCGTGTAGCTATGTGAAAACTAGCATGACCGTGTGATTAACTGGGGCATCTTTGGCAAGGGGCTGCTGAAACTGGCATGTTTATTTTTATGAGGAAACGTTGCACTGGCATGGGCATTTTTCCAGGAGCAATGTCGAAACTAGCGTGAACATGTGCTTAAATGGAACAACACAGAAATTACACTGTTAAATCTGGCATGTGCATTTTTTTCACATACAGTGTGGCATTTGGATAGCAATTTTCTACAGGCATTGTCATTTTTAAGGCAGTATGGAAAGAAGTATAACTGTTGTTTAGCTGAACCGACACTGGCATGAGACTGTTCAAAAGGGTATGTTCATTTTCAGGGAAAATTTGGAATTGGTACGGACCTTTTTCTATGAACAATGTTAAAACTAGCATAAAATGGTGCTTAAGTGAGGCAACACGGGCATAACACTAGTGAAGCTGCTATTACAATTTTTTGGAGGCAATGTGAAACTGGTATGATCCATATCAGGAAGAAATGCAGAAATTGCAATGACAACAAGCTTAACTGGAGCAATACTGACATGGCACACGTGAAAATGGCAGGGCCAATTTTCAGTGGTAATGTGGATTATGGCATGTGTGTTTTCACGAGGCAGTGTGAAACGGCAAAGCAGTTTCTGTGGGCTGTGGAGGAAGAAGTGTGTCTATGTCAAAACTCAGGCAACATTTTCACACCATTTTGGTAGCCTGCATAACCATTTTGTGGGCACAATGTAGACACAGGCAGCTAGCATGGCAATGTGCTTGACGTGAATGAAAGTGTTGAAATGAGTATGGCAATAGTGTTTTCATATATATATTATTTATTCGGATGTCGAAGCACACTCATTGTACAAGCTCAAAAATAAAGTTCCACCAAAAATCAATCATATGTTAACACAATACAAAATGTCCATAAAATATTTTAGCCCATTCACATCTTCGACTGATATTCTAGCACACTAACCATGCGGCAATAGTCTGTGCTATTACTTGCAACTTCGGTCTTTAAGGGAAGGTGCAGAAGCCCGTTATTAAAAAAGGAATACAGGATGTAATTATTTGTTACAGAGAAATCACAAAGCAGCCTTTCCTTTGCCTACTATAGAAATACACGTGACACTGCTATTGCCTGTTCTCACCAAGCAAGCCTTTCAAATGACTAATGATTTTGTGGTGTGAGTCAACATTTGGAGACAATGGCCCTCATTACGACCCTGGCGGTAAGTACCGATCATTAGCGGCATGGCGCAATTACTGTGTCCGGGCTGGCAATAGACCGCTAAAAGCGGCCCATTACGAGTTCGCGGGCACGAGTTTGCGCCATGCCGGTAATGAACTCGCCGCCAAGCTGCTAAAGGCCGAAAAATGCCCCTTTCCGGCATCGTATGCAGTGGAAATAGCACCTCGGGCATCCTAGCCTTCGGCATTAGCGGTCACCGCTAATAGCAGTCACCTCAAATAGCGGCAACCGCTATTAGTGGTGACCGCAAATAAGTGGATCCGGAAGTAGCGTCATCGCACAGGAACGGGAAAGAGCACGGTGGCCATCTTTAAAAACACAATCCATTGCCATCCACCACAACCAGGAGCCATCTGGCCCCCAGAACTCCCACACACCTCAACCACCACCTGTCTGAATTTAGGATGTCAAAAGTTGTGAAAAAAAGTGGAGATCAGCTGCGCCAGGAGCGCTTCTCCAGAGAGGAGCTCACCATGTTGGCTGAAACACTTCAGGAGCATGCAGACGTGGTGTTTGCAACTGACATGTCCCGACCAGCACTGCTGCGTAAAAAGCAGATTTGGGCATTGGTCGCCCAGAGGGTCAGTGCTGTCGGCACCACACCCCGCACACCAAAACAATGCCGCAAGCGATGGGACGACCTACGTCTACGTGTGAGAAGCATACTGTCGGCAAACAGAAACCTCGGGTTGGCGACAGGTGTAGGTGCAGAGTTGCCCCTAAATCTCCAACCATGGGAGGAGATTTGTGCCTCCGCCATAGGCACCAAGTCAATAGGGGGAGTCGGGGACATGGAGAGAGGAGCCCCGTCATAAGCAGATGCAGGTAGGTGTCTCAAACAATGCCAATGCCACCACGATGATGTCCAGATGAACTGACAGTGCAATGATGTATATCAGGGTCCACCAGACACATAAGCACAAGACTGCCTACAGGCAGTGCAGAGCATCACCTTGTCCACATGCATGATGCACCCCATTTGTGTTGCAACCCAAATGCATCCATGCATCACCCTCCCAAGAGTGAGACAACATGTATGTCACTCCCCCCAATGTGACTCATCTACCAATCCATATCAATGCAGCCACCCCAATGCATGCTCAATGCCCGTAGACCCATCACTAACCCTCTCCCTCCTTTGGTCCCCCACAGGCACACAATCTGACAGTTTCGATGAGGACACCGGTGCCACACCAGGGAAGAAGGCAGGGCCGAGGAGGGACAACACCGGCTCTCCACTTAAAGGGGCATAGGCCAACCGCTACGACATCAGAAGGCCAAGAGCACACCACAGACCACAGCACCAATGTGCTCTACGTCCCCCACTATGACGCCCACAACAGCCAGCATCACCCAAGTGTCGGCGGCAGAGGGACTGCATCGGCTGCAAGCAGCACAATTGACGAAACAGCTGGCACAGGAGCAATCTCCGATGATGAGGAAGGGGATGTGCTGCATGTTGCAACTCCCCCCACTGGCCCTCTGCATTCCCCACACGTGTCCCCATGCAGCCTGCCCGACACCAGCATGCACGAGCTGTCTCCGGCTAACTCATGGCTGGCAACTCCCAGCACACGCACAACTGTGCACGAGGAACACAGTATTTCGGGCACCCCTCAAACATCCACCCCAGCCCCAAACACCCAAGAGGGGATCCGGGACATTGTAAGGCGCCAGCAGCAGCTCACTGGCCTCTTGACACAGCACATTACTGAATGTGGTAGTGTAAGGGAGGACATCCGTGAATGTGCTGCTTCCCTGAAGTCAGCAATAGAGTTGAGCTCAAAGGACATATGCGCAGAACTGGCCGCAGTGCGGCACGTACTGTCTGAGATGGTGGCAGCAATGCGGGACATGCGTCCATCCAAGCAACCAAGTATATCCTCAGCTGCTAGTTCCACCAGGACCAGCCCCGTGCGCAGGTCTGGCAGGAACCTACGGCGATCACACATGGGGGCACCTGGTGCTGGAAGAGGGGGATGCCAGTAGGCACAGCCTTGCGTACTGGTGCCATGTGGTTCACTGGTGGACAGTACTGCACACCATGTGTTAGGGAGTTGAGGGGGGAGAGGGGAGTGGGTGTGTTGGGGAGTTGAGGGGGGAGGGGGGAGTGGGTATGTTGGGAAGTTGAGGGGGAAGGGGGCAGTGGGTGTGTTGGGAAGTTGAGGGGGCAGGGGGGAGTGGGTGTGTTGGGGAGTTGAGGGGGGAGGGAGGAGTGGGTGTGTTGGGGAGTTGAGGGGGGAGTGGGTGTGTTGGGGAGTTGAGGGGGGAGGGGGGATTGGGTGTGTGTTGTGTAGGGCTTGTTCACTTAGTTTTGCTTCTTCAATACACATTTTGGTTACTCATAATTCACATGTGTGGACATTGCTTATTGCGTACGTGTGCTTTATTGGTTAACAGTCTACAGTGTCCATGTCCCTGACATACCCAGTGCCCCAAGTGCCATCTCCATGTAACACCCCCCATCCATGTGTGCTAGAAACATTGGTTGATCAGAGTCTGACGCATGGCATGTCCCTCCTGTGCATCGCTTCCTCCCTGAGGTGCTGCCCCATCCCCACCCTCCTCATCCTCTTCGTCAGGTGGTTGCAGTTCAGCGTCAGGGGGCAGGGGCACATTCCGTCTGATGCACACATTGTGTAGCATGACACATGCCATGACGATCTTTGCCACCTTCTTATGGCGGTACAGGAGTGCCCTACCAGACCTGCTGAGGCAGCGAAACCGTACCTTCAAGAGGCCAAATGTCTGCTCAATCACCACACGGGTTCGTGTATGGGCACGATTATAGTCCTCGTGCCTGTTCTGTGGGTTCCGGACTGGGGTAAGGAGCCACCTCTTCAAGGGATAGCCTGCATCAGCTGCATGTGGGCAACAATGTATGTGTAAGTTATCACATCATATTTGACCTCATTAAGTGACACCATGGCATGCATTTATTTCTTAATTTCAACCCCATTTCCATGCATGAATGGAGACACACGATGTGACTGATATGTGTGTATTCCTCTTATGGACTGGTTTGCATGCCATCAACTAGTGGGCGCAGGAGGGTCCAGTTTCTTGTGAGTGCCCATGCACTGTGAAAGTCCGCAGCGGTTGTTTTTGTGATCTGGAAGATGTCCAGTAATTTGTATGCTTTCATCCTGGCACCGTTGATGTCAGCCTCATTATGATCTCACTACGCACAACAAATGGTGTCATGCAATTCAGTTGGACCTCTGTGTCAGTGTAGGGGTGTATTGATGTATTTGACCCTCATGTGACTCCTTTGTACGCAGTAATGGGGGACTGTCCTTTCAGTTGATGGTGTTTGGTGCTGTGTATTGGTTATAGTCATTGCTTGTAGCTGCATTGTGTTGAGGGGGATTTGGTCTGATTTGGTACAGTGCACATGCAGATGGCTGTGGAATGGTTGTGACACTGCTTCATTTACATGGTAGGGCTGCTTCCATCTAGCATTATGTGGTTAGGTGTCAGCTCCAGTCCGGGCTGCTTTGGGGTATGAGCATGCTCCATTCCCTCTGGCACTCGCAGCAAGGTGAAGTATGCATCTCTCCCCCCCATCTCAGCCAGGTGAAGTATGCATCTCCCCCCCCCATCTCAGCCAGGTGAAGTAAGCATCTCCCCCCCCATCTCAGCCAGGTGAAGTATGCATCTATACCTCAATCACCTACCCACATCACATTTCCATGGGCATAACATGCGACTCACCGAGAAGCCAGGATCTCTGCCCTGCATGTCGCTCCATGTAGCGTGGGATTGTGGAGTTCCGCAGGACCATTGAATCATGGGTTGATCTGGGGAATCGGACACAACAATGTGTGATGATCCTGTTCGAGTCACATACCATTTGCACGTTGATTGAGGGGTATAGCGTATGGTTGCGGTACGCTACCTCCATGGCATGTGGGACCACCAATTCCACATGGGTGCAGTCGATGGCGCCAATGCAACCAGGTATGCCGGCCAGTGAATGGAAACCTACTTTGGTGTTTGAGATCTCCTGGACAGACCGTGATAAGGAAATGTGGTCATCTGTGTACTTGAGGAGGGCATCAAGCACTTGGTTCAGCGTGCATGAGAATAATGGTTGTGAAATGCCATGCAAGTGTCCCACTGTGTACTGGTAGGTGCCTGTGGCCAGGAAGTGGAGCACAGACACTACCTTCAGTAGGGGTGGCATGGCGGTGCATGTTTCAATCAGGCTGACAATGTCGTCATGTATCATGTCCACAATGGTGGTGATGGTGTCCCGGTCCAGACGGTACAGGGTGTGGATCTGCTCAGCGGTTAGGTTGAATGGACTGGCTCTGATGCGTGGGATTGGGGGCTGCCTGCGTGGTGCCACTGGCTGTACTGGTGGGTATGCTGGCCCTGCATTGCCCTCCTTCTCCTCCTGCGTCTCCTCTATGCTGACTGTTGTTGTTGTTGTTGTTGTTGTAGCACTTCCACTGCAATCAGGTCCTCCAGCCCCAGCATTGTTGGTAGTATTGGAATCATTGTGGAGTGTGACTGGGTGCGGGAAGGGGTGGGGTGTGCTCCTTTTGTGCTTGCCCAGTCTGTATTTCCTCCACCTGTGCTGATTGTGTGCACCTGTGGCAGTTGGGAACACTGCACATGGCCGTTTACGGTTGGTCCGCGATGGCAGTATTTGCACCATGGCAGTAAGGTACTTTACAGCCTTCACAAGGGCATTAATTGCATGTCCGCGGGACTCGTAATGTTCCCCACTTTGCGCCATGCCGGTATTTACGGCATGGGAGGATGCGTGCCCGCGTCCTTGGCGCTTTTAGCGGCATCGTTAATTACAGTGCCGCTAATAGCGCTTTATCGGGTCAGAATCGTCCGGCGCAGTAAACGATGCCGGTAATTCTTTACCGCCATCGTTTTTCACTTACCGCCAGGGTCGTAATGAGGGCCAATATGTGATTGCATCGTCAACTTGGCATGACAATGTTTAAAGTGACTTACTGGCACACTTACCTGAATTACAGCCATTTTAGGGTAGTGTGGTTTATTAGAGCAGCACCTCTGGAAGATTAGCTAAATTAACTCCAGAATATTGCACCCAGATACTATTGACCACACCACAAATTATATAAGCATCATTGATATGTTCTTTGAAAGAAACCTGGATGAGGAAGCGGCAATCTTGTATATAATCATAATTATGATTGTATTGTATGTGGTGGCATTCCTGTCTATTAACTAACACAGGACCAATTATGTGCATAATGTTATCTGGCACATTACTTTCAACTGGTATATTTTCTACTGGCATACGATTAATGATCAGAATATTTCCTACTGTGGTAGTGGCACACTGTATTAGCCACTGCGTCATAGATGTGCAGCATTGCCTGCCTGTTCACCGTGGTGGAGGGCTAAGCCTTCCTGATAGAATATCTCCTAGGTCCCTTTGATATCAGGGAACACTGCAACCCAAGTTGCATCAGAGAGAGAATGTCATTCTGTAACTTGCACTCTGATGCAAGTTAACTACACAGCCACTAAAATTGCATCAGAGTGCAAGAGTGCTATCTTTTCAGTTGCAAATAATCTACCAACAAATGTCTTATTCGGATAAGCAAAGATTTGAGGCTCTCTGCCACCATGCACTGGTACAGCTAGGAGAGAGATGGCATGGGTCAAGGGGTGGAGTTGGACTAAAGTGAGGCCATGCTGCAGATGCATTCGCACCACTGGGTATTAATGAGCCAAGGGCTGCCAGACTGTCAAGTTGGCATCTTATTTTATTGCGTGCCAAGTTTTCCATCACCCCACTCTGTTCTGCCTTTTACAGGCTGGGCCAGTTTATGTTTGCTGATCTCAGCCCCAACTTGATGCATACACATGGGCAGGGTGGGGTGAAGGGAGGCACCCATTGGTTGGTGACTCCCCTCCTGCCCTCTTACCCTCCTCCTAGTGGCCAAGCATTGAATTACCTCTCTGCTCAGCCCATGTCAGCATGCACAGAGAAGCTGGGTAATGGAGCCAGGGAGAGAAGGTATGCAATGCCCTTGTGCATATCTGGGGGCCATGTAAAGTGGCATGAAGAAATCCTGGGAATGGTTTTAAGTGTCATATGACTGAAGAGAGGGTCCCATGACGGCCCGGACAGTCAAGAACGCACAAAGTCACTCATTATTCAGACAACCCCCAAATGTACCACTGACTGACACGTATGCAGAGAGATATTCTCTCAGACAGCCATTCCAATCCTATTCCAGTGAATGTCTTTATGGATACAGTTGCCTCAACAGCAATAATGGACATCTTTGACTAAGTGCTGAGAAACCACTGTGCTGCCGTCACTAGTGACACCACAACGTAGATGCGTTCGACATGATGTTCACTCGCAACCATAGGGCTTTACACGAAACACACACTTGTTTACACGAAGAACATGCTTACACAGTTCTGTAAATAGCCAACAGATAAAATACATACTGTCAAAGCTTTTATTATTTTCTCATTAGCCAAGTGCAGAAACGCTGAACGCAAGGCAACGAAGAAAGAAAAATCAAGCTTGCAAATGCTTTTGGCAACTAACCGTATAGAACTACAGGAGTACATAAGGAGCCTGATAGGACCGAGTAACCTATCGGAAAAATATCACAATATACATGTGTAGAAATCATATTATGACCCTAATGAAAATCGCATAAGGGCTCAAGCCACAGGACAGGGGACGAAAAGGAGCAAAAACAGGCTGCACAGAGCGGACAAGCCAGAGCTCACATCCAAGGTCAGAGATAAACATCAGATTCCAACCTTGGGAGGACAAGGAGCCAAAAAGCGAATAAATCCTCATCATCGCAGACAAGAAGAGCTCAATTTTTGGTCTTCAACCAGGTGATGCAGTCGAGCTAGACAATGGGTATTCATCTGAGGTGGGAAGATGAATCGTTCTCAGCCGCCCCGATGAGAAGCAACACACAGACAACTTAACAATGTTACAATGAGGAGAGCACTCTCATAGGCAATAGGGGTATTGCTAACAGATACAATGGAAAAACATAGGGCCTGATTCACTTAACGTTTTCCTATGGGATTGCGCCATTATAAAACGCTTCTGTGAATCACGCTCATAGTCATTTCACATCACCTTGAAGGGGTGCACAGAGGACTGAGACCAAACTGGGTCCCAGGCCTGAGGAGACCATTCCCAGCCAATCAGAGGACAGAAATCCAGGCTTGGATGGCAGGGGGCAAGGGCCAATGGTAAATCTGTGACACTGCACCAATATAATAGATAGTTTCAAGGGGGAGGGGTAGACCAACCACCTGACATGGGAGGTTCAATAGAGTAAGACGTACATAGGTGATCTATACCGCCTACACCCTATCAATGCTTGCAATAGGGTTTTGGGGGAGGGCGCAGGTGATGTCGCCATTCCGTATCAAAACCAGGTAACACACTTGTTGAGTTGGAGATTCTGGAGAACTGTGATTGTCCTGTATGATACCTGTCAGATTTTGTAATAAACAACAGTTGTAACTTGCCCTTGGCTGAGTCCTCCATTTATATTCTGGGGAAAGGGTTGTTGGGCCCTTGGGAGCTGAATCCTCAGACCTCTGGTATACCGTGACCTCTCCAACAAGTTGGTAGCAGAGGATCAGTTTGGCTACGCCCTTTCGGCATGAAGCCGACTCTCCGGCCGCAGCGCCCAGAGGGCTGCCGGAACCGTCGCGGGGCCCGATAAGATGGGGAAAGCGCTCCCTGTGCAAAAGCCATCAGGAGCCAGCTTGAAAATATCCTGCCTGAGCACTGTGATGAGTCCAGAAGACCAGAACGGTGGGGTGGCAGCTTTGGGAGACCTGGTAGCCGAGCAGCTCCAGCAGATCATGGAGTGTAAGTATTGACTAAGCCACATAGCAACTAAGGGGAATGGGAAAGTAACGGGGTGCGAGGGTGGTATTGAGTAATTGAGTATCTTTGGAGTATTGTCGAATATTGTCTTGTAGTGTTGAGTATTGTCCAATATAGTAGGGAACAGAGCCGATAAAATGGCAGGAGGTAGGTGAACGGAGCCAGACAGCACAACCACACAGGACAGGACCGCCACTTTATCAATAGGACATACACAGAGTCCTGTGGGGGAGGGGCCAGACAAGACTTGATTGACTTCGGATGGAAGCCCGGCGAAGACACGACCTCTAGGAGGCTGAGCTTCGTGGATGATTTTTGCAGTGATATGGACATAGAGGGAAGTGAATAGGAGGGAAGAGGGCAACCAAAGCAAATGTGGACCGGGGACAGTGCTGAGAAAAGCATAGCATGGGTACCAGGAAAAGGTACAGGGGGTTCTAAGGGTGACAGGGACGATCTTGGTCACCACAGACCAGAGACGCACAGATCACACAGTTTTTCCAGGACGGAAAAAGGGGGAGACGGCCATAGCATGTACAGGCATAAAAGACAATGGGGGAGACAGGCAGATCCAATTGACATGAGAAGCAAATGGGGAGATCGGGTTCACACAGTTGCCCCTACTGGAAAAGGGTGAGGGTGACTTCAATATATACCATGGAAACATATAGACAAGGAAAACTTGAGGTGTAGGCCGCCCTCGTTAACAGCGGGTGCATGACATTGGATATATGAAATGGAAAGGATGACAGCAGGACAGAAATTAGCTGTGGGGGACGTAACAGGGCTTGTAGTGTCAATGCTCGGGGAGGCTGCTAATGACGTTTGCAGAAGGGCAGGGTACTCATGAGTAACCACCCAGGACATGGCACACAATGGTTCACCATTTGCAAACTGCTGAGTGGCTGTATGGAAGGCTCTAACGACACAATACCCAGACACGTCAGACATTAGTGCAATTATGGCACACCAAATGGGAGAAGGCGAAGACCACTTACACTACATTCAGATGATTAAAGAGCTTTTGTGCCTTGAAACATGAGAACTTTGGGACAAAACAGTCGCATTACTCTATCACATATCATGCCAAGGGTTGCCAGAGCCGGTGCAAAAGCAACTCAAGAAATTAGCGGGAATCGAGGCAAAGCCGTGGCCAGAAATATAGCTCACGATAGTACACCATTGTAGGCTACTGCAAGAAAATGCAATGAAAAAGCTTGAGGAAAGAAGCATGAGGAAGCGAAGTTAGTACAGAGGAAGCTATCTAAATATGCCATGGAAGGGGGGGTACTGATGAGCACGGGAGGACAAGGGACACCACAGATGCAGTACGCATCGCCTCCCACTGGGGAGGATTCATGGAGCAGGGGAATGCGCAGCACGGGTTTCATGGAAGAGGGGGGCCACCTGGAGGATGCGGGTATGCCCCACAGATACACCATAACCAAAGGGGATTTCTAGGGGGGGTTTGAGGATACAAACAGCAGATGCAGCAGGGCCCAGGGGGATTCTCTGGGGTTTTCCAAGGACAGGGGAGAGAGCCACCCCAATGCTGGGTGTGCAGACAGATAGGACACATTTTGAGAGTGTGCAGAAGCAGGGGAATCCCACAGAATGGGGGAATGCCATACCAGACAATATACCAAGGGGAACAGGACAAGTACTACACACAGGACCAGACACCACAACAAGGACAGGCACCAAACGCTTACCCACAGACACACCAGCCCATGACACAGGCCCCACAAATGCAAGCGCCCATACAGCAATATTTGCAGCCACCACAGATGCCACAGATGCAAGGTAATGCACAACATGCATACACAGCACAGCAGATACTGCAGATGCAGAATAGCACACAACCAAACAACGGGACAGTCGCACGCTTGGACTCCATGACAACGACTCCCATTAGGAATCTGAGGCGGGGGTCACTGTAGTGGGGGGTAATCCATTCTTAGGGAATGGGTTTTCCCTATACCCTCAATAGGACAGCCCAGAGATGGACGTAATGTGTTCTATATTATAAATTACACCCAACCATGCATAGGGGTGACGATAGGTGACAAAGCAATGTCTTTTTTGTAAACACAGGGGTGACTAAATCCTTCATCTGGGAGAGGACATATAGTTTTTCAGGCGATGCCATGAATGCTCAAGGATTCTCTGGGGCGACGGAAGTTGTTCCTTTTACAGACAACATTGCACTTTGAATAGGGGAGCATGATCTATCTTTGCCCCTACTTTACTCCCAACAGGCACCTGTAGATATACTGGGGAGAGACATCATGAGCAGACTCAACATGACAATGTCATTCACTGACAAGGGGATAGTGTGCTCCACACTGGAGATACACCTTCTCAATGTGAGGGAAATCATTCAAGCATATTGTGGACAAAGGTTACAGAGGGGGGTGCCAGTGGATGAGGAGCTGTTCCAATATGGGACTGAAATTGTAAAAGCATGGCTTCCAGGAACCCAGGTAAAGATGTGGCACCTCCCACATGAGTACTTATTCAGACCAGAGATACCATTAGTTGAAGAGGAAGGGACAATAGTGGCACTAGAATTAGAGGCAGTAATAGTGGGAGACAATTGGATAGCAGTGCACAGGACAGATGACACAGGGTGACCATGGCGAACTCTGATTGATCGCCATAGCTGAAGGATACAAGTTGACTACAGTCACAGACGAAGAACTATTCAGAGACAACAGATCAGACCACAAGATGGTCTTCGAACTGAGCATCACATATTGGGTGAAAATAAATGACTGAGAGGTACCACAGAGAATGGTGATGGTGCTAAAAGCACCCCCGACCTTTATCGAGGAGGACTTGGCAAAGGTCCACAGCATTTTATGGACCACAAGTCCCTATGATGTGGGGCTTCTGAAAATGGATCAAAGCAGCGAAGATAAAGCTAGAGCAATGAGCAATTTTACCATGAGTTAAACAATACCCACTCTCAAGGGAAGCAGACGAGGGCATTTAGGAAACCATTGTGGAACTAATGAAGCAAGGCATCCTAGTGCCATAAGAATCACCATGCAACACGGCTGTGTACCCTGTCGAGAAAGCAACATGGGGGTCATGGCATTTTATACAGGACTTACGCCCTCTTAGCCATATTGTAGAAGCCAAATATCCTTTAGTTCCAAATCCAGTGACAATTTTATGCAGCATTCCAAGAGAAGCTGCCTGCTTCACGGTCATAGATTTGAAGAATGCTTTCTTCTCTATACCACTACAACCAGACTCACAAGACCTGACTTTCTTTCTATATAGAAATAAGAAGTGGAAACATACAAGGCTTCCTCAAGGGTACTGTGAATCACCTTCCATATTCAATAGGGTCCTCCAGATGAACCGAGGCAACATACAGATGGAGAGCACAGTCATACAGTACGTAGATGACATACTGATATATAGCAAGACAGAAGAGCAGTGTAGGAATGACCCAGTACACATGCTAACAGTATTAGGATACAAAATGGACAAGGCCAAATTACAATATTGCCAGACAGAAGAGCTATACATCGGTCAGATGATCTTCCAAAGTGATCGATGTGTGACCCCAGACCCACAATAGTCAGAGAGATGCAGCAGTTCTTAGGGTTATGTAATTACTGCAGGGAATGGGTCTTCTATTACAGCACCTACACCAGGTCTCTACTGAGTGCACTGAAGGAAGCACAGAAAGGGGAGTCAATAATGCGATGCACAACAGAGATGACTGAGGCATTTAATGAGCTGAAGGAAGCGATATGCACAGCTCCTGCGTTAGGGATCCCAGACAATCAAAAGGAATTATTTTTGTTATCACACTCCAATGAAGCAATGATGACAGCAGTACTGACAAAGAAGACTAGCCTGGGGCACAAGCCACTAGCCTACTACAGTGGGAAGCTAGATCCAGTTATGAGAGGACATTATCCGTGTGAACAAGCTTCAGCAGCAACAACATTCACAGCAGAGAAGTCAGTGAGTATTACCACGGGATGCAGCACCACTCTTTACGTGGAGCATGCTCTCTTGGCAATATTGGAAAGACCAAAGAGCACACCAACAACACAAAGAGCATCAGGGTAAGAGGTGTTACTATCCAATCCATCCCTCAAAGTAGTGAGAGGCAAACTTGTCAATTCGGCGACATTTATCACTGACATTCTAGAAGAGGGTGACTACTCACATGACTGCACAGCAAACCTAGAAGAATTCAGTGACACTCGCAAGGCACAGGAGGATGCACTTGAGAGGAGAGACATGCTCTATATTGATGGGTCTTCGACAATTGACCAGACAGACGGGGTAAGACATACTGAGACTGCAGTAGTGAGACTGAGGGAGGACAGGACAAGTGAGGTAGTGATAAGCACACGATTGCCATCACATTGCTCAGCACAAGCAGGAGAATGAATGGCCTTAATATTGGCATTGGAGCACATCAGGGGGAAGGAAGTGAAAATGTATTCATAGTCAGCTTATATGACATCCACAGTGCATACTGGGCTGTCACGATGGATGAGGAGGAGCTGCAGACATGCTGATGGGTCACCAGTACAGCACGCACTCCTATTGGGCAGTTTGGTGGATGTCATACATTTCCCAGAACAACTAGGGATTGTGAAATGCCAGGCACACACAAAAGAGGAAGATCCTATCTCATGGGGAAATGAGGCAGCAGATGCAGAAGCAAAATGTGCTGAAAATATGGGGACTTTCTGGAAATAGAGACCTCGGTGCATGCCCGTGATTATGCAAGAACAAGGATACTTAAAGAGGGGTACAATGTATTGCCAGCGACACAAATCATGGAGCTGCACCGGGGGGAAAGGAATTGTGGCTTAGGAGGGAATGTACAGTATCCCCAACTGACACCCTAGGACCACAACACAACACAGGGAAAGTGGTAATGCCACTTGCATTATTACACACCGCACTGACACAATTACATTATTCAACACATACAGGGAAGGAAGTGATTGCCGCTCACATTGAAGAAATGTGGTTCTGTCCTAACTTGGTGGAACACATGGCCGAGTTCATGAGTAACTGCTTAACCTGTAAACAGTTTACTGCAGGGCATACATTAAGATTAGTGAGAAGAGCCATACGATGCCCAGCTGGTCCATTCCAACATCTCCACATCGACTACGTTGACATGATCCAAGTCTGCCAAGGGTACTACTATATGATAGTGGTCGTGAGTCAATTTTCCCTTTGGATCGAGGCAGCTCCCTGTTCTCATCCTGACACCCTCAGAACAACAACATTCCTGGTCCAAAAAGTATTCCCACAATGAGGCGTGTGTGAGGTCCTGCTTTCTGACAATGGCCCTCACATTGCCAATGAGATGTTTCAGCATAATAAAACATTGCTGGCATCCAACACACATTCTCCTATGCTTATCACCCACAAGTGAATGGGGTGTATGAACACCTCAATGGCCTGCTTATAGAATCCATAGCCAAAACCAAAAAGAGTCTCAACAAAAACTGACTGCAATGCCTGCCTTAAGCCCTGTTCTCATTGCGCAACAAACCCGGGTCTGACCACCATTTAACCCCACATGAGGTGGTGACAGGACGGCGCATGCAACTTCCCAGGGCTCCTACTACTAGGGCAGTGAAGGACCCAGAGAGTACAGCAAATGTATTGGGTCAGGAAATGTATGAATATGTGACTTCCTTGACTGCTAGTGCCTCTTTTATCTCTCGCCAGATACAACGACACCGGGGGGGGGCTCTGAAGTCAGCGAGGAAAGCAGCAGTGTCAGCAACCCAGAGGACTTATTTAATCAACCACCTGTTTACCCCAGAGATACGGTCTCCTTCGCAATTTCTCCAGCTGTTGGGATGCACCCAGTTTCACGGGTCCCCACACCATGGAGGCACTGATTGAGAAACAAGAAAAGGTGTGGGAAAAGTGTCTGCAATCATATCAGCGACATCAAGCTCTACAAATCTGTTGCCTCACCTGGCAACAATATCGACAGGGCCACCGATTCTCAACAATCAGCACAAAGAGACTATTTGGAAGCAGCACTGCAGAGCAGAGGATACCCAATGGTTACGTTGCTCACGGGCAGCAGAGTTAGGACAAGAACACATCTAGAGTGAGGATACACTGTATGTTTGTTATTTTTCTTTCTACACACATTCATTGTGAAAGTTCAACTGTTTGTATAGCATTTATTTCATGCTGCCCTCTACCCACCATCCTGATATTTTCCAAAGCCAATTTGTGCAACTTATTCAAAGTACGTCCTCCTAGTGTGTATTATCATATCTTCATAGCATATTTGGCCCAAGCTTATCCACAACTCGGGCAAGAAAACCCATCCATCCTTGCAATCCTCAGAGATCCTAGTATTCGGACTGTATGGGAACAACTATTCATCTTTGCCATGACATATTACATGATGAACGGGGCTTGAACAAACACAACACTAAACAAATAATGCTAATTTTTGCACATTTCAGGTGGGCAACTGATATCTTCAAGCAGCATAAGGATCCAAGCAGCACAGGTAAAATGGAAGGGGTTATTAAAAACATGCTCATCTTGTTTTGTCTCTTGTTTCGAAGTGGTGTTTTTGCATTTCTCTTTTGGCGAATATCCCATGTGGCTAGTGAAACCGCTGTATCCTCTATGAACACTACCGCAACTCCAGCAAGCGGAATGGCCAGGTCAGGTGGACAGGGGAGCACTGTAAGCATGATAAGGAGAGGTAAGCGCAGTGCTGAAACAGACATGGGATGGTGGATCTATATCTCACTGACACTGCTCTCATGTCCAACAATATGTGGTACAACCACATGACCAAAGTAGTTAAAGAAACCACTGGGGAGAGCTGCTATGTCTGTTCACTAATTCCCTGCCATGAGTGCCTCCACAACATTTATAGCAACTGAAATACCAGCAGCAAGAGCACAATGCCGCATGCACCTACCCATGGTTACAACCCAAGGAAGATTTCAATGAAAACAGCAACATTGAGATGGATGTCTCAGACAACGTTCCCCTATGAAGACAGTTACATAAAGACTCTTGACGTGGTGAACAATTACTGGAAGTTAGACCAAGCTATACAGTACATAACTCATGACCCGCAGAAAGGAGAGACAAGGACCACAACACTGAAGAAACTACCCTGCCCGAAGAAAGGGGTGAAAGAAATAGGAGGAGAACCAGGGTGCTGGGAACGACCACAGATGCTGTCGATGACCAATTATACAAAGCAGAAGGATGGTAAGAAGGAGTACTAGGAAGCAAAGCACACACCCTAGTATAAGTACCAGTGAACACAGTGCATGGATGAAATGATAAGTGCCTGAAGGAGTGGGATGCAAGCACTAAATTGCTCACCTGGGTGGACAATGAAGCTAGACCAGTGCCCTTAATACCACTGAAGAAACATTCCGAGGTTGGTGCTAAGGGAAAAATGATGCCTGTAAAGGAATACCGGCATCGATTACCGCTACTGGATATTCTGACCAACCGAACCGCTATTAACGGCATCGTAATTTACGATTCCGTTAATAGCGGTCTGGGCGCGCGCACGGCACCCACCATGCCGGCATTAGCGGCATGCCATAAACTGGAGTAGATCCCAAGTGAAGCGGACATGCAAATAACGGCTTCATGAAGGCGGAAAAAGTGCTTACCGGCATGCCGTAAATACCGGCATCGCCGACCTACCGTAAAATACTCTGAGCAGTGTTCCCAACAGCCACAGGTGCACAGAATCAGCACAGGTGGAGGCAATGGAGTCAGGCCCAGTACAAAAGGAGCACACCCACACACCACACCCCCTCCCACACCAAGATGATTCCAATAGTAGTAGCATTACTGGAGCTGGAGGACTTGCTTGCATTGCCACAACATCAACAACAACAGCCGCCACCACAGAGGAGACGCAGGAGGAGAAGGAGGGTGATACAGGCCCAGCATGCCCCACCAGTGCAGCCACCGTTACCACGCCGGCAGCCCTCAATCCCTCGTATCAGAGCCAGTCCTTTCAACCTAACCCCTGGCCAGATCCACACCCTGTACCATCTGGACCGGGACACCATCACCACCATAGTGGACCTGATACACAATGACATAGTGAGCCTCATTGAAATACGCACCGCCATCCCACCTCTACTGAAGGTAGTGTCTGTGCTCCACTTCCTTGCCACAGGCACCTACCAGCACACAGTGGGGCACATGCATGGCATATCACAACAGTTATTTTCCCGGATTCTGAACCAAGTGCTGGATGCCCTCCTCAAGCATACAAGGGACTACATATCCCTACCACGGACTCCCCAGGAGATATTTGATACAAATGTTGTCTTCTATGCACTGGCAGGCATGTCAAATTGTGTAGGTGCCCTCGACTGCACCCACATGGAGTTGGTGGTCCTGCATGCCATGGAGGCGGTGTACCGCAACCGCAAGCAATACCACTCCATCAATGTGCAGATGGTATGCGACGCCAGCAAGATCATCACACATTGTTGTGCCCAATATCCAGGATCAACTCATGACTCTTTGGTCCTGCAGAACTCCACAATACCACGCTTCATGGAGCGACATGCTGGATGACGTGCCTGGCTGCTTGGTAAGTTGCAGGACTGGCACATGGCATTGAAATGGGGGGAGAGATGCAGACACCACCATGCTGCCAATGTTGATGTGACTGCACGATGTGCACATCACTGAACACTGTGCCCCAAACCATCACAAACCGTACATGACACCCAAATCCCATATGAATGAAGTAAGGTTGACACCTATCACTACATGACTAACAGGAAACCACCCCACATCCCACAACACGTGCACCACACAACAGCGACCCTCACCCTCCTTAACACCATCCTGCACCATGCAGTGCATATGCACCATGTTGCTGTCTCCAGCATCTCACCACACAGGACAAGCATCCCTGGGAGCACATCAAACTGAACCTACTAGGGAATCCACTGTTAGGCACAGACCGGAACACTCACAGGAGTGCTGCATGTCACCCTGGGAATGATCAATGCTGATTGCCCAATATTGCACAGACTACTGTCAAAGCTCCCTCAAAGTAAATCTCACAGGTCACAACACCTCACTAATTTGAAACTAACACAGCTATATGCATACACGATGCATGTGCAACAAGACGTCAGTGCACACCATGTATCATCTTGAAGATGCAACCCACAACATTAGTCCATGGCACAGGACACATTGAGGGACTGAAAATGGCGTCAATGCATCCAGGGACATGTGCAGTTGGGCAATGTTAACCTGCAGGCATGTGTGACTAGTACAGCTGTCCATCATGATTCGCCTAACTTTTACCTTCATTTCCCTCTCATGCAGGTGATAGTGGCTATCCCTTGAAGCCGTGGCTCCCAACCCCCATCCAAATCCCACAGAACAGGCACGAGGAGGACTACAATCGTTCACGTACCCGTGTGGTCATCGAGGTGACCTTTGGACTGTAGAAGGCACGATTTTGCTGCCTCAGCCGGTCGGGTGGGGCACTCCTCTACAGGCATGAGAAGGTGGCCAAGATCATCGTGGCATGTGTAATGATGCACAATATGTGCATCTGCCGGAACGTGCCCCTGCCCCCTGACATTGAACTGCTACCACCTGATGATGATGAGGGGGAAGAAGAAGATGTGGCAGGACATCATCACGGTGCAGATGCACAGGAGGGATATGCTGTGCGCCAGTCAGTGATTGCACAATATTTCTGACACACATGTCAGCAGAGGGTGACATGATGGTTGTAGAGAGGGCACTGGGTGTGTGGGTACATGTACACTATGCACTGTAAATGATTAAATGACACATGCGCAATGATGAATGTCCACTCAGGTCTTCTTTTTCACACAACCGATGTATTGAATGTAACAATATAAACGTAAGTGACAAAACCCTCCACCACCCCCACCCCTCTCCCCCCACAACTCCCCCACACACCCTCACCCCCTTCCCCATCCCCTCACAACTCCCCCACACACCCTCCCCCTGCCCCCACCAACTCCCCCACAAAAGTCCCATTGAGTCCCCGAACCCTACACAAGGCTGCCATAACTATCACTCGGCACTCCCTGACCCAGGGGGCGGCATGGCTTGTCGGCACTGTGCACGGGCCAACCTGCGCAGCGGGCTCTTTTGAGTGGAACTACAGGACGACGGTGTCGCCACCTGCTGAGGTTGTGTGGCGAGATGCCCTGCCTCCATGGCATCTGCAATGCGCCCTAGCACCTGCCTTAGGGCAGAGACCTCCTCGCAGAGACGGCTGGTGTTGTCTGTGAAGGATCTCGCCATGGAGGCAGTGCTGTCCGTAATGGACCAGCCCAGTGCAGCTAACTCTGTACGCCACTACTCCCTGGCCTGACGGTTGTCCTGTACAATCTCACGAATGAGTGCAGTGAGCAGGTCAGCCCGCTGCGGCCCTGCGAGGGCACCTGTGGATGTGCTGGGAACCTGGCTGTCATGCCCAGCCTGCTCAACCTCCCCAACACTGAAAACTGGACTGAGATGTCCCTGGGTGTGGTCATGGCCAGACTTCTTTGGGGTGGTGGTGTTCACGGTATCGATAGATGATACTTGGGGGGATGCAAGTTGGGTTGAGGTATGGACCACATCCATTATATCGTCCTCCATGGTGCCCTAGATGTCCTCCTGGGTGCCATCCACAGACAGAGGTGCCGTGGCTGCCACCTCCCCAGCCAGATTAGACTCCTCAGAATGGGGTGTCTCACATGTGTCTCCAGGCTGACCAGTGGGTGGAGGTGGTGGTGGTGCTGTGCCCTCCACAGGCCTTGGTGGCACAGGTGCAATGTGTACCTGTGGTGGCTTGGTTGCTGGGACACGGCACCCCCTGGCTTGTCCCCTGGAGGTTGACGGCCGGTTGCTGTCCTCCAGGGACCTCTTCCGGGGTGTGGCCTGTGCAGGGGTAGCGTCCTGCCCATCGCTGTCATGGTCACTGCCTGTTGGGGTGGAAGAGAGGGACGGCATGAGTGATGTTTTGATAGGCATCATGCATACATTGGGACAATTGCTCATCCACACAATTGGGGGTAATAGGCATTTGTGTTTGGAAGGGCACGCCATTTGATACATGGGTGGTAAATGCAGGCATATGTCGGCTGCACTCATGTTGGCCAGGAACAATGCTGTCTGACATGCATACTATTTTGTTCATGCACGCTGTGTGCCTCGTGGAATTTCCTACTTTGTGTGCTATGTGTCATGTACGATATTGCCTTGCACCAGCCTTCACCATGTGTCTGTGATGCTTCGGCCTACTTTACCGGGAGTGTGTGTGTGTGGGCGACCATGGCGTGACTCTTCGGACTGACATTGGGGTTCACTTTCATCATATGTGGCATAGCAGTGTTTACTTTGGACACTCACCTCCATCGCACGATGTTGTGGCGCAACTCACTCCTTCTCGCCTACTCCTTCGATGGATTCCATCCCAATTATGCCTGCGCATATTTCCTCCCACGGGGTGAGCTTTATAGGGGAACTAAGTCCTCCTTCTGTTCCCATGGCTGTGCTGCGATTGACGGATAGTATGTTGCGCACCCTTAGGCGCAGGTCGTCCCATCGCTTACGGCAGTCTTTCACTGTGCGTGGTGTGTTGCCCACAGCACTAACCTTCTGGGCAACAAGTGCCCAGATCTCTTTTTTCCGTTGCACTGCCTCTCTCCTCATGTTGCTGGAGAAGACTGTGCCTGCATGCTCGTGCAATGTGTCCACGAGCATCTGGCGCTCGTCCTCATTAAATTGTTCCTTTCTCAGGTGGGCAGCTCCCTTCTTCAGGGCCTTATGCATTCTGGTCTTGTAGGAGGAAGTTTTCTGACGATCAGCAGTGTCCCAGGGATCCTGTGTGCTGAGGATGGCAATGGATTCTGTTTTTAAAGATGGCCGCCGTGCTCCTTCCCGTTCCTGTACTATGACGCTATTTCCGGTTCCGCTTATTAGCGGTGACCGTAAATAGCGGTGACCGCTAATTACAGTCACAGGTATTTACAGTCACCGCTAATGGCGCATTTGTCTACGTCGGTAGTGTTAGCTGCGCTACGCTTGAAGCCGGTAAGGGCTTTTTGGGGCCCTTTCGCGGCATGGTGCTAGATACCTTACCGGCATGGTTTAAAGCTTGCACCCACAAAGTCGTAATAGTCCTCTATTAGCGGACTGTTGCGAGCAGGTACACGCTATTTGCGCCATGCCGGTAAGGGAGGTTACTTACCTCCAAACTCGCAATGACCCCCATTGTGTTAGAAGAATGAAGGTGCAGTAAAGGTTAGAGATAACACTGAGCGTAGAAACATAGAAAAGCATCCAGTGATGAAGGTTGGCACAGCAGTATTAATGGAACACTATTGGGCGTGTGGTTCCAAGGCATACGAGAAGCTGCCACCTAACTGGGCAGGAGTTTGCTCATTGGTTCACATCAATATGCTAGAGCTGGTAATGCCCCAGAAACAGGGGTTTTGCTAGGTCTGGAAAAGACGTGGGGCTACGCTGTTGTCGGAACTGTCAGGACTGGGGGCTAATTAGCCTTTTGGTTGTAGCTCCTGAGATTCTATCCGGGGCTACAACCAAAAGACCAGGGGCTATATCCCCCTTAGCCCTCCTAGCAACGCCTCTGCCCAGAAAGATGTAAAGATATATGACTTCCCTAAAATGGACGATAACAAAAGAAAGAAGAGGTCTGTGAAGGTAGAAGAAAAGGGAAGAAAGAAATGGTCAGTGGAAGTAAGTAGAGTGAAAAGAGATAACTACTTCTCATCAGAATCAGAAGCATCACTAGACAATGTACCACCTGAACATCGATTATCGCCAATGAGAAGTTTCAGCATATTAAAATGTTGCTGGGCATCCAACACAAATTCTCCTGTGCTTATTACCCAAAACCGAACAGGGCGTGTGAACGCCTCAATGGCCTGCTTGAAGAAGCCATATCCAAAACCAAGAAGAGCCTCACCAAAAACGGGATGCTTTGCTTGCCTTAAACCCTGTTTACATTGCGCAACAAGCCCGGCTCCGACCACCATTTAACCCCACACGAGGTGGTGACAGGACGGCACATGCAACTTCCCCCGGCTCCTCCTACTAGGGCAGTGAAGGACACAGAGAGTGCAGCAAATGTATTGGGCTAGGAAATTTATGAATATGTGACTTCCTTGATTGCTAGTGCCTCTTTTATCTCTCGCCAGATACGATGACACCAGGGGACCCCTGAAGTCCGCAAGGAAAGTGACAGTGTCAACAACCCAGAGGACTTACTTAAGTAACCACCTGTATATCATGTAGATACAGTTCTCCTTTGCAATTTTTCCAGACGTTGGGATGCACCCAGTTTCACGTGTCGCCACACTATGGAGGTGGTGACTGAGAGAGCAATAAAAGGTGTGGGGAAAAGTGTCTGGAATCATATGAGCGACATCAAGCCCTACAAAGCTGTGGCCTCACCTGGCAACAATATCAACAGGGCCAACGATTCTCAACAATCAGAGCAAAGAAACAATTTGGAAGCAGCCCTGCCGAGCAGAGGTCACCCAATGTTTACTCTCTCACAGGCAGCAAGGTTAGGGCAAGGACTTCCTACACATCCAGAGTCAGGGTAGACTGTTTGTTATTTTTCTTTCTAAACAAATTTGTTGTGGAAGCGCGACTGTTTGTATTGCATTTTTTCCATGCTGCCCTCTGACCACCATCCTGATATTTGCCAAAGCCAATTTGTCCAAGTTATTTGAAGGTCGAACCGATTCCAAGCACGTCCTCCTAGTGTGTATTATCACGTCTTCATAGCATATTTGGCACAAGCTTATCCACAACTCGAGCAAGGAAACCCATCCATCCTTGCAATCCTCAGAGACCCTAGTCTTCGTACTGTATGGGAACAACTATTCATCTTTGCCATGAAAGATTACATGATTACCAGGGCTTAAACTAACACAACACTAAACAAATTAAGCTCACTTTTGCACATTACGGGTGGGCAACTGATAGCTTCAAGCTGCATAAGGATCCAAGCAGCACAGGTAAAATTGAAGGGGTTATTAAAAACATGCTCAACTTGTCTTGTCTCTTATTTCCTAGTGGTGTTTTTGCATTTCCCTTTTGGTGAATATCTCTTGTAGCTAGTGAAACCGCTGTATGCTCAACTAACACTACCCCAACTCCAGCAGGTGGAACAACCATGTCAGGTGGACAGGGGAGCACTGTAAGCATGATAAGGAGAGGTAAGTGCAGTGCTGACACAGACATGGGGGGTGGATCTATAGCTCACTGACACTGCTTGAGTGTCCAATAATATGTGGTACAAACACATGACCAAAGTAGGTAAAGAAACCACTGGGGAGAGCTGCTAATTCTGTTCACTAATCCCCTATGCATTAAGTGCCTCCAGAACGTTTATATCTACTGAAATACCAGCAGCAACTGCACAACGCCTCACATACCTATCCATGGTTACAACTCAAGGAAGATTTCAACGAAAACAGCAACATTGAGATGGATGTCTCAGACAACATTCCCTTATGACAACAGTTGCATAAAGACTCTTGACATGATTAACAATTACTGGCAATTAGACCAAGCTATACAGTACATAACTGATGACCTGCAGAAAGGAGAGGCAAAGACCACAACACTGAAGAAACTACCCTGCCTGAAGAAAGGGGTGACAGAAATAGGAGCAGAACCAGGATGCTGGGAACGACCACAGATGCTGTCTATGACCAAGTATACACAGCAGCAGGATACTAAAAAGGAGTAGTAGGAAGCAAAGCACACACCCTAGTACAAGTGCCAGTGAACACAGTGCAAAGAGAAAATGATAAGTGCCTCTAAGGAGTGGGATGCAAGCACTAAATTGCTCACCTGAGTGGACAATGAAGCTAGTCCAATGACCATAATACCACTGAAAAAAACAACATTGTGTTACAAGAATGAAGGTAGAGCAAAGGTTGGAGATAACACTGAGTGTAGATACACAGAAAAGCATCAAGCAATGAATTTCAGCATAGCAGTATTAATAGACCACTATTGGGCATGTGGGTCCAAGGCATATAAGAAGCTCCCACCAACTGGGGAGGAGTTTGCTCAATGGTTCACATCAATATGCCAGCACTGGTAGTTCCCCAGAAAGAAGTAAAGATAGATGACTTCCCTAAAATGGACGATAACAAAATGAAGAAGAGGTCAGTGAAGGTAGAAGAAAAGGGTAGAAAGAAACGGTCAGTGGAAGTGAGTAGAGTGAAGAGATAACTACTTCTCATCAGAAGCACCACTAGACAATGTGCCACCTGAACATCGATTATTCAGCAGGACAGAGATGTAATTCGTGTCAGTGGTTCCAGCTGTCTAGACATACACAAATGCTAAATGGTTGCAGATAACCAGATGGGAGCTGATGCAGATGATAAACTCTACAGTAAATGGCTTCAATGCGATAAAAGAAGAGCTCCGAGCAGAAACACTAATGGCACTACAGAACAGATATGTTCTAGACAGCTATGGAAGGATGAGTTTGCACCACAATTGGGAGTTCCTGTTGCACATGTGTGCCTGCAAATGACGGAGAGAATAGCACACTGACAGAACCAGTGACAAGATTATCGAAGATGCATGCCAAGATGGAGGAAGCAGCCAATGGGACAGGAAATGACCAGAGTTGGTTGTCGTACTTATGGTCCTGGATGCCGTCATGGCTGGCAGACGGACTGAAAGCATTACTAGGAGCACTAATATTAGTATGAGTGTTAATGAGTGTGGTGAAGATCTGCATTACAACATTCCGCAAAACTACTGAGAAGACAATAAGGATGAAGGTGATGGTGGATGTGAACATGGGAGAAGAAAAAGACAAGATAATAGAAGAAATAAATAGCCTCAGAGCCAGGATACAGGAATGCACGATGTTCCTGACAAAGCTCAAAAAATTCAACAACCCATTCAACAATAACAGATACTTGGGGAAATGGGTATGGTGCAACTCAGAAGGTGAATGTATCTTTTGATGATCATGCACATTTCTATGGACATCTCAGAGGGGTAACAAAGCTATGGCTACCCAAAGCAAAGGTGACAAAGTATGGAGGATTGGTCGCCAGGTTGACCAGAGGGGGACCAGAGAAGGTCCCAGGAATGCCCCGCTCATCCCCATGAACATGACGGCCTGAAGAGTCAAGAACGCTCAAAGTCACTCATTATTCAGACAACCCCCAAGTGAACCACTTACTGACACGTATGCAGAGAGATATTCTCTCAAACAGCCATTCCAACCTTATCCAGTGAATGTCTTTATGAATACAGGTGGCTTAACAGTGATTATGGATCCAAACACCATAATGGACAGCATTGACTAAGTGTTGAGAAACCACTGTGCTGATGTCACTAGTGACACCACAGCATAGCTGTGCTAGACATAAAGTACACTTGCAACCATACACAGCTTTACACGAAGACATGCTTGTTTACACGAAGAACATGGTTACACAGTTCTGAAGATAGAGGACAGATACATATATTTATTTATTTTATTTATTTATTTTGTACATGTGAAAAGTGCCCAAGGGCATCAGGGCACTGTTTCAACCGGTTACACTGAACTGAGTACACAATTAGGCATTCTGGTGGTTTTGTTTAGGCAAAAAGCCAGGGTTTTAGTGCCTTACGGAAAGGCCAATAAGAAGACTCTGCTCTCAGTTCATGCAGCAAGGAATTCCAATGTTTAGCTGTGATTGAGGGGAAGCTGGAGCCTGCTCCTCTTGCCCTTTTTGTCTTCGGTGTTTTTAGGTGGTTCGCATAGATTGTCCTTACTGGTCTGGTGGTTGTAGAGATCTTTCAATCTTCTGACATAGGTATTGTGGGGGAGGGTGTTGGACAGGCATTTGTAGTAGTTAACCAATGGACTTTTTTCCTGGTTTCTGAGATATGGGGCCTCATTACACGGATGGCGGTAAGGATTTACCGGTACCGGTAAAATACCGGTACCGGTAAATCCTTACCGCCTTACTACGAGGTCCCTTTGCGGGTTGGGGGATTTAACGCCTGCTTTTTGTAGGCGTTAAAAACCAACCCGCAAAGGGACCCAGGGAGCTAATTACGGTACCGATATTTGCGGTACCGTAATTAGCGCCTTCCCCATTCCCATTGAGCCCTATGGGGCATAGATGGGAATGGGGAAGGGCAATGGTGGAAGGGGGAATTACCGCCCCACCAACCTTGAAATGGGGTGGTAATTCCCCTTTCCGCCAAGGCGGTGCCGGTATTTTACCCGCATGAACCATGGCGCTAATAGCACCATGGTTCTCCGCCATCCGTGTAATGAGGCCCATGGTCTCTTTTGGAGATATTCAAGACTGTTCTAAGTGCATTGTTTTGGATGACTTGGAGTTTATTCACATTGTGTTGAGACGCGTTCCGGGGAGCAGGAAATTGCAGTAGTCGAGTGTTGCTCTGATGATCGCTCTAGCAATGGTTAAGCAGCTATCTGGGGAGAGGAAATGTCTGGCAGCGTTGATAAGTTTTGTTGTGAATGCGGGCGAGGAAGAGATTGCACTTACTTGCTTGGTGAAGGAGAGAGTAGAGTCAAAGTGTAGCCCGAGTGTCTTCACTGAAGAGGAGATTGGTATCCGTAGACAGTCGATGAGGAAGGAGGTAAATTCCGCTCTGAGCTTGTCCAGTAATGTAGGGGTGCCCACTAGCAGAATCTCTGTTTTCTCATCATTCAGACAAAGGTGGTTGTTTGCCAACCAGGTTTGGATGGTGGAATAGATTTTGTTGATGGTAAGGGAGTTGGTAGAGTAGGATCCGGATAGAGGGAGGAGGATTTGGATGTCCTCAGCATAGTTAGTGTAGGAGACACACAAGGAGTCTAGGAGGTCAAAAAGGGGCTTGATAAAGATATTGTATAAGGAAGGGGAGACACAGGAGCCTTGTCGGACCATGCAGGGTATTTGGATATGGGGGGCACTGTCTGTGTCTGAGAAGACTCTCGTGGTTCTGCTGGTAAGGAAGGAGTTGATCCATAAGGTGTCTTCCGGTGAGAAGTTGGCTGAAGTAGTAAAATGGTGGTAGAGGGTATCATGGTCTACCAGGTCATAGCTAGCTGATAGGTCAAGAAGGAGGATGATAGCTGGTTTTCATCTTTGAAGGAGCCCAGTTGCATTTTTTAATCAAGGAGGACCGATTCTGTGCCATGTCCTGGGCGGTAGCCTGATTGACGAGTTCCTAGGATGTGGTGTGATTCAAGCTAGGTTTTAATTTGTAAGTATGCTGCTCTGTCTAAGATATTTAGGAGAAATGGTACTGTGGTAATTGGACGATAGTTGTTTGGGGAGAGATGGCCAAGAGAGGGTTTCCTAAGCAATGGGAGTAGCCAGGCTTCGTTTAGGCTTTTGGGGACTAGGCTTGCGGTGAATGACATTAATGAAACTGGTTACGAAGGGGACTAAGGTATCTGCACAGTGTTTTATGAACATGGCTGGGCATGCATCCCCTTTACACCTCAAGGGTTTAAGGGTATTGAGTATCCTAGCTGTTTCCTTCTCAGTCACTTTTCTGAAATTGAATGTAGGAGTGGTTTAATTGGGCTTTAACGGAGTATGCTGGTGGTTAGGGGTCATACCTGCTTGTGTCTTGGCAATTTTGAATTGGAGGGATGTTATTTTGTTGCGCATCACATCCTGGATACTGTTACACCAAGTTTGATCCTTGATGAGGGTGTTGGGCAAGGCATAAGAGGTCTCCAATTCTTGAAGTATTTTGAACAGCTCATGTGAAATGTAATTGGCCTTAGACATCCATAGGTTGTAATCTGAGGCTTGAGTCGCAATAATGGCAAACTTGTATTCATTGGCTAAGCTAGTAAAGATGACTTTAGTGGTATTAGAGGGTTTTTTCTTCCAGGAGCTTTCTGCTGATCTTTTTCTAGAACGTAGGCCGTGAAGGTCTGACGAGAACCAGGAGTTGATGTGACTTGATGGTTTTGCTCTTCTCGGAAGGAGGGGGCCACTGTGTTAACTGCACTAGTGAGGGTGTTGGTATGGAGGTTGGCCAGGAGTTCTGGTCTGATGAATCTGTGTGAGTTAAGACAAGAGGGGAGATGAGAGGTGTGATGGAGTCTTTGGTGATGTTTCTGAAACTGCATGCTACAACAGGTGGTAAACTCTTAGTATTGGGTGATGAGTATTTCAGTACCGGGAGAGAGAAGCATGTGACATGATGGTCTGACCATGGGCAAGAGAAGTTGGATGTGATGGATATTTGGCTGTTGAGGTCTGATATCCAGTCCAGGTTTCTCCCTTTGATATGGGTATGTTCGCAGACTCTGTGGGTGAAGTCTAGATCACTGAGATCCTTTGCAAGTGTGGCTGCAGTTGTGTCAATGGGGTCAAGGCGGCATAGATTAAGGTCTCCTATGAGAATGATTCTAGAGTTGGGTTTGAAGTTAGTTCCTATTGAATGTAAGAGTTCATCTCCGAACGGGAAGGGCGGGTCAGGAGGTCTGTAGATGATGTGTATGGTTATGGCATCTGATGGGGCGGTAAGAGTTTGAGCGAGAGGAGTTCACAGTTGGTTACTGTTGGGGAGCGGGTGATTCAAAATTGGGGTGAGTCTTTGTGAATGATGGCAACGCCTCTGCCCCTAGAGTCGGTTCTGTCTTGCCTTAGTATGGTGAAGCCTTCTGGCAGAGCCAGCAAGAGTGCTGGTCCTGCAGCAGGATGGAGCCACGTTTCTGATATGGCTAGGAAGTCAAGATTCTGGGATGTGATTAGGTCATTGATGTCCAAGGCATGGGCTGGGAGTGATCTGGTATTGATGAGAGCGGCATGGAGTACCTTGGGCTTTGGGGCAGCCACTGTGTTGTTGTTTGTGGCTCCTGTGTTCTGTGAGGTGCCTAAATTGTTGTTCTGAGTTGGGTCTGAGATGGTAATGTTAGACTTAGTGTGGTGATTGTCTATGATGGCAGATTGTGTCAAGGGTATTAGCTTTGTATGTGTAAGCCATGCTTGTGGCTCCTGTTAGCTCATTGGTCCTGGTCTGAGTGTAGGTTGTTTGAGTGGGTCTTTGTGCAGGTGCTAGATTTGTGTGATGGATGGGAGATTTGTTTTGGGTCCTAGTTCTGGTTCTGAGGTGTGCGTTTCTGGTCAAGATGATGGCTGGATGGTCTGTCTGGGAGGAAGCTATGGTTCTCAGGCATAGGCAGGAATTCCTGAGCGCACTGGTGGCTGGGGCGGCTAGGGCAACCTCCGTAATTTGCATATCACAGGGGGGATTTATGTCTGGTGTATGTGTTGGTGGTAGTAGTGGTGTGGGTAATGACGGGTAGAGCTTGAGAGAGGGACGATGGACTTACTTCACACCCTTAGATCACAGCCGGCTCTGCCTTTCAGCTTCAGAGCGAAGGGTGCCTATCAGGCACGCCAGGCCAATCGGATGGCTTGGAGGGACACAGTGGGGTTGTGTTCCTGGTGGTGGCTACTGGTGTGGCCATCTTTGCAGGGTCTCTACTGCCTTCACAGTGTAGGGTGCTAACATGCCCTTGCATATGTGGAAGTCCTGATGTGGGTCCTGATGCAGATCTCGGATGCAGCGTAGCTGCAGAGAGGGACAGTGGCCTTACTTCACGGCCTTGGATCATGGCCGGCTCTGTATACATACTGTCAAAGCTTTTATTATTTGCTCATTAGCCAAAATACAGAGCAAACCTGCAGATGCTTATGACAACTAACCCTATCAAACTACAGCAGTACATAAGGAGCCTGAAAGGACCAAGTACGACTAACCTATAGGAAACATAGCACAATATAAGTGTGTAGAAATCATACTATAAGCCTAATGAAAATCTCATAAGGCCTCAAGGCACAGGTCAGGGGCCGAAAAGAAGCAGAACCAGGCTCCAAAGAGCGGACAGGCAAGAGCTCATAGCCAAGGCCAGAGATAAACAGCACATTCCAACCTTGGGACGACAAAAGAAAACAAATAAATCCTCATAATTGCATATAAGAAGAGCGCAATTTTGTGGTCCTCAACCACGTGATGCAGCTAAGCTAGACAATGGGCCTCATTACAAGGTTGCTGGTCCAGTAACAATGGTACCGGTAAGCTTGCCAGTACCGTTGTTACCGGACCGGCAAACTATGAGTTCTGTTCGCGGGTGCCTTCCGGCCCACCAGGTCTGACCTGGCGGATGTACAGGCACCCGCGAGCAGACACTGCCGGTGCACCGGCACCATTCTGAATGGTGTCAATGCTACCAGCCTCCCCCATTGAGCCCCATCAGGCTCAATGGGAATGGGGAGTAAAAGTTTCCGGCCCCTGGCAATGGGGAAATACAGCGTCCACCAGGGTTGTAATGGCCCTGTATTTCCCCATTGCCAGAGGCCGGAAAAATTCGCAAGTTTGGCAGCAGCCTGCCAGTTTTACCAGCAAGGCTACCATCAGACTCGTAATGAGGTCCAATGGGTATTCACCTGAGGAGGGAATATGAACCATTCTCAGCCGCCCAGACGAGAAGCAACGCACAGCCAAGTTAACAATGTTGCAACGAGAGGAGCACTCTCAAAGGCAAAAGGGGTATTGCTTACAGATACAGTGGGAACACATAGTCATATCACATCACTTTGAAGAGGTGCACAGAGGGCTGAGAACCGAGCTGGGTCCCAGGCCTGAGGAGACCATTCCCAGCTAGTCAGGGGACAGAAACCCAAGTATGGATTTCAGGGGGCAAGGGCCAATGGTATGTCTGCGACCCTGCAACAATGTAATAAATAGTTTCACGGGGAAGGGATTGACAAGCCACCTGACATGGAAGGTCCAATAGAGTAAGACGTAATAGAGTAAGACGTATATAGATGATCTATACTCCCTACCACTCTGAGCACCCTATCAATGCTGGCAATAGGTTGTTGAGGGAGGACTCAGGTGATGAGGTCATTCCGTATCAAAACCAGGTAACACACTTGCTGAGCTGGAGATTCTGGGGAAATGTGATTGTCCTGATTGATCCCGGTTGGTTTTTGTAATAAATGACAGTTTTAACATGCCCTTGGCTGAGTGCTCCATTTATTCGGGGAAAAGGGTTGTTGGGTCCTTGGGAGTTGAATCCCCAGACCTATGGTACACCGTGGCCTCTACAACATGATGTTTCTGGGGACAATATTAAGTGATCTGGGGTACTTCAGTGCCAGTGCAAAAGAGAATGTAACCTGGCATGTTGTGCTTCAGTGGCAATGTAGAGCAGCATGGAGCACATTTATGATAACGTGAAGTGTCATGGGGCAATTCTAGGGACAATGTAATGTGACATAAGGCCCTACTGGGGCTATGTAAAGTAATTTTGTTAATGTTATTTTTGGAGCAAAGTGGCAATTATAAAAGTGATGTAAAGTTGTACATGGAACCTTTCATGGTAAGGAATTCATGCAAGGGACACTTCTAGGAGCAAAGTCAATTCTGGGGCACTTCTAGGAGCAGCGTAAATTCTCAAGAGGATAGCTCAGGGACAATGTGCTCGCCTTGGAAGCAAGAGAGGTTCGAACCTCCGGTCCGCTTTTAGAAACCTCTTGGTAATGTGAGAAAGCAGAGGGTGTCTCACTGACTAGCCCACGAGGATCTGTCATCCAGTTGGCCAAGACACGGCCATCGCTTCTGGGTCCAGTTCCTTAGGGTGGACCAGTACGGGAGGATCACCTGGGTGAGGGGTGCTAGGGGAGTTGAACTGGGACACCTGATGGTAAAACACGGTATCCCTCCTGTCACACCTTCACCCCATCCTACAAGGTAGGATACCTGGGACCCTTCCCCCCCTTTCTTACACGAACACTTTCACACAGACAGCCAGCTCTGGGAGAAAGCAGACTCATACTCGAGCAATGTACATGACATGTCCCACTACTATGGTCAGGCAATTACTTTTGACAACTCACACCTGACTTCCATTAAGCTTCCCCACACAGATAAAAGGCAGAGCACAAGAGCACACTCTGAGCAAGGCAAAACACACAAAGGAGCAGCGTTTTTCAGGCAGCAGCTGAATGAAGGGAAAACAGCGGCAACCCGAGAAGGGAGAGCAATGGAGGGGAGAACCTTGACCTTTCCGGCGAGAAACCATTACTTTCAAGAAACCTTCAGATTAAAAGGTGTAAGGCCAGGAAACCAGACAGAAGAATCCTGCAGTGTGTGTCGGAGATACCTGGGGCCCTCGTGCATGACTAGTCGAGAAAGGGAGGAGCAGCAGCCTCAGTGGTACCGTCCTTGGCTCCAGGATCAAAGCAGCGCAAGAGAAATCAACACAGCCGGTGAGTTGGGGAGACCGATACAAAATCAGTCTGTGTTGAAGCCAAGATTGCAAGCGGCATTATTGTATTAAGAACGTAAGACCAAAGAAGATTAACGCTTGTAATGAAAGACACGAGTAAAGCTCAATTGTCGATGGATGTTTGAACTTTAATATGAATCGGAGAAGGGATGAAACAAAGTAGCATAGTGGTCCGGCACCACGAGTGTGCTCAATCGAAGGTCTCTGAGTAATATACTCAGCCAAGAAGTGACAGAAACGAAAGTAAAAATTTGAAACTTATGAATGAAGTGAATCAAAGTGGTCCTGCAATGGTTTAAGAAAAATCCATTGCACAGTCGAAAGTCTTTGATTTTCTTTATCAAAAGAGGATAAAAAGAGGACAGCAAGGAAAGTGAGATTGCAAGGGGCCCAAGCCCGATCGAGGGAGACCAATTGTGAACTTGTGTTTAAAGGGGTCTGAGCCCGAATGAGGGAGACCTGTGGTGAACAGTAAACCCGAGAACTTGTACATGTGAAAATCCTGATGAGAAAAACTTTGGCACTTGTTTGTTAACCAGGCTTCCTGCAATAAGAGACTTTTATTGGGAAAGAGACTTTGGTGCAGAAACTCCATACCTATGTTTTGAACAGCATCCTCATGGCAGAGAAGCCAGAGTGTGTGTGAAGCTTGAGTGTGACACCTTGCCCCGCGCTGAAAACGTGGAGAAGGGAAGCTAGCTGCTCAACTATCCTGACATATTATTTCTTGAACACTTTTCTTTTGAATACATCGTTCCCACACCATTTGTATTTGGAAGTAAGGATTGGCAATAGGTTTATTAGTAAAGGCCCTTTTATTTTGACACAGACTCCACTAGGACGGCGTTATTATTATTTGATGGTTGTAGCTTGCTCCCATCCTTAGATTTAGGGTTAGATAAGTGTTCAACCAACCCATTGAAGTTCAATAAACACCCTTGAACTGTGATCACGTGTGTCTTCACTGTTTGATACCATGCATTCCTTACAGTATTAAGTGCGTTATGAATAACCAGTTATAACTGTAACATGCCACAAGCCATTCATATGGAAACGTAAATAGACCAGGGGCAATTCCTGGGCCCAACAAAACCAGCATTGTGCACCTTCACTCATAATGTGAAATTGAATGGGCCACTTAAGTAATCAATGTGAAGTGTGTGGACAACGTAAAGTGTCATCCAGCACCCCTAGGGAATTGTAAAGGGCATGGGGAGCATCCGTGACAGTGTAAAGTTGCACGAGGCACACTGGGAGTGAATGTAACGTAGCTAGGGTCAATTACTGGACCCTTTAATAGGGATTCTGAGGTTTTATACTCTTGTGTTGCACTGGGCACCCAACAAATTCTCAAGGCTCGGTTAGGAACAATAGTCCTTTTTAATTTTGGTCTCCGGGACCCTGTTCAGTTGCATCCGCATTCCCGTCTATGTTGACACGTGTTTCGGCCATCAAGGCCTTTCTCAAAACTCGGCTTAATTATTGCTAAACAAAAAGTCTCCTACACATAAATAACATTCTGTATCAAATGCATTCATTATGCATGTGTAACACCATTGAACAAACAGACAGAAAGTACGGGTTGATATCAGGTCGGATTGGTAGGGGGAGAGAAACAGCACTGTACATCGTTAGTTATGCATTTCCTTGCCAAATCACATGTACATTTAGTTAATTGTTTAGTTTATAGATGTTGTGATTGTTGTATTGGTGGCATATATTGATTACGTGTTTGAAATCTTCAAATAAGGTGACATAGACGGGCATACGAGTGCAACTGAACATGGTTCCTGAGCCCCTAATTTAAAAGGCTATTGTTTCTAACCGAGCCTTGAGAATTGTTTGGGGTGCCTGCCACAACACAAGAGTACATAATCTCAGAATTCGTCTGAAGCATAAGGAAACATAAGGAGTGAGTGTACCTTACATACTCTATAGGTACTTTTTTTAAGATTGTGTGATCTATGTCGCAGGGAGATAGTCTGTATACCCATTAACCCTTTTAAAGTGGCATGGGGAACTTCTGGGGAAATATAAAATGGCATGGGGCAATTCATCAAGCAATGTAAAGTGGAATTTGGTGCTTCTTAGGACTAAACTGGTATGTCCATTTTTGGTGAGGATTCCATGTAAGGGGGTAAAATGCTGTCTTTGCCCAGTGTCTCAACCTAAGAGTCTGTCAAGCATGGGCATAGGACATGGGGGGGTCAGGGTGGACAAATCCCCCCCCACAATTGTAAGTGGGGGGAAGTAATGTCATTTACCCCCCCAGAATATGTTTGGTGTGTCATTCACAGATCTGTTTTTGAAGTGGGGAGAGGGGCTGCTTACATAGTAATGGCTGCAATACCCTGGCGGCAATACCCTGGGGGCAGATGGGTGACCATCTGCCCCCAGGGAAGAGGGCAAACAAACATTTCTTAAATGTAGTTTTGGGTGGGGGTGCGGGTGGGGCCACTAGCCACCAGGGATTCTTGCAAGGGGGTGGCCCTCTCCCCCCACCCTAAGTGGATGGGGGCACCTTATGTGGCCCTCCCTGGGGGCAGATTTCTGCCCCTATGAAGCGGTACATTAAATGCCCCCCATCCATTTGGGGTGGGGGTAGAGACCACTGTAAATATTGACAGAACCACCCCCAAGATTGGGACAGTACATTTTGACCCCCCCTGGGGGCAGATGGCCACACACATGTGCCCATTTGCCCCTAGAGAAGGGGGGAAACAAAAAAACATTATAACTTGTTTTGGGTGGGGGTGGGTCGCCCGGTGGGGCCCACTAGACCACCAGGATTTTTTGGTGTTTGAAAGGGGGCCCTCTACCCCCAACCTAAGTGGATGGGGGGCACCTTATGTAGCCCTCCCTGGGGGCAGATTTCAGCCCCTGGGAAGTAGTAAATGAGATGACCCCATCCATTTGGGGTGGGGGGGAGAGCTCACTGCAAATATTTGCAGAGCCACCCCCCAAGCCTGGGGCAGTACGTTTTGCCCCCCCCTCCCGCAGGCTGCAGATGGCCACACATATGTGCCCATCTGCCCCTAAGGAAAGAGCAAAACAAAAAATATATTATAACTTGTCTTGGGTGGGTGTGAGGGGACCAGGGGACACACTAGACCAGGATGTTATATGTTTGAAAAGGGGGGGTGGCCCTCTCCCCACCCTGAGTGGATGGGGCACCTTATGTAGCCCTCCCTGGGGGCAGATTAGTGGTCCGGCACCGCAAGTGTGCTCAATCGAAGGTCTCTGAGTAATATACTCAGCCAAGAAGTGACAGAAACGAAAGTAAAAATTTGAAACTTATGAATGAAGTGAATCAAAGTGGTCCTGCAATGGTTTAAGAAAAATCCATTGCACAGTCGAAAGTTTTTGATTTTCTTTATAAAAAGAGGACAGCAAGGAAAGTGAGATTGCAAGGGGCCCAAGCCCGATCAAGGGAGACCAATTGTGAACTTGTGTTTAAAGGTGTCTGAGCCCGAATGAGGGAGACCTGTGGTGAACAGTAAACCCGAGAACTTGTACATGTGAAAATCCTGATGAGAAAAACTTTGGCACTTGTTTGTTAACCAGGCTTCCTGCAATAAGAGACTTTTATTGGGAAAGAGACTTTGGTGCAGAAGCTCCATACCTATGTTTTGAACTGCATCCTCGTGGCAGAGAAGCCAGAGTGTGTGTGTGAAGCTTGAGTGTGACACCTTGCCCCGCGCTGAAAACGAGGAGAAGGGAAGCTAGCTGCTCAACTATCCTGACATATTATTTCTTGAACACTTTTCTTTTGAATACATCGTTCCCACACCATTTGTATTTGGAAGTAAGGATTGGCAATAGGTTTATTAGTATAGGCCCTTTTATTTTGACACAGACTCCACTAGGACGGCGTTATTATTATTTGATGGTTGTTGCTTGCTCCCATCCTTAGATTTAGGGTTAGATAGGTGTTCAACCAACCCATTGAAGTTCAAGAAACACCCTTGAACTGTGATCACGTGTGTGTCTTCACTGTTTGATACAATGCGTTCCTTACAGTATTAAGTGCGTTATGAATAACCAGTTATAACTGTAACATGCCACAAGCCATTCATATGGAAACGTAAATAGACCAGGGGCAATTCCTGGGCCCAACAAAACCAGCATTGTGCACGTTCACTCATAATGTGAAATTGAATGGGCCACTTCACTAATCAATGTGAAGTGTGTGGACAACGTAAAGTGTCATCCAGCACTCCTCGGGAATTGTAAAGGGCATGGGGAGCATCCGTGTCAGTGTAAAGTTGCACGAGGCACACTGGGAGTGAATGTAACGTAGCTAGGGTCAATTGCTCGGCCCTTTAATGGGGATTCTGAGGTTTTATGCTCTTGTGTTGCACCGGGCATCCAACAAATTCTCAAGGCTCGGTTAGAAACAATAGTCCTTTTTAATTTTGGTCTCCGGGACCCTGTTCAGTTGCATCCGTATTCCCGTCTATGTTGACGCGTGTTTCGGCCATCAAGGCCTTTCTCAAAACTTGGCTTAATTATTGCTAAACAAAAAGTCTCCTACACATAAATAACATTCTGTATCAAATGCATTCATTATGCATGTGTAACACCATTGAACAAACAGACAGAAAGTATGGGTTGATATCAGGTCGGATTGGTAGGGGGAGAGAAACAGCACTGTACATCGTTAGTTATGCATTTCCTTGCCAAATCACATGTACATTTAGTTAATTGTTTAGTTTATAGATGTTGTGATTGTTGTATTGGTGGCATATATTGATTACGTGTTTGAAATCTTCAAATAAGGTGACATAGACGGGCATACGAGTGCAACTGAACATGGTTCCTGAGCCTCTAATTTAAAAGGACTATTGTTTCTAACCGAGCCTTGAGAATTGTTTGGGGTGCCAGGCACAACACAAGAGTACATAACCTCAGAATTTGTCTGAAACATAAGGAAACATAAGGAGTGAGTGTACCTTACATACTCTATAGGTACTTTTTTTAAGATTGTGTGATCTATGTCGCAGGGAGATAGTCTGTATACCCAATAACCCTTTTAAAGTGGCATGGGGAACTTCTGGGGAAATATAGAATTGCATGGGGCAATTCATCAAGCAATGTAAAGTGGAATTTGGTGCTTCTTAGGACTAAACTGGTATGTCCATTTTTGGGGAGGATTCCATGTAAGGGGGTAAAATGCTGTCTTTGCCCAGTGTCTCAACCTAAGAGTCTGCCAGGCATGGGCGGAGGACATAGGAGGCCAGGGGGACAAATCCCCCCTACAATTGTAAGTGGGGGGAAGTAATGTCATTTACCCCCCCAGAATATGTTTGGTGTGTCATTCAGGGATCTGTTTTTGAAGTGGGGAGAGGGGCTGCTTACATAGTAATGGCGGCAATACCATGGGGGCAGATGGGGAAGGGGGCAAACAAACATTTCTTAAATGTAGTTTTGGGTGGGGGTGCGGGTGGGGCCACTAGCCACAAGGGATTCTTGCAAGGGGGTGGCCCTCTCCCCCCACCCTAAGTGGATGGGGGCACCTTATGTGGCCCTCCCTAGGGGCAGATTTCTGCCCCAAGGAAGCAGTACATTAAATGCCCCCCATGCATTTGGGGTGGGGGGAGAGGCCACTGTAAATATTGGCAGAACCACCCCCAAGATTGGGGCAGTATGTTTTGAGCCCCCCTGGGGGCAGATGGCCACACACATGTGCCCATTTGCCCCTAGAGAAGGAGGGAAACAAAAAAAACATTATATCTTGTTTTGGGTGGGGTTGGGGCGCCCGGTGGGGCCCACTAGACCACCAGCATTTTTTGGTGTTTGAAAGGGGGCCCTCTACCCCCAACCTAAGTGGATGGGGGGCACCTTATGTAGCCCTCCCTAGGGGCAGATTTCTGCCCCTAGGAAGTGGTACATGAAATGACCCCATCCATTTAGGGTGAGGGGAGAGGCCACTGCAAATATTTGCAGAGCCAACCCCCAAGCCTGGGGCAGTACGTTTTGCCCCCCGGCGGCAGATGGCCACACATATGTGCCCATCTGCCCCTAAGGAAAGAGCAAAACAAAAAATATATTATAACTTGTTTTGGGTGGGTTTGGGGGGACCAGGGGACCCACTAGACCAGGATGTTTTATGTTTGAAAAGGGGGGGTGGCTCTCTCCCCCCACCCTGAGTGGATGGGGCACCTTATGTAGCCCTCCCTGGGGGCAGATTTCAGCCCCTACGAAGGGTACATGAGATGCCCCCATCCATATGGGGTGGGGGGGAGAGGCCACTGCAAATATTGGCAGGTCCAGCCCCCAAGCCTGGGGCAGTACATTTCCCCCCACACCCCCGGGAGCAGATGGCCACACACATGTGCCCATCTGCCCTGTAGGGTATTTTATATAAACCGGGGGCTTGGCGGTATTTTCTTACCCTCAAAAACAATGGTAATTTGACAATGACTATTCATTGCATTCAGATTGGGTTTGGCTTTATAGTGGAATACATTTTGTTGGTGGTATTTTGGTGAGCATAATTTCTTTGTTTTATTTGTGGCCCCAACATACAAAACCCCCTTCTTTTGTTTAGACTGTCCTTGTGATCTCTAGAGGCCTCTGACTTCTACATTATTCAGAAACACCACATTTTCATATGGAGTGCCACCTATGGCTGTTATCACTGATTTATCTACACCAGTGAGCTATGTTTCCATAAATTATTCACAATAACATGTGGTATTATCACTAATTTATTTACATTAGTGAGACTATGTTTCCATAGAGTATTCACAATAACATGTTGTATTATCACTAATTTATTTACATTAGTGAGACTATGTTTCCATAGGCCTCTCTCTGCTGATTCATATACGCTCAGCAGACTATTGCATTATATTCCACTCAGAAGTCACACACACATACCGTGAGTGGAATCACGCGCACAACTATTTATAATGGCTCATGACATTGCTTCATCTGTATAGGAAACTTGGCACATTAAACATCATTCCCTCTCTTGCAGAGTATTTTTTTTTAGAGGCACCAAATGAAAAACAGAAGCAAGAACACTCTTAGGCAGACGGTGTGTTATCACAATTTCATTTCAAAATTATACATTACCATTCTGGTGAGACAACCCTTTCTGAAATAAACAAATGCAATAATACCATGAATTTCATTTTACATTTTCAACAAGAAAAAGAAAGATTACATCATTTGTCTTGCAACATTATAACGTGGCAGTTAAACACAGGAGAATTCCCTATCGCTACAGTGCCTGCCTAATGGTAGATCATTCGTCCGGCAGTCACAGCAATCTCACTCCATTTGTATATTTACCAGCTATTTGTAGCTCTCCCACACGTGATCTCCCTTGGCTAGCCGCCTTCGATGAATGAGCCCAGGGTTTTCTTTGTGTTTGAAGTTTGAAGTGCACAGCGAGAACACGGAATTCTCAAGCTGGTGCCAAGTGACTAGGAAACCTCAGTCTCTGAAGGTCATCAATGTAACTGGGACGACCCCTCCCTGCAGCCCAGCCAGGTGATCTCACATCAGCTCCAGCCAAGTGACCTCACTGTAGCTCCCCAAAATTTCTTCTCGCCGTAATTCTGTCAGAGCTATTCCAAAAAACCTCTCTTACCTCCCCTAAGTTTACGTAGCACCAATCAAAATTCATAGTATTGCCTCCTCCTTCCTCAACAATAGCTCACTTTTACAGAAAGCAACTGTATCTAACTGATTTCCTGGCATTCAAATTTTGCTTCCTGCAAAGACAGTGAACAGGGCAAAGAAAAATTGCACGTTTAAACAATGAATCTCAGCCTGCCTCATTTTTCACATGGAGAACACATTATAATATTAAGGAGTTAGAATCGTGTTAGTATTTGTTAATTAAGTTAATTAATCAAGTATCTATTATGTCTCCTGCAGGTAAGGCATTTCAAGTGAGAAAAAAAATGGTGTGCTTTTACAAAGGTATTGAGAGAAAAAAAATGGTGTGCTTTTAAAATAGAAAGCCTGTCTTCATATACATGTCCATATGTTACCCTGGCAACACATGGCTTGCAGTACCACATCACAGTAATAATGTGATCTCATGCAGTGGCGCTGCACTCCAAAACACGCTAAATTATACTACATATCCCCTCCTTTTTCTGAGAATTTGGCCATGGTCCAAGCCACAATTGGAAGAAACCCAACTTGCTCTCTTTCTTCTTTTAAAATGTATGCGTATTGGGATATCTTTCTCTCCCCGTTGTATCTACTAACATGAGCAACATCTTCATCTTCACTGACAAAACAATCAACCATCCTCCCATTATTAGCACCAGGACAGCTAAGCCCACTATAGAGCATTTCCCCCAGGTTCCCCAATTAAACCTTTCCACTTCTATTATACCCAAGTTGCTAATTGTGATATTGTTCTTTCTTAGATTCATTTCACCACATGTTTCTCTTTATGATTCAATAAGAACTCCACATCCGCGTCTATTGGAAGTGCATCCCTTTGAGAAAATTCAATATTTTCTACTTGGCTTTCCCAAATGTCATTCGTAACATGAAATAATGTTAAACCTCCAATCGAAACAATTGTGTCCTTCGGAACCTGTAAGTAAAATACATTATATTTCACCTGTTTGACCAGAAATGTTCCATGATTCAAGTGTACTACCGTAAACATACAGGTGCTGACCAAACATTTACCTTTGACCATCTTAACCTGTGCCAATTCTTCACCCCCCTATTGCTAATAATTACTTCACATCCTTCTGATATACTTGGGTCAGATTTCAAACCACAAATAGCGTCTGTAGCATCAGGAATAAACGGTTTACCTGGGCACATATAATTTTGTTCCTTAAATTTCACACAAGTTTCCAAATTTGGTATCAAGTAAACCTCAGGCTCCCATGACTGAAATGCCACCACTTCTGGAGTCTTAATCTTAATAAATGTGTCCTCTTGCCAAAATCCCACATTGTGTACCCACTTAGTTTGATAAATGAGTTCAGGTGTCAGTCTAGAAAAATGGATACCTCTACTTTGTGACCGCAAACGTATTTTGGTGGCCGTGGGCCAACCGTCTCATGCACGATATGACAGAATATAGGTTTTCGAGTTTACCAATGAACAGCCATTTTGATGTAACAAGAATCGCCATTTTGTTTTCTAACCATTGCTCATTGCTTTCTGTTTCTATTGCTTCGCAGTATATTTTCTGCTTACACTGCTCGACTGTAAAATATTGTTGTCTGCATGTAAAAAGGACAAGGCCACAGGGCCGTGAGGATAACAAGAGTTTGTTGAAACGCAACGTAGGCAGCGCCAGGAAGAATGCCCGGCTCCCTCCCGAATGTAGCCTTGAAGCAGAGCTGGAGGGCATTTAATCATTTTGCAGCTGCCAGCCAGTCTCGTTATATGGTAGAATATGTTAGACTAATACAGCAAAAGGCTTGAATTATGCTTTCCTTATGGCCCCCCTTTGCTGAGCTCCGCTAGAGCGTGTCGGCTCCCAGGACACAAATAGCACCTAATAGATAGCAAGGTTTGGAATGCAACTGTTCCCCCCCGTTTGTAGCTCGCTTCCAAGAACAGAAGCGCTGTGTTCTATTCAACAACTGAAAGATGCCTCCGCACTCACAAACTGCAAATTGTTACTAGAATAGATGTTTGAAGGTGCAAACACTGAAAAGAGCAGGGTAACTCTAGCCTCCGGACCAGAGTATTATAATAACATCAAGAAACAGAAAAGATATGTCCAGAGCAAAGTATATTTAGGAAAAATGTATCCAAATTTATTAAAGATGATACAAAAATTGAAAACTGGTGACTAAATCACACAAAGTTATTGTACACTAATCATTTTAACATAACAAAACAGCAGCAACAATATGCCGAAAATCGGCTAAAACTACATCACTCATACTCAACATACCAAGTTCATTCATACACACACAACTCATCATACCGTGGCATACATCCAAAGTACTACAAAACACCAAAAAACATGCTAAAAACCAATGGGGAAGAGGAATTCATAACTAGTCCCCATAATAACACACATTATTGCGGTGTTTGCAAACAATAGAAATAATTCACAAACAATCTATTGTCAGGGTGGATAGAAAAAGCAGATGCAAAGATCACATCCCTGTAGAATTTTTCTCTCGACCGGTTTCGACGTGTAGTAGTGGTTAACTGAACGTCTTCCTCAGGAGGTGGATGTTACCATTCTGCAAAACAAGTACGCAAAAGCGACTATAAGCTACTACATGAAAAAGTCTTTGCCGACTGCCTATAACATACAATTAAAAAGGAGAAACAGGACTGTTAGCTAGCAGCCTGAATTGTTAAAAACAATTTAGGAACCGTGTATACCATAGTGAAAATAAGCATATACGGCCCCCACTACAACAGCTGTGTAAACCAGAGCAAAAGGGTAAGTGACTCCCAAAAGAGACCCGTGCAAGATGAGAGGGAACCTTCAGGACCATGGTGAATCGACAACAAGAATGTGTATATATAATAATATATATCTAGATATCACTGGCAATATCTGTGTCTAAAAAAGGACTAATAGTGGACTAACCTGATGAAAACCTTACTACTGCAACAATCTATGCAGTGTAGTGTGGCCAGTCACACGAAACAATTCAGGACTAAAACATAACCTGAAACAAGAAACAAGACCAGAATGCACTAGGTCAGGTAAATGAAAAACCTAAATTCAAAGTGGAGTGTCTATAACTGAGGCAAAAGTACTAATATCTCACCTGAAGGGCGCCCCATGCAGTTTAAGATGATCCAGCAATACATGTATTTGAAAAATGAAGAGGCAGCGCCACTTAGCCTTAGCCTTCAACGCCGTCTGCAAATCACTGCAAAAATGGCACAAGAGCTCCATTACAATGTTAAATGGCAAGCAGTGACCCACGGCTTACCAGAGTACAAGGGCACTGCATGAAATGCATCTAAAGATCACCAATAGAATGGGAGGCAGCCGACGGACAACCACGCCGTTCTAAGGAATCCAAAAGGTGTTTAAATATAAATATAAAGGCACGAAAAGCCCAATAAATCAGATGGCGCTACGAGCACAATTGAAATAAGAAGGTAGGCTTAAAGGCAAATGGCAGCAGTCTAAGATAAACGGTGCTATGTTTGAATATAAACACACGAAGTGCCAAATAAATCAATTAGAACGGCTCGTACGATTAAAATGTGATAGCGAGCTCAAAGGACAACAAACAGCAGTCTAAAGGGCGGCGCTGCAAAGTTAATTGTGCAGAGGGCTGTAGCTGAAAAGCTATTAACATTGCAGGGAGGCTGGCCACACGCTTACCTGCAAGACGGTTGCTGTATAATGAAATTGTCCAACAAAAAGAGAGACCAGATGGTAATCTCTTAGTTTAAAACTAATTGCAAATTCGAAACGCTACGCATGCGTGTAGGGACCTGCAAGGAGTGACTGGCTGCAGCCAATAGTACACAGAAGCCTTTTTTAAAGGCAAAGCTAAAGACTGACTGCGCATGTCAGCAAGTGCTGCCAGTAAAGACATTCCACAAGCAAAACAAAGCGCAAATAATGCAGCCCAAATTAGAAAAGAATAATAATGAAAGGCGCCGCTGTTGATAGAAAAAATAATAATAAGTAAACACTAAAAATAAATATATATCAGACTAAAAACAGCGTAAATAAATTTTGGGCTGCCGTCACCACACCAAATGAATTCTGGGAGTTGTAGTCCAATATAGGCGTGGTGTACAATCCAATAGTTTACTAGTTGGTTCTAAATATTACAGAACTATGTAACAAGCACCATATCTCTAAGCAATTCTAGAGCTACTATGCAATAACAAAAAGAGTGTTTATAGACCAGAGATAGGCAAGAAAGATGGTAAGAAAGCTTTGGCTAAAAGACGATAATCTAATATAAATGATGTTAAATTGTGTCAATTAGACTAAATAGCTAAACAATCGTAATAGCCATAGAGGGCAAATAGAGAAATGCAGAACAAACTTGCTAACGACTATTGAAGTCCCACGACTCCAATGTGTTCAGGCCTTTGTGGAGTGTTTTTAAATTAAACATCCACATTTGTTCCTTGTAGGACAATTTATTAGCCAGTTGTGTTGTGTTATTGGCAAAACATTTTTCCAAACAAAACCAAATTAAGGAGTCTGGGTTGTGTCCCATTTCTACGCAATGAATCACTAGTGGAGCCGAAAGGTTGCGTGTTCTAATTTTAGACCGGTGCTCATTGATACGTAGATGGACTTCCCTAGAAGTTTTTCCTACGTACAAGAGCTGACACGGGCACTGGATAGCATAAATAACATTCTTACTTTTGCACGTAGTAAATGTACGTAGTGCCCAAGATCTACCATTATAAGAAAAGTCTGTAATTTTTTTAGAAAATTTGCAAGCTGCGCATGAAGTGCATGGATAGTGGCCTTTAACCTGATTCAGGTTAGTATCTCTGACCTGGTTAATGCGTACAGGAAGTCTAGAGGCCCGGGTTAGTTTCTGCCCTAAATTTTTGCTTTTTTTAAAAGCAAATAAAGGTTTCTCTAACTGAAGATCTGTGGAATTCAGGATCCTCCAATTTTTCAAAACAATAGCTTTAATTGTCTCACTGTGTTGGCAAAAAGTGGACACACAAACCAACTGTTCTTTGTCCACAGTTTTGTTTTTAGGTCTTAGAAGGGCATCCCGATTGGTATATCGCGCTCTTTTTCTTGAATGTTTGATAAGTTTACGCGGGTATCCGCGATCTAGCAATCTAGTCTGTAATACGTCCGCATGGGTATTAAATTGTATAAGGTTGGAACAATTGCGGCGTAACCGTAAAAACATCCCATAAGGGAGATTACGTAAAAGACTTTTAGGGTGTTGGCTTAGATGTTTGAAGGTGTCATAGTTGTCGGAGATGTCCATCATCACACCAAGTTCAAAGAAACCCAACAAAAGGGGGGGGGTGTTAAACATGTCATAGCTGATTGTTTGATATGCATTTTGTATATATGTAACTGATGTACGTAATTCACTCTCTTGTGTCCCTCGAGGTCTAGAGATACACGTCGCGGGGCGTGAGACCGAGTTGGCCAACTGAGACTTTTGCTTTGCAATAAACCCTAGTTTTTGGAATAGAACCTCGTGTCTGGCGTATCTATCGTGTGCGGTGACTCGCCTTGTTTCCATAGACTTTAGGGAACCCTAGAGGCCCCTTTCAAGATGGCAACCGAATAGGGACCCTCCCCACTTGTTCCATCGCATAACGTTGTAATTGAGGAAGGCGGAGAACGGCGAGGACGGGACGATCGAGCCGGGATCAAGAGGTGTTCGGGGCACCCTGTAGAAGTGATGAGAGACTCCTTTGCAGATCTGCACACATCTGATCCCTGATCGACGTGACTGGCTAGAGAACAAGGAGGCGAGGGTCCCGAAACGAGGCGGAAGCCAAGAAACGCAGACACGATGTCATTTGGTGCGTCAGTATACAGACGACTTGATCTATCAGGTGAGTCATTCCCCGATTCAAAGTAATCCTGATATTGGTTGAGAGTTGACTTTGCAAAATCAAACGCCCTAGGTAAGATTGATTAACCAGGGTGTAAGAAGATTCAACTCAACACTACAGCTAAGTCAATGCCTAGTCTGGGATACTGAATGGAAACCCTTATTGATATATCTTGATGTCCAGTTCATGAGTTCTGGATGACTACCCCTATATAACACCCCTCTCGTAGAATCGAATTTTTGGCAAAGGAAAGCAAGGAAGCTGCTGTTTTCACACGTGGCTGGATTTTTAACCAAATCGCGAATCGCAGCAAAATTCGCGAATGCGTGAATCACGATTACGGCAAAAGTATAAGTCGGTTCTAGGTTTGCTGAAAAGCTAAGATTCTAAGCTTTCAGAGGAAAGTTAAACCAAGTGTCTAGCCCAAACGGTTCCAAAGATATGAACGATTTTGTAAAGGTCGTTTTTCGAATTTAAAGTAACTCAAATTGACAGGTGACAGCTTTTAAAAATGACAGGTGACAGCTACGCGGCTGCAGAATTAACAAGTGACAGTTAGGAGGCAGTTCTACTTAGATTAAATAGATTGAATTATATCACTGGAAACTAAGAGATTTGGTTTCACACCGTCCTAGCTGTACTCACAATGTATTTGGAAGGTCTAGGTCTCACGGATCGGGTCAAGATGGCTTCGGTTCTGGTTTCGCCCCGGACGGTCTCTGCGCACAGCGTCTGGTCTCTGCTTTGCTGGTCTGGTCTGACACTGCTCCTGGCCCGGCTCCTGGATCTCTGGGTACAGCGTCTGTGCACAGCTCCTGGATCTTTCTGCACAGCTGTTAGGTTTGCTGGATGCTGAGGCCTGCCGAGAAGAGTTCTCAGTTTGTGGGTTTAGGCCCTTGCTTTGAGTTCTGATTCAAGTTCTTTGGAGTTTTAAAGTCTAAGTGTTTGATCTGGTATCTTCTGGATGTTGTGTGGTCCGGCAGAGTGCGTTGCAGCAACTGGATTTGAATGTCTCTACCTGTCCCAGCAGTCTCTTTTTATGTGTTTTGAAAATGGGTGTGTGCCTGGGCCTAGCTAAGCCTGCCCCTCTCTACTTGTCATTGGCCCAATTCTCCCCTCTCCCATGATTGGGGGAAGGAAATGTGAGTCAGAGTGATGCTGTAGGTTTTATGGGTCAGAGGATCCTCCCCTGGTCAGTTTGCCCACAAATCTATATTTGATTCAAATACATATTGCACAGATACACAGTTGTTTAAAATGACATGCACCCATCACATATCACATGAGGTATACTCTGTTCAAACTCTGCTCTTCCTGGGGGCTTGCATTCAGAAATGGCAACATTTTGCACTTTTTAACTGGTTTTGCAATATCGGACATTTACCCAAATTTACACACATGTGCGCAAGGAGTGTGGACAGTAATTGATGAAGTGTCAGATTTTTAACATGCAGACATTTGGAGTGAGACCCTATTTTCCGCTAGCAACCCCCCAGATCATACCACCAGTTCCTAAAACCTCTTAAAATGTGGGCAGAAAAATCACAAGAATTATGGTATCATTTAGATAATTTTGACAAGTCCGCACCATGAGTTATACATCTTTCTTAAAATCATAATCTGGCCAACAGGGGTGTGTCTTCCCAGGTCACATGGTGGAGAAACCAGTCTATCCACTTTCTTTAAGCTCAGCCTGTCCTCAGAGGGGCTGCCCCTCCCCGTTTCTGCCAAGAGAAAGCCACTTTACAACCTCCCCTGTAAACCATCTGCCTGAGTCAAGGAAGGGCTTTGTTCACAAGGAAGCCATTTACGACCACCCTAATAAACCATCTGCCTGGGCCCAGGACAGGCCTTTGTTCAACTCCCTGTAGCTGCTCCACCCCTAATCTAATCAGAGAGGTGACAACTCCTTTTGGCAAGGGGAAGAGTGGCTGAGCAGGTTTTAACTCCTGTGGGGGTAGATGTCAGACATAATTCAGTTTCATTAAGCCAGGTTTCAGCTAAATGTCACTTTTTGTCCCCCAGTTTAAGTCTATTACGATTTTTACATACACATTAAATAATTACTTCCTTCAAGTCATTTCAGAGTATATTTTTACATTGTATCCACCTCTTAGCAAGTCTTTCCTTGGTCTGGTTTTGTTTCATTTGTTCAGTTTTACACACAAGTCTGGTGGTTTTAAAACGCCGGCTTTCTGATAGTGGTGAGTACTGGTAATGCAACCATTTTTGAGATTTAAGAAAATGAATTCCCCACAGTTCTAGGTTGCTTTTGGCAATCAGCATTGCCATTCCCAATGGTTTCAGGCTACTGTGTGGGTAGCCCAACAAGGGGGAAGGTTGAAACATGCCTGGGGTATTGTCCACCTTAGCAGGGTTTTTCCGCTGTGGTAGACAATCTTTGGAAGATGGCCAAATTGTACCACCTGGGGGAACGCCGGCATATGAGATGTATGTGAAGTATGGAGTGGGTGCGATAATATTCTGTGAGACTTGGCATAGGCAAACTAGAAAGCAACAAGACCATCAGTGGCCGATTAATGGTAGTTTTGAGATAGCGAGAATACATAACTTGGAAAGGGTGTTGATAAGAAAGATAGCGCGTCCTGCAGCATTTGAGACTATTAAAGACTGGAGAAGGGAAGCAATGCTCCAATTTAAAAGCAGAGCGAAGCATGCGCGCAGGCATAAATCGAAAGGTGAAGTAGCGGAAGAGAAAGAAGAGGAGAAGTGGACTGGGAGTCTAAGAAGGGCAGGTAGGCGTGACCAGTTGAATATAGAAAAGATATATCCAAAACGAGAATTACACATAGCAGATGAATTGATAGAAAACATATTGACCCATACAAAACAAGGCCCAAGATCAGAAGTGAGGCCAGGCACGTCAGTAGCTATTGCCCAAACCCCGCTCGCAGCCCAAGCTCTCCCTCCGTTAGCTCAGGCCCTCCCACAGCCACAGACCACGCACGTAGCACTTCCTATTAGCCAACCAGGCCCACAACAGACACTCCCTGTTCCCATTGTTCCATCCACACCTCCCGCCTCAGACACAGACTCGGTACCGTCCGTTCCTCCCGGGGTTGAAGTTGAAACCGCGGGGGCAAGAGGCGGGACTGACCAACAGGGATGCACAAGGGTAACTCGCAGTGCGATCAGCAAAGAAAGGAAGGTGGAATTGCAGCAACAGGCAGAGATGTATATAGATGGGAATGATGGGATGGCAGCATTGGCTTCAATGTATGACTTTCGAAGAAGCAACTAAAGAGAGGTAGTGTTGGAATGCATGGGTGAATATTTGGTGGAAAAATGGAAACAGTTAATTGGGAAATTACCACTGCAGCAATTGCTAGATTTGAATGCATTAGCACGCTGTAGGGAGAGGGATGAAGAGGTGAATGAACATGTATATGGACTTTTTGAACTTAAAAATGAATTACATAATGATTATGCCGAAATGTTTGCTACACCTGGGTACAGGAGTAGGGATATCGGGAGACATAGGAAGGAAACTGTAGAGCCGTATATACAACGACGACATTTAATGTCGTCAGTGCAGAGGGTCGACAAATTAAAAGTATGTATACGAGAAGCGTTTAGATGGATGTTGGATCCCAGTATTCCCACAATGGAGATATATGAGATATTTGATGAATATTCCATGCCCATGAAAAGAAAAGCACTACAGTCGATGGCTGAACATTTATTAGATAAAGATACAAGGCCAGCCCACCCGAAATAATGGCAGTATATAGAAGGGCACTAGAGCGAGGGAAAGGAGAAACAGCCCTATCGCTGGATCTGGGAATATTGTTACACCTGAGAGAAGGGGGAGGGACAGTAAGTGGGGCATTTCCTATGAGAGAGGTCCCACCTACCTTTGTGCCCAAAGTAGAGGTTCCCGCAGCGGGCAATGTAGTGGCGCAGGTAACACCAGCCCATTACACCGCCCAATATGTGCGTGTCCCCTTTTCCAGACAGGAGGTGAACAACATAAAGCAGACGATTCCTGATATAAGAAAGAATCCTGCAGGGTTTTACAAGGAAGTAGAGTCCAGCCTGCAATCATCCGTGCTTACCATGGGTGACATAGACCTAATATTCCCGGTGATTCTGCCAGCAGACATATGGAAAGAAATAAGGAAGGTAGATGACGTAACGGCCTTTGGCGCCACATGGGCGGACTTGATAATAGAAGACAGGAATAAAGCGGTTGGAGGAACACCAGGACCGAACCTGGTAGCATTACCAGCACGGATAGTGCAGAAATTAAAAGAAATTGTCCCAGAGAAAAGAATTCAATGGGACAAATTGACTGCATGTGTACAAGGCAAGGATGAGTTAGCTACAGATTATTTTAATAGATTTGAAGAAGTATTCACAGACTTCAGTGGTCAGGATGTGGGCTCGGAAGCGGGAAAGAGGTTATTTGTTGACAAATTTGTGAGGGGGTTAAAACGTCCAATCCAGGAGCTAATAATGACATCAGAGAGTGCATGGCAAGCAAAAACGTTGGGCGAAGTATTACACATGGCCCAATATTATGAGCACAGAGTGACTGCGGGGAAAGAGAAAGAAGAGAGGGATAGGGTAAATCTGAAAACACGGGTACTACTGCAGCAAGTAGTAGGACATAATAGAGGGCGAGGGAATGCACAAGGAAGGAGTAATTCGAATATGCATGGGGGAACAGTGGGACGAAATCAGTGTGCGTATTGTAAGGAGGAAGGACATTGGCGAGCGCAAGGTCCGCATCTGCAGAATAGAAATGGGTCTGGTCAGAGGAGACAGCATAGAGGACACCAAGGAGCGAATGGACCAAATAGGAATAGTATGCAGCAGCATCACAATAACGGAGGTAATCAAAACCAAGGCCAAAACCAAAATGTCCCAAACCAGAGTCAGGGAGAGCAAAACCAACAGTATGGAAATAACCAGAGTGGGGGAAATAGAGGAAAGAGTGGGAACGTTTTCGATACACAGCCAAACACGTATTACAGTAACAGCAATGATTACACATCGGACGATATGTAATTCCCCCAATAGGACAGCCCAGGACAGGGCTCGGAACCAGTGTCTATTCCCGTGAATCAGAGAGGACCCTACGTAGAAATGAGAGTCGGGAATGAGGAACACCGCTTTCTTGTAGATACAGGAGCGCAGAAGTGTTCAATAGACCACCACTTGGTTCCGGATATACCACTGTCAGGGCAAAAGAATGTTTCCGTAGGGTTCGCAGGTACACCAGTCATAAACACAGTGTCCAAACCAGTCCCAGTTACAATAGGACCATTTACTGAACATTGTCCTTTCCTTTTAACAGAAAATTGTGGGGAGAACTTGTTGGGATTAAATTTGTTAAAAAAATTAGGTTCTGTTATACATTGCACGGCAGACGGAGTGTTCCTAACGATTTGGCTACATGATGCCCCTGTGTCAGAATTCATGTCCGAAACTTTACCTGGGGAACTAAGTAAAGTGCCAACCTGTATATGGGCAATGCATGACAATGATGTAGGATGCTTAAAGATAGAGCCAGTAAAGATCATTTTGAAAGAAGGTGTTACCCTACTGCGAATTCCCCAATACAGAATTTCGGCTGAAAGTGAGAAAGGATTGAAGAGTATTGTTACAGATTTGGTGAAACTAGGGGTAATCAAGGAAATTACAGGCAGTACATGCAACAGCCCGATTCTTCCAGTTTATAAAAAAAAGGAGGCAATTAAGTACCATACAGCAGAATATTTTAGTATGGTGGATTTGAAAAACGCGTTCTTCAGCATTCCAGTGGACAAGGACAGCAGATATTTGTTCGCGTTCACATTAGGAGGACGATCATTTACATTTACGCGGATTCCGCAAGGTTACACGGAAAGCCCAAGTATTTACAGTAGAGCATTAAAAGAACAGCTAGACATGTTAGAATTACCAGTGGGTTGTGTACTCTTGCAATACATAGACGATCTATTGTTAGCTGCAGACACAGAGGAGATTTGTAAAGAAAGCACTGGATTACTACTGTCACACCTAGCGACACATGGCCATAAAGCTAGTTTGAAGAAATGTCAATATAATCGAAAGGAGGTGGCCTATTTAGGCTACCTACTTTCGAAAGAAGGGAGAAGGCTAACGCCAGAACGCATAGAAAGTTTTTCTTGTATGCTTATTCCAAAGACACAAAAAGGAGTCAGAGCCATAATAGGCATGGCTTCATATTGCCGACAATGGATTGGTAATTTTGCGTTAATTGTAAAACCGATGGTGAATTTGACTAGGAAGGATGCGGTTATGCCGTTACAGTGGGATGAGGAATGTCAGAAAGCATTTGATGAATCGAAAACTGCATTATGCTCGGCTCCAGTTTTGGGTACGCCGAATTATGAGAAGATTTTTAGACTGTTTGTGTGTGACAGTGAAGGATGTGCATTGGCGGTTTTGACACAGGAACAAGGTGGAAGAAATAGGCCATGCAGCTATTTTTCTTCTGAGCTGGACCCTGTAGCGCGCGCACTACCACGATGTTTGCGATCTGTCGCGGTGGCTGCTGCGTCAGTGAAACAAACGGAAGGGATGGTATTGGGGCACACTTTAATTTTGATGGTGCCACATGCCATAGACGTTCTATTAAATAGGACACAGACGCAACACCTCACCTCTGCTAGATTGACAAGATATGAGATTATCTTGTTCGCGCCCCATATCCAAATTATGAGGTGTAGCGCTTTGAATCCTGCAGAACTAATGCCACTACCCATAAAAGAAATTGGGGAGGATGAATCACCCCCCCACGATTGCTTAATGGTCACTGAGGAAGAAACCAAGGGGAGAGTTGATTTAAGTGATACCCCACAGAAAGAGCCAGATGGAGAGTTATTTTGTGACGGCTCATGTTTTAAATTACCAGATGGCACGACAACTGCCGCATATGCTATCACTACCCTAGAGAGCATTATAGAAAGCAACAGGATTCCCTACAATTCGGCACAAGCCACAGAGATAATAGGATTAACCAGAGCCTGCGATATTTCTGAAATTTGAATGTGAATATATATACTGATAGCCAGTATGCTTTTGGGGTGGTTCATAACTTTGGTCGACTCTGGGCTGAGAGGGGTTTCTTGACATCGCATGGGGCCAGAATTCAACATGGCCCTTTGATTGTACGATTGCTGTCTGCACTCACGCTTCCAAAACGCCTAGCAATAGTGAAATGCGAGGCACATAGAAAGGTAACATGCAAAGTAGGAGAGAGAAACGCGTTTGCTGACAGAATTGCGAAACAAACTGCCACTGATTTAAATACCAAAATGATGACGGTTCAGACAGAGGAAGTACCCTGTATGATAGAAAATGGAGTTGCCACTGTCAAAGAAATGCAGGCCGAAGCTACGGTCGATGAAATACAGGGGTGGGCAGAGGGCTCTGCGGAGCTAGATCTGGAAGGTTGTTGGATGGACAAGGGAACTAGAAACTGGATGTTGCCAAATTCGTATGTGACTGCAATGGTCACAATTGCCCACAGCCCTACTCACATCTGTGCGAAAAAGATAGTACAGCACCTTTCTACAGTATGGCAGAATGTAAACATAAAAAAGAATGCAGAGTGGTTGGTGCAGAACTGTATCACGTGTTTGCAACACAATGTAGGAAATGGAACAGTGACTCCAATAGGCAGTTTTGGGCCGCCCTCTATGCCATTTGAGGTGATCCATTTTGATTTCATAGAGATGGAGGGATGCCAAAACTTAAAATATGTCTTAGTGGTGATCTGTGCATTCAGTAAGTGGGTGGAGGCATATCCCTTGAAGGACTGCACAGCAATGAGCATGGCAAAAGTAATGCTTAAGGAATACTTTTCCAGATTTGGCTTGCCCCGTGTCCTATGGTCCGATAATGGACCACATTTTGTGGGCGCAGTGGTGTTACAGATATGTGCTGGTCTTCAGATTGATAAGAGATTCCATAGTTCAAGGCATCCGAGTTCTGCCGGTCTTGTGAAGAGGCACAACGGGATTCTTGAATCAAAGATTAGCAAGATTTGTGCGGGAAGCAAGTTGAGTTGGGTGGATGCATTACCAATAGCACTATTATGCATGCGTACGTCTGTACAGGCTAAAACTGGGCTCTCCCCGTACGAGATCGTAATGGGGAGGCCGGCAAATGTATGGTGCGCACCACAGCCAAAACGACTTAGTGAGGTAGAACATCCTATGCTTAGTACTTATTGTGGCCTTTTAATGCAGAGATTGCGTTTTTTGATTCATCAGCAGGTGCAGGAGGCATTACCAGTGAGATACACCGGTCCGGGGCACGCGCTGGAGCCAGGCGACTGGGTGCTGCTAAAGAATTTTGAAAGAAAGTCATTGTTAGCACCCAGATGGCGCGAGCCCTATCAAGTACTCCTGGCAACACAGACGGCAATACGGGTGGATGGAAGGACGTCATGGATCCATGCCACCCATGCCAAGAAGATTCCAACTTCACTGAAAGACTTGACTGACCCTGATGACCGGAAAGAGAAAGTGGTCCCAGGAACGGAAGAAACTGTTGCCAGTAAGCAGCCACCAAATCTGCCAGAACGAGAAGTGAAACTCGAAACAAAGCCTGAGACGATTGCCAAAGAGGGGGAACGGCAAAGAGTGCCCCAACGTTGCCCAGCAGAATCGACATCACTGCTGCCCGATACGAAATCTGCCTTGCAAATACCAGCAGAAACAAATTGTGTACCCCTTTGGCGCCCACCAGCACTTGCAAGCACGCCAAAGAACGGATCTGCATCATTTGCGCGGCGCACACCAGCACCTGCAATAGCGCCACAGGCTGACTTTGACCCTGAATCTGAAAGTGCACCGGCACTGTTCACGGATCACACGATAACAGGAGTAAGGCGATACAACTTACGGCCTCGAAAGGCAAAGTGATCCGCAGTTCTTTTTTGGTGTTTATGTCAACCTCTGGTTCAGCTCATGTATGGAGAAGGAACTAGAGGTGTGGAGGAGAGAAGCGTGAGAATTGTGCAAGTCGGACAATTCAAGACTCGCGGCTCCTCGGTCCGATTATAAAAGCGCATGTGTCAGGAACCAGAGCGGACAAGCTGGGCGCACATGGTACTAAGGCAAAAGATAACTGATCAAGAGTCCTCTGAGCAGTATGAGAAAGGACAAGTGATCTTGCCTAAAAATGAATAAACAAATCCAGGCTATTAAGGACTGGCAGAACTGAACTGTGACAATTCCGTTGAACTTATTTACATCAGAACAAGCGCGATGAAGAGAGATATCCACGACGAACTGTAATAAGAAAGAAGAAGGACGACGAGAAACATGCCGGGACCGGTTCCAGCCTTCTCCTGCACCACCACTGCTGAGAATGAGTCAATTATAAAGACTGTAAACTTAAGAAAAACGCATGGTAAAACGAATTGTATGCCTGCACTGACAATAATAATATGCTTTATGAGCGTGGTAGCACCAATATCGACAGCCCTAATATTATGGTATGTGGAAGTGATACACCCATTAGAAATGTTTTTACCAATAATTAATATATCCACTACTGAAAGCCCGGTTCAGGTGATTACCTACACGCTGCCCCCAATGGAAGAAAGACACAGGGAAGGTTTTGGGAATAATACGCTGTTATTAATCATGAACATGACACATGCTATTCTGAAGAAAACAAATTGCTGGGTATGTGCCCATTTACCACAGCATGCTGGGAAAGGAATAGGGTGGCATGTACAGCCATTACCATTAAGTTGTGCCTGTAGTGTATCTTGCGGTGCAATGTTTTATGGGAAATGGAATGAGAGTAGTACGGGTCAATTAGAATGAATGACTTTGAGGAGATAATAATGAAGCCTGTGGGTTGTTCCATTTTCCATAAAGCACAAGTAATAGCCCCAGAGCCCACAAGGAAAAGTACACGAAAGATAACACGACAAAATAGATGAGATAGATTGTCCCCACCAGAAAAGACATCTGTAATGACGTTTCGTGTAAGAACAGAAGGGGACAAAGATGCAATCCCCCCATCTTACACGGTGAATTATAGCCTAAGAACTGTCCCTTTTTGTCTAAAAAAGAAAGGCTCTTTTTCAGTCGGAACATATACTGAATGCATGAATACAGTGGTATTAAAATGGGAAATAGAACCAGTATATGTAGGTGATCCAGTTTATTTTATATGTGGAGAGAAAGCATATCCTTGGTTGCCCAGAAACTGGGGAGGTACATGTTACCTAGGTCTACTGTTCCCAGGAGTATTCCTCTTGGAAACAGCAGACATGGTCAGACTATCCAGAACTAGAGTCAAAAGGACTGACGAGGGTGTTTTGATAGCAACTGATGTAGCAAAATCATTCATTCCATTCTTAGGGCAGATAGTGAACCCCTATAATATAAGGCAGCTGTCAAGAATTCTAAAAAATACCATAAACACAACATCAGATATACTATTTAACATGACGTTGGAAGAAAGAGGAATCAGGTTAATGACGCTGCAAAATAGAATGGCTCTCCATGTGATCCTGGTTGATCGTGGGGGAATTTGCAAAATAGTGGGATCACCGTGTTGCGTTTATGTCGATGACTATTCCCCTACGATCTTTGAAGCGATAAAGAAAATGCATGTCCTAAGCTCTGAACTGCCTATTGAAGAAGGAGGCTGGGGAATAGGATGTTGGTTTTGGGGAATAATACATTCTTGGGGATGGAAGTTGATTTCAATATTAGTAGTGGTGTTTGGAATATTCCTAACGTGCTGTTGTTGCATACATTGCCTACCAATAGTTTGCGCTGAGGTAACTGAGGGATGTACGGAAGGATGTATGCATATGATGACGAAGAAAAAACAACCTCATGGTCGAGCTGACCAAGACCCAAATGAGATGAAAACCGTAAAAGAGTTGATGGCAATAGATATTGATGAAGACGATGATGTTTACGACAGCATGCAAAATTCAGACATGAGTACTTCAGACTCATCATCACTAGAGGAGGTTTCAATAAATAGATCAGACGTTTGGCATACGGCCAAAGGAGGGTTTGTCAGTCTAGAAAAATGGATACCTCTACTTTGTGACTGCAAACGTATTTTGGTGGCCGTAGGCCAACCATCTCATGCACGATATGACAGAATATAGGTTTTCGAGTTTGCCAATGAACGGCCATTTTGATGTAACAAGAATCGCCATTTTGCTTTCTAACCATTGCTCATTGCTTTCTGTTCCTTTTGCTTTGCAGTATATTTTCTGCTTACACTGCTCGACTGTAAAACATTGTTGTCTGCATGTAAAAAGTACAAAGCCGCAGGGCCGTGAGGATAACAAGAGTTTGTTGAAACACAACGTAGGCAGCGCCAGGAAGAATGCCCGGCTCCCTCCCGAATGTAGCCTTGAAGCAGAGCTGGAGGGCATTTAATCATTTCGCAGCTGCCAGCCAGTCTAGTTATATGGTAGAATGTGTTAGAATAATACAGCAAAAGGCTTGAATTATGCTTTCCTTACGGCTCCCCTTTGCTAAGCCCCGCTAGAGCGTGTCGGCTCCCAGGACACAAATAGCACCTAATAGATAGCAAGGTTTGGAATGCAACTCTTCCCCCCGTATGTAGCTCGTTTCCAAGAACAGAAGCGCTGTGTTCTATTCAACAACTGAAAGATGCCTCCGCACTCACAAATTGCAAATTGTTACTAGAATAGATGTTTGAAGGTGTCATAGTTGTCGGAGATGTCCATCATCACACCAAGTTCAAAGAAACCCAATAAAAGGGGGGTGTTAAACATGTCATAGCTGATTGTTTGATATGCATTTTGTATATATGTAACTGATGTACGTAATTCACTCTCTTACGTCCCTCGAGGTCTAGAGATACACGTCGCGGGGCGTGAGACCGAGTTGGCCAACTGAGACTTTTGCTTTGCAATAAACCCTAGCTTTGGGAATACAACCTCGTGTCTGGCCTATCTATCATGTGTGGTGACTCGCCTTGTTTCCATAGACGTTAGGGACCCCTAGGGGCCCCTTTCAAAGGGGCTACATATGGGATGCATAGTAAAAACCCTATTTCCAACCTTTCCAAGTCCACATATAAGGGCATTGCATTACCCATTTTTAATGCAATTTTTACCTGTACCACATCAATCTCCCTCCTGGTCAACCTTTCTATCATTTGATGAATAATATCCTGTGAGACGAAGTACAATGATATATGTCCTTGAATCAATTGTAAAATTGCAGTTTGAACTTCTCTCATATAATTCGTTAACTGTCTATCAACAGGACTCATTATATTCAAAATCTCACTCAATGTTCTGTCATGCTTAATAATCAATTTAGTTGCTCGTTGAATTACATCCGCTTGTTCATTCAATATGATCGCAGTTTCATTTATGAACCTTACTTGTTCATCTAAACCCCCTCTAATTCCATCTAAAGTTTTTTGTATTATTTCTAGGTCAACACTCAATTGTTGTGCTTTAGTACTCAGCGTCCCTACTGAAATGGCATTGGCTGTCGACATTGTGGTACCTATTATGGCTCCAATTATAGACATTACCAATGAGACTGCAAGCATTACTGCTCCTCCTTTTCCTCTCCTCTTCTCAATGTCTGCTGAATTCACAAATGTTTTCACCAATTGCATCAACATATCTCTTAGCGTCTTCTTTCCTTAGTTCCAGCCACTCTTTAGTCTGCGCAGCTTTAATTCCAGTTTTATTAAAATGTTTTTCCATCAGAGGATCAGGATTCAATGGTATGTAAATGTTCTGGAAAATCATCCTCCTATCACTCATGATGAATCCTGGTGCTTCTTCTACCGCAATACCAGATGCTGGTCCAGGCTCAATGACAACCTGTGCTTTTAAAGTTTTGAAGTTCCCTCCGAATGTCATCATAATTATCCATATTGTTGGCGTCATCATCAATGCTGATTGCTTTGTAGCCTTGGTCTTCGCCCCCTTCCGGGGCTTCTCTGGAATCCGTCCGCGTGGACTCCAGGACTCCATCGTCTCCTGTGTTCTTCGATCCCGTGACCTCCAAGCCAAAATGTGTTAATCAATAGTCTAAATCAAATAGAAAAGAAACAAATTAAGTACATAGCACAATACTAACTTCACCCTTTTGCCAAAAATAAAACATGCTTTGCAAAACATTTCGCCCTTTTCCTCTCGCCTTCTGAAATCAAACACATGTTAGAGAGAAAACAAACATATATAAAACAGCATTCAACATTTAATACATTTTAATTTTATAAAATAACTCCATTAGTTTCAGCCCCCATTTTTTTTAATGTATACCTATATATATATATATGTCACAGTATTTGTTTTCCATCACAATCATCAATCACATCTATTTTTATTTCTCTGTCATTGCCCTATGACTAACCTCATTTATTTATTTTTATGTATTTAAGGGACTCTATCTGTTTCTACACGCTCAAGTCTCCTCACCTCATGTTTGGGATGCCATGGTTTAATTTGATTTACATGAACAAATTGTTCTGTTGCTGTTTCACCTTCAGTTTTAAAAATTTTGTACACTACGGGAGATATCTTATCTATAATTCGAAATGGCCCCTGCCAGGCTGCCAAAAATGTGGAATTCTTCTGTTTACCTTTTCCAAAATGAAATTTATACACCTGATTGCCCACACAATACTCTTTCACTGATGTCTTTTTATCATAATATGACTTTGCACTGTCAGCAGCTCTTTCTAGATTTCGCTGTGCAAATGCAAATGCATGATGTAAATGCTTCCTCAGCTCATCCATGTATTCATGAACTGTAGATGCGCTTACAAGTGTCTGCTCATGTGTTCTGTATAGCAGGTGTTGCGGTAACACCATTTTCCTACCTGTCAAAACCTCATGGGGGCTAATAGCTGTTGCTTTGGCAGGAGTTGATCTGATTGCCATCAAAACCAAAGGTAAATGTAAATCCCAGCTGGAACATGCTTCTGCTACAAATTTCTTTAATATGTCCACAACAGACCTATTACAGCGTTCAACTTTCCCAGAAGAAGCAGCTCGATATGCAATATGTAATTTCCTTTTCACACCCAGTATTTGCCATACCTTACTCATTAGAGCACTTGTGAAATGACTCCCTCTGTCTGATTCTATACAATCTGGTGCAGGAATACACTCAATCCATTTCGACATCAAACACACCACACTCAAAATATAACGGTTCCTCCTGCTCGACCTCTTTACAGGCCCTACATAGTCTATTTGCAAATCTGACCATGGAAGAGTTAAGCCTCTTTTTTTTTTTTTTTTTTTTTTTTTTTTTTTTTTCGGTTTATTACAAACCTTTAAAATAGACAAACAAACATAAACCAAACAGTATCCCGACATCCTCCCTTCAAGAAACCCCTCTCAGGTTCACTATCAATCAGGCAGAGCACTGTCCTCCATCCTCATCAGTCGACAATGCATTCAGGCGAGTTTCAATTATCATTAGAAGGCGAATCAGTGGTAGTATCAGTTTCATGTCCCATCCTTGGAACATATGAGCCCACCAATCGTCAGCACAACGGGAGGGGTAATTCAGGCCCCATGGCCCCAAATGAATTGTCCTTTCAGAACGCAGAGCCGTGCAGAATAACACCAAATGTTTGAGGGTTTCCTTGGCTTTTATACATAGCCTACATCTTAAGTTTGAAATATTATTAGCTTTCCATAACGCCAACCGCTCTTTAGTTTTGAATGCGTTAAGACGCAACATCATAAACACTCTTCGAGCCTGTGGATCCGGAAACAACACAGTATAGCGTTGGGGAGCGTTAACTGGCCATATTTCCAGTGGTACATCCTTCATCATTGACGCTGTGACGCGTTGTGAGCAAGTTTGATCCCAATCCGCACGCCAGATTTTCAATTTGGCAGTCTTCGGGTCATTATGTAACAAGTCCAAACTAATTCCATGATCACTCAGTATCTCTTCACATCTTGAAGACCATAATGACACCATACTATTGTTGGCTGGCGTTGTATCGTGAAAGATGTCAAATTGTGGTATATGTTCGCGTAGGCGAGATTTCCGATACAAGCTCACCAGAGCCCAACAGACCCTAGCGTGTAACGAGATTAGAGACAATTCATATCTCACACAGGATGTCGAAATTCCCCTTGGGAGAGACAGGACCTTAGACCAGAAACAATGCTCCAGGGAAGACCATACGTCGTGACTACAACCCAGAGCGTTTTCAGCACCATATAATAGAACTGGGACTACCTTTTGCTGATAAAATGCTAACACTGGTTTTAGGGAGAATTTCCCAAATTTTGTCTGAATGATGGAAGCTTGACTGGCCAGTTGTTTGCATTTTCTTTTCTTTTCAGTAATCCATGGTCCATCGTTTATAGATGAGTTTATTAACATGCCTAAATATTTTACGCTCTGGGCTGTCTGAATGGCCTCCTGCCCTATGTACCAACTTGGTTTCCTTGATTTCTTTTGGTTTTCATTCTTAAGGTTTTGTAACACCAGAATTTCACATTTTTTTGTGTTTATCACCAAGTGATTAGATTCAACATAGTGGGCCACCGCATTTAATTTCCTCTGGAGACCAACAGGAGTTAGGTCCATAAGAACGAGATCGTCGGCGTATAGTAGCCAGCTTAAGTGGGACTTAGCAACCTTTGGTGGAAAGGATCTTACCGAATCAATTGCTATCCCTATATCAGAGATGAATAGGCTAAATATCGCAGCAGCTAGAGGACAGCCTTGTTTCACCCCTTTATATGTTTTGATTGGGGCTGTTAGATTTCCAGACTGATCCAACCGGATTTTTATGGAGGTATCGGAATGCAATTCTCGAATAGCTGCTATTAAGTCAGCTGGACACCCCCAACTTTGTAGTTTTAACCACAAGAGAGGCCTGTCGATGGTATCGAATGCACATGAGAAGTCGATAAATGCCAAATAGACCTTTGACTTCGATTTTATCGCCTCCATCTTCATCAGATTCAAAAGTAACAAGTTCAGTGAACAGCCCACATGCTTTACAAAACCAGCCTGTCGTTTGTCAACGTGATTAGATGCAATCGCCCAAGCCACAAGTTTTTGTTGCAACATTGTGGCATAAATTTTCCCCAAAGTATCCAGTAAAGCCACTGGCCGATAATTTTTTGGGCAAGATCTGTCCCCCTTCTTAAATATTGGGACAATGACAGCGGTTTTCCAAGATTTAGGAGACATTTGATTCTTGCATATTCTGTCAAATAAAGTTGCGCATATGGAAGCCCAAAGCTCGGGATGATGTTTAATAGTGTAGTTAGAAAGGCCATCCGGACCAGGGGCACGAGAGTTTTTTGCCTTATGAATTATGGACACAATCTCTTCTCTTTCGAACGTTAAAGACCACGGTTTCGCAGTTGACACAAATGAAGTGATACCATGGTCTTCAGCTTTATAGAGGGTTTCAAAGTGATCAATCCACATTACTTCCGAGACCATACATGCCTGTAGTGCCATTTGGGGTGCTTGAAAGTTATTAATAAGTCTCCAAAAGTCACTCGAATTTTTGTTCTTTAATATGGCAAGCATCTGCTCGGCGTCGTTTTGCACTAGAATGTTTTTGTGCATTTTTAGCCAGTTCTTGTATTTTTGCTTCACCGTCTTGATTTCCAATTTACGAGAGACGATATTGAGAGACTTAGCTCTCCTAAGGGCAGCACGCATCCTTCGTTTTTGAATTAAGATTTCGAGATCGAAGTGATGGGCTCGCACCATGTTAGAATTTTTTAAGCCAACCTTTACACTTTTAAATTGTGTCAATAAATGGTCGTATTCTAGATCTGGACTTAGGTGGCAGTACTGGGTCAACACGCCCTTGACTTCTCTCTCTTCCAGTCGTAGGCGAACTCTATTTGACTCGACTCGGAGTTTATGAGCCCATTTTGGTCTTTGGGCAGGACCGTCTAATGCCAATTTCATAATTAACATGTCGTGATCACTGTTTGCTTTGACGCAGATCCTTAGTGATTGAATCCTTGGATGCAAGGCTTCGGACACAAACATGTAATCTATGGTAGATGAAGACTCCCTACGATGCCATGTGGGGCGAGCTGGTATATCCCCACAGGTGCTCCCGTTCAACATTTGAAAGTTACGTAGACCCATTTCGGTCAGCCACGCTTGAGCCACAGGGCCTTGCACTGAGTTTAATTCTTTAAATAGGTCAATATTTAAGTCTCCACAAATAAGGATCTTGGATGAATCTGATGATTCCATAAGGAAATCAATTAGATCAGTTATCTGGTCAATGAAGTCCATTTTTCTTGCCCGTGAATGATGCCAATACAAGTTCAAAATTGTGATCCTCTCTTGCAAACGCTCTTGTTCACCAGATCTCACAATTATAGTCTCCTGAATATAGGGGGAATGATTGATGGAGTTTTTTATGCGCCAACCTGAGTCCCTTCTCACCATCGTTAATAGCCCTGACATAGGGCGGCCATGCATAGCTTTGATGGCAGGATTTATTACGCTCTCAAAGCCTGAAGTAACTGGCAACTCACTTAGCCATGTTTCCTGTAAACACACGATTTGTATATTGTCACTCCAAATTGTATTGAACAAATGTGTAAACCCTCGTGTGTTCCAGGATGCTACGCAGCAGGCCATTGGGGTTGCCGAATCCTGGCATTATTGGATATTTTTTGTGTTTAGGGCCCCTGCCAACCAATGCCATTGGTGGTTTTCAGTTTCAGATGTTCTAGGTTGATGAGTCACTTGAATCAACTCGTCAGAGGTCTCTTTTCTTTTAATTGTGATTCTTATTTTCTCCTGATGATCAGCAGGTTGTGCTCTAGCATCACTTGATGACGTATGAGTTATCCTTAACGGGCCCCGTGAATGGATGTGTTTTTGATCATCGGGGTGCGTCAAAGGAGACGGCCCTTGGAAGGTCATAATCGCTGTCTCTTTTAATGGTATAGATGTCAAAGGTGCAATCGTAGGTGCTTCCTCTGAGTAGCCAGTGGTTCCATTGGGGATTGATCGAGACACGTCAAGCTCAATGGTTTTGTAGACGTCAAAACCCAGTGAAAACAAAGCGACGTTTTCCTCCAAGATTGATGTAATTAGGAAATTCGAGGATAGATGGAGCACCACCTTGTCGTTCGTACCTTCAACCGGAAACTCCACAATTTTGATATCGTTTGAAGATATCGCACGTAAGCTTGGAACAAGGTGAAGTAACCTGAGGACAGTTCCTCGATTCAGAATCAAGTTTTCAGTTGGTTCTAGACTCTCAATTGTCAATTTGTAATTTAGGCCATTGGTCGGCATTGGCTTAGAAACGCCTTCCTTTGCGGTTTGAATACTTCGGCCAGACCCCCATTCTTTCTCCTTTCTTTGGTTGCGTTCCCGTGCCTCTTCCATGGAATTTCCATTTGACGGCCTAAGGGGATCGAGTTCATTGGTGAGGTTATTGCGTGGCCCTGCGATAGACAATGGCCTCCCTGATTGAACAACTTGAGTTTTGGCTAAGCATAATTTTCTCTTCTCGTCCATTGTCAAAAACCGTGGGCTTAATGACAGCAGAGGTGGTAAGGTATTGTTAACACATACCTCTATCAATTCGCAGGATCTTTCATGCGGCCCGTTTTTTTTGGTGGGATTTCTGCAAACAACTTCTCCGATATCTGGCAGTGCTTTTGCAGAGTTATCCGGATCAACAGTGGCCCTCTGCTGTGCAGGTTTCTCCTTACATTGGCTGGATTGCACTTTTTGTAGAGATCCTACCTTATGAGGCAAGTCAGCGTTTGTAGGTATTTCAGCTTCCAGCTCTACATATTCAGGATCGTCATAAGTAGATAGATCCAATAATTCTGCCACGTCAACCGCAGATGACGTAGAAGTCGTTGATTGTGGCTCGGTGACCGGACTTGATTGAACACTTTTTTGTTGAGTATTTACTTGATTTGTAATTGACACTGGAGCAGTTGTAGACTTTACCAAGTCAGTAATGAACGCCTGGCCCATTTTGATGTTTCGCAGGAATTTCCGTGCTCCAGTTGCAACTTTATTGTTTTTTTTTGCCTTTTGATTCTTTTCATTAATGGAGCTCTATGCATTGGTGAAGCAGATTTAAATTGGCCACATACTAGACATCCTCTAGTATATCCTCTAGTATATAATTCCACATCCTGGGACATATGTGGCCAGTAAGCATAATCTTTTAGTATTTCCAATGTTTTTTGTGAACCTCTGTGGCCTGCAGATATTGCATCATGTGCATGGTGTAGCATTAGCCCTCTGAATGAAAGGGGTACCACCCACTGTATCTGTCCTGTTATGGACTCTCTAATCATGAGTCCATCCTGTAGTCTAATTTGTTTTTTATTCTTTAATAGCACCCTCAACTCTTCTTTTCCCATACAATCATTTTCTGTTAAAGGGTTTTGTTCAGGATCTATCAAATGATTATAATAGATTCCCAAAATTCGATCATCCTTTTGTGCCTCAATTAGATCTTGATCTGGTGTATCATAACTCCACTGTACCACTGGCTTATCTATCTCCTTTGGTGCTTTAGAACGTGTTACTGCATCAATTTGTATTTCACCAAGTAAATGTTCAATAGGTAGCAATTCTCCCATCACAGCCCCAATTTTAGCCAGCTGATCTGCCTTATCATTCCCCTCCTTAACCTCTCCTGGAGTTTTTAAATGCCCACAAATTTTCCTCCAGTATATTGTTAAATCATTCTCTGACACCAATTTGTCTATGGCTTGTATCATTTTTCCATGTTTAAGTGGCTTTATGTTATATGTAATCATGCCTCTCGCTTTCCAGCCAGGTTAATATTCCACAAAGCTATTTCGTGCATAGTCAGAATCAGTCACCAGGACAATTTCACTGAATTCATTATCAACTGCAGTAGTAATTGCTTTATAAATGGCTGCCAATTCCGCTACTTGACTGCTCCTAGCTCCAATTCTCATCCCTATACTGGGGACGCCTTCACATTTAAACCAGACATTTCCTATTCCTGAAACGAATTGTTTATTACTGTCATTTTCAATGTGAAAAGCACAACCATCAACATATACAGTTGGCAAATCCTTGCATGTCTTTTCATCAAAAGCTTTGTGTGGTGATTGCCCAAAATCCTGTAAACTAGATTCCACTTCTACTTCATTTGACACATGTTCAGCTGCACAGTCATGCAGATCTGCCAAACTTTGAGCAACTGGGCTTTTTTTATTTTGGCCATATCTCACTTCTACAGGAAAACCTTGTAATGCTAGCGTCCATGAAGTGATTCTGGACTGTGCTAGGTTACCTGACCTGATTCTTTTACTCTCTAAAAACTGCAATGGTTAATGATTGGTCTCAATAACTACCTTTTCTCCCTGAACAATGGGGCGGAAATGCTGTAGGGCCCACACAGTGGTCAAAAGGGCCTTTTCACATTCACTGAATTTAATTTCAACTTGGGAAAACGCCTTACTTGCATAGGCAATGGTTTTGTGATTCAAATCATGTTTTTGTGATAGCATTGCTGACATACACTGTTCAGAGAAACCTATTTCTATAACGAAATCCCTTTCCTTTATGGGGTATGCTAACCATGGTACCTTTACAAGACATTCTTTTAATTTAGCCACTGCCTCAGACTGCTCTTTTTCCCATTTCCAGGGTGTATTTAGCTTTAACAGCTTAGTTAATGGTTGAGTAATTTCAGCATAATTTTCAATGAACTTCCTGTTATAGCCCGTCATTCCTAATAAACTTTTTACCTCTTTCACATTTTTAGGGTCTTTTAGTTTTTGTATAGCCTCCACTTTCTTCTTTTGTGGGTTTAATCCATGTTCAGTCACTTCATGGCCTAGAAAATTCACCTTTTTCTTGCACCATTGTGCCTTTTGTAAAGATACTTTGGCGCCTGCTTTCTGCAATTGGCCAAGAATATGTCTTATTTCATCAAAATGGTTTTTCAAGCTTTCATTTTTTATCAGTACATCATCCACATAAACTATGGTACCTCTTTCCTCTGCATCAGGCATGGCCTTTCTCAAAAATATTCCAAATTCTCTCCCACTATTGACATACCCAAATGGAACTCTAACCCACGCGTATTGCGTCTTATCAAATGAAAATGAAAATAAATGCTGAATCTCCTCTGCCAATGGCACGCACCAATATCCAGAGGTGAGATCTAACGTGGTAAACACTTTTGAACCATGTACCTGAGCTAGGCCCTGATCAATGAATGGCAGTGGCCATCTGGATACTGGCACTCTTTTATTTAACTCCCTCAAATCTGCACATAGCCGCCATTGACCATTTGGCTTCAACACACCTAAAATAGGTGTGTTGGATGTGCTATGAATGGGCCTGATGATTCCCAGAGACTCCAAATTTTTAATAATCTCTGCCAATGACTCTAAACATGCCAGTGGTAATCTATACTGGTGCACAAATACTGGGCTTCTGCTACACCCTTCCGGTAGCATGGCCACATGTAAATCAGTTAGACCGCAATCATAAGCATCTTTTGCAAATACATCTTTAAACTCCATAAATATCTTCCTCAGTTCATTTCTATCCTCTTCGCTGTCACATGCATCCACTGATAAAATCTGCTCCTCTACCATTTTGGAGAATTCTGGAAAATGTTCTGGAAGGGGAATCTCGGCGCTTTCCTCTAACTGTGTGGCTGTGTCTCTCTGTAAAGCTGCCACTTTTAAATGTTTTGGCATATCAGCTTCCATTTCAATGGGCTGATTTTCTATTTCATTTTCATTTAAGTTAAATGTTATGCAATCCTCTTGATGACAGTACACTGTCTCACTTGAATCATAAGGGTACACAGAATGAATTTTAAATATTCCTTTGGGCTGAGAATTCAGGTGTTCTGGCAACTCACCCTTGGCATCTACATACTTTTCAGGTATATTTCCAATCACCATGTTATTCAGATCTGCAGTATAATGTGATTTTTGTATGGCCATTCCTAATGAGGAGTTTTCCTCTAAATGAATATCTTGGCAACTTTTATTATTCACCATGTGGAAATCGATATAATATTGTGACCCCAATCGCATTGTTTAAATGTATGTTGGCCTACGCCAAGCTGTCTAAAGAATACTATGTACATAGGTTCCGCGGCAAGGTCTTGACCTTAATGTATCGTGTAAGCCGCCATCTTGGATCTAGCCGCCATTTTAGGTACTCTTGCAGTGTGGAAGTCACCCTGAATCACAAAATGGAGGCCGAATGACATTTCGAGTAAGACTTCGGCGATGGTGACCTCCGCACACGTGAATGAATAAAATGTCCGCAGGCTACTTGTTAGGGTCATGAACTAAGACCCTGTCCTCTCTTTAACCTATGTGTAAATATGTAACCGTATCAGCGGAACTGATCTAATCTATGGAAATTGTGTGTTCGACCTGGCTACGAACCCTAGCCATGGTTCCAGAAATGGTTAACTTGTAAGAGGGCTGGCCAATGCAGTACAAAATGTATAAAAACCCAAGCATCCCGATGATCGGTCTCTCCCACTTTCAGTGCGAACCTAACGTTGAAGGTTCGCGTGTTAGTCAGAGGGCCGAATAGCTATTCGCGTGTCAATTGACTTTGGTAACTTTGTAACTTTGAAATAAAGCGCTTTGTATGTCCTTTGTAACCTGTGTTGGTGTGTTTCCTTTTGGGCTTCCCGGCCTCATATCAATTTCTCTGTTTCCACAGTTGGCGCCCGAATAGGGACCCTCAAGATTGATGCCGGATCATCGAAGGTTGACGCAGACTATCGAATCGGGATCGGACGGTGTGATTCTGCGGGCCCGACCGATCGAGACGCGATACCTCGGCAGCGCTGCACGATCCGATCCTTGGGCGATAGTCGTGCGGTCTGACACGGCATCTTGACGAGGGTCCAATTCCGAGGCGGGCAGATTTGCCGAAACCACCGAACGCAGGTAAAATTCGTTAGTAGAAGTCCTTTGTAAACCGTACGGTCCTCCTTAGGTTTGGTCAGGTGTAGTCGTGACCCGGCTCTTAATTTAACCCTGACAATTTGAATTTGGCGTATTGTATCTGCAGACACAATTATTGGACCAGGTAACACCAATTCTTTGAGAAATGCCTGGGAAATTGTCTAGCTGCTTTAGGGTTCTGTTCCGCAGCGATCGACAATCTTTGGAATTTAGCCGTCCGGCACCACAGGAGGGGTCGCCGGCGTGTACTATGTACTGTAAGTATGGCATTGGTAGTATTGTATTTAATGACATTTGGCACAGACAGACCAGAAATGCCTCCGAATTTCAGTGGCCAATCAATGGTAGCTTTGAGATCCCCCGTATTGAATACTTAGAGTCGATCTTGCTCAGGAAGAAGGCTAGGCCAGCAGCCTTTGATGTGTTACAAAATTGGAAAAAGGAAGCATTACAGCAGCTTAAAAGTAGGGATAAATATGCACGACGTCATAAAACGAATGCCGAGAAGGCATTGTTGTATGACAAGGAAAAACGATTAGAAGAAACCCAGAAAATGGATAGAGCTTTCTCGCTCGGGGTCCAGAAAATTTACCCCTCTAAAGATTTCCATGTTTCCGAGGAGTTTATTGAGAAAATATTAAACGAACGGAGGACTGATTCTTCAGCGCCACCTCCGTATGCTCCTGTTGTGGCCACTTTGCCCATTCCTGCTATTGCTCCTATTGCTATTCCTACTCCTCCTGCGCAGCCTACTGCCCCTAGTTCTTTGGTTGTCACTCCTCTGTCTACATTACCTCTTTCCCCTGCACCCTTGCTAGGTTCACTTACACCTCCGATTCCGGGGAGTCCCGTGTTCACTAAATCAGATCCCGGTGCAAGGTCGAAAATTGTGACTCGTAGTACTGTTCCTGCGGGCAGGAAACAGGAACTATTTGCTTGGGCTAAACATTGCATGGAAAAAGGTGATCAAACTGATGTACTTTCGACATTATCTAATTTGCACGATTTTCCCGAGAAAAACGTTTTTATTGAAGGACTGGGGATTCATTTAGGTGTAATGTGGGGTAGATTGCAGACTTCGGATCTCCCACAAGGGGTGAGAGATCTGAACGCTTTGGCATTGTCGAGGGATACAGAGCAGAAGGTATATGGACATGTTGATAGGTTGTTTGAGTTTAGAAGGGACTTTGAAAGGTCACAAAACGAGGATGATGAAGACGATAGGATATATGTGCAGAAACGGTTCCTTTCGTGCCAAAGATCAGCACCTGAGGAAGTACGGATTTGTACCAGAGATGCGATTCGGTGGATCTCGGATTCATCGATATCGCCAGATGAGGTATATGACACATATAGTCAATACACGGTAGAGATGCAAAGGAAGGTAATCCAAGTGATGGTACAGCATTTACAGGAGGAATGTATAAGGAAGAAGGTTGGTTGCCCCACAGAGTTATTAGGTATTTGTAAAAGAGCTTTTTCGCCCGACACTTCTACAGCTGCTTTAGCGCTCGATTTGGCCTTATTACTTAGTAAGCGGTCGGAGGTCCCTATATCTCAGTTGCCTATGAGAGAGGTCCCTCCGACCCTTGTCCCAAAAGTAGAAATCCCCGCCAACGCGGCGGCTGGTACTGCCGCGGTGGATATCCCTGCACATTCCGTATCACAGTTCGTTCACGTCCCGTTTTCTCGACAGGAAGTGAACACGATTAGACAATCAGTTCCTGATATCAGGAAGAACCCGACAGGATTTTATAAAGAAATAGAATCCATTTTGCAATCTTCTGTGTTCACCTTAAGTGACATGGATTTATTGTTTCCAGTGCTTTTGCCTGTTGATGTATGGAAACAGGTACGAACAATAGATGATGTGCCGGGGTTAGGGGATACATGGGTAAATCTGGTTAGAATAGATGGGGAACGACCTGCTGGTGAGAAACCACCCCAGGTAATACTCACTTTACCCGATAGAATAGTCACCAAATTAAAAACTATAGTTCCAGAAAAAAGGATTATTTGGGACAAGCTTACGGCCTGCGTCCAAGGGAAAACTGAAGGTACTACTGAATTCTTTAATAGATTCGAACAGGTGTTCTCCGACTTCAGTGGACAGGATTTAGGTACAGAGTCGGGGAAGAGGTTGTTTGTGGACAAATTTGTGCGCGGATTGTTGCCCGACATCCAGTCACAAATTATGTCCTCAGAGAGCGCTTGGCAGGCAAAATCTCAGTCAGAGGTCTTGCATATGGCTCAGTATTACGAGAATCGGGTTAATAATGAAAAAGAGAAAATCGAAAAAAGAAGGGGTGACCTAAAGACTAAGGTATTGTTGCAGCAAATTGTTAGAAACCCCAGAGGAGGTACGACACAAACTAGAGGTCAGTACATTCCCAGAGGAAATACTCCTCCAAATTCTATAAATATTAATCAGTGTGCTTATTGCCGCCAGGAAGGTCACTGGCGAGCACAGTGCCCTGCCCTCCGTCAGAGGTCAGGAGGCACATTCGGAGGAATGGGTAGGCGACCACGGGGCCGCCCTGGAGCAGGGGGCCCTGATAGGGGTCAGCTTCTACAAGATCCCCAGCAACCTTTTTCACGGGAAAATCAGACTCCGAGTATGGACTCGAGAAATATATTTGATCACCCTTCCGCCGCTTATCTTTCTGAGGAACTTCCCTTTGATGAAGTCTTGCCTTATTAGGATTGCCCGAAGCAGTGTTTGGAACCTTTACCTATTCCCGTTATTCAGAAGGGCCCCTATATTGAATTATTGGTGGGGAATAGGAAACATCAGTTCTTGATCGACACTGGAGCACAAAAATGCTCCATCGACCATTCGAGGGTTCCAAACATCCCACTGTCAGGGCAAACAAACGTCTCTATAGGGTTCTCTGGTATACCAACTGTTTGTCCGGTTTCTGCGCCGGTATCCGTTTCTTTGGGTCCTTTTACAGACCAGTGCCCTTTTCTTCTTACTTCAAATTGTGGAGAAAATTTGCTGGGGTTGAATTTGTTGAAGAAACTGAATGCAGTGATTCATTGTTCCCCTGACGGAATAAGATTAACAGTTTCATCACAGCAACCCTTTAACTCCCAATACTTGACCCGACCTCTACCTCCTGAATTTGACCTTGTCCCAGAATCTTTGTGGGCAATGGACGACAATGATGTCGGGATATTGCGCATCGACCCTGTTAAGATAATATTGAAACATGGGGTTAAGCTACCGCGCATTCCGCAATATAAAATTTCTATTGAAGGTGAGCGCGCTCTGAAATGCATTGTCTCCGATTTTGTACATCGTGGAGTGATCGAAGAGATTACAGGTAGCTTATGTAATAGTCCGATCTTGCCGGTATATAAGAAAGGCGACAATGCAATTCTGTACCGGTTTATAATAGATCTTCGTGCTATTAACCGGGTGGTAGCCCCACAATTTCCAATCGTGCCTGATGTAACAACGATCTTAACAATGATCCCTGCTACGGCTACACACTTTAGTGTCGTAGATCTGAAAAACGCCTTCTTTAGTATTCCGATACATGAAGAGAGCAGGTATTTGTTTGCATTTACCTTGGGGGGACGCTCGTTTACATTCACAAGGGCACCTCAAGGGTATACTGAAAGTCCTAGTATTTATAGTAGAGCCTTAAAAGAGCAGCTCGACACCCTTGAATTGCCACCTACTTGCACGCTGCTTCAATATGTAGACGATCTGCTCCTGGCTGCAGACTCTGAGAAAGCTTGTAAAGAAGGCACTATATTGTTGCTTGTTCATTTAGCTGAAAATGGTCACAAAGCTTCACTTAAGAAATTTCAATATTGTTGCCAGGAGGTTGCCTATTTAGGCTACCTCCTGTCAAAGGAGGGGAGAAGATTGACACCTGAACGAATAAAACACATTTCTGGCATGTCTGTCCCAAAAACACAGAAGGAAGTCAGAGCCCTGATAGGGATGGCGTCCTACTGTAGATTGTGGATCCCGAACTTTGCCCTAGTGGTAAAACCGATGTTGGCTTTGACGAAGAAGGGCATTTCTCTGCCACTGCCATGGGAATCGGAACATCAACGATCATTTGAGCTTCTCAAAGCCGCGCTGTGTTCAGCACCGGTTCTGGGTACACCAAATTACGATAAGGCCTTTGTGTTGTTTGTGCATGAATGTAATGGATGTGCTTTGTCTGTGTTAGCGCAGGAACATGGAGGGAAGAATAGGCCGTGCGGCTATTATTCCTCCGCCCTCGATCCTGTTGCATGCGCTTTGCCGCGATGTCTGCGCGCTGTTGCTGCTGCCGCTGCGTCTGTAAAACAGAGTGAGGGGATGGTCCTAGGCCACGATTTAATTTTGATGGTGCCTCACTCTGTCGATATTCTATTGAATAAAACTCAAACACAACACCTTACTTCTGCCCGGTTGACCAGGTACGAATTAGTTCTATTTGCTCCTCATATCCAAATTAAAAGGTGTTGTGTTCTCAATCCGGCTGAACTTTTGCCTCTCTCGCAAACTACTGCTTGCGGCGATGATGGATCACATGACTGTTTGTATGCCACCGAACAAGAAACAAAGGGCAGAATAGATCTCTCAGATGCTCCTTTGGAAAACGCGGAAGGGGAGCTGTTTTGTGATGGCTCCTGTTTTAAACTTCCGAATGGCACATCTACAGCTGCTTATGCAGTTACTACTTTGAACAAGATCGTAGAAACTAAAAGGATTCCGCATAACTCCGCGCAGGCCGCAGAGATTATAGCGTTGACCCGCGCTTGTGAGCTCTCCCAAGGGCATAGAGTTAACATTTATACGGATAGTCAGTACGCCTTTGGGGTGGCTCACAACTTCGGAAAACTGTGGTCGGAAAGAGGGTTTCTGACCTCACACGGGACCAAGATTCAGCATGGCCCCTTAATAGTACAACTACTTTTAGCGCTCTCACTCCCTGAACAACTAGCGATCATGAAATGTGCAGCACATCGCAAGGTCATAGACGATGTGGGCAGAGGAAATGCCTTTGCAGATTCGATAGCTAGACAAACAGCCACAGACCTTATCACAGACATGTATACCTCGAGGGAAGTGAGAGATGGTTGTATTATAGATGAAGGCATTGGGTCTGTGCGAGATATTCAGACTGATGCCTCTGTTGAAGAATCTAGGAAATGGGCTGAAGGCATGGGGAAATTGGATGACGAGGGGTGTTGGGTGGACGCATCTGACGGGAAATGGTTGCTTCCTGATTCTTATGTATTAGCAATGGTCACGATGGCACACGGTCCATCACATGTGTGTGCCCAGCAAATTGCGAAGATATTACAGCAGGTTTGGGTGAATGATAAAATTTTGGAAACTGCAAAAAGACATGTTCAGAATTGTATGATTTGCCTACAGCACAATGTGGGTAAAGGGACAGTGACTCCAAGGGGAAGTTTCGGGCCCCCCTCTGTCCCCTTTGAAACCATTCACCTTGATTTTATTGAAATGGAGCGATGTAATAACTTGAAATATGTTCTTGTCATCATTTGTGCTTTTAGCAAATTGGTCGAGGCTTTTCCCCGTCAAAGATGCTACCGCCATGACCACCGCAAAGATCTTGGTAAAAGACTATTTTCCTCGATTTGGGCTCCCGAGGATAATTTGGTCGGACAATGGCCCCCACTTCATCGCAGCCGTAATGTTGCAGATATGTGTTGCCTTAGGGATAGAGAAACGTTTTCATTCAGCTAGGCACCCTCAAAGTGCGGGGTTGGTAGAAAGACACAACGGTATTTTGAAAAACAAACTTGCAAAAACATGTGCCGACACTAAATTAAAATGGCCAGATGCTTTACCTATTGTGTTGTTAGCTATGCGCACCACACCCCAGACTAGGACTGGGCTTTCTCCATTCGAGGTAGTAATGGGAAGGCCTGCTAATATTTGGGGTCTCCCTAAACCTAAAGCCCTGAGGGATGTGGAGAATGTATTGCTCATAGATTATTGTAATCAATTGACTAAAAATCTGTATTTCATTTACCACCAGGTGAATGCCGCCTTACCTGTATGGTTTACGGGCCCAGGACACGATATATTGCCCGGCAGCTGGGTCCTGGTGAAGGCCTACGAAAGGTCTTCCTGTCTCGCGCCTCGCTGGCGGGGACCCTACCAGGTTTTATTGGTCACCAGGACGGCAGTACGGGTGGCAGGAAAGAAGAACTGGGTACATGCAACGCATGTGAAGAAGATCCCTCACCCGACGCCACACGTTACAGAAGAAACAGAACCCCTCGCTGATGCTACGATCTCTGATCTTGGAGTAGCAGGCAGCGCTGTGAGTGCGTCGGAGAAGTTCTCCGAGCCTGAGGAGCTCGGGGAGCCGTCCATTTTGTCTCCGCACTCCCTTGATCAATCACTTCCGGAAAATCTTGTTTCGAGCTCTGCGACTTCCGTCGCCACTGATACGACGCTCCCCTCAGGGAGCGACGATACTTTGCTTTTGGATTCAACAAACTTGGGTACCATCCGGTACAACCTTCGACCACGCAAATAAAATCGCCGCACGAGTATCGTGCATCTGGAAGAAAAAGGAGTGATTGAAATACTATCGTCGTCCTTTTTTTTGGAACAAGGAAAAGGAGGGTTCTGTTGGCCAGGGTTGGGAAGGACTAAGAAGTCGCGCGGCCGAAGTGCCGCCAGCAACGAACATTGGGGCCATCGATCGGGATAACCATGATGCCTGCCGCCTTCACCGCTGCTCCTCGTATTGAACTATTAGATAAGGAGGTGACCAATTCGAACAATGGACAATGTGCCTGGGCCCTGAAAACGTACTGTTGTGTTCTTGTTTTGATTATTGTTAGTTTTGCAACTGCTGCCGTGGGACTTTGGTATTTTGAAGAAATTTATCCTTTGAAGCCTCTGTTACCGACCAAAATCGTACCAACTGTTTTGACTCCCTCTGTACACCTTCACACTCTGTCCCCTAGGGACTCTCGGCATAGACAGAAATATTATAATAACACTCTGATGATAGTGATGAATGCTACGCATGCTATTTTTAATAGGAGTAATTGTTGGATCTGCACTCACTTACCACAACATGGGAACAAGGGACTGGGATGGTATATACATCCCTTACCTCTAACAACTTCCTGCTATGCCTCTCTTAGAGCACTCTTTTTTGGCCGATGGAATGATAGCATCTCAGGGAACTTCGATGGGACTCATTTGAATGAATTTGAAAAACGTGAATTGACTCCCCTGGGATGCTCGCTTTTCGCAAATAGGAGTAGACCTAATATCGCTTCTATTAGGCCGTCTGATAAACTTTCTTTTCCTTTTCAAAATCTAGTTTCTTTCAAGATGGCTCCGATAGGCACTAAGGATGCCATGCCTCCTTCTTATTCTGTAAATCATAGTCCTGATTCTGTCCCTTTCTGTGTACAAAGAAACGGCACTAGGCCAATGGGAGATTTCGAGCCTTGTATAAATATTGTAAATTTGACTGGGGAAAATAGGCCTTTGTATGTAGGGGGACCCGTTTATTTTGTTTGTGGTAGTTTAGCTTTTCCCTGGTTGCCCAAGGATTGGCAGGGGACCTGCTATTTAGGGATATTGTTACCAGGTGTATTTATAGCCAGTACCTTAGAGGTATCTAAGGCTCGCCCGCGACGGGATAATGATGGAGATACCCCTGGACAAGTGTTCGGGGATATAGCCAAATCAGTAGTTCCCTTCTGGGGACAAATAGCAAATTCAGAAAACATTAGGGGATTAGCGAGGGTGTTGGAGAAAACAATCAACCGGACCACGGACATACTTTACAATATGACCTTAGAGCAAAAGGCGATAAGATTGGTAGCACTTCAAAATCGAATGGCATTAGATGTCATTTTAGCTGAACGAGGTGGAGTATGTAAATTAGTGGGGTCCGCTTGCTGTGTTTTCGTACCAGATTCTTCACCAACAATATTCAAAGCAATTCAGAATTTACACACTCTTAGTTCTGAAGTCCATATCCCTGTAGGAGACTGGAGCCTTAGTACTTGGTTTTGGGATTCTCTACGATCTTGGGGGTGGAAGGTGCTTTCTGTTATTTTAGGTATTTTAGGGACTCTGTTATTCCTTTGCTGCTGTTTTCAATGCCTCCCGAGTATATGCGGAATGATAGGGGGATGTTGTGCCCAAGTTATGAGCGCAATAGGGCGTAGAATATACACCCCGAAGACAGCATCTAAAGAATTCATGTTGCAAGAAGTTCTTATGAGCAATTTTATGGCTATTGACATTTCAGACAATGATGCAGAACCTATGGATGCTAATGCCTTCAAGTATTTTCAAAAGTATTAGGAAATAATGTTTTAGCACTTGGCATAGGCCAAAAGGAGGGTCTGTGGAAATCGATATAATATTGTGACCCCAATCGCATTGTTTAAATGTATGTTGGCCTACGCCAAGCTGTCTAAAGAATACTATGTACATAGGTTCCGCGGCAAGGTCTTGACCTTAATGTATCGTGTAAGCCGCCATCTTGGATCTAGCCGCCATTTTAGGTACTCTTGCAGTGTGGAAGTCACCCTGAATCACAAAATGGAGGCCGAATGACATTTCGAGTAAGACTTCGACGATGGTGACCTCCGCACACGTGAATGAATAAAATGTCCGCAGGCTACTTGTTAGGGTCATGAACTAAGACCCTGTCCTCTCTTTAACCTATGTGTAAATATGTAACCGTATCAGCGGAACTGATCTAATATATGGAAATTGTGTGTTCGACCTGGCTACGAACCCTAGCCATGGTTCCAGAAATGGTTAACTTGTAAGAGGGCTGGCCAATGCAGTACAAAATGTATAAAAACCCAAGCATCCCGATGATCGGTCTCTCCCACTTTCAGTGCTAACCTAACGTTGAAGGTTCGCGTGTTAGTCAGAGGGCCGAATAGCTATTCGCGTGTCAATTGACTTTGGTAACTTTGTAACTTTGAAATAAAGCGCTTTGTATGTCCTTTGTAACCTGTGTTGGTGTGTTTCCTTTTGGGCTTCCCGGCCTCATATCAATTTCTCTGTTTCCACAACCATGATTTTTACAGACCCTTCACCAATATCTATCAATGGAATGTATTCATAATCCAGGCCTTGCTGTTTTATGGATTCATTCAAGCACACAAATGCATCAGAATCTTTCATCTGCTGTCCATTCTTGCACTTCAGTGTTATTGCAACCTGTTTGGTGAATGCAGGGATAATGGTATCCTTCCTTAGTTGTAATTCAATTGCATATGGGACCAGCTGTGGGCAATGATAAGCCCGTTTTCCGTCTTCAAATTCAGGTGCTGGCCCACCTAGGCGTGACCATATTTTTTGATTAAGGAAATCTAACACCATACACATTCTGTTCATGGTATCATTGCCCATGTAATAGTCATTTTGTGTTCCACTCACTATCCATACATTATGGTAAATTGTTTTCTGCCAAATGCTAATTTTTAGCATGCATCTTCCTGCAATTTGGTTTTCAAAGTCTGGACTGTCCAAACCAGAGACATGTTGGTTTTTAATTCTAAATTCTGGGATCTCCACCCTCTCCATTATTTTTTGCAACAATTTCTCATTAATGAAACTCCTTTCCTGTTCAAGTGCTAAAGTGGCTTTTGTTGTTTTAGAATAGTCATTTATACCAATGTGAACCCATGGTTGCTCATCTTCCATGTGTATTTCAGCAAGAGTGGTGATTTGTTTTTCTGAATCTGCTTTAGGAGCAATATTCTGTTTGCATGTTTTCTCTTTTAAATAAAAGAGTAATGTGTGCTCATCTATGGCAGTTTGCCATCTTTTCCTCGGGTCCAAGTATATCTGTACAGATTGTTTCTCATCTTCACTCTGCATTTTATCTTGGCACATCAAAATGACAGTGACGCTAGGTATACAGCTATTCTGGAGATATACCTCTACTGCATCATTTGTTTAGGCAACGGTGTGACATTCATTTATATTGCTGTTTTGTGATTTTATTTTCTTAGGTCTCAATGGTTTTTTGGTTAAGGAACACAGTACTCCATTCACCCCATCTATGAGAGGAGACAATCTTTTCAGGCAATCTGTTCCCATCAGAAATGGAATATCACAAATGGATGTGACCAATACCTCCTGTTTCATTCTGTGTTTTTCTATCTTTATGTCAACCTCGGTGACGCCTATAATAGGCACCTCCTCCCCGTTAAAATTATGCACTGGACCTTGATTTTCCCTCACTGTGATCTGATTCTGTGGGGATCTCCCTTCATTGATACTCTTTACCAATTCTTTAGACATAATTGTGGCCTGTGCGCCAGTGTCAATCATTGCAAATGTTTTGCATTTTTCTTCTACAATGATGGGAGCATAATACCTGTCTTCAACTTCCTCTAACACACATAAGAAGTGTGAATTCTTACTGATTTCAGGGCTCACCTTTCTCAGACCTTTTTCACTTTTGGCTAAGCACATTGGTAAATGGAAAGACATTTTTCCCTCCTTTTTGCCCATTTCTGTGTGAGAGACTTTATTCATTTCCCCATATTCAGAGGTTTTTTGGAGTGTGGCCATCGTTCGCCCATCCATCCAGATATCATCAGAGACCACATTACAACCCTCCAACTGAACATGTGTAACAACATCACTTGGCAATTTGTCATTGTCTAATTCTGTGCATTTGTGATCATTTAGTGTAGTGCCAGCCCTTTTAACCTCTTCAAAAATATGTGGCTCAAAGAATTCTTCAGGTGATTGACATGTACCCTCCTTTTGAGTATTTCTTTTTACTGCCTGTGTTTGGTTATTGTTCTGATTGCCCAGGGAAGGAGTTATAGCATCGCCACTTACTCCCCGCTCACTGGTATTCCCCATGCATGAGTCATTTTTCTTAAATCTGTCTCTTTGTTCCTTTGGAATTTCAGGTGTTTCTTTTTCATTTGTACACATCTCCAATGTCTGATTTAGCTCTAGGTTAAACCAAACTTCTCTTTTAGAAGTACTTGCACTTTCTGTCACATGTTCATTTACTGATACTTTCACTTTTAAATCATTAGGCATCTCAAAGTCATTATGCAAAATTACATCAGAGAAATCTGTCTTTTTGGCACTGCCGGTATCATAAGTACTTAGTCACTTTTCAGAAACCCCCCGGTCATTGCTAGGGCCTTCTACCCCCTCCTTGGATGACTGTTTTTGCGCTGTACAGAGCTTTCCTATTTGCTCAGCTAACATTTTCACTTGGGCCTCGAGGCACTGGAACATTTCCATCTCTCTAGAATCCTCTCTCTGTGGCCTAGATCGATATTGGTTGTTTCCTCCCTGATTGGATCTATTATGATACCTCTCAGGGGAATGGTTCCTATTGGGATGGTTCCTGAACTCTTGATTCATTTGTGGAGGGGAGTGGGGTGCACCCATCCTTTGGTTATAGTCCCCTGGTGGGGAATCATTGCACTGACGTGGAGTGTAATTCATGTTTTGTCTCATGTCCTGTCTCTCAGGTTGTGAGTACTGACCCCTATGTTGATTCCTATTATCAGCAAATCGATCCACATATCGGGGTCTATCCTGATTACCATATATCATGGTATTGGGGTCAAATCTGCTCTGTGTCCCCAATGTCTGATAGGGACCATCATTTCTTTGATCCTGATTTTGTCTCTGGTTATTGTTAATACCTGACATATCAGGCCGATAGCCTGCCCGGGGTCTATCTTCTAAGTATCTGGGGCTGATGTAGCTCTCCCTATTACTAGGATCATGTGATAGAAACATTGGTGCAGGGTGTGATGACCTTTGTTGATTACCCCTTTGTTCAGGTGCCAAATTATTTTTACTTGGACTTTGAGCAGACTCAAGGGACATTTTGGCTGACCTGATTTCCATCACTTTGTTGAGGGTTCTTTAGATTTTGGTCTGGTGTCTTTCATTTTATCACTTTCTCAACCCTGACAATAGAGTACCTCATATAGTTTTGTGCTTTGGTGTACAATCCATTCAAGGGACTTGTCACAATCAAATTCACGAACCAGTTGTGATATAATGTCTTTCTGTAACCGATAGAAGTAGGCAGTTTTAAATTCATTTGAATTGGGGTCAAAAGATACATCAAAGTGAGAAAATGCTCTTTTTAAGTCTTGTAAAAACTGGTGAGGGGATGTATTAGGCCGAGCAGTGATTGTGTAAGCAACTTTCTTTGCCTCCTGCAATGACTGAAAAGGAGAAAAATGACGCCTAATCTCTTTTTCAAACTCTGCCCATGTCATATTCTGCTGCTCATTCAATCCTCTTATGATACAGGCCGTCGGAGCATCTAAAGTTAAATGAAAATACTGCCTGTATTGTTCCTTAGGTATCTGGAGGGCTTTAAAAATGTCATGAACCACTTCTAAGTGATCCTCTATGCAGCATTCCCCTCCCTTTTCAAATGGTTTGATCAGGGATTTAATGGATTTCATTTTTTTTATGGGGCTACTTGTTGCAATGCATGGAATTGCACTATTTTGTGATTCAATCCTGTTTTCTGGTGTATGGGATTAGTGGTGGCCCCCAATGGGAGTATCAAATCCCCCAAGGGCGCTGCAACCAAGTTCAGTCACCGGCCCAGTCACTGGGGCACTAGCTCTTTGGGTAGAAATAGAATTCACCTCAACTCCATTGAATGTGGTGCCCTGCCGCCTCTCCTGGGACCTGGGAATGCACATTTGCTGTTCCAAGTCCTTACACTTTTTAAGGAGCCTGTCTGCTTCGTTTTGCAAATAGTTGTTTTCATCACTCATTTTATGAATTACCTCCTGCATGTCGCACATGTGCATTTGGCATTCATTAAATTCTTTGTTTCTCTTGTCTCTTTCTTGACACATTTTAACCATTTCCTGTTCTGCATTTTGGAGATCACTTTCTTTTTCATAATGTTCTTTTTGTAAAATCTGCATTTCTGAAACCATCTCATCTTTATCTTGTCTAATGTGGTCCTTTAAGTGTACCAATTCTTGTACACTGTCCTCAAACTGTTTCTTGCTTTTGGACAATTGAATATCAAAATCTCTGTACTTTAACTACATGTCTTTCTTACATCCTTCTAATTCTGCTCTTAACATTTCCTCCTTTTTACTTGCCCCATCTAGGTCAGCCTTTAACCTGTTAATCAGCTTGGTGTTATTTTCTTGCATTCGTAGGGACCTATTCAAAATAAACCAGATCTTTGCGCATAGCCGTATCAGACAATCTTTCTCTACATGTTCATCAGCTGCATTTAATAACCTTAGAAGGCAGACCTGAATTATGTTACCTTCTGCAAAAATATTGTCTAGTTTTTCTTTCTGCACCTCACCATGAATGCGGTCATGCCATTCTAAGGCACTGTTCGATGACCACGTCCCATGTGCATAAAACTTTGCCTCTAAATATTGCACTAGCTCTGAGAATGTGGCTTCCATTTGAGACATTCTGAAATTCATTTTTAGTGACACACTGTTATTATGAAATGGGTTCCCTTTAATGTACAGATGGCAGTGTGAGACACACTTGCCACGCCCAGTAGGTGCTCTATGATCACTTTCCCACCCTGCCACGCACCATAAATATGTAGGGTATTTTGTATAAACTTGGGGCTTGGCGGTATTTTCTTACCGCCAAAAACAATGGTAATTTGACAATGACTATTCCTTGCATTCAGATTGGGTTTGGCTTTATAGTGCAATATATTTGGTTGGTGGTATTTTGGTGAGCATAATTTCTTTGTTTTATTTGTGGCCCCAACAGACAAACCCCCTTCTTTTGTTTAGACTGTCCTTGTGATCTCTAGAGGCCTCGGACTTCTACATTATTCAGAAACACCACATTTTCAGATGGAGTGCCACCTATGGCTGTTATCACTGATTTATCTACACCAGTGAGCTATGTTTCCATAAATTATTCACAATAACATGTGGTATTATCACTAATTTATTTACATTAGTGAGACTATGTTTCCATAGAGTATTCACAATAACATGTGGTATTATCACTAATTTATTTACATTAGTGAGACTATATTTCCATAGGCCTCTCTCTACTGATTCATATACGCTCAGCAGACTATTGCATTATATTCCACTCAGAAGCCACACACACATACCCTGAGTGGAATCACGCGCACAACTATTTATAATGGCTCATGACATTGCTTCATCTGTATAGGAAACTTGGCACATTAAACATCATTCCCTCTCTTGCAAAGTATTTTTTTTTAGAGGCACCAAATGAAAAACAGAAGCAAGAACACTCTTAGGCAGACGGTGTGTTATCACAATTTCATTTCAAAATGATACATTACCATTCTGTTGAGACAATCCTTTCTGAAATAAACATAAAAGAAACAAATGCAATAATACCACTAATTTAATTTTACATTTTCAACAAGAAAAAGAAAGATTACATCATTTGTCTTGCAACATTATAACGTGGCAGTTAACCACAGGAGAATTCCCTATCGCTACACTGCCTGCCTAATAGTAGATCATTCATCCGGCAGTCACAGCAATCTCACTCCATTTGTTAATTTACCAGCTATTTGTAGCTCTCCCACACGCGAACTCCCTTGGCTAGCCACCTTCGATGAATGAGCCCAGGGTTTTCTTTGTGTTTGAAGTTTGAAGTTTGAAGTGCACAGCGAGAACACGGAATTCTCAAGCCGGTGCCAAGTGACTAGGAAACCCCAGTCTCTGAAGGTCAGCAATGTTACTGGGACGACCCCTCCCAGCAGCCCAGCCAGGCCATCTCACAGCAGCCCCAGCCAAGTGACCTCACTGTAGCTCTGCAAAATGTCTTCTCCCCATAATTCTGTCAGAGCTATTCCAAAAAACCTCTGTTACCTCCCCTAAATTTACGTAGCACCAATCAAAATTCATAGTATTGCCTCCTCCTTCCTCAACAATAGCTCACTTTTACAGAAAGCAACTGTATCTAACTGATTACCTGGCATTCGAATTTTGCTTCCTGCAAAGACAGTGAACAGGGCAAAGAAAAATTGCACGGTTAAACAATGAATCTCAGCCTGCCTCATTTTGCACATGGAGAACACATTATAATGTTAAGGAATTAGAATCGTGTTAGTATTTGTTAGTTAAGTTAATTAATCAAGTATCTAATGTGTCTCCTGTAGGTGAGGCATTTCAAGTGAGAAAAAAGTGGTGTGCTTTTAAATAGGTATTGAGAAAAAAAATGGTGTGCTTTTAAAATAGATAGCCTGTCTTCATATACATGTCCATATGTTACCCTGGCAACACAGTAATAATGTGATCTCATGCAGTGGCGCTGCACTCCAAAACACGCTAAATTATACTACAGCCCCTAGGAAAGGGGCAAAACAAAAATAAAACAAATTATAACTTATTTTGGGTGGGTGTGGGGGTCCACTGAACCACATTGGATGTTATTAGTGGAAAGGGGGTGGCCCTATCCCTCCACCCCAAATGGATGGGGGCATCTCATGTAGCCCTCCCTGGGGGCAGATTGCTAGATTGGGGTTATCAGTGGGTTAGCATTTTCCCTTTACGCCCAGGTAGGTGCACCCACACATATGAGGTACCGTTTTCATCGGGACACATGTGGGAACGCGGGAAGGTAGGACATCTGTTGTTGACGGCGTGCTTCGGTGGGTGGGCAGAGGGAAATGTCTCTGAAATTTGGTGGGAAAAAACACAATTTTCAGACATTTCACTCTGGACATCCACCGAAACAGGCCACCAAAACACATGTCCTACCATCCTGCGTTCCCACAGGTGTCCCAACAAAAATGGTACCTCACATGTGTGGGTGCACCTACCTGGGCGCAAAGGGAAAAGGCTAACCCACTGGTAACCTCAAGCCTTTCGGCAGAGCAGATTTTGCTCATGTGGACAACATACAGATTTGGGCCTACGGTGTCGAAGCCACCAAGGAACACAGGGAACCTTATGCATTTCCGAAAAGAGGACACCCATGGGAATCCACAGAGGTCTGACTTGCGATCGCCCCAGAATTTATTGCCCACAATCCCAGGCAAAGTCCGAAATGTTACGACTGCCTACATTTGGGGAAAAAGGGGGCCAAATTTGGTTGAGATATCTTATGTAACAAAAACGTTACAAGGGCATGAATGGCGACATACCGAAATCACCAAAAAAGGCCTTGTCAGAAATGCTAGTGGCAGTTAAGGGGTTAAGACGATAAAGCCCCAGAAGAGATATAATTTGTAAGGTAGCTCAGTGAGTTAATGCTCCAAATGCAGATTGTGCACAGGAATATGTAACACCTGTGTTCAGCACCTGGCTTAATCTTCCGCTGGGATAATATGCTGAGTGAATGCATTCAGCTTCCGATGCAACACAGCATTTTCCAGGTCAATAGGTTCACAAAAAGTGGTGGAAAACACTATTACGGGTGCTTTTTCTAATTGGCCGGATTTTCGTGCATTTTCTGGGTGGAGTGTGGGAGCCAAGTGGACACACCAGGACCCCCTGTATTTCCCGCTCCACCAGACAAATGTGGCCTTACTGCCAGCATGGATTCTCATGCTGGAAATAAGGAAAGGGATTCCCCTGGGATGTCCTTGGAAATTAAAGCCGGCGGAGTCCAGAGGAAGCCATTGTCAATTCCGTCAGCAATCGCTAATTGCTAATTGCTAATTGCGCGAGGTATTTACACTCTTCCAGAGTGGAAAAGCAATGTAATTTCACCTGCCTTTTATGCTAAAATCTTCCATTTAGTGGCGGAAAAGTAAAAACTTGCGCCAATGGAAGTGGTCCACTCCATGCAGTTTACTTTGCGCCTTGATGCTTGTGGGTTTTGCGTGATGCTACACATGTAATAAATAAATAAATACATACATTTAACATGACCCCAGATAAATGGCAATTCATGATCAGAATGAGTGAGCATGGCATGTTGCTGGTAAGAGGGTGTCCTGTGCTTCTTGAGTGCGTTGGCAAATGCCCATCTCACATTAAACAGGTGCTTAAACCCATCAGTGTGCGTTGCGCAATAAGAAGTCGACAGAGGTATTTCAAATGGCCAATTTAGCTCTTTGGGTGACATTGTCAAAGTGGGTGAATGTTGCCCAGAATGTGCCACTTTCTCTGCGGAGTGAATTGTGCCCACCCAGAGGAAGAAGTGTGAAAAACCCACAAGGGCACCGTGCCCTACTCTTTCTGTGTGTGACTTCCCCACAGGGCGATAGATGCCGACTCAGACATGGGTAAGTCTCAGGTGGCAAGCCTGTACCCTAGTTGATATGGCAAAGGATTCCAGACTTCCGAGGCTGATAACATTAGTAGCATTGAGTTACATGCCATCTGAAAGGTGTGTGTGATAAAGTTGTAAATCAGAGCTGTTAGTGGGCTAAAGCAGGAGGCAATGTCTGCCCACCCCCAAAGGGTACGTACGACCAAAAGTAATAGGCCCCTCCCCCCATCATGGCTGTAAGGGCCAGGCTCCAAATCAGGGCAAGAATGCCCTCCAATCATCCATGCCCACAAGTAGGGTACCTCCCGTGCTCCAGGAACCCTGTTGAGCAACCACTGTGCTTTCCACGTGATACTAACATTATTTAAAGCCAGAAGTCTAAAAGGTAATCCCTTAATTGCAGCTGGAAATTAGCTCCTGGCGTGATCAAAATGTCTTAACCAAGTGTGACATCACACCCCGTCACTGAATTACTGTTAGAAACAAAGGCAAGAGTTGTGTCTCTCGTGTAGGCATTAGGAAGGCAGTTGCCAGCCTCTGACATAATATGCCCATGTTCTTCCAATATTGGCTAGCTGTTGCCCTCTTATGGCCAGGTAGAACCATTATAGCACTGACTAGCAAATGCCTTTCCCCGGCAGACAGTAAAGCAGAAATAAGAGGCCAATTCAAGGCACGGAACAAATAGCAGTTAAGACAGACTGCAGCTGCCATTGCTGAGTTAGGGAGAATATGTTGAGTGTTCAAGCAAGGATGTATGTATTAAGCAAGCAAGCAGTGAGACAAGGGAGAGGCAAGGAAAGGCCAGAGGGGCTCTTTGAATAGTGTAACAGGGCAGAGGACCCATGCTCCGCCATCCTAGTAACATATGAGAGAAGCAAATAGATCAGGCATTGCCAGGGCCGGTCTTACACCAGATTGCACCCCAGGCGGGAAGCACTGTTGGTGCCCCCTGCTGTTCCCCCTTCATATGTTCCACAGTTCCCCTCTAAAAACACACACTCTCTCATACAAACACTCTCTCTGTATTACACACACACACCCACACACTGCCTCCTGTATTACACGCATGCACACACACACTCACACACTGTCTCAGAAGCACTCTTGCATCCCCCACAGATGCGCACTCTCTCACACACTGTCAAAATGACGCTCTGTGTATTACACACTCACACACTGTCTCACATGCACTCTCTCTCACATCGACACACGCACTCTCACACACGCGTTTTCTCTCATACACACCCACTAACAAACACTCTCACACACACTCTTTTTCTCTCTCTCATTCTCTCTCTCTCTCTCTCTCTCACACACACACACACACACACACACTCCCACACTCTTTAAACCAGGCCTATTGATTTTGACGATGCTTGTTTGACTGGTGATCTGTATTACAGTAAACAAGTGATATTCCAACATTTTTATATTGCGCGCGCCGCCCCCTTGAATAAATGTATTGTTTCCTGGCCGCCATACCAACTATAACTGCTTAAGTTTTCTTTTAAAAGCAGTCACTCAACGTTATCCCTTTTTAAAGAGCCTTGGACCCTCCTAGGGGTAGGGGAGAAGGCAGTACCATAGTTTGAAGACCACTACGGATAAACTCTTGCTTTCTTGCCTTATTGTTTTACTGCATTGAAGGGGAGTTTTTTCTTTCAAAGATTATGCGGTGCCCCTTGTTACAGAATTCCGTGTGATGTCTTTCACAGTTTATTAAGTCTCTTCATATCGTTTACATAGTTGCTGAAATAAAAGTTCCCCATATCTCAGCGCTACTTTGCAACTTCCTAATAACTCATGGCAGGATCGCACTTGGCCCTGCTTGCACCTTTTGCACCTTTTGCCAGCTTCATATTGCTACCAACACTCTCATCTCTGCCATAACATGACATATGAATGACTTTTAACATCTTAGGGCCCAATTCATGGAATTTTTTTCCACGGTTCAAAGGGACTTTTCACTCCGACACAAATGGAACTGTGCAAAGTGTATTTTTGCAGTGCAAAGTCAGTACAACGTAATTTTTGTTGTACAAATGACTTTGCAATGCAATGTATATTTTGCAGAGTTCCATGAATCAGGGTTTGTGTCAACAGTGCAAAGTCACTTTTCAATAGTGCAAAGTCACTTTTAACCATGTAAAAAAAAATTGAATCAGGCCCTTAATCTGGATGTCCATCTGAAGCACTTGATTCCATGAAGAAATACAAGCAAATCCCAAACACCCACACCAGGAACCAGGATCACTGTCATACAAGAAATCAAAACGCATATAATGGAATAATTGAACACATTTTAAATAATTTCCAATAGTTTCACAAAGGATTCTAACATGTCCAGACGTTACCATTCCAATCAATACATACATGGCTAACACTGGGTTAGCTAAATTTAAGGGCCAAGAGAAAACTGCATTTGGGAAATTTTGTATTAATATTGTATGTATGTAATAACATTACCGCTAGTCTATGCACATATATGTTTCTTAAACAAACTCCCACATTTCTTTCTGTAGCCTTTTACCATTGATAACAAGCTTGTTTGCCCAAGGTGACATTTATATACTCTATTTTTCGTTATACTTGTACGGGTGAAGGGGTGTACATGAGATTCTAAAACAGACTAAGAAGCATTACTGTAGATTCACAAAGCAAAGCCTGTGAGGCTACAGCAATGCCCTCGGCTTTACAAGCATAAAGGCAGGCGCACACTGCAAGGTTCTGCTGCTTCTGCATGATCATATTGTATTAGCAGGGGGTATAGGAGACATCTAGGCCCAAATGGCAATGACACAGGCCTTATTGTTTGAATGCAAAAATATCTGCCTTTAATTTTGCACTTAGCCCACAAATCCCCCACTTCCGGGCTTTCCCTGTGTGCTCACTGTTTTAAAGGAAGGGCCCACAGGTGGCTTATGATCGACTCAGGAAGACTTTACAATAAATATTTACCACCTTGTTATATTTCACCATCACCAGCAGTAGCCTATATTCCGGCGCCCCGAGGAACAATAGCTGTTTTAAAAGGTTTTTGATGGCCCATTATCAGATTATCCCGTTTTTCACCTTTGCAATAGCGCTGCTTTGAGAAGCGCTCTCTCCCGCCTGTTTTCACTAAGCAGTGTCTACATGCAACATGTCGTTTCTGATGAATAGTTTTAAAACATTTGCATTGATCGCCTTTAGTTGGAGCTAATTAATCGAGGACATTGTTTGGACTACAAAGAAATAATTCTTGAACCTCCGCTCCTGAGCAGGAACCTGCATGAAAGGCATAATCATTGCAGACTAGAAATATAATTAAAGTACCCCTGTAGTCATGTCGGTCCTTGCAGAATGAGAAAAAGCTAGAAAGATGGTCAAGCCTCACACCAATGCCCAGGACGCTGCAAAGGGCAATGTTATGTTATGTTAAAGGTACTTACATAGCGCACTGTCACCAACGGAATTGGTCCCGAGGCGCTCTGGAGGATCTGTAAAGGAGAAGATGGGATGGGTTAGTAGGGTGAAGAGGGAGTAGGATAGTGAGAGGAGTGGTGTACTGTTGGCAGCTTCAACTCGGTAGACACCGGGTGCTGAGCTTTGGTGCAAGTATTGGATCGGTGTCAGTCCGCATGGCTGTTGGTGCGGCTTATGTGTTGTTGGGGTGTGGTGAAGTGCGTGCAGCTTGTTGTGCGAGAGATGGTTGTGTGAGTTTTTTTGAGTGAGATAAGTATGCAGAGAGTTTGAGCATATATTGGTTAGTGGGTTATATGACATTTAACATGCTAACATTCACAGTTCTGTCCAAGTGTAGCACTTGCTGACCTACATAATTCCGTCTAAGTGTGCCACTCGCTAACCTTCACAATATTATCTAGATACGGCGCAGGCTAATGTTCACAATTCTAAGTGTGGCATATGCTAACATTCAAGTTCCATCTAATTGTGGCACATGCTAACATTTACAGTTTGATCTAGGTATGGCGCATGCTAGCATTCACAAGCCTATCTAGATGCGGCGTGGGCTAATGTTCTCATTTCTATGTGTGACACATGCTAACATGCTAACATTCAAGTTCCATTCTCGGTGTGGTATATGCCAGCATCTAGATGCAACACAGAATAAAGTTAGGAATTTCCGTCTAACATTCACAGTTTCATCTAAGTATGGCGCATGCTAACATTCACAATCTGTGGGCCAAAATAAAGGGCTGTGCAGTGAAGCAATTCATCTTAAAGATGCAGGGATTGTCTGCAGCAGCCCCGGTCCTATTATAATGGCCCTAGTCTGCCCTCGCAGCATGTCAATTTTTCGGGAGTGGTGAAAGCCTCCTGCTTAGCACCTACTACTGTTACCTAGGATGAAAGGAAACCTGACTCATCTCTGCCAGGCTTGGAATCTCTGGCTGATCTCAGCGGTGAGTAGTGAACTCGCTGAGCTATCGGCTGAATAAATCCCTCTGGGGTGGGCGGAGGGGAGGGGGGATTGTGTGTGGTTAAAGATGTGTGACATCTTGCAAACAATCGCTGATTTTTATGCGTAATGCGGCCTGTCCTGGGTCATCGCTCCTTGGCGTGGAAACGTGTCCTTTTAAAAATCCGGTTGGGGTGAGGTGTGAAGCGTACACACACCTACAGAGGCATGGTCCCACGCTACCACTAGAAAACTTAACAGGGGTGAAAGGGAGAGTATGTTACCCTTATTAGAGGAACGATGGTCTGCTTGGAACATTTTGTTTAAACCCATTTCATTACTAATAATAATAATGTCAGGTATTTATATAGCGCTTCGTGCTGGTTTCCACCGGCCTCTACGCACTGTGGGCCTCATCACGACTTCGGCGGTAAACCTTAAATCCGGCGGTAGCGCTATTACCGCTGGATTTAGGGTCCGCCGAATCAGGGCTTTGGCGGATTTTAACCCAGCTCTGAGCTGGTGTGAAATCCGCCAAAAATTTGCGCTCATACCGCCGGCGGGAAATGGGGAATGGGGCATTCCCGAATGGGCTCAATGGGGAATGGGGACTTCCAAGTCTGCCGAACTTGTGATCCTGCGTTATTAGCGCCGGGGTCTATGGCGGTCGCGCTAATAGCCCCCACGCTAATAGCGCCGGCCCTACTGCCGAAGTCGTGATTAGGCCCTGTCATAGGTTTTATCTCTGGCCATTGTTAAAGTGGTCACATTAGCAACCTGTGAAGGATGGAGGATCGAGTCGGCTCAACTAGCGATTTGAAATAGCGATGTGCAGGTTCGCTCCATGTCTGCGGTGACCAGTCATCACTCGAATTGTCCACCCATCCTGATGAAAATATGCATTGGGTAAGAGGCATGCATTCACTTTCAGATCCAGAATCCGAAACTAAATGGGCTTACGGTATCAATGTAAGACTGTTTGCCCATATGCATAGCTTATAAATTCACTGCGCAATCAAAGGAAGGGACTAGATAGCCAACACCTAAAAGATGTGCTGTTTATACGTCCTCGACATATGCGCCCTATATTGCTCATTCGTTTAAAGAAACATTGTGCATTGGGATTGAATAATAATAATAATGTTTGTTGGTTATTTCGGCATATTAAGAAACAGACACGATTGGCATCTCTGCATCTTTACACCCTCGTAGTCACTGTAGTGTAAGGTGGTCTTTCAAAATCCATTAAGGGACATGTTGGTTAAAATGAGAACATATGGTGGGACCTTAAACTGCCCTCCCACAAATTAAAAAAATAAAACTCGAGACAGGCCCACAATGTGCAGAGAGTTGGATTTGACCCATAATTCAAATGGTTGTGCTGTGGTTTTCATGACCATCGCACATGACAGCTCCCGTTGCATAGGAGTGGTCGGGACTCATGTGCGCAGCGCCTGCCAGCTAACCAAGTATGCAAACCATGCCGTGCCCACCACAGCAATGGAAGCATAAAAGGAATATGCAGGTCAAAAGAGGAGGCCAGCGCCAACATGCTAAGTACATGAAAAGTATGGCTCTCCACCAGACACAGGAACCTTACAGCAATGCCACAAACGAATAAAAGACACAATTTGTGCGCCCCTTTACTTATTGTAAAAGTAGCGTCCCTACTAGCTAAAAAAAGATCGATACTGCCAGAACATTGGAAGTATCCACCTGTGTTCAACCTGTTTCTCCTTAAACCCACCGACTTTGCACATCACATAGTATCGCAGCATTATCCCCTATGAAACCTGTAAAATCTTATCTTCCAATAAACACTGTAATGCCAACTATAAAAATTGGTAGGCAGACTGGCGGCTTCTGGCCTGCTCCCAGCCACTCCCAGCCTAATCAATCAACCCCTTGTCACTTCAGCAGCGCTGAAGGAGGGAACGCGCAGCCAGGCCCGGGCCCTAGCTTCTTGGAGAAGTGAAAGCAACAAATGTTGCTTTTTGCTTCCTGAGGCTGCAGACTAGAATCATAAAAATCAACGCGGTGCCTGGCTTTGCTGGACAGCAGCAGGAGCCCAGTCAGACTGAGTCTCAGTGACATGAATTAATGAAAACGCACTTCAGTGACTACACAACAGTATTAATTTATTTAACTAACGTTATTTTTTATAAGATTAAAGCAGCATCATCCTGAACTCTCGGACTGCTGGTGCGGCGCCCCCTAGAGGCTGGCACGTCAGGCAGCCACCTGCACTGCCTGACACAAAGACTGGCCCTGGGCATTGCAGCAAATGTTAAACGAAAAAAGGAACAGGGTCCAGCTCTGCATTCAGAATAACAAAGGCAAAGAAAGGCTAGGCTCTAAAGCCAGGCCAGCATGAGATGGAATAAGAGGGACCAGACTCATCGTGAGAGGCTGGCCCGGCCCCCACAGGAGCACTAGAGGGGCAGCCCACATAGCATTGGGTCCACATACACCCCACCTACTAGGCATTCCCCGGGTCTGACGCATCCGGTCGCGGACCTGGGGATTGCTTATAAGGGGGTGGGCTTGCGATCGCTCACCTTGTTTGCTGTACCCCCCACACCCCACAGGACAGTCAAAGCAGCAACATCACACACCTGGTCCCTCTACTCCTAACAGGGCTTACTCAGAGGTACAAGCAAGATTTCCTCTTTCTTTGAAACCCCCATCCTTCCATTCCAAGAGACACACACGTCTCCTTGCCCCACACAAAAAAGTAGCAACTTGCAGTTGGTAGAAAAGGATGCAACTCCTTTATTTGGCAGGAATCCACTTACAAGTGATCTGCCTCTTAACGAGCAGGTGTCCTAGCTATGGCCCGCTGGAAGTAATTGTTATTTCCTCTCTCTAACCATGAGCTCATAGTCAGATGACAAATTAAGAAATGCAACATATAAAGACATGTTCTTTGCTGCTGCATCCTTTAATTTTCTTCTGTTTTCTTCTTTTCTCTTGTTTTATACAGTGATATTTGTGATTTAATACGTACTGCTATTTTAATTTTAATGTTGTGAAAAGTCAAGTTCTTTGACCAAAACACAATAAATAAATTTAAAAAGCAAAGTCCCCAAGGTGTCCCCTGTCCCCACCAGAGTTTGTGTGTCTCCTACGCCCCTGCTGCCAGGCTGCTTTTCCCACGTGGACAGCATACCAGGACAGCAACATGGCATGTTAGCAGGCGATGGCAAGATGAAGATGCTGGAAGACACTGTTTTTCCTTACCATTATTGTTGGAGCCTGCCGATGCATCTGGCCATTTAACACCACAACGGGTACATTGAGGAAACGCACAGTCTGCATTTTTTTTCACATAGACCATGCACTTACTAATCAATTAACCAGTGCAATGTCCTAAGTCACTCATGGAAAAATTGAGTATTAACGTTGACCATATTTGCCACTCAGAAGATTAGTTTTGGCAATTGCGCCATCAATAAGCTAAAACTATGTTATTGCAGTACAGCTAGTAGAGTGATGGTATGTGAGAAGGGCCACACAGCTTGTGGGTGATGTTTTTTTTCACCCACACATTGACCGCCCATGGGCATGCTAATCCCTACGCTCAATCACACCCCTATCTGCCCCACACCCCTGCCCAAAAAACATCCTCCTGGGATCTATTTGACCTAGCTCTGTCAAGCACTAACACCACTCGTTGGCCTGCCAGTGTCATTTCTAAGTAGTCTGCTGAGAGTTAATGGCTTAAATGCAGCTGTAGATGTGCTACTGGAATAATCAAAATGTTTTAACCTTCGTCTATTTCATTTATATGTGTTCCTTGTACTGAGGTCGTATTAAAAACAAGCATTGACAAAGCCAACAGTTTTGGCTTGTGTATCAGTATTAGATAGACATCTACCAGGAACTACTATCATAAGTCCAAATAATCATAGCATTTTGCAGCTATTGCCGTCATATGGCCATGAAGTACCATTACAGTAGTACCTGGCAAATGTCTATCCCATGACTACACGAAAGCCTAACCTGTTGGCTTTGCCAATGCTTGTTTTTACTTTGGCCTGTGCCACTAGACTGGGCTCTTAAGAGTCCCAGGCTGAGTGAGTGAGATGCCCCTTCTCCATACTCTCCTTAAAAGGACAGCGAAACATAGAAATATAAGGCCACCTGAACTCTCCAGGTTGCCCACACACCTCCCTACAGGTGGCACGACAAACCATAGTAATTGATTTCTGTCTTGGTCCTGAAAGCTGGCAAAACTAATGTTCTTAATTTGCTTTAGAACGATGTAGCCAGGAACGAATCATAAGACCTACCAAGGAACCTCTGGCACTTTTCCGCGGACCAGGGAAAGGGTGGAGTTTTCAAACCACTTGGAACCGGTACTTGTAAGCGGGAAAAAAAGTGAATACATGAAACACCTTTTGAGTAAATGTAGCGCACTGCCGAGTTCCTGTTTCCTGATAAAAAAAAAAGCATGGTCCTGAAAACAGCTATTCTGTTCCGATGAATAACTGCATATTTTAGGGACAGTGGGAGGTGTGGGGGGGGCTGTCTGAATGGGAACTATGGGCCTCACCCTCTGCTCTGTATTTCAAAAACAGTAAACCCTTGAATCATGATCACGTTCATTCGGAAGTGGCCTGACTTTGATGAAGGCGGGGCGCGTTCTCATGCCTTAACCTTCCAATCAATGAAAGATCTGGGTACATGTTCAAGAGACCAACAACTTCATCCCGAAAGCAATAACATCTGGAAAACATTATCCTCAGTACCAAACAAACCCGTGTATTTTCCACTCCTAATCTAAGAAGGGCTCTCACGTTCTTGCTGCTCAGGAAGTCACAGCTGGAAAAATACGTCAACTTAACAGGTTTGACCATGCCCCTTTCCTTGATGTCTAACATGTGTTAACGCCAACACTACAAGTGATACAACAAAGATCAAAGCCATAATGCTTTTGTCTATTATTTCCTAACCTGCCAGAAACAACATTGTCCCATCCTCTTCCCACCACCCACTGTCTGCCCGGAACTATCATTGTACAGGTCAGCGTGCTCTTCTCCCTCCAAACACATCTCCAGTGACAGGCAGTGGGTCATTTCAAAGCCATGAAATGGATTCCACGGCAGTTGCATGGTTAGTTGGAGCGCTGAGCTGAAGACGCCACTTCCCTCTTTGACTGCTTCAGGAGAGGCGTCCATTCAGGGACGGCGTCAGGGCCTTTCAACTTTTCAAATGAAAGGGGCCTCGAGCCTCAGAGAGGCCCCCAGCAACTGCCCCATATTGACAGTCGGCACTCTAATAACCCGGCAATCTATTCCTTCATATTTTACTTACGTTCGAGGGGTTAAAGTGTGCGCTTTGCAGTCCTCGACTTACAAGCTATGTTTGCTGTAGCCCATGCGGCCGTCACTTCCATTGGGGAAAACAGAAGTTTGATCAGCTCGTTGCCTTTCAACACTGGTTCTGATGGCTCGCTGGCTTGTCATAATTTGCTGCCATTAAGCTTAGCTTTATCTCCATTATAATGTATGTCTCCTGCAGGTGTTTCAGACTGCTTTCCGCTCTAAGCAAGGGGGGCGCAACCATCATGTTGAAATGGGCCCTCATACATCTTCAGCGGGGACTTCATCCATTCCAGGCATCATCGAACGTGCTGAACAACATAGGCGTGCATCATGAGAAGCAGTTTGAAACAATAAGGCACCTGACGAGGGAGCGAGAGATTGGCGAAACATGAAACAGTGTGCAATGTGCTGTAAACGCGAGCTCCCCTGGCACGGAGCTCTAGGCTTCCTCAACGGAGGCTCGATCAACTGGTCACCAGCACAGCCCATCGGATGGAGGGGCAGGAAGGGGAGTGGAAGGAAGGAGGGCTGGAAGGGGAGGGAAGCAGTGAATAGGCACAGGACACAGGGAAAGTGGCGAGGAAAAGGCTCACTTAGTACTCCAAAATGGAGGGGAGCCAAAAGGAGAAAACGTTTTCCCTAATACGAAACAGCGTGGACTTTTTGGTGACTCAGTGTCACAACCACTCAGTGGTCGCTATGGCACCGATGGCGGAGGCAACGCTAATGGTACCGTTCCATCGTTTTCTTGTAGTTCCGGTCTACTTGTTGCATCCAAGATGGCGCAGCGCGCCATTCTTATTCACTCCGCAGCAGAGTCTCTCCGCGTTGCAACCCTCTTGCACTCACCTCTGTGGATAAGATGTTGTTTTCCCTTTCGGCACTTAGCCACTCTGCCTTGCCTACATACCTTCGGCATCACTTCCGCTATTCCTCCTCTCTTCCACCGGTTCTGTCCTCCTGTCTGCTCTTCCTACCTACACTCAGTGCCCTTGCTAGGGTGACCAGACGTCCCGGTTTTGCCGGGACTGTCCCGGTTTTCGGTGCTCTGTCCCCCATTCTCAAGATTATGTTCCCATTGGAAACTGAAGTGTTCCCGGTTTAGTCAGATAGGTATGAATGCACAATCTGACACAGAAGAAATGCTGCATTTTACAACTTAGGATAGTGTTACTTTGTGATAAATTAATTATAATGTGTGTTTATTTGAAGTGTAACACTTAAACCACCTTCTCCTCCAACCTCTACTGAAGTGTAGTGCCTTGACAGCCACTTTCAAGAGTTAGTCCTACTTTTATGTTAGTTGCCCTGTCCCGGTTTTTTACTTTTTAAATCTGGTCACCCTAGCCCTTGCAGATAAATCTCATGAGTTCTTATGGTGATTTACAACAACAGGGTTTTTCCAGCCTCTGTACTTTTTCCCTGTTTGGAGGGCGCTCCTCCAGTCCGCCAGAGTGTTGTTTCTGAGTCCCATCAGGAATCACTCTAGCAGCTGGAGAGGAACGGCCTTACCTCTTCAAAGAAACACTGCGCAAATGCACAAAGAAATAGAAGAAGACTACTGCTAAGACATCGGGTGAATAGATGGCCAAGGGTCATCAGGTGAGGAGGAAGGATGAATAGCTAACGGTCAAGCATTTGAGAGCTTGCAACGCCAAAAGGCATTGGCCGTGGAGCAGTTACGAGAATTTATGACTGTAGTACAGTCTCTGTCTTCCGATGTCCAAACCCTTAAAGCGGAAAATGTTAATCTTAGACAAATGTTCGCTACAAGAGACACTGCATTGACGGAACCACCTTCTCGGGGTCTTATCTGTGGGAAATTCGATGGTACACCCCGAAATCTCAAGGAATTCCTAGATGCATGTACTATGCATTTTTTGTTTCGTGAAACCACTCTCACAACTGACAAAGCCAAGATTGTCTTTATGGTATCGAACATGTCTGGGGGCGCATTGGCATGGGCTACCTCTTTGGTGATCAACGCAAGTCCGATGGTCGCGTCTTATCCAGCCTTTGTTCACAGTCTTACGACCACTTTCAAAAGACACAAACTTACATACAACGCGTATGAATCATTGTTGGATATCAAACAAGGCAACCAAGATTTACTCACATATGTGTCGTGATTCAAGAAGTTGGCCTCTGAAGCTGGATAGCCAGAAACCACTCAGTTCACCATATTTAGAAGGGGACTCTCAGATGCGATCAAGGATGAGCTGGCCTGCATCCCCTGGCCGCAGTCTTTGGCTGACCTGATATCTCTGGTTCTGCAGATAGAATTTCGTCAACAGGAACGACGTGAAGAAAGGAAGAAACAAAGAGGGGGACCTTCCATCCCAAGACCAGTAACACACCAGATGCCCAAGGACATTGCTATGGCTGAAGAACCAATGCAATTGGGATCAGCCAGAGGCCTACTAACCACAACAGAAAGGCAACAAAGGAGAGATGTGGGCTTGTGTATGTACTGTTATTCCCATGGACGTCTGCTTTGGGATTGCCCAGAAGTTCCACTTAGGAAGCCGGGAAACTTCAAACCTGGTCATAGAAGGGATACTTGATTGGGGTGGTACTAAAGAATCCCGATCGATTGAAACACTAGATCCAGAAGATCAGTTGATGGTTCTGAAGGTACAACTACAGGATGAGTCCGGTTTCATCATTGATACATTGGCTCTCATTGCCTGCAGAGCCGCAGGAGTGTTCATGGGTGTTCAATGGGCAGAGAAACATCACTTCAAGCTGGAAGACCGATCCATAAATCAGCCAGTGTAAGGTGTGGATGGCCGTCTTTTAAGTTCTGGGCCCATAACCAAGAGAACAATAAAAGTCCAGATGCACATAGTTAATCACACAGAAGGAATCGTTGTTGACATCATTCGGGCAGCTCATTTTCCTATCATCCTGGGTATCCCCTGGTTGCGCCGACATAGTCCTGAGATCAATTGGAGAGAATACCTGGTAACCTTGTTCATGCCATCATAGGGGCCAAGCTTGACTATTGTGCTAGCTTTCTGCTGGGGGTAACCAAAGGGGAACAATTTTGACTACAGGTGGTCCGAAATAATGCTGTGCGCATTGTAATGGGGGTGGGCAGGTCAGACCATGTTTCCTTAGCCAGAAGGCCTCTGCACTGGCTACCAGTGAATAGTCATGTCCTGTTCCGTGTGAATTTCATAACACACCAATACCTCTTTATGGCTTGGGCCCAGAATATCTGGCCAAGCATGTTCGTTGGTTGCCTGCTCACAGGATATTGCACTCAAACAACACCTCTCTTCTGGTGATTCAATGCTCCAAACGCTCCTGTGTGGCAAGAGGGTCATTTCCACATGCAGCCCGAGTCTCTGGAATGAGCTTCCTCTCAATCTTCGAGCATGCACATCCCTTCCTGCCTTTAAAAAGGGCTGAAGACAGCACTGTTTTGCTGAATTCCCTTTTGAACTAGAACTTTCCAGCCACTCTTTCTGCTTCTCCTTTTTGTTGTGTATGTATGTGCTGCTTAGAGCCCCTGTGCCCGTGGGCTTTGTCTGTGCGCTATATAAATAAATTAAATTAATTAAGTGATTAATTAAAATACAATTTTCTTTGGGTTTCTGTGAGGGCCACTGTTATCCTGATAACGCTCCCTCCTTGGCCAAGGTGGCACAGACCAAGGGTCCAGCAGAAACACTTTCTACTACCCAAGAAGTGTCAGGGGTTCCTACCAGTTCCAATGAATATATTCAAGTTTTCCAAGACCACCTAGAAAAAGAAGACTACCTCTAAGACATCACGTGAAAAGATCGACCAAGGGTCATCAGGTGAGGAGGAAGGGTTAATAGCTAACGGTCAAGCATATGAGACTTAGCATGTACTGTATTTTTTCATGTGTGGAAATTGCATGGCTTTTTACCCCATTTTTCTAAAACAAAACTGCAAGTGAGCATAAGGGAAGAGCGACGGTTTGGCGGTCAAATCTGTCTGTTTACCTTTCAGGGATTCACCTGTGGAGTGCATTGGCAAATGCTTACCGCCTCATACTGCATATAAACTGCCCCCAGCACTCTCATGTGCGCACTCACAGCAAGTGAGCAAAAGTGAAGAGATGGTTTGGCAATCAACACTGTTTGTTTAACTTTCACAGATTCACCTGCATAGTGCATTGGGAAAACACCCACCCGCCTCATACTGCATATAAACTGCCCTGTGCGCACTCATGCACGCTTGCTCACAGTAAGTGAGTGTAAGTGAAGGGATGGTTTGGCAGTAAACACTGTTGATTTAGCTTTCACAGAGTCACCTGTGAAGTGCATTGGATACGCCTACATGCTTCATACTGCACGTAAACTGCCCCCTGCATGCTCATGCACGCATGCTCACAGCAAGTGAGCATAAGTGAACAGCCGGTTTGGTGGCCAATGCTTTTCGTTTAACTTTGAAGGATTCACCTGTGGAGTGCATTAGGAAATGCCTACCCACCGCATACTGCATATAAACGGCACCCAGCACTCTCATGTGCGCACTCACAGCAAGTGCGCATAAGCGAAGAGATGGTTTGGCATTCAACACTGTTCGTTTAACTTTCACGGTTTCACCTGCGAAGTGCATTCGGAAACGCCCACCCACCTCATACTGCATATAAACTGCCCTGTGTGCACTCATGCACGCTTGCTCACTGCAAGTGAGCATAAGTGAAGAGATGGTTTGGCGGGCTAGCTTTCACAGATTCACCTGTGAAGTGCATTGGAGATGCCTACCCGCTTCATACTGCATGTAAACTATCCCCTGCATGGTCATGCACGCATGCTCACAGCAAGTGAGCATAAGAGAAGAGACGGTTTGGCGGCCAATGCTGTTCGTTTAACTTTCACGGATTCACCTGTGAAGTGCATTAGGAAATGCTTACCCGCCTCATACTGCATATAAACTACCCCCAGCACTCTCATGTGCACACTCACAGCAAGTGAGCAAAAGAGAAGAGATGGTTTGGCAATCAACACTGTTCGTTTAACTTTCATGGATTCACCTGCATAGTGCATTGGGAAAACACCCACCCGCCTCATACTGCATATAAACTGCCCTGTGTGCACTCATGCACGCTTGCTCACAGTAAGTGAGTGTAAGTGAAGGGATAGTTTGGCAGTCAACACTGTTGATTTAGCTTTCACAGAGTCACCTGTGAAGTGCATTGGGGACGCCTACATGCTTCATACTGCATGTAAACTGCCCCTGCATGCTCATGCGCGCATGCTCACAGCAAGTAAGCATAAGTGAACAGGCGGTTTGGCGGCCAATGCTGTTCGTTTAACTTTCATGGATTCACCTGTGGAGTGCTTTAGGAAATGCCTGCCCACCTCATACTGCATATAAACGGCACCCAGCACTCTCATGTGCGCACTCACAGCAAGTGAGCATAAGTGAAGAGATGGTTTGGCGTTCAACACTGTTCGTTTAACTTTCACGGGTTTCACCTGCAAAGTGCATTGGGAAATGCCCACCCACCTCATACTGCATATTAACTGCCCTGTGTGGACTCATGCACGCTTGCTCACAGTAAGTGAGTGTAAGTGAAGAGATGGTTTGGCGGGCTAGCTTTCACAGATTCACCTGTGAAGTGCATTGGGGACGCCTACATGCTTCATACTGCATGTAAACTGCCCCTGCATGCTCATGCGCGCATGCTCACAGCAAGTAAGCATAAGTGAACAGGCGGTTTGGCGGCCAATGCTGTTCGTTTAACTTTCATGGATTCACCTGTGGAGTGCTTTAGGAAATGCCTGCCCACCTCATACTGCATATAAACGGCACCCAGCACTCTCATGTGCGCACTCACAGCAAGTGAGCATAAGTGAAGAGATGGTTTGGCGTTCAACACTGTTCGTTTAACTTTCACGGGTTTCACCTGCAAAGTGCATTGGGAAATGCCCACCCACCTCATACTGCATATTAACTGCCCTGTGTGGACTCATGCACGCTTGCTCACAGCAAGTGAGCGTAAGTGAAGAGATGGTTTGGCGGTCAACACTGTTGATTTAGCTTTCACAGATTCACCTGTGAAGTGCATTGGAGATGCCTACCCGCTTCATACTGCATGTAAACTGCCCCCTGCATGCTCATGCACGCATGCTCACAGCAAGTGAGCATAAGAGAACAGAGGGTTTGGCGGTCAACGTTGTTCATTTAACTTTCACGGATTCACCTGTGGAGTGCATTGGGAAAAGCCTACCCGCCTCATACTGCATATAAACTGCCCCCTGCGCCCTCATGCGTGTGTGCGCACTCTCAGTAAGTGAGCATAAGTGAAGAAACAGATTTGCAGTTTGCCGTTCAGGAGGCAGGGAGCAGGTGAGAATATATGTTTTCTGTTTTACATACCTCCGTTTGACTTGGAATTGGCAACCCAGATTAAGTGTCACATACCTGTTAAGTTAGATGTGATCAGTTTCAGCATACCACATATTTAACATTTGCTCGATAACCAACTGCAATTCTTGCTATGTGAAATAGCGGTTTCAGCTGCAAATTGCTAAAGAGCGACAGAGCGGTGAGATGATTACTTATGTTATTCACTACCATAAAATATAGCAGCACAATTAATGCCACCCATTCATATCGACTTGGTTCCACCCACCACCCAAGGAGAAGTGAGAGAGGCAAACATCAAAGGTGCCATTGGTGCAGAGTACCAGACTGAGCACCACACCTCGGCTGGTGGAGGGGACAACCCTTAGTGGAAATGCATCTACTGAATTAATGACAGCTATTTCCATAATGCAATTTGCTTTACAAATAACATTTAAATTGAGTGGGAGACTCAATGATGAAATTAATCATCATGGTGAGATATTTCAGCAAATTGAGTCTACCCTGATGGAGACTAAACGAGAAGAGGCACACACTAAACAGGGTGGTACATGGATCGAACACGTGGAGTGGGGGTTGACCCTCTATCTGGCGTGGATGAATTAGAGCAGCAAATACCCCCTGTGATTGTGGTAGAGGACTCTGAAAAATCAATATACTACAAGAGCCGTAGACAGCATCGCCAATTAAAGGCGCAGCAAAGACATGCGTAAAAGGTGTGTGCTGAGGCAAAAGTGCCAACTATAAATATTGGTACAAGGGTATCGCCCAATCAACTATTAAAAAAGTCAAGAAAAAGCCAAACGCAGGAAGAAAAGGGAAGCAAAAAAGGTCTGAACATTGACCAGTTGTCTTCTAAAGGATCAAAATGAGAGTGGAATGGGATTGAATCCCAATAATGAGGAGATAGAGATATCTGTTTCGGACTCAGAAATAGGTTCAGAAACAGAAATTGAGAGATGTTCTACCCCTGAACTGAATCAGAAAGCAAAAGCCGGAAATGTGGCTTCACAAGAAACCAATAAGCCCTGTAGTAACTTGGACTCCAAGTGTGGTAATACCGATCTGGATGTCTTGGTGATAACTAGTATTTACTCCAATAAGAAAGACCAGATAATCAACAGATTGGTAGCTTTGAATATATTGTCACAGATTTCACCTTCAAGGGTACTAAGTACGAATGATTGGGAGTTTGTAGAAATCATTGAGGAAGCTAAATTGAATAAGCCTCTAGTACACTGTGAGTCGAGAGTAATTGCAAACCTCATTAAATCCTATGCAATGGACTTTCTGAAACTCGGATTCACATTGGGCAATGAAATCCCAGAAATCGCTCACAAACAACAATTAATTAAGGCTCCTGCAAAGCGAATACTAAATCACCAAAGTACCAGTCCAAAGAGGTGGGATTGGCTTGTGAAATTCATCCCACAAGTATTAAGGAAACAGGAATGAGTATAATTTGTGACCTGAATACCAGGGGCTTCCGCCATTTATTAGACCAAGTGGGTGCTCTATGTTTGCTGGAAGCCAGTGACATTTTTATGTTGCAGGAGAGTTGGTTAATGGATGAATTTATAATGGATGGGTATGTTATTTACCAAATAAAGGCCCAAAGCAGAGTATTAGGAAGACCCTTTGGGGGGGGGGGGGTTGGTTACAGGGGTGAGGCAAGGTTTAACAAGCAAAATAATAGAAGTGCCTCTGCCTCAGACATTTTCTTTTGCAGTTGAGGTACAACTGAGGACGAAAATTGTTCATCTAAGACTTCTTCTGCCAAACACATATGATCCGCCTGGGGGAAATAACGCAGATGATATATTCATTTGCATTACGGAATTGATTATGTCCTGGTGTGGAGATGATAGTGAATGTATCCTGCTAGCGGGTGACTTAAATGATTGTTGCATAGATAGGTGTGAGCTAGAAGGGAATGAATGGGTAAACTCGAAAGCTAAACTACTACACTCCTATTCAAATAGGCCCGGAAAAAGATGCTCCAGATTTGTGATCGCTTGATGTTGAGCAGACAGACTGCCGGCGATATAACAGGCTCTTATACATAGAAATGTGGGACAAAAAATGGCTACCATAAATTATATATATTGCGCTAACAACTTTATTCCATATGTGAGGGGCCTTAACAGACTGCCTAATAGAAATAGTGACCATCAGCCATTGTCACTTCAGACAGCATCCCCATAGAAAATAAGAACATGTTTTTAAAATTTGGGGGTGTATTGAATACGAGGAGGAACAAGATTAACTGAAGTGAAAGGAACTTGGGCAGTATAAGTAATTTTATGGGCAATAAAAAGTAATATTCAGATGAGGGATTTATTCAACATTGACAGAGAAATTTGCCATGATGCCTTCTTCTCTGGCTTTTCAGGTCGATAGGGCGTACACAAACAAGAGATATGATAAAGAAATTATGCTGGTCAAACGTGTTTTGAGATCTGACATAAAAAATATTAGGAGAGAAATTGTGAATGTCACTAAAAGGAATGTGTTAGCCTGGAAAGCCAACAATAGATATAGCAACTGGCTAACAAGGCACACCTTTTCTCTGAGGAATAGCCAGTTGCAAAATATGTTGAAAGTATTAGATGGAGGGAAGTTTAAACCAGTGTGGGAAGCACTAAATCTCCATCGTAGTAGTGCTCTTAAATATACGATCAACCTTAATCCGGCTAATGCTTGGACAGAATATATAAGTAAAACATGTTATCAGGTGCTGAATAGTGAAGATCATGAACCAAGATGATCAAATATACCACTTGAACTAAAATTTGATATAGACAACATAACTAACCTGATATTTAAACTGAAACGGTCTAAATTGGCAGGACCTAATGGACTGGTGAATGTCGTCTTAAAGCAAAACCCTGAATAACGGGCTAATGTTATAATGGATTTATTTTTGAAGGTTTGCAAATCAGGCATAGTTCCTAGGTCCTGGAAGTGTTCCATCCTGTCCCCGGTCTTCAAGAAGGGATGTAGGATTTACCAGCTAACTATCGATTATTATCTCTAATGGATGTGACTGGAAAATCTTTTGCATCACTATTGTTTAAAGAACTGCAAAAATGGGTTGGAGAGAAACAATTGCTGGGAATATTCCAAACGGAATTCTAGAGTGGGGCATCTACTACACATAATCTGCTGTTGTTGGCCTCTCTAGTGGGCAAAGCAGCGTGTTAGGGTGCTCCCCCATTGTATGTATTGTATGTTCTATCTAAGAGCAGCCTTCAACACTGTGGATTGCCAGAGGTTGTGGTTGAAATTACAGACACTGGATATCTCTCCTTGGCTATTGGAGGCCATCAAACAGATGCATGAAGCTACAGGCGTGCATGTGAGATTGGACAGTGAGGGTGCTAGCACGGAGGGGGTGCTCACCAACCAGGGGGTAAAGCAGGGTTGTGTGCTGGCCCCCCTGCTGTTCAACATATATTTGGCTGACCTTCCTGCACAGTTGGAGGGCGTAAATTGTTGACCTCCAAAACTGGGGGTGGGAGGGTGTGCATGTTCACCGGCTGTCCTACGCAGATGATATTGGGCCTCATTACGGGGTGGTTGAAAACATGCGCCGGTAAGGGCAGCGGGTTACTTGCAATCATGTAACACTGTTTCCACCGCCTGACTTCCCAGTGCCACCGGGATATTACAGCAGGTGGCAGAAACCGTAAATCCCCATCCTCGGGAATGGGGATACCGAAGCACCGGCACTGTTGCTAACAGTGCCGGTGCTTCAGTAAAAACAATGCCGGTGGAGGCCTAAACTCCCAGCAGGTCAGGGATGCCGGGAGCTCCATGCCCCTACCGGCAGACTTGCCGTTTGCCAGTCCAGAAAGGGTGCGGGTATGTTGATACCAGCAACCTTATTTCCAAACCACCAAACTTGTAATGAGGTCCATTGTCTTATTCGACCACAAACTTGTGGGACTCCGTAGGGCTGTCAACGAACTCTATAAATATGCTGCAGCCAATAATTTGGTGGTTAACATTGATAAAACAAAAATGGCATGTTATTGTAAAGTTTGTAGTAGAGTGCCATTGATAATTGCCTTAAAAAAGGGAACATCAAATAGATACCTAGGTCTGGAATATGGGGGACGTACATACACTGAAATTACTCAGACAGCAATTATGTAGGCTGTACTCATTAAAGAATGTACTACCGGTACAGCTGGATATAACTACGCTGGCATTGTTATGTGATATAAGCAAAGTTTTTGCCCTGCAATAGTATATAGCATAGAAGCATTGAATATGAAGTACTTACAGTGGCTTAAAACAATAGAAGGGTTTTTTTGGAGATCGGTATTGGGTCTGGCAAGGTCCGTTGGAATTGATGTTTGTTGAAAAGCCTTTATTTGACAAAAAGTCATTAGGTTCAAACATCATAAAATACATAATATTGCATTAAAAAATAAAATGCATTAAAAAATGAGAGTCCTTCCATATCTCACATTAAGGTCTATACGAAATGGCTCCTGGTTGTGAACCTATTCTGCCCAGGAGGCTTAAATTGTCATCAGACACAATTGAACGGGTCAGTGGAACAAAGAGCACCGACCCGTCTCACATTAATGCATCAAAACCAGTGTCAGCCGAGCTTAAAATCTTATGAAAACAAATTCTAGGAGAGCTATGCTCGCAGCATAGAACACTTATTTGTTTTGCAATACAAGTACAGAGTTGGCATATGGCATCATCACATTGTCAGTATCTTCCTCCTCTGCAGCCATGCTCTATGCAAATAACAGGCAACAGCACACATTACTGAAGGAATACAATATTGACTTAGAAATAGTTGTGCTGGACCAAGTGAGTAGATACCAGCCTCTAGCAGGATAGGTTGTGTTATGTTATGTTATTTGGCATTTATATAGCGCTCAATAAATCATTGGTATGATCTCAAAGCACTGTTAAGTTCAACGCCCTCGGGCACCGCAGTCCAGGTCAGTAGAGAGAGGAGGTGTCGTAGGGTGTGTGGGTGCACCAGTTATGTGTGCAGCTGATGTAATTGCCAGATGGAAGCTGCATACTAGCCTGAGGTGTGGTGGTGAAGATATCAGGTGAATGTGTGCAGTCTGGTGGGTGTACACCCAGACTGGGTTCTGGCTGGGTTAGGCCTGTAGGACGCTGCAGGATGTGAGCAGCTAGGATGGATTGTCATGGGATAGCAGAGTTTTATTAGAGTTTTATTAGAGTGATGAGGTATTCATGGGGTAGTGTTCGTATGTGAACAGCTAGGCCGAATTAATCAGGGGTATAGCTGCATTCTAAATGTGTGATGGGGTAGAGTAGAGAGTAAGCATAATGATATGGGATGGGAGTGTTTGTGTGGTTTTATGAACAATGCAGCAGGAGCAATTTCTAGGTTGAAGTTACTCATAATATTTGTTCTTCTATCTAAATGTGGCACTTGCCAACATTTACCATCCTGTCTAGATGTGACGCAGGTCAATGTTCACAATTCTGACTAGGTTCGGCATTACCAGCATTCTCAATTTTTTTTGGGTCTGGCACATGCTAATGTTCACAATTCTAAACAGGTTTTGAATTGCCAACATTCACAATCCTGTTCGGGTCTGGCGCAGGCTAATGTTCACAGTTCTAACTAAGTGAGGCATTGCTAACATTCACAATCCTATCTAGATATGACCTGGGTTAAAGTCAACAATTCTATCTAAGTGTGGTACATAGCTAACATTCACAATTTTATTTAGATGGGGCGCAGGCTACTGTTCACAATTCTGTCTAAGTTTTGTAATTACTAACATTTGCAATTCTATCTAGATACGACTCAGGCTAATGTTCATAATTCTATCTAAGTGTGGCATCTTGTTTACATTCACAGTCCTACCTGGATGCGGCGCAGGCTAATGTTCATAATTCTATCTAAGTGTGGCACATTGCTAACATTCACCTTTGTTTCACAGAGCCATTTTCTTGCCCCCCCCTCCAGTTATGATATTGGCATGGGTGCACCCTCCCTGGACAATAATCGTATGTTGAAATCTCCACAGATTATAATCTGCGGGTTCACCCATTCCATTAAGACTTCATTCACCAAAGCCATGTTTGACCTGGTGAATTCACAGGGGAATTTGTTGGCACTACGGTAAACGTTTATCAACAGGAGGTTGGGTTTTATTAGCCTAAGCAGCCTACCCAATTTTTGTATTTGCACGTAGGGATTTGGAATAAGATGGTCACATATCACAAAACCCTTATCTACCTTAATCAGGGTTAACAGGCCTGAAAATGGGTGGCCCAACTCTCTCTTACAGGCAGGATTGAGGAAAGCTTTGTACCCCTCGCACAAGCGTTTGGACCTCAACCACGTCTCCAGAAGGCATAGAATATTATAGAGAACCAAAACCCTTGATTGCTCTGCAAACATACATTTAAACCCTCTAGAACTCCAGGATCCTATCTGGGTTTTTTCTTGGGACCAATACTCAACAGTCTAACTAGAATTTGGCTTTGCCAGTGCACCCACCAGGCAACCCCAGTGGTTTGTTTCAGCTTGATTTCGGTCCTGGTTACTGAAGATCGAGTTATTGTCTTTTTTTTGTAAACGGTTTTCCACCGTAAATTTAGCAGATGACAAGTCTTTCATCGCTGAATTTGAATGATGTACTATGGTAGGTTTCCCTTCCACTCTTGTCGTCACCTTCGATCGACTCAGTGGTATGGTGGCCTTTTTCCTTTTTTCTTCCAGACAATTTACATTGACAGACATCACACGGTAATCACCAAGTTCATAACCCAAAGGTAGTCATTTCTTACAATGTTCAAATGAGGCCTCTTTGATTGGCTGCGATTCCAGGTGAAGGATGACCCAGTCATTCCTTTTTTCAGATACAAATTCCACCACCCGAATGTCCTCAGTTGTTATGTATCTTAAAGCCGGAATATATTTTATCAGCTTCAACACATTACACCTATTCAGTATTGCAGCTTCCAGGCTGGTTACAATTCTTTCCAAACAGACTTTCAGATCATTAATCCGCAACTGAGGGGCAGAATTATCCACGCCATCATCTTTCCTCCCTCTTGACTGGCTTTTGGGGTTTTCTTTCAAAAAGGTAACGTGGGGATCTTGTTTACCATCTATCTGCTGGACACCTACCACCAATAGAACCAGCCTTGTTTCCCCTCTAGGGTTTGGAAAGCGGGGAGCATTGGATTGGCAGTCGATTTCATACTTTTATCAATCACTGCCATACCACTCTAGGGCACAAGATTAGAAGTAATTTGAGCTTTGTGCCTCTCTATCTCAATCCAATCCTCTATGCTCAGTTGCCCCACCCCTCATCCTCTTCTCTATCCAGGATCTCAATGAGGTCACTCAAACATCCCTCTGAAGAAGACTCTCTCTCCATTGACTCATTCTGTACACTTTGGCCCAAATCTGATACTTGGAGACCTTCTCTTGATGATGTGACCTTAGATATTGCTAGTTCAATTTGGGGCCTCATTGATGTTTGATTGGCCTCATCTCATAAGGGAGTTTTTTATGTTAAGCAGGAACGCTTGAAAGACCAAAGAAATATCGAGGCTTAGTACCACCAAAATGTAATACGCCAATCACGAGTTCAGAGATACATGTATTATTTCTGTACAGTTAGCTATCTGGCTCCCAACACCGCACAGTGTGTACCAGCAGACACCGTGAGGGGAGAGAATGTTGGACATTACAAAGCATGCATCTTTTATACACAATCCGAGTTACATCGTCCAGCCCTTCTCCAAAGTAACAATTTGCTGGGGTTCATACCCAGTTCACATGACAAATACAGCAATGTTGTCTTCAAACACTTGAGATGTTTTCCTATACACGAAATACAATGGTAACATTGGTTCTCCAGCTTAAAGTAAGCCCAGTTTCAAGAAATGAACACAATGAGTTTCTGCAAAGGCATACAGTTTCAGCTATTCAGTATTCTATTCCACTGTTTGAATAAGGATGAAGCTATTGGTGCAGACAACATCTAAATTGAGGTTCAGTTCAGCTCCAAGGTTTCTAAGTGCAGGACAAACATTCTGTTTCAGCAGCCTCAACATGTTGACACAGTGCAAACTTCATCTTTCCCTGCTGCAGGCGAAAACACAGTTTGAGACAAAAACAGAAGTTAAACAAAATGCGGATGATTCTAAAATGGCGGCGTAGTCAGCCTCATTCTATGAGGTTTTTCAGTAATGTTATCAAGTTGGTCGGTAATATCTTCTTCTTCACTCAGAAAACGGAGTTCATCTTCTCCCCTTTCCTCCTCACCTGAGGTAGTAAAAGAATATTCCAATTTCTTCCTTCGAGGTCGCCGAGCTCTGCCTTCTTTTTTTGTGCAGATAAGGTCTGCCTCGGAAGGAAGCCACTGTGATTCCAGCCCTGGGAATCTCCGGAGACCTCTCTCCGCAACAGCGGAGCATTGAAAGGGAAAAAGCCTCAGGCATAAAAAACCCCCAGGTCTTCTTGAGTCCAATGGCACAATAAGCCGGTAAAGGTGATGAAGATTTCAGATGGATAGCAAAGCTGTTTAAACAGTGAAGACAAAAAAAGGATAATCACAACAGGAGACCGAGAGGAATTCTGAGAAGAGTATCAAGTATTGAATGGTAAGAATAAAAAGAAACAGAACAGGAATCTCCAAAATTAAACACAGAAGGGGAGCGGCAAGAACACTAACTAAATATTGACAGAACAGGGGGAACAGAAACAGAAGAAATCTGGCAAGAAAAAGTAAGAGAAAAAAGCAGGCAATACTGCAAGGCGGAGCGCTAGCAAGGGGAGCAGAGAGAGATACAAACTGTAAGTAATAGCGTGGGCGGACCGCCGCCAAGGGAAATAACGAGGAGCGCTGGCAACAAGGAGGAATCCAGAAGTTGCAACGCGCCGATCCGCCGAGTCCGGGGGAGGAAATAGAAATCAGCGGTGGCCATGTTGAAAAAGACTAGACTGCAGCGGCACGCTGTGAAACAGCATAACGGCACAGTCTAATGGCGGCCGTATTTCCATTTACTCCATACACGCCAATTTCCCAAGTTCGTGATACATTCAGATTCATTTGAACGCGGTTTTCAGTGCGATGCGAATGTGCTTAGGCCAATGTTGATTATCAGGCAGTATTATGTGAAATATGGTTTTACACGCTCTCGATCTGTTTGATTTTCATTTTGGCGCCTGATTTATGATCTTAGTTTTTTTCTCCAGCAGCACTTGATCTTTTTTTCTTTTTTGGCTTCCTCCCTCCCTTCGTCGCTGGCATGAATATTGAGAAGGAATTTATTTAGCTAACCGCAGCTTCGGGCGTCGGGCCATTTTTCCCCGACTCTTTTTCTGAATTTTGTATTGGGTTTAGAGCCTCTTGAGAGGCAAGAACCTGGTCTATTTGCAGGGATGGATTTTTTTCAGAACTAGGATGCTGCTGATCTTTCCAGTGAGCTCACATCCATTTGCCATCCTCAATAATGGCTTCCATCAATTGTCTGCCGCCTAGCAAGATTACAAAGGCAGGCCTGCCATTGGGTTGAAGTTTCCGCTTCGGTGTCAAGCCTCACTTCTACCTTATTCACAAAGGCTTTGAGACTTGTCATTTTAGTATGGGCCATGGCAATCAAAGTCTCCTGATCCTGGAGGGTGGAGTTGATAGTTTCATAAAGTTTACAGAAAGGGGCCATCGATATAGTAAGCGCGGTCATCATTGTGTTTTGTATATGTACCAAATGATCTCCGATTGTCGAGATTCCGCTTTAGCGTCCTTCCCCAACTTCACTATATTGGGTGTGTCTGTGGGCTAGAATCCGATGAGGCTGTACTATATCGAACTTCTGCAGTCTCTTGCGACTGCTCGTCCCATTCCAGGCTTTGCCTCCTGGCCCGGCTCCTGTCCTTGCTTTTACAAACTTATTTTACTCTGTGCCTTTCTTCGAATTTGGGCGAGCTATTGGGTTCAATGGGGGCATTAATTTCTTCTTCACGTGGCGTCTGCTGATCCAGGTGCATTTTCTCATTTGCCCCCAGTGTTTTCGCATTAGCCCCTAGATCCGCGCTGAGAGAAATGGACACATGGGGTTTCCTTCTTAGAGGTCAGACGATTGTCACTTAGGGCTTCCAAACAATGTCTTATCGATTAAAGACTTTTCCTCATCTGCAGGTTGATTATTTCCGTGAGGGCAGAAAGATCTATTGCTAACTGCACCGCCAAATCAGAGTTTTGGAATTCCAGCTCCTCTTCGGGTAGAACGGAAATGTTTTTTCCCGTATTTGAAACCCACTCGTTATTCACAACCGTCACATCCAGTGGGATTTCATTAGGCTGTTGTTGTTTTGTTTTGTTTTGTCACCAGGAGATTGTGGTCAGGCGACATCAAATTCAGACAAGGAACCATCGGAGCTCTCGGAGACGGCATAACTCTCGGAGACGGCATAAGAGCGTCGACATTCTCACCTTCAGCTGGTGATGAGGTTTCCCTTTGTGTTGGTAGGTTGGAGTCCATGGTTGCCGTAGTCACCATTCCCTCCCCCTCAATTTCCCCCACCGCCGTAGATTTAATATGCCCAACCAGCACGTTATACTGTGTATCATTCAACACTCCAAGGGGACCAACAGATTTACACCCCTATTCAGTCCTGCTTCAACAGTGGGCCGGGCCTGAGCCGAAAGAGTTTTATTGGCCGGGTGGGGGATTGGGGAGGGGTTTGCGAGTATAGGGCCCACAGGCACAGCCGGCTGCATCAATGTTAGACTTGGGGAGGTGGAACGCGATGCAATGGGGGAATCACTAACAGCTGGAGGCATGGCAGTCAGTCTCACCTGGAGTCTGGTCCAGGCCCCAGCCAGGTAATTTGCCGGGTTGCAAAACCATCCTCCGACACACTGTTAATCCACATGGGAAATAAAGGGGTCCAGACGTTATCACCTGCGAGCACCAGCATAGGCCACTTCAACTCCACTTTCAATGTGTTTCAGAACACACCAGAACAGAGTAAAACACTTCCTGAAGTGCTTCGTGTTGAGGGAGTGTTTTATGTTCTGTAGTCCTTAAAACTTAAAATGGGCAAGCACCAAACACACAGGTTCAGGCTGCAACAGCGTATCACCATCAGCATCTGCAGTAAACACAGTAAAACACTTCCCGAAGCACTTTGCCTGGGGTTGATATTAGCCAGGTGGATCAGAGGATGAGAGGAGAAGGCCATCAAGGGAATGTGAGGACGATATTCATCCTCTTCTGAGGGTAAGGGTTCCCTAATACCTGAATATCTGATGGCTTGTTGTCATCATACAACTTCCTCTCCCAGACTTCTCGCAGACAAAGTGTGAAAACCCTTATGGTAAACATGGAAGCAAAATATGTAAAAATCAAGGAGTTAATGCTACTTTTGATTTTTATAATTCTACCTTATGTTTGAATTGTGAAGTAAAGAAGCAACCATTAATTCCTTTGAGAGTGCTTCCTAAAAATATATATCTTATAAATCACCAAACCAGACTAACTTTAAAAAGAATATTAACATTGGGGACTTCATGTCCCATAATGCTCTAGGTACTGAGATGAGGAAGAGGGACTCAGATGTGCAGAACTGTAGTGTGCAGTCTAGTAGTTCTGATGACCCACACCTGAACGGGACCTTTAAGTAGCCCCCTTAGGTGCAAGCCATGATATGGAAGCAGCAGGAGGGAGAAGGAAACTCTGCCGCGCTGTGTTAATGTAAAAGAGGTCAGGAAACCTGAATTCACAGCGGGAAGCAACCGTAACATTAGCTGTCCCGTGGGAGAGAAAATCTCTCCTGGCCCTGCATGTTTTTCCGGTGTGTGGCGTTGACTGGAGTGTGAGCGGAGCAGAACTAGCTCCAATTACAGGAGGCGCAAGCAATGGGAACCTTACCGGAGCCGTCAGGCGCCTGTGCGACCACAAAGGAAGAAGAGACAGGAGAAGCAGGTCCAGCAGAGACACATAGAGAAACCAGTGGGTTGGTCTCTGTCACGTAATCCCGGGGCACTCCGAAACAGACCACTGGCTCAAACAAAACCTTTTGAATACTGAACTATTGAATTAAAGCAATTTGAATGCAACGCTTATCTTAAGAGAGATCGAGTTAGAGAATATTGCAACAACCATTGTCAAAGCCAAAAGGGCACAATATTTAAATGCAGTGTAGAAGAATATTGTAACCCGCATTGCCTCAGCCAAAGAAAGGCAATTAAAGGAAACCAAATAAGGCAGAATGACAAAACTGTGTTGCTCATGAAGATGAAACGTGATGCAATGAAGAGTGGTTGATCATCGGAAAAGAGTATAATTTCATCACATACTGACTTGTATGAAGATGAAAGCTTTTTGGTTTATCAAAAACAGTGGCTTGTTGATACTTTAACTATGGCCTTGAAGAGTAAGAAATCCGATTGTGAAATAAGAATTATATTGCCAAGTGAAGAACCTGTGCAATGAACAGAAGTTTGCGTCATAAATCAAATGGAACTTGGCAATTGAACGAATGTTCTCGCTTTTGACTTTTTGGTTGGAAACATCCTGAACTGATCCAGGGGAAGGGGATTCAACCCTGGACACAAGGATTTATGTTTATAATTTCTGTATTTGAATTTAAATGTTATTTTATGAAGTTTGAACAGCCAGATAATTCCGGTATGATTTTCTTGTATGTATGAGTGTGAGGGACAGAGATCTTTGGTAAAGGAAACCTTCCTTCTTGGTATCCTCTGGCGTCAGCTGGAAGAGATTAGACGGGTGGGCGACCATGGCGTGTAATGACCCCACTTTGTCCAGAAGAGAAGCCCTCGGCAGTGGAGAAATGACATTGTCGTCGTGTCCACAGTCGCTGTGTCCGTCCCCATATCCCAAGGGGAGGGGGCATGTGCGTTGGTTGAAGAGGCGGCATAGGGCCCAGTTCTCTCTTCTTTGCAGGCGGCGGGCCCAGTGCCACCGGGGACTGGTGGTGCCGTCAGCATCCTCTTCTAGATCTCAGACACCAGTGTGTGAAGAGTTGAAAACATTTCCAACAATACATCCCTGGGGGGTGCGGGGCCAGTCTTGCTGGGCCCAGCACCCACACTGGCATTCCCATCACCCCGTCGGCGTTTCTGCTGTCGTCAGTCCCATGTCCTCTGGGAACGTGTGAACGGACACCAAGTCTCCTCGCCCAAGGAAGAAATATCTGTGCCAAGGAGCACGGTTTAGGCCTTTACCCCCACCCTGCCCTTTTTGCGTCTTGAGGGGTCGCTCTCTTGCTTAGGGATGCCATCCTCTTCTCTAGTGTTTTCTCCACCGGCTTGGCTGAGGCCTCATGGGGCGGGCCACTCTGGGACCTGGTCCGCCCCTTTAGTCTTCAAGATGGCGGCCGCCACCAGCTCGAAAGGTCGGACACCTTTCCCTGTGCCTTGGTCTTCTCCGGCTTCTCCCGCAGCTTCCCTGGGTTAACAGATTTCCTCTTAGAGGAAGACCTGGATCGATGACTGGAGATGGAGGCAGACTGTGAAGATGAGCGCACCCTGACTGTCGCGGGACCTGCTTGCGCGGTCCCCCCCCTACGGAAAACGATTTGGTGCTTGGCCTTGTCTTGGGCCCCCACAGATGGTGCACCCTTAAAGGACGTAGAAGCCCTTTCCCACAGTGCAGTGTAGGCCCAATTGCCTTCTGGAGTCTTTGATGAAACTCTAAATGATTCTTGCCCTTCAAGGTCATTGAAAGATGCCTACAAACAGATCCCTGCTTGCCGGGCAAAGGTGCGAAAGAGCACACGGGCTATATTTGACAAAAATAGGAACTTTTTATCGAAAAAGAGGGACAACGTAGAAAAGCTCTCAGGGCAAAATATGAGGACTCCCAACACTTGAAAGTGTGGTAAAAATCTGAAGATGGCTGCCAGAGGAGGGGCTTAGGGAGAGGGAGGTCGTTTGCTGGGGGCAGTATGCCACAGAGCTCCGTGATTGGTTTATAAGAGAAATACAGTTTGTAATTGAAAGTGAAACAGTTTTTTCTTTTACCGAGGATTCCCGACCTGACGACGGGGAATATTCATGAGCATGTGAATCCTTGCCAGACCCCATGCTGGAGAACCAAGGATTCCCAGCCTGACGACAGGGAATAGTCACAGCATGTGACTAATTAGAAGATACAATGCTGGAGAAATGGAAGTAATGACCCAAGTGTAATCCTTGATTGCTCATTGTGTGGAATCACTGGACTCCTGACCCCACTCACCTCTCCTGAGACTATGCCTTGACCACTCTCCATTCTACCTTGATTGGTTTGGCTGAACTCTCAGAGAAGTCCTAGTTCACTGTAACTAGGCTAAACTCTGTCCAGCAGGCCAGAGTTAAGAAATCCATCTTAACAATAAGCATTGAAACTCAATGCAATGAGCAGATTCATTCAGTAAACTATCCAACAAATATTTTGATAAAGTTCAGTTTTAACCAAACACCTACTAACAGCATCTCTACACCTCAAAGCATGTGGGCTTTACCTATTCATTTTGATGGATGAGTTTTTTTACAGATTACTGTCAACCAAGCAGATCTGACGATTGTATACAGAAGCAGACAACATTATTTCAGGCCATCAAAACAATACTACTGAATTCAAAATGTGTAAGTTGATTTTCGCTTACCTTCACTTTGCTGTGTAAGTCAGGATTGCAAATCTGCTACAGCTCCAAGGTTTCAAATACATCCGTCTTAGCCACAGGGCCGACTTGTTGAACAGAAGAAAATGTAAAAATGCCTCCTTGTCAGCACCACACATTGGGCATTTATTAGAGTCAGAGCCCTTCATGTGTGCGTAAAAGCAACAATGGGCAAAATTCCAAGTCTAAACCTTGCGTACAGCGATCTTACGTAAGCTGGCGTAATTACATCTAAGTAAGCCTTAGGGACAGACTCCTTCTCATGTTCCAAGTACTCCAAGCCCAGTTTTAGTCCCGAGGCATTGAGCAAAAGATGGTCCCATGCTCTTTGATTAAGACAATGTTTAAGCCAAGTCAGGCTTGAAGAACGAAGGCTCTGTGAATTTTCCCAAAACTCGCATGCTTTCAGGTTGATGAATAGGTTTTTCACATGGGATATCATTTCAACCTTTTGCCTCCATCAAGAGACATAATGGGCCTCATTACGACCCTGGCGTTAAGGGTTTAACGGCGCCGTAAAAGGTGTTGCGCCGTTAAACCCTTAACGCCTGATTATGAGGTCCCTTTGCGGGACCCGACCTTTACGGCTGCTTTTACCAGTCGTTAAAGTAGGGTGCCGCAAAGGGACCTTGGTGCTAAGTACGGTGCCGCAATTTGCGGCACCGTACTTAGCGCCTTCCCCATTCCCATTGAGCCCTATGGGGCAAAAATGGGAATGGGGAAGGGCCCATGGTGAATGGGGAATTACTGCCCCGCCAACCTTGGAATGGGGCGGTAATTCCGCCATTCACCATGGCGGACCCCGGCGCTAAACCATGGTGCTATTAGCACCACGTAATGAGGCCCAATATGTAGCAGTGCATCCCTACACTGCCTTAGGCAAGGTTGAGTCCATACTCTTAACCAGAAGGATATTGGTCTGAACGCTATTTCTGCACATAGAGGAGTGGTGCCATATTGTAGATGGACAAGGGCAGTCGGTGCACTAATGGGTAATGATAATCATTTTTTCATAAAATATTTTTCCCTAACAAGCATCCTCTCAACATTTGCAAACCCCAATAGTTCTGATCCATAAAATGCTGCTGGCAATGCTTGCTTTTGGTATAATTCCAGTGCTAGTGATAAAGCACCACTTCCATGATGGGTAGAAAAGGATAAGATAGCGCTGCTTCATTTTTCCAGCAGGTGGGCCACCCTACTAGTCTGGACCACCCATCCTGGAATTGCCTGGAATTCTACTCCGAGGTAGTCAAAGCTATTAACCTATTCAATTGGGTTGTCCTCTATTGTAAGGTTAATTGAAATATACTTCCTGCGATTTGGTCTAAAAAGTATCGACTTGGTTTTAGATGTGTTTACGGTATGACCAAAGTCTCTACACTTCCTCAAAAAAACAGAAAGTAATTGCTGAAGACCCTGGGGCGTGGTAGCAATCAGGACTGCGTCGTCCGCATAAAACAGGGCCAGGAACTTAGTTGAGGCCAGCTTACGGCAGTCCAGGCACCCACTTAATAGCGCATCTATGATCTGCTGGATATAGATGTTAAATTATAGTGGGGCCAGGACGCACCACTGCCTGACACCCACGCCTACTCCAAAAACGGTTGTCTGTTCACTTCCCAGACCTTATTGAACACAAGCTTCTGTGTCAGAAGAGTAAAGAAGTGATAATATAGTAATAAGGTACTGGGGCATCTTTCGCTTCATCAATACACTCCACAACTCCACGCGAGACGCAGAATAAAATCCAGTCCTCAAGTCCAGAAATAACACATACGGTGCATTTGACATAAGACAGTGTACTTCTTAACTATGAGGTAAAGCATAAAGCATTGGTCCACTCTTCCCCGGCCCTTCTGGAATCCAGCTGATGTACGCTAATAACATCTTTGCGATTGGTCCAGAGTTGTAGCTGGTTCAATATGACTTTCCTGAACAACTTCCCAGCCCGGTCTAGAAGGGAGATAGGTCTATAATTAGCCAGAGTGTCCCTTCCACCGATTTCACACAGTGGGACAATGACACATTTACGTCAGGGATTGGAAATCCTCCCTGTCGCAAATATAGCATTAAATATCTGACAAAGCATAGGGGCATAAAAAGACGGAACATTTTTAAATAGATCCAGTTGAATTAATACGTCTCATGTTTGGTTTTATGTCTCTTATCTCATTGATGTTAAAGAATAGAGAACAATTGTACATCAAGGCCTTGGTAAGAATGAAGAGTGCATTAATGAATGAGAATGGTAATGCCATCACAGAAAATGCAAAGGGAAATGGACTCTCTGCATGGGCACAACTCTCTGCAGACCTTTTTGAAAGCATTGATTGGGGGCCAGATTGGTCTCAAGATTTCTCTAAATTAAAGGAAGAATTTGTAAAGAAACTGAAAGACTGGGACTGGATCACAAATTATACACATATGGAAACTTTGAGAATATATCCAGAGCACAGTTTGATGCAATATAGATATTTTACAATTAATTAAAAAGCAGCAGCTTTTATATGCTCCTAAGGATGGATCAATTACCAACGTTAGCATCAGTAGGGCCTAGAAGGGGTATCTCTCGTCATTTAAGGTCCTGTCGGATATGTCAAGAACCATTGACACTGGAAAGTGCACAGCACATTGTGACTGGGTGAGAAATGCATAATCACTTGACAGTTAGAGAAGTCTCCTTTGGAACTACAGTATTAACTCCGGTAATAACAGGTTAATGATTGCACTTTATAATGTTTGGAAGGTGCCGTGGGATATTTTAGAGAAACATTAACTGTAGAAACATTAATTTAAATTATACTGATCAATGAATTTGAAGTATACTGACCAATGTTTGCAAATGGGGATGTTTTGAATTTCATAATGATGTTTTATAATTATGCATTTATGTATTTTAGTGATATATTTATAGATGTAGGTAAATGTCTAAGATATTAATAATATGCAAATGAAAATGTGAAATTGTTCTTTGAACTACAGCACATTATGTTAAATAAAGCAAATAAAAATAAAAATAAAACGAAACTGTGCTGTAAAAGGCAACATTTCAACCCATCATTCAAAAAATTATCTTGGGGGAACACCACGTGGTGCAGGATCAGTTGCTTGCACTACTTCAGGGAGACAGTTGCACCCCTCAAATGAAAATATTTACAGGCTGCAATGGACCTTGACACATTTAAAACACTGGTGACACCTCAGGAGCTGCCAAACCCACTGATAATGTCCCAAATATAAGTGGACTCCACAAAAGGAACAACAGCAGAAAAGCAGAACAACAGTAGCAATGGGTTTTACTGGTGATATTCACAAAGTTAGCAAATACAAAAGTAATATGACTGAAATCACTTAACAAGATGGCAATTACCTGGCGGTCGCAGTAGATAGCGGGTACGTGCCTGGGAGGGCTGCCCAGGGCAAAGAGGCACAAACAGGCGATGGAAGCTGCCCAAGGAGGCTGTCCTTGGCCTTTGGCCCTTCTCCAGCTACCCTGGGGGAGCGCCAGATGAGAGGAAGGACCATCAGCTGGTCACCTCACCAGCATGGGCAATTCGATGGAGGAGGTGCGAGGGGGAGTGGAAAGAAAGCGTTTTTGAAGGGGAGGGAAGAAGGGAATAGGCAAGGGCACAGGGAAAGTGGCGAGGCAAAGGCACGCTTGGCGCTCCAAAACAGAGGGGAGCCCAAAGGAGAAAACATTTATACAAACAGAAAACAGCATGAAAATGCGCTGTAAAAGCAGGCGCTCCTAGGGAGCTCTAGGCTTTCTCGATAGAGGCCCGATCAGCTGGTCACCAGCACGGCCCAATCAGATGGAGGGGGCGTGAGGGGGAGTGGAGGGAAAGAGGGCTGGAAAGGGAGGGAAGGAGTTAATCGGCACAGGGCACAGGGAAAGTGGTGAGGAAAAGGCCAGCTTGACGCTCCAAAATGTAGAGGAGCCCAAAGGAGAAAGCATTTAGCCCAACACGAAATAGCATGAAATAGGCTGTAAAAGCGAGAGATCCTTGCAGGGAGCTCTAGGCTTCCTTGACGGAGGCCGATAAGCTGGTTACCAGCACAGCCAATCAGATGGAGGTGGCAGGACGGGGAGTGGAGGGATGGCGGGCTAGAAGGGGATAAAATGAGGGAATAGGCAAGGGCATGAGGAAAGTGGTGAGGAAAAGGGCTGCTTGCCACTCCAAAATGGAGGGTAACCTAAAAGACAAAACACTTACCCCAACACAAAATAGCATTTACTTTTTGGTGACTTAGTATGTACTGGATTTTTTCATGTGTGTAATTTGCATGACTTTTTATCCCATTTTTCGAGAAGCAAAACTGTGCTGCATAAGTCAACAAATGTACCCATCATTAAAAAAATTATCTTGGGGGACCCAACCCCACATGTCTCTATGGTTGGTTTCTTGCACCACTTCAGAGAGATAGATGCACCCCTCAAATGAAAATAATTACAGACTGCAATTGACCTTGAGTCATTTAAAACACCTGTGACACCTCAGGAGCTGCCAAACCCAATGATACTGTCCCAAGGCTAAGTGGACTTCATAAAAGTGACAAAACCATAAAAGTAGAAAAACAGTTGTAATGGATTTATTGGTTATATTTACAAAGTTAGCAAACGTAAAAATAATACAACAGAAATCACTAACAAGATGGCAGATTCTCTTCAATTCTACAAATATCTGTCAAGATCTCTAAAGGATTCTCCAGGGCTCGCCATGGGCCACTCACACTCTTGTGGTTAATGTGTCCCCACACGTTTATTGACCGTCCATCTTTCCTAAACTGTTCTCCTTTGCTTGCATGCATGGTGAGACATCCCCCTTAGTCTCAGGCCTCAATTGCTAGCACCGAGTTGGATCTGTGCTAAATGTCAAAACAGTCTTGCAAATGCCCACCATCTCAAACATACAGGAGGTAATCTCACAGTTTCCGCGGGCTGCTCTTTAGGGTGTCTTGCCACCTCCCTGTCTGAGTGTCAGGGCTCTAATACTCACAAGCCCACTTTCACTGTCTTTTTTGTCTTCTCACCACATGCTTGTACCTAAGCAAACCTCTCATATTCCATCCCCCATCTTTTCACTATTCTCCTGATTCGCCTGCAACCTCCTTGATGCTTCACCACATGCATGTTCCTCCACGTCTCCGAAGTGTACCCCCTTCAGGCTTAGGGTTCACCTCTACCTCCTTTAAACATTCTACCACTTCAATCTTCTTGGTGTCTGACATGCACCATTCTCCAACCATCTTACGCTTTCTCTTCTTTCCTTCTCCAATATTGCCTGCAACCTTTCCTCCTTACTTGTGGTGTTCCTCTTCTCCTCCTCTCATGTCTTCCTCCTCCTCTTTCTAACTGATGTTCCCCCTCTAATCATTTCACTGTCTCCTTTCACTTACTGGCTTTCCTCCATTCTTCCTCTTTTGTTTGTCACCCTTCCCCTGCCTCTTACTGATGTTACTTCTCCTTTCCAATCTGTTCACCCCTTCCTTCTCCTCCTCGGCCTGTACCTATCTACAGTATCTTGCCTCCTGCTCTTTCTCTGTCTCTCTCGCTCTCTCCTCCAGTCACCTCCATAGGGGCTCCTGCTCCTTCTCCATACACTTACCACTACTCGAAAATTATAATTGTTCATACAATGCATGCCCTCGGGACTGGAAACACCAGTGACTCCGTAGGCTTCTTAATTGCAGATTGAGGAACACTAATTAAGTCTTTAACTTCTGGTATGTACTTTCAAAACTTCGGCGCTGTGCGGCGAAGCAGCCCAATGTTTCTTTAAGCCTGGATGCCATTTTGAAATCCATCTCTGCCATGTGGGTTTTGCAGAAGAATGTTATGTCTACAAGCAGAACCTGAAACACCCATTTCCAACCTCAGATAAGTGTTTCATTTCTGCTACTAGACTTATCATGTTATGCACTGGACCAATTTTCTTCCAAGAACAGAAATGCACCAGAATCTAACTCCATAACCTCAGATTTAACAGTCATATGAGATATGGCTTATAGTGGTAGCCTGTCAGTATTGCTCGATTATACTTTAGTCCAACCCTGTCTTGCAAGGACTTAATTCCCTAATGCCCTTCCTTAAAGGGATAGCCCCATATTGCTGCAGAATGCGTTGAGACTTTACCTCCCTCTCATGGCATGGTGTAGCCAGGGGATTTCCCCGCACTACCCCAACCTTAGCATAAGACGCAGCAGGTGTGACACCCAGCCCCATTGACTACCCCACCATCCACTTCTAAGACCAGACATCGGATGCAGTCAGATATTCCCTCTATAAGGGTGTGTTCTTCAATGGTAGAATCTTCTGCATGGCCTCAAACGTAGCCCTTTTTGTCTGAACAGTACCCTTGCTGACTTTGAAGCTGGGGTATTTTACTGAGGTTAAAGTGTGGTGAAATTCTTTGGGATTTGCATTTATCCTGGCATTTCAGAAACGCTGTGTTACCAGGTGTAAATGGTGCATGTGCTCTGCCCATGGTTTGCTCTAGACAACAATATAATCAAGGAACACCCTGGAATAAACTTGATGTGGTTGCCAGATGCAGTCCATAACTTGCTGAAAAGTGGTTGGGGCCCATGAAGACCAAAGGATAAAACAGTGAACTCAAGGAGCTCATTAGGTGTACCAGAGAGGCCACCTCACAGTCCTCGGGTGCTAGAGGTATCGGCTCATACCATTTGGTCAGAAGAAGTGTGAAGATGTACTTGGCTGGACCAATTCTCTTGATCATTTTGCCTATTCTGGGCAACAGATATGAATCAAATCTTGAAATGTCATTGACTGAAATTGATTCAAAGCATGACGATCAACCCTGCTTGCCAATGAGGACAATGGGTGCTTCAGGACAGCTCGATGACACCTAGCTCCTGTATTTTCTGTTCCTCAGATTTCACGGTCTGGCTCAAAGCTACTGCAAATGGATATAATTTGATACCGACCACTTTGCCAAGAGGAGTGCAGAAAGCCAATGTCTCTTCCAGGTTTATCTACAAAGACATCTCAGAAATGCTGTAAGTAACCCCCCAAGTCGTTAGCCTGATATGGCTTTAGGTTCTATGGAGCCATCATCCTTACATAGGCTGTAACGTGTCTGAGGTGGGATTTACTTTGATACTGGATATGATCGGGTCTTCAGGATCCTTCCAGGCTTTTAGCCAGTTAACATGATATACCTGGAATGTCTTCTGGTGGTCAACCTGTAGAATCCTACAATTCAAGTCACTGATAACTTCAGGAACTCGATATGGACCATGCTATTTGACGTGGGGCTTATTCTCCAAAGTTGGATGGAGTACTAGAAGCTGGTCACTTACTTTAAATCTTCTCAGGCATACTTGGTGATCATATAGGCATTTCTGTTTCTCCTGGCCAGCCTGTAAATGTTGGTGCACCAAGTCTCTCACCAAGCACATCTGCTCTCCAGTTGCCTAGACAAATTGAGCTATGTTCTCTCTGATCTCTTTTTCCTTCTCCCATCCTTTCATACAACATCCAAGACATCAATGGTCTTTCAACCATAGACAAGCTCAAAGAGAGAACAAACAGTTGATGCTTGTGGTTGATTTTTCGTCAACTCACATGGATATACTTGGCCTGCTGATAGGGGTCCTCCACTGCTCTATTAATGAAATGGTGACTGTGCTTATTTTCTCCCTTAAGGGCAAATCATTAAAAGATTAACATACCACTAATCAATGCCTTATGTTAACTCGCTCTACCTGTGACTTATTTTCGGCAGGCTGGGGGTTGAGAAAGGCATTACAATTAACCATTGCTGAAAAGTCCGCTGGCGTTGACAATATGGTATAATCCAGGCACTAATACCACGGATGACCACAGAAGATACATAGATATATGAGGATTCACACCGCCTTCTTGATTTATTTTTTCACCAAGTACTGCACTAAATTAATTGTTCTGGTCCATGAACATGTTATTGACTTGGTGCATTACCTTCATTTTTTTTAATATGATTTATTTTGTTCATTGCATATTGGTTACCATGTTGATTGTATACTATACACTTCAGTATTTGTCTACACCATTTCTTTGTTCATTGCACATTTTATCTCATGTAAATATTGCCCTATTATGTTTTCTATTTTCTTTGCATTAAATGTTACTTTTAAATAATCTATACGGTTTAAAATGTATTGCTTGGTAGGCCGGAAAACTCCATCACAGTGAAAGGAAGAAGGAAGAAGACTCATACTGTCAGAGCCCCTGTAGAGCTCCCTTGCCAGGTGCCCAGGTCAGTAACCGATGAAGAGCCTATTGAGATTGATGTGAATCGTGGTTCATTGCTTACAAAAGAACGTAGCCATTTCTGGTCTCAGGGGCTCTGCCTGTACTGCGCCTCAAAAGAATATCTTTTTAGGGAATGTCCTATTGCCCCTCCTAGGCATTCGGGATATGCCCGGCCCTGATTGTAAAGGGACCTACGGTTCGGGTGGAAGATCAATGTTCCCAATCAACAACTATTATAATACTCTGAAGGTTGCGTTGAAAGTGGCCCTCAAAATCCCAAACGACCTCCTTGAGGACATACCTGCTCTTGTTGATTGTGGAGCTGCAGGCCATTTTCTGGATTATCTGTCAGATTTCAGCCGGCGATTTCAGTATGGGGTTGATGGTGCAACTTGCCCATTTCTAGATGGCGGCAAGTCTATGCCATAATGACCATCCCAAGATGGGCACTGGATGTTTCCAGTTCTGGATGTGCAACGCTTTGATACATCAGTGATAGGCAGTACCCAGACTACAAGAGACCTGCTTGCCAGTGAGATGGTGCATTGCACCTTTGCTCCCTCCAGTTGCCCTGACGCTCTTGTCCATCCTTCTCTTGTTTCTGCCATGGCCCTTCAGGCTGCTTCTTGTCTTCTCCAGTACTAATCTTAGTCCATCCGTGGGTTCTTGGGCCTCATTATGAGTGTGGCAGTCCAGAAACAAGGGTGCCGGTAGCAACGTACCGTCACCCTTTACGGACCACCTCACTCCAACTTTGCAGGCGGGGGCCATTACACCCGGCAGATCTGACCTACCGGGCGCAACGGCACCCACCCGCATAGTTGTCACGGAAGCACTGGCACCGTTAACAACCCATTCCCTATGGGACTCCACAGGATTGGGGACTTACCAAATCTGCTGCTTGAGTTCCCGCTCTGCCGGGATTTATAATGTCCCAGTGGCACCGGGAAATCAGGCAGTGGATACAGTGTTACGAGGATGGCGGCAACCCACCAGTAGCACCGGCGGGTTACCACCATCCTCGTAATGAGGCCCCTTGTGTCTACCCTGTCCTGCCTTGCTCCATTCTTCCTTGTGCTATGCCATTGTAGCTACTCTCCTGGCCTTGTTTTTGACCATCACCTGCAACCATCCTCTTTCCTGTTCCACTTGGGGTTTGTCCTGCAAGGGTTTTTTCCCCTATCCTGGGGTCCAGCCCTCGGATAAGGCCCCCTTGCTTTCCTGTGCCGCCAGGGGGCAAGGTTGCTTCCCAAAGGGCCAGACCCTTTCTCTTCCCTGAGTGGAACCATCAGACACTGCATGTAAGGACCACATCTCACAGATCAGTGGGCACATGCTCATCATGTTTCTCGAGTTCCCAGCACCATTTTGATACCTGTATAGGGGGTTAACAGTACTCCACTTCCATTCAGACCCATCAAAGAACCAAACAATGAAATCACTATGTACATCTCTTCACAGTCTGAAAGTATGTGATTCGATTTGATCAAAGCCACACATTACCGTATCATCTGGATCTTCCCTGGCTTCGCCTCCACAATCCTTTTATCAATTGGACCATAGGTTTACTCTTCCTAGTATCAGAACATTGTCAGAATGTCTGCAACACGGAGCCATTGAATTGCCTAGTCCATTGACCTCAGTAAAGGATGAAAAGCGCATTTCGGTTAATTTAGGTTATTGCCAGAAGAATATAAGGAATTCCAAGACGTATTTTCCGATGAATAGTACAAAGAGTTACCCCCTCATAGAGGCGGCGATTGTTTTATCGATTTACTTCCAGACACTCAAGTGCCCTTCGGAAGAATGTATACACTATCTGAACCAGAGAAAAAAGCTTTAAAGAAATACCTACCAATCTTCATACCAACATCCGCCGCTCACTCCACATCATTCTAAGTAAACAATGCTGGTTACACACCCCCCAGCCAGACGTTCTCCTCAGGCCTGACGCAGTCACATTCGGTCTGGATAAATCCTGCCAGAACGAACACATACTACTGATCTCTCAACCACCACACCTACCGCTAAAAAGCAGCTATTACATGAATACCGCACCAGCTGCACACATACCCGGTGCTCACAGGCACCTTGACTCTCTCTACTCTCTCTACTGACCTGAACTTCGGTTCCCAAGGGCGTTCAACCTACCAGCGCCTTCAGACCATACCAATGGTATATAAGGCGCTATATAAATGCAAAATAACATAACATAACATAACTTCATAACGGACTGATTGCAGAGTCTAAATCGCCAGCAGGTGCATCATTATTTTTCATCCCGAAGAGATACACCAAAGAATTACGCCCATTCATTGACTTTCAAGGTCTAAATAAGATCACAGTTAAGGATAAATACCCTCTCCCATTAAAACCAGACATTCTTGAATCCGTCAGAGGAGCTTCAGTATTCACGAAATTGGATTTATGGGTGCATACGATCTTGTCTGGATTCAAAGTGGCAATGAATGGAAGACTGTCTTCCGCACCCCATCCGGCCACTATGAATACGGTCTTATGCCCTTAGGGTTAGCTAGCACTCCTGCATGCCATAGATCATGTCTTTGCGTATCTATTCTTACACTCAGTTGTGGTGACAATTTGTTTTTTTTCTCAAAATGTACAAGACCATCATAAACATGTTTCGGAGGTACCTCCACGTTTACAACAAAACCATTTATTTGCCAATTTCGAAAAATGTTCCTTACATCAGTCCTATAACCTATATAGGTTTCAAGCTATCCACAGAAGGTGCTTCTATGGATCCCACAAAGGTTTTACAATGGAAAGACCCACGGTCTGTTTAAGACATTCAAAGATTTCTAGGGTTTTACGAATTTCTACAGAAAATGTATACCTCATTTTTCCTCAAAGGTTCAACCCTTGACAGCATTACTAAAGAAAGGTGTGAAGTTTAAATGGGATAGATCTGCACGAGAGGCCTTCAATACCTTAAAGGACGCATTTCCAAAGGTTCCCATCTTGAGACTACTGACCAAGACCGAGCATGTATCCTAGAAACTGACACATTTAATTCTGCCATTAGTGCTGTCTTGAAACAAACAATTGATGATGGATATGAGCATCCCATTGCGTCCTTGTCAAAAACTCGCACTCCTTTAGAGGTTAATTATACAGTCCTGGAGAAAGAGCTGTTGGCCATCAAAAGAGCCTGTTAAGAATGGCGTCACCTTCTATTAGGCTCCAAGTTCCAAGTAATGGTATAAACCGATCATCGTAATCTGAAGGTTTTACAACACTACGAATGCCAGAATAGCAATGAGGCCAGATGGGCCTATTTTTTCTCTCATTATGACATCTGTTTTACATTCCTACTAGGTGCCTGTAATCAAATGTCAGATGCTCTTTCCCGAAATGACCAAAGAACTTGGAATGTTTTCTCCTGAAAAATATATTTCCCAAGATATCTTTTTTGTTTTTTGTGAGTACATTTCTTCAACGAGTACAAAAATACAGTAGCACTGATCAGCCTTCCTTTCAACAAAGCTACCCAACGATATGAACTAATACTTGGTCAGGGTCTTTTGTTTCGTGGACAGAAGCTGTTTGTTCCTACCACAGTTTTACAAGAAGTGTTACATATGTTTCACGATGCAAAGACCACAGGACACCGGGGAAGTGTTGGGGATCTTGTTCGGCTGTCCTCTTGTTTTTTACACACACGTGTTGTGCCTTCTAAACTTTCAATGTGCTCTTTTGGTCATTTTTGAGTCCCACAACCTATTGGCCCAGTGGCGTATCGTCTCCTTTTGCCTAGGTCATGATCCAGAATCCATCCAGTGTTCCATGTCTCTCAATTTATACAGCATATTTCAGAATGCTTCCAGAGAGATGATAAAGGGACTCCTCCTCCGTTCGATATGTACTCCAGACCTGAGTATGAAGTAGCAGCCATTTGTGACTCCAGATATTTCTGTGGTCATTTACAGTATCTGGTGGACAAGAAAGGCTATGAGCCATCAGAATGCACCTGGAAACCAGTTTCTGCCAGTCATGCTCCTTGTGAGAAACCAGAAGGTGTGTCACCCACTAGTCCCCGGGGATCTGTCATCCAGGTGGCCAGGACACAGCCATCACTTTTAGATCCAGTTCCTGGGAGTGAACTAGTGTGGAAGGATCACCTGGGTGAGGGGTCTTTGGGGAGTGGGAGTGGGACACCGGATGTCGAGACACATTATTGCTTTCCCTGTAACACCTTTATCCCATCCTACCAGGTGGGATACGTAGTGACTCTACCCTCCCCCCTATTCCTACACAAACACTTTCACACAGACAGCCCACTCTGAGAGAAAACAAAACCATGAGCAGTATACCTGCTATGTATCAATACAATGGTCAGACGAGGTCAGGCAATTACTGACCATCACACACACCTGACTTCCATTAAGCTTCCCCACATGGATAAAAGGCATAGCATGAAAACACACTCGGAGCGAGGCAAAGCACATGAGGAAAAGGCAGTTTCGAGATGGCAGTTAAATGAGGGACGAAAGATGGTGAACTATGAGGGGTTGGCAAGGAGGGAGATTCCCTTGACCTTTCTTACAAGAAACCGTTACTTTCACGATACCTCAAGATTGGACAGCTTTAGGCCAGGAAACCAGTCTGAAGAATCCTGCATTGTATGTTGGAGGTACCCGCACTCCTCCTACATGACTAATCGAGTCGCAAAAAGCAGCTGCCGATGTGGAAACATCCTTGGCTCCAAGAACAAAGTAGCGACAGAGAAATCAGCATAGCCGGTGAGTTGGGGAGACCGATACAAGACCAGTCTGTGTTGAAGCCAAGGTTGCACGCAGCAACATTGTATAACGAGCGCTGGAACGAACATTGTTAAAACGCGTGTGATGAAAGACGTGTGTAAAGTTGAACTGCTGATGAATGTTTGAACTTTTAAAGGAAAGATACGATAGCATTGACAGAGTGATCTGCCACTGTGTGCGTACTCAATTGAAGGTCTCTGTAAGGTATCCAGCTGAGAAGTGGCAGAAGTGAAAATTAAAGAGTTATAAGGAGAAAGAATTGTTAATCGAAGTGGTCCTGCGACGGGTGAAGCAAAATCCTGCGCACAGTGGAAAGTCTTTGGTTTTTTTAAACAGAAAGGACAAATTGGAAAATTAGATAAAAGTGGTCTGAGCCCAATCAATGGAGGCCAATTTAGAAGATTTTGTTAAAAGATTGGAAAACGTCATAAAGTGGTCTGATCCCGATCAAGGGAGGCCAATTGAGAAGATTGTGTTAACGTGGGGGACCAGAAAGGTGAGCAGAGAATCACCTAAAAATTGTGCATATGAGAATCTTGAGAAGAAAGGAGCTTTAAATGTCAGGCCCTCGGAAAGAAGAGACTTTGAATGGCAAAGAGACTTTGACACAGAAGGTCCTGATACTAAGGTTGGAACTGCATCCTTGTGCTAGAGAAGCCAGAGTATGTGCAAAGCTCGATTGTGCTGCCTTGTCCCCTGCTGAAAACGTGGGCAAGGGGGGCCAATGGCACAACTATCCTGACATATCATTTCTTGAACACTTTTCTTTTGCATAACATTGTTTCCCACACTATTTGTATTCAGAAGAAAGGATTTGCAATAGGTTTATTAGTATAAGCCCATTTAATTAGACAAGACACCACTAGGACTGTGTTATTATTATTTAATGGTTGTAGCATGCTCCTATCTTTAGATTTTGCATTAGATAGGCATTTACCAACCCATTTCAAAATTCAATAAACACTCTTGAACTGTGATCACTTGTGTCTGTCTTCACTGTTTGATACCATGCCTTATTTACATCCTGTACTGCTATGATGTTTTCATAGATCCCGTCCCAGGAAACCGGGACCTCAGTCCCCACACAGGGGGCATACTGTTAGGAAAATTGAACCCTCATGGTCTGTATAGCAAAGGTGGAGGAGAAGACATTCAAGCAGGGTTTTTGCATCTCCAAGATGGCGGAGGATCAGGGAACTGAGCTGCTTTGGGTGTAGCAGTCTAGTTGATTCCAAGATGGCACCCGGGAAACCCAGCAGCTGAGCCCACGTTCACAGTACTGCGGACAGTAAAAAGGCTGAAAACCGGGTAAGCTTGTTCCGTCACTTCGCTTCAGCAAGCTTTGAGATGCTGTGTTCTTTTCATTCTGTCCTTTCCATTTTGTTCTTTCTCCTCTCCATGCTCCTGCCCCAATTGCCTTGCTACTTAACTGCTTTATAATGGTATCCTCCTACTGCCTGTAGTTTCTTATTTGGTTCCTGGCCATCTTTAAGCTTCCAGCATCCGTCACAAGTACAAGCTCCTGCTAACATCCTGACAGGGAATGATGTGTTTCCCAAAAAGGGTTTTCTTCCCCTGAGGTTTTTCAGTGGGGTTTAGCCTGGTGAATACATTCCGACCTGCTACATCAGGTTTTCAGATATTCTTTGGAACTGTTTACCTGGGTTTACTTCATATCTGGCTACTGGCTACACAGGTCAGTGTTTGTGATAATCGTGACAAGTACCATGTGTTCTTGTCTTTGGGGCTAAACAGTAAATAGAGCCAGACTTTTCGGTGTTGAACTGGGAGTCTGGGTGCTTTGGGTGCTGAGAAATTTTCAAGTCAAAGGGCAGCAGTGCCAGGTCCAATGATGCAGTGTTGTTCATTAACATCCAAGACTTATGCATCAAAGACGCTGGGGCGGGCAGACGATGTTGGGTCAGTGGACTGGAAGAATCAGCAGACTTGGTTGAGGAGAAGCAAAGATTGGCTATGCGCCGGCTCGGCTTTCTCAATGCGGCATCCAGGTACTGCAGAAGCATCAGCTTGTGGCTCGAAGAAGCTGGTGACCAGGTGGTGGCTACAATTCTGGGTGGATCCCAGGTGCGGAGATGGGGCAGTTTAGGCAGTTCCCGTTCAGAAGCTTGCATGATGAAACTGGTGTCAATCCGGTTCAGAGCTACAGGAAATTCAAGGATGACTCCCTTGGTCATGTGCCTGCTTGCATCCCAATCTAGGGGCTCTTAGACAAAGTGAGTCCTTCTGCACTCCCACCCAAGGGGGTTTGGCTTGCCCCCACACAGGTTCCTTCAGGTCCAGTGAACAGGAGCCTGGTTCAAGTTCAGCCAGTATAGAAGCTTTGGTCCAACAGCAGTTAACCCCACTGTTCCCTGGGGATGGTTAGGGGACAGAGCTCTCCTCTGCCTTCAATGATTTCTGTCTTCACCTCTCTGGCAGAGGACTTTGGGATAGACTATATTCCCCAACAGAGGTCCAAATGAATTCATCTTGTCCTTCTGGAAGATCGGAGATTAATCAGAGAATGAGGGGGTGCCTGTTTCCTTTTAAAGGCAAAATATCATGGGGGATTGGCCCAAGGTAAGCATGCTGTAAGGGGTACATTTTAGGTTGTTGTTACAAATGCTCTTTGCCATCTAACATCACACCGAGAGTACGTTGCCTGCAAAAGCAGAGAGGACATTAAATGGAAGAACGCCTTAACAAGGTGGTGAGACTCTTCTCCAGACTTAACTCTCCCTTCTAGTGACTCGGACTCTGCCGCTTCCCATTCATGCTGACTTCAAAGGGGCTACAGTAGTCAGGGTCCTGGTGTGAGAGTGACTTTGTTATGTCAGTGCTGCCTCTAAAGTACCCGTTTCCAGGAGACCTCCTGGTGGATGTTCCTATGCCCTGGGGGAGGGTGTTACCCTTTCTGTAGTGGAATTCAAGGTGCAGAATCCTGGCTATTGTTTCACATATCTGTAGTGGGGACAGCCAGACCAGACCCTAATGATCATCAGTCCTGTCATAGCTTATCCCTGCCCACATAACTGATACTAGTTTATGTATTTATTAATTGTGTGTTAAAGTTCAAAAGCTGTACCTTTCACACATTCCTTCAATATAAAAATCAATTCAATTACACAAGTTCAAAAATCAAATGAGATCCATACTTAGGAGATATGTCCATATGAGAGCTCATTAGAGACCAGGCCATTTTTTTATTTTTTTTATTTGTGTCAGTTGTACAAATTGTACATTTACACAATCTTTTATAACAATTCGTAACAGAAATCAACACTACACTCATCAATAATAAATTTGAAAACGACAAGACAAACAAGAAAATGGAACTAGGAATTTAAAATAAAAAAAATATTCTCTGGTGTTGAATTTTGGACATAACATCACCAGGTGGAACATACTCAGATTACACATTGTGCATTGTCTCAGCTCACGCGCTACACCCAGCTTGGGACCTACAACCTCCAATGTTAGAAGGAAGTTTAATCTAAATTTGAAATACCAATCACGGTACTTTGAGCTCGGAAATGTTACCAAGTAGGATCCTAGCTTAGTAGAAGGTAAGTACAGTAGATCTTTTCCCTCATCAAGATTTAGGCGCACAGATCCGATAGATCATTATGTTTATCCCATTTTTTAACTTTATTCTTACATTTTGTTTCGGATTCAGAGCTGTCTAGACCCAGCAGGTGTGTGAACCTTTCGCCTCTCATTTTTAGTTTTTTTATGAATCGATTTGTATTTTTCAAACACAGAGTATTTAGGTGGTACCCCAATGAGTTATCTCCTGATCTATCAAAAGAATAGATCAGAGACAGAGGGGCTCATTACAACCCTGGCGGAAGACCATGGTGCTATTACCACCCCATTACAATGTTGGCGGGGCGGTAATTCCCCCTTCCTCCATGGCCCTTCCCCATTCCCATTTTTGCCCCATAGGGCTCAATGGGAATGGGGAAGGTGCTAAGTACGGTGCCGCAAATTGCGGCACCGTAATTAGCACCAAGGTCCCTTTGCGGGTCCCTACTTTAACGGCTGGTCTACACCAGCCGTTAAGGTCGGGTCCCGCAAAGGGACCTCGTAATTAGGCGCTAATAGGTTAACGGCGCCGCAGCCTTTTACGGCGCCGTTAACCCATTAGCGCCTGGGTCGTAATGAGGCCCAGAGTCTTACTAACATACTGTCACCACCAACACGTTAGGCCCAGCTCAAGACTGATTACACTTATGGGCACCGAGATGGAGAGCCCCAACAATTATTTCAAGATCTTTCCTTCCAAAACATTGAATAATTTCCTATCAATAATGTGCATTAGTTTGCATCCATAAAGAACAATAGGTGAAATGTTGACTCTGTAAAATTCTGTTAGCGGATACAGAGAGTATGCACATAGTTTACTTTTTATCCTTTCCATCAAGGAAAGACAAGAGGAGATTTTTCCATCTATTTTGGCTAGTTCCTTCTCCATTTGTTTCTTCACCCCAATCTTGAAGCCTAGATATCGAATTGAATTGACACGCTGTATGGTGTCATTGTTCAATTTCCACACATATTCCCTACAATGTTTCTTGGTGGTACTGAACATTACATACGATTTAGTTGTGTTTATTTGTAGAGAATTAACAAACAAGTACTGATTGACCCCGTCAAGTTGGCTCTGGAGGCCGGCAGGTGTGTAGTCCATTAACAGGATATCATCAGCATACTCTATACAGTTTAATTTGAATCCTGACCACATAGGCACGAATCCTCCCGCACTTTATTTTCGTCCCAAAGGTCTGCTATATAATCATTGAAAAGAGTGGGACCGACTACACACCCCAGCCAAACTCCTTTGGTCAACAACATTGTTGGTGGTAGATCTCCCTGAGTATTAAGTCTCACCCTAGTCAAATTGTTGGAGTACAGTAATTGAATCATTGCCAATAGGGCCGGATCAATACTATTTTTCAACATTTTAGACCACAGTCTATTAATGTCTAGATTCAAATGCGGAGGTAAGATTGATTGCCGTTACAAATAGTGTTCTCCCTGAATAGGATCCTAGAGGCAGGCTTTAAGTGCTAACCCACTCATAATAGTTCCGACCCCCTTCCTATATCCTGTCTGTATTGGGCTAAGTATATGAATTCTTTCCGCCCACTGTTGTAATTCCTTTAGCACCAATTTAGCAAAAACCTTTGAAGAAGAATCCAGAAGTGAAATAGGCCAGTAGCAAGAGGGATCAGCACAATTCCCTTTTTTAAAGATTGGTACTAAAATTGAACCTGACCACGACATGGAAGAGATGTGGTCACTCATGATGTGCCTAAACAAGTGGAACAGGATGTCTGCCCAAAATACGGGATTGTTCTTAAATATTCTGTTAGTTATTCCATCGGGTCCTCTTGCATGTGAGTTCTTTAGTTTACTGGTGATTGAGCTGATCAAAGGTGAGCAGCTGATTTTTTTGGAGCTGGTTGTTTGCTGCTGATAATATAGTTATATTAATTCCTGCTCCATATATATTTGAAAAATAATCAACCCAGTCTCCCTCACTTACACTTGTTGATTGAACCACGTCTTGCACCCTTTCTTTATTGTTCAGTGTCCACCATATTGCCTGAGTGTCTTTTTTAAATTATGTTGTTCATGAACGCTTGGTTGATCCCAACATATATTGTTGCTTAATTTTTTTCCTCTGTTTCTCTTTCTCCATAGGTACAAGATCAGTACGTTTTTGCAAATATCTTATTTCTTTCCGCATTGCACATTTGCGCTTCAGACTGTCATTTTTTTCCCTACTAAAAATGAAGGGTGCATTGATTGGTTTACACATCATTTTCTACTCTGGTTTCTCAAGTCGCGTTAATATATTAGGGAAGTTACCTGGCACAGTTTGTGCAATTTTCTCATTGACACTTAGTCCAAGCCACCACTTATTCAATCCTAAATTTATTGTACTAGAATGTATGCTGTATTGGGCAAATTTGTTACCTGAGTTGGATACAACTAAAGTATTTTACTAACATGTGTTCATTTCTTTTCTTAAAACCTTCAATAGTCAATGTAATCTTTGAATAGAATGATCACTTTTTTCAGTTTTGACAATATCTAAGGGACCAATCAAATGATCATCAAAATTCTTCACAAAGATATAATCTATGATTGAAGCTGCAAGGGAATTTGATCAGGTGGGGACACGTATAAGGGTCCCATCATTTAAGAGATTGGTCTGAATAAAGGCCCATCTTGCAAGAAAATATGACCATATCTTCCCATTATTGGATTTCCCTGTCATGTGTGGAATGCAGGATACACCCGTGTCCAGATCACCCCAGTCAAAATCCTTAACCAAGCACTGGCAATTAAAGTCACCCGCAATGAATACACCCACCTGCGGGCAGTCAGTTGACTAGGTTACCAGTACATCCTCAATGTCATTGTGCGCCCTCCGCAAGGGAGGCGCCCGTGGGATTGAAATACACATTGATTACTAAGGCGAGTTGCAAACCGGGTTTTCTTTTTGTATCAATTAGTTTAGTTATCAGAATGGCATCAGAGCTAGTTGGAATTTCAATTTGACTTAGCCCTTGAGAGACCCTGAATGCAGTCAGCAACCCTCCTACTGGGTGGCCCCCTTACACCTTTCTTTGCAAACATGTTGGTAATAATGAAACCATCCCACACAGGGGTTTGCCTCAGCCATGTTTCCTGCAAGAGTATGAGATCAGGTGCCCCCATAGCACACTCGCCTCCCCATTAAAAAATGAATTATGGCCACATGAATTCCAACTTAGTATATGCCACGTACTAATTAAATCCTGGACGTTATCCAGCTGAGGTTGGGAGAGCTGAGCAAAGCCAACCCCAGCTTAACGCGTGACAATTTAAAGGAAGTTCCTGCCGCCTGTTTCTGAATCGAAGTGACATGTTATCATCTTCCTTGGTCTGACAGGTGCATGTTCGCTGTAATTAGCCTGGTGGGCATAGTAACATTCAAAGCCCAATAAAAGGATGGCTTTCTGCTGTTCTATGACACATTTTTCCACCATTTTTGAGTGGAAATAACTGTGCATTTTCCCCAATCGGTTATGATTAAACAAGTGAACAAACTTTAGGTCATCAGATGAAATTGAACAGAGTTTATCAATAGAGGTCAAGAGTGCTAGGAGTCTAGATTGATTCAGTGGAATATCATGATCTGTTGCCCTAATTGATTCGAAGATCAAAAAGTGATCGGATCTCTTCTGAATAGACTGACCGATGACTGATCTGCCAGAGCCTTATCACAACATGAGTCAACATTAGAAATGCCAGAAACAACGTCCTGAGTACAATGATTCAGACCCAGTTAGTTGCCTGTTCGTCGGTAGGAGTTTCTTTTTTGTGAAGTCTATCTGCGGGGTTCGACATTTAAGTTTCTTAGTCTTCGATTTGGCCGTCTGCTGTATTGGTGCATTTGCTTTTGGTTAACCTTCCTTCCAGTTCTGGCAGACCTTCTTTTACATTACTCGCTGGTTGAACAGAGTTCAAGTTCCTAGTCGAAATTAGGTTTTAGGGTAAAATTGGCATTGCTGTTGCTTTCTCTTTTCAGGTTTTTACCTGTCTTGTTCTCAGCGCACTGGCTTTCATCTCCAATGTAGATGATGTATCCGTCCCATATATCCTGGTTGTCACTGGAATCTTCATTGATTAGTGGAAGTCTAATCTTACGTAGAAATTGCTGGGATCCTTTATTGGAGATCTTAGATCGTCCTTTCATATTTTTAGGTTTTTTTGTTCGTGGAGCCTCTTTCGCTGTCGCTTCCTGACATCGAATTGCTTGCCATTTCGATTTGCCAGAGGGTCATATGTGCTCACAGGTTAAGCCAGACGGCCTTGCCATAGATGTATTAACTGTGAGTGCCTTCGCGGGGTGCGGCGTGATTTTCTGCTCGCCCTCAATGGGCTTCTCGAGGTCGATCATTGATTTATGATTCGGTGTTTAGCCTGTAGATGGTAGTTTAGCCAGGAGAGTCTTGATGGCATCTATGAACAATGGTGTCATACAAAAGGATAAATATTTGTAGCACCATATTTAGCCAGCCAGCTACTAAGTTGAGCCTCCTTCCATTGAGTCATTGCAGGTTGAATCATTGCCTTGAAAAGGAAGTGAAGTGTGGTCTAAAGATGACGCTGACTCTATTATCCCACTACTTCCAGATATAAGGGTGTCGGGATCATCTCATTAGGAGTGTCCTGTGTGACGAATAGTCCTGGAGACATGCTTAATCGTTCCTGCAGGCTTTCCTGCATATTCTCAATTGCTTGAATTTAATTCTCAAGACTGATGCAGGTTTCGAAAATTGTACTATTAGCCTGATGTTCTACATTGGCCAGGACTTGGCCAGAGATTTCGAGGTCCACGTTACAAGGGACATCGGGGTTCACTTGTGTATCAATGTTAGTTATTAAGGTGTTGTCCAATACCATACACCCCTCTTTATCAACTTGACTAAAACGTTTAGGTATTTGATGAGGAAAAAACTCTGATATCTTCCCTTGTTTTTTAATTCCTGGCAACTCCATTAGTTGTGCATGGTTATCATTAATGCCAGTGCCAATATGTTTCTCAATACATTTCTCGGCTGCGCTGCGCAACGGATAGCGTTTCGATTTTCCCCTCATCGTGAGAGCAAGTTTGTCAGGGATGAAAGGATCTTGCCCCAGAGACTCCCCGTACTCTACATGCTCTCAACAATAGAGGGTCTGTAAGTTGTAATGGTAGGAAAATGTATGAAGTAGAAGCGTGGAGGTCGTATAAGCGATGTCCTACGCAGATTTAAGTCTGCTAATTTCTGTTTCTCCTATTGTTGCTTTGCTTCACAAAATTTCACTTTGCTTCACGTCCCCCAAAACTCAACTGAGAGCTCTCACCCACCCTCAAGCACCCTGCAGGGCCTCAGTAAGCTTCTGCTGACCCACAAACGCTGTCAACAGGGGATAAGGTTGCAAGATGAGAAGGACTAAAGCAATTGGCCAAAACAAGCCTCCCGGCCGAAGCTCAGAACTCAGAGCCCTCAAGCAGACTTCTGCTATGAGGAAAGTACCTGGTTTAGGTGCATTTGCCACTAACTTACCCTCAAGTCCGGGTCAAGGCACTCCGGAAAACGTACACCAATGCGAGTAGCACTGAAGTTGAAGGTGGGGATGGGAGGGGTCAGTGGGGATGGGTGGTCCATGAATCCAGAACGCTCTGTTACACGTTGCTGCTGCCTGTCTGCAGCACCGCATTCCTGCTGTTTGTGCTTGTGCTCTAGGTTCAAGGAGAGGACCTCAAGTCTCTTGTATTTCTGGCCGTCAAGCAGCACTGCATCTCCAATGTACCACAACAACTCAGCAGCCGCTTCCGACAGCAATTTCTCACGTGGGCAATGCAAAAGATCTGTACTCCTCCAAACTGAGGCTCTGTTTCACCACCCTCTTCCCATTAGCTGCCTTCTAAGGTATGCCACAGGCTGATGAACCCATTCTGAGCTTAGCTGCACTGAATCTGTGCCAAATACAGATTTACAGATGCCTGTCTGCTGGCACATTATTCCCTGCCCATAGTCTGGGAACTCTAGAACTGATGGCCTACACAAAGCATCTTTCCATCACTTAAAAGCATTTCTGTGTTATCTGCATAGCCATAGACACATAGTGGGTGCCCCTAGCAGATATGTCGTCTGGGGGAGGGGGGAGTTCAATTGAGAGAATTTCTCTGTTCTCTCACAAGACCACCTAACCACAGGTAGTGGATTTAAGGGGCTGTTGGGTTGCTCCTCCTGACTTTGCATTACCTCAGTAGGACTGGAAGGAGAGTTTAGTTTAGTTTAGTTTAGTTTATTATTTATATGGCGCGCCATGCCCTGGGGCATCAGGGCGCAAACAGACAAGGATATGCTCAACTTAGTAACAAGTACATGATAGGTAGGGAAAAAATACATTTACATTTACAATACAAAAAATACAGACATCAACAATCTTACAATATGCAGGTAAGTACAAGGTAAGGACAAGGTCAAGGAACAAGGGTAGCAGGGTAAATGGTTCCTACATGGTCATAATATAAAGATATACAGTTGTGTGTAGTGTGACATTTACGGGTAATGCAGGTTAGAGTCGTTAGATGTCATTGGCTCTCAGCCACCTAGTTAGGTTCTGTCTGAAGTTAGCGAAGGGCTGAGGTTCCCTGATGACATGGGGGAGGGAATTCCATAGCTGCGCAGCCTTGACTGGGAAACTATGTCCTCCGATAGTGGAGAGTTTGAAGTGCAGAACATGGAGGCAGTTTGCGTTAGCCGTTCTTGTTGGTCTAGAAGAGGTTCTTTTGCATAACCTGTCCATGAGATAGGGTGGTGCTTTATTATTGAGGCATTTGTGGGTGAGGGAGGCGATCTTGAGTTGAATTTTATCAGAGGTGGAAAGCCATTTGTGTTTTCTTCTTATAGCGGATATATGCTAATTTCTGTTAATCTTGAGTGCTGCTCTCAAGGCATTGTTTTGGAGGACTTGAATTTTGTGGATGGTCTGTTTGTTAGCCCCAATGTAAAGTCCATTACAATAATCCAATTTGGAAAGTATGAGGGCTCTGGCAAGTGTAATGCAGCTGTCTTTGGACAGTAATTGTTTACTAGCTCTGATAAGTTTGCATGTGTATGCTGTAGCAGAGGCTAGTGAGTTAACTTGTTTGGTAAAGTTCATGGTAGCGTCAAGGTAGAATCCTAGGGTTTTCACTTCGTTAGCAACTTTTATATTGTTTCCATCAATAATGAAGTTGGCATAATCAGGGCTGAGTTTGGATATGTAGGTTGGGGTGCCTAGGATGATAAGCTCGGTTTTATCATCGTTCAGGCATAGGCCGTGTGTGGCCATCCATGCCTGAACGATGCTATAGATTCTGTTCACTAGGGCCAGATCCCTGGTGTAGTCTCCTGAGAGCGGGAGGAGGATCTGGGTATCGTCTGCATAGTTGGTGTATGCGATACCCAGATGATCCATTTCATCAAAGAGGGGCTTCGTGAAAACATTGTAGATGGTGGGTGACACACAGGATCCTTGTGGTACACTGCATGTTATAGGGATCGGGTCTGCTGAGGCTGATGGGGTGAAGACTCTCATGGTCTGGTTACTCAGGAATGACTTCATCCAAGTTATCGCCTCTTTTGATAAGTGGGCTGCAGAGTCAAGGTGGCTACATAGGACTGAGTGGTCAACTAAGTCGAATGCCGCTGATAGGTCCAAGAGGAGGAGAAGGGCTGCTTGGCCATTGTCTCTGCATTCGTCTATTTGGGCCTTAAGATCTATTAATGCTGACTCAGTCCCATGTTGTGGGCGGAATCCTGATTGGCGGGTTCCAAGTAGGTGGTTGGATTCTAGGAAGTTCTGTATTTGCATGTAAGCCACTTTATCTAGAATTTTTAGGAGAAAGGGCACAGTTTTGATAGGGCTAAGGTTTGTGGGAATGGCGGGGTCGAGGGTTTGTTTCTTTAATAGAGGCTGTACCCAAGATTCTTTTAGGTTAATCAGTACTGTGCCTGTGGTAAAGGAGGAGTTGATAAGTTTGGTTATAAATGGCGATAGTTCTCTCGCAGCATCCTTGATAAGTTGAGCTGGGCATTGGTCGCCTTTCCAGTTGGACGGTTTAAGTCCCAGAATGACCTTTTCTACCTCAATTGTCGATACCTTTGAGAAGCAGAATCGGGCTTCTTGATTAGGTTGTGGTGGTGTCGCTAAGCTCTGAGGAATGTGAGGCGTTAGGGATGCCTTCTTGAGAGCAATTTTAGTTTGTAAATTAGCTACTTTATTTGTTAAGGCAAGTTGTATGCTTGAGCACCATTTTTTGTCCTTGGTGCAGTTGTCTTGAGGTACAACGGAAGTTTCCAATTCTTTCAGAATGCTAAACAGTTCTCTGACACTAGATTTTGATTTAGATATTCTAGTATTATAGGTTTCCTGTTTGGATAATAGGATTTCTTTCTTGTATTGGGAGGAGGCTTTGGAAAGGTTGAGTTTATTTTCGACTGAAGGGGAGAGTCTCCAAATGGTTTCAAGTTTTCTTTTGGTCAGCCTGAGATTTTTTAGATGAGGCGTGAACCAAGAGTTAAGGTGTTTTTTCGGTTTGCTATTTCTTAGTTTGAGCGGGGCTATGTGGTCGAGGGCTGAGTTCATAGCTTCATTATACTGTTCAACTAGCACATTAGGGTCCATAATGTCTGGTAGTGAGTTCAATTTAGGTAATATGACGGGCATCAGATTTTCCACTGTCATGAGTTTTTTGTTCCTCGTAGGCATGGGTGGGGCAAGTGAGGGCTGTGCAGTAGCAAGGTTGGTCGTCACTGTGAATAATAGCAGGTGGTGGTCAGTCCAATTCTGTGGTACGGAATCCGTGATATTTATTTCGCAATTAAGTTATGCTATCCAGTCTAGGATACGACCTTTATTGTGGGTGGGTAATTTTACTTTCTGGGAGAATCCCAGCTCTTTCAAGGTCAGGGCAATCGCTGTAGATTGGATATCCTTGGTGTCATTGTAGCCTAGATTGAAGTCCCCTAGCACTATTGTTTGGGATGTATTTTTTAGGTTATTAGACAGGGAAGTCGAGATGTCTTCAGCGAAGGTTCCAATAGGACCTGATGGTCTGTAGATAAGGATGATGTTTAGAGTTTGGGAGTTAGCGATGGCTATTTTGACCGTGATGCATTCACAGGATTTCATAGTGGTGGTTGTGATAATTCTCATATCTAGGCTGATCTTAGCTATGATTGCTAGACCTCCACCTCGGGAGGTAGGTCTGTCCGCTCGTAAAATTGTATATTTGTCTGGGACTGCTAATGATAGGGCAGGGCCTGCCGCATCATGTAGCCAAGATTCTGAGATGGCCAGGAAGTCTAGGTTGTTTGAGAGAATGATGTCTGATATCTCTGTTGCGTGTGCAACTAGAGACCTGGCGTTTATAAGAGCTCCTTTGAGATAAGGTTTGTGGCTTTCTAAGTTAGGGCAGGTAGTATTATGACTAACTTTAGCGGTCTGTTTAGTACCGTTTAGTACAGGTCTATTGGGATTGGAGTGTTTCCTGGTGGGTTCTGTAGTACCCTTCAAGGGTGACTGTTTTTTTTGGAGATTTAGTAGTTCAACTTTCTTAGCTGGTGGCTCATGCAGTTTGGACAGGCGAGCGCGTAGTCTAAGGTTTCTGTCTACAGTATTGCAAGGCCTTTGCATAGTGGTATTATCTTGATATTGGTTCATTTTAAGTCCTCTGTTAGGTTGTTGTGTGTCGAGCATGATGGGTAAGGTGGGATGGGTCGGATAGGACGTGGCGCAGCGACTCAGGGTGTTGGCTTTAGTGGTCAGGCTAAGTATTTGTACTCCTAGTATGATGGAGAGGGTAATGTACAGTGGTGGCCAGGGTAACTTGTAAGCGAGACCTAGGATGTACATGCTAAGTGGCTGAGTAGGGGCAGGCTAGGTGCAAATTCAGTTGTTGGAATACAATTTAAAAGGCAAGTACAGGCAGGCTAAATGCGACTAGGTGCAAATTCAGTTGTTGGAATACAATTTAAAAGGCAAGTACAGACAGGCTAAATGCGACTATCAGGCTAGGTGCAAATTCGAATAGACCGGGTGCAGATATACTATAATAATGCTATTGGCGGGCTGTATGCAGTAGTGTCTGACAGAATCTAACAAAACTGGGTGCAGCTATCTGGCTATACATAATTTTAGATGTCATAGTATGGTACGGTCAGCAATTTCAATTAGCAGGCTCATATAAGCAGGGGTTGGGTTTAAGACCTCTTCTCTCTTTGGGAGAACCATAATATGATATTTGACAATCAGACAGAAGTTAGGCGTGTGCATTTGCTGAGTACATCCAAACAATTAAGGCTATAGGCACCTAAGTCACTACTGAAGGGCAGTGTGTGAGTAGGCGAGGCATAGTGCAGGTGGGGGAAATGAAGCGTAGAACAGATAATCGTGCAGGTGGCTCATTGCGTGAATAAACAGAGAGGGGGATGCAGTGTACAGTCTAGCAGTAAGGCATAGTGCCTGTGGCGGTATATATTAATTAAGGTCCATATGCTTGACAAGCAGCCGGAGGTAAGATCGCTGAGAGTGGCTATATTATGAAGTAATAGTGCGGCGTAGGGGTACATGGGGGTGAAGCTGCAGCAATCGAGTCTTGTGTTACAGTATTGCTTGTACCTGTGGAAAGTCCAAGTTGAAGGCAGGTTGCAGGGCTTAGGGACTAGGCGCAGACCGCAGCACGGCACGCTCGGTCAGCTCCGTCAGCGGGGGAGCCTTCTTTCTTGGCCTTACTTCGCAGGCCGGCTCTCGCCTTACGGTAGCTTGTGGTTGGCTATGAATAAGCAGCCAATCGTAGCGAGGCAGAGCAGGGAAGTCAGGCAGCCTGGGCGGACAGAGTCAGGCGCGGGGAACACTCGAAGCGGCGGCCATCTTAAGGTGGTACATCCACATTGTTCAAAGGTAGATGAGCCGTGGGCATCTGATATTTGCGAGCTAAAAGCAGGGTGCAGGATATTCTGCTGGCGTATAAGCATGTAGTGCTTATTGGAGCTCTTAATGGCTCTTGTGACGGCAGGGCGAGGGGGGAGCTGTGGCCAGCTGATCGTGAGCCTGCAGCGTACCTCCTCGTCATGATGGCCATGATGTGCAGATGGAGAAGGGATCCAGAGACATGTGGCGACGCTAGGGAGCTCCTGCTCCTAGGGAGAGGCTCCGTGGAATCAGCTCCGTCAGCGGGGGAGCCTTCTTTCTTGGCCTTACTTCGCGAGCACTGGTTACTTCATTTTTACACCTTCCCGAGGCTCACGACAATTATTTGAAAAGCTGTCTGATGTCCTAGTCACCTTTAAGTGGACAACCAGATTTTCAGGAGCCAGCTCGAGTGAGGGCCTGGGAGAACAGCCAGTGCTTGTCTGAACCCTGCTTCAGAATTATTGGCTCAATGTTTAACATGACAGGGCTCTCCCCTTGCATATGCTTCCTGTATTGGGCTGGACCAGGGCTATCGCTGTGTGCCTACTACCCTGTCTGCTTCCACAGGCACGCCAGAGTGGGACAGTCCATCTTTTCCTGGAAAGTCAACTGTACCCAGGTCTCCAGCAGAGGACAACTCACTCAGTTCTGGCAGGCCCTTCAGATCTGAAACTACCCAATCCTCCATCTCAGTTTTCTTCTTTACACCAGATAGCAACACTGAGATCACTGAATCCCTTGCTAAGTCCATAGACACATAAGTGGCAACTGTGCCCTCTCCTGCAGATATAGGCGCCTAAGGAGACTTCAGAACTGGGCTGAGAGCTAACAGTGAGGCTGGTCTCTTGCACTCTATAGCTGGAAGAACCTCTGAGATAGGCCCCCAAACACTTCTTTCCTTTATGCTTGTAGAGTTCTTGCTCTAGTGACTACTGAGACTATTGCCCTCATTACGAGTTTGCCGGTAAACCACCAGTAATTCCCGACGGTAAGTTCCCATTCCCATGGAATCCCATAGGCCTCTGTGGGAATGGTTTGTCGCAATCACAGGCATCTGCAATACAAGTATAATAATTGCCTGTGATTGAGGCAATTATCTGCCGTAGGGGCCGGATCTGTCGGCAGGTCAGGCCTGCCCGGAGATCCATGTCCCCCACCGGCAGACTTGGAGTGAGCCAGACTGGTAAAAACGCCAGAGCCTGTGTTACCAGTATTTTTACAGGCATTTTAATCAGACCGGCACACACGTAATGAGCCTCTATGTCTGGATCTAGGATGTAATCTAATAACTGACACCGTACTGGAATGAAGCCTTTGACTGCAACACAGTGCAACGCGATTTTCCCCCTCCAACTAAGCTCTACCACGACCAAGACATAATAGCCAAGGACATCAAATATCCTTCCTGATTGGTTTAGGCCTGGGATATACCGCCCTTTCTTCACCCATTGTCGCATGACAGCTGTACCATTAGCATCAGTGTCACATAGGGTGGGAGATTTTTCCACATATATGAGAACATGCTCTAAAGATATGAGCATTGGTGAGAACTGGGGCCTACCTTTGAGACCCGGTACTGTTCGCACTCAGATTGACTAGAGATCCGCTGGCCACTCCCTCGCCGAGTTGAACTTCATCTACCCACACTGAAGTTGGCCTCTTCCATGAGACCAGCATCAACAATGGCCTGTTTGGGTTTGGCCTTACAGGCTGCATCTCCCTTCCTATGTGCCAGCTTCCCCCACAGAACGCATGTGTTGGGTGTTAAGGGCATGGGTGACTCAGTACTAGAGCGACCTTCACTCTTCTTTTCTGTGGTGGTGAGTGAGACATGTTTCTGGGATTTTCTTCATGTTTTATGACTTTTCTTGGAAGAAGGGTCAGAACCTATGTTTAACAGCCAGGGGTTTCAGGGATAATGATGATGGTGTGCCTCTGCAAACTTAGTTGTGGGTGAAGCGGGATATGGGCTACTTGTGAACCCCTACCTACATTTTTGACAAGAGTGGGGGAAGCCAACTTGGCACCGACAGACATAGAATGGGGAAGCAAATACTAAATAGCAGGAACTCGGCGGGAAATACAATCTGTGCAAATCATTATGAACACCAAAATGAATACTGGACGTCAGAAAGAACAAACATGACACTTAAATAGATATCAGCTCAACTTTAACGACAGATTTTCATAAAACTGCACAGGAAAAGAATGAAACAGGAGGGACTTATTTAAATTCTTCCAATAATTGCATTACTCCTGAAAATAATTAAACGGGGTAAACCCAAATATTGGTTTAAGTAAGTAACCCCAAGATGTCTAAATAAATAGGTTATTAGCATTATGAGATGACCTTATTAAGCCCATATTATATTATATAAACAGTTCTTACATTTAAAATTGCTACATTGTATTGTGATTGCTTTCAAATCCCAAGCATGTAACTCATACTTATTAGCAGGTGAAATGTCAAACAGACATTGGCCGTGACTTCATTGATGTGGTGTCAGCCATCTTTAAATGTGTCTCAGTGTAATGTTGGGATGAACGTCATACATCCAACAGGTGAGAGGAATCATAAACCATGAAAAGCCATGAAGCACGAGTCAGGATACACCTCAAAGGCCAAAGGTACAGGCCACAAACAGATTACCCTGCCATTCCCACCATACCCCTACACCGAGAGATAAACGGGATAGCAGCACACATACATGCACAGTAGGTATAGAAGTGCCAAAAGACAAAAAGACACAATGAACCAACAAATATGGCATGCACATAGAGGTAGGTGAAAGCAAGTAGGCCCACAAGGCAAGAAGCGCAATTGGAGCTAGAGCAAACATTTACTAGACAAGCAAGCTGCCACCAGAGATTTAGGCTTTGCACATGATATATTAGCAGTAGGGATAGTTCTCACTATCACATGAGAAGAATAGCAGCCAGCAAGACAAACATATACAGATAGAAGCATCCATAGATGGTCTAATCCATGCAAGGAATTTCGATGACAGAATAACATAGGGACAGAGGTTAGGCCTAACCAAGCACACATATACACAATAGCATAGACGTGAGAAATTGAGAAATACACTAGGTAGGTAGGAGTGTGTGATAGCAACACGAAGTAATAGAGAATATAGCACATGATCCATATGTATACACATATACATGCACACATTAACACTTTATAGGTACCTAGAACCTAGTAGCCCTCAAGAATGAAGGCAAGGCAAAAGTTATTCAAATAAAATGCCTTAGAGCATTAGACATTGTTTTACAAAGCAAAGGCAGTCAGTTTAGGACATTGCAAAGGAACGGAGTGGCAAGGTCAGCAAACTTGAGCACAGTGTAAAGCCGTGCAGCAATTGGTCAAGAAATATGAGGTGAAGCCCTTTGCCAGCTAAAATTACAAGGAAGCATGACCTAATCAGATGTTGCCAAAGGAAGCAGGGTCTGCAAGAGAAGGGGAAGAATGGTGAGTAGTGATTGGCTTGCGAAAGATAAAGTTCAATACGGTCCCACACATTCAGCAAGTGAAAAATATTACAAACAGAAGTTCTGCCCACTTTCTCAAAACTAACCAAGATAAGGTCATAGCCCTAATAAGGATCAGACCATGTGCAGAGACAGGCACTGGACAAAGTCATTCAGACCGAAGGGACACATCGCCTCCTGTAGGAAAATATCTGACTAAGCTTGGAAACACATGTAATGGGAGGTCAGCCTCCCGCCCAGGTAGAATTCAATATACAAATGTTCAACGGCCCAAGAACAACACTGAGAATGCCATGAAGATTGTGCATCGATTAGGACCTATCAACAGATTACAGGAATGATTTAAGTTGCCATATCACATGTTTATATAGAAGCGAAACACACATAGATGCTCATTACGGGGTTGCCGGTAAAATCCGTCGGTAGGCGGCGGGTTACTAGCAACCCCGTAACACCCGTACTGTTGCTTGATATCTCGGTCCCACCAGGATATTACAAGCGGCAGCGGTAAGGGTTAATCCCTATTTCAATGGAGTCCCATAGAACTCCAGGTGCTTCAGTGAGAGACATGCCGGTAGGGGCCTGAAAATATGGCAGGTCAGGCCTGCCGGGGGATCAGTGGCCACTAGCAGCATTCTCGTAGTATGGTGGTCTGGACGGGTGCCAGTATGTTGCTACTGGCACCCTGATTTCTGGACCGCCATATTTAGCATGAGGGCCATAGTGTCAACAATTGCTTGGCCCACAGCATATGAGGTCAAGCATATCAGCCATGAGAAAGGAAGGAACAGAGTTACATGCTTCCAAACAGTAGTTGTTATAATATGCTGCCGGTTAACGCAGCTGGAAGGGGAAGAACAGTAAGATGGTGCCAGCGTTTATTTCCCATGAGAATGGGATGTAAAATATATAACATTTACCACACTGTCCGTACCTCACAATGTCATTGGTTAGTGGCGATCGAAGTGGCCCACCCCAGGATGGCCACAGGAGCTCCACCAATTAAACACCAAGGACTGAATGCAACAATATTAAACATTGAATGTCCATAGAAAACCTGGGAAAGAAGATGAGAAGAATATGAAGTAATTTTTATGAAGTAATAAACAGCATGGTTGCGAGGGTTAGGATAAGCCAATATGGCTAGGAATTGTATAGATTCACTCATAGAGAAAACCATGAGCAACCAATTAGGGGATGGCATTGCCTGAGTATTCTGAAACATTGTTGATGCTGAAACTCTGCACTTCACTATAAAACTCCACCATTTTGTATTGATCGCTGAATGATTTCTTTTGAATGATTCCCAACAGCAGTTGCATGTAATAGATTTTTATATTTCTTGCCCCCATGCACTTTATTGACTCATCTGGATTTACCTTTATTACTGATTTATGGTCATATCCTACAGTATATTATTCCAAGATAAGAGATTATTTCTAATGTTACTACCTACTGGAAATGTTCACTGTTGTCTTAAATTCAGATTTGAGGAATGAGTGGCTATAGCAAAAAGCAAGCTAACAGGGAGGGGAACGGCAGGAAGTACGGTGGCAAGGGATCTTCAAGCAATCAGGGTAGGAAACAGTGGGAACAGATCATCCATTCTCAGGTAGGGTGGGGAGTGAAGGGTGTGGATTTAGGCATTAGGGAGGAGCCATTCATTGATGAGGCGTGGTTTAACCTCCTTTTGGAACTGTAGACGCGTGGGGGTGCATCTGATGTTGAGGGAAAGGTGGTTCCAGGGGCGTGGGGAATAGAAAGAGAAGGCCTATCTTCTGGTTCTTTCCTTCCTGCTCCAGCGGAGTTCAATTCTGCACATGTCCTTACTGCTGGTGGATCATAGGCCTCTGGAGATGCTGTGTTTCTCATTGAGGTAGCTTGGGCACTTCAGAGGGACAACCTTATAAACGATGCAGCAGGATTTGAAGATTATACAGGCTTGCATCGGGAGCCAGTGCAGTTGGATGAGGGTCGGGGTTATGTGGTCGAATTTGTGGAGTCCTTTGATGAGATAAGCTGCAACATGCAGGACACATCTCAGGGATTCCAGGGTAGTCGCTGGAAGGCCTTCCAAAAGGGCATTGCTACCTCCACGTGGGAGAGGAACAAGACTGCAGGTGGCCAGCTTGGGTGTGAAGCCCTTGAGGTTCATAGCAGACAGCCAGTCTGGATGTCAGGATGTTCTGCGTTCATGATCAACCGTAGGAATTTAGTCTTGGCAGGATTCAGCTTTAGGTAAAAACTGGACATCCATGACTGTTTCAATGTGAGGCAGGTCTTGAGCCTGTGGATGTCTTGGATGGAGGATATCTTCAGGTAGAGGTGCGTGTCATCTGCATATTGGTGGATGCAGGTATTGTGTTGAGCGAAGAGGGTCCAGAGTGGTTCAATGTAAAGATTGAAGGTCATAGGAGATAGAATGCATCCTAGTAGGTCTCCACAAGTGATAGGTAGAGTTTGTGATCCGCAGGAATACATTTGTACGAAATGGTGGCGATTAGCATGGTATTATATGAAAAAGTCTGAGGACACTCTTGTTGATCCACATGCAGTGATGTAGCCTGTCGGTAAGTGTTTGGTGGTCCCGTCTTCTGTGTCAAATGCTGCTGAGAGGTCAAGGAGAACTAGGAGGCATGGATGACCATCATCAAGGATTTTAAGGACATCATCGATCATCTTGTTGGTAGCTATTTCTGTGCTGCATCTGGGTCTGAAGCCAGATTGGTAGGACTGAAGGAGCTTTTTGGCTTCGATGTGTTGGAGGAGTTGCGCAGCTACTGCTTTCTCAAGGGTCTTAACTAGAAAGGGAAGATGGGTGATAGGGCAGTGGTTGCTGAGGTCATCATGGTCCAGTGTTGGTTTCTTGAGATTTGGGAGGATTTGTCCAATCTTAAAGGTCGAGGGGAAGGTGCCTTGAGATAAGAGGCTGTTGATAATTTTAGGTAAGGCAGAAGGGCTTCAGGCAGAAGGGTCTTAAGTATGGACGGAGGAAGGATATCAGCTGTGTATGATGTGTCCTTGACGGATGCTACGGTGTCAGTGGGGTCTTCGATACTGTGTGTCTTAGAAGTTTTCCAGGTAGTTGCAGTTTTGAGAGATGGGATGTGTAATGTGCTATCAGTTGTGGTGTTTGTGTCTATGTATTGGCAGAACCTTCTGACCATGAAGAAAGAGCTAATAGCAGTAGATTGTTCTATGGAGTGTAGTGCAGGTGGGTCAGGCAGAGGGTTAATGCAGTGCTTCATGGCTTTTAAGATAGCTCTGCTTTCATTGTTGTTCTTGGCTATGGTGTTGGTAGTAGTTGGCCCTGGCAGTGGTGATCAGTCATTTGTGTCTAGGACTGGGTTGCTTGAGCAGGGCAAGGTCAGATGTGCTGCAGGACTTTTGCCAAGTCTTTTTTTGTTTTCGGATGGTTTGTTTGTTGAGGTTGAGTTCTTGAGTGACCAGGGTGTCGATGGTTTAGGCTTGAGGGTGCGTTATTACACTGGTGCATGTACTCAAGAAATAATGAACAGACTAATATTATTTACTTAGAAAAACATGTGATAAATAAAAACAATAAATAAACAACAGGTGTCAAATGTATTATTTAAGAAGTCATTCAAGTTATCAATTTCAGAGCAGATTGAAACCTGGGACCACTGGCGTAAGAGGGACCTCCACAGCCCCCGCAGTGAGGGGGGCCGCGCTAGCATATGTCTTGGGAGGGGGCCCCACTTGGAGAAAAAAAAATGAAAAAAATATTTTTTCAAAATATTTCTTTTTTTTAATTTCTTTTTTAAATCACTCTGCCTTCATAAAGACATATTTTCTGTACAGAAATAATGTCTTTATGAAGGCAGAGAGACTACAAAAAGAAACTTTCTTTTTGAAGTCTGAGCGCTCCCCCCACCCCATGACATGGAAGACCCCAGGCTGGAGGCCTCCATGTCAAATTATTTCTGTTATGGTTCGGTCCTTAATGGAAATAATTTCTTTATGAAGTCAAGAGGATTTCAAAAAGAAACAATTTCCTTTTGAAGTAATAGGGCTCCCCTCAACCCCATGATGTGGGTGTGTGTGTGAGTGTATTGTGAAAGGGTGTACACTTAAATGTGTAGGTGGCTGCCTGTGTGAGTGTATGGTGAAAGGGTGCACACAAATGTATGAGTGGCAGGGTGTGCGTGCGTGTATATGGTGAACGGTGTGTGTGCTTGTGTTCAGGGGCGCAACAAAACCTACATTTCGGGGACTGATCCTTCAAATGTTGGGAGAAGTGCTAACTTCACGGGCGGTGGGGGAGGGGCTAACTTATTTGTGTGGGGGCATCTAACTTCTTTACGCATTTTAATGAGACTATTCTAGTGCAGCTTCAATGTTACAAGCAGTTAACTCTCTCCTTTAAGTGTGAAAGCACCCACTTATGAACTGCTGTGAGAATGAGCGGTCTCCTGTTCCCTTTCTACCCTTCCAATCACTTCCCTGGCATGACAGTACTAAACCCACATCACAATTTAAATTTCTTTAAAAAATGTGGCCTTTGAATGCAGGCACTAACAGTGAAATGCTTTACCTTAGTAATTGCTGGGCCCTTGTTAACACCGAAACCCAGGTGCCGTTTAACATCTGTGTCCTGTTCTGTCCGGCAACTGCTCTGAATTCAGCAAGGTTGAGTCAACATGGCCCAACATTTCTGGGGGTGAGTGCTGCAGCCCAGTCAACTCAATATTGTTAAGCCCCTACTTGTGTTTAATGCCTTAATTACTTATTGGTAATCGTCATTATTCCTAGCCCTGTTCTTCCTCATCCCTGTACTTGTGTATGAGGTAGTACTTGTGTATGAGGCACTATGCCTCATACACAAGTACTGGCATGAGGTAGAGGTACATGCCTGACTTAGCTACCTGTATCTTCATTACTCAGAATCCCACACTTCCTCATCCCAGTACTTACCTATGAGGCAAGGAGCCTGAAACATAAGCTCTGGGACAAGGGAGAGGGACGTGAAAGGCAATTCTGGGCCAAGGAGCTGATTTTGGAGGTTGGGGTAGGGTGTGGGAGGGAGAGGGGAAGTGTGGGGCGGGATTGTGCGATAAATCATAATAGTTGTCCATGTCCAGGCTAAGCAGGTATGATATGTGGTATTAGTGGTTAGAGAGACATTTTAGTTAAGCCAGTCTAATTATTCCTCAGTTTGGTATGACTTTTTTTAACTGCGCATTTCTGATAAAGCAGTCCTGCTAAGTGTAATTACCTGGCTAGAATGCCAGTCTAACCGTTTCTTACTGCGGCATTGTATATTTTTTTGGGCTTCTGTGATAAAATGATATGATATAAGTCTATTATAACACGCCTGTACACAAATGTGTCCAGGCGCGACAAGCAAGGGAGGGAAGATATAGGGAGGACAAAACAAATAATCTTACTAGGCCTTGTGTCATTCATATCGTGCATGTGTGAGAACGAGAATTGCAAGAGGAAAGGGAGGGGGGAAGTGCAAGGAAGAAGGGAGGGGAAAACAGGCCAGTAATGCTCTGAGTAAGTGCATCCAGGGCAGTGCAGCTCTGGGTAGTGCAAGGAGAACAAGGGACTGAAGGGTTACAGTGACAGCCCCTAAGTGTGCAGTAGGCCAGAGGCTGGACTCAGTGAGGCTCTGAGGGTAGCCAAGCAACCAGCCGGTACAGCAGTCGGGTAGGTCAGCAGGGGAGGGAGAGAGAGTGAAAGCAGAGGAGAATAGGAACGTTTTTAGCTGCTTCTGGAACATCAGATGGTCCGTTCAAGTTTGAGAGGGGCAGGGAGGCCATTCCAGAGGGAGGCATCTGCAGAGGAGAAAGATCTACCACCCACTCTCTGCCTGGAGAAGCGTCTAGCCCTTAGAGAGTTGGAGATACTTGGGGGAAGTGCCCAAGAAAGAAGGTATTTTGGAAAAGAGTGTTGGATGTAGTGTGGGCCCGACCCCAGAAAGCCTTGTGGACAATGCAAAGGCTATTGAACTTGATTCTTGCAACCACCGGGAGCCAGTGAAGAGATTTCAGGGCTGGAGAGATATGATCCCTCGGTTTGTGGCCAAGGATAAGTCTTGCAGTCCTGTTTTGGATTAATTGCAGAGGGCGGAGAGTAGAGGAAGGCAGCTTGAGAAAGAGGCTGTTGCAGTAGTCCAGGCTAGAGAGAAACAGGACTCTAGAGACAGTGAGCTTCTGGGGGAAAGGGAGAAAGGGAAGAGTCCCTTTGAGGAGGAGCAGCTGGTAGGTAGTGGGACGTCTTGGCGACGGCCGAGATGCGAGGAGAGAAAGAGAGAGTGGAGTCGAAGATGACACAAAAGGTTTTTTGCCTCACAGGAAGGCGAAGCAAGAGGACCTAAGGTGGGCGGCCAGAGTGAGAGAGGGAAAGCAGGGGCATGGGTCCCAATGAGAAGGATCTCCATCTTAATGTCATTAAGGCAGAGATCGTTGGAGGCGCACCAATCCTGAATTACAGATAGACAGTCAGGAATGAGCGAGAGATGAGAGGAGCCTGAAGGAAAGCTGAGTGCCATCCTCATAACACTGAAAGTTAGAGGAGAAGGTAGAGATCTGGTGGGCCAAAGGGGCCAAGTAGAGGTTGAAAAACCAGGTTGAGAGGATAGAGCCCTGGAAAATGCCACAGATAGAGAGAGAGGTGGCAGAGAGAAAGGGACCAAGTTGGACCTAGAGAGCAGTCCAAGAGGAAGGAGCTCAGCAACTCCAGGGCCTGATCCATGATGCCCAGGTTCTTACGTAGTTGAGTGATCCGGATGGCGTGGTTGACTGTGTCGAAAGGAGAGGAAAGGTCAAGGAGGATTAGGACAGAAGAAGTGCTGGAATCAAGGTTGGAGAGCAGATAGATCTTCACAGGTGTTCAGGAGATCACTTTATGTGCCTCTGGCACCTCTGAAGCCAGACTGATGGTCATGTGGAGAGTAAGCTGGGAGATGGCCAGCTTTGCCCAGGAAAGGGGTGATGGAGATTGGGCAATAGTTTGCCGGACAGGTAGGATCGGCAGACGGCTTCTTGAGGAGTGGCTGCACAAGGGAATGCTTAAGGGGAGAGGGGAACGTTCCAGTGGTGAAAGAATGACTAGAGAAATTGCCCAAGGCTGCAGCAAGGGTGTCTATATGGTTCTTGATGGTTATGGAGGAGCAGGGGAGCGCCTGTTTGGACGACACTTTCATGGATCGGGCTTGTCTTGAAACCTTGTCAGGTGTTATCAGAGAAAAAGAGGAGAAAGGATGAGGAGAGATAGAGATGGCCAAAGGGGGGCCGTGAGAGGAATAGAGAGAGGAAGAGTAGATAGTGGACAGGATGTCCTGAGTTTTAGCGTAGAAGTGAGAGGCCAGAGCCATACAGAGGGCATGGGAGGGAACAGTAGAGGTGGAGACCGCAACAGGATTGACCAGTTCTGTGCAGATTTTAAAGAGTTTGGCATGTTGTTAGAGGCTGCAGAGACGCAGGCTTCAATGTGTGCTCTCTTCTTGATGAGTGTTATTGCTTTGACTGGCATTTTTGTGCAACCAGTCTAGGCATGTCTAAATGTCGCCTGCATGCTTTACTGTAATGTCATTATGTGTCTACACTAGTCTACATTGTGCAGCCAGTGAGACATGTTTTCAATGTAGCATGGCATTAATGTTCCTGTGCACTGTTGGTGACTTGCATGTATTGGATTGGTGTTGCCCTACAAAACAATTGCCAACACTCTGGCTTTTTAGAAAAATGTTCTCAGAAAGTGTGCTGTATATTGCATTAAAACACATATTGATATCTGTTTCCTAGTAATGTGTGCGGCATACCGCTTCAGCAGCACGTTCAAGCGTATTGTGCAATCGTGATAATCTAGGCCGGCCCAGAGTGCAGCACGACCCGTGATTTGTTGCCGAGTTGGGGGGCCGTCCTCAGCATGGCTCGCAGGGGGCCCCCACCTTTTGTGTTATGCCACTGCCTGGGACCTAGTTGATTTAGGTGACACCCACTTGATGAGGTGCAGACGAGGTTGAAACCCTGGTCCCTAATCCATCTGGGGGGTACAACTGTGAGGTGATCAACCCCACTTCCATCGCTATTAATAGATCAAAGGGTGGCTGAACTGCCACATCACACTCTTCCCCTTCATGCAATGCACTTGTGGCCAGGGCCATCACATGAAGGGTGGGTGCCTCCACCCACGCAGAATGACAAGGAACCAAGTAGTGGTAAAATGAAAAGGCTCTGTCTGGAATGCTTGTAAGGTTAATAGGAACCAGAATAGCGCCGAGATGTGTTGGTGAGGAGGCCGACTAACCAATGAATAAAGAAGCCATATTTACAAATGTTGCCCTCACATGCTGTAGATATCGGCTGAAATCCTTCCTTCATCAGGACTTAGAATCGCAAAGTCTGCCCTTACTAGGAAAACACCATTTTACCAGACACAGACCCCAATAAATCTGGTATTAATCCAACATAAGAATTTCCTGTACACAGATGCCCACGACAATGGTGTTATAATAACCACGGGCCTACATCAGTCGCACTGCGTCTTGCCACATCTGTGCCATAATTGCAGATGCATAAAACATAAAATAACATTGTGAGATCGGAGCGATTCTTTTGCAAAGCTTTCATTGGCGCAGTCATTATATTTTATGGAAACAATTCCTCAAACAATAAGGTCCTGACAGTCATTTGTGCATTCACGGCTCCAGGAAATTATAAATGCCGGCTCATCCCATCAGCCTATAGGTTACTATTTCACTATAGGTGTGAAACCCTTCAATCTGAAATAATAGTAAGAGGATATATATTGCATTCAAAAATGCCCTTCAAATGAAAAGCCGGCAGTACCGCATTTATAACAATATAATACATCTTGCTTTGTCAGCAATAATGAGCAAGACACTACATTTAGTTAGAATGTCAGGGGTCAGAGTAATGCAGGAATCTGTTAGTCTATTACGTAAATGGACAAAAGCAGAACGGCAGGAAAATGGCTCACCTCGGCCACACACAGTCAAAAGGAAGCCTGTGTTATTACAGGAAGCGAAATATATTAGCTCATAGGAGGGGCCCAGGAGCAACGTGAGTGACAGACCTTCAATGGCCTCGTGGCTACCAATCAACCGGCGCAGGAAGGACTGATATTAGAAGGCGCCTCCGTAAAAACGTGCTGAAATAAGCCCTATCTGACGTGAAGATTACAAGATAACTCCGGGATATTGTGTGTCCGTGTGTTTAAGGACAAGCAAATGGCCTGTAATAAGGTGGCATTATTGAAGTGCGATTTTTTCCCCTGATCACTTCCTCCTGTCTGGTAAGATATAAGAGGCTGTAAAAGGCGAACTCTATGGCTCATGAAATTTCAGCCCCGCCGCAGCACTCACCCGTGGCAAAGTCAAATTACGGAACTTCTCATTACCCTCACGCGCGCCTGCGAAGTCACCGCTGATGTACGAGGCAGTCGCTCACAGCATTGATTCGCGCAATTCGTCCAAGCTTGCCTTGCCTTTCAGCAGAACCAACAACCCACCTCCAAAGGATGACTGCATGGCCTGCGTGTAAATGGTAACACATTTGCAGCCTGATTCATGGATTTATTTGCGTGAAAAACGCAGATTTGCGCGGCTTTCTGCCCGAAAATCCCCATCACCAAACAGGTAGCCTGATTCATGGAATTATTTCGGGCAGAAAGGCGCGCAAATCTGCGTTTTTCACGCAAATAATTCCATGAATCAGGCACAGGGATTTTGCGTGCATGTATGTTTTTTCGTTTTTGGGAACTTTGCTTAGTTTAGAGCCATGTCTTTGAAAGACAGCGGCTGGAGAAAGTATGTGGGGAGGGGGAGCAGGGGCTCTGTAGTGAGTGGTCTGCCAGAATGGAAGTCATCGCATCACACTTGATTAAATTGCCTGAAAAATCTCTTATTTCTTGCCGTCTTGCCTTTGCCCTTCAGTCAAACATGCTTAAGCACTACAACAGCAAGCTGTGATGCCCTTTAAATGTGAAAGGTTCCGGGTTTCTCTCTAGAAATATTAGGTTATTATAGAAGGTGCAAAATAATGCATACATAATTGACAGAAAATGACGTCTGTAATCCTTTTTTTGTGCCATGATAACGTGTTCACTACATTACTATCCTTCAATCGCAAAATCATGACTGGACGAATCAAATCCTCTAGTTGTGATGGAAGCACACAATTACAGGAAGCGGGGCTCATTGGAGAATGTTCCAGCTGCTGTGGAAAAGTGCCAGAGTGCATAACTCACAAGAAACACAAGATAGCACTTCTAAAAACTGTGATAGGTTTCTAACTGCAAGGCGCCTACTCACTACATCAAAAGAAGAGCAATAGTTGTCACTTAAACGACCCCACATAAGTACATTTTATGGTTATTAAAATTCACCTTGGAGTGTGGCACCTGTATAAAGCACCTGGCCTGCAATATTTGGCTTTGTAGTCACAGAACCCGTAAGTGAATTACATTATCCAAAATGTACAACTGGGTATTCTGACGAATCCTGTGATGGCATCCCTTCTTCCTGGGGGGGAGACCTTTTCCATGAGGCAGCTACCATATAGATCCCCTTGGGTGGTACTCAGCACAAGGATCTCATGGGACGGGATTCGCCCTCTGGGATGCAGGCAGGACATTGTGGGCCAACACAATATTCCCAACACTCACCCACTTCTTTCCCACCTCCTTCCTTACCTTCCTCGAATCCTGTAAGCTTCCCTTTGTACTTGTGTCACACCACTAACAACTCTAGTACTGTGACAAAGGGTTTATAGTGACTTTTTCGAACATCACATTTTTCGAAATGCCATTTTTTCGACACCAAAATGCCGGAAAAAACATTTTTACAAATGTTTTTTTTCTTTTATTCCCCCCCAACCCCTTGTTTTTTTATTTTTTACACTTTTTTTTTACAAACGAAACCAAAATAAAACATATAAATTAAACATAAAAACATTCTGATTGTTTTTTGGCAATTTGTTTTCGTCAAAATGGCATTTTGAAAATGTGTTTTCGAAAATTTGACTGGATACCGGGACGAAGAAAAGTAGGGTTGACTCCATTGGACCTTCATAACAACCTACTGAGATGAGAAGGGGCGCAGAGAAATGATGAAGCCTCCAGACAACACAATTGAGCAGTCTAGCTTTCAAAAAAGAAGTGGCTTAAAGATGGAAGAAGTACTAATCTGTGTATCAGTCCCTGGAGGCACCGCGAGCAAAGCACCCATAGTGCAGACGGCAAAGCTGAAGCAGAAGCTGCTGATCGGGACGTTGAGAGTGGAACTACGGCATCCCTTGGCAGACCAAAACCCGAAGAAGCAGGCAGTCCAGATGGGAAGACCGTGTACGAAGTGGTCGAGCAGGTACGCGCAGCCCAACTCCCAGGAAGCGCTGGGGATCCGCGTAGGGCAGCGCGCAAACAGGAAACAACTTCAAAGAACCATCAGAAGATGCATAGAAGCCAAAGACTGAAATGAGCAACTGAAACCCAATACAGAAGGTACAGGGGCAGCCCAGGAACCTCAAGGGGGCAAGAGAAGCCAAGCAAAAAGCCATTGTGAAGGGTTCTGGGGCCTGAGAATGAAAAGCCAGTGCGAAGGGGCCTGGGACCTCAGGACAAGAAGCCGTTGTAACAAGGTCAAGGACCGGTATACCTGGCAGAGCAGTATACCAGAGATACTGGACGAAAACCAGTTCGACAAATACAATGTCAAGAACCGGGCTGTGACTGAGGTGGAGTTCCTCAGACATACATCTTCCTCGTGGCAGCACCTGACAGGGACATATACCAGGTCTGCCCAAATTAGCCCTTGGAGAGGTTCATCAACAGCCTGAGAAAGGCCAGGGGAATGGAGACATGCCTCCTACTTTGTGGAACTGTTAAGACAAGCCTGAAAAAGGCAGTGGGGAGGAAACCACCCCCCCCTACTTTGTGCTACTGTGAAAACCAGCCTGAGAAAGGCCAGGGGAAGGCAGACATTCCCCCTATTTTGTGGAACTGTGAAGACAAGCCTGAGAAAGAGTGGGTGAAGGGAGACATTCCCCCTACTTTGTGAAACTGTAAAAACCATCCAGAGAAATTCCACAGGAAGGGAAAAATTCTGCCTACTTTGTGGAACTGTGAAATACAGCCTGGGAAAGACCAGAAGAAGGGAGACATTCCTCCTACTTTGTGGAACTGTAAATATCAGCCTGAATATTCCAAACCGCATTGAGAGGATGAAGAACCTGAAATAATCCCGGACCAAGCCTTTGCCCACCCAAATGTTTCCAATGTTAGCAGAAACCTTCCCAAAAATCATTCCTGAGGAAGGAGGTAGGAAGAATGAGGGGCCCTTCTTTTTCTTAAAGCACGGGTTATTATATAGAGGGGACGTTAATAGTGAGGGAAATCCTCACACTCAAATAGTCGTTCCCCGTAGTCACCAATGAGTAGTTTTGGAAATTGCACACACCCACCTTAGTGTCGGTCATTTAGGTGCCACGAAAAAAAAACAAAGGAAAAGAAGAAAACAGCCTTCTCTACCCTGAGAGGACTATTTCAATATAAAGCTCAGCCATTTGACTTGCATGGTGCCCCAGCAACCTTTCAACATCGAATGGATCAGATCCTACATCCGTATTCTAGTAATTTATAACAAATTACCAAAGCCGGTCTGACTGCCAACCCCAAGAAGTGTTATCTAGCTCAGTCAGCGGTAAATTACTTGGGCTTCTTTGTGGGTAATTGGTTGGTTCAGCCACAAACAGGGAAAATCCAGGCGGTTCAAGAAACCCCAATACCCAGAACAAAACATGATTTGAGGGATTTTTTTAGGACTTGTTGTTATTATACAAGGTTTATTCTTAATTACTCTTCCATCACCTCTTCCATCATCTTCTGTCTAACCGACAAATAGATAACTGCGAAACCACAAAAATGACAGTGGAGAAAAGAAAACAAGGCCTGTTTTGATACCCTTAGAACTATCCTATGTAGTGAGCCCATATTACAAGTTCTAATTTTAATAGAGAATTCATACTCCAAACCAATGCTTCTAAAGTACACTTAGGTGCCGTACTATCCCAGATTTATGACAGAATAGAACACCCTGTGCTAAAGTTTAGGTTAGTGACCGGTCATTCACCACTCACATGGTTAAGCCTCTGGAAGGATACTAACCCTAGAATAATGGCTGATTCCTTGATCTTCAACAATTTTGCTTTAGTGTAGAAGATCGGAAGGGCAAAAACCAGGGAAACGTTGATTTCCCATCCCGTTTTCCTGTAGCAGCAGGCCATCCAGGCACAGAGGAGTGCCCTATGATGTGATTAAGCAGGTACGTGCAGCCCGTCTCCCAGGAAGGGCTGGGGAGCTGCGTACGGCAGCGTGCAAAACAGGAACCAACTTTGAAAAACATTCGGAAGATGCGTAGAAGCCTGACACTGTGGTGAGTGACTGGGAGGCTATACAGACACTACGGGTTTGGCCTGGGAACCTCAAACGGGCAAGAGAATCCATTGTGAAGTGGTCTGGGACCCGTGAATGAAAAGCCATTGTGTAGAGGTCTTGTGCCCAAGAACAAAAAGCCAATGTGAAGGGTTCTGGGACCGGAAAACAAAATGTCACTGCGAAGCGGCATGGGACCCGAAAATGAGCTGTTGTAACGGGGTCAAGGCCCCTCAAGTGGAGAACCGGTATACCTGACAGGGGAGTGTACCACTGGAAGAAAACTAGTTGGACAAATACAGGGTCATGGACCCGGCTGTGACTGAGGTGGAGTTCCTGAGACATACATCTTCCTCGTGGCAGTAACTGGTAGGGAAATATACCAGGTCTGCCCAACTGAGCCCTTGCAGAGTTTCATCAACAGCCTGAGAAAGGCCAGGGGAAGGGAGACATTCCCCCTACTTTGTGAAAATGTGAAAACAGCCCTTAGAAAGGCCAGTGAAAGGGAGACATTCTGTCTACTTTTTGCATCTGTAAATACCAGCCTGAGAAAAGGCATGGGAAGGGAGACATTCCTGCTACTTTTTGGAACTGTAAATACCAGCCTGAGAAATGGCCAGGGGAAGGGAGACATTTCCCCTAGTTTGTAAACTACTTCCGTCCAGAAGAACAGAGTCATTTTTCTAGACTTAGAAGAGATGGGTCTAGTTTAGTTTGGTAAGTGTAACGGATAGAAGTAGGGTTTGACACGGGATGGTGGACATTTTAGCTACGGACATTCTGACGGTGCCTTAGTATTTTGTTGAGGCAGGGAAACCCCTCAAAGAGTTAGAGATAGTTAGGTTTTTGGCGTATAAATAAAAGTCTTTGCCCAAAAGCATGACACCTGTGTGTCAGTCTGCTACATCTGCACCCTTACAGTATACATGCTTCTGCTTATAAATTTCTTGATCAAAGGAGAGAAATTCTTATAACCACAATAGTTCCCTGGATGTTAAATCTGGTATACTTATCAACCCCCAACTCTGTCTCTAGGTTTTCCACCGTGCCCCCTTCCCAGCCATGATACTGATACAACTCTAGTTCCTATCACCAATGATCTTCTCAGAATCAAAGTTAAAAATGAGGAACATGGCTGATATGTAGGGATTGTTTATAGGTATTTAGGTCTTTTGGCAGCTTGAAACCTCCTTCACCACCAATCATTGCTTAATGTGCTGGAACATTTGGGGAGGAGAGGGTCAAATCTCGAAGCAGATTCTTCATGGATGAGTCTTAATTCCAAACTGCTCCCATAAATGGTAAATATTTTCAAATTAGTAATTTATCAGACATATATATCTCCATACTCATGGTATCCTCCTGGTTGCTCATACACCTTTGCTCTTCGGGGACAATACGGTGGACTAAACCAACCCTGCTGTAGACCCGCTGGTTGTTCGGTTTGTATGGCAGGGAATGTAAGGTGCCACCATGGTAAGAATTGATTTGCTGGTCATAGGCCCCAGACCCTCATATATTGAGATATTTTCTTCAATGCTCCCCTGCCACCTTCACAGATATCCAGAGACTACCAAATGAGAATTCAACCGTCTATGATGTGTACCATTTTGGTTGGCATACAGTGGAAATCCATGTCAACACAGTGGTAAAATTATGTTTTCTTGCAATCCAGTTTCAAATTAGGGTGAAACTACTATTTGGAAATACACAGCCGGAATTAACAGTTGAATTGTTACCCTGCTAACAAAAGTTAAACACTGCAATGCATTGTTTATATGCAGCATCACCTAGTGATTCCACATGGTAGCGTGCACATTAAAAGTGCAACAATTCAATAATTCAATCAAATGTCACTAAATACTGGTAGGCAAAATGTGACACACCACTAAGCCTGGGAGAACTTTCTCAAAGGTTATCAGCTGCAAATCTCCTGGTGAGATGTGTGTAGGTTTGTGCATTCCCTTAGATTTGTCTTCCAGCCCAACTCTACCCAAATCTCCTCAAAGATTAAATCCTAATGAAGTTTCGGAGAATTTGGGCAGGTGCGGCTAATTCTTGGGATAAAACAGACACAAAATAACAAGTCTTTATGCAGAGAGGAAAAGATTGTGGAGAAATGCAGAGGGGCAGATGAGGTTCTGCAGGGAGGGTAGCAAGAGGAAATGGAATCCTGTGCATCTGTGAATTTTATCCGTTGGACATCACATTAAGCTCTACAGCAAGATGTCCCAGTAGATTGATGGACCTACTGCAGAGACCTAGAAGGAAGTAACCTTCAGGTCCCAGGTTTGAGTCTGGGTAAGAAGAACCCAGCTTTTCAACCTTCCGAAGCTGATCAAATTAGTAAAGTTGAAGTGGAGAATTGCGCGATTGCATGTCATACCAGCAGAGTCAGTCACATGTAAGGCATGCCTGAGTCTGCTTTTCATCATTCAGATGTTGACACGTTGGGTATTATTGAGGTGCCTCTGAAAACCCTGTGTTTCTAGGGAAGAGTCAATCCTGCATTAAAGAGTCATGACGTTTCATCCTGCTGAGTTTGCTAGTTTGCTTCCATGAGCACTTCTGAGAATATTTATTTAATAGTAGGGAGGTCCCATTGCTACAGGTCAGTGTCCTCAAGAAGGCCAGTAGCGCTGAGGCAGTGTCAGTCACATATCATACATTCAATATGTAGTCTTTGATGTTCCTCAAAAGGAATACCATTTAGTCTGGTAGAATTGCACTGTTATGTGTTCTGTACCTGTGAAACAGATATGTAGAGTAAGAGGCCTATTGGCAATCCTTTGTTGGATCAGATGACGAGATGCGGTAGTGAAACTCATCACATGTGCCCAAACATGTGTGCCCTATTTGTAGAGTTCCTTTTAACACATGTGTCTTAGATGCACACATTCGGATTACATTTTTCAAAAATGTACTACAATCCAGGGTACTACAATCCAGTTTTCCTTCCTGATGCCCATGCCAGACTTGATGCCAGGGATCTGCTTAGCCGGATACAGGCTTGAGCCGAAGATGGTGGAATTCTAGCAGAAGTACAGGCTGGCTCCAGGGATGCTAATACTATGAGTGCTGTGGAGCAGTGCTGGCTACTTCACTTTACGAGAACCAAGTATTTGGGCTATAGTGAACCCACCTGTGCATTGCCTTTATTGAGCTAAAGCAAGCTTCACATTAACTGACCTAGGATTACTCTGGTTTACCAAGTGTAGGGTAGGGCAGGTTTTACATTCAATCCAGGCATTCCGAAGTCTCCAGCAATTCTGCTAGAGTTTACTATGATGTTAGTGGTCAGACTGCAAGGGTTTTGGTCTCTGTCCCTTGAGAGGGTTACGCGAAGGTCATGTGTCCATCCCACTGACCACCGGTGGTGTAGACACGCAAACACTCGTCTATTCCAGCTGCTGTCATTCTATTGACAAGGAACCCCCTAATTACTGGTTTAATTTTGGCCTTGTTGGCGGCATATTGCTTTAAGAGACACTGAGATATTAATATGATTAAAGGCAAGGTTCTGTATGCAGAAAAAAGCATACTGTCTGTCTCTGACCTAATGCTGAAATAGACTCAGGTATTTTGCTACCTGGTCCTGAGATTCTCGGTAGGATGGCCCTGAATCTCATTTATAAGTAAGGCCAGAAAAGCACTTAGCAACGCAGCAGAGGTGGAACCAGGTTTCAGGAACTAACTACTAAAATTGGAAACAACCACTGGCAAAGCCAATAGGTCTGGCATTTGAATTTGCATTTAGTATTTTATTTGGATTTATATAGCTGTTACGCTCACCTGACTCCCACGGAGGCGCTGGCCTGGTTCGCGCTGCTGTGACCTCTACTAAGGTGATGCGCAGGGTTCGGAAGACGGACTGGACCAGGCCCCCAAATCTGGCTTGTCTGGCTCGCAGAAGTATCCTTCTGTAGGCAAAAATAGGGGATTAACTGTCTGCGGGGTAATGCAATCGGCCTCCCACTTTCCGCTCTCACCCTCCTTGAAACCCTTCTATGATTTCTCGTAGCGTCTCACCTTAGGGTCTGGAAGGACGAGCTCTCCATCCTGCTTCTGATGCAGGGGCGCGTTGGTATCCAGTTACTTCACTGGATTTTCGGATTGGTGAGAGCTAAACTTGCTTGGCTTCCAGGTAAGTTTTTTGATAAGAGGTTCCCCTTGTGTCCATGCATTAATGTACTAATGCTAGTGTCCTTTTCCCCATAGGGGCCGGGGTACGGAATGCCAGGATGCGGCGTGAAATCCTTGTAGAAATCAGGTAAGTCTTTAAAGAGCGTTTTTTGGTAATGTCTTTTCATTCGCTCATTAACGCTGATGTCTCTTTTTCCCCTTAGGGGCCGGGGTCCGGAAATGTCAGGATGCGGCGCGGACCCGAAATGAAGAGGGAATGAATCAACAGGTAAGTCTTAACATGGAGATTTAGCTTTCCTTATTCCCTTCTCTCTCTCACCTTTTGCTCTGGTCTTTTTCTCCCTAGGCGCTGGGGCGTGACTGCGAATCCGGATGATCGCTGCTGAACATGGAGGAGCCCTGTAAAGGTGAGTGGAATGCGGCGCTGCAGCGATCGACGCAATGAGCTTTTAAATTAAAGTCTTCCTTTTCAGGATTGTCGGCGAGATGTCTCCGGGATGCGGATTTAGCAGGTAAGGACTTTTCCTTCTTCTGTTCTCTTCTTCTCTTCCTTTGCAGGTGATCCAGGATGCTGGCAGGCGTGGCAGAAGTCAGGATGCAGGAGCAGACACGGTGAGCGTCCAGCTGCTAGATGCAGAACAACGCGAAGCACGTGTGGCCGTTCGGGTGGGGTTTAGATAGCCTTGGAAGAAGTTCCAGGTATGTATCCTTCCTCCAATCAGGTATGTATCCTTCCCCGACCACGCCCGGATGGTAAATTAGTCCCACAGGGAAAGTAGTTCCTTTCAGGCCTCAAGGAGGCCGGGATCCTGCAGCATGGTCTGCATCAGGTAAGTGCACCCAGCATTCCCATAATGAGCCTGGCGCCTATGGCACCAGGACTGATGTCTTTTATGAGCCTGGCGCCATAGGCGCCAGGACACTGTCCAAAGGGCCCCTATATGGGGTTGCTGGGTCCTTCCTTGGGGACTGGATGTCCGCTTTCGGGGACGCCGGGCTTGAACCGGCTCCCCGGGAGCGGGCATCATGACAGCACTCCCCCCCAAGGCCCCTCCCAAGGTTGTTCCCTCGGGGGGTTTTGGTTTGTCTGGGAAGAGTCGGTGGAATTTCCTGACTAATCGAGGTGCATGCACATGGTCGCTGGGTTCCCACGACCTCTCCTGAGGTCCGTACCCCTTCCAATCAATTAGGTAGAACAGTTTTGACCTAAACATTTTTGAGTCTAAAATGTTCTTCACTTCGAATTCGGGCTCCCCATCTATTAGAATAGGTTCTGGAGGTTTGAGTAGTCGGGTTCCGGGTACCACTGGTTTCAGAAATGACACATGAAAAACAGGGTGAATTCGCATACTAGCTGGTAAATCAAGTTTAACAGCCACTGGGTTAATTATTGCCGTAATAGAATAAAGTCCCAGATATTTTGGGTTAAAAGTTCGAGGCCCTTTGAGTGGTAAATGTCTGGTAGCTAACCACACTTGATCCCCAATCTGATACGGAGGTGCTTCACTCCGATGAAGATCAGCATTCTCCTTGTATTTTCTCTTGGCTTGTTTAAATGCGTAGTTGCCTCTTTGAAGGCTTGGGTAATTGTAGAATGCAGATGTTCTACTGCAGGCATTCCGAGGTTCTGAGGTGAGTCAAGGTTTGAGGTTTGAGTGTGATGCCCAAACAAAGTATAAAAAGGACTGTGGCCAGTTCCAGAGTGTACCGAATTATTATATGCGTATTCGGCTATCCAAAGAATGTCTTTCCAGTTGCTTTCAGATTGCTGTAACATACATCGTAAGTACTGTTCAAGGGTCTGATTTGTCCTCTCGGTCTGACCATCGGTCTGACGGTGGTGACTGGTCGATAATCTTACGTCGATCTGCGCCATTTGACAACATTTGCGCCAGAAGTGGGAAATGAATTGGCTTCCCCGGTCAGAGATTAGTATAGATGGGAATCCATGTAGCCGAACAATATTTTCGAGGAATTCTTTGGCTAGGACAGAAGCTGAAGGTAAACCTTTCAAAGGAATAAAGTGGGCCATTTTGGAAAACAAATCCACAATTACCAGAGTAGTATTGTACCCGAACAAGGAGGCAGGTCCGTAATAAAATCCATTGATAGGGTGTGCCAGGGTGCTGGTGGTATGTCTAGAGGTTGAAGGAGACCGGCTGGTCTTTTCTTTTGACTTTTATTTTGGGCGCAAACACCACAGGACATCACAAAAGATTTAACATCTTTTCGACAAGAGGGCCACCAAAATTGTCGTTTCACCTTTTCCTATGTCTTGGCAATACCGGAGTGTCCCTCTATTAATGTATCATGATAACCGGAAATAACTAGTTTGTGTAATTCCTTATGTGGCAGGAATAAGCGTCCTTGGAAATAAGGTAAACCATTATCTATGGTAAAGTCTGATCCCTTTTGTATTCATTCCTGTAAGGTTGTAGGGTCCAGGAGTTGTTTCACTCTGGCTTGAATGTCTTCAAGCGTCTGTAACAAAGTCATGCCTAGAATCCTCTGTTCGGGAATTATTGGTACTGGTTCTGAGTTTGTATCAGATTCTCCCATTCCAATTCGGGATAAGGCGTCTGCTTTGCCATTCTTGCAGCCAGGACGATAGGTAATCACGAAATAAAATTCAACGAAAAACAAAGCCCATCGGAGCTGCCGTGATGACTGAGCCTTGGCGGTTTTCAAATACTGTAAATTCCAGTAATCAGTGATCACTGTGATGGTATGTCGAGCGCCAAGCAGATAATGCCGCCAGGCTTTAAAAGCGGACTTAATGGCTAACAGTTCTTTGTCCGTGATTGCATAATTAACCTCGGGTGCCGAGAATTTTCTGGACCAAAATGCTACAGGATGCAGTTGGTTGGTTTCGGGATCTCTTTGGGACAGGACAGCTCCCAAGGCTAGGCTGGATGCGTCAGTCTCGACGACATAAGGGAGATCTGGACGCGGGTGTTTCAATATAGGTGCGGAGGTAAACTTAGCTTTTAAATCCTGAAAGGCCTGCTCAGCTTCTTCAGACCATTCAAAATGTTTATTTTTCCTCAAGAGTGCAGTAATGGGTTGTACCACGCGTGAAAATTCCGGGATAAACCTGCGATAGAAATTGGGTAAGCCGAGCATGCTTTTAACCCCTTTTACAGAGCTAGGTGATGGCCATTTGAGGATGGCATCCACTTTTCTTGAGTCCATTCGGACTCCTTTGGGTGTCAGGATGAAACCTAGAAACTCGACTTCTGTGGTATGGAAAACACATTTCTCCAATTTAGCAAATAGTTTGTGTTGGTGCAGTTTTTCAAGTACTGCCCTGACGTGTTTTTTGTGATCAGATTCCGAAGAGGAGTACACCAGAATGTAATCGATATATACGACAACACAAACATCGATGAGTTCCCGAAGGACATCATTCATGAAGTATTGGAAGGCAGCCGGCGCGTTACACAATCCGAAAGGCATCACCTGGTACTCGAATAATCCGTATTTAGTACGGAAGGCAGTTTTCCATTCGTCGCCTTCTTTAACTCGTACCAGATGATAAGTCCCCCGGAGATCTAACTTGGTGTATATGCAAGCGTCCTTCACCTGGTCAAGGAGTTCAGGGATCAGAGGCAGAGGATAACGGTTTTTAACCGTTATCTGGTTCAATGCGTGGTAATCGATACAAGTTCTAAGGTCGCCTTCTTTTTTGGGCACGAAGAACAAAGCCGAGGATGCCGGGGACTTTGACGGGCGAATAAAACCATTAGCTAGGTATTGATCCAAATATTGTCTCAAATGCAGATTCTCAGGTTCGGTAAGGGCATAAATCCTGCTACAAGGGGGTTGTGCACCGGGCACCAGATCGATTTGGCAATCGTACGATCTTGGAGGAGGTAATGTGTTGGCCTGTTCCTTTTGGAAGACGTCCTGAAAGTCTTGGTATTCCGGACGTAGTTGCATGGAGGCAGAGGTTACAGATGCTAGATTAATCTTCAGGTTTTCTGGGTAGCAGGTTTGTGTACAATCCAGGAAGGTTATTCTCTTAGCTCGCCAATCAATTCGAGGATTATGTGTCTCTAACCAAGGGATTCCAAGAATAACCTGAAACTGTGGAGCCTTGATTACATCAAACACAACACCCTCCCGATGGCCGTCGGGACCAATAAAAGTCACCTCAGCAGTGGAATGTGTTACCGGTCCAGAGGCAATTTCAGTTCCATCGACTGTGGTGATGACATCTTTGCTGGTTTTTGGACGGAGATGGAGGTTAATCCTAGAGACCAATTCACGATCCACATAGTTTCCAATAGCCCCACTATCGATGTATGCCTTTATTGCATGCAACCGCTTAGGCTGTTCTGGATCTACGAGAACCATTGGCACAATGAAATGCGAGGTTTGAGAGTTAGTTTTCAAGCTCGGCAAGCGGACCCCTACACTTGTCGGGCGGAGTCGTTTCCCGAAACAGAGTCTTCATGGTTTTTATCAGCGGCTCCTACCGCCTTTCGGGGCGGTTTTGTCGGGCAATCTCGTAGAAAGTGTCCAGAATTCCCACAATAAAGACATAATTTTAACTGCCGCCTCCTTTCACGTTCCTTTTGAGTTAAGGGTCCTTTAACCCCTCCAATTTGCATATGCTCAGAGACATCAACTCCCTTGGGATTAGCATGGGTCTTGACCAACACCCGGGTCTCAAACCTGGACCGATCTGCTTTTCTGTTTTGAAGTCTGTGATCCAATTGGACCATTAAGTCTATATACTCTGTGCATTCTTGGGGCGGATTTACAACTTGGGCCAAGACATCTTTAAGTTCTCCGCTAAGGCCTCGATAAAACAACGTGACTCTTTTATCCTCTGGCCATCCCGTTTCCACAATTAGTCTATTAAAGGTTGCAATATAGGATAGGAGGTCCTGATTGCCCTGTCGCAGGGATAGAAGTTCGTCATCCAGAGCCTGCCCCTGAGAGTGTCGGGCAAATAACCTTTCCATGCTTGCTTGAAACCTTTGAAAATCACGGAGAATCAGGTCATCTTGAGTAACCAGTGGAACTGACCAATCGGCAGCGCAGCCGCTGAGATATGACAATACAAAGGCTACCTGGTCTGATCATTAGGGAAGGCCCCAGGTCTGCATAGGAAGTGCAAACGACACTGATTCATGAATACGGCGAATCGTTTGGGGTCCCCAGCAAAGCGTTCGGGTGGGGCCAGCGGCATGTTTCCAGGTAGATTAATCTGCACACGGTTATTGGAAACCACAGGAGCGGGGTTCCCTCCGGAACCGGGCAGAGGAGTTTGCCCAGCTTGACCTTGCAAAAGCTGTCTGGCCAGGTCATCAGTTCTTTCCTTTGATATTATTAATTCCCTCCTGAGGGCATTAGTCTCTTGATGAGCAGCATATACTTCAGCCCGTAATTCCCCCAGTAATTGGGCCAACTGATCAGTCTCAGAACTTTCCATAGCGCCTGGGTGGGAATTTGTAAGAAGGCTTCGCGTTCTGTTACGCTCACCTGACTCCCACGGAGGCGCTGGCCTGGTTCGCGCTGCTGTGAACTCTTCTAACGTGATGCGCAGGGTTCGGAAGACGGACTGGACCGGGCCCCAAAATCTGGCTTGTCTGGCTCGCAGAAGTATCCTTCTGTAGGCGAAAATAGGGGATTAACTGTCTGCGGGGTAAAGCAATCGGCCTCCCACTTTCCCCTTTCACCCTCCTTGAAACCCTTCTATGATTTCTCGTAGCGTCTCACCTTAGGGTCTGGAAGGACAAGCTCTCCATCCTGCTTCTGATGCAGGGGCGCGTTGGTATCCAGTTACTTCACTGGATTTTCGGATTGGTAAGAACCAAACTTGCTTGGCTTCCAGGTAAGTTGCTTGATAAGAGGTTCCCCTTGTGTCCATGCATTAATGTACTAATGTTAGTGTCTTTTTCCCCATAGGGGCCGGGGTACGGAATGCCGGGGAACAGGCACCGACCCGAGATGAGAGGTGAAATCCTTGTAGAAATCAGGTAAGTCTTTAATGAGCGTTTTTTGGTAATGTCTTTTCATTCGCTCATTAACGCTGATGTCTCTTTTTCCCCTTAGGGGCCGGGGTCCGGAAATGCCAGGATGAGGCGCGGACCCGAAATGAAGAGGGAATGAATCAACAGGTAAGTCTTAACATGGAGATTTAGCTTTCCTTATTCCCTTCGCTCTCTCACCTTTTGTTCTGGTCTTTTTCTCCCTAGGCGCTGGGGCGTGACTGCGAATCCGGATGATCGCTGCTGAACATGGAGGCGCCCTGTAAAGGTGAGTGGAATGCGGCGCTGCAGCGATCGACGCGATGAGCTTTTAAATTAAAGTCTTCCTTTTCAGGATTGTCGGCGAGATGTCTCCGGGATGCGGATTTAGCAGGTAAGGACTTTTCCTTCTTCTGTTCTCTTCTTCTCTTCCTTTGCAGGTGATCCAGGATGCTGGCAGGCGTGGCAGAAGTCAGGATGCAGGAGCAGACACGGTGAGCGTCCAGCTGCTAGATGCAGAACAACGTGAAGCACGTGTGGCCGTTCGGGTGGGGTTTAAATAGCCTTGGAAGAAGTTCCAGGTATGTATCCTTCCTCCAATCAGGTATGTATCCTTCCCCGACCACGCCCGGATGGTAAATTAGTCCCACAGGTAAAGTAGTTCCTTTCAGGCCTCAAGGAGGCCGGGATCCTGCAGCATGGTCTGCATCAGGTAAGTGCACCCAAGCATTCCCATAATGAGCCTGGCGCCTATGGCGCCAGGACTGATGTCTTTTATGAGCCTGGCACCATAAGCGCCAGGACACTGTCCAAAGGGCCCCTATATGGGGTTGCTGGGTCCTTCCTTGGGGACTGGATGTCCGCTTTCGGGGATGCCGGGCTTGAACCGGCTCCCCGGGAGCGGGCATCATGACAATAGCGCTACCACCAAAGTGCTTCACAAATGTACATATTATGGTACAAACTATATGCAATCATTGAAATAACAATGACCGCTCAGTAGCTTTTTAGAGTGAGCAGATACAGGCTAGAAGGTAGGATTTTTTACAAGAACTGAAGATGTGAAGGGATGGTGAAGAGCGAATTTCAAGGGGCAAAGTGTTCCATAGTTAAGAAGTGAGAAAAGAAAAAGAGCAGAAATGAGAGGGGGCCAAAGGGGTGTAGGGGAAGCTAAGAGGTAGAGATGTTGCGACTGAAGAGAACGAGGAGGGGAGTAGGATAATATGAGGGCAGCAAGATAGGGAGAAGCTAGCCTGCGGTAGCACAGGACAAGTATGCTTGTCCTTTTTGCACAGACTTGCATAATAGCCTGGCACTTAAGGGAAATGAAAACAAAGCTGAGAGTCATACGGAGAAGAAAGATGTTCAGAAGGAGTGAGGAGATAGATGAGTATGGGGACAGTGTGAAAAGAAGATGGATAGCCGAGTTGTAGACTCAGCAAAGAGGGGTAAAATGAGATATGGGAAGACTCATAAGAAGGTCTGAACAATAATTGAGGCATGACAAGAAGTATTGGTAATGAGAGGTTTTGCGGCATGAAAAGACAGAAATTGACAAATCCGATGAATGTTATGCAGATGGAAGCGGCATATACGACTTGTAGACGAGATGTGAGAGGAGAAAGAAAGTGAAGAGTAGAAGAGTAGAAGCTTACGGGCAGAAGATGAATAGGGGTGCAAGGAAGAAGGAAATTAAAGACCAGAGGGAGAGTGCGGCAGGGAAGGAGAGAATTTGAACGTAAGGAACCACTGTTTTAGGGGAATTACTGTGTAGAAAGTGAAACAAAATCAAGGATTTTATGGCAACAAGACATGCATATATTGAAGAATGAAAGAAGTCAGAGAAAGACGAAAAAGAAAATAAAATCTGGGTATTGTCAGCATAGATGTGAGATGATAAATTGAAAGACTCAATGAGCGAGACAAATTGAATCCTATAGATGGAGAAGGGCAATGAACCAAGTACAGACCCTGTTGGAACATCATAAAGTATAGAACGAGGAGGGTAAGTTTGACCAGACCAGGAGACAGAATATGAGTGTTCAGAACGATAACAGTAAAACCAATGAACGACAGAGTCAGAACATCATCCAAGAGCAGTGAGAGCAGAGTGGGGAGATCCACAGCTTCAAATGCTGCAGAAAGATTCAGATGAATAAGTATATTGAAAGATTTATTGTGCCAAGAGAAAAGAAGGAAGTTGGTGACATAAAGAAGAGCAATTTCCATTTCCGTCGAGAGGGCCAGGATGGAGTTAGGATTGAGTTAAAGTCAGTAGAGAGTATAGGTTGTGAAATGAAGAGATTAGGGAGTGGACAGCTCTCTCTAAGAGTTTAGAAATGGGGAAATAGGTCAGACATTTGAGAGAACTTAGGGATCAAGAGAAGGATTTTTGATCATTGGGATGACGGTGGCGTTTTTACACGATGGAGGGAAAGTTGAGGTAGACGGACATAGATTAAAGAGCAGCGTTAAGTATGAAATTAAAGAGGGATAGATTGAGGGAATAAGTGAGGGAAGTGGGTCAAGGGGAGAGGCAGTGGGAGAGAGCGAGCGACGATGTAAGAGTGTCTGTGTTAGAGTGAAGAAGAAATGCAGAAAGTGATTTAGAGTAAGGGGCTAAAGGAAGGGTAGGTGGTAGCGGGACAGAGGAGAATGATGAGAGTAAGGGAGAAACTTGGTAAGTGAAGAAGTCAGAGGAAGAGATACTAGAGACAATAGAAGGGTCAGGAGGAGGAGAGAGCATGCGTTTGATGACTTTAATGGTTGACAGGGATGGTTGGAAAGAGAGGGCACATGCCGACCATTTTCAGATTGAACAATATCACTTTTATTGTAAAAACAATGGCAGCATTTACAGTTATTTGAGAAAAAAAAAGTTACGCTGGGCTTATAGCTTAGTAGTTAACTCACTTACCTCTCACTTAGAGCCACCCTGCACTTCACACGTTTAAAAGTGCAGGGTGTGATTTTATTGAGCAGGACAAAAAAAGTCTTACACTTTACATTTGTAATGCCAGGCCCGTTGACCTGCACTTCTCGGTGTTTTGTAAATGTGTGGGTCCACCTGCAAAATCATCTGTGCTTCAGTGTTTGTGAGTTTTCCAGTGTGCGACCTGTGTGCATGCCTGGGTGTGTTTATCTTCTTATTTTTTATCGTGTTTTCGTCTGTGTTTCAGTGTCCGAAAATGTGTGATTGCATTGTGTGCCTGTGACTAAACAGCATGTGTGTTTGTATGAGTGTACTGTTATGCCTGGTTGGGCGTGTGTGTATGGTGAGTGCCTGAGCGATGTGTGCCTCAATGTCCATGGCTGTGTATGTTTTCGTCTTAATTGCAAGCTTGCCTACTAGAGCTCTGAAGATACCACGACACAAAAGTACAGGCGCTACCGTGCAAAAAGGGCTTTTTTGTACAGTTGCACAAAATGGATTAGATGGGATGTAAAGGGTAGAACCCAGGTTTTGGGAAACCATTTGTTACAGGGATGACCCTTAATCTACAGTCTCCCCAGAGAAGAACTCTTAAAACCACAAATTCACCAGAAAGGAAGTCTTTCACACAGCCAGATTCCATAACGACGAATCATTCTAGAAAGCATGTCTGAATTGGTTCATAAAAAATGTATGCACATTGGGCATTAATGATTGCCTTAATTAAAATGAAGGGACGGCTTTAAATTATAATAATATTGGGCCTAATTCATGGAACGTTTAGTGCAGTGCAAATTGACTGCACTGCCAACCTACACGCTGAACCGGGCCTTATTCACAGAGCGGTGCAAAGAGTACTTTTGCAGTGCCAAATGACTTTGCTCAGCAAAAATACACTTTTCACCGCTCTGTGAATTAGGCCCCGTTTTATGTGTTTGTTGGCAGTGAAAAGTCCTTTGGCGCCAGGCTAAACGTTCCATGAATGAGGCCCATTGTGTTTTATGTAGCATTCACGCGAGATCCTCTAGCTTCTTAGTGATGTTAGAAATGAGTAATTGTTACCCCAATTATTGTTCACAGTTTATTAATCTCAGAAGGAAGGACGGCTGAGTTGCCCCTGCCGCAGGAATGGAATTTGTGAAGTGCAGGGTGGCGCTAAGTGAGAAGTACGCACTTAACTAGTAAGCACAGAATAGCTCAGTACGTTAAGCATCAATTGCAAAAGTGTGTTTAGTTTAGTTTATTCATTTGTAATGCGCACCAGACCCAGGGGTAGCAGGGCGCAGCAGTTACAGAAAATTCTAAGCTTTTTTGACAGGTTACATATTTAGCATAACAGTATTAATGGCGATTACACAATGAAAGATATACAATATATACAAGTTGGTTACAGTATCTTACATGGTTCCAGTAACAGCGAATAGGTGTGATACATGTCAGCATATATACAGGTGGAAGTGGAGGTAGGTGGTGCTGGAGTAGGATCCAGACTAGGGATAGGTGGAGGGGGGGGGGGGGGCGGTTAGATGTCATTTGACTTGAGCAAGTTGATGTAGCTTTGTCGAAACTTAGGGTAAAATTGGTCTTTTCTAATGTGGTGTGGTAGGGGGTTCCATAATTGGGCAGCTTTGACTTGGAAGCTATTTCCACCCACCTTGACAAGCCTAAATCTGGGGATGGTGATGGCGTTGGTATTGATAAGTCTTGAGGGTCTAGTGGAGGATCTTCTTTGGAATCTGTTGGTGAGATAGCTGGGGGTTTCTGTGTGCACGCACACTCGTGTATGCGTGTGCATGTTCCTGATAGCTTGAAGCTGGGTGTAACATGTATTATTTTTATTTTAAGGATCTCACAGGATGTAGAAAGGCTTATCCTCCACATTTGCAAAGCTAGTTGCACCCATTCGACTTCAGGTAATACATCTTGTTCCTCTTACACTGGGACTTTCTCCCCATTCCCATCAGGAACCTTGCAACTTCCTTCAGGTACTCTCTTATCCATCCCTTTTCAACTAGGCCCAGCTCAGGTGGCTTTACAATTCCACAGGCCTCACCTACATCATTCTCAGTTGCATCGAAGAAGTGGAAACCTGGGTGACTGCTAACTATGGTATCCAGTTAAAATTTCGAATGCACATTTTCGAATGCCTTTATGTCGAAAAAAAAAATGTAGAAAAAAAAATTCTGAATATTTTTTTATTTTATATATTTTTTTTGGTTAAGTTAGTAAAAAAAAGGGTCAATAAAAAAACAGGGGGTTGGTGGGGGAACCCCCCATTAAAAAAAAAAAAAAAAAAAAAAATTGACATTTTTTTCCACCATTTTTCATTCAAGAAAAAGGCATTCGAAAATTTGACATTCGAAAATGTCACTATAAACCATTAACTATCGTCAACCGAACTAACACAAAAATGACATATTTACTCATTTATTTATTATTATACATACATAGAATCAAATAATGACGTTATACCAAATCTCTTAACCGTGAAGTACACATATAAATATTCAATAAAAACCAGTCATCTGAATTTACAAGATCATACAGGGGATAATTCATAGAAATCAGCGCACAAGTGGCGCACGCGGCTGGTGCACAGTGTGCGCGTGCGGCAGCCTGCGCCAGCCGCGTGCACCAAAATCCATTTCAGCGCACAACGTATTCATGGATTACAACATCCATAACCAGCCGTGGCGCAGTGATCCTGCAGCAGCGCCACTTACCCCCCCAACCCGACCCGTACGCCATGAACAGCGCACAAATCCAGTACATGGCGCAAAGGCCAGTGGAGCAGCATACAGCCCCCCAACCACGAAAACGCGTGTAAAACTCCCCATGCACGCCCCAGAATACACGTACCCGCTCGTGCCAGGTAAATCACATACAAAAAGCACCCCCCTGTGGCGTGGGCTGCCTGTGGGGCATGCCCAGGGTGGATGGGGTGCCTACGTGTATTTGTGGGGTGCGTGGGAAGTTTCACACGCGATAGGCCCTGTGCGAGCAGGGTACGTGTAATTGGGGGTGCGCGGGAAGTTAGACACGCGATAGGCCCTGTACGAGCGGGGTACGTGTATTTGGGGGGTGCACGGGAAGTTACGCATGCGATAGGCCCTGTACGAGCGTGGTACGTGAATTTGGGGGGTGCGTGGGAATTCTCACACACGATAGGCCCTGTGCGAGCGGGATACATGTATTTGGGGGGTGCGCAGGAACTTAAACACGCGATAGGCCTTGTGCGAGCGGGATAAGTGTATTCGGGGTGTGTGCATGAAGTACCACACGCGAGAGGCCCTGTGCGAGCGAGCTACGTGTATTTTGGGGGTGCGTGGGAACTTACACACGCGATAGGCCTTGTGCGAGCGGGGTATGTGTATTCGGGGTGTGCGCGGGAAGTACCACACGCGAGAGGCCCTGTATGAGCGGGGTACGTGTATTCGGGGGTGCACGGGAAGTACCACATGCGAGAGGCCTTGTGGGAGCGGGGTATGTGTATTTGGGGGGTGTGCAGTGTTAAGATGGATTTCTGAACTCGGACCTGGAGGCACAGAGGTTCAGAAGGCCAGCCTAGTTTCTTAGAACAGGGTAACCTCTGGACAAGCCTGACCAATCAGGGTAGCGATGGCGGCGGTCAAGACTAAGCCTCAAGAGGGGTGAGGGTGACTGAAAGCCCTCAATGAGCACAGAAAGCAAGGACACTAACAAATTACTCCAGACAGGTGTTATATTAAAAATATAGACACATTTATTACAAGGTCTTTGTAACATCGACCATAGCAAAGAATCACAATAATACTAAAGTAAACCAACACATCACAATCAATACAATACATATACAAGACCAAGGGGTCTAAAGAGTTATGAGCACGTAATATGCAGACCACCTAGATGGGGAGGAAAACAGGCAGTGCAAGTAATCATTAGACCCAGTTCGACATCAGAAATACACCAAACAAGGAGAAAGTCCGAGCCATATGAAGAGAGGAGCCTTATGCTCAAAAGTACCTGCACGCACTGGTGCCAATGGATAAAGTAGAGTCTCTTCAAGGGTCTCATGCAGTTCAGGAAGGTGAATGAAGCGATGCAGAACAAGTCCCCACTACTGAAGCAAGGCCTCCACTTGTGGGTAGAGGCAGGGTGAGAGTGCAGGATAGAGTCGCTATTTCGCAACAGCGGTAGAAAAGAAACGGGCTCCTGCGCGAGGGGCCACCGGTTGGGGTATGGACTACTCACCGGTCCCTGACGCCGGCAGACCCAGACTTCTCCAGTTCAGTTCACATTGCTGGCAGGTTCAGCTGTGATGATCAGGACATCTCGACACCATGTAGATTCTGCGTAGCAGGATGCAGGGTAGAGGGTGTCCCAAATGCAGCGGACATGCACAGGTTGTTACCGCAGCAGGGCAACACGGCAACCGCGTTTACTCTGGTCCGGGCACACTCGTCTCACTTCAGACCTGGGAATGCCAAGTGTACGAAATTCGGTGTGAGGGTGTCGTGGACGCAGAGCAAGCAGTAGACCAAGTTTCGAGGGCTTCCCCGAAACGGCGGCGGTGACAGAGCAAAGCGTCCTGCGTAAGCTGGTCAGCCCACTGGTTGGCCCAGGGACACTTCCGAAGAGGCTTACTTGCAGGGTTTGATGAAGGTGCCGGGAATAGTTGGTCCCAGTATTCCAATGGGTCGAAGCGCCTTCGCAGACCTTCTAGGACGATCAGATGCAGAGGGGTCTCGCAGGACGACAGCGGTTCAGGGTGCCAAACCTTCAGCGGGTCACCAGCGGTTCCTCGACTTAGCTTCTTGTTGTAGGATACTTGGCTCCTTATCCCTTGTTCGGTGGGAACTCAGGAGATCGACATGGTAGTGGTGTTTTCGGCCTCCTCTTATCCAAAGTTCCCTTCGCGCCAAAACGGAGAGGACCCGATGGGAGATCTGCTCACAAACACTCACACCATACATGGACCTATCACGGACCACGGTGGTCCCAGGCATTCAGGACACTCCAGACTCTTTGGCACCCAGGATGTGTATTGGGAACAGACATCCTAACACACATTCTGGAGGCATACACACAAGGCATGCAGAAGCCTGCGAAAGCTTTGCGTTTTGCTGGAAAGTGCATGACCAAATAAGGACGGACCTGGGTCGGCTCGACCTGGGAAGGTGAAGGGGCGAGTTGGTCAGCGGACAGGACAAAGAACCTCGTGGCATGGCCATTTTGGGAGCCAGGCCACCTATTTGTGCCAAACGCGGTAAGCGTGGATAACATGGCAAAAATGGGTTCAAAACACAAGAGAAACGATAGCTGTCATGTCCGTGACACACTTGCTGCAACATGAGGAAAGGACTAAGGGAAACAAAGTCTCCCAGTACTGACTCTCTTAAGGGCATGTCATTTTCCCCATAAGAACTGAGCAAAAGAGCAGAGGAGTGCGTCAGAAGGCTGCGCTTCTCTGGCAAAGTCTAGATCCGGGTGTAAAACAACAGCAAAAAGTTTGGGGGTTGCCACATGGAGGGAAAATTACATACAATTATGAAATCTTTCCTAACACTCGCCCCTCCCAGACTAAGGACAGGGGGAACTAATCCAACCCTGGATGAGTTTCTTGTTCAGGTTGGTTAAACATTCTGGGCAACCCATCAGCATTGCTATGTTGGACACCTGGCCTATGCTCAATAGTAAAGTCAAAACCTTGTAGACTTATGGACCACCTAAGCAACTTTGGATTCTCTCCCTTCATGTTCATTAGCCACTTTAAGGGCTTATGGTCAGTTTGCACAGTGAAGTGGGTCCCATAGAGATAGGGCCCCAGCTTCCGTAGGGCCCACACAACGGAGAAACATTCTTTCTCTACTGTGAACCATCTGAGCTCTCTGTCCTTAAGCTGGCAACTAATGAAGCCACTAGGGTGTTCCTTACCCTTCTCATCTACTTGTGATAGTACAGCTCCTATCCCAGTGTCAGAGGCATCTGTCTGCACAATAAAAGGTCTTTGGTAATCAGGGGTCCTGAAGACAGGGGCCTGGCACAAGGAGTCTTTTAAGCCATTGAAGGTCTTCTCACACTCTTCAGTCCAAGTTACCTTCTTGGGTTTCTGCAGAGTGGTGAGAGCAATCAGAGGGGCAGCTACGGTGCCATAGTCTGCCACAAAATTTTGGTAATACCCCATGAGTCCCAAGAAGGCTCTGACTTGGGTCTGTGTAGTGGGGGTAGGCCAGTCTTGTACTGTTTGTACTTTACTGGGTAGAGACTGTATCCTCCCTCCACCTACTTCATGTTCAAGGTAAACCACTGAGACTTGTACAATCTGGCATTTACTGGCCTTTGTGGTCAAGTGGGCTTTCTGAAGAGCCAGTAACACAATCCCAAGGTGTTTCACATGGTCTTCCCAGGTGGCACTGAAAACTGCTATATCATCCAGATATGCAAGACAGAATTCATCCAACCCATTCAACACATGATTCACAAGCCTCTGAAAAGTGGCAGGTGCGTTCTTCAACCCAAAAGGCATTACCCTGAATTGCTAAAGACCTTCTGGAGTTGAGAATGCTGTCTTCTCCTTGGCATGTTCTGCAAGGGCTATTTGCCAATAGCCTGCAGTGAGGTCAAACGTGCTGAGGTACTTGGAGGCACCCATGGTATCTACCAGCTCATCTATTCGAGGCAAGGGGTGTGCATCTGTCTTGGTGAGAACATTCAGAGCCATGTAATCCACACATAACCTCAATTCAGAAGTACCTGCTTTTGGAACCAGAACCACAGGGCTGGACCAAGGACTACTAGAAGGTTCAATCACCCCAAGATCTAACATTTTGTTGACCTCCGTCTTAATGTAAGACCGTACTTTGTCCAACATCCTGTATCCCCTACTTTTGATAGGTACACTGTCTCCTGTGTCTATGTTATGTTTGCACCAAGGTGTCAAACCAGGAGACTGTGAAAACAGGGGGGAAAATTGCCTAAGCAAACTTTTCACCTCAGCCTGCTGATCAGAAGTCTAGTGAGGGGCCATCGACACCCTCAAAGGAGCTATCTGAAGGACTGCTTTAAAACAGGTCAGGGAGAGGTTCAGACTCCTCTTCCTCAACATCTGAAGCCAATAGCAGTGCTGTGATTTCAACTCTTGGGGTGAAAGCCTTCATCCTATTTACATGGAACACTTTTGGAGCCTGTCCAGGCCTTCCAAGGTCCACTAAATAGTTGACCTCACCCAGGGGCTCCACCACTGTGTAAGGGCCTGACTATTTATCCTGTAAAGCTCTAGGCCTTATGGGATGCATGGTCAGGACTTGCTGACCAGGTGTGAAGTTGATGAGGGAAGCTTTCTGGTCATACCAATGTTTCATCAGGGCTTGTCCTGCCTTCAACGTATCACTAGCCAGGCCCATCAGGAGTACCATCTTTTTTCTGAGCCCTAACACATAGTCTACTATGTTAGTAGTAATAGGGGGAGTGGTTATCTCCCATCCCTCCTTGACTATGGCTAAGGGTTCCCGCCCAGGGTGACCAAATAGAAGTTCAAAGGGGCTGAAGCCAACACCCTCTTGTGGTACCTCTCGGTAGGCAAACAGTAAGCATGGTAAAAGAAGATCCCATTTTCTTCCCTGAGGCTCTTCCAGAGCCCCAATCATACTTTTTAAGGTCCTGTTAAACCATTCCACCAGACCATTGGTCTGGGGGTATTATGTGGAAGAAAACCTGTAGGTGACCCCACATTCTTTCAACATAGCCTGCATATACTTCGACATAAAGTTGCTGCCTCTGTCAGACACAACTTCTTTAGGGAAGCCAACCCTAGTAAAAATGCCGAGTAAAGCTTTTGCAACGAACTTGGCAGTCACAGTTTTCAATGGGATGGCCTCAGGATATCTGGTGGCATGGTCAACCAATACCAGGATAAACCTATTGCCTGAGGATGTTTGGGGGTCAAGAGGACCAACTGTGTCGATCCCTACCCTCTCGAATGGTACTCCCACAACTGGGAGAGGTACCAATGGAGCTTGGATTGTTGAACCACTCTTACCAGATAACTGGCAGGAGGCACAACTCCTGCAGTGATTTTCTACTTGCACCCCCATCTTGGGCCAGTAGAAGTGCATAGATAACCTTTGCTTGGTCCTCTTAATACCAAGGTGACCAGCAAGGGGCACTTCATGCGCCAGCTGCAGGAGGAAGGGTCTTACAGCAAGGGGAATCACCAACCTCCTATGGTCTCCTTCTGTAGACTCTGTGGGCTCACTATACAGGAGTCCACCTTCCCAATAAATCTGATGCTTCCCAGGAGGTTCACCCTCAAGCTGGGAGCAGGCCTGTCTCCTTAGGCCTTCCAGAGATGGGCACTCACGTTGGCCTTTACTGAATTCTTCCCTGTCAGGACCACCTTCTATTAACAAATCGTTTAGTTCAGGATGCTCATTGGGGTCAAACACTTCAGGCATCACCACCTCCTCGTCAGGTCTGGGTGATTGATCAACTACCTCCACCGCAGTGGTAGGCGAGTTAGGGGGAATATTCTCTTTCCCTCTTCTTGGTTTCTTGACTCCTTTAGCCTTGGGTTCCCCTTTGGCTGGGGCAGAGCATTGGTCTTGGCCAGTGCTGCCGTCGTTTGAGACCTTGTGCATGGTCTGTCAGCAGTTTCTCCCACAAGCTCTAAAGCTCTGAGATCATTGCCCAACAAGACCTTTCCTGGGACACTCCTCTGAATGCTCACTGGAATCCTGACTGCTGTACCATTGATAGTAAGATTTACAGGTATTACTGGGAACATGAGAGGTGGACCGTCAGCCAACTTAGTGGGCATCAGAGTAGGTCTGGCAACTTCCTCTGGGTCTACCAAGGTAGAATCCACTACAGTTTGACTGTACCGACTATCCCAAAGAGCTGGTGTATCTACTCCATTGATCAGCACACTGTCTTTAAAGTAGTGTTTGGTGTTATCTGGAATCCTAGCATAAGCCTCTGCGACTTTAGGCTCCCAGGAACCCAGGGAAACTAAAACTACCTCAGCTTCTATCCCACTGGGAAAGGAGTCTGAGGAGAAGGATGCTCCAGTAATCTCTTCTTCCTCATAGGAGGAGAAGGCCAGATTAGCAGGGTGGACCCCCAAGATTTTGACCTTACATCTGGGGTCACCATTCACGTGGTCAGTTGCTCCACAAGCAAAAAAAGATCCATTGGGTCTGTTTACATAGGGAGGCTTATTATAACCAGAGTTCGGTTTCGGAGTCTGACCTCCACTACCCTTTGAGTGCTTGTGTGTCTTACCCTTATTTTTCTTCTTGTGGCCCTTTTGGGAAGACGATTTATCAGTTTCCCCACCCTCCTTATCTTTGGACTTTTTCCCTTCCTCCTGCATACCAGGATGAGTCTTGTCCTTATGGGATACTCAATGTGACACCCATAAATCTCCAACAATGGCAAGCTTCTTAGGATCTATCTCCTTTGAATCTGCCAAATGCTGCTTAAGCTCAGGGGAAGAAGATGCAAAAATATGTTCCAGCATGACAAGACTTATCATACCTTCAAAGGTAGAAACCTTATAACCTTCGACCCAGCCAGTCAAGTTTTTTAAGGATTCAGTTACATAAGATACCAAAGTACCACTTTCTTTTTTCTTATACTCTCTGAATCTTTTTAAGTATTGGGCAGGATTCTTTCCAAACTTTAAAATGAGGGTCTGCGTCAACATTGCAAAATCTGCTCTCTCAGCTTTCGACATTTCCATAATGACACTGCAGCCAGAATGGGGCAGTCTGCTAAGTAACCAGGCACTTTTATCAGCATTGTCAACTTGTTGAACTTCACATGCATACTCAAATGTATTCAGCCAGTCCATAATGTCATTCTTTTCCTCATACACACTGAGCAGATCTTTTGGAAACCTTGGATGAGAGGAGTCCCCAGACGCATGTCCAGGACTCTTGGATCCATTGGCAACTTGAAGCTTGGCCAGTTCCAACTGGTGATCCCAGTCTTTCTGTTTTTCTGCCTGCTCGATTTTTAGTTTGGCCATATTGAAATCAAGCTCCTTCTGCCTAAACAGCAGGTCTTGCTTCTTGAATTCAAGTATGGCCTCACCATCAGCACTGGCAGAGGAAACATTGGACATTTCATCCTCCCTGTCCTCATGGTCGCTGTGGATCAGTGCAGCGGCATAACTGTCAGTTCTACCAGTGAGAGCAGCCCCACCTCCTTCTGCACTGTCCTCTGAAGCTATAGCGCTAACATGAGCTTCTTGCCACGCCATGATTCTTTGGATCATTTCCATTTTGGTGCCTTGAGAAGAGACACCTCTCTCAGCACACATCTTGTTCAATGTTTCGGATTTAGAAGCATTTAAAGTTAACACGCCACTTGTTTCCATACTATGACTATGGCCTTTAAAAAGTTATGCTACGATAATTCTCCATGTGTCCTGGTAGGAATAACTTGAAATGCCTTTGCTCGTGCGCAACACTGGATACCTTCAGTCCTATCCCACCGCTGTACACCAATTTGTTAAGATGGATTTCTGAACTCGGACCTGGAGGGGCAGAGGTTCAGAAGGCCTGCCTAGTTTCTTGGAACAGGGTAACCTCTGGACAAGCCAGACCAATCAGGGTAGCGATGGCGCCAGTCAAGACTAATCCTCAAGAGGGGTGAGGGTGACTAAAAGACCTCAATGAGCACATAAAGCAAGGACACTTACAAATTACTCCAGACAGGTGTTATATTAAAATATAGACACATATATTACAAGGCTTTTGTAACATCGACCATAGCAAAGAATCACAATAATACTAAAGTAAACCAACACATCACAATCAATACAATATATATACATGACCGACGGGTCTAATGAGTTATGAGCACGTAATATGTAGACCACCTAGATGGGGAGGAAAACAGGCAGTGCAAGTAATCATTAGACCCAGTTCGACATCAGAAATACACCTAACAAGGAGGAAGTCCGAGCCCTACGAAGAGAGGAGCCTTATGCTCAAAAGTACCTGCACGTGCTGGTGCCAATGGATAAAGTAGATTCTCTTCAAGGTTCTCAGGCAGTTCAGGAAGGTGAATGAAGCAATGCAGAACAAGTTCCCACTACTCAAGCAAGGCCTCCACTTGTGGGCAGAGGCAGGGTGAGAGTGCGGGATAGAGTTGCTATTTCGCAACAGCGGTAGATAAGAAACTGGTTCCTGCGCGAGGGGCCACTGGTTGGGGTATGGACTACTCACCGGTACCTAACGCCGGCAGACCCAGGCTTCTCCAGTTCAGTTCACTTTGCTGGCAGGTTCAGCTGCGATGATCAGGACATCTCGACACCGTGTAGATTCTGCGTAGCAGGATGCAGGGTGGAGGGTGTCCCAAATGCAGCGGACATGAACAGGTTGTTACCGCAGCAGGGCAACACAGCAACGGTGTTTACTCTGGTCCGGGTGCACTAGTCTCACTTCAGACCTGGGAATGCCAAGTGTACGAAATTCGGTGTGAGGGTGCCGTGAACACAGAGCAAGCAGTAGACCAAGTTTGAGGCCTTCCCGAAATGGCAGCGGTGAGAGAGCAAAGCGTCCTGTGTAAGCTGGTCAGCCCACTGGTTAGCCCAGGGACACTTCCGAAGAGGCTTACTTGCAGGGTTTGATGAAGGTGCCGGGAATAGTTGGTCCCACTATTCCAATGGGTCGAATCGCCTTCGCAGACCTTCTAGGACGATCAGATGCAGAGGGGTCTCGCAGGACGACAGCGGTTCAGTGTGCCAAACCTTCAGCGGGTCACCAGCGGTTCCTCGACTCAGCTTCTTGTTGCAGGATACTTGGCTCCTTATCCCTTGTTCGGTGTGAACTCAGGAGATCGACATGGTAGTGGTGTTTTCAGCCTCCTCTTATCCAAAGTTCCCTTTGCGCCAAAACGGAGAGGACCCAATGGGAGATCTGCTCACAAACACTCACACCATACGTGGACCTATCACGGACCACGGTGGTCCCAGGCATTCAGGACACTCCAGACTCTCTGGCACCTAGGATGTGTGTTGGGAACAGACATCCCAGCCCACATCCTGGAGGCATACACACAAGGCATGCAGAAGCCCACGAAAGCTTTGCGTTTTGCGGGAAAGTGCATGACCAAATAAGGACGTACCCAGGTCGGCTCGACCTGGGGAAGGTGAAGGGGCAAGACGGTCAGCGGACAGGACAAAGAACCTCGTGACATGGCCATTTTGGGAGCCAGGCCACCTATTCGTGCCAAACGCAGTAAGTGCAGATAACATGACAAAAAAGGGTTCAAAACACAAGAGAAACGATAGCTGCCACCAGTCCTGTCCGTGACACACTTGCACAGTTCATAATAAGTCCAGCGAGAGGTTCTAGGGCCTTTGGAATGACTAGAGACCCAAGAGCACGGTAAAGTAAATTATAGTCCACTCTTGTTTCATGTTGCACAAAAGCTGCAACATGAGGAAAGGACTAAGGGAAACGAAGTCTCCCAGTACTGACTGTCTTAAGAGCATGTCAGTTTCCCCATAAGAATTGAGCGAAAGCCCAGAGGAGTGCGGCAGAAGGCTGCGCTTCTCTGGCAAAGTCTAGATCCGGGTGTAAAACAGCAGCAAAAAGTTTGGGGGTTGCCACATGGAGGGAAAATTACATACAATTATGAAATCTTTCCTAACACGCAGGAAGTACCACACGCGAGAGGCCATGTGTGTGAGCATGCTACGAGTATTTGGTGCGCGGGAACTTGCACACGCGATGGGCCTGCAGTGAGGGGCACCTGCCAGCAGGCCCCGACTCATGTCCCCCTGCACCCCCTCACCCTCCCAGCAGTGAGGGGCACCTGCCAGCATGCCCCGACTCATGTCCCCCTGCACCCCCTCACCCACCCAGCAGTGAGGGGCACCTGCCAGCATGCCCCGACTCATGTCCCCCTGCACCCCCTCACCTACCCAACAGTGAGGGGTACCTGCCAGCAGGCCCCGACTCATGTCCCCCCACCAACACGTCATCACGATCCACAATCACGGCCCATATAGCCACCCAAATCCCACCCCACGCCACCCCAGTCCAAACACCGAACCAAGGATTCCATCCACCTCACATTGAAATCCCCATTACATGAAACATCCCAAATGGCAAGTATGCACATCAATACATGTCCGCCACACACACACAATGGGTGCAAGTGAATGAGAGAACCCACATTGTGACATGCATGAAACCAATGAGAGAATACCACACATTGAAGTATGAACACATTTTTATTAAACACAAAAGCAAGGGAATTAAATGAAATCACACAATAATGGAAATAATAAACAAAATGCTGCATGTTCCAAAGACATGAAATAAAAACATATGAAAGCAGAATCAACATAAATGCAAATGAAAATGGGTCCAAAGTGTCCGTCCAGCAAACCAAATCCAAAGAAAAAAAATCTGAAAATCAATTGCTCCATGGTAAACACAAAGAAATTATGAGAAAAGCAGTCTTCAACTGTATACAAAGAACAAATCCAGGGTCCATGAGCCCAACAGTTGAAAGGAAACCTAGAAAAATCCCTACCTAATAAAGAACTATCTACAAAAAGGTGGGGCATAGTCCAAGCACCCCAAATGAAAGAAAAACATAAATGTAACCTTACACTACCTAACTATGTACAATGGCGGCGGGCAAGTCCTATGGCTCACTTGTCGATTTCCCGGGCCGGGGCATCATCGAACTCCTGTTATATGTCCTGGAGGCGGGCCTGTTCCATGGCCCCGAGGTTTCGCAGGGATAGAGCCATGTCCACCTCCAACTCCCTGCGAATTGCCTCGAGGCACTCGGCCCATCTCAACGCCCTGTGCATGGAGTTCTCCTCCCTGACCATAGTGAGCCGTGCCTCTTCCGCCCGCCGCCGCTCCGCATCTATGTGCTGGACCAACCGCTGCTACACGGAAGACACTCCCAATCCAGGGTCCTCCTGCCCTCTGGCCTATGCCTGCCCCTCTGATGTTGATGGCCCTGACCCATCATTGCTCCCACCTTGAGCCTGCTGCTACCGTGCCTGTGCCCTGCCTCTTGATGCCTGCACGTCCTCCTCCTGCTGGGGTGCAGTTGTTGGGGTGGCCACCACTGCTGGACCTCTGACTCCCGACTGTGGCAGGGATGTGTCCTCCACCAGACTAGCCTCTGGGTCAGAGGCAGCTCCACAGGGTACCCAGGTGATACATGGGGCGGAAGATGGCACGGAGGACGACTTGCGCATAGGGGGTTCAGATGAGGAGGGGGTCGGAAAAATGTCCAGCACACGGAGGAATCCAGTACTGGTGACCCGTCCTAGTAGGTCGACGCGGTCAAAGAGGCATCTGAGATGACGTGCAGTGTCTTCCCGAAAACACTGCAGGTCATCTCGCATGCCCCGTTGACGCAACGCCATCCCAGCCAGCACAGGCTCAACACGGTCCCGGATTGCCAGAGCCACAGGGAGAGGAAGGCCAGTTGTTGTGCGCTCATCCCCTCCCTGAAAACGGGTCTGGACGTAGGCATCCCTGCTGGTGCCAGATGATGCAGTCACAGGATCAGGGACAGGATTACACACAGGCACCTTGCGGTGGCCTGTGCTGCCACCTGTCCCTGCCCCTGGACTGCACCACTAGCACCAGTGGAATCCCCCCTCCAGTCTCCGTGTGTGGCCCTTCGATGGCCTCCTCCTCAACCAAACTCCCCACCAACCTGGATGCCTCCATGCCATCTTCCTCCATCGGACCCTGTGGGGTCTCAGCTGCCCCTTCTGCTGCCAAGGAGTCCACCTCTGACCTCCGCCTCTTGGACCTACCCTCGGCAGCTGCGGCCACGGATGCGGCAAAAGACTCCTCACTCCCCGACGAGATGACAACATGGGAGGGGATCCGGGCCCTGCGTCTCCGGCTGGCGGTGCGATGCCTGCCGCTTTGCTCCACAGCACCATCTCCGCCCTCTTCCTCAGTTGACGCTGCAGACAGGGAGAGATAAAACACAGACATCAGGGCACTGTACAATGGTCTGATTCACACATGACAGTTGCACATGAGTGTATTTGTGTTTGTTTATTTGTAACGTGCAAGCCATCAGGCCCGGAGGCATCAGGGCGCAATTTGCACAAAGTTGCAGAAATGCATATATACAGACATAAAAATTACATTAACAGAAAAATTAACAGAGTTTCTATTTACAGATAGTACAGTGGTTTCAGTGTCGCTGAGGCTTAACAGTGGATATGCCCACAGGGTGTACAGAAAAAATCATAATGGAGGTCAGCGGGCCAGAGTATGTAAGACAAAGGCGCAGTGCTGGTCAAAGAGCCAGGATTTGGTTTTGGCCTTAAATGTGTTGAATGAGTCTTCGGTTTTGATTGTAGCGGGGAGGGAGTTCCATAGCTTGGAGGCTAAGTGGCAGTGTCAAACTTCAGACATGGCATCACACTCCCCAACACACATGTCATTTCAACTCACACACATGAGCAAATCAACAGGAATGTTGCGCCAGGCAGCACCATCCATACACAAACAACAGCATGAGCATCTGAAGGTGAGCCTGACGTCACATGCAACACAGGGAGTGCAGAACACATGCACACACGCCACCAGACATACATGCATCTGTCCATCTCCACCACCTGTCGCAGTGACAACATCGCCATCCATGTCACATCTGGCAATCAGCCTCCCACATGTCAGTGTCACATGCATCCATGGTGTATCACAGTTGCACACTTGTCAAATACACACACATGCAAATGTACATAGTGCAGACACATGCAGGTGGAAGCAGCCTCCAAGTGTGACACCACAGCCATGCCACAGTACATACACAGAAATTTAAAAATGTGTGCACCCACACCTGCATTTGGCCAGCATGCTTACCAACACGTACACCATCGATGGGTCTCACAATGAAGGGACTCACAAATGGTGCAGGCTCATGTCCCTGTACATACACATCCATACATGGCCCTACAAAGACATATGTGCAACCTGCGCACTCCTGCCACACCACAACATGCACTGCATCCAATCAGTACGCATGTACACTTACCGCTCGAGTCCAGACGGGTCTGCCTCTCAAGGACCTGGAGGTGAAGCGCTGGACATATACGTTCCAGGACCCTCATCTGGTTGTTGGTTAGGCGGACCCGGCACCCCTCAGCATCCGCTGCCTTCAAAAGGCGCCAGGCCTTGTTGAGGGTCCGGGACCTGAAGTCCTCCCAGTGCTTCCGGACGTGTTGAATGTCGCGGACTGCCACCCCCTCCACATTGATGGAAGTCACGATGCCCATCCAGATCCTCTTCCATCCTTCATTGTCGGTGCGCAAATTTCCAAAGAGGGCATAATACTGCCCCAGGACTTGCTCCACCAGGATACCAACTTCATTGGCTGCCTCTCTGCTGGGGGGTTGCCACTGGTGCCAGATGGTGTTGTGTCCGACATGGCAAACCCTGAGGCAGGTGTGGGTGGGCACCTGGGTCCTGGGGCTGGGCTGTGGAGCGATGGTATCCCAGTCGGGAGTCATCTGTTCCAGCAAGGGTGGTCACAGCAACTGCACCCCTGCAGATGGATGACGTGCAGGCACCAAACAGCAGGGCACGTGGGCAGCAGGCAGGCAGGCAGTAGCAGATGGCTGGTGGGAGCACGCTCGAGGCTCTGGGGAGCAGGAAAATGGCCTTCTGGGCAGGAGCATGGTCTTCTGTGTGTTGTTGCATGGCCAGCTTGATACGGAGTGATTTGGCACGTGAAATAACTGCACGTCAGCGTGTAATTCGAGGAAAGGCCCTTAGCGTGTAGGCGCGTCTGTGATGTTACACGCACAAGCATTTCCCTGTGACGGGTGCATAGTGATTCAGCATGTCAAAAAACAGCATGTCTGTGTGTTAATGCGTGTAATTTGAGGAAAGGCCCTTAGCGCGTAAGAGTGTCTGTGATGTTGCGCACGCAGGTTTTGCTCTCTGCACGGGTTAAAGGTGAGCACGGGCCAGCAAAACACTGTACGTGCTGTCCGTGGAGATTGACGCGTGTGTTTACTCTGCTGGAATCACACACGATTACTTCACAGCGTCTGAAGCCCGAATCTCTTCTTTTGGCAGGGTGTTGCCTACGCGCACAAGCACGTGTGTTTTTTTTTTCACGCAAGGCAGACAGTGAGTCGCATACGCTTTTTTCCCACTGTGGTACCCCCTGTGCATGCGTACCATTTAGAGGTCATTGTAGCCCGCGTGTTCCACACGTACGTGCTTTTTGTGTTCCCGGGTGCCACACCGTACTGCTGGAGGTAATATTCATGCACGTGGGCTACTGGGGTCGCATGCACAAATCTTTTTTTTTTTCTTCTGATTTGGTGAGCATAATCTCATTTTAATTTTTGATTTTTCTTTTTTTTCTATTTTTTAGGGGGTGCCTAAGCATTGTGTGACCTGTCATTTCTCCCCAGGGGTCACAGACAGTCTTGCAGGGGCACTTGGGTACCCATACCTTCAAGTACCCTGCCCCCTTCTAGCCAATTGCCCAGGACAATTGTTGAGTGAACCTCCTATAGCCCATTTTCCATTGGTGCAATGGTTGGGAGGCCACCAAAGGCTAAATGTGGCAAAGTTGGCCGTCCTCCAAGGGCTAGACGTGGTCGGGCATGTGGGTGCGGAGACCAGGGAGGACGGGAAGTCCAGGGTGGCCAGGTTGGCTAAAGGGTGGAAGAGGCAGGGGTGCCCCTCTGAGACAGGATGCACAGCCATGTGCTGGTGCAGACATGCCACCACCCCCTGTGTTTCCTGGTGATGCAGCTGTTGCATCACAACCTGGTGCCGATATCAACCAACAGAATTCTACTTCTGCTGTCACACGCCCACCGGTGGTGGTAGCTGCAGGTGTAGCTGTGGACACCTCCACCCTGGCTCTGGGTCAGGCAGCGCATGTTTCGTTGTGTGAGGAGGACCCCCAGTATGATTTCCATCTTGTCCGGAAGGTGGGCTCATGTGCGTCCACTGTGGCAGTGACTGTGGCACACATATCTGGGGCAGTACTGACATCTGCTGCCCCAAGCAGCCGGCTTGTGGTAACTGCATGTGCAGATGCAGCCAACACTACCCCGGCAGTGACTCAGACCCGAGCAAGACCTTCTGTCCTCATACCAGCATCCACTGCATTGGTCCAGTCCACCAGCGCCACTGCCCCCACTGAACAGGGCCACATTGCCCCCTCATGGTCAGTACCACCGTTCAAAAGGAGGAAGCGTGCACCTGTACAAGATGCTGGGACCCCAGACACGACCCCGGCCTCCGGCACGTCAAGGAAGAAGCCTTTCTGCAATCAGGAACTGGACTTCCTTGTGGGCTACGTGTCGGAACACCACCGCGATATGCTTGTGGGCCCACAGTGCCATACAACACATCTCCAGCGTTGGGTCCACTGACAGCGTGTTGCGGATGGTGTGACATCCATGGGATTCCAGGTGCGCACAGCTCAGGACTGCTACAAGCACTGGAATGACCTCAAACACAGTTCTAAGCAAAAGCGTGCCTCCAATTACTCCATGTCTCTGGTGACTGGTGGTGGGCCACCATCAGAGAAGGATGAACTCACTGAGCATGAGTAGATCGCTTCAGAGTTCATCCTGGGGGAACAAATCCGTGGAGTGGGAGAGAGGATGGACTATGATGCATCATCTGGTGAGTATTGATGCATGCAACTCAATGACAAGTGTGTTTGGCATGTGTGACCCGACCAGCAACAAGTTGCCTCTTACCTATCCTCAATCTCCCTCTCCACCTGTGTTGTTCACCAGGGGTCTGAACTTTCAGCCTCAATTCACAAAGAGAACCTGGCAGCTCTTGACTACTGCATTATCATTTTTTACACCAGTTCTGGTTCTATGTTGATGACAACCAACTCATTTCCTGGCTGCCCTTGGTCACCTCTTGTCCCTCCCTTATTTCAGATAGGCTCATTGCCATTTGCATTTGGTGTACTACCAAAGGTCTCTGTCTGAATGCCAGCAAGACTGACATCCTCCTCATTGATGCACCTTTTCCATCCTTTGCAATCAATCTCTGGCCAGCCCCACTTGGCCTCCCTCCTGCCTCCACCTGAAAGGCCATGAACCTCTAGGTCACCTTTGACTCAACACATCCCTTTTACACACACATTTGTGATGTATCTTGGAATGGATGAACTTATTGCTCCACCACCTCAAGGGTACTGTGTCCTCCCTAACATTCTCCTACATGCTCACAGTCTGTCAAGCTCTGGTTCATTTAAGGTTGGGGTACTGTGACAGTCTCATTCAATAATCGACCAGCCTCCACCCTCCACCTCTAATCCGGTACAGGACTGCAAGACTTGTCCTTGGCCACAAGCCCTGGGATCCCATCATTCCAGCTATGTGACCCTTCACTGGCTACTAGTGGATGCAAGGATGTTACTTCAGACCCTCTGCATTGTGCACAAGGTTTCTTTGGGTCAGGGTAGGAGACACCTTACACAATCCATCTACCAATTCATCCCCCCTTGAGTCCTTTCATCCTCTACCCCACACTCCCTCAAGTTCAGTCGTGAAATATAATGAATGAGGTAGGAGCAGATCTGTGGGTACAGCTGGGAGCTCACTTTTGAACTGCCAACTGGTCTTGTTGAATCTTGAGGGGAGATATATCTGCCTCTGGTAGCACCTGAACACCTTCCTTCTTGCTCCTGCATTAGCCCCTCTTCTACCCAGCTGAAAAGTTTCCTCTGTTGGCATTGTGCCGATGCACACACTCTGCCCATCGGATCAGGTACCTGCTCACCCTGCCTCCCTGCTGCACTGCCTACAGGCCTCCCATATCAATGGGTCCAGTGCTTGTCCCCATACAGTCCAGCACTTTTTGTCTGCACTCATCAGATTTGCTCTGTCCAAATCATCTTGCACTTGCCACTTGCTGGCTGCACTACCACTATTTGAATGGACATTCTATCATTGCACTTAATTTGCTGTCTTTGGTCTGTCTGTTTGGCACGTTCCCCTTCTCCCCCTTCCTGGGTCTTCAATCCTTTATCCATTCTCCATGTACTAGCGTGTTCTGTATGTCACTGTGCCCAGTTTGATAGTTGTTTTGATTTCGTTTTCTCCCTTGTTCCCCTCCCTTTGCTTGTTTGCGCTCTGGTCCACTTGTGTACGTGTCCAATCATGATGGTGCTGTGTGATGTTGACCTGACATGTATGTCACCATGTCCCTCCCATCACAGTTTTGAAATGTAGTAGCGTAGAAGCCTCCTATGACACATGTACTGTGCATAGTTGATTGTAGTAGAGTGCTACACATGAACATGCATGTTACATGTATCATGGTGTGTTCGGTTACATTTCTAGCTCTGTCTCTCTGTGTGCTAACACATACTTATGTTAGGTGCCAACTATTTGTTACCATCTCTCATTTTTGATTGGCATGTATGCCCTCTCTAGAAGTTGTGCGTGATGCATGTGATGTGCAACATCCAATACATGTGTTGCATTCACATTTTGCACACATCCTTTACTGCTTTTGGAATGGCCCTGCATTGCAATGCTACTGGATGCATGTTGAGGTTTGATTTGCCTGTGACATGGCTGTTTCATTATTTGTCTGTCAATGTCGTGAACTATATGTGTGTGGTATGTGCTACTGACGTGCGTGTTCTTGCGTTTCTTTTTATGTTGCAGGTGATGACGCACTGGCGGCGGAGGATGAAGATGTCATACCAGACACAGTGGTCAGTTCACATGACCAACCAGGCACCAGTCGGGGTCGTGGTGTGGCAGCCCACGAAAACCCACAGGTGCTCCAGGCCACCGTGTCCAGAGCTGACTCTGAGTCAGGCTCTGATGTATCCTCTAACCATTATGTTGAGCCGGATCTGCATCATGACGAGTCATTGCCGGTAGGTGATCCTGTGTCGGATGGTCTTCTGTCTGCAAAACCTGCAGTAGGGAGCCTGGCAGGGTTGGAATGTCCACCTGTTGTGGTTACGGGTGCATGGTCACACTCGACACCATTTGGCCATGTTCCTGGGACATCAGGTCGATGGAGGGATCCAGTCCTGCAGCCGCAGGCGGCTCTGACCCAGCAAGGACCACGTCTCCTTGGGCCCAGCAGGTGTGGTGTCCGGCAACACGGTGGCCGTGTGGCACCGGGGTCAACTGAGTGGGAGCGTTCCATGATTGCCATAGCACAGCAACAGGGGGGAGCAGTTGAGATGATTGCTCAAGGTATGAGAAGTGTAGCCCATTCCATCATACCTTCTGTTAGGCAAATGGTGCTCCATCAGCGGGCTACGCAGTCCACGTGCCGCTCACTCAGGCTGGGCATGACGGCGTATGACAGGGCGCGCTGGGCGGAAATGGCAGCGCTGTGTGAAGCACTTAATGCTCAAGCAGAGGCACACCGTGAGGCCCTGAGAGTGGAACAACAAGCCCTCCGATCTACTCTAGCTGACCTCATGATGGATCGAAGTAGGCAGACAGAAGACAGGTTTGCACAGCTTGAAAGAACCATCTTGGCTGAACTCCGTGCAAGCCGGGAGTCACTCCGTTTGTCATGTGAGGCCATGCAAGCATAACTCTGTCTCACACGTCAGTTCCTGCAGGAGGAAGCATGTGTGACACGTGAGGTAATGCATGCTGACCTCAGTCTCATTGCCCACCAGGACCTGGCTTAGCAGACCCGCATACTTGCTCCCGTTGAGAGGCAAGGAGTGGCTAGGCGTGATGAGTCAACTGCACCACCTCCACCTTCTGATTCAGATCCAGATGGTGACGATGACAACCTATCTCCCACACAGGTCGGGCCGTGCAGGCACTGAGCCCAGTGAGTTTTTTTTTTCACCTCGACATCTACACATGTGGGTGTAGAGGTGTACCCTGTACCTCCCCCCTCCTGGGTGCCCCCCAAACCCCGGGTCATATATGGGCTTTTTTTTTTCTTTTTTCCAGCACTTTTTAATCTGAATATATTTCTGATTTTTCATCAAAATTGTATGGATTTTGGTAAGTATGTTATCTTTTCATTTTAATTTTTCATTTGATTTGAATTTTCAGTTGTTTTGCAATTATTTTAAATTATTTCACTTAGTTTTATTTTTGATATTTTTTTAGGTTTTCTTCTAGTTTATTGATTTTGGTTTCATTTGATTTGTTACTCTTTTCATTTTATTTCTTTCAATACATTATTTGAATTCATTTGTATTTTCTTTCAAATTCTATTATTTTCTTTTTTATTTTGTCTATTGTGCGTACATGTGACAATGTGGTGCTTTGTGGCATCGGAAGGCATCCACTGTATGTTCCTGCTGGGCCCATTCAGGCTTGTCTTGTGTATGTGTTTTGCTTGGGGTCCTGACACATATGCTACTCCTGCTTCCCTTTTCCAGGGGCTCGCAAGGATGGCTCGGTGTAACAGCATATCACACATGGGCATTGGGCTTCCGTCATATCTGTGGCCAGCCTGCAGTTCTACTTGTGTGTACACCCCTAGTGAGTTTTCCAGATGGGTTCTCCTATGCATGTCTGCAGTTCACTTTGGTGAGTATTAAGCTGACTGTACATTTCATCATGTTGCTTGAGATGTTTGTTATGTATTGAATGTGTATGTTGATGCACTTCCTCCTGTAGCTGGTACCATGCACCCTTTGTCTGCATACTACACACTGATGGTGGGAGGGGTCCATGTGCTGAGAATGTGGAATTGGGACAGTTTTCCCACAGTGATTTTGATATGCCACATGAAGGCTGCACGCTGAGTTACCCCTGTCACCATGCATTTCCACAACCGCCCATTCCTTGCTAGCACCACTTTGGCCATTTCCCAGCCCTGGCTGGTGTTTGGATGTGACATCTGAGTTATGATTAAGTTGTTTGTCATTTTAATTATCAGTTTGTGTCCTGGACCTGATCCCCTCCCCCCTCCCACTGTTTGCACTTGGCCCTTGTGACAATCCGGCCAATCAGGATGCTTGAGCCTGCCGCCACTATCAAAAGGCCATTAAGGTGCCCTGTCTAGACCTGTCCACATGCCTTGTCAGTCACTAAAGACAACCCTGTCTCCTCTGCCCCTATCAGTGTCCCTCTGTCTCACCCCTTCATCATCACATCCCCTACTCTCCTTACCGGCAGGTTTCCCTCTGCCCCCTATGAGTGCTTTCTTTCATCATCTCCCTCATTGGTCATTTTGAGCTTGGTCCCCTCCTCCCTTCTCTCCTCCCTCTCCCGCCCCACCCCCCTTCGGCCTCCTCCTTGTACTCTGGCTGTCATTTTCAACCACTAGCCCAATTGCCATTGACCATGGTGATACATAGGTGCTTGTTCTTTGCAGACATTTGCCCTTTTGCCTCAGTCCTTCCACGCCCCACCGACACCATTTTAGTATTATTTTGACACCCTTTCCCTTCTTTCTCTCTTCTCCACCTCCCCAGCACTATGTTGAATCTTTGTAGACCTACCACAGTTTGTCACTTGTTTTGTTACTCTCCTCACCTCTTCCATCCTCTTCCATCACTCCCCTCCTTATGTGACTCCGGCACTGCGACTATTCCCATCAGGCGTGGGAATGTTAATGCTAGTTATGTCATCCTACAATTCGTCCCTAGGCTATCCCTTATTGGTCCTGGCATTTATTATATGTGCTTTGCTTTTCCAGTTCATTCTCACACTGTGCACTGTTTGAAGGACATGTAGGAATGTACTGTTCTTCTTCCTTATTCACACCTTCATTGATGCACTTTGATGAAGTTTGTGTGTTGTTCATTTCATCGATTTCAATGATTCAGTGATGGGTCACTGTCTGCCATTGCCGATGTGGTGTACTCTGTACATGATATGTTCTGCTGGTCAATGGCTGATGCAATGTAGTGATTTCTTTTGATGTGTTAGGGGATGGGTGTGGTTTGAGACACAGAGTGGTCCTTGGTGCTATGTTCATATGTGCTGTGTACGGGACACTGGCATTCACTTCATTTCACAATTATGTGTTCTAGACTTGTCCATATGGACAAATACACTTAGGCAACACCGCCCCCAGATACATTGCACCCAGATTGCCTTCTCATGCATGCTGTGTCACGACAATCCATGTTCACTTCCGAGTCATTATTCGTGGACATGCATGGAAGGGTGATATTTGGTTGTATGCCTTTTTTGAACTGATGCAGAAGTGTTTTCACAAATGCAATGCACACTTACTGTGCTGTGCAGTGTGCGGTGTTTGATATGGCCATTTGCTATTGTCCAGTGTGCATGGCGAAAGGTATTCAGACTGTTGTTGCTTAAACAACTGTTGGCATGCATTTGTGGCACCATTTTTTGGGTGTGAGATTTTGGTCCCTCCTTTCTTCCAATTCCAGGTGAGGTATCATTGTCTGGTGACTACTTACATTTCTCACATGGCACTTCATGACTATTGTGTCATGTGTGGTGCATATGGTTGGATGTTTTCACATTGCATGCCATGGTATGGTGTGGCAGTCAGGGTCGAGGAGTGTTGGGAGGGTTTGGGTGGCATGCCAGTCTTTTCATGCCCTGTTTATCAAGGGGGTGGGGGGAATGCCTTGAATGTGTTCCCTTTGGTCACATGGGATTGGTTGTGTTTAAGTATCTAGGGATGCACACAATGTGTCACTTCCGTGGACACATTCTCAGGGTGGTAAGGTAGTGACAGTTAACTGTCCCTTTGTGATCATCCATTGTGACCTGGTACGTGCCAGGCCTGTGTGCACTCCGCAGGGGTTGGAGTTTAGGTGAAAAATGTGGCCACAAGCTGGGTACAGGCTGCCTTGCCACATGCCCTTTCCCCTCCCATGCGCAGCAGACATGCATGTGGTTGGGGATGTGGGTGCACCACCATGTCCACCGGTATGCTGTTGCAATGTTGTGCAGGTCACATGCTGCCACAATGATCCTGCACACTACTGGGGGTGCACATAGTAGCTGGCCACCAGAACGGTCAAGGGAGCGAAAGCGTGACGTGAGCACTCTGAATGTGCGCTCCACTATGGCCCTAGTTGCAATATGGGCTGCATTGTATCTTACCTGGGGTGGTGTGGTGGGGTTCCGTATGGGTGTCATCATGTAGGTGCTCAGAGGGTAGGCACTGTCCACTGGTAAGGTGATAATAGTTGTCATTAGTAGGGCTTTTGTATTTGTCTATGTGTGACATGTATGCATGTGCACAGGCATTTGTACTCACCTAGGAGCCATGTGTCATCCAGCTTCCGGGGCCCGGCTCAGGGCGGACATTCTGAATATGAAACTATCATGGGTGGACCCAGGGAAGTTTACATATACAGAGGTGATGATCCCCTTGGCATCACATACCACCTGCACATTGATGGAATGCCAGTGCTTGCGGTTTCGATAGATGTGCTCTGTGGCCCTAGGTGGACGTAGGGCCACATGGGTGCAATCTATGGCACCGAGCACTTTGGGGAAGTGTGCCACCCTGTAGAAGTCCAGGACCATGGCCTGCCTTTCTGCGGGTGTTCTGGGCATGTATATGTGCATGCGGACTGAGGGGCGTGCAGTGATGATTGCCAACACCTGCTGTAGGCAGCGTGACTGCGTGGCCTGTGAGACACCCTCACTATGGCAGTTGTCCGGTGAAATGACCCAGGGCCAAAAAATGCCAAAAAATGCAGTACATTGAGCAATACATTGAGCACCTTCTCCAAGGGGCTCAATGCTTGGGAGCACAGGGTGGGCATGTGAGGTCATCCTCCCACTCACTGACCAGCTCTAGAATGATATGAGGTGGAAACCTATCCCTACCATAGACCTGGTCATCAAGCATCCCAAAAAGGCTGGTCCTGGGCAAAAAAAATGCGGGCCGGGCTATTCTCCTCCTCCTGCGGTGTCCCACGATCACTGCTGTGAGGAACGGAACACTCATCGTAGCTGTATATGCTTGTTTGTTGTTTGCGCACACTTTTATGCTGCCCGAGGGCGCTTCCGCCTGCTTTCGTGTGGCGGACGTAATTGTGCGTCTGCGTGTGTTTCGACGTGCGTGGGTTTTCCCTGTTGGATTCCATGAATACGTGTAGTTCACGTGCGTGTGAGCGTTCCGTGTACTTCCCAGCGGTACTTCCCCTGTTACGCCCTTATTTTCACACGTTGTTCCCCATTCCGCATGTTCTGCCCCTTGTTCCGCCCCCTTTTCGATTTGTGCGCTGACATTGTGCGCTTTCGGCGTTGGGGATGCAGAAATGACACATGCGCCGGTGTGCGCCATACGTGGATTTGGCGCACATCCCGGAAATTACACGCGCAGGTCCTTCCATGAATCGCACGTGTGCGATTCGCACGCGTGCGCTGGCTTTTTCACACTTGCGCATGCTTGCACCACTGATTTCGGCGCACATTTATTCCATGAATTACCCCCACAGTATTTTCAATGAATAATTGCAATATTTAACACCATAAAACATATGAACATCATTCCCGCTCATGAAACGATCCCATAATTCCTGATCTGTAAAGCTAAGCACAGTATTCCTCTATTTAGTTAAAAATTGCCCTCTGACAGATTTTAAAATCTCATAATCAATAAAAAGATACCTAATAGTTTCTACTACCGCCTCGCCACATAGCCTGCAGGTGCGCTCATTGCGTGTAATACCAATCCAAGCTCCCGTAATTTCACATGAAGCAACACAGTTGAACTTAATGAGCATATGCTGCCTCTTTATCTTCGCATCTGGATAGGCACATAAATATTAATGTTTCATACTCTGTGCACATGGTCTAGGAATTATTTACAATTAATGTTGGTGGCCAGATTGACCAGTGTTTTCTCTCTATCCACAATTTTTAAGGATTTCATTATCTGATATTTAAACTTAATAAATACAGTTCCCGTAACACCGGAACCCAAAATGTTGGTTCAATAAACAGAAGCCCTGTATGTCCAAACACACATTGCGGCTGGACATTGCTCTCTTCAAGTAATGCATAGGAACGTTATAGATAGATGCATTATGATCTAACTCTGTTATTTTCCCACATAGCAGTAACAAGTGTATGCTGATCACGGATCCAACACTAGGAAGGTCGCATTCTAGCCGTATGTTGAGTTAGGGACCCTCAGCATTTTCTTCAAGACTTTACCTTCCAATCTCTTCAGGTCTTGTAGACCTTGTTTCTCCCATACCTCAACTCCATGTCACATGAGAGATCTAACGTTGGCCTGATAAATGGTGAGCATGGTTTCAGTAGAACAGTCTCAATTCTTCCCAACAAGCTTACTGAGAGCACACATTTGCGGGTTGACCTTGTCGCCAATATAATCCCAATGAGCCTGCCAGGTTAGATGATCATCAAAATGAACCCACAAATATTTATACTGTGTAACCTGTAAGAGGATTCAATTCAGCACTACAGCCATGTCAACGCCTAGTCTAGAATACTGAATGAAAACCCTTATTGATATATCTTTATGTCCAGTTCATGCGTTCTGGATGACTACCCCTATATAACACCCCTCTCTCAGAATCCCCCTGACCCCACTGAGCCAAGAAGTAGTTCTGTTTTGCAAGTTAAAAGGTTTATTTGAGAAGTAAAGCAATATATATCTATCACACTTTATAATAAATTAATAATTGAATATCACACTTAATCTGAGATGATAAAGATTAACAACGGAGAATCTGGCACTAGCACACTTCTTTATAATCACTAATGAGTGGTTATAGGATGGATAAGATAGCACACTGGTAAATAGGGACAGAAGAATAATGTGGAAGAGAATGTTTTATAGGGTTCAAGGAAATGCAAGGTTGAATGAATGAAATGCAGTATAGAAAATACTCAATATGATTTCAACAAAACAATGTAATCACTTTTCTCTGGCAGTCCCCTCCCCCCTTGATGCAATGCAAGGAAATGGAAGGAAAGCACACAGTTCTCAGAAATGCAATCAAATGTTATTCAGTTCACCCCAGCAAGCTTAGACTACAGAAGTTTAGAACACAGGCAAAATGCTTCTATATGTGCTGGCAATAAAGTGAAAAATATGCTAAAATGCTTTTAATTCCCTCTAGGAGGTTCAGGGTGAGTGAAATCAAGTTAATATTAGTCCAGGCTCACTTTAGCAAGGATCTAGGAGTAATTGGTAGGTTAAACGAATTTTTGGCAAATGAAAGGCAAGCAGCAGCAGATTTTTACACGTGGAGAAATTTGCAAATCGCGGCAAAATTCGCGCGTGTGTTTTTCACGGGTCTAGGTTCATAGAAAAGCCACGATTCTCAGCTTTCAGGGGAAAGTTACTGCAAGTCTCTAGCACGAACGGTTACGGAGATATGAGCGATTAAATAAAGGTCGTTTTTCAGATTTTAAATTTTAAAGTTAAAAAGACAAGTGCAGCTTGCAACTAGAGAATGACAAGTGACAGCTTTACTCAAGTTAAAATAGCTTGCATTAGATTATTTTAACTAAGAGATTGGGTTCTGCACAGTTTGCTAGGTACTCACACTATATTTAGAAATATGCCTCGCCACGGATCTGGTCAGGTTTTGGACTGGACTCTGGTCTCTGCACTTCACAGTGATCTGGGTCAGCTCTGCTCTGCTGGTCTGGTCTAGGTTTCTGGTTCTGGATATTTGATAGATTTGAAGTCTCTATGTCTGCTCCCTGAAGGTTGAGGGAGGTAAAGTATGGATTTTCCGGCAGAGCTTCCATGGATTTGAAGGTCCCTATCTGTCCTGTCTGTCTGCTTTTATGTGTTTTTTTAATGGGTGTGTGTGAGCAGCATCACTAGCCAGCCCCTCTCCACTTATCATTGGCCAAGCTTTCATTTCTCCCCTGATTGGGGAAGCTAAGTTGTGTCAGAGTGATGTCATTTTACAGCCTGCAGAAAGTCCACTCCTCCTGTCAACTTGCACACAAATCTAGATTTGAACCAAATACATATTTGCAGAGGTACATATTGTTTTAAAATCATATGCACCCATCATGCATTACAGGAGGTATACCCTGTCCAAACTCTGCTCTTCCTGGAAGCTTGCATTCAGAAATGGCAATATTTTGCACTTTTTAACTGGTTTGCAATACCGGACATTAACCCAAATTTACACACATGTGCGCAAGGAGTATGGACATTAGTTGATGAAGTGTCAGATTTTTCACATGCACACATTTTGAGTAATATCCTCTTTTCCGCTAAAACCCCCCTGAACATGCCACCGGTTCTAAAAACCTCTTAAAATGTGGGCAGAAAAATCACAAGAATTATGGTATCATTTAAATAATTTTCACAAGTCCGTACTATGAGTTATTCATCTTTTTAGAGTTAGGTTCTGGCCCCAAAGGGGTGTGGTTTCCCCCCAGCATAAGGTTGAATTTCTGGTTTTTCCAGTTCTGCCAAGCCAGCTTGCTCTCACAGGCAGTGCCCCTCCCCTTTACTTCCAGGAGGAAGCTACATTTACGACATCTGCAATAAACCATCTGCCTGGGTCAGGACAGGGCTTTGTTCAGAGCTCCTGTATTCTGTGGGGGCTCCCCTTAATTCAATCATCAGAGAGATGGCATATCCTTAGTGTGGCCAGCAAAAGGCAGATAGGCCTGGGAACACAGCTGTGACTCAAGTTTCACTCCTGATGGGGGTAGTTGCCAGGCAGAATTCAGTTCCTTAAGCCAGGTTTCAGATAAAATGTCACTTTTTGTTACCCAGTCTAAGTCAAGACAATGTTTACATATGCAGTTAGAATGCTGATTCTAAGTTTAAAACTATGACATTTAAACAATTGCAACCTATGTGACATTCAAAAGTAGGTCACTCATTTCTTTTAAACATTTAAATGTTTTAGTGTCTTTCAGTCCAAATTTACTTAAACTGCTGAAATCCACAGCTCAGCCAGTCTTGTTATAAACCTTCAAGTCACTTCAGAATATAACTTTACATTGGATCCACCTTTCAGTAAGTCTTTCCTTGGCATGTTTTGGGTTCATTTATTCAGTTTTACACAAAAAAAGTAAAATCTGGTGTTGTTTTAAAACGCCGGCTTTTGGATAGTGGTGAGTACTGGTACTGCACCCCTTTTTGGGATTTAAGAAAATGAATTCCCAACAGTTATGGGTTTGCTTTTGGCAATCAGCATTGCCATTCCCAATGGTTTCAGACTACGGTGTGGGTAGTCCAATGGTGGTTTTAGGCAGTGTCCTTCTGTGCCCATAACATCGGCAAAAATGAGTGGCAGCCTATTCTTCATGCATTTCCCTGTGCATTTTCTGGGAAGCTCTGGCCATCATGATGTTTTCCATGTCAGTACTGCACAGTTTTGAGGTAGGGCTTGGATGCATGGATAAAAACATCCCACAAACCACCTCAACCTGGTTCTCATTGAAGGGCCAACAATACTTGCTTTTTTTGTGATAGCACTGCCTAAATTCCATGATTCTGGTCTTACCAATATAGATTTTCAGGCCAATTAAAATAGCATATTTTACCAAAGCATTCAGCGTGTACTGTAACCCTAACGGTATGCATCCATAATAACAATATCATAAGCACATGCAAGCCAGGATATGCTGATCCCACCGTATTTAACAGCAGATATATGGAGAGCTTCTGCTGCCCTTTTTATAAACTGGCACAATATTGCTATTTAACCATGAACAGGGTATAGTGCTGGTCTCACTAATGCACACGTTATATCATAAAGTGCTTTAGCCCACAGTTCAGGATTACATCTGACTAACGCATTGCATGTCCCGTCAGGGCCAGCAGCTCGAGAACAGTTGAATTTAGTAATAATATTGTATGGGATAATTCATATAGTAAGGGATGTCCCCAGCCACTTTACTTTAGGTACTGGCAATCTAAACCTACCACTCTTTGCTGGAAGCTCCCCAGATGAGAGGAGTAGCCATACCGTCATCCCTTACAACTTTCCAAACACCTATTGTGTTACCATTCTTAACACAAGCTGCTAACCTTACCCACTTCTCTCAATGCTTTTCCTTAAAGTATTTATGCACCCAAGAGTAATATGCTTTTTCTGTTTTTTTATGGCAGATTTGAGGTCTACTTTTTTCCTCGTCTTCATACTTGGCCAATATTTATTGATCATAGACTTGATGTCCTGTCTGAGATTTTTCTTTTCCTCCTGCACTTTAGCATCATAACTATGTGCAGGTGTAGAGCAAATGTTGCATACAAGATGCATTCTATTCCCTGTACGATCAACAAGTACATGCTCTATTATGGTATGCATTATCTGTTCGTATCTTATGAAACAGTTCACATTGTTGGTTCCAAGATTCACATTCTCAAAGTGTGTGGAGTTCGCCTCAGAAATCGCATGGAGAGAACGCGGGGGATGGCCAAAAGCAAATAAGGAGGTGCAGGGACTTGATGTCTAGAAGGGGACAAGCAAAAGCGTATGCACATTTTGTAGGGGTATAACCAGAGTGGACCTGCAGAACAGTTTCATCCAGTTTCTCGAGTCGTTTTACTTCCCCATCAGCGCTGCCCCTGCGGGCTACCATAAGCAATAAAAGCGGTGCCCAATTTGTAGGTCTGTCATTTGAAAAGCTTGTAACCCGAGAGCATATTCTTAGGGTCAGCGAGCCCATGGCAGTGCAGTTAATTCCCTAAGCCAGTAAAATATTAATTGAGTTGAGTAAGTATGACCTGAATTACAACGTTTGTCAGCGTCTCAGGAAATGACCCTGGGCGCACAATCTTCATAGGGTATCATGTTTTGCCTACTTTCTGTTTAGCATTGTATGATGGAGGTCAACGCCCCATGTATTTTTTTATCTCTATGGTTGGAGAGTCTAGGTTTGTGAATCTGGCATGAGCACATTGTCTACTCTCCCTACCCTCACTCACCCAATCCCAACTCTCTACAAACACACCATACCCTGTATACTACCACACACCTAACCAACATCCTCTCTACCACCACCCACCTTCCCCCAACCTCTCTACCCCACCTAGCCTACCCCTGCTCTCTCTACCAAAACTCCCACTCTCTCTATCCTGACCGACTCTACCCCCGCTACCTCCTCTTTAATGAAAACCCCACCCTACTCTATACCTCCACTCACCCAACCCCGTTCTCTAGACCCACCCACCCTACTCCCACTCTCTGTACCCCACTTACCCACCCTACGCCCACTCTCACTACCCCTACAAATCCACCATACCCTCTCTACCACCACCCACCCAACCCACTCCCTCTCTACCTCCACCCACCTTCCCCCAATCTCTCTACCCAACCCACCCTAACCTTGCTCTCTCTACTGAAACCCCCACTCTCTTTAACCCCACCTAGTCACCCTACACCCACTCTCTCTATCCCCATCCACCCTACACCCGGTCTTCTACTGAAACCTGCACTCTTTCCACCCAACCTACCCCCACTCTCTCTACCCCCACCCACCCTATCCCCACTCTCGCTAACCCCTTCCAACCACCCCTGCACTCACTGCCCCCACACACCCACTATACCCCACCCTCTCTACACCCACCCATCCTACCCCCCCACTCTCTACACCCACCTGATCCCCACTCTCTCTATGCCCACCAACATTACCCCCACACTCTCTAACCCCACCTACCCACCCTACCCCCACTCTCTCTACCCCTAAAAACCCACCATACCCTGTCTACTACCACCGACCCAACCCACACCTTCTCTACCCCCACCCATCTTCCCCAACCTCTCTACCCCCAGCCACCCTAACCCTGCTCTCTCTACTGAAACCCCCACTCTCTTTAACCACACCTAGTCACCCTACACCCACTCTCTCTATCCCATCCACCCTACACCCGCTCTTCTACTGAAACCTGCACTCTTTCCACCCAACCTACCCCCACTCTCTCTACCCCACACACCCTACCCCCACTCTCGCTACCCCCACCCTGCTGAATACTGCGACAGAAGTCAATTTATAGCTAATTTGATGAAGAAAACAAACTTTTCGAAGCATGTGAAACATGGTCTCTGCTTCCCATTTCCATTTAATTATGTAATTAAGTGCCAAAGTAATTCAATCTGAAATGTTACTCTGCGTATGAGGATAGTCACCAACGCGAGAGATTCTGGGTGCACCGCAGGGTGTTCCCCCATGCATTACGACTATGTAGTTTATGCAATCATAGTTTTGAAACCATACTCCATATATTAAGTAGCTGTCCTAAATCATTAACTAATTATGATGCTGGCTAAAATTATCTCGTTCATAGACACAAGTATATTCAATCTGATACATTTTCGCGAATGATTTTTTTTCAGTTCAACCAGTGATTGGTATCACAGCTGCTTTTTAAATCGGATCTCAATTACTATCTAATTTGTGACTGTCATTTATTTTTAGATGCGTATTTGTGTCAATATATTTGCCAAAGAGTGCCGTTTTGTAGGGCTAAAATGTTTACATGGATATGTTTTAATGATTGTATATGAATTGACTGTTTGAGTTGCTTTTTATAGTTGACTATATTTATGTCTACGGTTTGTATTTAAACCACAGTATACAAAAAAAAGAAAAAAGCAAGTTGCCTGCTAATGCTTGTTAGTATTTCGCTGTGTGCCATAACACATTGCCATACTAGTGAGGTTAGTACAAAGTCTAATGCTTGCATTTTCACCGTTGAAGAGAAAGACGAGCACGTCATTTGCGTGTCCAATATACCATCAGGCTGAAGTGGGAGAATGGAAGAACAGACTCCCGCCCTTCCCCTCTCGCGCTTGGCCTAGAGGATCACGGCCTAGATACCCGCCACGAGAGGAGTTTGCCTATCTACCAGACGACCAAATACCCTGGTACAGGAACATACGTATGTGCCCACCTACCTGCCCAGCAGCCCGTCCTGCCCATGCTGACACCTGCGGCATGGATCAACTCGACTAAACCTACACGTCGTTAGAGATGCCATGACGACCTAGCCAACGGTCAGCACACCTGTGTAAACATGCACACTGGACACTCCCACACCAATCCACACGAAGAACATACTCAGTGCTATGACGTAGGCGACAGACATACCCACGGACGTGCATCTTTATTATTTTTCACATAGACTCTCAAAATGCAGAAACCCAAGACGCATAATGAACTTATCTAAAAAGGCTTGCTCACGCTTCTTCTAAGAACCATGTACCATAATGAAGAATATAACGGAGACACGATACTGGGGATAGAGCCATATGATACCGTAACCTAAAGCGCTCTGCATCAAACGGTTCCACCTATGCACCAGGCCCAAGTAGGCCGCAAGCAAAAGCTTCCATGAGCATTGAATAAGCAAGAGCTCGGTTGCTGACCCTGCAGAATGAGCCCGGCGAAAGCACACAGCCAAGGGCACGATGTTGCAATCTCGCACGCCGCAAGCCGACGCCAAGGTCGCACCTGCAAGATAAACCAGGCACACAGTGGGAAAAACAATATTAATTGTGCTGAATTCTGCCTCAAACAGGGTCCCACCTCACGTGACAAAGCCAAACCTGACAGGATGCCAAGCCCAGGAGGAAGGAGACGCCTGAATCCCACGTTTCAAGACACAGGCAGATACAATTAAAAGACTCATTGGACATCTGCAGCAGTGGGAGTAGTCGACCTCCCAACATATGAATAAATCCTCACATTGTTTACACCTACCCATAGTAAAAACATTGGGCCTCATTACAACTCAGGCGTTAAGGGTTAACGCCACCGTTAACCCTTAACGCCTGATTCTGATTTTAACGCCTGCTTTTAGCAGGCGTTAAAATCCATGGCGCTAACCTGCCATGGTGCTAATTACGCCGCCGTAATTTACGGCGGCGTAATTAGCGCCTTCCCCACTCCCATTATGCCCTATGGGGCAAAAATGGGAATGGGGAAGGGAAAATGGGAAATGGGGATTTACCGCCCCACTCACCTTGGAATGGGGCGGTAAATCCGCCATCCACCATGGTGTAAACAGAGTTTACACCATGGTGGTAAAGTTGGTGCACTTAGCACCAAGGTTGTAATGAGGCCCATTGTAGCAAATTACAGGTGCACCGCGAGCTGGGAACAGCGATAGTCCCAGACTGGGAGGCTCGCGAGTGGACCAATCAGAACATGGGGCTCTTATCACTGACGCCATTAACAGTGACCAATCCTCAGAGGTCTTCATGTAACAATTTTCATGTATCAAATTGAAGGGACAGCCCAAGTATATCACCTGACTAACCCTCAACCACTAACACCGTTCTCTATATGTATGCTATACTAACCCTACCACTCGAGTAACCAATCCAGAGTGGAAATAGGTTTTTTGCTAAACTTTGTAAGATGACGCAAGTAGCGCGTCATACTAAGGTAAAAAGGGCCTGCGAGCCCCACGATTGTGTGTGTGTCAGGACGGACGCGTACGTTCCTTGACCCATACCTGCCGTTTTGTCTAATAAACAGCAGAGTCACCTTGCTTCTTGCGTGTGTCTCATACTCTATCTCTTTTGAGATATACTGGAGGAGTTGGGGCCTCCCTGCCCGGAGGTCTACGGACGGCCCGGCCGACCCCGGCAGAATTTCCCCCCGACAAGTTGGAGGCACTGCTGAGATCTGTTTAAGATCTGCTTTTTTATTTTTTTTTTCCAGGTACTCCCGTTGCGAGGAGGCCCGGCCCCCTCTGCCGTTGCCCCCTTCTGAGGACTACAGGACCATCGCGGAACGGCGAGCCGACCGAACAGCGCAATCCGGATATTGGCCTTCGGGAGCCGGTTGAGAAGTATCCCGCCCGCGGTTGGCGAGTGTCCAGACGTGGTCCAGACGAGGGGAGGAGGCGAGCCGCTTGGAGGGGTGCACGCAGTCGAGCGGCCCCGCATCAAGAGAACTTGGTGAGCATGCCACGCACAACAAGCAATGTGAAATTGTGAGGGAGGGGGGAGGAATTAAATACGGGAGGTGGGAGGTGTTGCACAGGTGCGTGGCGAAGGTTTGACAATTTAGTGTTGGCAATGAAATGAATGGTAGCCGAACGAGTGCGAGAGCAGTCGGCTACGTTACGCGAGAGAGGGGGGTGGAGCACGAAAACATCACGTGCGGCCGCTCGTAGACACTGATTGGCCTAGGTCGCGACTACGTGTAAGGGTGTGTGTGTGTGGTTTCCTACGATTTGGCATTTATTGATCAATGAGTAGATGAGGATCCCTATTGTTCGAGCAAGAAACTCGATAGGTAGATGACGTTTCCCTGTAGGCGGTAGCTAGTTAGTTGCCCAATACGGAGGATAATTGGCTGGTTAAGCCCTCCTGTCGAGGGGCGTATCACACGCGAGGCGACGCAGTGTGCGCAGTCCGATTATATTATTGATTACCTTGTTCCAGGAGTGACAGGAAGACAGCTGTGAGGTTAACGGGGGTAGATTGCAAGTGTATTTTGGACTTAAAGAATATATGAAGAACTTACCAGTGGTTCGAAGAGATCAGTGACCTCACCAGTAGGGCTTTCATAGGATATCCCGAGCACAAGGCATCTTTCTTTCTGAGAGTGGTGGGGAAGAGAACTGTGGTAAGGGAGTGGAAACGGATATAAACGGTAATGAGTTGATCGGGGAAAGGCGAAACGGGGGACGTGGCTGCGCACGGAGAACGCCGGCCACGGCAAGTGTAGAAGAAGGAGGAGGAGCAAATGAAAATAGGATGACTGTATAAGAACGTCACAAGGGGTACGCAGCCGCAGGGGGCTGCGTGCGCATCGGCCGCAGAGGGCCGTAAGGGTGTTGTGTGAAGGAATAAAGAAAGAAGAAAATATACAAATGTAAATACTATATTTTAATAATTTTGCTTAGCGGACTATCGCACGTCCCCAAATTTACAGGGGCCACGGAAAAGGTATAAGACTGTGTATTGTAAGTGTTAGTAAGATAATAGCTACCAAATAGGGGAAGGATAATAAGTGAAGCGCTACTATGTCATACGGGACAGGATCGGGAGGGTGGGGGAACACCCTCACTACCCCACTACAACACATATGTACAACACTGTCACCCCATAGGGAGAAACTGATCAAGTATAGCATAGAATGGACACAGGGGACGGACAACAAAATGATAACACCATGGCCGCCTAATGGTAGCTTCAATCCATATACCCAACATTCACTATTAAACCATCTGCATAATACATACAAAGGGAAGAAGTTGACACACCAAGTGGAGGTGTTTAACTTATGGAGGATGTTCCAAGGGTCCCGACCAGGACCAAATGGAATGTTCACTGTGGGGGAAATACCGGAAGAAAAAGAGATTAAGGAGGAAGGAGAGAATGGGGAAAAGGGGAGTGAAGACCCAAAGAACACGGGGAACGGACAAGAGGGAGGAGAAAAGAATAATACCTCAAAAGAAAATGAAATAAAAAAGGAACAGAGCAACGATATACCCCTAGCAAAGGTAGTGAAAACAGAGGGAGGGGGGTTGTACCCTTTAAGAGAATTAGGAGAAATAGAAAGAGGACAGTTAAGGGCGGCTGAGGGGTACTCGAACCCGGCATACAGCCCGCCACCATATGTGGCTTATAGGAAGATGCCAGCAGGGGAGGGGAGGACTGGAGAAGAACAAACTGTGGAAATAGGACATGATGAGTGGGTGGCTGCGCAGATACTATTAAAATTACGAGGTTCATTAACAGCAGAAGAGAAGGAGGTAGTAAGGAAAGTAGACGAGGATAATACCAGGGAGAGCGAAATGAGAGGGGAAGAGCTGTTACGACAAAAGGAAGAGATTTTGGAGGAACGACTAGCAGAGTTAAGGGATGAGCAGAATGAACTGATCAAACAGCTCGAGAGGGAGGAAAGAGAGAGAGCGAGGGAAAGGAAAGAAGGTAAGAATGAATTGTTAAAAATAAGGGAACGAACTGAGGAGCTTAGGAGAGAAGCTGAAAGGGTAAAAGCAGCAGCAGAAAGGGTATTAAGAGCAGTGCTACGAGAGAGGAAAAAGGAAGAAGAAGAGAAAGAAAAAGAAATGGCAATGTGGAAGAAGAGATTACTATCAGAAACGACTAGGAAATACGAAGAAGGGAGGGTGATAGAGAGTATATTAGAAAGGGAAAGGGTGAGATGGGAAAGGAAGAAAGAGGATGAAAGGATATTGGAAAAGATGAGTAGTGAAGTAATGGAGGAATTAAAAAGGAAAAGGAAAAGGGAGGAAATTGGTAGAGAGATGGAGGAGAGAAATGAAGCGGAAAGAGAGGGGAGAGTGAAGTAAGGGGGTATGTATATAGAGACCCAGAAGTAGCAACAACATCAGCGCAGAGGGGAGCGGTTGGTAAAGGAGAAAATGGAGAACCGGACCTAATAGACTTAAAAACAGTAACAATCAAGGGGAAAAAGACAGAGTGGGGACTGCCATTTATGAATGACTTTTGTAGTGAGGAAGAAGAAGGAATGGAGAAGGAAGGAAGAAACAGTGAAAGGGAAAGCCTAGATAAACTATACACCACCCGGACCAATGCAGACTCACCATGGATCTGTAGGAGAAAGGGTGAACTGGAGAGAAGTGAGGAGGAAGAGCAAGGAATAGTGTAAAGACAGACACATGAAGCCACACCGTCACCATCACACCCTCTCCCATCCCACCCTACATGCTCAACCACCTCACGCTCATTACGTACAATCAAACTTGCGCCCTTCACAAACGAACTGACACCCTATGCAGGACGGCTTAGAGACCTCCCTAGACGCAGGCAGGAAGGACGAATACACACGCCCACATTAAATACAGGAAATGATGGAAGAAGGGGAAAAGATGGAGAAGAAAGAGTTACGAGCAGGGGAAATACGGACGAAATTGACGATGTAGGAGAGAGGGAAGAAGAGGAGGGGTGTGAGGACTCGATTTTATGGAACCCAAGGGGTAAAACGAGACACAACTCAATGCCACTTCTGGAGAGGGGAGGGGTTAGACCACAATACGTCCCCTGGAAGCATACAGAAAAAGAAAATATAAAGTGCAGGCTCCCATCATTAAGTGGAGGTGCGGGTAAATGGATATATGAAATGGAAAAACACACAGCAGGACAGAAACTGGCAGTGGGAGATGTAAAGGGCCTTCTAATATCGATATTAGGGGATGCAGCGGATGACATTTGGAAGAGAGCGGGGTTCACTGGGGTAACAATAGCAAACACATTGCACGATGGGGCACCATTCGCAAACTGCAGACATGCACTATGGCAGGCACTGAGGGTACAGTACCCAGACACATCAGACATAGGAGCAATTACCTCACGCAAGATGCGTGAGAACGAAGATCCTATTGATTATATCCAGGAAATCCAAGAGAAGTGGCGCATGGAAACTAGGGAACAATGGGACAAAACACCAGCAATATTCTATCATATACTAGTACAAGGGCTCCCAGAAGGAGTTCAGAAACAACTGAAGAAAGTAGTGGGAATGGAAGCAAAAGCATGGCCAGAAATACAACTGACAATAGTGCATCATTGCAGGACATGGCAAGGAAAAATGAAACAAAAGGAAGAGGACAGGAAAACGGAAGAGGCTAAACTAGTACAGAAAAAACTTACTAAATACACAATGGAAGGGGCACTAATAACTACGCCTACAACAATGACCCAAAGCCCCACACAAGTAGTGGCTGCACAAGATCGCTCCCAAATACCACCTTCACAGACTATAACACAACAGGTGCCGCCACTCCAACCATACACGACCAACATGGGAGGAGGATACTCAATGCCACGAGCTGGGTATTATAATTACAAACAGGGGAAGAGGTGGAATTATGAGAGGGAGAGGATACGGATATAACACACAACAGCAGGTGGGAGGACTTAGAAATTCCTACCCCACCGGACAACCAGTATACCAGGACAACACAGGAAGCTTTCCATGGCAGAGTAGGGAACCACCGGTGTGTTGGAGTTGTGGATTAGTAGGGCACATGTCACGCATGTGTAGAGTAAGACCAGGCACACCATCATGGAGCGAATTGGGACAACCAAGGCCCACACAGGAACAGCAGGGCATACAGCAGCAGCAGACGTTGCAACAGGGAATTGAACAGCAACAACTAATAACACAACAACAGCCACAGACATATTCACTGCCACAATAACAGGTAGCGATAACACCACAACCCCAGGCACAACAAACACAACTGGGTAGGGTGACGGTCCTGGGACACAACCCTTACACAGGAAATGGTCAATCGTTGTACCCTCAATAGGACAGCCCACAGACGGCCTTGGTGTGTCCCATCCTGTCAGTAACACCTAATAGTGCGGAGGAACCACGCATAGAGGTAACGATAGGTGACAAAAAATTATCATTCCTTGTTGACACCGGGGCGACCCGGTCTTGCATAAGGGAAGGTAAATTTAAGATGTCGGGCGAAGCCATGAACACCCAAGGATTCTCTGGGGCTAGAGGGTTGGTTCCCTTTACTGATAACTTTCCCTTATCTATAGGAGATTATGACATGTCAGTCCCACTTTTATATTATAGTGCCTCACCAGTAAATATACTGGGGAGAGACATCATGAACAGGTTGAATATGACGATCTCCTTTACGGAGGACGGCATAATTTGCTCTACTCCAGGAATTAACATGCTCACAGCACGACAGATTATGCAAGCATACTGCGGACAGACAGCGATTAGGGCTGAGCCAGTAGATGGCGAAATATTCCAGTACGGGACAGACATGGCATTTGCATGGATGCCAGGGATAGAGGGAAAGATCTGGAGGAGGCCAGCAGCCTATTTGTTCAGACCAGAAACACCAGTCAATGAACCAGAAGGGAAGGTGGTTCCAGTGGACATTGAGAGCATTATAGCAACAGCTGATTACATTGCGGTACATGCCCAAGACAGAGAAGGAAGAGCATGGAGGGCAGTTATAGCACTAGCAGAAGGATGTAGACTCACCCAGGTGTCAGATGAGGAGCTGTTCTCAGAAGAAAAGGAGGAAGGTGAAATGGTGTTTATGATGAGTGTGGAAATATGGCTAAGAGTGGCGTACAAACAAGTGGCACAGAAAATTGCAATGGCACTTGAGACACCCACATCCACCCCAGTTCCCTTCTTTGAGGAGGATATGATAAAAGTACCCACATCATTATGGACTACCAGCCCCTATGACGTGGGGTGCATAAAAAGTATAGGGGGAGTAAGGATAACCTTGAAAAAAGGTGCAATACTCCCCAGAGTGAAACAGTACCCACTATCAAAAAAGGCAGATGAGGGCATATATGAAACCATAACGGCCCTTATAAATAATGGCATATTGGTCCCCTCAGAATCACCATGTAACACGGCTGTATACCCAGTGCGCAAGGCTAGAGGGGGGTCTTGGCGCTTCATACAGGATCTCAGGCCCTTGAACAACATAGTAGAAGCAGAATACCCCATAACCGCAAACCCGGCCACAATATTGTGTGGCATTCCAGCAGAAGCATCACGATTTACAGTGATCGACATTAAAAATGCTTTTTTCTCAATACCATTGCACCCAGACTCACAAGATCTGACAAGCTTCACTTACAGAAACACAAAGTGGAAACACACCAGATTGCCACAAGGGTACTGCGAATCACCCTCAATCTTTAACAGAGTAATACAGATGGATTTGGGTAACATTGAAGTGGAAAGCACAGTGTTGCAGTATGTCGACGACATAATAATTTGCAGTACAAACGAAAGAACATGCAGAGAGGACTCATTAAAGATGCTGACAATATTGGCTGAAAAAGGTTACAAGGTAGACATGGAAAAGTTACAGTACTGTCAAGAACATGTACTTTACATTGGTCAGCTCATATCCCAACATGGAAGAAAGATTGCACCACAAAGAGCACAGGCCATTTCAAAAGCGCCAGTGCCACAAACAGTGAGGGAACTGCAGCAGTTCCTGGGTCTGTGCAACTACTGTACAGCATGGGTATTTGATTACAGCTCATACATAGGACCCCTGCTTGAGGGGTTAAAGGAAGCTAATAAAGGGGAGAAAAGGTTAGGGTGGACAATGGAAATGAAAGAGGCTTTTGATGAACTTAAAGATGCGATATCAACTGCTCCGGTACTGGCAACCCCAGACTATGAGCGACAATTCTTTATATTTTCACATTGCGACTCAGCAGTAATGAAAGCAGTGTTGGCTCAAAAAACAAGCATGGGCTACAAACCAGTAGCATTTTACAGCGGCCACTTAGATCCTGTGATGTTAGGTCATTTCCCCTGCGAACAAGATCTCGCCGCAGCTGCTTTTGCGGTAGAGAAAGCATCAACAATCACCATGGGGTGCCCAACTACATTGTTTGTGGAACATGCATTATTTGCAATATTGAATAAACCTAAGTCCACCCTAACCACGCAAAGGGCATCAGGTTATGAGATCATCTTATCCAGAGCTGAACTATCAATTGTTAGATGTAGCACGGTCAACCCTGCAAGGTTCCTAGCAGAAGTACTTGAGGAAGGAGATTATGCACACGATTGTACGTAAATCACTGAAATGTACTCATGTACTAGAAAGATTGAAGAGAACGCATTAGAGGGAGGTGAGCTCCTGTTCATTGATGGGTCATCAACTATCGACCAAAGGGATGGTATAAGGAGGACTGGGGCAGCAGTGGTAAAAATGATGGAGGTACCGGTGTGCGTGGCAATGAAATGTGTACAACTGCCACAGCATTATTCCGCTCAAGCAGCAGAATTAATTGTACTAATATTGGCGTTGAAGGAAAGCGTTGACAAACGAGTGACCATATATTCCGACAGCGCATATGTTACGTCCACTGTTCACTCAGGGCTGTCGAAATGGAGAAGAAGAGGGTTTAGGAGAGCTGATGGCACTCCAGTGCAACATGCCCTCCTATTGGCTGAACTAATTGAAGCAATAAATGACCCCCAAGAATTAGCTTTGGTCAAATGCACCGCACACACCAATGGTGAAGACCACATTTCAAAAGGGAATGCAGCAGCAGACGCACATGCGAAGTATGCTGCATATTTTGGTGAGATATGGAACCCCCCAGAGTCAGAGAGAGGGAGAGGGAGGGGAATGGCTAAGGAGATGTTGATAAGAGAAGGGTACACCCATCTCCCAGCCACACAGATAATGGAGCTACAAGCGGCTGCACCAATGGCAGAAAAAGAATTATGGGTAAAAAGAGGATGCACAATGTCACCAACTGACGCACTATGGCGCCAGGGTGACACTGGAAAGATTGTAATACCACTGGCACTATTGAACACCGCCCTGAGCCAACTACACCACCCAGCCCACACAGGCAAGGAAGTAATTGCAGCACGAATTAGAGAAGACTGGTTCTGCCCCGAGTTAAATTCTCATGTGTCTAATTTTATCAGCAATTGTCTCACATGTCAACAGTTTACGGCCGGTCACACTCTGAAGGTGATAAGAGGTACTATACCCCGGCCAGAGGGACCCTTCCGACATCTCCATATTCACTATGTTGATATGATCAACGTATGTCAAGGAAATAGGTATATGATCGTAGTAGTATGCCCATTCTCGAGGTGGATTGAAGCAGGGCCCTGTTCACACCCAGATGCATTCAGAGCAGCTAAATTCCTAGTGAGGGAGGTCTTCCCCAGGTGGGGAGTGTGTGAGGTACTGCGGTCAGACAATGGCCCACATTTCGCAAACGAAATGTTCCAGCACATCACATCCTTACTGAATATCAAGCACAAATTTGCATGTGCATACCACCCACAGGCCAACGGTATATGTGAACGCCTGAATGGCCTATTAAAGGAGGCAATTGCAAAAATACAGCAGACAACAAAGAAGAGTTGGTTGTATTCCCTCCCACTAGCCCTATTTGAGCTAAGCAATAGACCAGGTTCCGACCACCACCTCACCCCTCACGAGGTGGTTACCGGACGTCAAATGCGCCTTCCCCTAACGCCAACATCAAGAGCATTTACCGACCATGAGAGTACTGCAAATGTCCTTGGTGATGAAATGTACCAATATGTGTCTTCTTTGATTACTAGTGTAGTGTTTGTGTCTCAACAGCTCGAGCGCACACGGGGCGGGTCTAACAGCGATCAACAAAAAGACGCGGATAAAGAATTGGAAAAGGAAAGACTGTGCAAAGTTGCTAAAGGTGACCACGTACTACTTCGCAATTTCAATAGAAAGTGGAACAGCCCACGCTTCACTGGTCCCCATCTGGTAGAGGAGGTATCAACGAGAGCAGTAAAGCTACAGGACAAACGTGCCTGGAACCACCTACACGACGTAAAGATCTACAAACTCCAGACCCGCCCCAGCGCCACCGACAGGGCCACTGGAAGAACAGCAACAGCGTCACCAACGGAGGAGGAGACTTCTACCACAACTAACGGCCTAAGTGTCCCCATACCCTGCCACCCCTCAGATTCCCCAGAGACAACTACTAGAAAAGAAAGGGGTGATCCCCATACCGCCCACCCCATGGTTACACGATTAAAGAGTAAAGAGACTTCCGCCAGTTGAGCCTCAAACCCTCTGCCCATTGACCCCCTACCCACTGCAGTAATAACTGAACTGAAGGACATTGTCTTGCACATATACACATGTAAACACCTGAATGTTCTCTTTCTTTTCTCTCGCACATGCAGGTACAGCGTATTATTGTACTACTAAGAAAGTAGATAACTAACAAATTCACTGCCCAGGAGTAGATGGTACCCTCAGACGATAATTACCCGGAAGAATTGTCACACCAATTTGTATATGAAATAAAAAGGCCAACGTACCTGAAAAGAAGGAGGGTACGTGTCTACTACACAGCATTCCTCTTGGCCATAGAACATTCAATGCCCCACCTCCAACCATACTTGCCTGCCCTAAAAGATAGATCGCTTAGATTGGCGTGGGAACAGCTCTTCGCCTGGGCACTGAATGACTACTTGATAGGGAGAGCTTAGAAAACAACAACTAACACTAGTAACGAGCATATTAAGAATTTTCAGGCGGGCAACTGTAACGTCGCAAGAATAAGCTGCCGGACTGCAGCAAGGTAAGAGCAAAATGCCGGTGAAATTAGCATTTGTAATAAAATTGATAGGGATTTTAATGACCACCGGGTTCTTGGCTGCCTCTGTATGACAGTACAGCTATGGTATCAATATTATTGCTGTACCCAAACCTAATGCACCCCCACCCCCAGCTGCAACAGGTGTTACGTCAGGTGTTACTAGTAAAATCTCACACAAGGAAATTAGAGTTAAACGCAGCACATACTCAGATAATAAAGGTATTGACAACTACATACAAGATTCAGCACACGTCTCAAACAACATATGGTACCAACACATGACCCACATAGGTAAGCAGACAACAGAAGACAGCTGCTACGTTTGCTCGTTAATCCCATACGCCATGAGCTCTTCTCGAACATTTGTTGCCACGGAGATAGATGAAAAAGTAGCACGATGTATAATATACCTGGCACTGTTCCAGACGAAAGGAAGATTTCAAGGGACAGTAGTGCAACTGGTGTGGAAAACACGAGATACATATGCATATGAAAACAACTTCCTCAAGACTTATTTAAGTTACCACAAGAGCAGTTTACATGCTGAAGGATTCAGATACATAACAAGTGGTCCTGAAAAAGGAGAAACAAAGAAAGTAACACTACAGTACCTACCATGTGATTGGTACGCCACTGAAGACCCTGGTAAAAACGGATGTTGGGAAAGACCACTGGTGATAATAACAGGGAAGGTGTACATGAACAACAAATGGGACATAGGAGTGGTTGGCAGCAACATGGTAACAAGAGAAAATATTTCAACTATTGATGGACACAACCATAGATGTTGGATGACTTGGGTCAAGTACGTACCCATGCTCACGTGGATGGAGAAGGATGAAGTCCCAATAACAATACTGCCGCTAACTGCGCCTAAGGTATGCTACCAACATAAAGGGAAGGTGGACGTAGGATACAACACCAACTGTGCAAGCGTGATGGAGTTACCTGAGGGGGGAGCAGGAACAGCAGTAGTAATGGACCATTACTGGGCCTGTGGAGAAAAAGCATACCACACACTGCCCTCTCTGTGGAATGGTATATGCACAATGGTGCACGTTAATGTACCATCACTAGTGGTACCCCAGAAACATGTCAATGTGGCGAACTTCCCCAAAATGGATGAAGGGAACAAGAGGAAGAAGAGATCTGTACAACCTCAGAAGGGGCCAGAGAGCAAAACCAACGGCAATAATACTGTCCTGAATAGAAAGAAAAGACAAGGAGAACCTCTGACAGGAAATCACCTATGGGGAAGGTCGGAAACAGCACTCACTTCAATTCCACCAGAGCACAGACTATTCAGCAGAGCAGCAATGTTCTTCTCCTCAATAATACATCCAGGACTACAGGCTTACGCAAACGCAAAATGGCTCCAGATAACTCGATGGGAACTAATGATGACTATTAATTCTACGGTAAATGGATTCAACGCAATAAAAGAGGAACTGCGAGCTGTGAGGATGGTAGCACTTCAGAACAGATATGTACTGGACCTCCTCACAGCAATGGAAGGAGGGGTTTGCGCTAAGATAGGACAATCATGCTGCACATTCATCCCTGCCAACGATGCTGACAATGGTACACTGACAAAAGCAGTTTTACAATTGGCCCAGATGCACTCAAAAATGATGGATGAAAGTAAAGGTGTGAAAAAGGATGAGAGCTGGTTTTCAATATTATGGTCATGGATGCCATCTTGGCTGTCAGACGGACTGAAGATTATAGTTGGATGTACTATTTTGGCTGGAGCTACACTGATCATAATAAGATTTTGGAAGGCCTGGAAGGCACGCACCACAGATGAGATGATCGAAATGGTTGGTATGCACCTCTTGATGCCAACAGATGACGGCCAACACACAGGCACAATCATAAAAGAGAGAGAGAAGTTGCGCAACCAGATCATCACCAACCACCTGGACCCACCATCTGTGAAGCTTGAAAACCCAAGAAACCCAAGGAGCTACATAGGGAAATGGGTATACTGTACTCCTGGAGGAACCTGTGCATATATGTATTGGTCATTTGAAGACCATGTTAACCACTATGGACATTTGGGAGGAATAACTAAAATATGGAGTGTGAGAGGAGATAAAGAAAAGGATATGTTTGTGGTCGACAAGTCGACCAGAGGGGGGACTGAAGTGGGAGAATGGAAGAACAGACTCCCGCCCTTCCCCTCTCGCCCTTGGCCTAGAGGATCACGGCCTAGACACCCGCCACGAGAGGAGTTTGCCTATCTACCAGACGACCAAATACCCTGGTACAGGAACATACGGATGTGCCCACCTACCTGCCCAGCAGCCCGCCCTGCCCATGCCGACACCTGCGGCATGCATCAACTCGACTAAACCTACATGTCGTTAGAGATGCCATGACGACCTAGCCAACGGTCAGCACACCTGTGTAAACATGCACACTGGACACTCCCACACCAATCCACACGAAGAACATACTCAGTGCTATGACTTAGGCGACAGACATACCCACGGACGTGCATCTTTATTATTTTTCACATAGACTCTCAAAATGCAGAAACGCAAGACGCATAATGAACTTATCTAAAAAGGCTTGCTCACGCTTCTTCTAAGAACCATGTACCATAATGAAGAATATAACGGAGACACGATACTGGGGATAGAGCCATATGATACCGTAACCTAAAGCGCTCTGCATCAAACGGTTCCACCTATGCACCAGGCCCAAGTAGGCCGCAAGCAAAAGCTTCCATGAGCATTGAATAAGCAAGAGCTCGGTTGCTGACCCTGCAGAATGAGCCCGGCGAAAGCACACAGCCAAGGGCACGATGTTGCAATCTCGCACGCCGCAAGCCGACACCAAGGTCGCACCTGCAAGATAAACCAGGCACACAGTGGGAAAAACAATATTAATTGTGCTGAATTCTGCCTCAAACACGGTCCCACCTCACGTGACAAAGCCAAACCTGACAGGATGCCAAGCCCAGGAGGAAGGAGACGCCTGAATCCCACGTTTCAAGACACAGGCAGATACAATTAAAAGACTCATTGGACATCTGCAGCAGTGGGAGTAGTCGACCTCCCAACATATGAATAAATCCTCACATTGTTTACACCTACCCATAGTAAAAACATTGTTGCAAATTACAGGTGCACCGCGAGCTGGGAACAGCGATAGTCCCAGACTGGGAGGCTCGCGAGTGGACCAATCAGAACATGGGGCTCTTATCACTGACGCCAATAACATTGACCAATCCTCAGAGGTCTTCATGTAACAATTTTCATGTATCAAATTGAAGGGACAGCCCAAGTATATCACCTGACTAACCCTCAACCACTAACACCGTTCTCTATATGTATGCTATTCTAACCCTACCACTCGAGTAACCAATCCAGAGTGGAAATAGGTTTTTTGCTAAACTTTGTAAGATGACCAAGTAGCGCGTCATACTAAGGTAAAAAGGGCCTGCGAGCCCCACGATTGTGTGTGTGTCAGGACGGACGCGTACGTTCCTTGACCCATCCCTGCCGTTTTGTCTAATAAACAGCAGAGTCACCTTGTTTCTTGCGTGTGTCTCATACTCTATCTCTTTTGGGATATACGGGAGGAGTTGGGGCCTCCCTGCCCGGAGGTCTACGGACGGCCCGGCCGACCCCAGAAGAATTTCCCCCCGACAAGGCCGATTCATGAAATTAATGTGCACCGAAAAAACGGCGCACGCGTGCGAAAACGTGCGATTCGCAGAGAAATAGCGAAAATCGCAGTGCAAGTGCGATTATCGCACAGAAAACATCGCACATCAATTCATGGAAGTCCGTGCACGCGTGAAATGTGGGATGTGCGCTGAAAAAGTGCGCGGCGCACGCTGGCGCACGCCGGCGCACAGGTCATCGAACGCCGTGCGATAAGGCCACAGCGAATTCGCACATAGCGCGGCGCACATAACAAAAGTAGGCGTAACACGGGGCGTCACACGCAGAATGGGGAACAACTCGTGAAAATGTGGGTGTCACGGGGGAAGTACAGGAGGCAAGTGTGCAGAACACCCACACGTTCGCTTACAACACGTATTCATGGAATCGAATAGGGAAAAACAGCGCACGGCCAAAGACGCGCACAGGCCCATACATGTCCGCCACACGAAAGCAGGCTGTAGCGTCCCTGCGCAGGAAAAAAATGTGCGCCAAAGTCCTACATGCGCGAGAAGGCCCACACGCGATCAGGCCTGGGGGAGTGTGTGCGTGTATTTCAGGGGTGCAGGTGAAGTTCCACACGCGATTGGCCTGGGCGCGTGTATTTCAGGGGTGCGCGAGAAGTTTCTCACACGATTGGCCTGGGCGCGTGTATTTCAGGGGCTTGCGGGTGTTTTCACACGCGATCGGGCCTGGGGGAGCGGGGTACGTGTATTCCAGGGGCTCGCGGGTGTTTCTACACGCGATCGGGCCTGGGGGAGCGGGGTACGTGTATTTCAGGGGCTCGCGGGTGTTTTCACACGCGATCGGGCCTGGGGGTGCCTGTGCGTGTATTTCAGAGGTGCGCGAGAAGTTCCACACGCGATTGGGCTGCGTGCGGGCATTTCAGGGGTGCGCGTGAAGTTTCACACGCGATTGGGCTGCGTGCAGGTATATCAGAGGTGCGCGCAAAGTTTCACACGCGATCTGGCCTGGGGGAGCGTGTGCGTGTATTTCAGGGGTGCGCGTGAAGTTCCACACGCGATTGGCCTGGGCGCGTGTATTTCAGGGGTGGTGAGAAGTTTCTCACATGCGATTGGCCTGGGCGCTTGTATTTCAGGGGCTCGCAGGTGTTTTCACACGCGATCGGTCCTGGGGGAGCAGGGTACGTGTATTCCAGGGGCTCGCAGGTGTTTTTACACGCGATCGGGCCTCGGGGAGCGTGTGCGTGTATTTCAGAGGTGCGCGAGAAGTTCCACATGCGATTGGGCTGCGTGCGGGCATTTCAGGGGTGCGCGTGAAGTTTTTCACGTGATCGGGCCTGGGGGGGGAGCGGGGTACCACTCACTGTCTGCCTTGCGTGTAGAAGAACGCGTAGCCAACACCCGCTGTGAAGTAATAGCGTGTGAACCCCAACGGATGGAAAACACACGCACCGCACGAAAAGCACGTAAAGGCACGCGGGATCTCCAAGCCCTGCCAGGGAAACGCCCGTGCGCGAAACGTCACAGACGCGCTTACGCTGTAAGGGCCTTTGGTGCAATGAAATCGCATACGCGTGCTGATGCGCTTACGCGCTAAGCCCCTTTCCTCCAAATTCACGCTGACGTGCAGGATTTTCACGTGCCAAATCACTCCGTATCAAGCTGGCCACGCGAAAACACACGGAAGACCATGCTCCTGCCCAGAAGGCCGAATTACTGCCCCCCAGTGCCCCGAGCAGCCTCCCACGTGCCATCTGCTGCTGCCTGCCTGCCTGCCGCCACCGTGCCCTGCCATTTGGTGCCTGCACATCAGCCATCTGCAGGGGTCCAGTTGCTGTGTCCACCCCTGCTGGAACAGAAGACTCCCGACTCGGATAACATCGCTCCACAGCCCAGTCCCAGGACCCAGTTGCCCACCCACTCCTGCCCCTGGGGTTGCCATGTCGGGCACATCAACATCTGGCACCAGTGGCAACCCCCGGCCAGAGGGGCACCAGCTTCACTGCCACTGAAGTTTGTGTCCTGGTGGAGCAAGTCCTGGGGCAGTTTGATGCCCTCTTCGGTTCGTCCCGCGCCAACAAGGAAGGACGGGAGAGGATCTGGGCCGACTGTGTGGTTGCCATCAACAAGGAGGGGGTGGCAACCCGCACCATCCAGAAGGTCAAGAAGCGCTGGGAGGACTTGAGGTCCAGGACCCTCATAAAGGCCCGGCGCCTCTAGAGGGGGGCCGGGGCCGCATGAGTTCCATCCAGATGAGGGTCCTGGAACGCATACACCCAGCGCTCCACGCCCAGGTCCTTGAGAGGGAGACCCATCTGGAGTTGAGCGGTAAGTGGCCAAGCATTGCTGTGTGAGACAGGGCATGTTGCAGTGTGCTGGTTGTCTGATACTTGCCTGTATGTGTGACATAGGCCATGTACGCATGTATGTGTGCAGGGACATCATGGTAATGCATGTGCGACCAGAAATGTGTGAACCGCACGGTTGTTGCATGTGTTTAAATGCGACATGGGGAGCCCTATGCAGATTGTACACATGAGAGCATGGCAGTCTCTGTTCCTGGACATGGGTGGGGGTGAGGGATGGGTGCTGATGCCAGGTACATATATGGTATCCATGTCTGTGTGCCTGACCTGCGTGTCTGTGACTTGTGAATGCCAGCCATGGATGCATGACACATGTCTGTGACAATTTACAGATTCACTGATGCAGCCTAGTCATCCTTGTATCCACTGTGATTGGGGTGTACGGGGCCAGATGAATGTGACTGAGGTGAAGTGTGTGCATGTGATAGGCATAATCCATGATGCATGTGAGTTCCATTACATTGTATGTTTCGAGAGTCCATTGGACATGTATGGAAATGTCCATGGCATGCACCATGACTGTCACTGTGTGTGTTTTGCCTGGACTGACACATGTGTTGTGGAGGGACATGATGGAAGTGTACTTTGACAGTGGCACTCATCTGCTATTGCTTCCTGTCTAGGGAACCATTGTAAAGTACCCTGATGCTTGTGTTATATGTCTCCCTCTACGCAGCGGCTAGTGAAGAAGAGGGCGGAGACGGCGCTGTGGAGCAAGGCGGCGGGGATGCCCCCACGGCTGCAGCGGAAGGGGTGGGTGAGCCCCCACAGGGGCCTGCTACGGCGGAAGACGGTGAGGAGCCATCCAGGTTGGTGGTTTCCACAGAGGAGGAGGAGGCCGCCACTGAGGCGGACATGGGGCCTGGTGGGGGCATCCCTGCTGGTGCAAGTGGTGCAGTCCAGGGGCAGGGGCAGGAGGCAGCACAGGTCACCGTGGAGGGGCCTGTGCATGTCGCTGTCCCTGACCCTGTGGGTGCACCACCATGCACCAGCAGGGATGCCCCGTCCCAGGCCCGTCCGCAGGTAGAGGGGATGTCCATGTCATCTGACTCCCCTCTACCTGCGGACGAGGGGACCCCTGGCCGTATGGAGAAGGTCCTGATTGGGGTCGCGATGCGCACGGCTGTGATTCATGATGACGTGCGTGCTTCCCAGGAGGAGCACGCACGTCATCACGAAGAGCACCGTGCCGACGTGGCCCAATTGGGATCGTCCATGTTCGGGGGTTTCCTGCATGTGTCGGCCAATCTGGCGGCCCTCTACTCCTCTGTGGAGACTATACGCCAGTTGTTCTCCTTGCCGTCTTCCGGCCCAGATGCCACCAGGGCCCCCTGTGGACCTGCCCTGACCAATGCAGCCAGCTCGGTGGGGATCCCATCCCTGCCACAGTCGGGAGTCAGAGGTCCAGCAGGGGTGGACACCACAGCAACTGTACCCCAGCAGATGGAGGATGTGCCGGCATCATCAGGCAGGGCACGTGCACGAGGGCGTCGGTGGATTCCATCAGCCTGGATGTCGTCGTGCTGGCAGAGGCAGTGGCGTCGGAGGCAGCAGCGGAGTCAACGTGGGAGGCATCATGCCTCGGGGCCATCAACATCAGAGGGGCAGGCATTGGCCGGAGGGCAGGAGGACCCACAACGGGAAGTGTCTTCCGTGTGGCAGCGGTTGGGCCAGTATATAGGTGCGGAGCGGCGGCGGGCGGAAGTGGCACGGCTCACAATGGTCAGGGCAGAGAACTCCATGTGGAGGGCCCTGAGGCGGGCCGAGTGCCTCGAGGCAATCCGCAGGGGGTTGGAGGAGGAGACGGCATCGTCCCTGCGGACCCTCGGGGCCATGGAACAGGACCGCCTCCGGGACATCGAACAGGAGTTCGATGATGCCCTGGCCCGGAACACCACAGAGTGAGCCGCTGGACTTGCCTGCCGCCTTTGTATATAGTTATATAGTTAGTGTTAGGTTTCCTTTAATTGATTTTTTTATTTGGTTGCGATTGGACAATGCGCCACATTTTTGTATATTGTTCAGTTTTTTGTTAGTTGTCATAGTTAGGTTTCATTTGGTTGGGCTCATGGACCCGGGATTATCTTGTAAATAGTTCTTCAATGGATTCTTTTATTTCTTGGATTTTTTTCATCGCCATGGAGCAATGGTTTTTGTTTATCATTTACACTTGGATTACTTTTCTGACTGTGGCCCTCATTCCGAGTTAGGACTACACCATGGAGTAAATAGCTCCATGGTTGGCAACCATGGAGCTATTTACTCCATGGAATACCGGCATGGTGAATGGAGTAATTACCGGTCCATTCCAAGGTTGGATGGACCGGTAATTCCCCATTCACCATAGCCCTTCCCCATCCCCATTTCTGCCCCCATAGGGCTCAATGGGAATGGGGAAGGAGGTAATTACGGCACCGTAAATTACGGTGCCGTAATTTACTCCAAGGTCACTTTGCGGGTCCCATAATTTACTCCTGCTAAAAGCACGGAGGTAAGGGATTACCACCATCGGTGCCCTTACAGGCGCCGGTAATCCCTTACCTCCAACCTCGGAATGACCCCTGTGACTTTGGACACCATTCATTTTGATTGTGCTGTGTGTTTTTGATTTTTTTCATGGACATTCGTCTTCTTTTGGTTGTTTTGCTTTGTGGTTTTTCTCATTTCATTTCCATTCAAGTTGATTTTCAATACATTTTTATTTTCATCCTTCAATGTGTCATATCATCTCATTGCTTTCATGCATGTCATGTTGGGTGTTTTGACATTCACTTGCAGCCATTGTGTGTGACAGACATGTGTTCATTTGCATTATTTACATTGGGTGTGTAACATGTAATTGCCTTTGATATGTGGGTGGATGTGATAGTTGGTTGGGCCTTTTGGCAGGGGAGGATGGCCATTACGGACATGATTGGGGATTGTTGGGACCCAGGTGCAGGGGGGCATGGATGGGACATTGGCGAGGGCCTGGTGGAGGGTGCCCCTGCACTGCTGGGGGGTGGGGGGGTGGGGAACATGAGTTGGACATGGGTGGGGGCCTGCTGGCAGGTGCCCCACAGTGCTGGGGGGTAGGGGGTGGGGAGCATGAGTTGGACATGGGTGGGGGCCTGCTGGCAGGTGCCCCACAGTGCTGGGGGGTGGGAGGGGGGGTGGGGAACATGAGTTGGACATGGGTGGGGGCCTGCTGGCAGGTGCCCCACAGTGCTGGGGGGTGGGGGGTGAGGAACATGGGTGGGGGCCTGGTGGAGGGTGCCCCTGGTGGCTGGGGGTGCAGGGGGACATGCGTTGGTGGGCAGTAGTGCAAGTTGACATGTGGGTTGGCTGGGGGGCATGGCCAGGGTGGGTGGGGTGCCTGCAGGACATGTGCAGGGTAGGCCCCTGTGGTGTGAGCCACCTGCAGGGGCCGTGGAGGGTGTAGAGGGAACACCTGGGAGGACCCACACGTGCAATTCACGTGTGGTGCTCCCCGCGCACCCCTGTAATACACGTACCCTGATGAAATCGCGTGTGGTGCTCCACGCGCACCCCTGTAATACACGTACCCTGATGGAATTGCGTGCGAAACTTCACGCGCACCCCTGAAATACACGCACGCAGCCCAATAGCGTGTGAAACTTCCCGCGCACCCCTGAAATACACGCGCCCAGGGCAATCGCGTGTGGGAGTTCCCGCGCACCCCTGAAATACACGCGCCCAGGCCAATAGCGTGTGGAACTTCCCGCGCACCTCTGAAATACACGCACCCAGGGCAATCGCGTGTGGAACTTCCCGCGCACCCCTGGAATACACGCACCTAGGCCATTTGCATGTAGAACTTCTCGCGCACCCCTGATATACACGCACACGCTCCCCCTGGCCCGATCGCGTGTGAATCTTTTCACGCACGCATGTTCCCGACGCCCGTAATACGCGTTCCCCGCTTTTGCCAGTCCGGTAAACTGGTACAGTGTTGGTGCAGCCCTTTGCGATGGTTTTGCGATCTTGATGGCTTTTCCTTGCGCGAGGGCGTTCTTGGGGGCGTAACTGGCGATGCTGCAGGGTCGCTGCGCCACTCGGCGCCACATCTGCTTTTGGAGGCGAGAATCCATGAATACGCTGTGCGCGGGAATTGATTTTATCGCACGCGGCTGGCGCAGACATTCGCACGGGCACGCTGTGCGCCAGCCGCGTGCGACACTTTTGAGAGGAATTACATGAATCGGCCTACATGTCTCTGTCTGGCGGTGTTATCCTCTGCCTTAGTTTGCCCCACACTTTCAAATACGCTTTCCTTAGGTAATTCTCCTCCAGTGTCCTCTCGTCGGTATTTACTCCAGCTGAGTTCATTAACGGAACCACCTAGAGGCAACCTATACTATGATCCATATGAACGGGGACCGACTGGTCTAATTCAGTCCTTGGTTCACTCTCCTTTCATTCTGCGGCTGCCGCTAGATTGCCATCCGATGTGTTAGGTGCCTTTTAACTGGTTCTTTCCCCCACCGACCTTCCCTCACTGGTCTTCAAGGGTTCATAGCCAGATACCTGCTAGCGAGGTTTAGGTCACACGATGCTTCTAAAACTAACGCAATGGACTCAGTCAATCGCGTTCCTAAACATGCTAGTGAGGTCCCAAACATGCTAGTAATTCACTAATTTCGCGCCTTGAAAAACTGGTGTATAGGCACGTTATGAATGCCATATCATATCATATCATATATATAATTCCGAGTGCATTTTACTCTACGTTATGTCATTCCTGCGCAAATCATAACCTAGCTTTTGAATAATTTGTGTAATGTGACTGTGCAAAAGGAACATTGTATTTAAGCATGTATTAATTACATGTATTTGATTTCATGTAATTCGGTGAGATGTACATTATAGGAGTGACACAGCCATGTACAATACATGTTCTATAGTGGGAGGTATTAAAATGCTTACACTCAAGTCTCCAACCACTTTTGGATTTCCTTCTGGCGGAACAGTCACAATTCCAGTGGATCAACTTAGAACAATGTTGAGTACTGGCACTTACTTCTACAAATTAACTACTGTGAATCCACCCAGAAAGCGAGTGGAACAACATTCCCTCATGCATTTCTAGTGTAAACATTGCGATTCGCTGTTGACTAATGAAGCACAAAATAGGTGTTTGGTCTCCACTGGAATCCTGTCAAAAAAAGTCTTCGTTTAGCTCATCATGCTAGTTGCTGAACATGTGGTGTTGCAAAGGGTACACACGTAAAAACGTTTCTTTAGCGTGGTGGGATGTGTCCAATCTAAAGTGCACAATCACAGTTGATACATGCCAGTTTATATTATGATATCTTTAAATGCAGTGCAAACTCATTTACACTGGTTCTAAGTCAACTGTGCTTGCGCATATGGCATTTGGACATTCACCAGCAGTATTTGCAGGTGTACAGGTGCGCCATAATACCGCCCCTGTTGCTAAGTTCTAAATAGAGTGCTGCATAGAACACGCTTTGCAGCAGGCTTGCCTCTAAAAATGTGTAACCTTTCAACATGTACAACTTTGAATGGCATGCAAAAAATCCACTATCAACGGGGAAGAGGATGGTACCACTGAAGTGTAAAAGCAGGAATATAGTCATACTTGATAAACGGATGAGAGTTCAAGACTTGCACCTATAGAAAAACAGGGGGCCTCATTCCGACTCAGGCGTTAAGGGGTTTAAGGCGCCGTAAACGGTGCCGACCCTTAACGCCTGATTACAAGGTTCCCTTTGCGGGATGGCTGTTTAACGGCTGCTTTTTGCAGCCGTTAAAAGCCATGCCGCAAAGGGACCTTGGCGATAATTACAGCACCGTAATTTACGGTGCCGTAATTATCGCCTTTCCCCATTCCCATTATGCCCTATGGGACAAAAATGGGAATGAGGAAGGGGCCATTGGTGAATGGGGAATTACCGCCCCACTCACCTTGGAATGGGGCGGTAATTCCGCCATCCACCCTGGCGGAATTGCAACCTCAGCGGCATGCTATTAGCACCATGGTCCTCCGCCAAGGTTTTAACTCTGTTTGTGTGACTGGTTTAATCATTTTCTTAATTAGTTGTCTTTTATGCTTCAGGTTTAAACATATGTAACGAGATTTTTGTGTTAGAATAACATTATATTGGTTATGCAATTGTTTTGTGTTCTTGTATGCAATACTATGTCATCTTATCTCATGCTATCTTGCGTTTTGTGATATTATATTATTAGAATTGATAGCCTGCACCAATGCCATTTCAATTGTCTCATGGAGCCCTGGAGGGTCTGAAAGAGGAGGGAGTGGGTTAGTTTAGTGGGGGGTGAGAGAACAAGCAGATTCGATGTGCTTTTGTGTTGATGAATGCACTTTGTGAACAAATAAAAATACACATATTTTTTTAAAACATAAAGTACCCTGAATATAGTTGTTGGTCATATAGTTTTCCTTGCCAGGATTATTTTTAGGATTACAACACCCATCAGGCTGAGGCAGCATAGTCGGGGGTGAAGGATCATGGGAGTAGTAGTACCAAACATCTGGAGTGCAAAAGGTTGAGAACTTCTGAGCTAAACAATACGTTGAATACATGATGACTTCAATTGTCGGATTTACCCTCTCAATCTGTCCATCAGTATGTGGATGAAATGCAGTAGAATGTTTTATGTGAAAGCCTAATCGTTCTAGCTGGTGCATACCAAACCTTGTCTCTAAGATATGGTCCTCAATCAGAAATGATCTTGTCAGTAAGTCCTATCGAAATACATATTGAATGAAGTGGAGCACTAACGTCTCTGCCAACAGCAGTGTGCTTAATGCAAGGAAGTGACACATCTTGATTAAAGGATGCATAATTTGCCAAATGGCTGTCTACTTTTTAGAAGGAGGCAAGGCTTTTTCAAAATCCATAATCTTTCCTCGGGGTTGGGAAGATTCCTCTCGAGGTTGCAGGATACCTTCAGGGATCTGTGTCGTATTCTTCTGTTGAGCACAAGGGGTACAATCATGGCCATATTCTTCTATGTCTTTGCACATCTGAGGCCACCAGATCTACCTCTGGACAATTTTGCGTGTTTGCTTGATGCCAAGGTATTCACCAAAAGAAGAGTCATTGCAACACAACCGGAGTTCTTCCCGTGCAGTTTTGGTCAGAAGCTACAGTCAACTGTGATATGAGAGAAATCCTGACAGTGTAGGATTAAAATCTGGATACCATTGAAGTAGCTGTGACACCTCTGGCTCCTGGCAGGGAAGGTTTATTTCACTGTTCCAAGGTGCCTTTGTGCCCTGCTACTGGCTTGACCTGTGGAGTGAAGATCGGTAAATGTTCCACTTGAGTATTCGAGTTGGATTCTTGGCTGGATGAGCATCAGCTTTATCATGAAATTTACCAGGTCAACAGGGAAAGATATACGGAAATCAAGCCAAGAATAACATCTGCCTGGCATAGCAGGGACTCAAGAATTCAGCCTTCTCTCAGAACAGTCAGTTTGGTATGATCGGTCAAACCCTGCAGATGAAGCCGCCAAGGGCTCCATTCTTTTTAATGGAGAGTAGTTCATTGTCACATATTTGGTAGTTGCATTCAGCCAGACTTAAACACATGGAAAAACATTTTAATTGATGAAGCAGCCCATCCTGACGCTTTTGTGCTTGGATCTCACCAGAGCTGTATTGGATACATCAGCCTCCATCAGAAAGGGTTAAGTAGTGTCTGAATGGATCAAAAGAGGAGCAGAACAGAAGGTCCCTTTTAGCCAATCAAAATCATTCTGGGTCACTGGAACTCAAACAACACTCATTTTTGCGTGAGTTAAGTAAGTGGCTGAGACGCTTCTGAAAAGTCCTTAATGAATTGATGGAAGAAGTTGACGAACCCTAGGAAGCATTGTACTCTTGTCATTGAAAGTGGTTGTGGCCAATCAATCACAGCCCAGATCTTTTTCTGACCACCTGCACTCCATAAAGGGTGCATATTTACCCTAAGAACTTCACTCCTTGGATGTGGTACTGGGAGTTCTTTAGTTTTGCATACGAGTGGTGATCTCTCAGACTCAGCAAGACGTCTTGCACATGGGGCTGGTGTTTCAGAAGATCTTGAAAATGAATCAGGATATCACCCAGATACAACATCAGGAATACCTTACTCACATCCACAAACCGGCTCTAGATCAAATGTTTAAATGCCACAAGTTCAATGCACAACTTGAACTTCATCATGGTGTACTCACAGTAGACAAATTTGGTCTTGAAGTCCATCTTCCACTTGTTGCTTTCTAATAGCTGGATCAGCTTGTAGGCACCACACAGGTCCAGCTTGACAAACCATACCATACTGCAGTGCATAGCTTTCAATGAGGTAATGAATAACGATTTTTCAACATGATGTTGTTTAGGTCTCAGTGGCCTATTCAAGGCTATAGGTCTCCCACCTTCATGCTCACAGATACATTAGTGCCCCTGCAAGGTAGGTGGAAGGCTGGATAATGCCTTTTTTAGGGTTGCCCTCAAGGTAATCCTTTGATATGGCTTCTTCCTGTACTGTGAGGGAATAAATCATCCCTTTAGGGATCAGTTGATTGGGTACCAGATCAATCATGCAGCCATATGGCCAATATGGTGGTAGGTTCATTGCTTTGCCCAGAAAGAAGACAACGTCACAGTCTTGGTATTCTGGTGGCAATTAGTCAGGCACTGCAACCCCATGTCTGAGTGTGTTTACCTGGTCTGGTATATACAGTTGTGCGGTAGAGACTTGGCAGTACTGTGAAATGAGGTGAACGTGTTGCAAAGGCCAGTCGATGGTGGGGTTGTGGTAGATCAGCCACAGCATACACAATATATCCTTTAATTGTGCTGCATGAATCAAATCTAATCTGATGTGTTCTTGGTGCTCTGGTATCTTCATGTGCAATGCCACACTAGCGGGTGTAACACCGCCAGACATTAATAGAGAGGCAGCTTTCAGGAACTTGGGTATAGAATGTTGTTGCACATATTAAAAATCCATATGGTTTCATATGCTCTAGAATCCACCAAAACCGCAAAATGCATTGGTTCTCGGTACTGACAGATACACATGACAAATGAGAGTGTTCACATGTCTGTACTCGAGGAGACGTTATGATCTTGACGAATGTTCAAAAGAGGGATCCCTTACACTTCCGAGCAGGACCATGTCCCAATCTGAAGTGGGAACTCTCAAGCACGTAGTGGTTTCAGTTGCAACAATACATGCAGAGATGTTCTTGTCGAATGTGCTACCATTCTTATATGGTTATAGGACCTCGTACGCCTCCTGTCACCATAGGTACGGGCTGTCATGGTCTGGTTGGAGCACGGCTTTCCATCCAGCTCAAGGTAAAGACCTGAGTCATTTCAGGCCTTTCATGATTGCCCTTACGTACCTGGGGACAATGATCCAGCCAGTGGGTAACATCAATAAGCTGTTCTAGTATGTCTGGTGGATGATGCACCTTTATTAACACATCCTATAACTCGGCCCTTAAGCCTGTTTTGAAACACCGCACATTGAGAGTGCTTGGGCCAACGGACCTCAGTGACAAGTTTTTGGAAATGTGTGATTTGAGCAGTGATGTCACGCGATCTTCACTTTAAAGTCAGCATCTCTAAAACCTTGGCCTTGGTAGTATAGCCCCATTCAAACATCTTGTTGAATGTGTCACTGAATGCACAACATCCGTACTAAGCAGAGCCATAGCCCATACTATTGTATAAACCCTCAGATGGAAAATAATGAATATCACCATTGCCTGGTCAGTAGGACAGTAGGACAGTTTCATCAAAAAATGCAAAAAGCAATAAGACTGGAATAACTCAAATTTACTGGGGTCCTCGTGCAACTTTTCTGGCAAAGGCATATTAAAAGAGGCCCATAGAAGGTAGTAGTTGGTCTTGATCTGCAGGTAGAAGATTGTTGTGACAAAATGGAACACAAGGACCTGCAAAATCATCCCTACTTGAGCCTGTAGGGCTGTCACGCAGCTCAAAGTGGCAGGAGTATCTTGCTGCATGGTCCTGAGGTCAACCTTGACTTCAATTAACTGGATAGCTGTCAGCTGTTCTGTGGCATTGAAGCATGACCCAGGTGCATTCAGTGGTCTTACAAACTGTTGGGGATGTTACTTGCTAGAGGTCACACATGAGTTGATGATAAGGCAGTCCAAGCCCCCAAGCAGGACCACGCCCCATAGAACCAATAGGTGAAACCAATTCAAGGGCCCGAACCACCATCAAGAACCTCCATGGATCTGGAGTTGGAGAAGGCATCAATTCGAAGAAGATCCCAGAAGGACTGGAGTGGTGTCAGAAAGTAAGTGGGGCTATGGAGGCAGTGGCATGCAATTAGGATTGGCTCCTATTGAGTGACACAACCCTTCCTTCCAGCCTGATGATGGAGAAATAACTATACACCAGCACCTACCTAGGGGGACCGTTCCAGCAGACAGCATCACTAGCTTGGAAAGTGAAGCAAGTTTCCGGGCTGACGATTTCTTCAGGCATTGAGGGAAGGAACATGACGAAAGGAAGGAGCACGGGAAAGGAGCAGAAAAGGAACATAGAAAAGCCCAAGAGAGGCAGTTAACACGTTTGCCTGGTATCTCTTGTCAATGTGCTTGCACACTCAAACACACATACATGGGGTAGGCCCAGGAGGGCTTTTCAGATTTGGAGAACAGCCCCAAGGCAGGTGTTCAACAGTCAGAGGACGAATGGTGAGCTTAGGCAGAGCAAGAGAAGGTGTTTGAATGAGTTAGCAGCTGCATAAGCAATGAGCAACTGCCGGGAGGGTTAAAAACCAGAGAAGGTTGGAAGAACTGACAATGGTTGCCACGTATGCCAGGAACAGCCAGCTAGCTGTGGGGAGAAGTGAGGGCCGTGAAATAATGGGCAGCCACGTATGCAAGGAGCGGCCGGCTCCAAAATGAGGTGTGTAAAGCAGGAAGAGGCTGCGCGGATGTAGGGACAACTGCAGAGCAGCCATTGGGGATTCTACGAGAAGACAGGCTGTGGGACGCCGGCATACAGCTGCAGTGCTTGCCAGAAGCAGTCGCTGGGACCCAGGATCAGTGGGTAAGGGAGTGGATCAGAACGACGGTGTGGCAACACAGGCAACGGGAACTAACGCATTGCAAGGCGCATGCGCTAGCTCCCGTGTCCATTATATGCCAGACGCTGCATGTATTAATCTCCCTGGCTAAGAAACAGGCAGGGGGGTGTGCGCCCCGGGGAAAGCAGACACACATTCTGTAGCATGCGCTCCATTTGTTAAAGCCTGCAGCCGAATTCACGTAATAAGCTCCTGAATATATTTTGTTTTATTTATTTTAATTTGAATTGTATCATGCCATGTGCAAATACAGCTTCTTCACTTCAAGGGGCCAATAGAAATGGGGCTTGGGGCGGGACAATAACACACCTTTCAAAACAGTGCCACATCACCACATTACTGTTCTACACTCAAGAGCAACAATCACAATTGTATTATTTAGCTATTTATATAGGGATTACTCACATTATTTTGCAAGACAGCAAGAGGACACTGACATCAACCGTTTAATGCTTTAAAAATCCACAGTTGTCAAGTAATTTCTTGTCTTTAATTGCTCAGAATTTCAGCAAGAAATTCCCCATTTTGCAACACATGTGACAAACCGACATATTAATATACTTTCTATGGCATACAATAAATATGCATTCTACAACATGCCATACATTTCATTTATATTCATACATGTACAATCATCATGACAACATAAGAACTTAGTGTGGAGCCGCCCAAACTGTTTTTCTAAACATGCATAGCACATGAGATTTGCAACCTTATCTCTTCATTGGTAAATACTTTTTTTTACAAATAAATTAAACTTCTGTGCATTATATCACCGAATCACAAAAGGGTCAGAAAATGCTCAAATGATAATTAAATAGTTCCAACCGCAGAGAAAACCGCCCAAAATATCCATATCTGTGCTCAGCGTAACAGAAACACAGCTGTACAGTAATTCAATGGCACAAGGGAGGGAGTTCTAGATGTTTTTAGAGGTCCTGCACGTAAACTAGATCCGAGAAATAAATCACACAACGGGAGTCAATGGAAAAGCGCAGCGCCACCTATTAACAGGGAAGTTTACTGAACCATGGCTAAGCAAAGCACATGTAGCATTAACAGACACACCCACAGCACAATGGGAAACCATGGTTACAATGATCAACCTCACGTCACACTGGAGGAGCTATGAATGGCAGGGGAGGACAAGACTAGACAGAGGGTAGCCCAAAGCATACACACAAGCATAGATTGCTGGAAGCTGGGGGCAGGGTGTTCCAAGGACATCAGAGGCCACATCACCTGCAGAGGTCCCAGCAGTGGCAGGGCGGATAACAGCCAGGCAGCACACTCGAGTGCTTAGGGTTTGCCAGGGGGACAGTCCACCTCCATCAGGGGCACAAGCATTAGGCAGGCCTGACAGCAGAACACAGGCTGATGCAGAGTCTCTCCGGAAGGTACCCAAGGAAAAAGCCCCACTCAAGCATAGGGGCTTGGGCTAAATTAGACCAAATATATGAGGTGGGGGAAGGGGGCGGCTCAGCAACAGCAAATATTTACACAATACAGGGTGAATGTAGTGTCAACTGAATAATACAATTAAAACAATCCTCCTATTATTAACATGACACAATGAAATGAACAATTGATGACATTTCACAATGTTTCCTATGTCCACATAATTAAATAAAGAAGTGCAGCTTGCAGAAGGTGTATAGCTGACACCCTGTGATTAGGCACAGGAGGGTGGTCTCTTCCTGCAGAGTGGCCTTGAGTCTTCCCCCTTTACAGGGGTGGAAAAAAACCAAATGTAAACTGTTTCTAATGTTACAACTGACACGTCTGGTAAACAGGACTTGGGGGAATGACTGGGCAGAAACGCTGGAGCACTGGAAAATTCCAGCCCATTAAAAGCAATATAGTCAATTGAACTGAATAAGGGCTCACAGAAGATAATAGCTGTCCATGGGAGTCAATGTAATTTAAAAGCGCAATTAACATAAATGTTTTCCTTTACTTCCAAATCAGTTTCACAATAGATATTCCCTCTGTCAATTCTGTTCCAGGATCAACCTGCACCAAAAGCAGGTCTTATCTATCTATAAGCCACACATTGCAAATGGGCAACTGCCCAATACTCCATCCTTTCAGGGTGCGGGGCCCACAGACCACTGTCCAAGGGATCAGGTCCCATTCTTAGTACAAGCCTCTTTTGAGGTGCATTACATGTCTATGATGTTTTTAACAGTGGTACCAGAATCTCTCACATCAATGCGTATAACCAAGTGGGCCCAATCAAGTACATCCTGAGTCAATACATTATTTATTCATTTAATGTGTTACAGTTCATGAAAACTTTACACATACATAGATTCACTTCATAACATTCATTTAATAAAATATCTCAATTTACGTAAAATGTGCATACAAGAATACCAACAATCGAAACAATAAAGTGCATATCAATAAATAAATACATTTCATTTCATATTTCTTCTTCGATCAACTTATCTTTTACAACCAATCATATTCTTTACAGTGCAATATGAGTTGACTTTGAATTTGAGTACAGGCACCTTAACCAGAAATCATGTTCCTTTATGGTGTTGTCCAAATCATGGAGCAACAAACTCAAATGTCTAATGTGCGTAGGCCCCATCGCAGGACATGTGGTCAGGACATGTTTCGCAGCTTCCCGGCTCCCCTTGTTCTTTCACAGTCAACAATATCTATCTTCTTCTGGGATTTTCAAAATAATCCCTGTGTTAGCCAGCACTGGCAGCCGCTTCAGAGATATCACGAGTTTAAACCTCTGCAGCTCCTTGGAAGGGCACAACGAAAGGTAGGCTTGTGGCTTCTTATAATTGTAAATCAGAAGAGACACACATTTATATTGTTTTATTTGGTGAAATGAGTAACATTATTTACCCAATCCCTCAATTCCATTTTTCTTACTACACTATTTTTCATCACCTGAAAATTCTCCTCCCACTCAGGTTGCCAATCAATATTTTCAAATTGCCTCATGATTTGAGCCCTAAATGCCTCCCCCTCTTTTATTTCCATTTCCCTTCCAGTGAAGTATAGGCGCACATTTGTGTCAGCTTGTTTTGCCTTTACATACATACGGGCTCTTCTATTGCTAAACACTGGGGTAGCCCTAGTATTTTCCTCCAGAATTTACTTTCAATCACCTGCAGCCATTTCCAATTCGATAATGTCAAAGCCTCGAGCTTATACAGAATCGAAGGTATGAAGCACTGGAAATACAGCATTCTAGCACCTAACACTGTGAAGCCTCCTGCTCTTGTTACATAATGCAAGATTAGTGCAGTTAATTGATTTGCCCTTCTTGTCCGAGCTCTAATAAATTCATAGTATTCAAGCTGTGGCTCCATAATGATGCCCAAGTCCCCCGATGCCCGAGTCTGTATTGCTCGGCATAGTGGATTTAATCACCCTCTATATTTAATGTTACTCTCCTGACTCCTTTATTACCAACAGGATTGCCAGGGTCTTGTCTCTGTTAATGCTCAGATCCTTTTCCCTCACAAATGCCCATAATTCGACCACCATTCTTTTCAATCCTCTGAATGTGTGGTCCAGAATGACCAAATCATGGGCTTACGCCAAGGTAGAACATCTATGACCATCCACTTTAGGGAGATTAATCCCTACCCTATTCAAGGCTAGAGGCAAATCAGCCAAGTAGAGGTTGAAGAGTAAGAGGGCCACACCGTAGCCCTGCTCAACTCTCCTACAAATCGTTATTGGGGCCATTAATGTCTCCTCACCATCCCACCTCACTCGTACTGTATTGTTTTCATGGAACAACTTTACAAAATAAAGGATATGTTCTGGACAACCATAAATCTCATGTTTTGCCATAAACGTTCCCTATTCACTGAGTCAAATGCAGATTTAAAGTCTACGTACAAAGCATTTAGACCCAGACTATCCTTGTTTCGTGCTCTCTCTGTCATCATATCTATTAAACAAAGATTATCCCCGTGACACATCCAGATCTAGAACCTGTCTTGAAGCGATCCAGTATTCCCTTCTCTGCCACCCATGTTTGCATTTCTTGTAGTGGCAACACGCTGAATATTTTGCCTGCAACATTCAGCACTGAAAGGGTTCTAAAATTTCTTGGATCCATAAAATCACTCTTCGAATGCACGGGGATCACAATTGCTGACTGCCAAGCATGAGGAATAACTCTCTTTTTTTATAATCTTTTCAAACAGTTTTACCAGTATGTTAGCACAGGCCTCATGCTCTTCTTTTAACACAGCATTTGCCAGGCCATTTGCCTCGTGGTTCTAGACGATTTAAGCCTTCTGATTTTATATTCAATGTCGTCTTTCTTGATCGCAAAACTGGGGTTTCTTATATAATGATGATGCCATAAGGGTATCCCCTCCTTTTTATCTAGCGGAATCTGCACGTGATTGAGCCACTGAATTTCACCAATCGGGTTTATGACTCTTCTATTGTTCAGCTCTTTTGCCTCACCCAATGATTTCCAGATATTATGCCCATTTCTTCCTTTCAAAACATTGACCAGATGTTGCCACTCCCCAACTTTCGAAGTATGTTTCCACCAATAAATATAGTTCCTATATGTATTTTGTATTCTCTTGATCATGGATACTTTACCACCTATTGTAAGCTCCCCTTACTAATCTTTCGTACCTCTCTCCTCATTTCACATTTCTTATCTTTGAGAACTCTGTCATACCTCGTTTTTTCTTACCTTCTCCAACAATTAGTGAAGATCGGTGATACTCAAACTTCGAAGTGAATTTATTAAACCATTTCACAATTTGATCCCCACTCTTCACTTCCAGTTCCTTGAACAACCCCAGATAATTCCCTAAAATGTGTTCCTTCGACTGATTAATGCTTTTCCCCAACCATTTCACATTATTACCAGCATGATTCACTTTGATCACCCATAACTCGCATTTTGTCTTGTTCATCTATATTATATGTATAGAACAATTCTGTTTTATACTCATTCCCGTGAGGGTTGTAAATAATGAGGTTTTGACAAAGAAGTAGTCAAGGGTGGCACTCTTTCGACCAAGTTTCTCATGTGGGTTTTCCCAGTCTGTCGCTTTCTACACATCCGTTAGTCATCCTCAAATCACATTCCCCCAGGAACCTCAACCGTCTAACCCCCTTCTTAGAGAGTCTTTCTTGGACATTCATTCTCCAAAAGTCAGTAAGCGAGTTGGGCAACATTCCATCTTTGCATACACATCTGCAATTAAAGTCGCCAAACAGTATTATCAATTCACTGGGCCCCCATTTGACCATTCCACCAACATATCAAACAATTCATCTTGGATCTGTTCACTCCTCCCTCCTGCCAGTGGATTACACACATTCACCAAAAGAGTTCTACCACCCGGGGCAGGGTTTATGGCCAGTATAAACTCAGAGGCCAGTCACCCAATATCCTTCTAGCATTCAGCGCTTGAATAACACCCACCATGAGGCCAACATATGGTCTACTTTTCTCCTCTTCCTTTGCCAAGGTTTGATAAATAGAAAATCCTTCCACTAGGAGACTAACTCTCAACTATGTTTCCTCTAAGATATCTGAATTTCAATCAACATTTCCATTTTTTCCACTGAGCCCAAAATGTGAGTAAAGCCCTGCGTGTTCCAGGACGTAATGGAAACAGTTCAACAAGTCTCAGCGGGTACTGTTGCCAGATATTGCACCGACCATTTTAGCATTCTTTGTACATCTAGCAATGTGATTTCATCCGACTGCCCAGTGCTGGATGTTTTTAAATGCCTGCTTTCCTTACTGTTCAAGCCTTTTATCGGCAGCAAACAGTCCACTTTCTCAAAGACCGCATCAAGCTCAATTCCACAGTTCAGCATTTGTAAGCTATATGAGCACAGTAAGTTCACAGTCGCCACATTTCTACAAGGTACTCTGGACACAATAGGGTTTTTACATGACATTGGTTGGATGAAATCAAAGTCTTCTATTATAAGGACTCGTAGCCAGGGGATTTGATGTAAAGCTTTCAAGAAGACTTCCCAATTGGCAATTGGCCCACTTATTCCTCTGTTTTTGGTTAAGGTGCTTTATCGTGATAATATTAGGATTAAGGTCCAGAGGGGGACTCACTTTCATGGAAATGGTTTTAACTGTCGGTTTCGTAGCAACTTCCACAATTGTCCTCTGTTCCGGGGTCGAGGTCTGATTGACATTAGACTGACCCTGGGTACCCGACTATCCATCCAGAGATATCCGATCCACCACCCTGCTTGAGAGGTCTACACTGGGTTCCTGTGAGTTTTCGTTGATGATCCAGCTTGTCAATGTACCAGCCAGTTTAGAAAGGCGTGTACATGCCTGTGACGCTTTTGGAATCGAAGACAGAGTATCCGAACCCCCAATCTCAGCAGTTTTTTGCGGTTCTGGCGTTTCCGGGTAAGTAATTGCAATGTCCATCGGGGCCACCATGTTGAAACTCTGCTTTAGTGAGTAACATCGTTCATTTAGCGAGTTGTTATCCACCTCTTCAATCACAGAAGCTTCTTCGTGCACCAATGCTTTAGTAGTCATAACCACTTCAGTATTCCCTGCTTCTTTACTTGCTTGGGCTACCAGGTCCTTTGTCCCCACATGGTTTGCCTCTACTTGAAAAAACGTTGTGATTATCGCACCATTTTTTCTATCAAACACAGATTTAGAACACGCCTGTATTGCTCTCTGCTCCGTAGAGGCTTTAGGAGCGATCACTGACGTTCCCGTATTTCCTTTGCGAAGATAATACCTCCTAGCGTCACCTTTACTTTAGTTCTGGTTTGACATTTGAAGAGCAAATCTTATACTCACAGTTACCGTCGGGAGGAACAAATCCTACAGCAGCCCCTTCACCGGCTGACTACCAATCTGCAGACTGCAAGACTGCCACTTATCAGTCCACTTTGTAGGACGCGCGGGTTGGACGCGCACCAGTTCCTCCTTTAACACACACAGATGGTTTGTCGAGCACAGAGACAGACTGAAGCAAATGGTCCACAATCTCACCATTAGTGTTTCTAAGCTGTTGATTAATCTTTTGGAACATTGTACAGCGGCACAAATAAGAATTGAACATCAATACACCTTTTCTTCTTGAATCCAGTTATGAATATTTGTATAACCTGCACAGAATCTTTAAGGACGTCTATCCCTGTAAACATAGGGCATGTTTTTCAAAGATCTATGGAGGCCAACGTGCATCTCAGAATTGCCCTCTTACCACTTACCCGATTCACAAAACCCCAAAATGGGGTGAATTGGGATTTTCCAAGGTCATCCCTGTGATAAAAAATGTTGTGACTCGCAAATGTACTTGAACATCTCGAAGATGCTGCAAGCATTTCCAGAATTGTTCCGGTTTTAAGTTTTGTAAATCAGGTTTATGGTAGCAGGTGAGAAACTGAGATTCTCCAACGCATTTACTTATTTGCTCCAGGGCAAAACTTCATGAACCAGCCCGCGACGTTACACAGTTCAGATATATTGGGCCACAGAAAGCAGTATGAGAAAAACCCAAAAGCAGTTCAGTCAGCAGCAAGGGCCTGACTTGGAAGCTGGATAATGCACTGCAGGCTGTGCACACATTGGTGCTTGATGACCACAGACTCTCGCGAGATCGCAAGGGCCCATCCATTGTGTTCCATGGGCGCAGTGTTCGCCAATTTCTTAAGAAGTCAGACAGCCTCAAGAGGCGTGAACACTTGACCACACACACATAATGCCTGCGTCGTCTTTTAAAATGCAAAATGCATAGACAAAGTGGGGGCTTGTGTCGACTGCCTGACGGAGGTGATCAATCTTCGTAATTCCTCGGGATTACCATCTCACCTGGAAAAAGATACCAAGAGCTGTCTCGGATGAATAAAGTCGCTAGCAGCGGCAGCGTAATTGTGACTTGAAACGATGATAAAAGGCAGGAGTGAAGTTAATTAATCCCTGTTGATCAAACACGTTTTAATTTGGTAGTGTAATTTAACAAGTGGCAATTCCAGTCTGGGATCATTAAAGCGCAATTTATTTTTCGGCGTCAGGCGGTACAATGCACTCAGCAATGTGTGTAATCTGTCAAAGTTCCAGAACCTTCGGGTATTCGTCAAACTGAGTGCGGAGCCGCGGGGCGGTTTGGCGTAGGGCAGGATTTGGTTTACTTGTCAAAATGAAGACTGGATACGATTTCTACTTTCTAGAGCCTTATTGGCTCCCGTTTTCGGCAGACGTGGACCCCGATTCACAGAAAATCCAGTGAACTGAATGCCATTTGGTGCCCAGAAGATCGTGCTTGCAACTGCCCTGATTTACAGAGGTCGCTGATAGCCTGACACACAGGAGAAGGGCCGGGATTCAATGGTTGTCAGGCAAGTGAAACACGCGTACATTTGCCATTGCTCGCAGTACCGAGCTGGGTGCTCAGTGGCATTTATGGTCCTTTAAACATAGCTGCCAAGTTGCCATGTGTCATGCATGACACCTCGAGCCAGTCCTGCTTATCACAGTTGCATGCTGGCATGTGCAGGACCATACTTACAAAGGGTAAAACGAAATCACACGTCCCAGCATGCAACGGGAAAAACAGGACTGTCTCGAGTTGTCAGGCATCACACAGGGAAACTTGGCACCTATTTTAAATGGTTAATAACTGGCAATCCCATTCTTACATTTCCACGGCTGCGGTTTGGTTGTATGTTCATGAATTTTCCATTTAGAGAACCACTGCATGTGCACAATGTATATTTTGTACTTACGTGTGTGCACACTTGGCCCACACCACTGACAACATACTTCCATGGAGCAGATAGACACTACATAATGTGTTGAGTCTAAAATTGATTTACATGATAAAGTGATTTTCTTGAAAAAGGGCTGCAGATCTTTTTATCACTTTGCACCCAGACTGCAACCTCCATTCCTTTGCATCTTTTAGCATCCTGCTGAATTAACAACGGGTGGTCATCTCCGGTCTCCTATGCTACCAACACATTCCAAGGTCCATCTGTGAGGAATTTGACCGTCCGCACGGTGGGTGTGCACTCGCCGGGGCCTTTTTAATATTTTTTTAAGAATCAGAGATCAACCTCGGAAACTGTGTTGGGCTAATCCGGACACACTGTCCAATGCTCTCTGCACAACAAACACATAGTCAAGTGTACACTAGGGGGACACAGCCTACAGGCGCAGTCCTCCCTGTCACATTTAGCTGGAATGTGACAGCCAGGAGTACATGAAAGCATCGCAGGAACGGGGAAGGCAACACCTTCCTCCTGCCATGGCCAGCCTAATTAAATATCAAAGGCTCCATGGATCTGCCCTGCCCATTGTAGTTCTGTGTGGTGGCAGTGCATACTGATGAGAGTTAATTCAAGCAGACCTGTGAATAGGCCTGGTCACAGAACTAACAAAGGACAGGAAACCCAACACCTTTTTGATATGCAACGTGTCAGCTTGAAGCGAGCTCCCACCCCTCTGTATGAAGGGCAGTGAATGTCATGTCTGGGACAACGGTTTACATTAGGCAACCCCTGCAAGGGGACCCCCTTTCAGATGGAAGAAGTATGTGATTTGATGGAGACAGAAAGTCTCTTCTCACCACACACTTCAAGGGAGACCTGCCCTTTGATCAGGAGCCACAGATAGCTCAATTAATCAGGGAGACACTTTGATCCACAACAAACAGGAAAATGGGTGGGACTTAGTAGTACATGTTGTCACCCCTTACCCTTCCTGTTGCAAATCACTCTGGGTATGACCTCATGCATAACAGAAGATTGTTGGTGGGGACCCAGGATTGGTTCATTAAGGTAGGCTTAGCCTGCACCAATCACTGGAGCCCATTTTGCTTTAAGAGAGTGTTGAGGCCCTCTTTGACAGATCATCCAACAACTTTGAAAGGAGTAAGAAGAAGGTCTCAGTTGGACCCTGGCTGAAGGTACAGTCTGCCTTACAGCAGTGAAGGAAGGCCAGGATTTACAAGAGGGAGGCAAGATCCCTCCCCTAAACATCTCTCAGGGAACAGAGGGAGATACCGACCTCATAGGACCTGTCCAGCAGCTCCAGAACCCGTACCGAGCCATCACACAGCATGCCCTTGTTAATGACTCCAATCAAGCATTCCCACTAAGTCAGTGCCTTGTCTGGGATTGCTCAAGGGAAGCCCTTATTTATATATTTTTATGACAAGTTATAATCTGGATGATGAACCCTTGTATAACGCCCCTCTCTTAGAATCCCCCTGACCCCACTGAGCCAAGAAGTAGGTTTGTTTTGCAAACTAAAAAGTTTTATTTGAAAAATGAAATAATAGATATATATCACACTTTTATAATAAATTAATATTTGATATCACACTTAGACATATGACAGTGATCAACAATGGATGATGTTATACTAGCACACTGGTTTAATTACTTAGGAGTAGTATAGAGGATAAGGTAGCTGAGAATGCTTTATGGTTTCAAGGAGATGCAAAGATGAATAAAAGGCAGTACAGAAATAAACTTGATATGATTTCAGCATAAGATAATATGATCACTTTTTCTCTGACAATTCACTCCCCCCCCTATGCAATGTAAGGAGATGGAAGTAACACACACAGTCTTCAGGAATACAATCACAGTACAATACAAATTCAGTTCCCCCCTAGCAAGCTTATAGCACCAGGGATGATTTTGAAACACAGGCGAAAGACTTTCAGGTGATTTGCAAGGGAGTGAAATATGCTAAAATTGATTTTAATTCCCTCTAGAGGTTCAGGGTGAGTGAGAGATACTTTAAATCAGTTGAGGTCCACACTAATAATGATTAATGAGGGATTATCAGGTTGGAAACGGATTTCAGTAATGGAAGCAAAGGACAGATCTTTTTCGTTCCTAGGATGCACGGTTCCAAAGATACAGACGATTTTGTAAAGGTAGTTTTTCAGAAATGAAATTACAGTTTCGGAATGACAGGTGCGCTTTGAAAGGTTTGAATCAACAGGAGGAACACACAATTTCTTATGATGCAGTTCTAAACAGGTTCAAATATTTTGAATCAGATTATTTTAAGCTAAGAGATGGGTTCTGCACAGTTCTAGCTGGGTACTCACACTATAAATTTGAAAGGAATGGCCTCGTCATGGATCTGGTCAACAAGTTTAGCTGCGGTTCTCTCTGCTCGGCGGGTCAATCAGGCACCGGTTCTGTTCACAGCGGTCTGGTCTGGGTCTCTTGTTCTGCTGGTCTGGATCAAGTGGACTCTGGATACCGCACTGCTTTCTGGGTACTGGTTCTGTTCTGGATACACAGGACTCTTAACAAGCAGCAAACCGCACAGCCCTGCGGTTGAATAGTTTGCAAAAGATTTTGAGGCCTGCTGAAGAGTTCAGCTCTTTGGAGTTTTTGTTCTGGAGTTAGTCTGGATCTCTGGAGTTCTGGTTTCTGGAGTTCTCCGTCAGCGTGCTGCGCAGGAATACAGTTGAAGGTTGGAAAATGAATGTCCCCACCTGGATTTCAGTGGTCCTTTTTATGTGTTTTGAAAATGGGTCAGGATGCTAACTTTCTATGCCCAACCCACTAATGATTTGATAGGTCAAGGATTTCTCTTTCCCTTGATTGGGGGAAGGAAATGAAGTGTCATCGTGATGAGGTAGTTTATGGGTCAGAGGATCCACCCCTGGTCAATTTGCACACAAATCTATTCTTGATCCAAATACATATTTATCTACGTACAATTTTTCTAATATTATATGTCCAGTTAACATATTTTCTGTAGCACCAAACCATCCGATCCCTGTCTTTGTAAGATGTCATGTCCACTTATGACAGAATTCTGCCCTTTTCATCAAGAACACAACCTCTAAACTTTTCCAGAATTTACACAAACATGCAAAAGGAATATGGGCATCAGGTCATAAAGTGTCAGATTTTTAACATACAGACATTTGGAGTAATACCTTATTTTCCACTACTACCCCCAAGAACATACCACAGATTACTAACACCTCTTAAAATGTGCACAGAAAAATCACAAGAATAATGATATTAATTATATAATTTTGACAAGTCCGTACTATGAATTATCCATCTTTTTAAAATTATGCTCTGGCCCAGAGGGGTGTGGTTTCCCAAAGCACATGGTGGAATTTCTGGTTTGTCCACTTCCTCCAACTCAAGTTGCTCACAGAGGCACTGCCCCTCCCCGTTTCTCTCAAGAGGAAGCTATTTACGACCCCCCCTAATTTAACATTTGCCTGAGCCAAGGAAGGCTCATTGTTCTGTTTCCCTCCAGTCCTAGGTGCTCCTCCCCTGATTCAATCAGGGAGGTGTCATCTCCTTTTGGTGGGGGCAGCAGAATGCAGCCAGGCCTGGGAAGAGTGGCTGAGCAAGTTTCAACTCCTGTCGGGGGTAGTTGCCGGGCAGAATTCCCTCTCTTCAAGCCAGGCTTCAGCCAAATGTCACTTTTGTTCCCAGTTTTTCTTCATTCAAAACAAACTTACAGCTAGAATGCTGATTCTAAGTTCAAAACTATGACATTTAAACAGTTGCAACCTATGTGACACTCAAAGTAGGTCACTCATTTATTTTAAACATTTCGATTTTAGTAGCTTTAAGTCCAATTTCACTTCAGCTGCTGACATCCACAACTCAGCTAGTTTTATTATAAACATTGTTTTGGGCTCTTCATCTTTCCAGATTTTGTATGCACACAAAACTACATTCTGCCAAATGTCTGCTGGTGTTCATTGAGATTTTTGAACATCTTGCAATGTTTAAAATAGGCATTTTTAGCTTGCATTTCAGAGAAACAAAGGTGATTTCAAAGCACTGTTTGAGCTAACAGGCACTGCTGTTTTTTCTTTGGCACGCATTCCACTCATGGCACTCCTTGCCCATCATGCTCGCACTGGTGGGTGGTAGGTCAGGCAACCATTTTGGTGTGCGCAAAAACTGCACGGTTTTCCTGGATTCCAGTGCAATGTGGGCTTTTCCGCCATCTTGGATTTCCTAAGCCCACATAACCAAATGTTGCAGCATAATAGTCCAAACGTGGGTCAGGACACCCAACAAGCCCCCCCGCCCGACTGCGCTTTGATTTCGAGTCGAGGTGCAGTCGGGTGCAAAGGATGTTTTGATCCACGCCTTGGGATGTCCGCATCATCTTCTTCCGATTCCGCAGATGACAAAGTTCAGCATCTTTTCCTCCATCAGGGTGGATCGATCGGTTCTCCTCGTTGGTCCTGATGGGAGTGTTGGGCGGTAGCCCTGGCCCCTCGGATCTTTGCTCCCGGTCCCCAGGTCGTCTTCCTTGGTCAACTCCATGGTTTCATCTCTCCTAGGATGACAAAGCAAAGCGGCAAAACCTATTCGTAGACATTTCTCCCCCACTATTGATATAGTGGGGCGGCATATTCATCTTATAAATCCAAAGACATGAACATATACATTTTTTTTTTAATCAGGAGACATGAACATATACATTTTTTTTATCAGGAGACAATTTGCATTCAAGAATCATAATATTTTAGAGGCTATATGTGGAATATTTTAGGGTTGGAACTGAATTACTCTGGAGCGGCCCCCTCTGGTATTGCAGAGGACTCCTCCAGTTGCTGCAGAGTGTGCCTGGGATGGCAACACTTTAACTGATTTATATGGACCCACTTGTCTTCCCCTTCTGCCGAACTACCTTTGGGGATGCAGATCTTTTAGGCAACTGGGGAGATCTTGTCTATAATTTCAAACGGTCCCTTTCATGTAGGCAAAAAGTTTCGCTGTTTGGCCTGGTTTCTTTGGAAACTGTATAGATAGACCCGGTCTCCCACATTATATACTTTCCTGGAAGTTTTCAAATCGTAATGGGTCTTCATGCTATCAGCTGATCTTTCTAGATTCCGCTGAGCATAGGCAAACGCATGTTGAAGGTGTTTCCTTAAATTCTCCACATACTCATGAGTTGTGGAGGCATTTATCAATGTCCGCTCTTGGGTCGTGTAGAGCAAATGCTGGGGAAGCACCATCTTGCGTCCAGTCATCAGCTCAAACGGTGACATTTTAGTTGCAGATGAAGGGGTAGATCTAAAGGCCATTAGGACCAGAGGTAATTGGATATCCCAACTTGGCCCAGAATCTGCCACAAACGTTTTTAATATGCTCATTATGGTCCGGTTGTAGCGTTCTACTGCCCCAGAAGAAGCTGGCCGGTAAGCAATATGTAGCTTTCTTTTAACCCCCAGTATCTCCCACATCTTAGTCATTACTTCGCTGGTAAAATGGCTACCTCTGTCTGACTCAATCCTTTGAGGTAGACCAAACCGAGAGAAGATGTGGTTTATCATCAGGGCAGCTGCAGTTTCTGCCTTGCAGTTTGGGACCGGGAGACATTCCACCGACTTGGTAAACAAGCATGTGACCGACAACATGTACTTGTTTCTCCTAGAGGAGTGAATCACGGGGCCTATGAAGTCGATTTGCAAATCTGACCATGTCAGTGTCATCCCCCTCTTTTGGAGAGGCGCCCGGTGTGACAAGGCACCCCTTCAAAGTTTTCAGGGTCCTCAATGTGTTGGTAAAACTTACCAATTATTGGATCCCCTTTCTGAGCCGTAATCAAATCAGCATCTGGGGTTTCCTTACTCCATTGTGCAGTTGAAAGATCATTGTGAGCATTTGTCTGGGACCTAGTGATAGCAGTGATCTGGATTTCCCCCAACAGGGACTCAATCTCTATCAGATCCCCTTGGATGGCCCCCGGTTTTGGCCAGCTGATCAGCTAAGTAATTTCCAGTATTGTCTAGTCCCTCTACTTTGGAATGACCCTTGATATTTTTCCAGTAGATGGTCATCCCATTCGATGTGACCAGATCATCAATATTTTGGATTAACTTCCCATGTTTCAGGGGTTTGTTATTAGCACATAACATGCCTAAGGTTTTCCAATTAACCAGGTGCTCCACGAATCCGTTCCGTACATAATCTGAATCTGTGATTATGACCAGTTTGTGGAGTTGATGTTGGACAGCAGTGAGGATGGCTTGATACACAGCCATCAATTCTGCCACCTGACTATTTCGGGGACCAATTTTGTACCCAGTGGAGTGTTCTGGGGACTCCTTCACCCATGCATTCCCTACGCCGGCCATCAGTTCCTTTTGCCCGTTGTTGTCAACATGGTAAGATCATCCATCAACATAGACAGAGGGCATTCCCTCACACTTGTCCTCACTGTCACTGTCAAAACAGTCCTTGGGGATTGGTCCTAACAGTTAATTTCCTAAATCAATGGAGAAATGTCGGTCATCAACCGCCATTCCAATAATGGTGCCTGCGGCTAGGGTAATACTCTTTAAGTCGCTGTTATCCACCTCTATTGGAATGGTGTCATGTTCTATGTTGACTAATGGTGTTGGGTTTACCCCTAACCCTTGCTGTTAGAGGGAAGCATTAGGTGAATATAAGCATTGGGGTTTTTCATTTTTTGTCCTCTTTTAACTTTCACTTCCAGGGAGAATTGTCGGGTCCTTTCTGGGATGGTGACTTCCTCTTTAATCTGAATTTCAACTGCTTAAGGTAGCAATTGAGCTGACCTAAATGCTTTTTCTGGATCTTCAAAGCCCATGGGATTATCCGCTAATCGGGACCAAGCTTTGAAGTTTATTAGGTCCAAACTAATGGCAAAGCGATTGAGAATGTCACTGCCTAAGTAAAAGGCGGCAGTGACGTCTCGCACGACCCAACAATTATGGACTATGCTCTTGTTGCCAATGGAGATTATGAGCATACACCTGCTTGGCAGGAGATGTTTGGAATTGGGTGTTTCCAGATCCATTTCCCATTTGTCTATCAGTTTGAATGAGGGAATGGCTGGATCTTTTGGGAGTTGGCGGAACATGGCTTCTCTGATGAAGCTCTTACCGTTGTTCACACACACTCGGGTGAGAACAGAGTCCTTCCCATCATTTAACTGAACAAGGATGAACAACTGCTCTCCAATTTGCTGAATATCAGCCAGGCTCTGAGCTGATTTCACATCTTTCTGGACTATCGGAGTGGGAATGTCTGATTGTGTATTAGTAAAGAATTTCAGAGTGTTTCCTTCCAGTGTGGAATACCACCTTAAACTGGAAGGAAGGTTGATTTTCAGAAATAGAGAGGACCCCCCATCACCAGTCTGTTGTCCTACCGCTATTACTGTTACGTCTGGAATTTGGTTGTTCTGGAAGTGAAATTCTACTTGGTCAGATTTTTGTTCAACCATATGGCATGTGCCGTTTAAACTAATATGGTTGACACTCTGTTTTAATTTTATTGGTCGGCTAGTCTGAGTCCAGAGGACCTTGTTTACGCAATCTATCAGGGGTGACAACCTTCTCAGGAGGTCATTCCCTAGTAAACAAGGGGTGCCCTCTGGAGTCACTACTATGACCGGGTGTTTCACCTTGTGTCGCCCAATTTTGATGTCCAAATCTGCAGTCCCCTCGATGGGAATTTCCTTCCGTCAAAGTTCTGGAGTTGTCCAGGAAGAGAGGTGAGAGGAATACGGTAATTCTCCCCCCTTCCTGCATTTAGTTCATCAAAGGCCCTTTAGGACAGAAGGATAGCTTGGGATCCAGTGTCCACCAGTGTCAAAATTGAACCCTGCCCCTGTACTTGTACCAGGGCATAGTATCTTCCCTCCTTCTCCTCAAGGGGGCACAGATAATGCACATTTTTGGACAACTGGTGGGCTACTTTTCTGGTTTTGGACATTGCGAGAGAAGAGATTTGGGCAGAATTCTGTGGAGAGTCATGGGAATCTGCAAGAAATAGTTGGCAACTTGAAAGAGGATATTCGAGTTCCCCTGGTTCCGGTCCTGGGCCGCCCCCCCCCCCCTTTTTGGAGGCAGTCACCAGAATGGGTCTGAACCCGGGGTTTTTGGTATTGTTGGTTCTGGGATAGGATGATGGGCGGTGACAGCTCGATCCCCACATCTACCCTGTCTATTGATTCGGTTTTAGGTTCCCCTGGTTCCGGTTGTGGGCCGCCCCTCCCTTTTTGGAGGCAGTCACCAGGATGGGTTTGAAACAGGGGTTTTCGGTCTTGTTGGTTCTGGGATAGAATGAGGGGTGGCGACAGCTCAATCCCCACATCTACCCAGTCTGAGTTGGAATCCCTTTGGACCCATTTTTCCTTGGGAGGAGTTCCCCCATCTCTGAAGGAGAAGATCCTTTCCCCAGGATCCTCTGAGGATCCCTCTCCCTCAAATTGGAAGACCTGTACCTCCTCCACAAAATGGGTCTGTTTGGGTTTGTTGTTTCTCCTACCCCCCCCCCTCTGCTCCTTGGGAGGCAGTCTTTCAGGGGCAGGAGATTTTGTTTCCGGTTCATGGGTTTCCAGGGGCTGTTTACAAGTGGGGAAGGAAGCTTCCTCCAAGGCTTTATACCCCCCTTCCCCTTGTGCCTCCTCCCTGGGAACCGGTCGGTTATAGGGGTGCTGCCCCCGTCATTGTTCTGGAGGGTAGCTATCCCTTCTCTGGTAGTACCCCAGGTTGGGAAGATTTGGGTACCCCTCCACCCTTGGCCTCCCCTGTCCCAAAATAGGTTGTCTGGGCTCAGGGAAGTGGGGAAAGAAGGATGGATGATTTTGGGGCTGGAAGTTGGGTGGATACCTGGGGAACAAGTTCTGCCCAGGATTTGGGGAATTTCTGCCCTCCTGTGAGAAGTTAGGAGGGAAGTTCCCTGGGTCAGGTGCTTGGCTGGATCCCCCCCCTTTGGCTGGAGGAGTCCACACGTAACCCAGGATAGGTCTGTTTCCCTTGTAGCGGGGACTTACATTGTCAGGGGAGCGAGGGACCCCATTTGTGGGATTCCCTCCTTGACTCCCTGTCTGTGACTGGCCCTTGGGCCTTCTGGGCTTAGAATGATTTGGTGCAGGCAGGTTTTTAGGTCCCCCCTTCTCCAAATCTAAAACGGGGGCAACCTTTACCTCCGCCACCTTGGCAGCAGCAGGGGTGCTGTTGGTTTTGGGGTTTTTGGGCTGATTCTTATTTTCCACCAGTTTCTGCACCTCATAGATGCGGGTGGCTTGCTCAATGACCCAGTCTAAAGATCTTTTCTCGTGAAAGTCTCTCACGAGCTGGGTCATTATGTATTTGGGTAAGGCATGGAAAAACGCATTAACAAATTCCTTACTGTCCGTGCGTACCCTTCTTGTAGTCTGCGCAAAAGCACGCTTTAACTCCTGCACAAATTCTTGTGGGGCCTGATCCTCCCCACATTGCAAATTGTAGGCTGGCTTGCGAGCCTCTTGAGGATTTCTATGAACAGAAAAATGTTTCAAGATGGCCGCCCTATAGGTGGACCATCTTGAATGATTTTGGTCCTCCAGCCCCGTGAAGAAACTGGAGTATTCTAGGGAGAATGTCCATTTGTCGTACTGGATGCAGCTACTGCTGTCCTTTAAATGGAAAGTCTCCGTCATTTGCTCAAAAAGCTCCAAGTGTTCCCAAACAGAATACTTGGAGTTCTTGTGATAAGGCGTGATGACACTCCTGATTGCCTTAATCTGTTTTAAGGGGTCCTTAAGCAAGGCCCTTTTTGCCTTATTGGCCTTTTTGGTTCGGGTAACCCTGGTCCATTCATCCTCTGACTCAGAAGCACTGCTCCCAGAGGTGCCGTCTGATCTTCCAGGTTTTCCCGGATTCTGCAAGCCTGGGAATGGCTGGCAGAATGTGGGGACCTGGTCTCCTGTGTCCTGTGATGCTCAGAGGAGTCTTCAGATCCCTCCCTGCTGCCAGGATTTGATGTGTACCCCCCCACTGACCTAACTGGGCAGAGGTTTTCAGTGGGCCTACTCTCCTGGGGTTCCCCACTAAATTGCACTGTGCTGGGGTGCCCATACCCGGATGCCCGCCCCTCCATTCCTGGGTGTTACTGGCCTATGAGCCCCATACTTTTGCTGGATAGTAATCTACCATCCCTGTGGCCCTGTGCTCATGTGCGCCAGGGGACATGGGGTGGCAGAGTCGAGGGACTGGGAGAGGTGGAGGCCTCTGGTACTAGGGCTCCTGAGGTTATGCTCAGGGGTTTCCCTTTCCCAGCAAACTTAATCTCTGTCAGTCCCTGCTCCCTGTTGCAATGCAAGAGCCTGGGCTTTCAGTTCCTCAACCAAGGCCTTACTAGACTCTATCAGTCTCTCCTGCATGGCTACCTGTTGCTGGAGCCTATCATTGTGTTGACAGAGAGCCTCATTTTCCCTCTGTGCTTCCTGATTGGTCCTGGAGCACTGGGTCCGTCTTTGCTGCAGGGTGGTTACCTCCTGGGCACCGTCCCTACTGGCCTGCTCCTTTCTTGTCAGAGCATCTTCCACCCTCCTGGTGTGCTCTAACAAGTTCTGATGCTCTTTTTGGAGGTCACCCAGTCCCTGGAGGGCCAAGTGATTTTTTTGAATTTTTCTTTTTAAGTGGCAGACTTCCTGGCCTAAGGTTTCCCTTTCCTGAGCAAGAGCTTGCATCTGTGCCGCCAGGTCGTCCCTCTGCCGTTGAAGCGCACCAGCTTTCTGGCGCTCTTCATCAAACTCTGCCTGGGTATCCAGGTCTTTCAAAATCAATGTATTGCTTTCCTCTTTCTCTCTGTCTAGTTGGATTTGCAGGGTGGCTACCTGCTCTGTGCATGCCCTGTTGAAATTGATCTGTTGCTCCAGCTTTTTCTGGCACTGCAGTAAGGAGTCCAAACTGTCTTGGTGCTCCTTCTGCAAAGCCAGAATTCTGGTATCCTGGTCAGCCTTTTCCTGTTGCAGGATATCCATATCCTCCTTTATTTTAATGATGTACTGTCTACTATCATTTTCGGACTCCTGGCTCCTGTGCAGCCTTTGCTCGGAAGAGACCAGGTCAGATTGGGCCTTTTCTAACGCCATCTGTTGCCTATTTGCCAGATCTTGGCCTTCTGCACATTTGTCCTGTATGGCTCCCATATATAGATACAAATATGCTGCTATCCTGATAATCTTGTCGTGTTCATCTTTAGCTTTGGGAGCCATATATAGTTAACTCAGGGCCACATGTAATGGACCCTGATCTCTCCATAAGTCTGACCCTGTTTCAGTGATCTGGGGTGCGATTGCCTGCAACCAGACCACCTGGTCCTGATGAGCCCACTCACCTCTCACAAATAGCTTATGTAAGAAGTGCTCTCTGGCTATTTTGATGTCTACCAGTGTCGTCATTCTGGAAGTTGATTTTCTTCCTGACTTACAGAAGTTAGTATTTTATTTTGCAAAACAGACGGTTTCTTGAGAGTGTTCCTTTTTGAGGGGTGTTTTCACAGCATAGCACAGCGTGGTGATCCAACATGATTTATGTATCCTATCAGTTAGTATACTGTATTAAGCTGCACAAGCGGTAGTTCTAATCCAGAATCCCCGGCTACGAGCCCCCACTCTGTTAATGACTCCAATCAAGCATTCCCGCTAAGTCAGTGCCTTGTATGGCATTGCTCAAGGAAAGCCCTTATTTATATATTTTTATGACAAGTTATAATCTGGATGATGAACCCTTGTATAACGCCCCTCTCTTAGAATCCCCCTGACCCCACTGAGCCAAGAAGTAGGTTTGTTTTGCAAATTAAAAAGGTTTATTTGAAAAAATAAACAATAGATATATATCACACTTTTATAATAAATTAATATTTGATATCACACTTAGACATATGACAGTGATCAACAATGGATGATGTTATACTAGCACACTGGTTTAATTACTTAGGAGTAGTATAGAGGATAAGGTAGCTGAGAATGCTTTATGGTTTCAAGGAGATGCAAAGATGAATAAAAGGCAGTACAGAAATAAACTTGATATGATTTCAGCAAAAGATAATATGATCACTTTTTCTCTGACAATTCACTCCCCCCATATGCAATGTAAGGAGATGGAAGTAACACACACAGCCTTCAGGAATACAATCACAGTACAATATGAATTCAGTTCCCCCCTAGCAAGCATATAGCACCAGGGATGATTTTGAAACACAGGCAAAAGACTTTCAGGTGATTTGCAAGGGAGTGAAATATGCTAAAATTGATTTTAATTCCCTCTAGAGGTTCAGGGTGAGTGAGAGATACTTTAAATCAGTTCAGGTCCACACTATTAATGATTAATGAGGGATTATCAGGTTGAAAATGGATTTCAGTAATGGAAGCAAAGGACAGATCTTCCTACACGTGGTTGAAATGAAGCAAAATGTCAAATCACAGCACTTCTTTTCGAGTGTGTCGAGCGCAATTACGGAGGAGCTATAAGGAGTAGACTTTCAGGTGATTTGCAAGGGAGTGAAATATGCTAAAATTGATTTTAATTCCCTCTAGAGGTTTAGGGTGAGTGAGAGATACTTTAAATCAGTTCAGGTCCACACTAACAATGATTAATGAGGGATTATCAGGTTGAAAACGGATTTCAGTAATGGAAGCAAAGGACAGATCTTTCTACACGTGGTTGAAATGAAGCAAAATGTCAAATCGCGGCACTTCTTTTCGAGTGCATCGAGCGCAATTACGGAGGAGCTATAAGGAGTAGAATAAAAGTTACATTTCGTTCCTAGGATGCACAGTTCCAAAGATACAGACGATTCTGTAAAGGTAGTTTTTCAGAAATTAAATTACAGTTTCGGAATGACAGATGTGCTTTGAAAGGTTTGAATCAACAGGAGGAACACACAATTTCTTATGATACAGTTCTAAACAGGTTCAAATGTTTTGAATCAGATTATTGTAAGATAAGAGATGGGTTCTGCACAGTTCTTGCTGGGTACTCACACTATAAATTTGAAAGGAATGGCCTTGTCACGGATCTGGTCAACAAGTTTAGCTGCAGTTCTCTCTGCTCAGCGGGTCAATCAGGCACCGGTTCTGTTCACAGCGGTCTGGTCTGGGTCTCTGGTTCTGCTGGTCTGGATCAAGTGGATTCTGGATACCGCACTGCTTTCTGGGTACTGGTTCTGTTCTGGATACACAGGACTCTTAGCAAGCAGCAAACCGCACAGCCCGGCGGTTGAATAGTTTGCAAAAGATTTTGATGCCTGCTGAAGAGTTCAGCTCTTTGGAGTTTTTGTTGTGGAGTTAGTCTGGATCTCTGGAGTTCTGGATCTGGAGTTCTCTGTCAGCGTGTTGCGCAGGAATTCAGTTGAAGGTTGGAAAATGAATGTCCCCACCTGGATTGCAGGGGTCCTTTTTATGTGTTTTGAAAATGGGTGTGGATGCTAACTTTCTATGCCCAACCCACTCATGATTTGATAGGTCAAGGATTTCTCTTTCCCTTGATTGGGGGAGGGAAATGGAGTGTCATCGTGATGAGATAGTTTATGGGTCAGAGGATCCACCCCTGGTCAATTTGCACACAAATCTATTCTCGATCCAAATACATATTTATCTACGTACAATTTTTCTAATATTATATGTCCAGTTAACATATTTTCTGTAGCACCAAACCATCCGATCCCTGTCTTTGTAAGATGTTGTGTCCACTTATGACAGAATTCTGCCCTTTTCATCATGAACACAACCTCTAAACTTTTCCAGAATTTACACAAACATGCACAAGGTATATCGGCATCAGATGATAAAGTTTCAGATTTTTAACATACAGACATTTGGAGTAATACCTTATTTTCCACCACTACCCCCAAGAACATACCACAGATTCCTAACACCTCTTAAAATGTGCACAGAAAAATCACAAGAATAATGATATTAATTATATAATTTTGGCAAGTCCGTACTATGAATTATCCATCTTTTTAAAATTATGCTCTGGCCCAGAGGGGTGTGGTTTCCCAAAGCACATGGTGGAATTTCTGGTTTGTCCACTTCCTCCAACTCAAGTTGCTCACAGAGGCACTGCCCCTCCCTGTTTCTCTCAAGAGGAAGCCATTTACGCCCCCCCCCCTAATTTAACATTTGCCTGAGCCAAGGAAGGCTCATTGTTCTGTTTCCCTCCAGTCCTAGGTGCTCCTCCCCTGATTCAATCAGGGAGGTGTCATCTCCTTTTGGTGGGGGCAGCAGAATGCAGCCAGGCCTGGGAAGAGTGGCTGAGGAAGCTTGAACTCCTGTCGGGGGTAGTTGCCGGGCAGAATTCACTCTCTTCAAGCCAGGCTTTCATTCAGTTTTTCTTCATTCAAAACAAACTTACAATTTTTACACATGCAGCTAGAATGCTGATTCTAAGTTCAAAACTATGACATTTAAACAGTTGCAACCTATGTGACACTCAAAGTAGGTCACTAATTTATTTTAAACATTTCGATTTTAGTGGCTTTAAGTCCAATTTCACTTCAGCTGCTGACATCCACAGCTCAGCCAGTTTTGTTATAAACATTGTTTTGGGCTCTTCATCTTTACAGATTTTGTATGCACACAAGACTACATTCTGCCAAATGTCTGCTGGTGTTCATTGAGATTTTTGAATATGTTGCAATGTTTAAAATAGGCATTTTTAGCTTGCATCTCAGAGAAACAAAGGTGATTTCAAAGCGCTTTTTTGAGCTAACAGGCACTGCTGTTTTTCCTTTGGCACGCATTCCGCTCATGGCACTCCTGGCCCATCACACTCACACTGGTGGGTGGTAGGTCAGGCGACCATTTTGGTGTGCGCAAAAACTGCAAGGTTTTCCTGGATTCTGGCACAATGTGGGCTTTTCCGCCATCTTGGATTTCCTAAGCCCACAGCACCAAATGTTGCAGCATAATAGTCCAAACGTGGGTCAGGACACCCAACACCCTGCTAGGTTCTGTCAGCAAGCTTCCTAGGTGGGAAGTGCAGAGAGCCTCTGACCAAAGGACAAGGCCATTGCTTGCAAACACTCTCCTCAGCTTTGGGCCGTCCACCTTAAAGGTTGACACGATTCCTGTGAAGAAGCTAGGAGGAGTGCCACGACAAGCATCCACCAGCGTCCATCTTTTAAGTGCATTTTCGAGGCAGTCGAGCCCTCGAACAGCGACCGCTGTACCACTGACTGTTGCCACGCTGCAGTCACTAAAGCCACCGGAGACGCCTTTACCAGCATTCCAGATCCACCAACCAGCACAGAGACAATGGTTTTTGACCCTGAGATGCCGTGTAGGCCAGCTCGCAGTCGTCCATCCAGCCTTGCTTGCCGAACTGCCTGCTGCTTGATACCTGTAGCTGTCTCCGATCTTGAACTCTGTCGCAGGATCTGCAAACCGTCCTAGAACCGACTTGATGCTGTCGAGCATCAAGATCATCTCAAGCAGCAGGTACATTGTGGTCCTGTCCCCCTGGTCCTTCTCTAAAGGCCCCTACTCACATGTACAACCCCTTGCACCCTTTGTTCTGAAACCAAATACCCTTGAACAGTTAAGACTGATTGCTTTACCAACTACCCTCCTGTCAGTATCCAGAGTGCATACCTTTCCTTCGTGAAACTGTCTGTCCTCTGTGTTCCTTTACAGTGTGGGTTGTAGTGTGCGAGAACTGTCTGTTGAATAATAATAAACTGTATATTTTTATACAACCTTGACTGGACAGTCCCTTTTATCATTGGGTAATAATTGAAGTTTCGCTGAGTTGCAACTAACCAACGATCCACGACCTTGCGGAGATAAGCCTGCCGTTCCGTCCACATTACCAAAATTGGGCAAAGAAGTTTATAATTGAGTAGCAAAGAGTAGCAGTCCTGCAGTGGAGGCTCTCTTTGTATCCTGTTTTGCATTTTGTTTTACGTCTGTCTTTTGTGCTTGTTACTAGAGGCGGAGCACCAGCACAAAACCTCATCCCGACCACAGAGTGGCGCAGAGTAGCAAAGGGTAGCAGTCCTGCAGTCCTAGCAGCCCACTGGCCGAACTCCGCAGACCGATCTGAAACCAGAGAGAAGTCAGCTCACCTTCTACAACCTAGCAAAGTAGCAAAGCATGGACTTGAATTTGCCCACCCAATGCACCAGGAGCCAAGTTCGCCTGCTTTCTAGGACCAGCTACCTTCAAATGCTTTCATCGACCAGAAATTAAGTAAGACTATTTTCGGTGTCCGAAAACATGAATGACTATTCTGTGTCTACTCCCGTAAGTACCCTAGTGACTTTGGAGTTCCTCTCACACCTACTGGTACGTTTACCACACAGTGGAACGCTCCCCTAACAGTCACACACACAAACTTTGAAACACACAAATTAGACACGCGAGACCCACCTGTGTCGAATGATTTGATAAACAAAGTCCCTACCCCCGCATCAGCGCTGATGGGCCCTGCTGATGCGGTAATCGAACCGCAACTTCGGCATCCTGTAAGCCTTGAAGAGCGCCATGAGGAACTAGGCTCAACATCCTGCCGGGCTGTCAGGGGGCAGGGCAATTGTGGAAAAACCATCTTGGATGGCCATCATTCCTTAATCAACAAAGAAAATCCCCACGCTGCTAACAACACTATGGGCCTCATTACACGGATGGCGGTAAGGGTTTACTGGTACCGGTAAGGGTACCAGTGCCGGTAAACCCTTACCGCCTTACTACGAGGTCCCTTTGTGGGACCCTACCTTAACGGCTGGTTTTACCAGCCGTTAAGGACGGGACCCGCAAAGGGACCTTGGAGGTCATTACAGTACCGCAATTTGCGGTACCGTAATTACCGACTTCCCCATTCCCGTTGAGCCCTATGGGGGCAAAAATGGGAATGGGGAAGTATCATGGTGAAATGGAAATTACCGCCTCCACACACCTTGGAATAGGGCGGTAATTCCGCCATCACCATGGCGGACTCGGTAAAATACCGGCGGCAACCATGGCACTAATAGCGCCATTGTTAATGCCGTCCGTGCAATGAGGCCCAATGTGTTGTATGCATTTATAGTTATTTATAAAAAAAAATCTGTGCACAAAGGTCACAGAGAGTATCTCAAAATAGAATTGATTTTAAAATGCAAAAGTGAAAAGTACATATTTGCCTTGAATATATCAAAAGACAAAACATAATACCAATGTTCTAGGAAAATACATATAGTCAAAACACACAAATGACATGAATAGAACAACAAGACTAAAATTCAAAACAAAACCCAAACCATACTAATCATACAGTGGTTGATAACAATTCCTTATTGTGTACTTTTAAGGGTATACTAAATAGCACCCTGGAGAGGTTAACACGATTAGTTGATAATCATGACATCAATCTGCCTATGTGAACGTGAAATATCTAAACTTTATACAATGCTCTTCTCTAGTTTCTCAGGCATTGGTGAACGTTTCGGCGTGCCGGTGGTCATGGCATCCATGTAAAGCCTTCCTCAGGGCAGATAAAAGGATAACCGTAGGGGGGCAGAGAAAGAAATATTGTCTTGCAATAATCAATACTCAGATCTGAAATACTCAACAGTTAAATTAATTCACTGCACATACAATTCTGAAACCCCCACATGTCACTTACCCTGTGCTTCTCACAGGGGTGTGAGGGGATGGCTCCAGAATCGCGGGATCCTCACATCTGGGGGCAACCCTTCTCTCGAAGATCATCAGATATGTCAATAAATGGTGACTGCAAAGTAGAGGAGAACGTGGCAGTCACTCGCCCATGTTTCGAACGTGAACAATTGCAACAGAGCATACAGTGCGTAAGAGATACACTTTGTTGCTAATGTAAATCATTACATTGGAGCCCAGCAACATTGAAAAAGTACACGAATTGCTGCTCGCTGCGACTCAAAGGGAATGGTCAAGGGTATTTCTCCATTGTGCCTCCGTTGGCGGTCTGTGTTACTTTGAAATCTGCAAGTAAGAGAACAGAATAAGTATTCCTTCTCTATCATGTCCGTTCCTTGTGGTTGGCAGAGCAAAGTACATATTTGCTGCCCACATTTGCTAAAACCTCCAGTGAGTAGCCATAAACATCCTACCTTAAGGAGTGCTTCTCACTTAAAAATGATTCTGAGAGCTGCGCTTACATCTTCAGAAATTCATAGTGCTAGTCAGTGAAGTGAAGTTGGTTCTATACTTGGACGTGTGTCTGTTGTCAGGCACGACGCTGGTCAGCGAACTACGAGTGGTTGGGGAAGAAAATAATAGAAATGCTGCAATGTGGGAACAGATCACACGTGGGTCTGATCTTTGTGCCAGGCGTGCCTTTGGGCTTAAAACATACCTTGTTACTAATCCGTGTACGGCATGGCATCAGCTCAGCTAGCGTCTTCAGCGTCTTCAGCAAGTAGCAAAGACCGCATTGCCATGATTACACCAAGCTACGTTCTCATCCAATTGTTTATATATCACCATGGTAACCCTCTGTGGGTTTACCCGTATTGCTATACACGGCTGCGTATAACTATTGGGAAAGAGCACTTATGATGGCACAGCTGCATATAAAGGTACGCGGCTTCACTGCAAGAGTGGCGCAGTGTTCACCGTCTGTCGGTTCATCCGTATGTGTGCACAAGGCACAGTCTTGTAAAGGGCTTATGGTTACTTAGGTACAATTGTGGTCTATGGTTGTTGTAGCTGTAATGCTCACTGTAATGGTACTATGGTCGTACTGTAGCTGTGGTTGGTAATGGGAAAAGGCCTCAAGGGATCCCAAACCCCACGTTCTCATTACTAGAAACGGGAAGGAAGAAGGAGGTAATCCACGCCATCTGCTCCATAAATTAAAAAAGAATTAAAAAAAATAAATATATTCTGTACCACGCTTGTGTGCTGCTCAAACCTTGGAACTTCCTTACCCACAACTCCAATCCTCATCACATCCTGCGAAGAGTGATTTTCTTCAATTTTGAAGGTGTGGACCTTTATGTTGAACGTTGAACTGTTAAGGTGTGCTATTCTATTGGTTTATGCATATACCACTGGGATTGTTGTGAGTGCCCTGAGTAATTTAGGTCCTCCTCTCCCCGCTACCTTCCCTGTCAGATTCATTTAATTGCATATCCGCGGCAGGGGATTAGGGACGGCATGTTTTTTCACGTCCTTACACCTATTAGGGTTTCCACATTATGACTCTAATTGAGCTTACTGTGCATGTTTTTGGACTATTGTCAAGAACCATATCATAATTACTTGTATGGAGTAACTGTGGGGTTGCTAGGCTAGGTCAAGGATTTTTAATTATGTGTTTTGATTGATTGATTGATTGATTGATTGATTGATATTTTATTTCTATCGCGCTCGTACACAAGTGTTTCAGAGCGCGACAAGGCAATGGAGGGGAACAGGGGAGAACAAAACAGCGATCTTACTAGGCCCAGTGACATTGAGAACGCGCAAGCGCATGGGAGAGGGGGAGGGGAAAAGTGCATGGAAGGGGGAGAGGTGGAAAGTGCGAAGCAGAGGAGAAACAGATAAATAACAAAAAATAAATAATAAAGGCAACAAACAGTGGTAATGCAGCCAGAAATTTGCAAGTGCTAGGTTTAAGGCAGCAGACAGGGTAGGCCCGATAAGTGCAGGAAGAAAAAGGGGGGGCTGTATGGGTACAGATACAGACCCCAGTGCAAGGGGTGGCCCAGAGGCAGTGCGGGAGGGTGACAGGATAAGCAGGTACCTGGGCCCAAAAGACAGAGGATGGCCAGGTGCATGGTGCCAAGAGAGAACAGATCAGCAGGGGAGAGGGGGAGCGAAGGCAGAAGAAAAGAGGAAGGTCTTGAGGTGCTTCCGGAACTGGAGATGATTCTCCTGAAGTTTTAGAGTGGCAGGGAGGCTGTTCCAGAGGGAGGCCCCAGCCAAAGACAGAGTTCTACCCCCAGCTCGTTTCTTAGAAAAACGACTGACCCTGAGTGAGTTGGAGTTAGAGGAGCAAAGAGCTCGAGAGGGGAGGTATTTGCAGAGGGATAGCTGAAGGTATTTTGGACCCAGGCCCCAGAAAGCCTTGTGGACAATGCAGAGGGTTTTGAATTTAATCCTTGCATCCACTGGGAGCCAGTGAAGAGATTTCAGAGCTGGAGAGATACGATCCCAGGGCTTGAGGCCAAGGACAAGTCTTGCAGTCCTGTTCTGGATTAGTTGCAGAGGGTGGAGAGTAGAGGCAGGTAGATTTAGAAAGAGGCTGTTACAATAGTCCAAGCTAGAGAGAACCAGAGGTTGAGATACCATGAGCTTCTGGGGGAAGGAGAGGAAAGGCAGAGTACCTCTGAGGAGGTGCAGACGGAAATTTGACTTTTTAGAGACCTCAGAGATGTGGGCGGAGATGGAAAGGGTGGAGTCAAAGATGACCCCGAGGTTCTTAGCCTCGCAGGTGGGGGTAGGAGGAGGGCCAAGAGAGGCCGGCCAGAGAGTGAGGGGAAAGGATGGTGAAGGTGTGCCGATGAGGAGGATCTCCGTCTTGCTGGCATTCAGACAAAGATCATTGGCGGCACACCAATCTTGTATGGCAGTTAGGCAACAAGAGATGAGAGAGGGAGAGGAGGTGGCAGAGGGCAGCCTGAAAATGAGTTGAGTGTTGTCAGCGTAGCACTGGAAATTTGAGCAGAAAATGGCAATGCAGTGGGCGAGAGTTGCCAGGTATTGGTTGAAAAGACAGGGGAGAGGTTAGACCCCTGGGGAACACCACAGGTAGAGAGGAAGATAGATGAAAGGAAGGACCCAAGTTTGACCTGGGAGGGTCGATCTGAGAGAAAAGAGGTCAGCCAGGCCAGAGCCTGATCAGTGATACCCAGGTTATCACAGAGACGGTTGAGCAGGATGGTATGGTTGACCGTGTCGAAGGCAGAAGAGAGATCGAGGAGGATGAGGACAGAGGGAATGTTAGAGTCAAGGTTGGTGAGCAGATCTTCACGGATGTTTAGGAGAGCAGTTTCTGTGCTTCTGGCAGCTCTGAAGCCAGACTGGTGGTCATGGAGACAGCCAACAGAATTGGAATAAAGGAAAAGCTGAGAGATGGCCAACTTTTCCAGGGGTTTGCCAAGAAAGGGAGCAATGGAAATTGGGCGATAGTTAGCTGGACAAGAAGGATCAGCTGTGGGTTTCTTGAGAAGAGGATGCACAAAGGAGTGCTTCAGAGGGGAGGAGAAGGATCCAGAGGCAAAGGAGTGGTTGCAAAAATCAGCAAGGGCCAGAGCGAGGGTGTCAATGTGGTCCTTGACGGTTTTAGAGGAACAGGGATGAACCTGTTTTGAAGAGGCTTTCATAGATCGGACTTGTCTAGCAACCTTGTCAGGGGTGAAAAGAGGAAAGGACGAGAAGGATGGTGGGAGGGTGGCTAAAGGAGGGTCAGCAAGCACAGATGGAGAGGGAAAAAGAGGAGTGTGGGCGGAGAGGGTGGACAACATGCCCTGGGTTTTTTAAATGAAGTGAGAGGCAAGGGCATTGCAAAGAGCCTGGGAGGCAACAGGAGGGGCAGAGACTGAAGCAGGGTTGGCCAGCTCCTTGCAGATTTTAAAGAGTTCGGCCGAGTTGTTAGATGCCGCAGAGACATGAGCTTGAATGTGGACTCTCTTCTTGGTGAGGACAGAGAGTCGGTATTGCCTTTGTAGCAGGCGACAGGAAGTCCTCCATTTCCTCTCAGCTGCCCTACACTTTAAGTGTAGCTAGGTCAGAGTCATACCAGGAATTGCACTTGGCTTTGGACTTCAAACGGATCCTCATGACAGGGGCAAGAACATCAAGCGTATCAGAAATTGAAGAGTAGAGCAGAGACAGGGCTATATCAGGATGAGAGACTGCCAAGGGTGGAGGGGGGGAGAGAAAGTGGCGGCAAAAGACTCAACTGACACACGCTTCATGGGCCGGATTTCCGAGAAGGTAGGTGGCAGTGTTGGGGTAGGCTTGGCTTGGGTGGAATAGAGAGAGAGATGAGATGAGAGGAGGGATTTTAACTTTATTATGCATTTGTCTTTTTTTTCTTTTTCCTTTTCTTTTACTTTTTGATGTATTTTACTTATGAATCGGATTAAGATGGAACGCATTAATCATCTATACATACAGAAGAAGAATCAGGCTATGGAAGGACACATGGAACAATATCAAGATGTCCACCAATTGTCTGTTTAAATTGTTTTCGCTCCCAATAAACTATAACCATTTCTGTCCTGTCCTGAGGAAGACGACTGTCAAGCCTTCTCTCGCTTTTCTGTTAAAGAGATAGACGCCTTAGACAACTTTTTTAGGTCGTCGAAACTACCTACCCATAGATACCAGTGTAGCACATGAGATTGGTGGTAGCTGCACCAGGTACTGGTTGTTGACTGTTTAGGTCGAAATGGTGACAAGTGGTGCAATCTGTTGTTTTTTTACCATCTTTGCACTTTAAGCTTGTCAGATTATTCTTAAATTTAGTTTGAAACTGGGGACAATAATAGCACCACAAAGGGGATACTGTTCCTTTTCTTTAACCCGTGGTGTGTTTTGCCCTCCCCCCCTTTTTTTGCATATTTCTGTTCTGATTTTTTCCGTCACATTTTTGACGGTGGGTTTCTTATTTGTGCACCATGCTCCTAAATTGCATATTTAATTGTATATATTTAACATTGATTGTGTGTTTTTATGCTGTTTTACCATGGATTCAGCATTATGTATGACATAATTCAATATGTGAATAATAAAGATTGATTGATTTTATAGCATCCTTGACCTGGCCTATCTTCTCATTGGGCTCCTATACTGAGAGTAATTCACTCTGCTCGATTTCTCTAGCAGTTTGCTCCACGTGACCCCACTCCTCTTTGTTGCTTGTTCTGAGCCTTGAGAAGGCCATGCGGGAGAATGACATGACCTCTCGGCTTCAAGACAGCTGCTTGGAGTCACCAACTAAAAGAGATCATGTATCTCCCAATTCACTGCGTCTATTTAGAAACTACCGGGAGAGTGCTAGGAGTCTTCTCGCAGCCAAGTTTGGGATGAACGGGGGTTTAACAACCACACGCTCCTGCAAATTCACATGCCAACTGAATGTTATAACCACTTTGAAATTTCCATCCAGGACCTACAGTTGAAAGAGACCCAGACCATACTACTGACCGCGCCTTTTGTACTTGCAAGAGACCTGGCTAACCACACCACCTGTGATAGATGGTCATTCAGTATTCATAAACCCTGTGTCGAAAGGCCTAAAACGCAGACCGTCCTCTGGCCTTATGACACTGATAAGAATTGGAAAAGGCCTAACCATTGTAAATAAAAAGAATCTCAAACCGCACATGCAGATCTTGACATTAGAGCTAACAGAACCATCAGACATCAAACCCGCCTGTCTGATCATTTTGAATCTATATTGGAACCCAGTGGCATGTAAAAAAGACTACTTCATAGAAATCGCCCTGGCAGCCATCGATGAGAGCATTGTTGGGAATGATGACCCTGTGATAATGTTATGTGGGGACTTCAGTATCAATTGTATCGGATAAACATTACACAATGTAAAAGCCAAGGACGGCATCAAGTCTACCATTGAGAGCTTTCAAGCAAAAAAGTGGAAAGTGGAAATGGATGTGTGGAATTTACATCTCCTGAATGGTCACATCAATGGTGACACCCCAGCTTCTCTGACATGGAAACGTGCTGATCAAGTTTTTCGATACTCGACTACTTCCTCGTGTCACATAACATGCTTGCACTGGTCAAATCCTTAGCTGTCATCGAAATGCCTCACAGTGACCATGACTTGCTAGAGGTTCTTCTTTGTGTGACGACCGTGAACAGTGCTGCTGTATGGGATCATAAAGTTATGCTTGGTCCTAGTAGAGACAGGCTTCATGTCCGACCCCATGATACTGTCCAATTAAACAACAATTATAAGCGTGCTATAGACACACAGGATATGGATGCCAATTATGTTCCATTGTTCAGTGATTATACCATCTTTAAACCATTCGGTGGGAAAACACAATTCAAACCCGTACAATCCCGAAGTGGTCCACAAGAAATGCGAGTTGAACCAAGAAATTAGTCACCAGCTTCTGGCAGGTGGAAAAGAAATGATCAAATCCATAAAAAGGCATTGCCAACAATATAAAAACTGGGTGCAATACCACAAAGGATCAATGCTTCAAAGAGATGCTGAACAAATGCTGATGACCCTGGCCTCCAACGACTCAAGAAGTTTGTGGTTAGGGCTAAATGAGCTAGATAGGAAGCAGACACCATTACAAAGTAATCCTGTCCACGAAGACGCATGGGTGAGCTTCTTTAGCACATTATACATACAGCCTTCCTGCAAGGAATGTGACTCCAGAGAAACAAGATGCCAATCTCCCGCGGGCACTGTTGTTTAACAAAGAAGAGATCAAAGATTTAATTTGGAAAATCAGTAATTCTCAGGCCCCAGGCCTGGACGGACTTTTCAAATGCTATGCTTAAGAAAGACCCCGAGGAATGGGCCGGGGTTTGCATGACTTTATTTAGCACAATTTTAATAAATAAACAAATCCGAGATTCATGGAAGATATCATTCCGATTTACAAGAAAGGCAATAGATCAGACCTGAAGAGTTACCGCCCCATCGCTCTATTATATGTGCTTAGCAAACTATTCACCACCCTGATTCTGGGCCACCTAAAAGACTGGGTTAAGAGCACCAGCCACTACGATCAGAGGCAAACAGGATTTGTTAAGTTTGTCGGCTGTTCCTTGAACTTGTTCATTTTAAACATACTGAAATTAAGAACCCTAAAGGACAAAACAAAAATCTAGGTAGCTGCAGTTGATCTGGCTCTAGCTTTGACAGCATCGATAGAGCATTGTTGTGGAAAAAAATGAAGATTTGGGGTTTTCCGGATGAAATCTTGGAACCCGTAAAAGCACAGTACAGAACAACCTCAATTAGAATAAGGCCGAATCAATCAGGTCTTCTAATTTACAAATCTAAACTTTCTGAAGGCTAAAACAAGGCTGTCCACTCACAGCAGAACTATTTAACCTCTTTATTTCAGATATACAACATCTAATGTCATCTGATGACTCTTTTCTACCGAAACTCCAAGGGTCTCCCATCGGATGGATGCTGTACGCCGATAATCTTATTATCCTAGATCAAACTCCCATCAGCCTACAGAGAAAACTGGACAAACTTCATATCTATATTGATATAAATAGGCTAAAAATCAACGTCTCAAAATCGGTAGTCTTAACCCCACAAACATCAATAGGGAACAGGAAACGCCAAAGATTTCAATGGCAAATCGGGAATGAAATAGTAACACAGGTGACTAGTATGAGATACCTGGGCCTGGATATAAATTTGAGCACAAACAACACTCTACGGATATAAGAGCTAAAATCTAAAACAGAGAACTTGGCAATTCAAGGTGCCATCATCCACAAAAAAATGTGGCAAGTTTTCATTGTTACCAGTAATTAGGTTTTATAGACAAAAAGTGATTCATATTCTCACCTATGGTTCTCAAGCCACCTATGCCTGCCATGGGAGGTATGGAGCATCTTGGAGGGCCTATTCTGGAATAAAATCCTAAAACTACCCAGGTGTGTCCCTTTATCCACCATACGACAAAAACTAAGTCTGCTTTCCATCCATGCGGCTGTTGTATGGAAGTCTATTGCCCTATTTAGGACTCTGTCCCTGCAAAACCGACCAAAACAGTATTATCATTGATTTGGAAGAAACGGCGACTAGAAATTGTTCTTTGGTCTAATCACTGCACAGCGGTAATGACGGAAGCTGATATAAACTCGGATCTCCTCCTGAATAACCCAGATGCAGCATAAAAAAAGTTTGGGACTGGATAAAAACTGTGGAATAAAAAGTCAAATATAACCCACATGGTTATATAATAACTGATACAAAAAAAGGGAACGTGGTCCCGAAATATCTGACCGAATTCCGGTGCCCTTACCATCGAAATGTGCTGCTACTCATCAGATTGAACCTTCTGCTAACGACTCAGGAAAGATATCAAGAAAAATGGGCATTGGAGACTCTAGACTCTTGTATACTGTGCAAAACCCAGCAAGAATCACCAATGCACTTGGTCCTCATGTGCCCGGAGTTGATGGTTCAGCAAACTATGTTCCTAGGTGCCTTGGTGAGCGAGTTCCGAAATCAAGAAGGCAAAGCTTGGTGGGCGTGGCTGTGTAAAGCCGATAACGTTAGAATGTCTCTCTCTGGAATGTCTTTTATGAATGCATTTTCTAAAACAATTTTAGTGGAAAATGAAGGACATTTTAGACTCTGCTATTGAGTCACATGATAAATGTTTGTTTAATTTTTTTTAAATTGTCTGTCATGTGAGAATTAGCAAAGGTCTGTAATAAACCATATGCCAAATAAATAAATATATAATTTTGACTTGTGTTTCCAATCTGTTCGGACCCTTTCAGGTGTACTAGAGGTGTGGGGCTGATTGATGGTTTAGAAACCATATTCATCCCTGGACCACTGGTGCCCCGAATGTTGATCCGTCATGCCATCAGCCACCCAGTAGCCTTAAGAGTGAAATCCCTAATGAGGACATTTAACATAAGCGCCAATCTCTATCCCACCTAAGAATGGCCTCCTATCCAGATTCCACAAGAGCAAACACATTTTCAAATAACCTCAAAAGAAATTTATGGCATGAACATTATAAATGTACCTCGTCTGGAAAAAAAAATCCAACTTATGTCACTATTCGCAGTTCAGAGATTGTGCAATTTTACTTTTGCCAGTGTTTAAGTGATAGGATTTCCTGTTATAAATATTCTTGGCAGATAACCTGAAAATTGTTTTGATTTTACTAGCAAAGATATAGTGCTGCCTAGTCATACGAATGACAGATGTGCGCTATATAGAACACCTTTAAAATATTGACGATATTAAAACCAGCCACATTTGTGGGACAGTTGCTGAATGAGTGTACATTCAAAGTGTAATATCCTGAAACAATGTGACCTCAGACATGGAATGTAGAGTCTATAGAACACCCTTCTCCACACCTCAAAAATCCCTGGTCACGCATAGTCAAGAACCTAATGCATTCTGTTTGGACTAGAATTGTATGGATCGTTTGGTCCAGTAAATTCGCAGCAATATGAAAATAGCTTAAACCCCCTGGTTTGTTTTCTTAATGAAAGTCCTCCTAGTGTGGAGAGCAGGAGAACATCATGTGCACGAATTTGAGTCAGTGAGATTCCCGGGGGAGTTTGGTGGATTCCTAGTTGTGGGACTATCAGCAAGGAGTGTGTCCTGGCTGAGTGCTTCATTTATTTCCTTTGCTAGACTGTTCCTGTGGATGGAGGAAACTGCATGTTTATCCTGGAAACTGCTGGAAACTGCTCTCTCTTTATAAAGCTGTGTGTGGACGCTCTGTACCTTTCTGCTGATGCTCTGCTCTCCTGCGCACTTCAGTTCAGCATGAGAGCCAACACTGGAGTGTGATCAGAGCACCGCCACGTTCTCCTCTACGAGAGGTTTGGATAGTATACTATAGTCTAAGCGTGTGTCCAGAATCTTCTATTACCATCTTCCACGAGGTGTTCAGCAACTGTGCTTATTGCGTCGTGCCTGCACACATGTCAACTGGTCTGCTAAACATTTGCAGTTCCCTGGCCTGTAGGGGTTGACAGGGGAGAGGGGGAGAGCAGCAAGCAGACATCAGATCAAGTAATCATCACACACTTTTTTTTATTTATTTATTAGTGATTTATAAAGCGCCAAAAGCAACAAGATCACTCTGTGGCGCCCTTGTGGCAAAAGGGGAAGGGCGATGGACATGTGATCATTCAGAAGCTCAGAGGATGATTCAGAACAGGCACGTATGAGAAAAGCAATAACAGCAGTGCTAAGTGTTGGGGGATAGGGGCTCTCTCCAGCACACCCACTCAGGAGGGTCCTGGGACCTGCTGAATAACAGCACGACACAGGGATTGTGCTTTTATAAAAGACTTATGTGAATCAGGCCCCTTGTGTCTCTCTGGGGTGTTTTAGGAAAGTATGTTTTTTTTATTAGCTAGACTTTATTAGTTAGCTTTCACATGCATTTGGCATATTTCCTGGATGTTTATTGTTTCCTATCATGTGGCGTTGTTTTATGTTTTGCATTGTTTTGACTGGTTTACTTTTTGTGATTTTCTTTGTTGCTATTCAGCATCTTGAAACTGGTTTTACTGGTAAAGCTGTCTGTACTTCATACATCTATATTACTACTACCACTTTCACCACTGGAGCACCGTTATGTGAAAAGCACCGTGTTTTGTTTGCAGTGATCTGTATCACATTTTTACCTTTTGTCAGACACTGAACATGCTCCTGAGGTACAAAGAGGTACTGTTGGCGAGCAAAACAGCACCTTTGGTGGGCAAACATAACAAACTTAACAAAGGTGGAATTCTTTGGGCAGTGTTTGCCTCAAAAGGACTGTGTGCTACAACGTACTCAGGAGTTCAATGCAGACAGATCACTGTGTGTTTGCACAGCCTTCCACTTGTACTGCAATTTTAGTTTCAGTCAGACATCAGCACATACATTTTCAGACAAGTCTATTTTTTTTTGTTGAAACTTTATTTTCAATGTAAAATAACAGCAATGTAAAAATTGATAACATATTTACAAAGTCCATTTACAAAGTCACACAAACATCAAAAATAACCATAGCACCCAAACCCACAGTTCACATCTTATTATATACAAAGTCATATTCAATACAATGCCAAAAATGTCCCCCATATCTTCGCAAATGATCCATTCTTGCCTTTTTTCCTATATAAACGTTCTTCCATATCCGCCAAATCATGCATTTCACTCAGCCAGATATCTTTCTCTAATGTAACATTAGATTTCCAATTTCTAAGGATGATTTTCCTACCCACTGCAGCACCTCTAAATAACCATTTCTTTTGGCATAGTGTGAGATCATCCAAGGTGGAATCATTCCCCAAAATGAATGTCTCAAAATTAAAACCAATGGAGTCATTCAGGATCTCTTCACAAATTTCACCAATACCGCTCCAAAACCCTCATACCTTTACACAATCCCACAACATATGTTCCAACGTACCATCTTCTTGAACACATGCCCAACAACCCGGATCAACCTTCAAACCTCTCTTCCATAATCCTTCTGGGGACCAATAAACCCTGTTTAGGATCTTAATTTGTCTTGCCGTTCAGTCAAACCCATGGAACATAGTTTGACATTCTCACACATCCTTGTCCAAATCTCCACAGTAATGTCAGAGCCAATTCTTCCGCTCCATTCAATTCTTAGCAAATCATTGCTATTGTATTCATGGAGAATCTGCCTGTATACCCGGCTCGCTAAGCCACCCTCATTTACCAAAGATTTCCTCGTTAGAAAGTCCAGATTCAGACTAGCCTGGAAATCAATCTCACCAACAGCCATCTTCAATTTCCTATAATCTGAAAACCTGAAATTCTCAATACGAATTTCTAGTGGTAGGTCTCTAGCACTTTTCAACTACCCCTCATTAAAGAGCTCATCAATCCAGCTGACACCACCCAAAAACCATTCAGGCCAGAATAACATTTTGCCATCCTTTTTAACTGAGGGATTCATCCATCCTGACGCATTTGGATCTTTGTATTCATTCACACCCAACAAGCCATTCAGTTTCCTCCAGGAATTTCTCAAACATGCAGTTAATGGATCTTTTACACCTCTCGATTCTGTGGTCAAGAATGCCCTGGGTGACAAAGGACCATTAAAACTCGCCTCTGCCATAACCCATGCATTAGGATTCGTAGCCATGAAATCAACTATGAAAGCACAATTGAAGGCTAGATGATAGGCCCTGAAGTTTGGTACTCCTAGCCTGCCTTTCTCCAACGGTAATTGTAGCTTCCACAAACTCAATCTTGGCGGTTTCTTGTCCCATAAGAACCCTTGTACAAGCCTGTCCAAATCCTTCCAATAAGGAGCCTCAATATTTAATGGGCTCATACCCAAGATATAATTGATCTTAGGGGCGGACACCATCCTTAAAGCATAAACCTTCCCCCAAAGCGAAAGATTTAGTAATCCCCAGCGGTCCAAATCATTTTTAAAAGCCAAATTAATCACACTCATGTTCACTCTCACCAGATCACAAATCTTCGGAGTACAACATCTTATCTGGACAACAACGAAACCCTAGGTCAGTAACATATTTTTTACGACATCCAGGAACTAGTGGCATCACTTCTGATTTGGTCCAATTCACTCTATAACCAGAAAAAGATTGAAATGAATTTAAAACTCCCATTAAAGTCAGTAGAGATTGATTTAAGTCCCGCAGAACCAAAAGAATGTCATCAGCAAACAACCACAATTTCTGATGTAATCCCCAACACGACACTCTGTGTATATCCATATCATTTCTAATGACAGCCGCCATAGGTTCAATCGCCAGAATAAACAACAATGGCGAAAGGGGACATCCCTGTCTCGTCCCTCTTTCTAGTCTAAAAGGATCAGAGCGACTCCCGTTGGTATTAACATCTGCTGTCGGTTCCGAATATAAGAGTCTAATCCATGATCTGTATTTCACTCCCAATCCCAATTTATCAAGGACTAAGAATAGGAAGTCCCATTCCACACAATCGAAAGCCTTCTCTACATCCAATGAAAAAACAGCTGCATCTTCTAAATCATCTGTCGCCTTTTTAATTTCATGGAATAATCATCTGATGTTGCTGGATGTTTTCCTCCCTTTCACAAAACCCGACTGATTCTCATTGATCAAATTTGGTAGAAGATTCTTCAATCTAATGGCCAAGATCTTTGTTGTCCGTGTTAATAAGACTAATTGGTCTATAGCTCCCCGGGAGCGTTTCATCATTTCACTTTTTAGGGAAGACAGATATAATGGTGTGTCTAGCCGTAGTCGGTAGTAGGCCATTAGCCAAAGAGGCCACATACAAATCTTTGAGTAATTCCAGGGCTGAATCTGGCAATAGTTTGTAGAATTCCACTGGAAAGTCGTCAGGTCCAGGTGACTTTCCAACATTTAATTTGTTGATAGCCCTTTTGATCTCCTCCAGTGTAAAATCCTCCTCTAGTAACTGTGAGTCCTGATCAGAAATTTTAGCAAGTTTCGCTCTCTCAAGAAAGTCACCGCTCTCGACTGGCTCATCAATTTCACTCCTGTATAAATTCTCATAATAGTCTCAGAATACATTGTTAATTTCTTTTGGAAGAAAGGTGACCTGTCCATCTTTATCTTGAATGGATGTAATTCACCGTTTTCATTCCCTCATCTTCAGTCTATAGGCCAGCCATCTATCACATTTCGCACCCTTCTCAAAGTACTCACATTTCAGGTTATAAGATTTCTTTTCCGTCCTTTCCTCAATTATATTTTCAGACAGGTCTAAATACTCCCTGCTATTGAGCTACAGACATTTGCAGCCAATCAGTACACTGATGGGGAACTAGCTGCTCCCTTGACAAGCATGGGGCCCTTAACTCCTGATAATGCCCACATTCAAGGTTTGGTGCCACTGGTGAAGTGGAGGCCCCCGCGCTATGGGTGCCCCACTGCACCATGTCTTAGAGAGAGTCCCACCCGAGCAGCCCCAGAAAAAAATAATTTCTTAAGCATTTCTTTCTGCAGTCAGAATGCACTCACTCCAACTTTAAACAGAAATGGTCTGGTTCCGGAACTGCAGGATGGTGGCTTCTGGCTCCCTCCACTCCACTGTGCAAGTCAGGAACCAGTAATATCACCCTGCTGCTTCCTGGCTTTTGTCTGGTGTGCTTGAGAATGGGAGCTGGAGACCTGGTATCTGCGTATTGGATGTTTATGATGTATGTTTGTATGTATGTGTGTGCATGCAAGGGTGTGCTATGTAGTATATGATATGTGCATGTGTGAGTGAGTGAATGTATGAGGTATGGATGGATGGGCGAGTGAGTGAATGTATGAGGTATGGATAGCTGGGTTAGTGAGTGAGTGAGTGTATCGTGTATGGGTGCACATGTGAATGAGCGAGAGAAGGGCATGAGGAAATGAGTGAGAGAGTGAATGTGTGTGCATGTGCCGGGCCAGTCACTGAGGAAGTGATTTGGTGGGGGTGAGAGGCTGGCTTGCGGGTGGAAGGTTCTCTCTCGCTACTACAGAATTTTCCATCCAATGATAAAGCAAGTATGTGACGAATATAGTAAGGTCGTCACTACTTCGCCGGGGTAGGACAACCGTCAAGGAGGCAAAGTGAACCTGCTGTGGCAGAAAAGGCCTTTACCTGTACTCCTTAGTAACACCTAATTACTTTTCCCCTTTCTTGCATGGCATATTGTGGTGTGGATAATGAATCTTCACTGTTTACTGATCACCATCCTTATGTACATCCTCCCCCTTTAACAACACTGAGACGAGGAAGAGGGATGGAGAGATGAAGATCACTAGAAGTGGCAAGCCAAGGCTGCGTTGTAGTTATTGGAGGGTATTAACAGGTGCCGGGACATTCCAATATGACACACCTAAACACATAGCTCTCAACCATTTATGTCGCAAAGGCGGGTGAAAACACCCGATTTTATTTTTGGCGGGTGAGAGGCCCATTGAAACAAGTGGGCGTGCAGGCGGCTTGGCGGGTGAGTCAGCTGTTTACGAGGCGGGTGACACCCGCCAAAAGCGTGTGAGTTGAGAGCTATGTAAACAGAACGAGAGACTCAGTCCTCTCGACGGTGGTTGGGATATGCGAAGAAAGCAGGCTGCAGACTGGAGCAAGGAAACTGCCAAGAGCAACGTCCAGGGAGGTCGGCAGAAGAGTCTTCGCTGCGCTGCCGCCATGGACAACAGGAGCTACTGAGTGAAGGAGAAGGCAAGGAGGGGACGAGAAGCCGATGGGACATGATGCCAGTCAGCAAACGGGCAGTGAAGGAAACTGTGAGACACGAGGGACGCCGAAACTGCCAAACCTGTGAGCCCAGGGAAAGAGATTGTGATACCGGGGCACCTCAGGGCAGATGCTGCGTATAAGCCCAAATAAGGGAGCTTAGACATTTAACACAGTTGGAAAAGGGTCAGTGACCCAATATATGAAGAATATAATTACCTGGATGCAGAAGAGAGTGAATGCTGATGAAACACGTGTGTATGGGTGCGTTATAAATGCCATATCATATCTTATCAAGAGTGTAAACCTGGGATTTGCACTCAAATACTGAGTGAACTTAAAAAGCCCTGGCTGGAGAGTAAACCAAGCCCTCAGCGAGTCTGAGACTTGCACCCAAGTGATGAGTTAAAAAGCACTGGCAGGAGAGTAAATAAGGCACAAAGCGAATCTACGACCTACACCAAAGTAGCAAGATCATAGAAACCCTGGCAGGAGAGTAAACCAGGGATAAGAGAAAAGGGGCAGAGACCCCCAGATGTTCATTGTGTAATATATTGTGGAATAGCTGAGAAGGATCATAGGAAGTGAACCCCCCTCCTTGAATTGCGAACCGAAAGGGAAGAAGCATCCACCTTTTTGCAAAAGGACTGCATATCTGAAAGTGGTGTGTAATAGAGAAAAATCAAGGGAAGACCCATCCCCCATGGGATTTCGCAATGTACAAAAGGGACATTTAAAGAACCAGAAGAACTCTAGGGGAAGGGAACGCCCTTTCTCTGGTGGAACGTCACTGATTTTCTTTTCTTCACTTTAGAACTTTTTGTTTGGAGCTTTGGAAGGAAGCTGCAGGTGTTAATCTAAAAGACATCCCATTTCACGTTATATTGAATTTACTGTGGGGGTCAGCTTTTGATTTTGGAAACAGGACCGAGAACTCTTTTGATTCAGACATCCTGACACAGACATTGCATAGTTTTGTTGAGGAAGGGAAGCCCCTCTTGGAGTTAGGGATAGGTAGGATTTCCACAACCCCTGTTTTTGCTTTGATAATAAAAGTCTTTGATCAATACTAAAAATGCCACTGTGTCCGAGTCTTTCTCTTGATTCCTTTCATATGATATGTGTTTTTACGTGGCTAGATTGGCATTTTGGGGCAGCCAATCCAGCTATTTCTTACAGTGGCATGACATTTTAATGGGTATTTATAATAAAGCAGCATAATAAGTGTGATTATGTGGCTAGACTGGTTTTTTGGAGCTGCCAATATAGCCATTTCTTACTGTGGCCTAAGATTTTTACTGGGCCTGCAACCATGATAAAGCCAGCATGATATGTGTTATTACGTGCCTAGACTGGCATTTTGGTGCAGCCAGTGCAGCCATTTCTTACTGTGTCAAGACATTTTTAATGGGCATATATGATAAAGCAAGCATGATAGTGTTATGACATGACTAGACCGGCATTTTAATAAAGCCAGTCTAGCTATTTCTTAAAGTCGAATGGAATTTATTTCTGGGCATTGTGGTAAAGTAAGCATGATAAGTGTTATTGCACAGCCAGACTGGCATTTGGTGCAGCCACTTTGGATATGTTTTCTCATTGCCTCTCCTTTTTAATGGGGGATACTGAAGTATATTGGCAGAGCCAGCCTGGACATGTTTTGTTGTAGTATCATTGCTGGAATTATGCGCATGGCAAACATGAGTATGTCCTTCTATGAGAATACTGGCATTTATTGGTGCAGCAATCATGGAAATGTGTGGGTAGAGCCAGTTTGAAAATATTTTATACAGACATATATTGTGGGCAAAGGCACCATGAAAAGGAATTGGGAAATGTCACTATGCTCTGCTGGTGAATTATATCTATTGGGTTTTTGGATTGGGGTTACCCTAGAAAACCAATAGCAAACTGTCTGGTTTCTTACCCAAATATTCACAGAAAGTGTGCTATGTAAAGCAGCATTTGAGCCCATTATTCAAAACATTTTCCCTGGGGCGGGAGTATTCCCCCTGAACTTCCTTTGGTTGGTTCAGGCTCCCTCACTATGCTCTGTCACACTGACATATTTATGGAAATGTTTACACCCTCTCTAATTGAAAAATTCACTAGCCACCACTGGGTGAGTGGCTGGTGAGTCAATGGGTATGAATGTGTGCATGCTAGGCTGGGGCTTAGGTAAGGGGCATCAGCGAATGGACAATGTCTTCCAAATTTTACTGGTATTTTTGCGCAAATCCAACTTGATGAATGTTATTACATAAAGGAGAGTTTGAGGTGGGAGGGTTTATAGCACAACGGGGCAGGCAGACTGGACATTTTCTTTCTGGAGTATGGCATTTCTTACCTGGCTAGACTGGTATTTGAATGCAGCCAGGCTAGCAATTTCTTACTGTGGCATGCCAATTTTTACTGGGAATCTATGATAAAGCAATCATGATATGTGTTATGATGTGGCTAGGATGGCATTTTAATGTAGCCAGTCTAGCTATTTCTTACTGTGGTGTGGCATTTTTTCTGACCATCTATGGTAAGTAAGCATGATAGGTGTCATTACGTAGCTAGACTGGCATTTTTATTCACATACCAGGCAAAGCCAGTATGATGTGTGCCCTTACATGGAGTGAGTGAGGGCACTTTTGCGCAGTCAGCAAGTACATGTTTTTTTACGGTGGCATTGCATGTTCTACTGGTGTTAAGGACAAAGTCAACATGATGAGTGTTCTTACATGGTGGGTCTGGTGTGGAGGCATTTCTGCAGCCAAATAAAGAACTGGTTCCTTATTGTAGCCTTGCATGTTTTACTGGCGTTGAGGATCAACGTCGGCATAAAGAATATTTTTACATGGTGGTGCAGGAGTTAGGCAAGCATTTGTACAGCAGGCATAACTGTTTTCTTTCTGTGGCAGTAGATTATCACTGGCAGAAGGGCAAGGCCAACAAGAGAATGCTCGACATGGGGATACTGGCATATCCTGGCAGAGCTATCATGAACATGTTTTCTTACGGCAATACTGGCCATGCACAGAGTTGGCAGGTACATTTGGGTATCAGGAGCCAAGAACAGCCCCCTTGTTTCTAGATGTAAGGGTTGATTAAAACACATACTTACATATTTCTTTTAGTGCAGTGTGCAACGTGCCCTTGCAGCAGCATGATCTCCATGCGCATAGTGTATGCGTGGTGTTCTAGGCTGACATGGAGCGTGGCGCACCCAGTGCTTTGTTGGTGTGCTTGAGGTGGGAGGGTCCTTCAGTTTAGCTTGCAAGGGGGTCCCCACATTTTAGTTTACACCACTGTTTGGTGCTCTAGCGCGGAAGACTTTCACTGCTCGATAGTGCGTTCATCCACTTGGCTACGATTACTGAATTCTTAATACATTTTGCTGCAACACCTCACCTGAGCTTGTTCACAATTGCAGTGATAATTACTAAACAGCACGGCCGTGCCGTCAAGTGGCTGAAGAATTTCTCGGGTAGCAGCGATAACTGGCCTGGGTGCATCTTGTGAGCTCTCCTCTTGCAGCCTGCACTGTGCTGCGGTTTTCCTGAACATATACTTGATATCTTTGGCTCCTTTTGTGGTTTGAAAGTAACCCCCCTCCTTTGTGAAAGTAGTAACGCCCCTTCCTCTAATTCAACTGAATGTTTTGCCAACAATGCCCCCAGTCTGTCACATTAAGAACAATTTCAAGGACTCCGAACAAAATGGCGGTGACGACAAGGGGGGACCATCCCCCTCCTAGAGGCAGAAGGGTAACTGTGCCTTGTCCTCCCTCCTACCCCTGGGGATCAGTGCTCTAAGCCTGCGAAAAGGAGAGCGGGCACAAAAAGCCTGGGAAAATGGGTCGCAAGTCCAGGGACTTTTACAAAGGAAAGGGTGTTGGTGGCGCGCCCAGCAACAACAGCCACCTCTTTGCCTACCAGCAAATAAAGACAGGCTTGCAGCACAAGGCAGCACTAGTTGGCTGTGGGACACACATGCTGCAGGACCAGGACTTTTTTTTATGCCACAAAGAAAGAAAAGAAAACAATGAATGCATTGCTGGGGAGGAACAAAGCAACATTAAGAGAGCTGTAGTTGCTGACAGGGAAGCTAAACTTTGCTGGGAGGGTCATTCCAGCAGCTAGGGTATTCGCAAGAAGAATTTCTATGAAAACTGTGGCCCATCAACATGCAGCACAACATGTATGCCTGGGCTCCGATGTAAAAGAGGACCTTAAAATGTGGAACCTTTTCCTGGATAGATTTAATGGAGTACCCCTCGGGAGAGAGCAATGGGCAAGCAGCATGACTCTTCACTGATGCATCAGGCAGTCAGGGTTTTGGAGCAATCCTCAGGGAGCGGTGTGCACAGGCATGGCCTCCCCTATGGCACAAGGAAGAAAGAACACTAGATATCACGCTCCTGGAGCTTTTCCCAGTCACAGTGGCTTTTCATCTGTGGGAACCCTCTCTGGCTAATAAAAGGGTGATTCTTTGGTCTGACAATTTGACAGTGGGACAGATTATAAACCCGGGAACCACTACCAATAGGAGGGTGCTACGCCTACTCAGGGAATTGACAGCAAGCCTGCTCAGATTGAACACAGAAGTATGAGCGAGACACATCCCTGGGGTGGGGAATATAGCAGCTGACTCTCTCTTTTCATTTGCAGTTTTGGAAATTTCAGGAGGAAAAGCCAGACGCAAGCAAGACAATGACCCCATTCAAGCACCAATTGTGGGACACAGTTGGGAAAGTCTAGACACGCTCATCCGCACAGCCCTCGCCCTAACCACCGAAAGGAGATATAAATCTTGCTGGGAAACTTTTACTAGGTTCAAGTAAGGGTTTCTGAGCAAGCACCAAGAAGGGGCACCAGTGCGTACTTTCATCCGGTGGGTCTGGCAATCCCAAAAAAACAGCGCCTGGGCGGCATACAACATTGCAGCTATAACTCACTATCACAAGTTAGGGGGGTTGACGGACCCAACCAAAGAGCATTGTGACAGGTTGGCAAGGAGGGGATGGGCCAAGAAAACCAGCAGCAACAATTTTGAGGCTTCCATGTTCAGGGCAGCCTTCTCTTGGGGCCTTCAGGGTCAGTGAGCTAGAACCTGACAACAAAGAAGGAGGAAGGGGCTTTTTAAGACGAGAAGTTGTCACGGTATCTGTAGAGGTGGCACACCTGAATCTGCGCGGCATCCAGGGAAGCCCATGCTGCCCAGTGAACGGCCTAGTGACATATTTATCCATAAGACACCCAGGAGGGTCGGGGCTCCTCTCTTCCCGCACACTGATGGGTCAGTCTTAAGCAGGTTTTAGTTTAAAAGCATTATTAACTTGGAAATAAAGCACATAGGGGGGTTTCAGAACCCACTACTTCAGGATTGGAGCAGTCACCTCAGCAGCAGGGTTAGGTATGACTCCAGAAGGTATTAAAAATATAGGGGGTTGGAGGTCCCATTTTTTAAGAAGTATATAAGACCTGGAAAAATGTGACAATAACTCATGCCTCCACTGCCTATTTCTCCCCATCAAACAGTGGTTAGAAGGCACAGAAGAACAGCATGGGTGGTGGGTCACTCACATGTGACAAGGGCCAAGGCGAGATGGATGCTGGAAAGGGAACAGATGACAGCATGACAATTCAAGATTAAATGGCAGGGAGCGCCGGGGATGAAATGGGGTCATTTGGAGGATCATGTATACAGGCTGCTTGAAAGATAACGTAAACCCAACATTTTAATGATACACCTGGGGGGAAACGATCTTACAAGCATGGGAAGAGGAGCATTGATGAGAGAGATGATGGACACCATGCAAAATACTGGGAGATCGCATGGCAGACACAGAAATCATGGGGTCAGAGATCATAATGAGACAAACCTAGAGGGGAGCAGAATCACAATCAGCAGTAGAATAATCTCGGAGAAAGCTGAATTAATCGATGGCTATGTTTTGCAGGGGTTTTACTCAGATCAGACATGGCTTGCTCAACTTGAAGTCACCCGAGTGTTACGAAGGGGATGGGGTGCACTTATCTAAAACCGGCATGGATCTTTTCTTATGGAACGTATGCACGAAACTATTGAAACTATGAGGCCACAACGGGGGGAGCCACAGATGGCTGTGGATCCATTTGTGGCATGGTGGTGTGTACACGACCAGTGGCACCAAGAACTACAAAATGAGATTGGGATATCAGGAGGTGTTTTCGCTCCTCCCAGGATCAGCGCCACTCAGGTCCAGCGACGAGGGCGCTTGAGGAATGTAAGAGAGCTCAGCTTCCCCCTCCATGAGCAGCACTCCTCCAGCTCAGGCTCTCATACAGGGGCAGGTTGATCACGGACAAGAGCAGTTGGGGGAGCTGCGGCCTAAAGTGGAGTTGGTTGGAAATAAGGTGGGAAGCAAGAAAGGGATGAGTTAGTAGGCTGTTCGCTGCAAAAGCAGAACAATTCTTTGCTCTGATGACAATCATGTAGTGTTATAGATGATTGACATGCTTTGTTATAATAAACCTTCTGCCTTTATGCCATAAGAAACAACTGTCTCCAACATTTATGTAGTCCCTGATGAAGTACAGAGGTACGGAAATGGAGGTATGCAAACATGGTATTGGTCTAGTAAGTCGACAAGTGCCTAAATTATGGTGGTGATGACAAAGGGGGACCATCCCCCTCCAAGAGGAACAAGGTTAACCGTGCCTTGTCCCTCTCACCCACCCCGGGCAAGGGATCAGGGTGGAAGCCCGCAAAATTGGGCTCTAAGCCTCTGAAAAGGAGAGTGGGCACCATAAACCCAGTAAAACGGGTCGCAAGCCTGGGGAGTTTTATAAAGGAAACCGGGTGGAGGGCAGGCCCGGCAGCAGCAGCTGCCTCTTTGCCTGGCAGCAAATAAAGAAAGGCACAAAGCACAAGGCAACACTAGTTGGCTGCGGGACACATACGCTACGGGACCAGGACTTTTTTCCCTCCCACCCACCCTACATAGGAAAACTTTTGGCAAGGACAGACAGAGTACAACACTACTGCAGCCGCAGGGTGGTGTGTAAGCGACCAGTGGTACTATAAGAACTACAAAATGAGCTTGAGAAATCAGGAGGTGTTTTTGCTCCTTCCGGGATCAGCACCCCCCTAAGGTCCAGCGGCGAGTGCACTTGAGGAATGTAAGAGAGCTCAGCTTGCCCTGACATGACCGGCACTCCTCCAGCTCAGGAAGGGCAGTTGGGGGAGCTTTGGTCTAAGGTGGAGTTGGCTGGAAATAAGGGGGGAAGCAAGAAAGGGATTAGTTAGTCGGCTGGTCGCCGCTCAAGCAGAACAAATATTTGCTCTGATGACAATCATGTAGTATTTTGAAATAGATGATTGACGTGCTTTGTTATAATAAACCTGCTGCCTTTTATGCCACAAGAAACAACTGTCTCCAACATTTATGTAGTCCCTGATGAAGTACAGAGGTATAGAAATGGAGGCATGCAAACATGGTATTGGTCTAGTAAGTGGCCAAGTGCCCAGGTTATGCCCCTGACATCACTACATGAGAACTAACCATGCAGGCTGCCACAATATGAGCCTCTGGGGCGTTAAGAGGCTGGCTTATACAAAACCACCTAGAGCGTGATTTAGAATATTTGCAACTTCCTACATTAGACTCGTTGCTCCGAAAATTCGACGCTGGGTTGCATACTCGCTCAGGAAGTGAATATCAAACCCCAGAGCTTAATTTCTTTGAGCTCTGGGATAAATCGATACTTAAGAATCAACAACCTGGCCAGAGAGGAAGAATGAATGAAACCCCAAATGACCCCATTTGTCTTGTCCACTCTGTTACACTAAACATTTCCAAGGTTCCTTTGGATAACACCTGCTTTTTTGGGTTTCTCAAGAAAGTAAATGCAACACAACGTGCCGTGGAAAACATCTGGTATACTTAACGTCCATTCGGAAAGAAAACAACTGTTATGAAAAAAATATGGCATTGTGCTCACCTGCCAAGAAACCACACTAATCACTTTATCTGCCCAATGGCTGTTCAACTTTTAGTAAACTCCCGATTTAAAACCAGACAGATATTTTCCGTGATGGGTCATTGGAATGAATCTTCCTTTGAAAGCTTCTGGCAACAAGTGAAGGAAACATCTGGTCTTCTAATCCCCATCATGTTGGCTCGTCATCATCGCTTTTGACCACAGAATCTTCTTCAAACAATCCCTGTCCCCCAACTCCTAGTCACCCTGTCTCCAGCCTGATCTCTCCCTGTCTCCAGCCTGATCTCTCCCTGTCTCCAGCATGATCTCTCCCTGTCTCCAGCCTGATCTCTCCCTGTCTCCAGCCTGATCTCTGCCACTACTTCTTCCTCTTTGCTCTTTTGTCCAACCAGGTGTTGCGGCCCAGTTCTCCAACTGCACCTTTAAGCTGGTGCTACCAATTTCTCCAATTTCTTTCCTATGCAGTTTGCAATTCAACCATAACTGATTTTTCCCTGTCCATCTCTCTCCCTTATTTCGTAAGATTTCTCCCTATTTCTCAAACTCTTCTTGCATTAAGTTACCCCACTCTGCTCTTTTGCCTCCTACTCTACCCCTGTCTCCTGTTCATAACTCTAGATCGTCCTCCAGCACGTTCTCCTCTCGAACTCCCTCCTATCAACATCATAACAGCCTTCAGTTCAATATGCGTTCCTACTTTTCTTTGATATACTATTCTCCCAGAACGGCCCATATTGCAAACCCCTTTACAATACTTGTGCACACACATATTACCAATCCGCCTGCCTTTTTAGTTCCACCTTCCTCCATTTTTTTTGTACTGGCAATGCCCTTTTTCCATGCATTATTGGAGCTCCTACCCCTAATAGCCGCTGCCTAAACCTCCTGCATTCGCTGAGCCACAAATAAGTGTGCGGGCTCCAACCTCAACAGTCATTCTTTGCGCGTCTGCACGCCGCACTATCGTGTCTGCCAATTTAAGGTATTTGTAACTTTGAAGATGCACCTTCCACGCCTTGCACATTCTTTTTCGCCTTGCTTCTGTTATTGTTTTGAACAACCTTCCAGTGCGCGCACTCCCAGCACATTACTGATATGATATGATAGGTTATTTATAACACGCTTAATACCCAGAGGTTTCTAAGCGTGGACCAGCGATCAAACCTACATTGCTCCGTGTCGTCTTGCTTCCAAGGCGAGCACGTTGCCTCCCGAGACCTAATCACAAATTAGAACCCACAAACTCCACCGCACCTTCAAAATGTTCTTGAGGCGCTAACAGCTATAACCCTTTCAGCATAGGTGCTCAGTATAGCGGCAAATAAGGCAATTTCCCCCTTGCTTTCCTAGCAACAGGGGTAGAAACCACACTTTGCCCCTGCAGAGTTGTTTATACTTTTCAGCTGCCAATTGTACATCCCAAAAGAGACTGCATGCAGAGTCAATGGTGTGTTGATAAAAACATAATTGGCTTTCAAGCTATGCACATGAACTTCACTGTTGCAAATTCAGTGATTTTGAGCAGTATCAGGTAACCACCTGCAATGTGTTATTCTTTAAAAGTGAAATAACAGTCCCCAAAGCAGAAAGCTTCAAGATAGCACAGCAGGTAAGGTGGCTGTTACTGGTTATATTATGTGTCGATATCAACCAATAAATCCTCTTGGTTTTTTCAAATCTCTGCTTAAATGGGTGCTAAAATGCACATTTTCCAGTGTCATGCATAGGTTCTCTTCAGTTCGAGATGTGGCAGTCGTGACAGTCGAGCATCAAGCTGGCGTCGGGTCAGGGTCGAATGGAAGGTAGCTGCGGTTTCGATTCATCTACTGGAACTCTGTGGATCCGACGGTCACCAGGTCTGATTCAGCGTTCGAGCATCAATGATGGTCGAGCTGGTACCGCAGACAAGACGATTTTATGTGGAGCCTTGCAGACTGTGGTTCGAGAGACAACAGGGTCGCGTTCATTGACTTACAGGAGTAGTGATGAAGAGATGGGTGCTTCAGAAGGAGATGTGAACAATGCAAGCTAACAGTATTTCAAAGGTTTGATTCGAGGCAACAAGGGCTTTAAATGGCACTGTGTGGTGGTGATCGAACACGGAAATGGTGGCTCGAAGAACAATGAGCACCTAAGGTAGTGTCGAAGGGCCCTGATAGTTCGCTCGGTATCGAACACGCTCGAAACACGGGTTGCGGGGGATCTTGACTGTTCTGGCTTCCAGGTACTGTGAGTCCCACTTCAGCCTCTCAAGGGCCAAGGTTAGTCCTTTTTTTGGGCTCCCAAACATGAGGCAGGCTGGCAAACACCTTTAGGGATCCTGCAACACAGTGGGATCCTAGGCAACAGGGTGGCAGGCAAAGATGCAGGCCTTGGTCTGGCAGCAGAGTTCATGCCCAATGGTCCCTGAGGATGGTTAGGATGGTTAGGGGACAGAGCTCGCCTCTGCCTTGGAAACACCTGCCTTAACATCAGAACTGAAGGACTTTAGAAAGTATGGCTCTCTCAGCAGGGTCCAGTGAAATATTCTTCCAGGTTTGTATTCCAGAGATGATTCAAAGAAGTGGTGTGCGACACATTCTTGTAAAGGCGAATGTCAAGAGGTGATTAGACTAAAGTTAGCCTGCTTTAGGAGTCCAATCCCTGCTCTTGAAATGAGTGGCCTTTGCCCTTCTGTCATCACACCCAAAGTGCTTTGTGCTACAGGAAATGGAGGGGACAGGAAAGAGAGAGAGAGAGAAGCAGAGAGAAACAAGATGGCATAATCTTCCCCAAACTGTACAAATGTCTCCATGGCTACATTAGAATCAAAGGCCTTTAGAAATTCCCTTTGTGAATCGATGTGTCCTTTGATTCCTTTTCCCAGACCAGCTTCCTGTGGAGTGGCTGTCCCTGGGTAAAGGGCGTTGCCCGCCCTGTCAAAGGAACAGAGAGAGGCAATGCCTCAAGGCTACAATCCTGCCAGTGGCAAGGACAGCCTTCTGTGCAATCAGTACACATAACCCTCCAACAGCTGAACTGTGCCCAAAGGGCAGACACATGCATAATTTCAATTTAATGTGGCTTGGATAAACATTGAGAGATGCTGGCACCCTTTTCCTAACTCAGGTGTGGCATATCATTATAGCTTACCGTACCACCAGGACAGGATCCTCAGAGTTGAATGGAGCCCCTATGCTGCCTAGACTTGGCTGTCACTGCAGGTGTCAAGAGGGCACCGGTGAGGGCTGCTTAATACCATTGGTAGAGGATACTGATGCAACAGGGCATAACTATAGACTATGCTTTTGTCATGGAGCTTATGAAAGGGGAATCTGATCAACAGATTTCCCTTTCAGGAATGGAATTGCCCACATCATGTTATCACTTAATAAAAATCAAAAAAGGCAGGGGTTTCAGACCCTTGCCAGATGGCAATCCATCAGAGGAGGACTTTTGCCCCATACAGAAAATCAAAAGTAGTCACTCTTGCCCATGAGTGGGGGGCGGGGGGCCTTATAGCCTGGTAATAGCACCGGGGACCTCGTTAAGGCCCATGCAAGCTTGTTCCCTCTGCATTAACAGAAGGTAATATCCCCACCTTAGGAGTTCTTGTTGAATTCAAACGTAGTTATTAAACAATAGTGGCCTATTGTGGAGTACTGTTAAAAGGTAATCCTTGCGTTTAGACCACACATCACAGTTGGTATTTTTGGGTAGTTTGAGTGTTCAGTAGTAGCACAATACAATAGCAGTGTAAATGGAGGTTTAAAAAAAACAAGTGAAAATGGTTAAACCAAGTGAACATGGTTATCTGTGGATAGCAAAAATATATTATTTGGAAAGAAAAGCTGTCCATGCCTGCCTGACCCCTTCCAAATGTTACAGTTGGGGAAAATGGTGAACATTTTTTGTTTCATGGTGCTGGACATTCTATATTCATTACCTCCCTGTCCCTCCTCCTCATCCCAGTACAACACATGAGGTGTCCCACCTCCCCGGGAACCCTTCTTCTATTTCTTTTTTCTCCCTTTGCCCCAACCGTCCCATGTGGATATAAGACTCACCTCAGCTGTACTCACCCCGCGTTTTGTGTTTTTCCTGCCTTTGGCAGGGACCTATCTTTCTGGAATTCTTCTCCCCTCTGTGGTTGAGCCAATGGGACTCCGTATAGTGCCAGTGGTGGGCCTTCCCTGCTGGGCACTGGGGGTCTTCTGATAGTCATGGCTCCTGCAGTGCGAGGGGTTCCAGTTGAGCACCTAGCGGGACCACGCTGAAGCTGACCCCTGGGAACAGCCCACAGTGCGTGAAGCTACATCGGAGGCAGAGGCTGGCCTTGTTGTTGGCTGTTGGCATCTCCATATTAAGGATTGGCATACTGATTCACATCAGAAGGCAGTGGCCCTGAAAATTCCTTTTGAAGGACGTACCTTCTTTGGCAATTCCCTGGAAGAAAAGCTGCACAGGGTCTTCCAGGCTGACAAATACACCAGCAAGCTTCAGAGAAAATCCGATAAGAAGACAGAGCCACAATCCGCTTCTCAATATGGACTTCCGCCTTCAGGGTTTCTGCCCAAAAACATGGCAGAGATCGGCCTCGCTGGGTGCCTAGGAACAGGGGTCCATCCCGCCCCTGAAATAACCGAAGTCCAGGTGCCAGGACTGTAGGGGGGAAATGCAGTGGTTTTGGCGGACATGGTGCCATTGGTCTAGGGACCCCAGGGTAAACAGGAGGGTGCGTTGGGGATATTGTATCAAATTTGTGGAACCACTGAGAGCCTCTGGGCTTGTCAGGACACCTCTACCCAGACAGAAGTTCAAGAGGTTGGCAATGCACCGGGCTGTCATGAATCTTCTTCTTGTGAAGTGGGCCATCCACCCGGTGGCCCGCCCGGGAGGTGCCAAGGGGTATATTCGATAATCTTCTTAGTCCCCAAGCCAAAAGGGAAGTTCAGGCTCATCATCAACCTACATTTCTTGAACCACTACATTCTAACACTCCATTTCAAGATGGAGTGTCTACAGAGGTTGATTCCTCTGATCTGAATAAACCACTTTCTGGCCTTCTTGGACCATTGGGATGCCTATTTCCACATATCTGTTTGGAAAAGCTATAAGCAGCTCCTGAGATTCTTGCTGTGGGGGGACATTACTAGTTCCAAGTCCTGCCATTCACACTCAAATCTGCTCAGAGGATCTTTACAAAAGTCTTGGGCCCCGTTGTGGACATTTTCCACCTCTGTGACATCAAGGTCTTCCCTTACCTGGCTGACTGGTTGCGCAGGCCTCCCTCCCAGGAGATTTTGGGTCACCATCATCATCTGACCTGTGGGATTCTGCAGGACCAGGAATTTCTTATCAACGGAGAAAATCCCATCTGACCCCTTCACAAGATCTCGATTTCAGCAGAGCCTGGTTCTGGACGTTATGATGGAGGGTCCTTCTCCCACAGGCATAAGGTTCTAATCAACAGGCTTCACTCTGGTCCCTGTTGTCCTCCTCCAGGGCATCACTGAGACATTGCCTCCTGTCCCTCGGCCACATGGCTTCTTGCCTCTTCCTGATGCCAAGGGCTCACCTCCATCTGCATCCTAGAGGACAGTGCCACCTCCATCATTTCTGGTGGGATGATGATCCAGACCTGGGCCAGTGGGTTCTGATCATCTCGACATTGACCTTGGATCAGCAGTGGTGGTTCTCAATGGACAAGCTGTTAGTGGGGTTTTCCTTGTCCGAGCCCTGGCCAATCGCTATTACTACTGATGCCAGTGTCAAGGAGTGGAGTGCTGTTCTGGGGAACCAGTCCCTTCAGGAGAGGTGGCTGCTCAGGGAGGTTTCCTGGTCCTCCAACTGGAGGGAACTTGCGACTGCTTATCCTGCCCTTTGGGCCTTCCAGGGAAATCTGCCCCATGCCTTGCAGGGGAAATCTGCTCTCTTGCAAATGGTCAGCACCACAAGAGTCACCTACATCAACAGGCAGGGAGGATCACGGTCCCGAGCCCTCATTGGCCAATGCCCTAGGGACTTTGCAGAACACAATCTACTGTCCTTCCAGGTGGTTCACATCAAGGGTGTGGACAACACAGTTGCAGACAGGTTCAGTAGGGTCTTCTCGTCCAGGGAGTGGGAACTTTGGGAGCATGTTTTTTGAGCCATCTGCACAAATTTCTGGACCCCATAGTTGGGTCTATTTGCCTCCCTCCAGAAAAAAGACCCGCTGTTTTTTCTCCTGGTTTTGTGCCCAGTCAAGGGTGTGGGGAACGGATGCCATGAATTTGTTCTTTGCTGCAAGGCATCCTGAATGAATTCCCACCTCTCCCCCTGCTCCCAAGGGTTCTACTGCAAATCAGGTTTTCAGAGGTGTTGCTGCTTCTAGTGGCTCCCTTTTGGCACCCAGAGGTGCTAGTTTCCCATCCTCCTTTAGCTGGCTGTCGCCCCGGTTTTACTCCTCCCGGGTCGACCAATTCCGGTTCCTCTGACTCAGGGGTTGGTGCAGTCCTGGGTGTTTGGAAGTTGAAAGGGTTCAGCTGCAGGGGAGGGGTCTGTCCTGTTGTTTAATAGATTCTATCCAGAAGGACAAATGGATCTCCACCTTGAAGTTATATTCCACGCACCGGAGTGTCTTTCAGGCTTGGTGCTCACGGAATGGGTGCTCTGCTGTCACTTGTGAGACTCCCAGGGTTCTTCAGTTTCTGCAGGTGGAATTTGACATGGGGCTGGCTGTCTCCACCTTGCAGGCCAAGTGGGCGGCTGTCCAGGCATTTCGGGGCTCTTCCGATTTTTTCCTGGGAGATTGTTCCCTGGACTCACGTTTACTGAAGAGTTTTCTCTGGAGAGGCCCTTATTGGCCTCAGGGTTGCCCCAGTATCCCCTTCCTCTTTTTTTGATGGTCTTTCAGGCCGCTCCCTGTTCAGCTGCTGAAAGATCTTGAGATCCTAAGATCTTGTCTAGCAAGGCTGCATTCCTGGTGCTATCACATCGACTAGGTGGCTGGGGGAGATTTGTTCCGTGACCTCTAAACCTCTGTACTTGCTTGGTCAGGAGCATCCATTGTTTCCACGATACAACCCTGCCTTTCTTCCCAAAGGTGTGTCCAAATTCCATGTGTCGCAGGAGGTGGTTCTCCCTGCGTTTTTCCCTAATACTGTGACCTTAGAGGAGGTGGGCTGGGGCTACCTGGATTCTGCAGGACAGTCTTGATTTATTTGGAACGTTCTGAATCCTTCTGGTCTGAGGATAGCCTCTTTGTCACTTTTTGGGGTATTAGGCTGGGGTCTAGGGCTTCCGTTCCTACCATTTTCAGATGGGTGAGGGACCCTGTCTCTTTGGCCTATCAGTCCACTGGTGTCCTTTTCCCTCTTGGTGTGCAGGGTAGGTCGACACTGGCTATGGCGGCCTCCTGGGAGGAGATGCAAGGGGTGTCCATTGGTGAAAATTGCAGGGACGCCATGTGGGTTCCTAATGTCTTTGTGCAGCACTACTCTAACCTAGTCCTACTCTTCCCCGTGCCAGTACTTTACCCCTGCTGCTCCCTCCCGACTGGCTGAATGGGCTATCCTTGGTTGATGTAACTGAGGTGAGTTGGGCTGGGGTGGGTCTTGGATCCCCATGGGAGGGGCGGGCAAAGTGAAAGAAAAGAAATAGAAGAAGGGTTACAGGGAAGGTGGGACACCTCATGTGTTGTACTGGGATGAGGAAGAGGGATGGGGAGGTAATGAATATAGAATGTCCAGCACCATGAGACAAGAAATGGGCATCATTTTCCCCAACTGTAACATTTGGAAGGGGTCAGCCAGGCATGGACAAGCTTTTCTTTCCAAATGATATATTTTTGCTATCCACAGATAACCATGTTCACTTGTTGAACAATTTTCACTTGTTGTTTTAAACCTCCATTTCCACTGTGATTGTATTGTGCTACTACTGAACCCTCAAACTAACCTACAATACCAACTGTGAAGGGCGGTCTATGCGCAAGGATTCCCTTTCAACTAAACTTCACAATAGAACACCATTGTTTCATTACTAAATTTACAATTAAACAATAACTTCTAATTTTAAGGCATTACCTCCTGTTAATGTACAGGGAACAGCCTATTAAGGTCCTTAACGAGGTCCCTGTTGGTGGCACTTGAAAGGATGGAAGGCCACACTGTTGAGGATGAGTATATACTGGTTCTTTATTTGCTCTCAAACACACCTCTGTCCTCTTAGTCTGTCACCCTCATACTGAACCTCTATCTCCTCTCCCCACCACGTGATGCCCCACATGTCCCTCCAGTCACAGCCTAACAGGGACAGTGTCTCGTATGCAACACCACCCCTTCACATATGGTTGGTCCACCTCTATATCTTTTCTACTAGTCGTAGCGGCCTCTTCGCTGACCTCTGGGGTCTTCCTCCATCATTCTTCGCCATGGTATTTAGTACATCTCTTATTCATGGCCCTTGCAGTCTTATGGGGCTCTCGACCCTCTCCACCAGGTGTATGGGTTCCCCGTCACTTTGATCCTCTTGTGTGTTTCCTTCTTCCTCTTCTTCATCCCTTCTGTAGAGATTTTTGAATTACGAGGCATTTCTTGTTACCTCCTGCCACCCACTTTGGCCCATCACCATCGTCACTATAACTCTGTTCACATGAAGAGGGGTTACTGCATACTTTGAGACTGTCTTCTTTTGGACACGCTGTATTACCAACACTTTGTCACCTATGTTGAACTCCTTGGGCCTTGCCACTCTTTTGCAGTTTGTCCACTCCTTCGCTCGCTGTTTACCTTGTGCATCTCTTTCACCAACTCCCTCATCCTTGTCTCTTCTGTCTGTCGGCAGGTTGAGCAGTCGTGTCTCTACTTCATATGCTACCATGAACTCAGCCGGCGACTTTCCTGTTGCGTCGTGGAGTGTGTTCCTATAATTCCTTAACATCCTGCATAGAGCCTGCTGAATGGACATTCCTTCAATGACAGCTCTTTGGACCGTCCTCTTAATTAATGATATGAATGTCTCAGCCATCACGTTGGCCGGCTGCTGCAGCAGTGTCATCTTCTGGTGCACAAACTCCATGTGCCTTGCAAACCTGGCAAACCCGTTGCCATTGAATGGGGGTCCATTGTGCATTTTCTCTGTGTGTGGGTTGCTCCACTCACTAAACACTTAATCAATGACACCTGCTACTTAACCAAATGCTGTTGTCTGAGTCTTCTTGACAACAGGAAATCTTGAGAACTCGTCCATCATCACTAGTAGGTATTCTCCCATCTCCATCGGACCATAAGCGTCCATGGTGACTCTATGCCATGGTTTCTCATGTATCACTGTGTCTATATCCACCCTGGAGGTGCATTGGCAAAGCAGCCAGTGTTGTATTGTTTCTTCAACTAGCGCCTCCATGAATGGGAACCACATGTACTGTCGAAGTTGTGTTTTTGTATTTTCGATTCCTATACGTCCCTCGTGGACAGTGTGCACTACTGATCTCCTCAGTGACCTTGGGATGATCAGCCGACATCTTCTGAGCGGTACCCATTGGTCAGATACTGCTGGCTCATGTGGATTTTGGCCAGATGCTCTACTTTTGCCTTTTTTGCCCTGGGGTGCTGTTCAAAGTTACTCTGATTGTCTCTTGATTTCTTGTTGCTCGTTAGTTCCAACACCATGACAATGGATGGGTCATCTTCCAAAGCCTACAGGAATGCACCCAGCATGAGTGCCGTTGGGGGGGTGGTGTTAACAGTGATATGGTGGAGGTATTCCACATACCCTTTCCTTGGTACCTGTGGGCTATGCCCTTTATGGCGTGATATGTAATCAGCTGGGTTCTGTTCCCCTGGGGCCTATGTATGATCTCATAATAATATTCTTGCAATCGAATGCCCCACCTCTCAATCCGTGGCAGCATCTTTGTTTGTTAATTTCCGAATATTGATAGCATCCTACTTATGATGAAATGGTGAAAGTGTTCATATGCCCAGACAGCTGCTAGACTCTAATTTCCTGCCTGTGAGTATGCCCCCTCCATCGGAGACAGCACCCTGCTGGTGTACTGTACTATGTATCACAGCTTCTCCTCCTTTTCTTTGAGCTAGGATTGTCCCCAGAACCACTGGACTGCCATCTAGAATGATTTTAGTGTCCCAGGCTAGGTTGAAGATTGCAAGAGCACACTTGATTTCATCAAACGCCTGCTGGCACTGCTGTGATAACTGAAATATGGTGTACTTTTTGAGCAGTCACTGTAGTGGTTTCTTCCTTGTGGCATAGTTAGGATGATATCTGGCACAGTAGCCTGCAATGCCAAGGAATGATCTGATGTCAGAAATATGGGATGGCGCTTCTAGGTCATTGATGGTGTGGACCTTTTCAGGATTGTGTCTCATCTCTTCATCTGAGAAGATGTAACAAAAGAATCGGAGATCTCATTTGTTGACGTCACGTTTGTCAAAGCTGAGGGTTAACCCTGAGTCTTATAGTGCCAGACAGACAGCCCTTAATGCATGGTTGTGCTTGTCCTGGGATTTGCCATTGATCAGGATGTTGTTACTGTAGTTGAATGCCGACTTCATGCCGAGGAACACTTACCGGATTGCTTCTTCATCTGAGCAATTGGTAAATTGGCAGTGGATCACCTTCTGATGTATTTTCATAACAAATTAATCTATTGTTTCATGTGGTTGTTGGGCACACTGATTAAATACAGATCCCTTGTGTTTGGCTGTATGATTAGTTTCTTGTTGAGTGCCTTGATGAGGGTGTCATAGGTCGCTCTTTCTTCTTCCAGGATTGTCTTTATCATTGCCTTAATCTCTTTAATTGCTAAATTTGTGAAGATGTGAGGAATTGCGGTTGTCTTGCCATCACCAACTGCAAGGATGAAGTCATTGAATTCCTCTACCCATTCCGACCCATCGAGACCGTTTGTTGTGTTGTGGTTGTAGCTGGAATGGTTGTGGGTTTTTTGAGAAATCCTTGGCTCGTGTGGGCGGTGAGGCTTGGGGCCTGCCGTTAATCCCTTCCATCTCGATGATGTCATCAGGGTAGCTGGAGTTATGTTAACCTGGACAGAGGCGTTGGAGGGAAGATGTTGGTGCTGTCACAGATGGAGGTGGTAGCTGTGTAGTTGGATGTCATGATAGGTTTTACCGGGAGGAGGGTAGAGTCGCATGCTGTGGATGTGGACCTCCACCCCTTGCTAGGGTCAGTCAGGAAGGCAGTCAGCAGGGCGCTGCAGAAGCATGTGCCCTTAACTTCCTAGGATTGAGATGTGGATGAAGGACCTGCCACGTCTTTATTGGCCCAGGATTGAGGCGTGGATGGAGGACCTGCTATCTCTGTACTGATGCTCAATTCATTCCTTGTTGAGCATTCACCTGGAACTGGCTTGCCCCTATGTGGATGTTGGCTCATTTGTCAGAGTCGTAGGCAGACCCTCTTGTACCTAATCCATTAATTGTTGTGTAAAGTTCACCCTCCTTGTTCCTTTTCTGTTGACTGTTGAAACGTTGCATGACAAGTAATGTATTATTTATTCATTACATTTTTTAAAAACGTTTTTCTATGTGTCCACGTGTGAGTGGTGCGGGCAGGGTGTCGCTTTTCTGTACACCCTCTCCTCACTTCGCCCCACGTTGCATGCTGGCTGCCAGAGTGGTCATCGCGCAGTTCCTCTGCACTTCTGGTGCTAGAGGCCTGCTTCTTTTGTTGGAGGACTGTTGGAAGTCAGAGGCCTGCACTGCTGGTGCTGCCAGCGTATCCGGTGCGGGGCTGCTGGGAGTGTGACGTGCCTCAGGTGGACAACTCATCATACGTTTGGCTCGCTGAACGCGCTGTCAGTGTGGATTGGACTTGTCAGATTGCACAGAGATTGCGGAATAGGGGGTCAGCTGCGAGTGCCGGTATCATAGCATCCGACGTGTCAGAATGCCACAAGAAGATTGCAGGAATATTGGTGTGACAGCACGGACGTGACGAATTGATACAGGGAACCACAGCACAAAGCCGGTTCCAGTAACTCGTCGCCAGTTGTTGGTGGCACTTGAAAGAAGGGAAGGGCACACTTATACGAATGATTGTATACTCTTTCTTTATTCACTGTCAAACACACCTGTCCTCTTCCTCCATCACCTTCATACTGACCTGGGGTGATCCCCCACGAGTCCATCTGGTCTCATCCTAAAAGAGACAGTGCCTCAATGTAACAGTCCCTGGTGCCATTACAAGATTGTTATGCCCCCAACTCAGGATCCAGGGCGCCTACATTTTTAATTTTCTCTACAGGGCAAAAATTCCCCTGTGATGAATGGCCATAGTAGGACGAGGAGTGATAAAGATTACCGGAAAGTAATCCCCACATTGCTTCCTGTGTATGCCTTCCTCACGCCAGATGAATCATATTTTCATCCATATCCATTCCACTCCATTGGTTCTCCATTAACAATAGCATTTTGTTTTAAAGCTCACTAAGCACTGCGCAAAATATAAAAGCAATCAGGCAAATCTCGCAAAATGGGGTAAAGATGAGTTCAAATTAAAACTTCCATTAGGAGCTCTGACGGGGAGGTTTTTCTTTTATTAGGAGAACGCAGGCACTGTCTTTGTGTAATTTCTACTTAGACTGCAATCAGAAAAGAGCAAGAAACAGCAAGAGCAAATGATTTGGAGAACTATCCCGGAGTTACCGGGACGGAGCATTCGCCTTAACAACTGCAAAGTGATTAGCTGCGCCTCATAATCCTAATTTGGATCAGATAATGATGATGAGCTGAGCTCTTCCCTCACGTTCTGCCTCAAGGAAGATGGAACACCAAAGTGGCGCAGGCGCTTCTGCATTTGAATACGTCTGGTGACGTATTTACATTAGCATTCTGATTGCTTGGCTTGGAAGACAGACTGAAACATTGCGATTCTGTTCTGGAAATGCGTGCTACTTCTCCTCTACAATCCATGCTTGTTCGAATCGTACTCATGCTGCTATTGCCCACAAAAAAGTCTGTCTCAACAATATATGGTCATCCTGTGCACCGTCCATGCTGCTAGTGCCAAAAACAATTGTTCCTTCACTCTCAATATTTGCCCATGCTAATTTTAGTTCTGCATCATGTCATTCCCAGTCCACGCAAAGTAGGCTTTTGCATCAGGCACACACATATGTACCCATAAACACATTTACTCAAACACGCATGCACATTTCTTTTTAAATGTACCTTTTTTCCATTGTTTTGAGCCTAAAATCCAGGAATGGTGAATTGTTTCACACCTGAAATGGGAAAACTTCAGATATCCTTAAGCTGTCCAATACGTCTTCATAAATTCAAGCCTTAGAAAGCCCAGATAAGCCTTTATGATAAACCTATCTGCACATAATCATTTGATAAAGTTATGAATCATGTACATAACATTTGCTCACTAATCATCTATCACTCTTATGAAGAGATGAGATGTTTGAGAGGAAAGGCCTAGCCTTCATTGTTTACCATGCCTTTTGCCAGGGACGTAACTACACCAAAACATGGGGATGAATGTAGATTAACGCTTTAAATGATGGCTTTGTCACATGCTAGTGCATGCTCCATCTCGGTCTGCATGTTACCATACTAAGACTGAGTGGCACTACAGTTGGAGTGTGTTCGAGGTGACAATGGGCAATCCGAAGGGAGGTTCCGGGCAGTGGGCCGGGACGGTCGGGAGCGGAGTTCCACTACTTTTGTTTTTTTTCTGTTAACAGTTCCACTATATTTTGCAAGCATTTTCAACATTCGGGAACTGTTCTTTGTGAAGTTGAAGTACATATCTCCACTCTACCACACAATAGCAGCTACAGCTAAACTGAAATCTGTTTCAACTCAATGGGCTGTCAAGCAGCATGGCTGCAACCCTTGAAAAATGTATTGCACGCTGCTCCCCACCCGGTTCCCAGTTCCCCTACTTTTTTTGGTACACTTCTACCACTGCGGGCAACTGAACAGAATCTGTGGGCTCTGTATTTGTGCAATGGCATAGTGTCATCTGACGTAGCATCACATACTATATTATGGCATAATAAAGCATAACAACTACAGAAATAAAATGTTTTGCATGTATATAAACAAATAAATTAGACCAACCTGGATGTTTCCAAATGGAAAAAAGTTGTCCACAATTATTAGGCTTGTTGGGCAAGACATGACAACTATAACCACCTCAAAATCATTCCACCTCTCACCCTAACAGACAACACCCCGCGTCACACAACTCCAGCACCAAAATAACACAGATTACACATTGGAATCTAGACCACCTGAAGACCAGTGTCAACAGTAAACAACACTATATACTACAGTAACTCACCACAGATAGAACAACACAACTCGCCACATCCTTAAACACCACAGACAACCACAAAGCACAATTTACATTAGCATCTGGAGCATGCATTAACCACTCACTGCCCAGACAACTCACAAAATATCTAAAACGTATGCACGACATAAAGCCCTATCTTTTCGAATCTGTGCATATGTAAATTGCAGCAAAGCAAACTTCCACTGCTCAAGGCACTTATCCCACGACTTGCAGATAATGAAGCTCCAAGAAACAGTGAAAACAGCAGAAAGTGCATCATGCAAAACTACATAACATAATTGAGCATATCAAATCAGCTAGGCCCGGGGACCTTTGAGACAGGGGGAGGAGGGTTGGGTGGAAGCAGCCCCAGCGACCCCAGAGCTCTGGCCGGGCCCCCCCCTTAGAGCTTCTCCCTCCACGTTAGAGCCTTGCCCTCCGGGACTGACCCATAAACGCCGTGGAACTCGGGCCCGGCCACTACGAGCGCCCCTTGACACACGCACCCCGTAGTTTATTCTGAATAATGTGAACTTAATTACTTCTAATGACTTAAGCATTTGTAGTTAAGTCACAGTGATATTAAATAATATTCTGTGGATCACACACGTTGATGAAGTTCAGAAGCCAGGATTTTAACCCACTCTGCAATTAAGGCACTTAACCACATACTACTTGGTACAAATATTTATATTTTGACTTTCAAGTACTACAATATCGTGGTCTAATAGTGATTGCTCACAAAGCACGCAAATTACACAGTAAAGCAACCTGACAATATGTAAATCCTCATAGAAATATGTTAAGCCAAAATAATATAATTGTGGTTTTATTTGCATACCCACCCCTGCCTCCTACTTCTACACGACATCTCAGCTGCTTTCGACACAGTAGACCACCAGGCACTTATGGAAACCCTACATCGGCGCATGGGGATCAGCACCTTGTCCTACGCTTGTTAAAATCCTACCTCACCAACCGCAATCGGTTTGCTCAGATGGACTCCTCTAGATTGCCAATGCTACCCTTCACCTGTGGAGTCCCACAGGGTTCCGTTCTCTTCCCATTGATCTTCAATCTATACATGGAGCCGCTGGGAGCCCTCCTAGCCACACACAACATCCACATCCATCAATACGCCAAAGACACACAGCTATACCTCAAGATCGACTCCATCAAGGACATCCATAGGCTCAAAGCCTGCCTCTCACTCATCCAGACTTGGATGTCCAGTGCGTACCTGGAGCTCAACCCCTCTAAGACCGAATTCCTACTCCTCATCAACAACACCCAGACATACAGACCTGGCTATCAACCATTGACTCTGAGGGCTTCACACCCAAGCTCACCTCCTGCGCCAAGTCCCCCGGGTTCCACATTGCCAAACACCTCTCCTTCAAGACACACATAGCTAAGACAATTCTGACACCTTGGCATCAGCTCTCCCTCCTGTGGAAAGTCAAGCCCTTCCTCCCTCTGAACAGCTTTACATCCACTGTTCAAGCACTGATCCGACCCCACCTGGATGGGGGCAATGCACTCCTCGAAGGCCTCCCATCGTCCTCCCTTGTGCCCCTGAGAAGTGTCCTACACGCAGCCACATGCCTCATCAAGGGTATACGCAGATACAACCACAACAATCTGGCCACTGCCCATGGCCACAGGCTGCACCTCAGTCACCAAAGGTAAATCACTATTTTTTGTACCTACATTATGACACTTGTCAAAAAACAAAATCCATTCAGACATTGCAAAAACATTTATATCTAGATCTATAATCTTTTTGCAAACCTTTGTATAGATTTGTCAAATGGCACCACATTTATAAGCCTTTACAATATTTTGGGACCCCCCTCTAATTTTGCCCCCTCTTGACAAAATCCCACCAAACTTTTCAAAAACATTTATATCTAGATCTATTATCAGTTTGCCAAAATAAGTGTAGATTTGTCAAATTGCACCTCATTTATAAACCTTTACATTATATTGGAACCCCCCTTCTAATTTTGCCCCTCTTGACAAAATCCCACCAAACTTCGCAAAAACATTAATATCTAGTTCTATTATCAGTTTGCCAAATTAAGTGTACATTTGTCAAATGGCACCTCATTTATAAGCCTTTACATTATTTTGAGACCCCACTCTAATTTTGCCCCCTCTTAAAAGAATCCCACCAAACTTTGCAAACACATTCCGTATCAGGACGGGAATATAATTGCAAAATTTCATGCGGTTTCATTGAGTGGTGCCAAAGTTATAAGCCATCCAAAAACTGCCCGCAAACATCTGAAGTGTCGCCGAACTTCCCAGGTCTGTTCGTGAACATCCGAACTGTTCGCTGACTTTGGCGGCAAAAGCGCCCGTTTTTTTGCTTCTTGCAGCCATATTCCATCCCATCCTCACCTCCCCAAAGATTATTTGATACGTTTGACAAGTGCAGTGTTGTGTTTTTTAACCTCATGCTTCACGCCAACCAATCAGCGAACATGTTGCCTGTCCGCGGACATGACGCAAGCCGATTAACCAATCGGTGTCCTGTCTGCGGAGCGAACAGGGAAATGTGTCCGCAGAGCGGACCTAGATATCACTAATTATTTTGCCTTACGTTTTGGTAATTTAAAAAAAACGACTGGACATATTTACACCAAATTAACAAAAGCACGCTTTTGGGGCCAAGCCGCCGCTCCTGCTGCAAATTTGGTGGAAATCCGTCCAGCGGTTTGGGCTGTAGGTGTGAGCAAAGTGTTTTCCCATTATGTCCATGGGAAAAAAGAAATGTTGGGACCCCCCCTATAACCTTGCCCCCCCTGGACCAAACCTCACCAAACTTTGCAAAATAATTCAGAGTGGGCCATATACTTTTTTGCAAAATTTGGTGAGGATTCGTCCAGGGGGGAGTGAAGTTATAAGCCACCCAAAAAGTGCTCTTCCAATGAGATGAGCAACTTCACCATAACTACATGGCCGCTACCGCAGGCCATGTAGTTACAATTGCTGAACTTGCAATACTGGTGGAGGAGGTTATTTCCGACTAGGATGTACTATATGGGCTCAAACAGAAGAAGACAGGGTCACAGCGGCGTAACCGGATCTGGGCGGACATCAGTGAGAAGGTCACTGCAGTGGGTCATGTCCCCAGGGATGGCGATGACTGCCACAAGAGAGTTAACAACCTGCGTGTCCGTGTCCAGGGCATGCTGGCACAGCACAGGAGTGAGAGCATGGTGACCGGGGGAGGTCCAGCACTACCACCACCGGAGCTGGGACCATGTGAAGAGCAGTGCACCACCCATCGACATGGCCTGCATTGAGGGAGTGGGAGGAGCGGAGGCAGGCACGGGCACCCAGGAGGCTGGAGGTGAGTCACCCCCCTCGTAAATTGCATTGTGAATAAACCACCACTCCATCCCCAGTGTGAACACCCGAGAGCCGGGCACTGTGAGTGGGTGCAGTGCATGGGAGCGACCACAGGTACCCACAACAGCACCCATGTGCCAGTGCACGTAGGCGACCCCTGTGAGCCAGAGTCATGGGTAGGGCAGCCAATGGACACATGCAAGCACCATGCTACACACATCCATGGCAGGGGCACAGCATCGCCCCATTGCCAGGTGGGCGTGTGTAGTACCAGCCCCCCTCAATGACTGCGGCATGCCAGCTGTGCATGTGCACCATATGCATGAAATGGCTAGGCCAACTGTGTCCCATCTTACGTAGCAGGCCCCAGTAATATCAACTCATTGCAAAGTCCAAACAGGCCAAGCCAAAGCAAGAGTGAAACTGCCCAGTACAACCCGCTGGTCCCCTGTAAGTAATGAAATGCATGAAAAAAATGTGAGGGGCTCCGTCCTCATGCCATACCCTATGTTCCCTACAGGCATATTGACTTGGTGCTCACAGAAGAAACAGATCATTAGTTTGAATTTGAGCATGAGCCTTTTTTTTAAAAAAGAAGGACATTTTGAGAGACAAAAGAAACGATTACAAAAATGCCCTTTTTAAAATTGTTCCAATTTTCATTTCTATAAAACACATGTTTTAGCCATAGTAAGAATGTTCCACTTCTCTCAAAACCAATCATATGAGTGATTTCCTATTGTACCCTTTGGCAATACCCCTGTGAGAAATGGAAAAACGTTACCAATTTGGGGTCCTGGCAGCTTTGCATAAAATAAGAGCATGTTTTGGAAAAATGGGAATGACCACAGATCTTTATATTTGACCAATATGCCTGTAAATAAATGGTTGTATGCTTTAATCATTAAGTACATAATGGGCACTGGGCTCTGTGCTCATTTAAGTTTTTAAAATACTCACTCTAACATTAAAGTGTTGGTAATCTTGGAACATAAATACTCCTTCGGACAGGTTTAGAGTTTGGATATTAGTATACAATGGCTGCAGCATCCCTCCCTCCATTGGATTTCATGGGCCATCTTTGTTTCTTCAGATAAGGTTTCCTGAGGTGCCGTCCTGAATTGGAGTGGAGGATTGGCTGAGGAGGAAATCCATGACCCAGGGATAAGATTACTGTGCACATGTCCAATTCTCAATGCAGATGTCATTACAAATGTATCCTCAGGGTAAATTAGAAACCAGAAATTGAAGTCACAAACAAGGATGACTGGAAACATAAAGTCTCTGTTAATGTGATTTCCCTCCATGGTGAAGTTTGTATTGAACACACTTCAGCTGAGTAAGCCTTTGGTGCATCAGGAATACAAACAACAGAGCTCAAAACCAAAATGACAACACAAGAGGAAAGTGTGACATGTAGACAGGAATAACATGAATAAGTACAATGCTAATGTTGTCCCTTCCTTATTTACACTCTTTTCAAAGAGGGAGGCCAAAGCTGAGACATTTCCGAGCCTAAGGGGATTGAGAAAGAAAGTACTAATACTAGTACAGGAAAAGCATGGCAACATCGCTACATCCATGGCAAGGTCATTGCTTCGCTTTCCATTAGAGCTTTGTTGGCTTGGTGACTAACATCAGATGTTAGGTGACGCCGTTCTAGCCTCCTCTAAGTGTCTTGATATATACTATGTGTAGTTGACCACAATTTTCAAATTAGATGACACATTTTCCAGGCTGTTAAAGATGGACAGAACATAGGCAAGATTGCTTTTACCACAACCCACATCTATGCAGTCTCTGTTGCATTCATCACTCCGTAACCTATGAAGAACTTTCAAATCATGCGTTCTTATGCACCCATGCCCCATGTTCTGGTGTAACCAAGCAAGAACTTTATTTCTTAAAGTGACTCTTGGCTCGTTTCTGACTGGCTTCTCCACATTGATGATGATTAGTTTCCTCTTGTCCTGAATGAATCCTATTAGTTTGTTGTCTGTATAGTAAAAATGAATGACCACTCGCAATTCTGGTGGATTGAAGAACACTTTATTAGTCAAGCTGAAAGCAAAACAAATAACAAGCGTCACCACAAGACTTTGGCGCAAGTGAACCCCACTCCCTCCTGGGTCCAGATCTCTTATGCTCTCAGGAATATACCACTGTCAATGGAAGGGGGTGGTCTCAGTCTTGGCAACCTCACACCGTGCAACTTTAATTGCTGATTGAGACAAAGCCCTATTGTACAGTCTTTTGATGCCAGCTGCACTCAGCAGCACTTGTTAGTGTAATCAGTAAAAGCAGCACAAGGCAAGGCAGTTCTTCAAGCTTGAGTGGACTCCCTAATGCTTCACACTCACCTCGAGGCAGGCGAGAGGTCGAGTAACATAGACATCCGCCAGCTAAAGCCGCCTGTCAGAAAAAAGGTGACAGCAGAGAGCATGATTAGCTATTCCAAAAGGGATATATGTCACAAGTGTGAACAGTGAAAGTGAGCAGTCCTAAGTGGTGTGTGAAGAGCTGCTCTAAGTGTGACATGCACAGTGCAGTAAATCTGTTACCCTTCTGCAGGCTAGAGCTAATGGTTTAACATGGCATACTGGTAAGCAGAATATAGTGTCACACAATGGCAGAGTAAAGGGGGGGCTCTTATATGATGATGCCTTGTTTGATTTGTTTTGAACTAGCAGAACTGGCTAGACATGGAGGCTGTGCAAGGTGTGGAAGTGGAAGGCAGGCCAGACTGTGGAAGGCTGTTTGGGAGACCCCAGGCAGAGCCACAGTTTTGAGGCAGGGAATTAACAGACCACGGTGAGGCGTGCATGGTGTATGACGACTGGGTCCCCCCTCTGGCAACAACAGGCAGGCTACACAGAAAAGTGGGAACACAAATGAAGGCACCAACGTCTTTGCAGAAATGAATTAGGAAACAGGTTTATTACAGACCGCAAATTAAGCTAAATGCCAGCAGAGTAATTTAGGCTCGCTGGACACGGATGATGGTCTGCACCGGGCTGCAGGCTCAAGGCAGGGCATTGATGGCAGGCATACCGGCTAGGTAAAACCAAGAAGAGGAGAGAGGGGTAGCAGGAGTGAGAGAGAAATAGTGTGAGAGAGAGAGAGAGAGAACGGCACAGAGAGAGAGCAGCACAGTGAGAGAGAGCGGCACAGAGAGAGAGAGGCACAGAGTGAGAGTAGATGGCAGAGAGAGAGAGAGAGAGAGAGAGAAGGTTGCACAGAGTGAGAGGATCTGGCATGGGGAGAGAGTGGGTGACACAGAGAGAGAGGCACAGAGGGTGGCACAGAGAGAGAAGGTGGCACAGAGAGAGAGGGTGTCACAGAGAGAGAGAGGGTGGCCGAGAGAGAGCGAGAGAGACAGAAACAGAGACAATGCCAGAGAAAGAGAGAGAGTAACAGAGAAAGAATGAGAGTGACAGTAAAATAAAGAGAGAGAAACAGTGACAGAAAGAGAGAAAGAGACAATGACAGAGAAAGAGAGAGAGAGAGAGAAAGAGAAAGACAGTGACAGAGCAAGAGAAAGAGAGAGTGGGGCAGGAGCAGAGGAGAGCAGCTTGAGGATAAAGGGGCACATGGAGAAGGAAAGGGGAGTAGACACGACTGGGAGAAGTGAACCTGCTAAGGGTATCTGTAATTACTCTGCCCCCCACCCACTCGTCCGGCACAGCACTTCAACCAAAAAATAGTGACTGAGCCCTGGTGCTCTGTCCACTTATAAGGCTATTGCTCTGCCCCTGCAGAGCCTGGACCCTCCCACCTACCCCTGATGGATACAATAGCTCCCAGGGTCCAAGTGACTGGAAAAGTGGTGGGGATTCACAGGGTGTCATAGCTCCGCCCCCACCACAAAGCTGTCCCAGGAAGGGGATGAAGGGACCAAGGAGGGAGGGGGGGGCAGGGACATGGCAGGAGGACAAACATTCTAGGATGGACACACTGGGTTCCATACAGCTGTTCTAGGGTCCAGAGAGGTTGGTGACAGGAAGAGGCAGCAGGTGAGCAAACATTCAGGGACAACAGCTAAGGAAGGAGATGGAAGGGCCTGCCTCACCCACACCTGAGGTGACCACAGCTGTTTTCATGAAGGGGCAGGGATCACAGGGTGTAGGCATCAACAGATCAGCCCCCAGGATTTTAAACTAGAAATGGAGTCAGGTGAGCCCCCTCCATAGGCAAGGGGAACCGTTTCTCAGAAGAAAATGCCATGATGAATATGGCTGTCAAAGTGACACAGAAAGGAGGAGGGGGGAGGTTACAGGCTGGCCATAAAAGTGGCAGCTGTTAGCTGTTGCCTTGGTAGCAACAAGTTTAAAATACAGTGGCGAAATGAAAAGCCATATTATACATTAAAATGCAACAATCCCCTCTGCGTGGACCAGTGCAGTGACATACAGTGTAATATGAAAATACATGTGTGGAAATTAAAAGTTATGCAGTTCATTACAATGGACCAAGTGACATGCAATACATTAAAATAGATTTAAATGCATCAAATGACCTATATGAGAAACACAGTTATCCACCATGTAGAGACTGCCATTTCCACAAAATTAACATGAATTTCCTGCCAAAACTGTCGATGAAACTAAGCGTGATTGGGGGGGCAGATGTGGAGGAGCAGGCCCACCATGCCTATTAACATTGCTTTCACACAGAGCGATCATTTTGCTTCTGACTTCTACTGAGATGGTTTGACGGGGTGTGTTCGCTGTCTCTGGGGTGCCTTGGTAACTCTCAACTAGGCAGACTCCAGCCAATGTCGGAACTCATTTCGATTGTCTGTCTGGTTACGTTTGCTTATAATACACTCCCTTATAAAATGGCAATCAGAAGAGGCTTTCCATTCAGAGCTAATCATCTCCCAAGATGGTGTCACGCCACACATGTGGGTCTGTGTTATGAGCCTTCCCCCACCCTCCTTGCAGGCAGTGGAATGTCCCATGTGACTCCTATTGTAGTTCTCACTGAAGAGTCACCCTTTTGTTCCACCAAACTACTGACTTCTTCGCTGTCATTTTCCGGCTTCATGTTCACTTTTTTAGAACGTTTGATCAGTCCAGGTTGATCGTGCAGAGTACTTCGGGATGGATTGTGGGAACCGGGGCTGCCACCAACATTTCGTGCCCCACGGTGCCCTCTAGGGCCTGCCTCTTCTACAACCTTACACCAATCCTCCCTGTCTCCCACTCCGACTCTCTTCTCTCTTAGTCTCTGTCTTCTCTTTGCACTCCTCTCCAGGACTTCTGATAGTCGACCGACTCTTGATGATGAAGGTAAATATGGGGTAGTAGGCTCTGATAAAAGCTGCTTAGCATTGTGGGTATCTCTGGGATCATAGAAGTGACTCCCCCATGCCAATGATTCAGTGATCTTGGGCTGAGTAGAAGGCTTGACTTCTGCATGGGTCGTATCGCATGCATCCTCTCTCACTCTCACATTGGCGGCTGAGCATGCAGGGATCAACTTTGTCTGGTGTGACCTTGGAGAGGGCATTTTCTGTGTGCCCCTTTTTGAATGTGAATGATATGTTGCATTGTGAAAAGACAGCTCAAAATTTGGAATGGTGAATTCACTTGACAAAAAGGAGAGAAATAGAAAATGCAAAAACTCCCAGACACAAAACATGACACAGGCTTATTACACTTACAGTTATGCCAACAGCTGCACAGCACTAAAGAACAGTGAGTGCGACATGCCACTTGCATAGATACATAATACCTTTGGGTAAGATCTCCGTGCACTGCTTCTGTGTTGCCGGCCCGATGTGCCCAACCAAGCCACCTCTGTGGGGGACACCTATTCAAAGTAGGGATACAAGTGGGTGGGCAACAACGAGTAGCTGGTCCCAGACACCGAAGAGGAGGAACGCAAGGATTCTTCAGCAGCAGTTAGAAAGATAAAGCAGACCCGGCCAGCAAGCTGCACCGCGTGTGAGAACACACCCCCGCTGAGCGTGTGCTCTCTCCACAGTCACTTTGCTGCCACCTCTCAACACTGATTGGAATCAGAACCCAAGGAGTCAGGCATGGTGAATCACACCGAGGACTGGTTAGTCACACCGGTGAGACATAGACACCAATCATCTAAACAAGATGCTCTGAGGAGAAACAGGTTGGATTGCAGGTGGGCAGGAGTAGAATGTGCAACTAGTAGGCCAATGCAAACCCTGAACAATTAACTGTAATCTGGAGAGGAAAAAGCCCTGGCAATGCCATGGGGATGAACGCTGACACGACAATATGACCCTATAACAGCATTCCTTGTAAATAACCCAAGAAAGAGAGCGTGGCAGAAATGCATGCTTGCAGGATTAAGGCCTCTTCGAGCCCATGCAAGAAGGAAACATCTGCTGTCCCGCACACTGTACTCTATACTTACCTTACTGAGAAAAGCACATTACCAGTGCCTATCCTAATAATATACATGGATTCCTACTGTACTCTTTCAAAACAACCCTACGAGAAAGGGGCAGAGAAAATGAGTGCCAGTTTCATTCCCTGGCTGCGTTGCATAAAATCAAAGAGCAATTATGGAACCTAAGGATGAACAGAGACCTTCCTATTTGACAAATATATCTGTAATAAAATGGTTGTTTCCTTGAAGCATTAAGTACATGATACACACGAGGCTAAGTCGTCATTTCACTTTTTAGAACATTCACTCTAACATTAAAATGTTTGTAAAACTGAACTATAAATACTCATTTGGAAACCCTAGGAGTCTGACTGTGTGGATAACATGGCTGCAACATTCTCAGAGGTCTTGCTGAGTTTGGGAAGAGGGTGGGCTCAGAGGGGAATACTGGCCTCAGGGTTATGAAGGCCTATGCACATGCCAATTCACAATCCAGATATCCTTAGAGAATTGTATACATTGGACAAATTAGCTATCTGAAATAGAAGCCAAAAGCAAGTATGATGGGTACTGGTTTGCAATCACAACATCTTTTTTTAATGTGATATCCCTCCGTTGACAAACATAGACAACAACGATGAGAGCAAGAGGTGCTGAAGTTGCCAGAGTTGGAATGGCAAGTGGGCCAGAGCAATATTTACAATCAGAATCCTTAAAGATACCCTGAATGACAAACCATTACATGCAAAAAAAAGTCCTGACATTGCTGTGGGGATGAATGCCCCTGGCACTGTAACAGTGTGCCATGTAAATAAAACACAGAAGGGGAGAGCTTGTCAAAAATGCATTCATGAAGGATTAATGATGCTGGAAGCCAAGTTAACCCACACTACTAACTCAAGAAGGCACGTTGCTCTGTACCATATAATTATGAAGGGTGTTAGAGAAATATTGGGCCTCATTACGAGAATGGAGGTAGCCATGGAGCTATAAACTCCATGGCTGCCTCCGTTCCGGGCTCCATTACCGGGTTCCTGCAATGGGGACTTACCGGGTTACTCCGATATAGGAGGACCCGGTAAGTCCTCCATGCAGGAACCCATCCCCATTCCCATTTGAGCCCCCATAGGGCTCAATGGAAATGCGGAGGGAGGTAATAACAGGCAGAGTACAACTCGCCCGTTATTGCCTCCCTCTTCCCCTCGCGGGACCCGGAAAGAACACCTGGTTTTACCAGGCGTGCAATGGGAAGCTCGTAATCGAACTCCCGGATTGAAGAGGGCCGGTCCCGTACCGGCCCCCTTCAATCTGGGAGCGCCAGGGTTATAATGAGGCCCATAGTGTCTTTAATGGGCAACTCAGTCAAAATGTTAGGTGAGGAGAAAGATCCCCACTAAGATGCAAGTTTTCAAATGTTCAGTAATGAGGACAAACTATAGAACTGACCACAGTAAATGGCATGGAAGGTTGAGAAGAAACCATTATTCCTTGCACAATTTGGGAGCAAGAGACTGAGCCCCAAATATTTAGCAGGCACTCAACAGGGGCCAAAATGTTCTCAACTATGTCCCACTTTCCATAAACAGGTCATAACCAAGATAAGCTGATGTGTAAGTTAAGGCGCATTGGGAGCCCATGCCAAAGACATTTGGAAATCAAAGTCGCAAACTGCAGAAGAGAAGATCAAAAATCCCCATGTCAAGATAACCATGGAAAATAAAAAGCAGCAAATTTCCAGACAGCAATCCATGTAAGATATCTCTGTTAAGTGGTGAACTAACAGGACAGGGATGTTGAAAACAGATTTGCATGACTGTGAGACAAGTCAGGAAGATGGTTCATTGGGGCTGCTGAAGTTAAATTAAAGCAAAGCTTAATGACTGTCGGGATGAACCAGACAACACTTTTCACCCCGGGTTAATCCAATCGCAGAAAGTACCCCCAACAGAAGAAAACTGTTCTGTAGCTCAAGAGACACCTTTAAAAAAAGACCCTAACAAAGTAGTTAATACATCTCAAGAAGGGGATATTTTAAAAACTATTTTCAGGCAGTAACTCATTCTCTAAACTCCCACTGAAAGATGAAGGATGTTCCATATCTCCAATAGCAGAGGATTGTTTAAGGACACGGATGTGGTAATAGGAGAATGAAGAAGGAAGATGCAAAAGACAGCTGCGGTCGAATCCATATCACAAAGATTTCCTGATTTCCTTGGTCGCAAATTGTATTGAAAAGCACTGTGCAAAATATGTATTACTGCGTGGTTCTTGATATTCAGAAAAATATATTAAATAAAAGAAAACTGCCATTGGAGTAGCAAACACTTGCCTAAACAATTATAGGGGAAAGATTGTAGTGGTTGACTGCAGAGGTGGCTGACATCATGATGCAGAAGGAATTGCAGGCTGGAATGCTCTGGCTGGGTTCCGCTTCCAAGTGTAAGTCCTTACTGAATACAGCGATTACCGGCATAAATATTTTAATGAAGCCGTTATTACAGCCATAAGTCTTATGTTATAGTTCAGAGATTATGCACAAAAATGGTATGCTGGCGGCAATGAAGGATAGATGAATCCTATGCTGGGGTCCATGATTACAGGGAGCCACACATTCTCTGCTCGAACAAAATCCCTGTAAATCTGTATGCGCTGCAACAAACGAATATATACCCAATACCTGCACTGCATGCGTTCAATTGCAGCTGCTTTTCTTAGGGCATGTTAACCTCTGCTAAGGTATGTGATCACAGTCGTAATAACTTGACTAGACACATGATCACATGCACACACTGAGTGAAGAGGCATGAACACTGGTACAGACACTGTTATGGTGGCCTTTATCGTGGCTGGGTACCTGGGGAGACCATGTACACTGGCATACAGTGGCACGAGCATTATAAATGGCTCATTTGCCCCACAGGCATTAATCCTGACACAATATCCGAATTGTTGCTTACTGGCTAAAAACCGATTTCGATGGTCACTGACACAATAGATGCTTGTCAAAAAAAGGAAGAGGTGTACTGACGTACTGACCCCAAAGTTTTCCCAAAAAGGTATCGTTATGCCATGGTTGGCCAATAGTATATGTGTAAACATACTTAAGGAATAGACCCAGACTGGCAGGGGCTTTACCGGGCCAGGCAATGCCCCGGCCAGTAACAGGAGACCGGACATTACCTGTCCCATTGAAGCCCCCACCCCCATACAGATGGCTTTATTGCTATTTGCATCCCGGCATGTTACACCGGGACGCTAAATGTTTTTTTGAAGATGAGAAAGGATGTGCTTGTTAATCGTTACCCCAACTTTAAAAAAAACTACAAACTAAGATGCCACCATGGACAAGGGAGAAGGGAACTGCATGTACTCCCTTCTCTCTTTCCATGGCGGTCATTGCTGCGCCGGGGATGTTATTCATTTTGATATCATGTTGATGTCATATGCAAAGTTATCAGTGTGTTTCTAAGCTACTCATCCTGGGGTTGTGATATGGTACTATATGATATGGCATTTGTAACAAGTGTTTCAAGGCGCGACGAGGCAAGAGAGGGAACCAAGGGAGGACAGACAGCGATCCTACTAGGCCAGGTGTCATTCAGATTGCGCAAGTGCATGGGAAGGGGGCAGGGACAGTGTAGTACATGGGAATAGGTAAAACAATAAGTAAAGTAACGGCCATCATGTGGTAGTGCATGGGTAAGTGCAGACATCAGGTGTCAAGGGCTGGTAGGGTAGACTCCACATTATGGGTCTGTGGTTCGTGGGATATGCCCTATAGCTATGGCCATTGACGACTTTGCCCATGCCAGGGCATTTCGCCATGCCCGAGGCCCCACTTTGCCACCTAATGAGGCAAAGGAGAAGGAAATGGTACAAGGAAGAGGAAGAGAGACTGGAACAAGAAAGAGTGTTAAGGAAGAGAAAGAGGAACAGTGATGAGGATGCACCCACCAACCTGTGACAAGGATGCACATGAGGGACTGTGACATGGATGCACACTAGATACTGTGATAAGGATTTGTGCGAGGGATTCTGTTCAGGATGTGCATGAAGGACTGTGACAGGGATACACGCAAGAGACTATGACCAGGATGCACAAGATAGACTGTGACAAGGATGCGTGCAAAGGACTGTGATGTGGATGTGCATGAGGGACTGTAAAGGAACCTTCAGGAGGGACTCTAAATAGGGATGCGCATGAAGGACTGTAACAAGGGAAGCACGCAAGGGACTGTGATTGGAAATGCTTATGAGGCAGGCTAACAGAGTATTTAAGGGGTGCTTGGATGAGGGGAAAGGAGTTGGGGGTAATGTAATGGATTTCTAATGGGGTACTTGGACAAGAAATAGGGAGATGGGTGTAATATCATGGATTACAAAAGTGGTATGGGATCAGGAGGAGGGAGGAACAGGTAATGCAGTGGTTTACTTATGGGGTACCGGATGAGGAAGATGGACGTAGGTGTAAAGTAATGGATTACTAATGGGGACCAAGATGAGGATTTGGGAGGTGGGGTAATGTAATGGATTACTAATGGCCGACAGGGACAAGGAAGAGGGGCCAGGTGTAATGTAATGGATTATAAATTGGGTACTGGAATAAGGAAAATGGAGGAGAAGTAATGCAATGAATCACTAATGGGGTACCGGGATGAGGAAGAAGGACACAGGTGTAATGCAATGGATTACTAATGGGGTACTGGGATGAGGAAGAGGGAGGTGGGGGTAATATAATGGATTACTAATGGGGTACAGGGACAAGGAAGAGGGAGGTGAGGCAATGTAATGGCTTACTAATGGGGTACTGGAATGAGGAAGAGAGAGGCAGGGTTAAAGTAATGCATTACTATTGTGGTACTGGGTTGAAGAAGAGGGAGGAAGTGTGCAATGTAATGGATTATTAACGGGGTTCTGGGAGGAGGCAGATGAAGATGAGGTTAATGTAATGTATTACTAGTGGGGTACCGAGATGAGGAGGAGGGGGTTTGGGAAAATGTGATGGATTACTGATGGGGAAACACAAGTGGGGAGAGGGATGCAGGGGCAATAGAATGGATTCATAAAGATGCATTGGTACAAGGAAGAGGCACACAGGGATAACGAAATAGATTGCTAATCGGGTATCATGATGAAGAAGAGGGAGGCAGGAGTAATTCAATGGATTACTACTGGGATCTGGGACGATGACAAGAGGGGCAGGGATGGAGTTCTTGGATGTGGAAGAGAGCGGTCAGTATAATCTAATGAGGTACCCAGACTAGGAAGAGGGACGTGGGGTAATGCAATGGATTACTAATTGGATACTGGAATGAGGAAGGTGGAGATAGTGGTAATATAATGGAATACTAATGGTGTACCAAGACAAAGAAGAGGATGACAGCGGTAACATAAAAATGACGAATGATGTACCAGAATGAGAAAGAGGGATGCTGGGTTATATAATAGTCTATTTATCAGGTTCCATGATGGGTAAGAGGGAGGTGGGGGATAATTCAACTGATTGCTTATGGGGTACCGGCACGAGATAAAGGATAGATCGGTTGGGTTTCTGGGTTAAGGAAGAGGGAGGTGAGGGTAATTTAATGAGGAACCAGGATGCAAAAGAGGGAGGCAGGGGCAGCGTAATGTATTACTAATGAGGTTTTGGGCTGAGAAAAAGGGAGGCGGGGTAATGCAATGGATACCTTATTGCATACTGGGATGAGGAAGGGGGAGTTAGTGTGGTAGATTACTAATGTGGTTACCAGGACAATGAAGTGGGAGGGGGGTACTGCAATGGATTACTAGCAGGGTACTAGGACCAGAACGTGTGAGGAGAGGTTAATGGATTGCTAATGGGGTACTTGGGTGAGGAAGAGGGAGCCAAGTTAATGAATTACTATTGGGCTACTAGAAGGAGGAAAAGTGAGGCATTATTAATGAGATAATGGAACAAGAAAGAGGGAATCAGGAGTAATAGGGTATTGGGATGAGGAAGAGTGGAGCAGGGAATGAGAAAGAGACAATGTGGGAAATGGAGCACTAATGGTTTACTTAGACGAGCAAAAGTGAGGCGAACATAATATGATACTGGGCTAGGAAGAGTGAGGAGGGGTAATAGGGTGCGGGAATGAAGAAGAAAGAGGCGGGGTTATGGGGGACTTGGATGAAGTAGAGGGAGGCAATGGTAATGTGTGACCTGTCCATTGCACCACTTATGGAATGTGGAAGAGGGGCAGAGGGATAATGAAATAGATTGCTAATCAGGTATCATGGGGAGGAAGAGGGAGGCAGGAGCCTTTCAATGGATTACTACTAGGGTACTGGGACAAGGAAAATGGGAGCAGAGAAGGGGAACTGGGATGTGGAATAGGGAGGTGGGTGTAATTTAATGAGGTACACAGACGTTGAAGAGGAAGACTGGGGTAATCTAATGGATTCCTTATGTGGTACTGGGCTGAGGAAGAGGGAGGCGGGGTAATGTAATGGATTAATAATTGGATACTGAGATGAGGAAGATGGAGGCGGAGGTAACGTAATGAAATACTTATGATGTATCGGTATAAGGAAGAGGGACACAGGTATAATGCAATGGATTACTAATGGGGTACAAGGGTGAGGAAGAGGAAGGAAGGGGTGCAGTACTGGGATGAGGACGAGGGAGGTGGGGTAAAGGGATGAGGAATTGAGAGGCAGGAGTAATGTAATGGATTAGTGCTGAGGTAATGGGATGAGGAGTAGGAGGCCAGAGATAACTTAACAGATTACTAATGATGTACGTGTACCAGAATGAGGAAGAGGGATGTTGGGTTATGTAATAGACTACTTATTTATCAGATTCCGTGATAAGAGGAGGTGGGGGTAATACAATGGATTGCTTATGTGGTGCCAGGACGAGGTAAAGGATAGACCAGTTGGGGTTCTGGGATAATGAAGAGGGAGGTGGGGGTAATTTAATGAGGAATCAGGATGTATAAGAGGGAGGCAGGGGTAGTGTAATGTATTACTAAAGGGGTACTGGGCTGAAGAAGAGGGAGGCAGGGTAATGCAATGGATAACGTATTGGATACTGGGACTGGGAAGAGGGAGTCAGGGGTAATTTAATGGATTACTAATTATGTACCAGAATGAGGATGCGCGAGTTGGGGTTAATGTGGTGGATCTGTAAAGGGGTTACCAGTACAAGGAAGTGGGGGTAATTCAATGGATCATTAGCAGGGTACCAAGACAAGAAAGGGTGATGATGGGTAATGGATTGCTAATGGGGTACTGGATAGAAGAAGGGGGAGGCAATTTATTGGATTACTAATGTGGTACTGGAACGAGGAAGAATGAGTCAGGGATAATGGGATCTTAGGACAAGGAAAAGTGCAGCAAGGCAGTGTTTAGTTTGTGTGGGTATTTGCCAGGGCTTGACCCTGGCACTTACGTTTGAGCCCCAGCACTACTTGCCTCAGAGTCACTTTAATTATGAAGCGGTGATAGTCTGTGCATCCATCAATCACAATGAGACGGTGTGAGCTGTAGTGTAACCGCAAATATGTCGACACTGTGGGGAGCAGGTATAGGTGGTGGCAGCAGTGGTGAGGAACTGCCCACCCACAGCGTCACAGGCATGCTAGAAATTGTTTGGGCACTGACACTTATTGTTTTACAATTTAAGCACTGCAGCAGGGTAATGGAGGACGGGGTGAGGCAGAGAGAGGCGGATAATGGAACACCAAAGGCGTACTTGGACAAGGAAGATAGAGGCAGGGGTAATGGGGTAATTGAATGAAGAAGAATGAGGTGGGTTATGGAGGACTGGGATGAAGAAGAGGGAGTCAGTGCTAATGTGTGACCTGCCCATGATACCTCTTAGGGAACGCACATCCCTGAAATGAATGTCATATTCGATCTATCATAGATACAATAGATTCAACTTTTTACGATAACATGTTATAAATGAAACACCTGAAAATAATTTCAAAGAGCAGGAAAGCTCTAATTTGCATGGGTTAGTTTACTCCTTCATATATGACTAAAATTGTTTTGTCTTTTGATGTGAAAGAGCTTTTTAATTGAGACATTGGGGGTCAATACGAGGTAGGAGGTAACCATGCCGCTACGAGCGGCATGGCTACCCCCTTACCGGGTACCTGGTCCAGGTTCCTTGAATGCGGAATTACCGGGCGATTCCGACCTTGGAGAGCCCGGTAATTCCTCATTCAAGGAACCCATCCCCATTCCCATTTGAGCCCCGATAGCACTCAATGGGAATGGGGAGGGTGCTAACAACGGGCCCATTAATAACGGGCCCATTGTTAGCACCCTGGTCTGCTCGCGGGACCCGCTAAGGACGTCTGGTTTTACCAGGCGTCCTTAGCGGGTCCCGTGAGCAGGACTGGTAATGAGGCGGTAAGGGGTTGACAGCTCCTGCACCTTTACCAGCGCTGTTAACCCCTTACCGCCAGGGTCAGAATGACCCCCATTGACTCACAGTCACGGGCACCGAACACTTAAGAACACGTTATTATAACTGTAGCTTGATCTGCTCGCTGAAATACACATCTACCTGCCAATTCTCCCTCAGCCCACCACTTATTTTTAATTTTAGAAATAATACCCATTGTCTGCTATATTTCCTTTTTCCATTCGTTTTCAAAAGCTAATTATCGTGAAAATCAAAGCTGTCACCGGAATTTTGCTTTCGAAAATCCTCTGTCTCAGCGTCAAGCAATGTATTATGGGAGACATATAAAAGTTGTCTAATGCTGTGCCACCCCGTTCTCTGTCAATTTGTTTTAAAAACTACTGGACAGATTTACACCAAATTAAAAAAAGGAATATCTGCAACACTTTGTGCCCAACGTATGTCTTATTTGATACAAATCTGTCCATCAGTTTTCATTGTGCGCTTATTCAAGGGAAGCACCCTTTTCTCTATGGTAATATGAATGAGCTTAATCCAAAAACAGCTTTTTTCCTCTGCTTAATAACTTTTGAACCGTTGGATGAATATGCCCCACATTTTCAAGTTTGGAGTTGCACATGCCAGGCAATTTCTTAGACAAATTTCAATCAGATCCAAGGCTGGGAGGATAGCTCAGAGGAAACGTGCTCGCCTCGGAAACAAGACAACACAGGGTAGCACAGGTTTGACCCCTGGCTTTGCACTTAGAAACTTCTCAGTATTAAGTGCGTTATAAATAACCAATTACATTAATAATCCAGCAAATCAAAGTTTTTAGGAATAGAATGATCACAAAAGTCAATAGTTCTCTTAGGTTTCAACTTAACTGCAGGGTTGGGATACTAATAGCATTGCTATTTTGTTCCGAAACACTCCAGCATTTCAGAACAGAATATATATATTTTTTTAAATGGCCACCGGGGAAGGGGAAACGGAGTCCAAACATGGAATCTGATTGGTACTCGCTGGGGCTTTACCTGACTGGGAATCCCTCTCCCGATGACCTTTTCCTTTGTCCCCGGTGGGGGGGGGGGGGGGAATGGCAGCCCCTCAGTCAATGAGGAGGCTCGGAACAGGTTAATCCGCGCTCCAAGCTACCACACGGCTGGAGGCTGCCATCCTCCCCTGCTGGGGAGGAAGGTAAGTGTTTTCCCTCCCCCTCCCACCTCCCCCCACACCACCCAATCCAAACAATCCATTCCCCACCCTCCCAACCCCACTTACCTTTTTTTTGGTCTATTTCCATTTCAGGAGAGGATATGCTGGGAACACTTCTGTCCCCAGCACGTCCACTCCCGATACGCGACAGGCCATCATGGAAAGGAAGAAAGGACTACACGTAGTCCCTCCTCCTTTCCATGATGCCCATTTTATCTGTTTACATTTTGGAATACACTTTAAATGGGCGCCATGGAAAGGGAAAACGGACTCTGTTTTGCCTTCCCCAGCGGTCATTTAAAAAAAAAATAATAATTCCAGAGCGTTTCAGAACAAGAAAAACAATGCTACTAGTATCCCAGTCCTGCGGGCCAGGCTACTAATAGCAATAAGCCACTTGCAGCGGGGGCATTACCGAGTCTGGTAAAGACCCTGGGCTTTCGTTAAGGCCCTTGCTTCACTCGGGCCTGTAACTATGGGCCCCAGCGCTTTACCAGACTCAGTAATGCCCCCATGGCTCAGCGCTTACTGCTTAAGTGAAGAATTGCTAAGATCTTCTTCCGTCGAACCTATTCGCAACAGAATATTAGCACATACATCCATCCATTTTGGCAGGGAAATACAATTAGTTTACCATTTGTGGGTACTATCAGCCCTTTATAGAGTTGCATCCTTCTCCAATGGATCATTGCTTGCAGAGATGTAAGTCCTAAGATTAAAATTTTTTGTTGTTGTTGCATTTAACTCCAAATTGAAATTCATCAAGAAATTATTCACAGCTGTCAACGACCTCTGGAAACCCAAAGGTGTATATTTGAATAAAACTATCTCTATTTCGCCTGCATATAGTGAATATGGTATTTGGGTCACACCCAATTTAGGGGGATTTAAGCCAACATCTTTAAATCAAACTTCTAAATCAGAAATATAAGCATTAAAAAGAAATGGGGCTAAAAAAACAACGCTGTGGAGCCAACCCTGCTCACTCCTCACCAGTCAGGACAGGTCCCTTTATGATCCAATCTAATTCTTAAGCGTGCACCAGAATATAAGAGCTCCAACATTCTCATCAAAGCCACATGGTCGATTTTCTAGTGCAATCAAAGGCCTTAGTACCTACAGGAAGGCCACAAAGAGTTGTCTCTTCGCCAGACGCACCTGGCTAGAGAGGAGGCTAATGATCAAGCAATCTAATGAGACGCTGGTCCCCTTCTTAACACCTGATTGATATGGGTCTTGAAACAATACACTAGTTGCCCATTTCACAACAACCCTTAGTAGGAAAGACGAGAAGATTTTGTACGAGGCATCCAGGAGGGATATCGGATGATAATTGTTGAAATTTGTCCTGTCCGCAGATTTATAGATCAAAACAATCACTGCGTCCTTCCAAGATGATGGAAACTCCTTAAGGGAGAATGTTGATATTTAAATCCCAAAGAACACCTGCCCAAAGAATAGGGGCAGATTTTAGGGTAAAAGTAGACAGCCCATCCGGACTGGGAGTGTTAGATTCTTTACATCGCCCAACGGCTAATTGAATACCCTCAAGGTCTATATTCAGGGTATCCCAGTTGACCTGGCTTCTCATCACATCTGCAGATTATTCTACAACATTGGACATAGGGTTATAGTACAATTTAGCAAAATATTCTACCCAGATGCAAGCAGCAATTGGCTGCGTCTGCATAGAAATTTGCTACCGAGAAGATGTATTCAAACACCAGAAACGAGAGCCATTTTCCCTGTGCAGACTAGCCAACATTGATTCAGCGTCACGTTGGTATGTCAAGTATCTTTGACCAATTATGGTATTCTTGTTTTAATTTTGTAGTCATGGCCGCCCATAAAGGCCCCAGTAGTCTTGCTGCTTTCAATTCTTTCTTAAGGGATTTTTTCTTCAGGTGAGTTTGGTCATCCAATTTATGTCCATGGAAGTCAATAGCTGAGGCCTGATATATGTGTCTACTTGATCTAAGCCCCTTCAAGTTTTCTTGTAATAAGGGCACAAAACCTCCTGGGGGTGTATTCAGAAATGTTCCCAATAACAAACATTCCTCGATCCTTGTATTAAAAAGCACAGACATTCGCGAACTCCAAATCAGTGCCTGGTCTCTCACTCTGACCTCGATGTTCAAATCGGGGTTGTGCGATAGATGAACCACTTTCAGAATTAAATTCAAAAGAAGGGGTCTATGATAACTACCCTGGTCGAGGACATGCAAACCTGCACAGTACTTACATAAATCATTTGACACGATAATATAACACAATGTGGATGTCATGCCCATACCTGTCCATGTATATTGTGGAGGAACATCACCAACAATATTGCCATTAAGAATTATCATTTCCCAGGCATCCTAGAAATCCCTGTTGATGACACCTCTTTCACGTTTCGTTCTACCAATTAATCGACCCTTTTGACAGTATAGTCATCGTCCAGGCAACCACTATTTAGATCACCCATTATAATAAGAATCTCACCATTCTCTCATCTTATATCTCTCCAAAATAGCAGAAAGTGTGTTTAAGAACTCTGTAAGATCCCTGTCCAGAGGATTAAAATATACGTTGAGAATAATACAAGAACCAAACCAGTGGTTTCCTGGATTTGTAGGGGATAGTCTGACACCCAAGATATCACTGGTTCCCAATATAAATGTTTCAATCTTCAAAGCACAATCCATATGTAAGGCACTCAAAAGGCCTACCCCTTGGACCAGCCCCTTTTGACAAATTCATAGCAGACAGAAAAAAAACTCTAGGATTGATGTATCGATTAGCCATATATCCTGTAGGGAGATAACGTCACATTTTGCGCACAGTTCATAGTCATTAACTAAATGCGATAATCCATGCATGTTCTATGAGGCAATTTTTAAAATGGGTTTTCAACTTGCGTGTTGGTAAGGACTTTTATTGGCGTGTAGTGAGTTCAAAATATATGACCAATCGTATTGCAGTAATCTTTCCACCATGGGAAAGCTCTGCCCCAAGGCATCCTGTGTAATCCCAGATTTGACATTTATGAAAAGGGGATCCCGTGGGATTGGTACCTGATCACTGGAAACTGTAGTTACTTGAGGAATTAGGGATAGCTCAGATCTAGTAATTGTTAATCTATACCCCATCTATTCAAGTTTTGGTGCTTCAGCAAGCATTAGGTAATTGTGAAGAAAATCCTATTCTTACACTGTCAACTCGAGATTGGTCTATGAATTCCACCTGGGACAAGTGGGTTGTTTTTATTGAACTCAAACTAAACAAGGTTAAAAATATATATTGTCTGTTCAAAGGAAAACACTCACTCCCTCTGAAGGTACGTTCAAGATAAAGGTGAAAGAAATCCTCAGACACCAAACCCCCGTTTTGTTCTAGACTCCCCCCTGTGTCTTGTCTAAATATGGCAGCCTATTTTGACAATTTTAATGGCGGCTTCACCGCACCCAGCCGTGTATTAGTATCTTATAGTGCTAATGACCCAGCTTCCGAATCCAATTTAAGAATCTTTTTTTTGCTCTCTTCAAACAAGAGAAAAAAAGGAAAAAACGCTCTCCTCTGGTGGGCAACTTTGGACCGTTGGAATAAAGGCTTTAGCAGTAGGAGCTAGGTTAGACATAACCACCCCCTCGTTTGCCAGTATGGCAGCCAGGTTTGGCCGCCCAATGTTAGCTGCAGTCACAGCCATGTCACCCATATTCCCTTGATCTTCAATAACCCTTTGACCTCTGGACCAATCAAATGGATTGTCAAGATACCCAAGTCCAACGAGGAATCAAGGGTAGTGGTCAGCTGCAGGAAATTAGTAATTGTGTGTTTCCCTTTATGGGGTGCCTTGGATTTTTCTTAAGAGCCATGTTTTTTGAATTGGTTATAAAAGTGGGCCGGACCCCGTGCCCTTGAACCTCCTGCTCATAAAAATCAAACTTTTGTGCCACCTCAGTCGAAACACTCTTAATACGACCCCAAATGGCCACAAGGGTCCCTCCTCCTGTTTGTTCATGGATCTATCAGACTGACATTTTAATGAGCGTAAAAACTTGTGTGAGCCCTTCGACCCTTTTTTAATATATTCTTCTGTTTTTTTAATTTTATTTGGTAGTAAGATTAGTGCAGGGTTCCTTTATTTACCATCCCATGTCCATATTAGGACCTAGTGGCCCTTCAACGACAGCTGGGGTCTCATTAGGTACATTTAGGGGCTCATTTGCGATTTCATCATTCAATGAGGGCACATCACTTCTACAAGAGGGTAACTCAATAAGCTTCCACAATTGCCCCTCACCCCTATTGCCAGAATAATACACCCCTTGAGTATCCCTGGTAACCAACAATGGTCCCTTTATGGTTACTTCAGACCCCATCGGGCCCGCTACATGGCTTGGGGTCCGATTTCCAAATACTACACCATCATTTGGAGGAGGACACCTGAAGGCCATGATACAACCCTCCAAGAAGCTCATTTTAGCACTGAGGTCCTTCAACACTCGACAAACTTCTCGTAGCTCATATTGGAGTGCCTCATGGCCTTTGTCCATAGAGTTAAGGATACGAGACAAAACCGGAAACGAAAAGGCATCAACCTCCTGATCCCCACCTTCGTTATGCCCTGTTACTGTATAGTATTATGCGAAAGATACCCATGGCTCCTGATCCGCGAGCGGATTCAATTCAAGACCCTCTCCATTGTGCACAGGTGCACCACCAACACTGCCCAAGCCTACCTATCACGCTGTGTGGAGAAATCACGCTGCCCACTAAGATCCATGAACAGCCACTTACTCTGAGTGCCTACCTTCACTTGTAAGACCACAGGAGGATTGAGCTTTCCTGTCATTGCCTCAAAGCTCTGGAACAATCCCCCCATCGTCCTGAGAAAGGAACCTCCCTACTGGACCTTCAAAAAAACTTTAAAACTTGGCTCTTTGCCTAAAGCTCCCTGAGCTAAGACACTAAGACATTTTGATACCCATCTCCTCTTTTTCCTCCCCCAATGTACTTTTCATATGTATTCTTTCGCCTAATGTAACCAGCACCTAGATACCTAAGGGTTCAGTGCACTGCAACAAATGCAAAAATAAATAAATAAATAAGTAAATGTATTATGAAGGTGGAATTATTGACATATAACATGTTTTTAATATAATAGATGCTATATTGCTTATCTGAAAGCTTTCTTTAGAAGTTCTACTTTCAATGCCCTCTTGAACCTCTTGAACCTCCAAAGGTGTTATTGTTGTTTGTGTTCCATCAATAACTTGTTGTTCCATAAACTGTGGCCTTGTATGGTTATCGTTTTCACCTGTGTTTTAGTTTTCTTGATGAAACTCGGATGTGGTCATTGTTAACCTTAATTGTTCACTCTGTGGTCATGCGGTTGGTTAGGTTGTCACAAGGCATTTTTGTAAGTAATGCAGGGTAATCACACTGTCATACATTGAATCCTCTTGTTGATCAGAAGAGATTTTAAAGCTACTGAAGTGTGGTTACTGTTATTCAAAATAGAAATGGTCCCACTGTGACTGCTGCTTCCATGATCAGTTTCAGTTGCCTCGGGAGATTTCCTGGTAGACACATGTGGAGAGCACTGACATAGTCCATCGTTCTTAGGACCAGTGCGTAGATTGATGGCACCTTGTGATGGTGTTGCTGGTATGACATAGTTGCAGCAAGATTTTTCATTTTTGTTAAATGTTAAATGTTAAAGGTATTTGTACCGCGCACCGTCACCAACGGAATTGGTCCCCAGGCGCTCTGGCGGATCTGCAACCGATAAGGTGGGATGGGTTAGTAAGGTGAAGAGGGAGTAGGATAGTGAGAGGAGTGGTGTTCTGTTGGCAGCTTCAACTCGGTATACACCGGGTGCTGAGCTTTGGTGCAGGTATTGGATCGGTGTCAGTCCGCGTATGCTGTTGCTCCGGCTTATGTGTTGCAGTGTTGTGAAGTGCGTGCGGCTTGTGGTGCGAGAGATGGTTGTGAGTTTTTGAGTGAGATAAGTATGCAGAGTTTGAGGTTATATTGGTTAGTGGGTTACCTGACCTTTAGCATGCTAACATTCACAGTTTTGTCTAAGTGTGGCACTTGTTGGCCTTCACAATCCTATCTAGAAGCAGCGCAGGCCAATGTTCAGAGTTCTATCTAGGTTTGGGCATGCTAACATTCACAATCTTATCTAGATGCGGCGCAGGCTGGTGTTCACAGTTCTATCTAAGTGTGAATATGCTAATATTTACAATTCTATCCAAGTGTGGACATGCCAATATTCACAATTCAATCTAGATGCGACGCAGGCTAATGTTCACAGAGAAGATGAAAGAGATACAAGTGAGAGCAGCATCTTGGATTCCTAAAGAATGCAGACTGTCCAGGAGAATGGTGTGTGGTCAATAGATTCGAAGGTGGCAGAGGTCAAGGAAATAGAGTACAGCGCATCCTTCCGTGCTCGCTGTCTTTTTAGGTCGTCCCAAATGGACACTAGAGAGGACTCTGTTCCTCTGGCCGGTCTGAAGCCAGATTGGGCAGGGCCCAATAAATGGATTTTGAAGTCAGCATTTCTTCTGAGTGTATTGAATTTCTAAGTAAACAATATGTGCAGATCAAAAGAAATGACAAGGCAGTGTCTGGGGGTTTTCAAGAAGGAATAGCAAATCGAAAAGCAAGCTCTAGGGCTTGAGAGAGTTAGTATTTATTAGCTGTGTCTCACTAGTGTGGAAACAGAGTGTACTGGCCCTCAACATGCCTTCAACCACAAACAAGAAATTAAATATCAGTAAGGAGTAGCTAGGGTGATTACTGACCATGAGATAATTTAGGTAATCAGTATAAACCGTCACCATAAACGGGAATGAGTTGGTAAGATTTTCCAAGATGGATGCCAGGGGACGCATGCATGTGTTAAAAAGTCATGGTAAAAGGGATGAGAGGCAATGGCCCAATTTAACTTAAGTTAAGGGCCCTGTCTTTGAACCCAGTCAGATGGTTCAGTCTGTTCATTAGAATCTTACGACCGACAATGATATAGATTGCTTTGCAAGGTCAAGCAGGATTGCGCCACAACTTTGTTTAATATCCAAATGACCGTGCAGGGATTTTTTGATGTCAAGAAATCTCATTTGCCCACTTCTATCTATTTGAAAGTCACATTTTTTAATTAAAGAGATCATTTCATTAGAAATATGCCTACAAATGGTCTGTCGCAAATCTTTAAAGTATCTGGGCAAAGAAAGATAATTTGAAGATAGGCCTGAAGTTAACTAGGATTGAGGGTTCCAGTTCGGTTTATTCAAGAATGTGGTGCTTAACGTTTGCTTTGGGGGTTCTGGGACAGTGCCCCTTTGAAAATATGCGGGGCGCTAATTCTTAATGAGGGGAGTGTGATACACGGCCACCTGCGAACTGCTACTAATATGAGTGCAAGAGATTATGAGGATAGAGAACACCACCCGCTCAGCAATGCTGACCACACAGGCTATGTAAGGGGGACCTCCCAACCACAGCTTGCCCTCCCTACCCATACATACAACACAGAGTCAAAATATGAAAGCTGTAAAGATGATAAGGGAGGCCGACAAGCCAGGGTTTCAGCTCCACTTAGATAGTTGCAGGGACTATTCACAAACTGGAGGTGTCCATGCATGAGAACACAAATGCAGTTGCTATATCTCCAGTTCTTTTTTGTAGTGTGGCCACGGGAGGAAGCTACATATGAGCAGAAAGCTCTGAAGAAAGGTACAAGAGGACCAAGTAACAAGCAGTGAAACCATGGAAGATTAGCCCCCCCATTCTCAGCCGGCTTACTCGACCATTACACACAACCACAGATATTTACAATGGAGGAGACTCAAAATATGGAAGCTGTAGACAACAATAGTGGTCCGCAAGCCCAGACTGGCAGCTCCAAATAGACCACTTGACTGACTAGTTATAATATCAAGTAGTTCATGCATGAGACTGTGGATGCAACTGGTACCTCACCAGTTGTTTGCTGTGGCGTGGCCCAGCTAGGAAGCTGCTTACTGACTGAGAGCTCAGAAGCTGAGGTATGGTGTAATACACACGTGCACTTATGGAAGCTGTGTCAGAGTCGGGCATGATTCCAGTATGGTGGCTCTCCCATATATATTCTCTAAATCCAATGTAGCCCGTACCATTCGGGCCAAGGTATCCTAGAGAAAATGGTTAGTGTCACAATTCCTTCATCTTCATGGGTCCAGGTACAAAAAGTACAGAACGGGGAGGGAACTGCACCATAGGGCAAAGAGTAGCTCCGCAGAGAGAGTTAGGAAGTAGAAGAGGAGGGAAGAAGCATGAGGAAGAGGCCAGGGTTTGTGGAGGGAAATATCAAGGAGGAAGGGAGGAGAACAATGGAGAGGTTGGAGCAGGAGGATGTACAGATCAAGAAGGAAGAGAGTGAAGGGAGAGCCAGGGTGAGGTTGGAGCTAGAGTGAATGAGGAAAGCAGCAGCCTGTGGAGGAGGTTGGCATGGAAAGAGTAAAAGAAGGAAAGGGCACCTCAATAAAGAGGTGGAAAGAGAGCACCAACAGTGGCTGAGAAAGACAGTTCAGTCACTCAGTTAGCAGAGGAGTACCCTTGCCCACAACTAGCAGAGGATTCTGTCCCAGATGGCCGCCCAATGTTAGCTGCAGTCACAGCCATGTCACCCATATTCCCTTCATCTTCAATAACCCTTTGACCTCTGGACCAATCGAATGGATTGTCAAGATACCCAAGTCCAACGAGGAATCAAGGGTAGTGGTCAGCTGCAGGAAATTAGTAATTGTGTGTTTCCCTTTATGGGGTGCCTTGGATTTTTCTTAAGAGCCATGTTTTTTGAATTGGTTATAAAAGTGGCCCGGACCCCGTGCCCTTGAACCTCCTGCTCATAAAAATCAAACTTTTGTGCCACCTCAGTCGAAACACTCTTAATACGACCCCAAATGGCCACAAGGGTCCCTCCTCCTGTTTGTTCATGGATCTATCAGACTGACATTTTAATGAGCGTAAAAACTTGTGTGAGCCCTTCGACCCTTTTTTAATATATTCTTCTGTTTTTTTAATTTTATTTGGTAGTAAGATTAGTGCAGGGTTCCTTTATTTACCATCCCATGTCCATATTAGGACCTAGTGGCCCTTCAACGACAGCTGGGGTCTCATTAGGTACATTTAGGGGCTCATTTGCGATTTCATCATTCAATGAGGGCACATCACTTCTACAAGAGGGTAACTCAATAAGCTTCCACAATTGCCCCTCACCCCTATTGCCAGAATAATACACCCCTTGAGTATCCCTGGTAACCAACAATGGTCCCTTTATGGTTACTTCAGACCCCATCGGGCCCGCTACATGGCTTGGGGACCGATTTCCAAATACTACACCATCATTTGGAGGAGGACACCTGAAGGCCATGATACAACCCTCCAAGAAGCTCATTTTAGCACTGAGGTCCTTCAACACTCGACAAACTTCTCGTAGCTCATATTGGAGTGCCTCATGGCCTTTGTCCATAGAGTTAAGGATACGAGACAAAACCGGAAACGAAAAGGCATCAACCTCCTGATCCCCACCTTCATTATGCCCTGTTACTGTATAGTATTATGCGAAAGATACCCATGGCTCCTGATCCGCGAGCGGATTCAATTCAAGACCCTCTCCATTGTGCACAGGTGCACCACCAACACTGCCCAAGCCTACCTATCACGCTGTGTGGAGAAATCACGCTGCCCACTAAGATCCATGAACAGCCACTTACTCTGAGTGCCTACGTTCACTTGTAAGACCACAGGAGGATTGAGCTTTCCTGTCATTGCCTCAAAGCTCTGGAACAATCCCCCCATCGTCCTGAGAAAGGAACCTCCCTACTGGACCTTCAAAAAAACTTTAAAACTTGGCTCTTTGCCTAAAGCTCCCTGAGCTAAAACACTAAGACATTTTGATACCCATCTCCTCTTTTCCCTCCCCCAATGTACTTTTCATATGTATTCTTTCGCCTAATGTAACCAGCACCTAGATACCTAAGGGTTCAGTGCACTGCAACAAATGCAAAAATAAATAAATAAATAAGTAAATGTATTATGAAGGTGGAATTATTGACATATAACATGTTTTAATATAATAGATGCTATATTGCTTATCTGAAAGCTTTCTTTAGAAGTTCTACTTTCAATGCCCTCTTGAACCTCTTGAACCTCCAAAGGTGTTATTGTTGTTTGTGTTCCATCAATAACTTGTTGTTCCATAAACTGTGGCCTTGTATGGTTATCGGTTTCACCTGTGTTTTAGTTTTCTTGATGAAACTCGGATGTGGTCATTGTTAACCTTAATTGTTCACTCTGTGGTCATGCGGTTGGTTAGGTTGTCACAAGGCATTTTTGTAAGTAATGAAGGGTAATCACACTGTCATACATTGAATCCTCTTGTTGATCAGAAGAGATTTTAAAGCTACTGAAGTGTGGTTACTGTTATTCAAAATAGAAATGGTCCCACTGTGACTGCTGCTTCCATGATCAGTTTCAGTTGCCTCGGGAGATTTCCTGGTAGACGCATGTGGAGAGCACTGACATAGTCCATCGTTCTTAGGACCAGTGCGTAGATTGATGGCACCTTATGATGGTGTTGCTGGTATGACATAGTTGCAGCAAGATTTTTCATTTTTGTTAAATGTTAAATGTTAAAGGTATTTTTACCGCGCACCGTCACCAACGGAATTGGTCCCCAGTCGCTCTGGCGGATCTGCAACCGATAAGGTGGGATGGGTTAGTAAGGTGAAGAGGGAGTAGGATAGTGAGAGGAGTGGTGTTCTGTTGGCAGCTTCAACTCGGTATACACCGGGTGCTGAGCTTTGGTGCAGGTATTGGATCGGTGTCAGTCCGCGTATGCTGTTGCTCCGGCTTATGTGTTGCAGTGTTGTGAAGTGCGTGCAGCTTGTGGTGCGAGAGATGGTTGTGAGTTTTTGAGTGAGATAAGTATGCAGAGTTTGTGGTTATATTGGTTAGTGGGTTACCTGACCTTTAGCATGCTAACATTCACAGTTTTGTCTAAGTGTGGCACTTGTTGGCCTTCACAATCCTATCTAGAAGCAGCGCAGGCCAATGTTCAGAGTTCTATCTAGGTTTGGGCATGCTAACATTCACAATCTTATCTAGATGCGGCGCAGGCTGGTGTTCACAGTTCTATCTAAGTGTGAATATGCTAATATTTACAATTCTATCCAAGTGTGGACATGCCAATATTCACAATTCAATCTAGATGCGACGCAGGCTAATGTTCACAGAGAAGATGAAAGAGATACAAGTGAGAGCAGCATCTTGGATTCCTAAAGAATGCAGACTGTCCAGGAGAATGGTGTGTGGTCAATAGATTCGAAGGTGGCAGAGGTCAAGGAAATAGAGTACAGCGCATCCTTCCATGCTCGCTGTCTTTTTAGGTCGTCCCAAATGGACACTAGAGAGGACTCTGTTCCTCTGGCCGGTCTGAAGCCAGATTGGGCAGGGCCCAATAAATGGATTTTGAAGTCAGCATTTCTTCTGAGTGTATTGAATTTCTAAGTAAACAATATGTGCAGATCAAAAGAAATGACAAGGCAGTGTCTGGGGGTTTTCAAGAAGGAATAGCAAATCGAAAAGCAAGCTCTAGGGCTTGAGAGAGCTAGTATTTATTAGCTGTGTCTCACTAGTGTGGAAACAGAGTGTACTGGCCCTCAACATGCCTTCAACCACAAACAAGAAATTAAATATCAGTAAGGAGTAGCTAGGGTGATTACTGACCATGAGATAATTTAGGTAATCAGTATAAACCGTCACCATAAACGGGAATGAGTTGGTAAGATTTTCCAAGATGGATGCCAGGGGACGCATGCATGTGTTAAAAAGTCATGGTAAAAGGGATGAGAGGCAATGGCCCAATTTAACTTAAGTTAAGGGCCCTGTCTTTGAACCCAGTCAGATGGTTCAGTCTGTTCATTAGAATCTTACGACCGACAATGATATAGATTGCTTTGCAAGGTCAAGCAGGATTGCGCCACAACTTTGTTTAATATCCAAATGACCGTGCAGGGATTTTTTGATGTCAAGAAATCTCATTTGCCCACTTCTATCTATTTGAAAGTCACATTTTTTAATTAAAGAGATCATTTCATTAGAAATATGCCTACAATTGGTCTGTCGCAAATCTTTAAAGTATCTGGGCAAAGAAAGATAATTTGAAGATAGGCCTGAAGTTAACTAGGATTGAGGGTTCCAGTTCGGTTTATTCAAGAATGTGGTGCTTAACGTTTGCTTTGGGGGTTCTGGGACAGTGCCCCTTTGAAAATATGCGGGGCGCTAATTCTTAATGAGGGGAGTGTGATACACGGCCACCTGCGAACTGCTACTAATATGAGTGCAAGAGATTATGAGGATAGAGAACACCACCCGCTCAGCAATGCTGACAACACAGGCTATGTAAGGGGGACCTCCCAAACACAGCTTGCCCTCCCTACCCATACATACAACACAGAGTCAAAATATGAAAGCTGTAAAGATGATAAGGGAGGCCGACAAGCCGGGGTTTCAGCTCCACTTAGATAGTTGCAGGGACTATTCACAAACTGGAGGTGTCCATGCATGAGAACACAAATGCAGTTGCTATATCTCCAGTTCTTTTTTGTAGTGTGGCCACGGGAGGAAGCTACATATGAGCAGAAAGCTCTGAAGAAAGGTACAAGAGGACCAAGTAACAAGCAGTGAAACCATGGAAGATTAGCCCCCCCATTCTCAGCCGGCTTACTCGACCATTACACACAACCACAGATATTTACAATGGAGGAGACTCAAAATATGGAAGCTGTAGACAACAATAGTGGTCCGCAAGCCCAGACTGGCAGCTCCAAATAGACCACTTGACTGACTAGTTATAATATCAAGTAGTTCATGCATGAGACTGTGGATGCAACTGGTACCTCACCAGTTGTTTGCTGTGGCGTGGCCCAGCTAGGAAGCTGCTTACTGACTGAGAGCTCAGAAGCTGAGGTATGGTGTAATACACACGTGCACTTATGGAAGCTGTGTCAGAGTCGGGCATGATTCCAGTATGGTGGCTCTCCCATATATATTCTCTAAATCCAATGTAGCCCGTACCATTCGGGCCAAGGTATCCTAGAGAAAATGGTTAGTGTCACAATTCCTTCATCTTCATGGGTCCAGGTACAAAAAGTACAGAACGGGGAGGGAACTGCACCATAGGGCAAAGAGTAGCTCAGCAGAGAGAGTTAGGAAGTAGAAGAGGAGGGAAGAAGCATGAGGAAGAGGCCAGGGTTTGTGGAGGGAAATATCAAGGAGGAAGGGAGGAGAACAATGGAGAGGTTGGAGCAGGAGGATGTACAGATCAAGAAGGAAGAGAGTGAAGGGAGAGCCAGGGTGAGGTTGGAGCTAGAGTGAATGAGGAAAGCAGCAGCCTGTGGAGGAGGTTGGCATGGAAAGAGTAAAAGAAGGAAAGGGCACCTCAATAAAGAGGTGGAAAGAGAGCACCAACAGTGGCTGAGAAAGACAGTTCAGTCACTCAGTTAGCAGAGGAGTACCCTTGCCCACAACTAGCAGAGGATTCTGTCCCAGATCCTGACTAAGCCAAAAGCCAGAGCATAGAGAAAATTAAAAGTAGAATGCGTCATGCTGGGACGAGGCACCAGGATCCAGGGAGAGGAAATAAGGATCCCTAAGTACCTGTGAGAGGAGGAGGGGGAGAAGAGGCAGATGAAAGAGGCATTTTGATAATGGCTAGGGATGCAGTGGGGCTGTTGATTGAAGAATTGTACTGTAAATGAAAATTGCTAACAGTAAATATAGAAAAGAGTAAGACTTTGAGCATGGCGTTGAGAAAAAAGCAAAGAAACATTTTTTTACAAAAATGACTAACTTGAAAAATGTATGTTCTTTTAATTATCTAAACATACAAGTAAGCAAGGAAGGCTGGCAGAGAATATTGATAATAGATGATTGGTGCTTCTGCAGCATACATATGATGTTAAACGCCTTTAAGGCAAGCACAGAAGTCAATCCATATCACAAGTCTGGGAGGTTCATCAATTGAAGGACAAGCAGCGTCCCTTTAAGATGCAGAACTTTGAGGCCAGGAAAACCCTCAACATCTAAAGATAACAAAGAACAAACTTTATAAAGCTCTCCTGAGACTGCCCAGAGGAACCCCTTATCAGAACAGGAGGGAGCTTGGTGTGTATGAATTAGACAGACTTCTGTTTTGGAACGGTGTATGAAGCAACACTTAGGAAAAGTCTTATAAAAACGGCATTTACAGTCTCCCCATGCATTGGGGGAAATCTTTATTTTGGTTGCAACATATCCAAAAATCATTGACTAACATTGGGCTAAAAAACCCATGGGACGATATAGAGAACATACTAGTGAATGACAAGTACAGACTGAAAGATTGTTACTGGCAAGGAATGGATTTGGATATTCTAAAAACTCAATCAGGTTCTGAGGTGTTGTTGATGTACGTTCAGAAGAAGACTGAAACCGCATGAAAGGAATATTTAGAAAGTGAACTCAGGATTGGGCCAAAAAGTCTACATTTGATTAGTCCTATAGATAGTGAACTCACAATTGAGCCGAACATTCTACATATAATTAGTCCTGTTTGCGTCCGGTGGGATGAAAGATGCCTTAACATTGTGCATGAGCACATTGTCCAAATTACCACTGTAGATAGTATTTAAATATTTGCATCTTGGAGAAGAGACGAGTCTTATATTGAGTTAGCAAATTAGATTACTAGAAATTAAATCGTTATACCTTCATAATAAAAACTGAATTTAGCTGCCCAAAAAAGACTTAGCAGGGTAAGATTTGTAATAATCTGGACAAAATAATTGCCTATCTGATAGTCTGCTTTCTATTTCTTGAGGAAGTCTATATGTTGAATGGATGGATGACAATTAGGTGACTGCTTTGTATCATGTAATATTTATACTATCATACTATGATGATATGTGAATAACCATGTGTCTTTCATTGACAATGAGTGTCTGAAATAAACAGTAGATGAATGGAAAAGGCTATTATAACCTGTGTTTACAGATCCACCTTGGATTCAGCAGGGGAGGATCTCTGCCAAGAGATGCCCAAAGCACTAGGCCAGGTCGGCTTGTGATAGCCATCTAACCTGTACCAATGGGTATAGGCCAAAATGACCGCACCGAAATTTCCGACCTATACAAAAAGGTCGTAAATGCATGCCAACAAAGGTTCGAACACCAAAACTGTAGTATAGTATAGTGAGTGAGTGGAGGTTGTGGGGGACACCACCACAGCACACCCGAGAAAAACAAAAAAAAAGGGGGCTGTGGGGGTGTCCCCCATAACAAGGCACTCACTACACTGTACAATATAGTGAGTGGGGATTGCGGGGGACACCCCTGCAGCACACCTGAGAAAAAAATAAATACATTTGAAGAAAGAGGGAATGCAGGGGTGTCCCCCACAACACTCCCCTCACTATACTACACAGTATAGTGAGTTGGGGTTGCGGGGGGAAACCCCTGCAGCTGCCCAAAAAAAAAGAAAAAGAAAAAGACCCTGCAGTGCTGGTTCCCAATCATGAAAGTGAAAGGGAACCGGCACTGCAGGGACACAGCGCATCTTGAAAGGTAAGTAGGGTTTGCGTGAGAGTATGTTGGTGGTGTTAGTGGGGCTGTGTTGGCGGTGTGGGTGGGGGTGTGTTGTGGGTGTGGGTGGGGGTGTGGGTTTGTAGGGGTTTTAAATGTATGTTCGCCTGGGAAATGTACAAACCTTTTGTGGTGCGTACATTTCTCATGCAAACCTTTCCGTTGCAGACTTTTCTGCGACGGAAAAACTATGCAGATCCTACCAATGAACAACCCGAGCCTGTGGTGAGCCCCATAACAACCCTGACTGTGGCTAGTTCCAAGCCCTGCTTACCTCTCTTAACTACTGAAAGCAAAAATAATGACAACAGCCTGAAAACCCACCCAGGATAGACAGAGAAAAAATTCCCTGTCATCTGGACATCGAGCTACAAAGCCCACAAGGATCAACTTTTGCCACCAAGCATGAAAAAATAACCATAGATTCTCCAGAACTTGTGAGTGTGAACCAATCAGGGACTGTGAGTCACTTTATGTGCAGCTATCAAAGTGGTGTATACAGCCTTGACCACAAACCTTCTTATACCATGGAACAGGGACTCAGGACCAAGTACCTACTTTAGAGTAGGGTTTTGCATGTTCCTTTTACTTATCTTGTTCTCCTTAGATCCAAGCATTATTATGTGCAGAAATATTCACATTTTGTTTTATCCACACCATGGTAGACTCATAGTCTTCCCTCAACCTCTGTGTTTTGATCAAAATAAATACATTTGGAACCCTTTTGTTGTCAGCCATCCATTGATCGCTCAGACCTTGACAGGAGCCACCATAAGTTTCGGATTCTTTATGGCTGATGCTGGGCAAGGCGTGCATAGAGGTGCTGGGGCTTTCAGGTTCAGCAGACTTCTGTTGTTTCTTCTGAAACAGTGATCACGCACACTTATGTAAAAACACATTTATATTAGGAGGCCTGAAAGAGGAATTTCTTTTTGTTATTTGTACACATTTATTTTCTACAACCTGGATTTGATTATTGTCAGTGTCCAAGCATTTATTTCTTTTGCAAATATATTTGCATCATTCATTTGGGATCTGCATTTTGAGTTCCCATTGTTCTAATGTCTGTGTCTATTGGATTGCTAATACTGCGTACCTTTCGAGGAAGGGCATTCAGAACAGAGGCGCCCACTTGCCGGATTCCAGCAATATATTAAGTACATTTGTATTTACTGAGAGGAAATAATCTTTTGTTGGTATTTCTTTTTATGCCTACTCAGGCCCTCATTATGAGTTAGTCATTTTTTTTTAAGGGTTGGGGTGCAGGGTGAGCTGCCTACACCGAGGTTGTGGGGTGTCCCCCACACAAGAGGGGGAAAGGGCCACATAAATGGACTTGCTGCAATGCCAAAGTCAGACCTGGCAAAACGGGCTTTGGAAAAAATGGGGCCTGCAACGAACCAGGAGAGAATGGAATCAATCTTGAGAGAATCTGCAAACTCCTGGTCAAAACCATGCAGAGGGTACGCTTGTCTTCCAGTCCCTGGCCATTGCTACTTTCCCAAGCAGTAATGTCTTGCACAATCTACTTTAAGAAGACCCATGTTGAGGGGGCACTGTTAAGCTTACAGCAAAATGGACGCATCCTGAGATCACTCCCATTGGCGAGCTAAGCATCCCTCAAAGAATATCCTTTAAGCCGGTGCCCATTCTAGGAGCATAGGGGCGCTTAAAGAGGAAGGGGCTGAGCACAACGTAAACCAGTGAGAAATCAAATTGAGGCCATTGAAGGCATGAAACACTGTGTGGAGCAGAGAGCTGATAAGGCGGGGGACGAGCTGAGGCGGGCGCCGATGGGGGAAGGGCAGTGTTGCAGAGGCCCCCGGCACTCGCATACAGATCACGTTGGAACTGATGCTGGAGCACCCATTGCAGGTCGCCTGGCAGTTTTGGGGCAACCACACCCTATTAACAATCCAGGGGGGTACACGTTGACACCCTCACCGATGCGTGCAAACGAGGGAGCGGCTAAGGAGAGAGGGCTGCCAGCACTCGCATTGAGAACACGTCAGAGCTGCCAGCGGCTTCCAAGTCGCTTGTCAGCTGACAACATCATGGCTCACATACCCCTTGAAAGATCCTGTGATGTGTGCGGCATTCCCGTCCACGGCCAGTGAGTGGCAACAAGAAGGTAGAGAGGGAGGCGGCCCGGGATGTGGCAAGGGTAGAGGCTGCCATTTCCTGTGGAGGAGTCCGATCACATGTGCACAGATGGGGAGGGCATAGAGGAGATCACCTACAGCAAGGTCTAAGAACGGCAGAGTGTGGGAATGGGGGGGGGGTCCACTCCAATACCGGCAACTATGTTCTATTTAGTATCCCAGAAAAGCCTGAAGCCCCACCAGAGGCTCTGAACAGGCAGCGAGAAAGAGGCACCGGTTACGAGGCCTGGGGCATTTAGACTGGTATCACCCAGTCCAGAGGCAGGAGGAATCAGCCCAGGAGGGCTCGGCAACATGCCCACGCAGAACTAAGACGATAAGAGAAGATAGGAGGTGGGATACAGAACAACTCAACAAGCCAGGCCCTTGATAGCTCATGTTGGATGAGGTTGGCGAATTGGAGTAACCCCATACTCCATACTCTGACATCCTAAATCTCACTGCGCAAGGAAGAGAGACACGGCCATAACGGCTATTGACAGTCGCTTAATGGTAGCCCTTCAGAATGATTACTTCAGAAGGGACAAGTCGCAGCGATCATGGTAAGTCCTAAGACGAAGTCAAAAATGGAACATTATGCCAGCTCGGGCACCCCTCTGACACCTAACACCGGCCAGCCCATGGCAAAAATGGCTACTAATATGGTTGTACTGAATCAAACTCTGCTGGCAATGAATGACAGCAGAGACACTCTAGGCCAGAGTCAATGGCCTGACCATTAAAGTGGACATTTCGACAGTGCAGATCGAAACGCTATATGGCAGAATGGCGGAAGCAGAACAGCGCATAGGAGAGGGCCAAGACAACATCACAAAACTGCACAGTGAGGTCACACAACTCCAACAAAACATGAAGAAGGTAACGGCGAAGAATGATGATCTGGAAGGGAGGTCCCGGCGTAATAATCTGCTCCCCCCATCTCCGTGTATGGTCGGATTTCTATCACAAAGAGGGTGATTACGCCCAAAATGTTTATTCTATTTCCAGAAAATCCTGGTGTGGCCCGGGAGCAAATCCTTTGTACAACTGTGATCTCTCTGGACAGTGTTACTAATGATCGAGACTACCCGCTGGATCAGTCTACCAACCTAGAGTATACAGAGACAACCAATATGTATGGAGGTTGTGAGGGTGCAGGAACTCACAAATTACAGTGGGACAGCATTCCGGAATGTGGAGGCCAGCGGGTTATTCCTGAGATGGTGCATGGACTGTCTCTTTCAAATGAAGCTGTCACATTACTGGCCGGGTCCTCCTTTCATGTCTCCTTTCAAATCTGGGGGAAACATGGTAAAAGGCCAAATGTATGTCAAGGGCAGATATAAAAGACGCTTCTGCCTCTGTCTCCCGGAGATCTAATGGCAGCTGTGCATGCCCGTCCCCCACGTGCTTGCTGTGACTGAGACAGGAAAGATTTATCACGGTGGATCTACAGCAGGTATACGTCACCCTAAAGATGAGTTACTGTGAATGTTGCCGCCAAATGGCAGAAACAGTTCAAGAGTCTGAAGACGAAGCAGATGTGTGCACAGATGCAAAAGGTCAAGCCTCGTATTAGTAGGCTGGTGCTGCGGCCGCACGGTCACCCCTGTTCACTTGCAGCTAGTCTGTGTAAAATGGAGGTTCCCAGCTGCTGAGCACGAGAGGACGATTGCAATCTGCTTCGCATAACCGAACTATGCCCCAGCAAATCCACGTGTAAATGACATTTTGTTTTCATCAAAGAAGGCTTTCATTTTTGCCATTGGCATTCAATTATCTTTTCAATCATCAATCCAGAAATGGCACACTTACAGCCTTGGTTTTAAAATCGTGTTAATTGCCTGCATGGGCCATCAACGTTAGAACATGTACGCTGCAGGGGTCTCCTGCGTGCACTTTTGAAGGCCCACGAGGAGAAGCGGGCAAGGAAAAAGGAAAAGAGAGGCAAACGCGCTTTAATCTTTCATGTTTCCACTGCGTCTCGTAGAGATGGGAACACCTCCGGCAAATATGCTTTGCATGCAGTCTTTACAGTGGATTCCCAGGGGATCCACTTGGTCTTGACCTGGTGCAAAACTACAGTGTTTCCCACAAGAGTCCATCCCTTGTTCTTAGGGTGACCAGATTTCCCAGTTTTGCCAGTCCTGTCCCAGTATTTGGTGCTCTGTCTCCCTTTCTCAAGATTATGTTCCCATTGGAAACTGCAGCGTCCTGGTTTTTTGTAGTACGTGTTCATAGCTGGCAGGCAGGAATGCACAATCTCACACAGAAGAAATGCTGCATCTAACAACTTAAGATACTGTTAGTTTCTGATAAATTAATTATGATGTGTGTACCCCCTTCTCCTCCAAACGCTACTGAAGTGTAGTGTCTTGACAGCCCCTTTCAAGAGCTAGTCCTACTTTAATGTTAGTTGCCATGTCCTGGTTTTTTGCTTTTTAAATCTGGTCACCAAACGTTGTACGCTGGCATGATATTTTCATGCCGGCGTACAATGAAGAGCACCCTGGAGACAGAGGAGGAATGCAGGGTGGGGAGCTTAACTCCGCTTAGTGCCCCTCCTCATCTCATCAGTGCTTGAGGGTGTTACATGCAGGTATTAAAGCATAATGGCTCACTATATCACTACTCAATTTAACATCCCACCGCATTTAAAAAGAGGCTGTTGCTCATGCTATTGATGGGTAAACTGCAAGGAGCCCGATCGAGAAAAAACGCGCCGTCGCCAAAATGTGCAGATACTGAATCGATAAATGTAAAAAAATGTGCATATATCTGTTCGCTAAATGCGTGTCAGAGTTAAGGCCAGACAAACGTCACTTGCTAACTGATTACTAACTGCAGGAGCACGGAAACACAGAAGGGGTAAAGGAGTAGCCGCCAAACACTCACTGGCTGAGAGGCCAGCGACTAACAATTTATAAGCATAACCAAGTTCTGTTCCCACAATGATTATGCCAATCGGAGAAAAATTGATTGGAGCGCCACCAAAATGCCAAACACTGAATATCGTTCCACACACTTGGAACAAACTATGTCCTCAAAGTCTAATTGTGTTAAAAATAAGTCTACCAAATTAACAGCAACAGAAACAACCACCCAATACGCGAAGACAAGAACATGCCTCAATCAATGAGCACAATGCACCGGAAATGAACAGCAGAAATGCTTAATTACAAAAGGAAATGTAAGCCAGCATCAATGCAGCAATCCAATCAAAATCATGAACATGTCGAGAGAACAATGCACATCTCCGAGCAACACAAGGAAAATGGGAGCAAGAGAAAACAACTCAGCAACAGAGAGACATAAGGGATAAGAAATAGTGAAATTGACCATTTTCAATTGCTGCCACTGAAATGGGGAAAACAATGCATATTAATACACACATTGCACCAGGAATCTCTATATTATCTTTCACATATCACAGGAAGCCCAGCAGCAGCCATCTTTAAAAATCCAATCCACCCTGAATCTCCCATTTCCTGGTGCCATACAAAGCCAAAAATGGTGTGGGACATACCACATGAAAAGGGGAAAGGTATTGTGGTCGGAGATAAGGCAGTGAAAGCAGAATATTCAGCGAGGGGGAAGTGCATGTCCTGGTGGGTGAGGTGGTTGCTCATGAAGATGAGCTGTATGGCTCAAAACAGCGAAGAACCTCAGGCCGAATGAAGGTATCTATCTGGGCCAGCATTCATGACAAGGTCGTGGCAGTGGGCATTGTCCCACAGAACAGCAAGGAGTGCAGCAAAAGATGGAACAACCTCAAGGCTAGGGTCCGCAGCCTCAATACCAACCATAGGCGTGAGACTTCCACCACAGGAGGTGGCACAGTCGAACCAATCATCCTGACCCCATGGGGAGAAAAAGGCCAAAAACATCCTCCACAAGGAAGGGATGGAGGGTGGCGGCAATGGGAAAATGGGAGCAGGAAGCCAAGGAGATGCTGGTGAGTCTTTAAGTTTCTTCTCCCATGAGAATGAACTGTGCAAAAGCACCCCTGAGCACACTCAATCTCCGGACAGGCTTGTTTCCACTGTGCCCCGCACACATGAGCCCTTAACTTTCAGATACCAATGGCGACCGCAGCCCTGTAGAGAGGCGAGCAGCTTTCGCACACATTTTTGCAGGTAAGTGGACATCCGCACGCCTACAACCCCACCCCAACTCCCTCTTAAAAAACAAATAAACAGCAGAGCAAAAATGTCACAGATCTTTTGGAATTTGGAAAGGTTTGATTTTTAGACTTCTTTTATCCCGCAAAGTTTCGACTGCTGCATATTGGGTTCTTTGGTCAGAGCTATCTTGCTGGGAACTAGGTATGCACTGCCCGATTAGATGTCTGAGGGTGAGGGGGCAGGGCGTGGTGCTTAAGGTGGCATGAGCGGGTAGAGAAGCGCTGCTCTGGCTACATGTTTCTGGCTTCCTCTTTAAATGATTTGGGCCACTTGCAGCGCTGTGCGAGGTCGAGCTCTGTCTTGTTCTGGTTTGAAACACGTATTGTACCTCTAACGCTTAGAAAAGAGTTGGGGGTGAGCAGAGCGTGCCTTGTGTGGTCTCTTTCGTGTGTGTGTCTCTGTAATGTTTTCGACACCGAGCTGTGTAGAAGTGAGGCGTGTCTATAGATCTATGGCCTGTGTGTGGTGTTTACACACCATGGGGGCTAACCATCGACGGAATAGCCTTTGGTCGAGCTGCGCTGTGTAAGGACTTGAGGGAGAGGGGATACACACACCTGTTTTATGCCTGTTTTGCATCCATTAGACACGGCTTGCAAGGTACCTGCACTTATGGGCAGGGCTACGGTGCCCATCATTGGACAGTACCAGCAGTAGGCCGTGTGAGTGGGTCCTGTGCATTCCGTCCTGGGCTTTGGCAAGGTGAGTGCCCCTCTGTCCCCTCCTGCCCCCTCTTTTTTCCATCTCTGTCTTTGCTTTCTCCCTTTCACTCACCCACTTTTGTCCCCTCCTTTCTCGCTCCGATCCTATGCTCACTGACCCCCCTCCTCCATCTTGTCTCCATCTCTGTCTTTGTTTTCTCTCTTTTCACTCTCTCACTATTTTCGCCTGTTTTCTCACACAAATACACTGCTCTGTGACCCTTGCCCTCCCTCTCTCAGCCCCCCCTCCCTCGCCCGTGATTGGATGTTCCACTGTTTCACCTGCAACCAGGATGGTGTTTCCAGCAGCAGGCCTGTGAGCAGGTCCTGTAAATTCCGTCCTGGCCTTTGGCAAGGTGAGGGTCCCTCTATCCCCTCCTGCCCCCTCCTCCATCTTGTTTACATCTCTATCTTTGCTTTCTCTCTTTTCACTCTCTCACTATTTTCGACAGCTTTCTTGCTCCGATCCTCTGCTCTGTGACCCTTGCCCTCCCTCTCCCAGCCACCCTCCCACTTCCCTCACCCGTGATGGAATTCTCAATCTGTTTCACCTGCGACACAACGGTATTTCCAGCAGCAGACTTGTTTGAGCGGGTCCTGTGCATTCGTCCTGGCCTTTGGCAAGGTGAGTGCCCATCTGTCCCCTCCTGTCCCCTCCTCCATCTTGTTTCCATCTATGTCTTTGCTTCCTGCCTTTCACTCTCTCACTTTTGTCCACTGCTTTCTCGCTTCGATCCTCTGCTCACCGACCCCCTCCTCCATCTTGTCTCCCGCTCTGTCTTCGTTTTCTCTCTTTTCACTCTCTTACTGTTTTTGCCAGCTTTCCCGCACTGATCCTCTGCTCTGTAACCCTTGCCCTCCCTCTCCCAGCCCCCTTCCCACCTCCCTCGCCCGTGATTGGATGCTCCACTTGTTTCACCTGCGACCATCAGGATGATATTTCCAGCAGCAGGCCTGTGTGAGCAGGTCCTGTGTGTGAATTCTATCTTGGCCTTTGGCAAGGTGAGTTTCCCTCTGTCCCCTCCTGCCCCCTCCTCCATCTTGTTTCCAACACTGTCTTTGCTTTCTGCCTTTCACTCTCTCACTTTTGTCCACTGCTTTCTCGCTTTGATCCTCTGCTCACCGACCCCCCTCCTACATCTTGTCTCCCGCTCTGTCTTTGTTTTCTCTCTTTTCACGCTCTCACTATTTTATCAAGCTTTCTCGCTGCGATGCTCTGCTCTGTAACCCTTGCCCTCCCTCTCCCAACCCCCCTCCCGCCTCCCTCACTCGTGATTGGATGCTCCACCTGTTTCACCTGCGACCAGGATGGTATTTTCAGCAGCAGGCCTGTGTGAGTGGGTCCTGCATGTGCATTCCGTCCTGGCCTTTGGCAAAGTGAGTGCCCCTCTGTCCCCTCCTGCCCCCTCCTCCGTCCTGTTTCCATCACTGTCTTTGCTTTCTGCCTTTCACTCTCTCACTTTTGTCCACTGCTTTCTCGCTTTGATCCTCTGCTCACCGACCCCCCTCCTCCATCTTGTCTCCCGCTCTGTCTTTGTTTTCTCTCTTTTCACTCTCTCACTATTTTTGCCAGCTTTCGTGCTCCGATCCTCTGCTCCATGACCCTTGCCCTCCTTCCCCCAGACACCCTCCCTCGCCCATGATTGAATGCTCCACTTGTTTCACTGCGACTCAATTTTGTCCCCTGCTTTCTCGCTCCGATCCTTTGCTCACTGACCCCCCTCCTCCATCTTGTCTCCATCTCTGTCTTTGTTTTCTCTCTTTTCACTCTATCACTATTTACCCCTGATTTCTCTCACTGATACACTGCTCTGTGACCCTTGCTCTCCCTCTTTCAGTCCCCGCTCCCTCGCCCGTGATTGGATGCTCCACCTGTTTCACAGGCGACCGGGATGGTATTTCCAGCAGCCGGCCTGTATGAGCGGGTCCTGTACATTCCGTCCTGGCCTTTGGCAAGGTGAGTGCCCCTCTGTCCCCTCCTGCCCCCTCCTCCATCGTGTTTCCATCTCTGTCTTTGCTTTCTCTCTTTTCACTCTCTCACTATTTTCGGCAGCTTTCTTGCTCTGATCCTCAGCTCTGTGACCCTTGCCCTCCCTCTGCCAGCCCCCCTCCCACCTCCCTCACCCGTGATGGAATGCTCCACCTGTTTCACCTGCGACACAACGGTATTTCCAGCAGCAGGCCTGTATGAGCGGGACCTGTGCATTCCATCCTGGCCTTTGGCAAGGTGACTGCCCCTCTGTCCCCTCCTGCCCCCTCCTCCATCTTGTTTCCATCTGTGTCTTTGCTTTCTGCCTTTCATTCTCTCACTTTTGTCCACGGCTTTCTCGCTTCGATCCTCTGCTCACCCATTCCCCTCCTCCATCTTGTCTCCCGCTCTGTCTTTGTTTTCTCTCTTTTCACGCTCTCACTATTTTCGCCAGCTTTCTCACTCTGATCCTCTTCTCTGTGACCCTTGCCCTCCTTCCCCTGGCCCCCTTCCTCGCCCTTGATTGAATGCTCCACCTGTTTCACCTGCGACTCACTATTTTTGCAAGATTTCTCACTCTGCTTCTTCTTCCCCCCACCTCCCTCCTCCCATATTGGCCAGATTTGCCTGCCTTCTGCCCTTATGAGGGCAGCGACACATAATGCGACCCCCACCATTCGGATTGGTTACATTTCAACTCTGCCCTCCCCTGCTTGCAAACCAGCCAGCTTGCTAGTTCTCCCTTTCTCTGCCTCCCTTCCCCTGCCACTGCTCCCTGATTGGCCTGGGAATGCCATTTCTGACCTCCACTCAGGTCAGCCTTGCCCAGGCAGCCCTCAGCTAAGGGCCCCAAGGCAAAGGGCAGCTCCTACAGAAGCAGCTCTAGATCGTGTCCACCAGATTTAGCCTGTGGTGACTGCAGCCATCAACCGTCAGTGACTGACAAGGTAGGAGACCAGCACTTGATGCTCCTCTATAAATTGTCTAAACTCATCGAAAATCATTCTAACCCCACCTTTTGAGTCCTATCACAGTTAGATTCAACCCCTAGCCAAATAGTGCCTTACATAGTGTGCCCACAATAGCCATATTCTGTATCTAGTTAGCCTGTACCTCTTATCCATATATTGCTCTAAGGTAGACTATCCAAACCAGAGATATATTGTTCTCAAATAGCCCTAATCCAAACATTGGTTTTAGTATATTGTACCGCAGCCACATGCGCCAGATAGCAGCCTCTAGCAACTAGCCTGACTGTCCCACACAAACTGACTGAGACAGACAGCCGTCTATCAAAACCGACCTGACTGTGCCATCTAGCAATATTCAGGATTTTAAAACGGAGTCTTTCTGATTATTACCTGCCTTTGTGTTACTGTTACTGCGGCTATTGTATTTACTGATGCCTCCCCTTGTTCGGCCCTTTCTCCCTCTATCCGGGTGTCCAAAATCTAGGTGTCTTAGTTACTGCCTGCCATTCTGTGAAGACTAGACCTTTCTCACATTGTCTAAGTGTCTCAAATCTAGGTGTTTAATTACTGCCTGCTATTCAGTGAGGACTAGGCCTTTCTCCCATTGTCTAAGTGTCTCAAATCTAGGTGTTTAATTACTGCTTGCCATTCAATAAAGACTAGGGGGGTCATTACAAGTTTGGATGTAGCCATGGTGCAAATAGCACCTTGGCTGCCTCCAAACCTGTGTCCGGGTCCGTGGTGTTGGAATGGGGACTTACCGGGACATTCCGACCTATGCGGACCCGGTAAGTCCCCATTTTGAAAACCATTCCCCATTCCCATTTGAGCCCCCATAGGGCTCAATGGGAATGGAGAAGGAGCTTAGCTCCATGGTCCTTAACGGGTCCAGCTAAGGGCGGCTGGTAAAACCAGCCGGCCCTAGTGGGACCCGCTAGGTGACCTCGGAATGCGGCGGTAGGGGGTTAACGGCACCAGCATCCTTACTGGTGCCGTTAACCCCCTACCACCATATTCGGAATGACCCCCTTGGCCTTTCTCCCATTGTCTAGGTGTCTCACATCTAGGTGTTTAATTACTGCCTGTCATTCTGTGAAGACTAGGCCTTTCTCCCATTGTCTAGGTGTCCCAAATCTAGGTGTTTTAATTACTGCCTGCCATTCTGTGAAGACTAGGCTTTTCTCCCTCTATACAGGTGTCTCAGATCTAGGTATTTAATTATGGCCTGCCATTCGGTGAGAACTAGGTCGTTCTCCCATTGTCTAGGTGTCTCAAATCTAGATATTTAATGACTGCCTGCCATTATGGGAGGACTAGGCCTTTCTCTCTCTATCCAGGTGTCTCAAATCTAGGTGTTTTAATTACTGCCTGTCATTCTGTGAAGACTAGGCCTTTCTCCCATTGTCTAGGTATCCCAAATCTAGGTGTTTTAATTACTTCCTGCCATTCTGTGAGGACTAGTCCTTTCTCCCTCTATCCAGGTGTCTCCAATCTAGGTGTTTTAATTACTGCATGCCATTCTGTGAAGACTAGACCTTTCTCCCATTGTCTGGGTGTCTCAAGTTTAGGTGTTTTAATTACACCCTGCAATTCTGTGAAGACTAGGCCTCTCTCCATCTATCTGGGTGTCTCAAATCTAGGTGTTTTAATTACTGCCTCACATCCTGTGAAGACTAGGCCTTTTTCCCTCTATGCAGGTGTCTCAAATCTAGGTGTTTTAATTACTGCCTGCCATTCTGTGATGACTAGACCTTCCTCCCATTGTCTAGGTGTCTCAAATATAGGTGTTTTAATTACGGCCTGCCATTCTGCGAAGCCTAGGCCTTTCTCCCGTTGTCTAGGTGTATCTAATCTAGGGGCCTCATTATGACCCATGCAGAATGGGTTAATGGGTTCTGCTAATGGATGCGGACCCGTTAACACCATTCCGCACGATTACGAGGTCCCCTAGCGGGACCCGGTAAAGACGCCTGGCAAAACCAGGCGTCGTTACCGGGTCCCGCGAGGGGACCAGGGAGCTAACAATGGGCCCGTCATAATCGGCCCGTGGTTAGCTCCCTCTCCCATTCCCATTGAGCCCTATGGGGGCTCAAATGGGAATGGGGAAGGTCCGGGCCGGGTTCCCTGAGGGAGGAATTACCAGGCCCTCCGAACTCGGAATGGCCCGGTAATTCCCCATTCAGGGAACCTGGTAAAGGAGCCCGGTTTGGTGGCAGCCATGGAGCTAATAGCTTCATAGCTTCCGCCAAACTCGTAATGAGGCCCTAGGTGTTTTAATCACTGCCTGCCATTCTGTGAAGACTAGGCCTTTCTCCCTCTATCCAGGTATCTCAAATCTAAGTGTTTTAATTACTACCTGCCATTCTGCAAAGACTAGGTCTTTCTCCTGTTGTCTAGGTGTCTCAAATCTAGGTGTTTTAACTACTGCCCGCCATTCCATGAAACCTAGGCCTCATTCCCATTATTTAGGTTTCTTAAATCTAGGTGTTTTAATTACTGCCTGCCATTCTGTAAAGCCTAGGTCTTTCTCCTTTCATCTAGGATTCAGGAATAGAGGTGTTTAATTATTGCTTGGCATTCACCGAAACCTAGATCCCTCTCCCACCCTCTGATATCCTAAAGCTAAGAGTGCTATCTCATTGTAAACCAACTGTGAAACCTAGACTCCCCACTATCTTGTCATCTCAAACCTCTGGGTATTCTATAAGTACCTGCCATAAGTGAGTCCTAGGCCCCACCGACACCCAAGAACACCCAACAGCCACTAAAAGCTAGTCATTACAACCAAAATCACTACCCTGGTTAACCTGCACTCCATAGCCCCCCATAACCAACCACGCCACACGTACAATGCCTAGTACTCCCTTACTCCCTTGGACAGTCCTCCCATAGAAAGAGAAACACCCTAACCCAACCGACTTAGCAGACAGTCACCCTATGTGAGCATCCAGGCATTGCAACATAAGAGGATAAAACTCAACATTATCCTAGCACAAGGCATGACAGGTGGGCATCTGCCCCTGTAAACTCAATAGCCAGACCAACTCCTAACACAGAAGACCCAAAATGCCTGACGCAGAATTGGACGCTGATAAAGAGAGCAGGAACATGGAACAATTAATACGGATACACAAACCCAACCGCCTCCAGTAGAAGCTGTATAGGGGTAGACCTCAGCCTCCTCAAATGGAATGTATAGGTGGTAGATCTTACCCCACCTCAAGCTGAATGTAGATAACTTATCGGGTTGATCAATAATTTCAGTATTGCGAAAATCAGAATTGTAGCACTTAAAAGGTCATAAAAGCACATTGTAGGGCGACATACATTTTTGGGGTCATAATGCCTCATGCAGCGAAGGACATGTTAGACAGCATACATTTATTATAGTTACCAACATTCTAGGTTTAAAACTGAACAGGAACTAAGTTCTGATTAAAAATAGATTGGTCAGTCATTTTGTAATTTGATCAGCCATTTTGGTTGAGACAAAGTTAGGCAGATTCTAAGATGGTTGCTGAAAAGAAAAATGGTGGAATGTTGCAAGTCATACTGAAATAATGAAATCATTCTGTCATAAACAGTTCATTGAAAGTTCAGTAGACGAGAACATACTGTCTGGACGTCTTGGAACTAATTCTGACAATGACGAGCAGGGCGCAGCCATGTAGTTATTCAAGGGAAGGTAGAAATTAGTACAGACAGCTGGTCAGCTTGCAACAGTTGTTGGGTTCAAAGGGAGTCCACAACAGCTGTAGACTTCTTGGCAGGAAACCATGGTATCACCTGCCAAGACTACCTCGAGCTTGACGTCAAAGAAGTTCTTTCTCCCAGCATCAAAGGATTCATTTTAAAGATCATGAGCATCTCACACAAATGTAATTAGTCTGTAATGCAATTGATGCCATAGGGGCCTGTGAGTGGCAGTCAAGCCAACAAATCACAGGCACATGAGGGTTTGTCTTTAATTATAAGGACCAATAGAAATGTTTTGTGTATTAATTATTAAATTACACCAGCTTTGAAACAGTACATAAGGAGCTGAATTTAGAGCTCACGTTGGTTGCTGTTGGTGTTCCTGATTTATGCAGTCTGCTGTATCCTAGTTTGCTGTGAAGAATAAAGGATGACTTTGAAATTTAGCCTGAGTGTCTTGATGCCTTCCTGTTTGGTCTCCAGCCTTCCAGTCCTGATCCAGGGGTGCCAGAAGCCCAGAGAAGGGGTTGGGACCGTCTTTTCAAAGCCGCCTTCAAAACAGAACAATCCCCACCAAATAATAAAATCAACAGAATAAACATTGTAAGAGAAAAATCCTCATTCCTTACACCATACCTCGCTACAAACACAGAACCTTGATATTCAATGACATTGACATCTCCAGACAGGCAAAGAATTCCTCTGAATAATGGAAAAAAGATGGGAGGACCCAAGAAGAGAATGGGATGATACCAATCCCCTTACTCGATTTATCACTAGAACAGAAGGGCACTACCGATATCCACATCATACCACAGGAGATAATGAAGCAGTAGAAGACAACAACCCAACTATCAATCTACCAGACCAATTCAATGATGAAGCAGCCTCCATGGAACCTCAACCAACTGGCGTCAACACAGAAGCACCCCAATTGAACACCCACAACTCAAAACAGGGAACAACATATAAACCGAACCACACCAAAAAGATCCACTGCAATCTAATCAATGCAAGGTCAATGTCCAAACATGCCACGGAAATCTTTGACCTCCTATGTGATGGAGGTATCGACATCCTATCTGAAATTTAAACATGGCTAGATGACAACTACAGGATCACTCTCAAAAACTGCCTGCCTGATAACTTCAAGTGCATCTCTGCAAACAGGAAAACCAAAAGAGGTGGCGGACTGGCAATAATCCACAAGGAACACCTAGAAATTAAACTGGACGACCCATTAAACATTGATAACTGTGAATTTCTAATCCTTCATCTATCAATAAACTCCAGAACAAACCTGAAATTCATACTGATATTCAGGTCACCAACGTACATTGCAACCTTTGTATATGCCTTCACGGAAGCAATCAACCAAGCCATTGAGCATAATCACCTGATTATCCTTGGTGACTATGTTTCTTGACATACACCTGCAATATTATTGAATTAATTGTTGAGCTAGACAGGCAGTGGTCCCCCAAACCACTCTCTGCATATTCTCAACTTTCTAGAAAAATTGCGCCAGATTTTCATATACAGGGTGCATGTTATTACGCTATGTTTGATTTGTTCAAATTTGTTAATGTTTATTTTGCTCTTTGTTTTAATTGAGATGTTTATTTACCTCACTGGTATATATTTTATGTTATATATTACACCAATGTGGAAAATGTTTTGATTAAATAATAACATCCACTATTAAGTACTAATTTCAATATTGAAGGCTGTATTTTTTCCTTGTTACAAAGACCCAAGGACAATCTGTTTTTCCTTGGTGTCTATTTAACTAAACATAATTACAGGTTCTTCTCACATAAGTGTTGAAGCCCCTCGGATTCTCCACCACGTTTATGTGTTTGTCTTATACAAGTTGGGAGCCTACCTCTGTAAAACGTATCCTTAGTGACTTCAACATCTGATTCAATGAACAAACCACAACCACACAAAAATCTCTAGCCAGCCAATTAGCAACAAATAAATTACATCAACTAGTCAAAGGAGCAACCCAAACGCCAGGACATACACTGGACGGAATTTTCCCCAACAAAAATCTAATTACCAGAGCGCCACCAATTCAGATCCTCTGGAGTGACCACCTCATCATTCCCTTCAGTAATCACACTGGCCACACCACTAATCAAGCAACAGGACAAGCCACCGATCATCATGAAAAGGAACTGGAGACCCATAAAAAACTGCAGCTTAACTGAACTACAGGAAATCAGCAAGCCACAAGCAACAACTATGGATGAAGCTGACCTTGATAAAAAAAATAGAACTACTTAACAACTGGATTACGACAACAATAGACGAGATCACCAAAGAAAAACCTTTTACCCCATCATGCAAAAAAGCAATGGCAAAATGGATCACCCACTGCTCAGCGCGGTGAAAAGGAAAAGCGAAGACTTGAACTACAATGGAGGATCAGAAATGACTGCAAAAAGAAATTCTAATTCAGACAACAGACCCGCTCATACAAAAAGGAAATGCAAAAAGCAAAAAGGAAATACTACGACAAAAGAATCTTTAAAGCACCAAACAGTCAAAAAGAACTCTTTAAAATCATAAACAAAATAAAAAAAAACCTGGCTGCAACAGCACTCCAATACCATAGAAGAAACTATGCAATGACCTCACAGACCATTTCAAAAACAAAATCATGACCATCCAACAGACCATACAAAGCAGACCATGCAACGGCAATATGCAACCCACCCACCCCGATGAGAAATGCCCAAACAAACTCTGAAGCTTCCCCCAAATATCAGTGGAGACATTCGTCAAACTGGTCAACAAAAGCAACAAAACAGGTTCCCCCATAGATCCCTGCCCCGTCTAGACATATAGAAATCAATCCTCTCACAGGGAACACCCCTAAACTACTACAGAAATAGCTTCAACCAATCAATCTCAACAGGGAAAGTGCCACATTCCTTCAAATCAGCATACATCAAGCCACTCCTCAAGGTTAAAGCAGGAAACATGGAGGACCTCTCCAATTACAGACCTATCTCCAACATCCCATACCAAGCTAAACTGCTGGAAACATACATATATAGAACAACCCAAGAATTCATACAAGAGCACCTCCTATTGGACCAGGCACAAGTAGGTGTTAGACCAACGAGAGGAACGGAAACAGCACTTGTCTCAATCTGGGATGATCTAAAGGCAAACGCAGACTCATACAATAGTACCGCTTTGATTCTTCTAGACCTCTCTGTGGCATTCAACACAGTTAACCACGATATCTTCATCGTGAGATTGGAAGAAATTAGAATCACCGACCACACCTTACTATGGATCAAATCCTTCCTAACAAACAGAACAGAAACCATATGGATCAAACCTCTCAAATCCAACCCAAGAGAATCCTCATGCAGAGTACCACAAGGATCATCCTTCTCCCCACTATTATTCAACATCTACCTGTCTCAACTAATCAAGATCATTAAAAGACATGGCCTCACTTGTTACAACTATGCTGATGACACACAAATAGTCTACAAAATACAAGACACACAAGAAGAAAACAAAACATTAGAGAGCTGCCTTTGTGAAATCTACACCTGGATGAACTTGAACTACCTCAAACATAACCCAGGCAAAACAGAAATAATGATCATCACAAAAAATGGAGGAGAAAACCACTACATCCCTTGGCCAACAGAACTTGATACAACCCCAGCCCCATCATCAATTGTAAAAAACCTGGGAGTCCTGATGGACAACAAACTTACTCTAGAGCCACAAGTAAACACTCTAATTAAGAAATGCGTCTTTCTCCGGCAAGCATTAAAAAAGGATCCTACCATTCCTGTCATTGGTTAACAATACACTCACCGTCATCGCTTTTGTCATGTCCAGAGTAGACTATGCCAATAGCCTATACCTGGGCATGCCAGAACGACTTTTATAAAAACTCCAAAGCATACAAAATGCAGCAGCCAGACTGCTCCTCAAACTACCTCGAAGAGAACACATCACACCAGCACTGAAAACGCTACACTGGCTAATAATAAAACAGAGAATCAAGTTCAAATCAATGTGCACAACGCAACGAGCAATCCACAGCCAAGGCGTGGATTTCCTAAAATAAAAAATAAACGTACACCGTCCAACAAGGCCACTCAGATCCATCAGTGATATCCATACTGAACCAAAACCATACAAAAAAGAACATTCAGAGGATCCTCTTTCTCTCAACTCGCCCCAAAAACCTGGAATGAGCTACCAAAGAACATGCGTAACACAAAAGATCACCTCCTATTCAGAAAACTCCTCAACTTTTGGCTCTTCACCCCATAACTAGAAAGAGTGCATATGGGGCCACATACACAGCTAAAACAATGCTGAGAGAGGAAACCGATCGTCCCTATCCCCCCAAGCTACTGCCCATCAACTGAAGTAAGGGAAGAACAATCTACTGCATATCAACTTACTAATTGAAAGATAGATAAGCTAGAATCATACCAAAGAACGATCACGCAGAGATCGGTTGGAAGGGTAAGGGTGATATATCAATAACACCTTAGTCTTCAAAGTAAACACAGACAGAAATGGATCACAGTCAGGAAATAGATAGGAAGGGAGTGAGTGATTGTAAAGAAATACAGCACCAATACCAAAGTGGGGGACAATACATGCCTCAAACTGGCACACAAAGGTCCCAAATAACACAGCAGGGAACTTGCCACGCCATCACTCATTGCAATTAGACAAACAGGAAAGGAAAATAGAAAGAATATGCCTACTCCATAGGACAACGGATACATAGATCAGGAATTATACAGACTAAGAGACATATAACCCACTAACCCAAAATCTCAAATTTCTGCATACTTGCATACTTGCGCATTCTGCACAGACAAAAATCTACACAACCACCCTCTTGCATGTCAAACTGCACGCACTTCACCACACTTCAGCAGCAAAAAACAACACATAACTCGCACCAACAGCACACAAGGACTCACATCGATCCGATATTCACACCCAAGGTCAGCGCACTGTGAAAACCGAACTGAAGGTGCCAACAGGACATCACTTTTCTCACTTTCCTACTCCCTTTTCACCTGATTAATCCCCCTCCCCCGCCTTCTTGTTTGAAGATCCACCTAAGCGCCTGGGGACCAATTCCGTTGGTGACGGAGCGCAGTACAAATACCTTCAACATTAACCTCAACCTATGCACACAATGATGATGATAATCCTTCCTAAATCCTTGTATTTATTTACCAGGATTATTTCCCAACATACCCATATAGAATCGGACAAAAATTCTTCATCAAGCTTAAATCAGCAATGAACAAGCTGGAATAGGGGAGAACAGTCAAGATTGACATGGGAGATCCTTAGTGCCCCAAACAAGTATGGAGCACTAAATGCTCCCAAACTGGAGGACCGCGCCTTAGCAGACATGATTGATGGTTTTTCCCACCTACTAATAATATAAATACAACATTAGAAAGATTTCTAGCCCTTCCCAGCTTGATCAAATCACCATTTTAGATCCTGCCAAAACTCATTCTAATGCTATAGATACTGTATGTCCCACTACCTGAGCTTTGCCATAGAATTCACAATAAGTACAACCTATCCCCCTCTTATATCACCAAAATGTATCTGGATAGAATACAAGGACCCCCATTTACTTTCGATAAATAGATTGTTACTGAATTAATCAAACTTGGCATGGTGATGTTATATGATTTGTAAGTTAATGATGGTTTCTAACTATACAAAGGTTCCGCGAGAGGGACGACACCAATGTTCTCCACCTGGCCCTGTCGGACAGTGCTTCCTTTTTTGTCAGAATTCAAAACAAATCTCTCCACCATTACTATTTCAGTTACAGCACTTGACCCTATTACCTATTCCAATAGGGACTGGAAAACCACGAGGCAGTATTACTGGCCTGCAACCAGGCAGCACTTTCCTGGATATGCCCCCCCCCCCACTCCAATGATGGATGTAATGTTCAGAGAATTATTAGGGGCAATAGCTGGAAGGAATGATGTTGGCAATTAGCTTCCCATAGCTCTCGCCCAGAAACATTTGGACTGATCCAACAACATACCTATGCAATATCGCCAGCTGAGTACACTCTCACCGCCTACTGGCCTGCATAGTTAAAACTACCAACATGTAAATGCTTGACGATACCACACATCACTGTAACGAAGTACTAATGTAACTGCATTGCCATCACAAACCTTTTTGTACCCTAATTGCCACTTGTTAACATGCTAAACCTGATGTACTTTTGTTGTTAATGTTTGTTGAAACACACATTTAAAAAAAAAAAAAACACATTATAATGAAATATGGAGGCTCACACGATCATGTGCACATCCTCCGAACCTCCGGTACTGTATTCTGGCACGTGTAACCAGGATACATTTTTTTTCAATTCGGCCCTATTTCAAGAGCAACACAAAATGGCTGCTGTATCAACGTCCAGCCTGGGACCTCTCTTTAGAAACCGTTGGTTAAAATACTGAAAAAAGCTTTTTTTCCAAAGCATTGCATATTCCAGCAATTCACACGCGAGCTCGTGGTCACACGTATGTGTTTCTGTTAATGCAGGACCACTTTACTGCAAACAAGAAAATAAATTGGCCCCTTATACACCTAAACCGATAAAGCCTCTCCAAACACCTGATTCCCATTTCCAGGGGATTCTAAGGATAAATACTGCCACGGCTTTGTTTTTTCTTCTTCTTTTATAAACGTGCAAAGAGCTCATTTAAGTCAAAGACAATCCCTCTATTATACGCGGCAATTCAATAAGGCATGCGCACAAGGAATAACATGAAAGGTTGGTCCAGGTTTCATTTACAGGCAGTCACGGTTTTGTTCATTATTTAGGCATGTCCTCCTGGCGGGCGCTCCGCTGGTGCGAAGGTCACCGGAGAAGCGCCTGCATTATTTTTCAACAAAGTAACGGAGGTAAACCATTCCCAGAGACTGAAGCCTAGACTGTAAAACACATGTTCCCTGAAAAGGAAGCACAGATTGATTTCCGTTTAGGATCATTGAAAATACATTCGTATTTACATGCACATTCATGCCTCCAATTTTAGGTCCAGACACGGAGGATGCAATTCTGAACAAGCTTTTTTGCTGAAAGCTGCCAGCATCAAAGAAAGAAACGCATAACTTAAATGACTCTAGAGCAAAGAACACCCTGAAGGTGCTCCGCGTATTCCCAGGGGCTTTTAATCAGTCCCATACGTAAAAAATTTGGTTGTTTTACCCCACGGTTCCCAAAGGGACCGAGTATTGCTGTTTGTGACTGTTGATTTATTTGATGTCCATTGACACTGTTTTTAATTTGTTTGTTATGAACAAGGAGAAGTGTGGTGTTGTCCCCTTTAAGAATGTGTGTCATGACAGGCTCCCAAAAAAAGGAGCCTCTGCCGGCACGTGAGTTAGAACGGCAGCAGACGCCATGAGCGCCACTTCTGTCCCGTGTCTCATTTCGTGCCTGCAGGCTGATGCTGTGTGATCAATGTACTGCAGCTCCCACTGATCGGGAGATCCAAGATCTGTGTGTGGGACTTGGGTGCCCCCAGGTCACTAGCCAGCTGTGTGCTCATGGCTACAGGGACAGCCCAGGCGACCCCAGCAACTGTCTACCGCTGTGTGACCACGGCAAACAGAAGCCCATGCTGGGTGCCCCCAGCACGGATCGGCTGGCCTGTGTGGCCGCAGGTTCAGCCAGCAATGGCTCCAGCCGTGTGACCACAGCGCTGTACTTTTATGCTACGTGCCCGCAGCCTGGATCCGGCTTGCCCGTGTGACCATGAGCCAGTCCCCATAACAAGCAGCATCTCCACTTCTTTGCTGCTTCCAGCTTTAAGTGCATTGCCCTTACTGTTGTTCCTGGTGCATGCTTAGTAGAGGCTGCGCTAAAATGTCTCAACGGGTGCGCGTGTCCCTCTCTGCCCATCATTTAGAAATTACTACAGAGTTGCCACTGTGTGGGACGGGGGATGGTAGTGAGTTGAGGCCGTGCACCTGATACGAGGCTCCAGTTCTGCGCAGGGAGCCGTCACATCGGTTAATCCAAGCCACATGGGTGGGAAGCATGGGACCATCTGCGACCTGGTCGCTTCTACACCATTTCTTTAGGCCTGTGTCTCCCCAGAGATGCACATGCACACAGCGACCCTCTCCCCAGTCCGCTCACTATATCCTTACGTTGCAGAGTGGTGCAAATAGATACATGTGTCAGCTCTCGCCTTCAGGTCTTATGAATTTGTGATGAGTTGGTTAATTCTGTTTTGTTGGTCGAGTAGTCTGCTCAGTATGGAGGATTCTGTCCACTCTTGGCCAGGGGAGACCACCTCTCACAAATTTATTTTATTTATTTATTTTATTTATTTGTTTCTTGTAACACGCATCACACCTACCAGCCTCAGTGTGCACGAATCCAGGGAACAGTTTTTACATCTGGCAAACCTTCATTCTTCCCTGTCTTCATCCATGAATAATACCCTTACTTCACTTTCTGGAAAGGCTGGTTAAATGAAGGCTGGTAGAAGCGGTATGTCTTTGAAGAAAATGTCATATTTCACTCCTGTTAAGGATGAGCAGTTGTGATCGGCTGAGGTGTCCGGACCCAAGGAATCGCATATGAAGACACCAACCTCGACATAAAAAATCAAGGCGGTTTCTAAACGCAAGTCCTTGTGTAGTGTCACATGGAAGAACGTTCTGTGTGTGCCTCAGAAATTAAAAATGTAATTTCCTTGAAGCCATCTCTTTGTCATCTAGTCCCTTGAGTCAGGGTATACCATCCGGAAAGAGGAAGGGGGATGTGGCTTTTTGTCCTCTTCAAGAAATGAGGCAGATTGTGACAATGATTCCTTTGACCTGCTTTTCATTTTGGAGGATGTCGACTGGTGTATTTATGCCTCTGGACCCCCACGGAATGATTGACATGCTTCCCCTATTCAAGAAGCATCCAATCCATTAAGGGTATTTTCGATAGTCAGGGTAATCCCTTGTTTGACAGAGCTGAGGTTTCCCATCCCAGAACCAGGCAGTAGACTCCCATGTCCCTTTGGATAAGAGATTCTGAAAGCCATTGGAATGGGAAATAATAATAATCTAAGGGCAGAATGCCCCAGACCTTCCATTATGTGTAAATCCATGGTAACACCCAAATTAGATGCCCAGTTGGTCAATTTGAGTGCAGGAAAGGTGTATTGTTAGCCGTGGATGCGAAACTGGCAAATTTAGTGCCCAGAGAGCTGGGTGCAGAAGCAGGTGCCCTTTTATTTGGGCACACATTTTATTAAAGATATTTCCAAATAGGTGGGGCTGTCCCGTTCTTATACAGGAATCACTGCGCTTTGAAATACATATTTAGTGATTGTGTTTTTGGACGAGACAGAAAAGGTAGGGGTTGGTTCCTCTGCCATTCTTTTCAGGGACCCCAGCTACATGATTGCTTTCAGTTCCAGCTGTCATAAACAGCCCTTTACAGCATATCTTTCCTTGAATGCACTAGAGGCTTGTGCAATAGACTTAAGAGACAACAGTTCCAAAGAGGTATGTTTCCCCAGCTTGCAAGCTTCTTTCCCAGAAAATTGGGGTCAGGAGGGCTGGGTCTTTTCAGTCCTGGTTAACTATAACTCACAACACTTGAGTTCCTCAATCTGCTCAAGGATTCCACATCTGGTTGCCCATGACCCCCATGCAGACATTTACACCTCAGCATTATTGTGCTTTCTCAGGCGAATACACATTTTGTGTATGGGAGGTTGTGGACTGAATTTCTTTCAAAATTCCCTATGATACTCCCAGGTCCAGCCAGTCAACAATGTCAGGGAATTGAACTGTTTTGTCCAATACATTAATTTCAAGATAAAGGGCATTCAACTCCTGAATGTCACATTGATGCATGATGATCTGATCAGAGGACCAGGTTAGATCTCACAGGACCTTATCTGACATGTCCAATTCATTGCCCTCATCAGAATTTCCTCCAATTCATGTGGGACCGTAAGAAGTGGAAATATCTTTGTCATCAATTCGGCCTGTCATTGGCCCCATGGTGTTTCACCAAGGTGATGATACCGGTGGTGGTAGCTCTCAGGGCTCTGGGCATTCGGCTGATAATCTATGTGGATGACATTCTGTTGATGTCTCAATCAAGGGAGATGGCAGTTCTACACGTTCACATCACAGTTATGCTTTTACAGCATCTAGTCTTTGTAATAAATTGGAATAAATAAATATCATCTTTCTCCATGTCACGACTTAGAGTTCCTGGGATTCCACACAGATGCGATTCAGGACTCTTTTCAGATGACTTTACAGAAGATAAAATACATCAAGGAGGAGATCAGGTTGCTGCTCGCAACCCAGATGATTTCATTTGTAACCCTGGCACATATTGTGGCTCCCCGTTCTGCCTTGAAAAAGGCAATCTTTCCAGGGCCTCTTCATTTTTCAGATGCTGTAGAGATTGAAGGATCTGCACTTAAGGAAGAGTACAAGTTAACCGGACAAGGTTCTCCTATCTATGGCGGCCATGCTAGAACTCCTCTGCTGATTGAACCATGTGCAAGCTTTGAATGGCAAATCAATTTTTGTCATAAAATCAGATGCAAGTCTGTTGGACTGGGGAGTGTGTTGCGAGGAGGGCCCAACCGAGAGGAAACAGGCTCCTCAGGAGAGGAAACTCAACATCAACTCTCTAGCATGTTCCTTTGCTCTGAATAGTCTTGCAAAGGATTGGATGAGCTGTTGCATTATTTTCAAGATGGACCTCATTTCAGCGGTTCAATACAACAAAATGGGAACCCTTGTTCATGATTACTGCTGGAGAGAGCAAATGGCTTTTTGGCATTTGTGTCTGGAAAGACATAATGCACTATAAACAAATATCTGCCTGGTCTACACAATACCGTGGCAAACTGGAATGCCAGAGGCAGTTGCTTGTGATGCCATCCAACATAATTGGGTGAACATCAGGGGTTATGCCTTCCCAGCATTCCTCCTGATTAAGAGACTGATCGGGCGAGGGTCCAGTGATCAACAATGATTCTGTGGACCCCACTTTGGTTGTCTCATTCTTAGCATTCAGCTCTGTTTTAGATTACCATGGGCGTACCACTTCTGCTTCCAATGTTTCCTTGTATTCTAATGGAGTCAGACAACCAACTACACACTCTTGTTTTACAGGGGGTCCGTCCCACCAGTTGGAGGAATGGAAGATTTCAGGTGTTCCTGAAATGTTGAGTGGCGTTCAGAATCAGCTTCCTCTATTTCCAGAGAATCCTGGGACAACGTAACTTCCCAGATTTATCACTCAGCTTGTTGAGCATGGGTTTGTTGTTGTGTGAGGATGCCATTACAGCATCTCCTGTAGAGGTGATACATTGTTATCTCATTTATTTGATCAAGATAAAGCTCCAGCTATCTCAGTTGTACCTCAGTATGTGAACAGTATGTCCATTGGTTCCCACCCATTTGTTTGTTGCTTTCTCAAAGGGGCTGAAGTACTGAAACCTCAGAATGATAGTTCCCTAGTAGAAAATGTGATGTCTGCCTCCTGGCCACCCCCCAGTGCCCTGCATCACATTCATTATGAATGTGATTATGTGTGGCTGTGAGGCACTGTGGGCAGGCAGGCATGGCATTGTTTACTGGCTTATGATTGGTGCCCTTTAGAATATACTATGCCTGCTCCTTGGGCACCCCAGTACCTCGCATACTCAGTTGAATGAATTTTCCCTGCAGCCGTTTTCACCAAAACTCATTTCTTGAGTTCCGTTACGGCACTGCAGTGAAACAGTTAATCCTCTCAGTGACCCCTGCCCTTTTATCTCCTCATGCGGGGGACACCCCAGCAACCCTTTTTCTCCCCCCTCACCCTCATCTCTGAACCCACTTGTCCCAGGAGGATAGCTCAGCGGCAACGTGCTCGTCTTGGAAGCAAGATGACACGGAGCAACACAGGTTCGATCCCTGGGTCCGCGCTTGGAAACCTCTGGGTATTAAGCGTGTTATAAATAACCTATCATATCATATCATATCACCATGTCATTTGTTCCGCAGGGGACACCCGTTGCCTACACGCTACACATTCATACACCCATATACAGATACCCTACACCTCCCCAAACCACCTCCTTACCTCATCTTTCACACCACTGCTGCCAGCCCCACTTCCTGGATGCACTGCAAGTACATGTGATGTTCCTCGTCTGGCCTGTCAGGGAACTGCATTCGGCAAAAAAGTCATAAGACGGCACACATACATAAGCACATTCATTATGTGTGCTCAGTTCCTCTTGCATATGTGTTATGTTATGTTATAAGGCATTTGTGTGGCACCCATTGCCATTGGTCTGGCCTCAAAGCACTGTTGAGTGAACGCCCTTGGAGGACCTAAGTCTGAGGTATAGGAATTGAATGCCTGTGTACATTTAATCCAGCACAATGGTTGGGAGGGTTGGCTAAGTCCCTGCTAGCGACCCATGGAGATTTGGCAAATTGAAGAGTGCTATGATTCACTGTCAGGGGAGAGTAGGCGAGTCAAGGAGACTGATTATTTGCCCAACTGGACCAAATGTTTGTCATGGGACCCAGATGTATTCTAATTGCAGAGGTGATGTGCGTTATAAAATAGAGTAGTGAATTGCTGCAGATGTATGTGTGTGAGTGGATGTGCCCAAGGCGGGATACGGCTCTGTTCCATTGAGATGGAGGGCTATACATACCTGAGGGCCCCTGTAGGCTTCGAAATGCAAGCCTATAGCACTATCCCTATGGGAAAAGATGCAGGGTAGTGGCACCAGTCAGCAGTGAGATTCCAAATGCAAGCCTACAACACTGCCTTGTGGGAAAAAAGGCAAGGTATTGACACAAAACAGCAGCAGGATTCAAAGTGCAGGCCTGCAACACTTCTCTGTGGGAAAAGAGGCAAGGTAGTGGCACAAGCATTAGCTAGATTCAAAATACAGCCAGAACCAAATTATAGGCCAATGGAACCATCCCTGTGGAAAAGATGCAAAGCAATGACACAAATCAGTGATAGATTCAAAATGCAGCTAGATTCAAAATACTGGCCTATGGCACTTTCCCTGTGAAAAAAGATGCAAGGTAGTGGCACAAGCATTAGCTAGATTCAAAATACAACCAGAACCAAATGATAGGCCAATGGAACCATCCCTGTGGAAAAGATGCAAAGCAATGACACAAATCAGTGGATATATTCAAAATGCCGCTAGATTCAAAATACTGGCCTATGGCACTTTCCCTGTGAAAAAAGATGCAAGGTAGTGGCACAAAACCGTAGCTAGATTTTTTTTGGGGGGTGATTGGCTTAATACAAACCTTTCACCTTTATTATATCACATTAACCAATATACCTGTTCACCAGTCCATACAGATTTCTTATAGAAAGAAAATAATGAAAACAACTGATAAATACATGTTCATTCAGTTCCTTATTTCATCATCCCCTTGAGTTAAATGGTATTGATCAATTAATTTAAAAATGTCCACTAAAATGTTGATCAGTGCTATAAACAAAGATGTCCGTTCCCCACACATAAAAATTATCCACCGCTCCCCTGGGGTTGCCGCTGACAGTTCATCACAAAATGTGCATAGGAATCGTGATCTTGTGTTGATTACTGCTGGGCAAAACAATAGCGAGTGTCAAAGAGCTTCCTTGTGTTGTTGACTGTACAAAGTCTACATTTTGCTTCATTTCCTCCATATTTATGTTTGGCAGTTAGTACTTCTTTCGTTGGGATGAGTTTAATCAAAATCTCATGTATTGCATCCTGTAAAGGCTGTTCGGTAACTTCAATAAATAATTTGGAAGCGTATTGTATTGCCTACACACCGGGAAAGATTGAGTGTGCAATTTATTGAGTTGTCTTTGCTCCTGTGTCTCAATCCAGTCTTTCCCCCATAGCTTGGATTTGCCAGCAACAACTCTTCCATAGTGTCCAAATTTGCTAAAATCCCAGAGCGGACCCTCTTCCAGTGATGCAAAGTTCGGTTGTTATTTTTTAAAAGAGCTCTCTTCAGTAGCTTAAATCCTCTTACAGGGTTTAGTGATATGCATTTGCGGTATAATGACAACATTTTCCATGTAGCCAGAGCAAAGATGAAAATCAGACCCAGTTCTAACCTTATTGCTTGGATTGGTATACAATTGTGGAACTTGAGAACTCTTTTCCAAAATAAGCCTTCTAGGGCAGGCCATACGTTATTTGGAAAGGCAAAAAAGGCTTCAGCACCATATGTTAGTATAGGGATTATCATTCTATAAAAAGTTACCACGGGGAGATTGAAAATCTCCTGTATTTTTTCAATAATAGGCATCCCTGTGCAGCCAAACCTTTCATTTTTTATCTTAGTAGGGCTTCCCATGGCCCGTCTCTCAAACTGACATTTAAGCATATCCTGAGGTAAACAATTCAATCAACTCTGGTGAGTCTTACGCTGTTTAGATACCACAATGCTTTATTGGATTTGTTTTCCTTTTGCTGACTGCAAAATTAATATTCTTATTTTCCAGGCCATTTACCACAACATAGTTTTACAAAGAGCTTAATTGATGTTGGAGTCCGATTGGTGTTTGGTCGATAAGGACCAGGTCGTCCACATATAGTAGTCAATCAAGGGGCTCCCAGTTGGTTTTAGCTGGAAAGCTCCTTGCCCTGCCCAAAGTTTCAGACAAGTCAGAAACAAAAAAGTTCAATAGTGCTGGCACAAGTGGGCAGCCCTGTTTTAGCCATTTTTTCATTTCGATGGACCCTAACAACAATCCCTTCATGTCCAATCCTATTTTCAAGGAGGTCTCCGAATATAAATCTTTAATACCTTCTAGAAGGTCCATTGGGCAACCCCAGCTATTAGGTTAGATCCAAAGGTGCCATCTGTCAACAGTGTCAAAAGCCTGAGCCACGTCGATGAACGCCAAATATAGTTTTGTGCTGTTTCTGAGGGCCCGCGTTTTCAAGATGTTAATCAAAAAGACGTTAAGCGATGTACCCACCTCCTTTACAAATCCAGACTGGAAGACATCATGGTGGCCCAATTCCCCCACCCTGTCCTTCACAATCAATGCAGCTAATTATTCTCCTGCTGCATCACGAATGGTGGTAATTCTTAGGGTGTGACCGATCCCCCTTCTTGAAGATTGGGACCACTGTAGATGATTTCCAAGATTGTGGTATTCTTTTTAGCTTTTTAATCTGGCCAAACAGATTCCACGGGAAGATAGCCCATAATTCTGCTTCTTCCCTGAGAAGTGCGTTCGTCAAACCATCTTGCCCAGGGACTCGCGAGTTACTTGCCTTCCTAATCAAAGTCACAATGTCCTCCTTGTCTGTTTGCGAATGTTCATTTGCCAGGGCCAACCTCCGCTGTTTGGTTTAAATCTTCATTTTGTATGTTAAATAAGATTGCAAAATGCTGCACACAGGTTGCTTCTGCTACCACATTTCTTTGCAGAGCTTGCTGTGGGACATTCAGTGAGTTTATCAATTTCCAAATGTCTCCCATTCTTTTTTTTTGCAATGTTTTTCAATATAGTCTCTGCATCCTGTTGCAGCATTGCACTTTTTCTTGATGTAACCCAATTTTGATATTTATGCCTTCTGCTTTGTAGAGGTGATGATACATCCTGAGGCATCCCTGTTTTTAATTTCTTTAAGTCAGCTTTTACTTTCCTTTTTTCCACAACTAATTCAACATAAGAGGGAGGGAGGGGACCACACCCTAGGAGCTCAGGGAGGCGATGGCAGACAGACCCCACTGAACGACCAAGGAACGCTCCAGGACACAGCAGAGGCAGAGACACCTAACACAGATGTCCGAAACAACGAGGTGACCCCACTAACCCATCTGCTAAAACCTCAACTCTCTGCATACACCTCTCAAACCCTAAACAAACACAACCAGTTTCTTGCACAGCAAACCGCATGCACTTCATTACACTGTAAAAACAAAACAAATCACATAGTCTCGCACAACAGCCCATGGGAGACTACCGATCTGTAAACCATGCCCATGCTCAGGGAACAGTGTTAACCGAACTGAAGCTGCCAACAGGACATCACAAATCTTGCTCTACCTTTATCCTGATACACCCTACTAACCCATCCTACCCTCTTACCTTTCAGATCCGCCAGAGTGTCAGGGAACCACTCTGGTGGACCAACTTTACGTGTCTCAAAATAATCCATCAAAAACCTTGAGTAGTCAAATGATATTCGGTGGTCACAGTTACAAGTACTTTCTATGTGGTTTGAGAATCTCTCGGTCAAAGAAATGATTCTGGTGGTGTTCATGATCATCCGGTTTCTGCCTTGAGAGGCGTCCACCGTAGTGTGATATTTTTCACAGGAGTTTTCCCATCTTGTGGTTCATGTCAATTTTAAAATATTATTGTTACTGTATTTAGTCGGTTATACCCCACGTGTGGACACCCATTGGAGTATATCACCAAATGCAAAGATGAAATCTAATACATTGTTTTGTGCTCCATGCTTCCATATAGGCAGAGCCGGGATATCACCCTTTGTGTCACCATTTAAGAGATGTAGACTCTTCAAACTACTATAAATCATAGGGCACCTGGCGAGGTCCCGATTTACCCAGGTGGGTATGCGTATTTTAAACAAATAATCAGGATGAGGAGATACAAAACAGAGACACAAAAGTGCTGTGTGCTTGTGTTTATTATATACTCACACAGGAAGTAGTTTGTGGTTCAACAATTTACTTTACATTTCTTCCGATAAGCACGAAAGATGGTTGAAATCAACGAACGGACAAAGTAAGTTATACAGTAGTGGCACAAATAGGTGTCGGCCTCTGGAGTGTAGAGGTCAAGACTACATTGGGATACATGTTTCCTTACAGATCGAGGGGGTATAAGAACCCACTGGTACAGGAAAAACACGAGCCTGAGACTGGGGGTGGTCTGAGGCGTGGTAAACAAAAAGTGCACACAACAATCTTTGAATATGACAAATACAGGGTAGTGATACAGTTGTGTCACGTAGTTCGACACGGGGTGTGACACAGGGTGTGTTTCGGCCAAAGAAAGTGGCTTGGTTGGAGCCTGTCTTTGTGCTGGCCTTCGTCAGGAAAAGGCACCAGTGGCGGTGCTGTCCGTGATGTCTGTGGGTGAAACAGAACTGTTAGGATCTCGGGTGGTTGTTCATAAAGTACGAAAGGTATTAAATATGGGCCAATTAGTGCCCAGGTGATACACCACATGGTGTATCTAAAAGACAGCTTACCTACTGCTGGGGTAGCAGAGGGGTGCTGTTGGGAAATCCAAAATAAATGCAGGATAACCGGTGCAATACTGGCACTGGGTGGGTCGGCTGTAGTTTCCTAGAGGCCGACGTGGTTCAGAGTCTCACAGTGCCGGAGTGGGCCGATATTGGACCCAGGTCTGGAAGGAGAGTAGAAAAACAGGTAATATAGTAACCTATAATAGTGGGGATTCGAGAGTGCTGGGTGGTGCTAGTGACCGGCACTAAAAGAGGCTACTTGGTCAATCGTGTCGAAATACTCTGTGCGCTCACGGGTCATGGGGAAAATCAAAGGTGACCCTGGGTATGGTGGACACGCGAGGCGATGCTGTAATAGCTCTAAAAAACACACTGAGTGCGAGAGTGAGCTCAGTGGTGATGCCTGGAGTACAGCGTTGGTGATGTGGAGAATTACTCGAGTGTGGTGCACGAGTTGTTCATCTCAAAGGCTTAACTTGTAGTACGTCTCAACAACATAGTGCCCAGCACGGGGGTAAGTGTAAAGGTAACCGAACAGGGGGGAAGGCCACTGGCTCCTGGGACACACAGAGTTTCAAACATAGATATGGTTAACCCTATTGAAGGACCAGATAATGGCGGCTACTTGAAAACAGGGGTGAAGCCCTGGTGAGCTGGTGGATGGGTGCCTCAAGTGAGACTAATCACTGCGTTACGAGTGGGCAGGACGTGTTGGTGTTGTGGCCCGGTGCGTGCTGCAAGGCATACGAGTCGAGGAGAACTTACCGCGGTCGTGATGGTGCGCTGCCGTGATGAACGGGGACTTCTGAGAGCCGTGTTAGTCGGAGGCCGAGGAAGCCGTGGCAGTCTGTATAAAACACTGCCTGTTGCTGAGAACAGGCCAATGGGAGCCTGCGGTCAAGTAGAGGCTGCCTGCGGGAGCCAATCAGATGGCTGTGCGTAGTATCCCCATCGAAGTGCGAGACGACGCATGGGATGTTGGGTAATGTAGTCCGGTGGGGCGTGACAAGGCCACTGCTATTGGCGGACACATAAAAACAGTGACCCGGAGTGTGTGACACATGGACCAAGAGTGTGTCTAGGTAGAGGGGACTCCTAGACACAATCGCACTTCGATGGGGATACTACGCACAGCCATCTGATTGGCTCCTGCAGGCAGCCTCTACTTGACCGCGGGCTCCCATTGGCCTGTTCTCAGCAACAGGCAGTGTTTTATACAGACTGCCACGGCTTCCTCGGCCTCCGACTAACACGGCTCTCAGAAGTCCCCGTTCATCACGGCAGCGCACCATCACGACCGCGGTAAGTTCTCCTCGACTCATATGCCTTGCAGCACGCACCGGGCCACAACACCAACACGTCCTGCCCACTCGTAACGCAGTGATTAGTCTCACTTGAGGCACCCATCCACCAGCTCCCCAGGGCTTCACCCCTGTTTTCAAGTAGCCGCCATTATCTGGTCCTTCAATAGGGTTAACCATATCTATGTTTGAAACTCTGTGTGTCCCAGGTGCCAGTGGCCTTCCCCCCTGTTCGGTTACCTTTGCACTTACCCCCGTGCCGGGCACTATGTTGTTGAGACGCAGTACAAGTTAAGCCTTTGAGATGAACAACTCGTGCACTACACTCGAGTAATTCTCCACATCACCAACGCTGTACTCCAGGCCCCACCACTGAGCTCACTCTCGCACTCAGTGTGTTTTTTAGAGCTATTACAGCATCGCCTCGCGTGTCCACCATGCCCAGGGTCACCTTTGATTTTCCCCATGACCCGTGAGCGCACAGGGTATTTCGACACGATTGACCAAGTAGCCTCTTTTAGTGCCGGTCGCTAACACCACCCAGCACTCTCGAATCCCCACTATTATAGGTTACTATATTACCTGTTTTTCTACTCTCCTTCCAGACCTGGGTCCAATATCGGCCCACTCCGGTACCGTGAGACTCTGAACCACGTCGGCCTCTAGGAAACTACAGCCGACCCACCCAGTGCCAGTATTGCACCGGTTATCCTGCATTTATTTTGGATTTCCCGACAGCACCCCTCTGCTACCCCAGCAGTAGGTAAGCTGTCTTTTAGATACACCATGTGGTGTATCACCTGGGCACTAATTGGCCCGTATTTAATAACTTTAGTACTTTATGAACAACCACCCGAGATCCTAACAGTTCTGTTTCATCCACAGACATCACGGACAGCACCGCCACCGGTGCCTTTTCCTGACGAAGGCCAGCACAAAGACAGGCTCCAACCAAGCCACTTTCTTTGGCCGAAACACACCCTGTGTCACACCCCGTGTCGAACTACGTGACACAACTGTATCACTACCCTGTATTTGTTATATTCAAAGATTGTTGTGTGCACTTTTTGTTTACCACGCCTCAGACCACCCCCAGTCTCAGGCTCGTGTTTTTCCTGTACCAGTGGGTTCTTATACCCCCTCGATCTGTAAGGAAACATGTATCCCAATGTAGTCTTGACCTCTACACTCCAGAGGCCGACACCTATTTGTGCCACTATTGTATAACTTACTTTTTCCGTTCGTTGATTTCAACCATCTTTCGTGCTTATCGGAAGAAATGTAAAGTAAATTGTTGAACCACTAACTACTTCCTGTGTGAGTATATAATAAACACACACACACACAGCACGTTTGTGTCTCTGTTTTGGATCCCCTCATCCTGACTCTTCAAACTAGTCTCCTCAATCCAGGCATATCCTTTTTTCCCTGACTTGGTAGTGGACTCATTCTCTTCAGGTCTCAACCTGTCAACACAATCTGGACTTTTCATATTTAAATCTCCACAGATAATTATTATTGGATCCGGAAGAGATTCACAAAACTTGCCAAGCATGCCTGTGATCATGTTTATAAAGGTTAAATCTTCGATTCTTGTCGAGTTCCAATACAGATTGCACACAATCAAGCATTCAGAACTTCTGGTTCTTAGTCTGCTTGTTCAAATCAGCAGCACTTGAGTATATTCATTCAGGCCTTATGTTGCCATTATTTCTAGTGCTTTTCCATTTTTCATAAGTGTCAGTAGACTTGATAACAGTCTGCTTTTGGCGTCGGGTTCAAGCTTGCTGTAAAACTGTCCAAAATCGGTGCAGACCGTAAACAGGTTTCTTGCAAGCAGATTATATCATAATCGTCCCATTTTAATTCTCTGTTTCAAAACAGATACCCACAGCCTCTCGAGTTCCAGCTGCCTATTACTAATTTATTATATGGTTTTAGATGATCTAGTTAGGCTTTTCTTTTGTTAAGTACTAGTGCTTCTGCCAACCAGTCTCTGGACTCTTTCTGTTCAACTTCAGGGGGTTCTTCCTGCTGTATTATCACCTTCGTAGTAGAGCGTTCAGAACCTCTTATAATGATCTTAAACTTAGTTTTTACATTTTCAGCAAGGTCTAGTCTTCTAATATTATCAGCAGTTGATCTTATTTTTGTCTTACTGGACCGTTCTACCATCTCTTCACTGTCACTAATCTTTTTTTCCCCTATTTTGTGTCCTCTCTTTTCATTCATCCACTTAGAGTTGTCGTTTCTACAGACACCTCTATCAAGTCGAAGCCCAATGGTAAGAGATGCTGTGCTTCTTCTAGAATGGCTGGCTTGATTAAGTTGGATACAAGGTGAACAGCTAGATTCAAAATACAGCTCAAAATACAACTAGATTCAAAATACAGGACTACGCCACTATCCCTGTGGAAAAAGATGGAAGGTACTGGCACAAAACAGTAGCTAGAATCAAAAGTACAGACCTAAAGATGCAGGGTAATGTAAGGAAGGCTTGGTATCAAACAGTTAATCAGACACAAGTGACCACAGTTCAACAGTGTTTATTGAACTTCAATTGGGTTTGATAAATGCCTATATAATCCTAAATCTAAAGATGGGAGCAAGCTATGACCATCAAATGATAATAACATAGTCCTAGTGGTGTCTTGTCAAAATAAAAGGGCCTTTGCAAATAAATCTATTGCCAATCCTTACTTCTAAATACAAATGGTGTGGGAAACAATCACATAAAAAAGAAAGTGTTCAAGAAATAATATGTCAGGATAGTTGAACCGTTAGCTTCCCTTCCCCACGGTTTCAGCACGGGACAATGTAGCACACTCAAGCTTAGCACATACTCTGGCTTTTCTAGCATGAGGATGCAGTTCAAAATCTCAGTATCAGGACCTTCTGTGCCAAAGTCTCTTTGCCGTTCAAAGTCTCTTATTTCAGAGGGCCTAATGCGACAAACAAATATTCAAAGTTCCTTTCTCCTCAGGATTCTCATATGCACTACTCTGGTGATTCAATGTTTACCTTGTGTCCCCCTTGCTCCGGGCTCAGACCCACTTTAACACAAAACATTAAATTGATCTCTTTACTGTACCAAAATCGAAGACTTTCGACTGAGTGCAGGATTTTGCTTGACCCGTCGCAAGACCACTCCGATTCACAATTCTTTGTTCTCTCCTTAATACAATGTTTTCAACTTTCAGTTCTGCCACTTCTCAGCTGCATACCTACAGAGATCTTTGGTTGAGCACCCACGTGGTGCTGGACCACTCTGTCAAAGTTATCGTATTTTGCTTTTCAAAGTTCAAATACTCATCAGCAGTTCTACTTTACTTGTGTCTTTTATCACACGTGTTTTAACAATGTTCATTCCAGCGCTCGTCATACAAGGTTGCTTCTTGCAACCTTGGCTTCAACACAGACTGGTTTTGTAACGGTCTCCCCAACTCACCAGCTGTATTGATTTCACTGACACTGCTTTGTTCTTGGAGCCAAGGACGGTACCTTGATTATTAACGCTGGAGGGCCCCAGGTATCTCCGACACACAATACAGGGTTCCTTAGCCTAGTTTCCTGGTCTCATGCTTTCCAATCTCGAGGGTTCTTGAAAGTAACGGTTTATTGTCGGAAAGGTCAAGGGAACTTCCCACCTTGCGATCGCCTCCTGTTTTGCTGTCTTTCTTCTCTCATTCAGATGTCATCTCGAACCTGCTGTTTCCTTGTGTGCTTTGCCTCGCACAGAGTGTGTTTTTGTCCTCCGCCTTTATCCGTGTGGGGAAGCTGAAAGGAAGTAAGGTGTGAGTGTTGGTCAGTAATTGCCTGACCCTGCCTGATCATTGTATTGGGACACATCAGGTATACTGCTCAGGTGTTAGTCTGTTTTCTCCCAGAGAGGGCTGTCTGTGTGAATGTGTTTGTGTAGGAAAAAGGAGCCAGGGGTGGGGGGGAGTAGGGTTCCTACGTATCCTACCTGGTAGGATGGGTTAAAGGTGTTAAAGCGAAGGGGATACTGAGTCTCACCATCCAGTGAGCCACTGCCACTCCCCGAAGACACCTCACCAAGGTGTTCCTCCCGCACTCGTCCCCCTGAGACCCAGGGAGGACGAGTGTCCAAAAGTGATGTATCCAAAAGTGATGGTCGTGGCCTGGACACCTGGATGACAGATCCCAGGGACTGGTGGGTGAGACACCTTCTGGTTTTTCACAGTAGTTGCACAATACAGTAGCTAAATTCAAATGTACAGATTTACAGTATATCACTCCGGAAAAAAGACACAGTGTATTGGCCCAAAACAGTAGCTAGATTCAAATGGTTGCTGCCGTGTAGCAGGATAAAAAAATAAAACTGAATCAAGCTCCAATATTTCAAAAAAAGGTAGCAGGCGCTCCTCTCCAGAAAGAACATGGCATGATAACCTGTTCTGAGACCTACAGTATTACCCCTGTGGAAAAAGATATAGGGCATTGACAAAAAACAGTACCTGGATTCAAAATATAGACCTTCAGTACTAACTCTAAGGAAAAAGATGTAGGTATCTGCACAAAACAGTAGCTAGATTCAAAAGCACAGACCTATATCAGTACTGAGGGTACAAAACAGTGCAAAGGGTGCAAAAATCGTCATCTCTTACCTGGTTGTTGCAGCAGACCGGGGTTGAGGCCTAACAGGGGTTGGGGCACTCAGGGTGAACAGGCAAACAGATGATGGAGGTGCCATGGGAGTTGTCCTTTGCCTGATCCCTTAGCTGGCTACCTGGGCAAGGCTACTCTTGGCAGACGGCTCAAATTAGGTGCTCTCGGTCTTGCGATCCATAGCACCAATCAGAGATTGTGAGGGCGGGCAGTGGGAGGAGGGGCTGAGTCATGGCTTGAGGGCTGCTGTGCAGGTTGCTGCCGTGTAGCAGGATAAAAAAATAAAACTGAATCAAGCTCCAATATTTCAAAAAAAGGTAGCAGGCGCTCCTCTCCAGAAAGAACATGGCATGATAACCTGTTCTGAGATGAGAGTTTGTAGCACACGCTTTTTGCTCACTGTACCTTTCACAGATGGGAAATATCCATTTGCATATCAGTCTTTGTCCCGCCCACATGGGCAGTCCAGCACCGAAATGCTACGGCAATTCCTCTCTGAACAAGAGTACCAACAGCAAGCCCATACACGTGTTTCTGCCTTGTTGGGCCTCTTCAGTGAGGTGAAGCTGCGCCTCTCTGAGCACAGTGAGCAGGGAGTCCATGTCTGGTTGCCCCCAGGTAACTCAGGGTGACCAACCCCAAGTTCCTTACGAATATTTCCAAAAAAGGTAGCAGGCGCTCCTCTCCAGAAAGAACATGGCATGATAACCTGTTCTGAGATGAGAGTTTGCAGCACACGCTTTTTGCTCACTATACCTTTCACAGATGGGAAATATCCATTTGCATATCAGTCTTTGTCCCGCCCACACTTGTTGTATCAAGCTCCATGCAGCCAAGGTACCTAGATGCCCTGAAGTTCCTATGCAGGGGCCACAGTGCTTGTAGAGGCCTAAATGGTGCCTTTCTGTCGCCCTTCACCGTGTCTCTTCAGTGTTCCAGGTCTCGTAACCCATAGCACGAATCAGAGACAGCGAGGGCGGGCAGTGGGAGAAGATGCTGGGTCACGGCTCGAGAGCCACTGTGCAGGTCGCTGCCATGTAGCAGGATCAAAGAATCACATTGTATCATGCTTTTTATGGCCGGGGTACCTGGATGTCCTGGATCTCCTGCACTGGTGCTTGCAGAGGACGGAATAGTGCCTTTCTTTCCTCCCTCAGCATATGTCTTCAGTGTTTCGTGTCTCAGGGCAGGCAGGTGGAGGAGAGGCTGGGTCACAGCTCGAGGGCAGCTGGGCGGGTCACTGCCATGCAGCAGGGTCAGAAAATGAAATTGAATCAAGCTCAGTATAGCCCGGGATATCTGGATGTCCTGGTGCTCGTGCACATCGACTGCGGTGCTTGCAGAGGCCAGAATGTAGGGTGTAGGCTGTGGTAGTAGCTTTCTTCTGTCCTAGTTGATCAATCTTTGCTCCTTTTCAGGGAGCTTTCAGTTGCCTCTACTAAGAATCAGGGGACGTACTATGCCTTAACATAGTTCGCATTGACTAAGACATTGAAAAACAAGCAGATTCCTATTGTCTGTGGAAGGGCACTCAGAGCCTTGGAGGTATAGAGAACAAATACGGAGTAGGTGCCAGGCAATGGGATCCTTTATTTCACTCTCTATTTGGATGGAATGTGTACAGCGAAGAGCTATAACTAGTGGCAATTGCTTAAACAGTTCGACACCATCGTTGTTTGTGAGCCAGCTTCCCTCTGCAGTTAGCCATTGTACGTGGCCTTGATGTAGAGTGTTTTGGCTGGGACTTTAAACATTGTTTTGGGGGAGCACCATGGGTTGAAAATGGAAGCCTCCTGAGCACATTGTTTTTCCTTTCCCTTCACATCCCCACATCAATTGGCTGAGGCAGTCAGGTGTCCCTAGCTTTTTGTTTTTGCAGCCCTCTCTTAGTGGTCTCCCCTGCTTTCATGCTTGTAATCTGTAGAGACAGAGGCAAAATGGTGCCTTCCCTCCCCATGTGCCTGTTCGCCTCTTGCCCTAGCCATGCATGAACCCCTAGGCCTCCGTCTACAGCTACCTTCAGGTGATAGATGCCGGTTGTGCCCTTGTTGATGCTTTATAGAGGCAATTAGGTGCTCTGCCGTGTCTGACCAGGCCAATTAACCACACCACTAATCTAGTAACACCCAGCCTTAGCGATACACTGTCACCTTGACACCCAGGGCCGGTCTTTGTATCAGGATGAGCAGGCATCTACATGACATGCCAGCCTCTAGGGGGCGCCAGTCCGACTCCAGCTCCCACTGTCGTCGTGCATGATTGATGCTGGTTTGCTGCAATCAATTTTGCATCATTTAATTTTATGATACAGTACTTAAGTACACACTACTAGCACTACGTTACTAGTAGTACACACAAAAAAACTGTGTTTCTCTAGTCGAAATCATCAGAGTCACTCAGTTTGTGAGAGCACTGCATGACCACTTGGGGTCTGCAAGCCCTGAAAGCTTGATTTTATGATCCTGCTAAAAAAAGCAACATTTTTTGCTTATCAGTTACCCGGCCTGGCCAGGTCTGACCACACATGCCTCCTCCTCAGTGCATGCGCTGCAAACAGGGGGTGGTAGTTGATTGGGCTGGGCTGTTCAGTCAGCTCATACTCCGCCCGGACAGCAGGGACCGTCACCATCCAGATTAATATCGCCACCGGGCTCGGGACTGGATCAGGGCCCAGGCACAGGAGCAGCAGGTCCAGCAGGGCAGGATTCAGGAGGCCAAGCTCGAGTGAGGGAGAAGTGGTGTGCCAAGAACAGCGACCCTAGCGGTGAGATGCGTCACTTGTGGGAGATGTCGTATGCAATGTAAGTTCGCATGTGATAACACTGAAAATAAGGAGGTTATCGTTGCTCTCATAACAAGGATTGTTTGTGCTCAGGTGAGATACACACAATACAGTGTTTATTGATTGGGTAAGTATAGATTTCGGTTGTAGTAGAGTCCATAAGGATCCATGCCTTGCTGCGCCAATTAAAATGTTAAACAGTCAAAAAGAGTGTGTGGATTCCCTGCCCAGCGGCCCGATTACAGAAACCTTGCACTGGTGCAAGTGCAAAGTTTGCACGGTATTAGCACTAGGGTAAAATTAGCCCTATTTTTGAAAACACTGGGACACATTAAAAAAACATTGCCCCTCGACAAAACCAGTTTGGCATATTAAAAGCACCAGGGCAAAAATTGCCCTAGTGCTAATTAGGGCTGTACCGAATAGCATATTTAGTATTCGGCCGGATACCGAATAGTTTGTCAACTAATCGGCCGGAGCCGAATAGTGAGCCGAATAGTTTTTTTTTTTAGGCAAACATATTCTAGGGCATACAAAATCAGCATTTCAATGAATAAACTAAGGAGGCATTCTATTGCATGGGTACATATTTATTAATTGGACACATCTCTGTAAGCTTATGAGAAAAGACAAAGAAAAAATACAAAAATTACGGGAAAAGCCCTCACTCTTAGTAAGAGTAACCTGTAAGGGGAAGGTTGTATTTTAGGAAAACAAGCCTTTCAACATTTTCAGCTAAGAGGCTGCTTCTGTGTTCGGAATAAATATCTCCAGCTGAACTGAACACTCTCTCGCTGTCCACACTGGTAGGAGGAGGTGCCAAGTACACACGCGCAACTTTTGCCAACCCTGGAAACCGAACACTGTTCATGTCCCACCACTCCAGCGGGTTTGCAGTTTTAGGGAGCAGCGGCTCTCTCAAAAAGACAGTGAGCTCAGTGTCCAGGGAACTTATGGACTGACTCACACCAGCCGTGGACTGCTCAACAACACTGTCCCAGAATGCCACATGGTGGAACGCTCTTCTTGGGTGGTGTCATTATGTACATCCATTGACGGCAGCAAGCATAATATAGCAGTCTTTCATTTAATCAGGCATATGAGTGTTAACCTCCCACCGCAAGCTTCCCCTGAATAGTAAAACCCCCATAGTACTCACCAGGATTGTGGGCACTAAGCAGGCATCTGCATCAAGGTGGTGTAAGTCCGTCTCAGGGGTGAGCTTCCTTGGTACGTGCTGTGTCTTTTCTGGGCTGTGGTATAACTAAAGTAAAGAAAAGGATGATGTTACTGCTAGACAAGTGTTGCAGGATTAAGAAAATGCACAATTATTCCACTCTTCACATTTTGTCACAAGTCTACAAGAACAAATACATGGCCCAGGACAACTGGATCATAAGATCAAGAAACTATGGCCTAAAAGGAACAAACTATGAGACTCTTTGGGACGCAGAAGGCCCATCACAGCCAGTGGGACTGAGATCCACTCATAAAATATTTCAGACACAGAACTCTATGGAGGGCAAGGCTAAAAGCAACCCTGGGGGCTGCTCCAGCAGGGACATCATGGCACAATGGAGGGGGTGGGGGAACATGGGAGAACATTGCGGGACAACAGTGGGGGTGGGCGGGAACATGGGAGATCATCATGGGACAATTGAGGGGTGGGGGTAAATAGGAGTGCATTGCGGGACAAATGTGGGGGTGGGGGAACATGGGAGAACATTGCGGGACAACAGTGGGGGTGGGGGTAAATGGCAGAACATTGCAGGACAACAGTGGGGGTGGGCGGGAACATGGGAGATCATGTGACAATTGAGGGGTGGGGGTCAATGGGAGTACATTGCTGGACAACTGTGGGGGTGGGGGGAACATTGGAGAACATTGCGGGTCGGGGGGCACATATCCCCAGCTACCGGCTTTGGCCCGGTGGCCCGACAAACACAACATTATTGCGGTGAGGCCGCGGGGGTTCCCTGTGGCCCCGCGGACTCACCGTGCTCAAGGGGTGAGGGGGGCACATTTCACAGCGAGGCCGCCGGGGTCGGCAAAGTGCCCCGGCGGCCTCAACTCTGGGGGGGCCGCTCATGTAGGAGCGGCCCCCCAATGCAAAATAAACGTCGGGCCACCTGCTTTGCACCGGTGGCCCGACAAACACAACATTATTGCGGTGAGGCCGCGGGGGTTCCCTGAGGCCCCGCGGCCTCACCGTGGTGAGGGGGATGGGGGGGCACATTGGAAATCGAGGCCGCCGGGGTCGGCAAAGTGCCCCGGCGGCCTCATGAGTCTGGGGGGGCAGCTCCTGTAGGAGCAGCCCCCCAATGCAAAATAAACGTCGGGCCACCGGCTTTGCACCGGTGGCCCGACCAGCATACCTGCTGGTACTGCGGTGAGACCGCGGGGGTGCAGGGCACCCCCGCGACCTCAGCGTGGTGAGGGGGATGGGGGGGGCACATTGGAAATCGAGGCCGCCGGGGTCGGCAAAGTGCCTCGGCGGCCTCATGAGTCTGGGGGGGCCGCTCCTGTAGGAGCGGCCCCCCAATGCAAAATAAACGTCGGGCCACCGGCTTTGCACCGGTGGCCCGACAAACACAACATTATTGCGGTGAGGCCGCGGGGGTTCCCTGAGGCCCCGCGGCCTCACCGTGGTGAGGGGGATGGGGGGGCACATTGGAAATCGAGGCCGCCGGGGTCGGCAAAGTGCCCCGGCGGCCTCATGAGTCTGGGGGGGCCGCTCCTGTAGGAACGGCCCCCCAATGCAAAATAAACGTCGGGCCACCGGCTTTGCACCGGTGGCCCGACAAACACAACATTATTGCGGTGAGTCCACGGGGGTTCCCTGAGGCCCCGCGGCCTCAGTGTGGTGAGGGGGATGGGGGGGCACATTGGAAATCGAGGCCGCCGGGGTCGGCAAAGTGCCCCGGCGGCCTCATGAGTCTGGGGGGCCGCTCCTGTAGGAGCGGCCCCCCAATGCAAAATAAACGTCGGGCCACCGGCTTTGCACCGGTGGCCCGACAAACACAACATTATTGCGGTGAGGCCGCGGGGGTTCCCTGAGGCCCCGCGGCCTCACCGTGGTGAGGGGGATGGGGGGCACATTGGAAATCGAGGCCGCCGGGGTCGGCAAAGTGCCCCGGCGGCCTCATGAGTCTGGGGGGGCCGCTCCTGTAGGAGCGGCCCCCCAATGCAAAATAAACGTCGGGCCACCGGCTTTGCACCGGTGGCCCGACCAGCATACCTGCTGGTACTGCGGTGAGACCGCGGGGGTGCAGGGCACCCCCGCGGCCTCAGCGTGGTGAGGGGGATGGGGGGGCACATTGGAAATCGAGGCCGCCGGGGTCGGCAAAGTGCCCCAGCGGCCTCATGAGTCTGGGGGGGCCGCTCCTGTAGGAGCGGCCCCCCAATGCAAAATAAATGTTGGGCCACCGGCTTTGCACCGGTGGCCCGACCAGCATACATGCAATTACTGCGGTGAGACCGCGGGGGTGCAGGGCACCCCCGCGGCCTCACCGTGATGAGGGGGCATGGGGGGGGGGTCACTTACCTGGTGATTTCTCTGGGTCCGGGTGCTGGCATCTGCAGGAATCCGTCTGTTGGCATAGGAAGCGAGGGAAGGGAAGAACTGTTCCCTTCCCTCGCTTCCTATTTCAACACGTTAGGCTGGTTCCTCTGTGGTCAGACTGCAGAAGCCAATAGGCAAACAGCTTGTTTGGCTTCTGCAGCCTGAACACTGTCAAACATTCTATGATTAGCCTTCATGGAAAATACGATAGCTCTAAGAAGCATCTGTCACTTGCCCTTGTGTTCGGATCAGCAGAAGGCTTGCATCGATCTATAATGGCACTACTTGTATGCATACTATCAAACACTCGATCCCTACCTCTCATCCTTCTCATTCTGGGCAATCATCAATTGTTTGTTTATCTCTACTTCCCCTTCATCCATTTTCTGTGTTGATCATCTTTTCCATTCCACCACAAAATAAGGCCTAGAGTCCCTCTGGGGCATGAGTACAATAGGTCACTTTTCTGAAAAGCCTTGCCACTTTTAGACCATCATGGTAATGACTGGTGTTGTATAAACAAGCAATGGAAAATGAATCTTGGCATTTGTGTAGGCATGGGATAGCCCCCTTTCTGACACTGCCATAAGAGTTATACCATATTATATAAAGTATTTTGGTAAAGCATGACAAATGCCTATCTAATGCCGATACAAGAGCCAGCACTGTTGGATTTGTCTTGGCTTATTTTTAAGTAAAGTTCAGTGCATGCAACAGATGCAAGGACACAAATATTTCTTAAAAGTCAAGTGGTGGAAGGTACACTTGGTGAAGACATTTTTATTAAAATAGAAGCGGTTTACAACCATGACTAAGCCATTATCTTTTAGAAAACATTGACATCCAATTAAAAGCCCACAGATAGCTTAAAGACATCCCAAGGAGGTGTCTTTTAGGTGGAGAGGGCAAGGTTGTGGGTGGGAACGGCAATTTAGACTTGCCTGGTCATGGGTGGTCAATGGGTGATTAAAAGCCAAACAACAACCATAGGCTGTGTGTTCTCTTCAAATCCCCTCTCTCTACTAGCTTTACTCCCATGCCAATAGGTTTGGCTTATAGACAATACTTACAGCACCACCTAATAGCCAAAATTAAAACTGCTAATATAACATAACTTAAAGGTTGTCGCCTTACGTTGCACCTTTTAAAATAACTGTTGTTCAAGCTAGCAGTTTATGAAAATCGCAATTTGAATAAAGACACGAATGGCTGCGATTTTGCACTATTTCAATTACTAAGAACTGCCAGCAGCAAAGAAAGAAATAGTTAACTTGTATAAAACTAGAGAAAAGTATGGGGGCCGTTTGGGACATAATTCAAGATTCATAAATGTAAATACTGAACACTTAAATGTTTACATTACATACTGCGATGTGTACGTTATATATTGAGATGCATACATTAAATACTGAAATATACATACTACACTGAGATACATAAATTCTATACTGAGGCCATATTAACCGAGGCGGCGGTCCAACGCTGTTGGTAATGGCCCGCCTCTGACATTAATATCGCCATTAGCGCCCATGTAGTTTGCCTACACGGATGCTAATAGTGTTGTTTTTTTTTTTTTTAAATGAAAAAAGTCAAATTTACTTTATGTTGTAGATTGGCTCTGACAGAGGCTGTCAGGGAAGTCCATTTTCCATTTCGATGACGGTGACGTCACCAACATGGACAACTGACTTCCCGAAGAGCAGCACTGCTGGAGCTGAGACACACCACACAGGTAAGTTTTATTTTTATTTTCCTTTTGGAAAAAAGGACACCATTAGCCCCGTGTAGGGAAACTACACGGCTGCTAAATGGTGAAGGGGGAGCAGGGAAGGGAAGCACCCGAAGCCAATGAGAAAGCTCGGATCGCAGGCTTTCCTTGGTGAATACAGCCCACGTACTGATCATTGTTGTTGGTGGATGGCACCTCCCAGCGTGCTAATGAGAGGTATATACTGTATATTGAGATACATGCATTTTGTATTGAGATAGACACACTGCATGCTGAGATACATTCATTGTATACTGAGAGGTAGATACTGTATAGTGAAATGAATATATGATATATTGAAGTTATATGCATACACACTGTACACTGAGGTACATACATTGTATACTGAGAGGTAGATACTGTATAGTGAAATGAATATATGATATATTGAAGTTATATGCATACACACTGTACACTGAGGTACATACATTGTATACTGAGAGGTAGATACTGTATAGTGAAATGAATATATGATATATTGAAGTTATATGCATACACACTGTACACTGAGGTACATACATTGTATACTGAGAGGTAGATACTGTATAGTGAAATGAATATATGATATATTGAAGTTATATGCATACACACTGTACACTGAGGTACATACATTGTATACTGAGAGGTAGATACTGTATAGTGAAATGAATATATGATATATTGAAGTTATATGCATACACACTGTACACTGAGGTACATACATTGTATACTGAGAGGTAGATACTGTATAGTGAAATGAATATATGATATATTGAAGTTATATGCATACACACTGTACACTGAGGTACATACATTGTATACTGAGATGTCTATACAGTATTTTGAGATGAATACATTATATTTTTAACTATATACACTCTACACTGAGATATATTAAATGTATGTTGAGATGTAGATACGGTATATTGAGCTGCCTATATTACATATTGAAATGTTTGCACTGTATGCTGAAATATATACAATATATACTGAGATCTATACACAGTATATTGAGATGCATCCATTTTATATTGAAATGCATATAGCACAGATTAAAATGCATACATTGCATAGTAAGCCACGCATATTATGCATGCTACATTCTAATAACTCATATACACAACATGATAATAATGCATACCTGATATAATGAGAAATTGTTTATACTATATGCTAAGAGCCATACATGCTATATTGTAATGCATATACAACATAATAAAAAAAGACATACTGTAAACTGAAACTTCTTGCACGCACCATGTCAAAACAAATATACTGATTATTAAAAAGTGCATCGTATTCACTGAAATGTATATACTACATGTGCAAACATATGCATGCCATATATTATGAAATGATATGATGTGGCATTTATAACACGCCTGTACAAAGGTGTTTCTAGGCGTGACAGGACAATGAGGGGGAAAAAAAGGGAGGACAAAAACAATCGTACTTCGCCGTGTGTCAAGTGCGGGGAAGAGGGTAGGGGATAAGTGTCGGGGGGAGGGGGCAAGTGCAGTTAACTCGCAAGTGCAGCCAGCGGGTGGTTCATAAGTGTGGAGAGAAGGGACTCTACGTTTACAGATACAGACTCTTAAGTGCTGGGGAGTCCAGAGGCAGTGCTAGGGCAACAGTACATGCAGGGGCCTGGGCTCAAGTACAGAGGGTGACCAGGTGATCAGTACATGGAGCACTCAGGTGCATCAGCAGGAGCGAGCAAGAGAAAAAGCGGAAGCGAAAAGGAAGGTCTTGAGTTGCTTCTGGAACCAAAGGTGGTTCTGCTCAAGTTTGAGAGAGGCAGGGAGGCTGTTTCAGAGGGAGGCCCCAGCTGAGGAGATAGATCTGCTCCCAACTCTCTGCTTGGAGAAGCTTCTGACTCTCAGAGAGTTGGAGGTGGATGAGCGGACAGCTCAAGAAGGAAGATGTTTTGAAAGAGAAAGTTCGAGGTAGAGCGGTCGCAGACCCCAGAAAGACTTGTGTACAATGCAGAGGGTCTTGAAGTAGATCCTTGCAGCAACGGGGAGCCAGTGAAGAGATTTCAGAGCTGGAGGGATACAATCCCTGGGATTGAGGCCAAGGAGAAGTCTCACAGTCCTGTTCTGGATAAGTTGGAAAGGATGAAGAGTAGAGGCAGGAAGATTTAGAAAGAGGCTGTTGCAATAGTCCAGCCTAGAGAGGACCAGAGCTCTGGAGAAAGTGAGATTATGGGGGAAAGTGAGAAAAGGAATAATACCTCTGAGGAGGTGCAGCTGATAGTTTGACTTCTTAGAGATATCAGCGATGTGAGGAGAGAAGGAGAGGGTGGAGTCGAAGATGACACAAAGGATTTTAGCCACACAGGAAGGAGCAGGAAGAGGGCCCATAGTGGCAGACAGAGAGGGAGAGAGGAAAGGAGGGAGTGGGTGTCCCAATGAGGAGGATCTCAGTCTTACTGGCATTAAGGGAGAGATCATTGGTGGGACATCATTCCTGAATTGCAGCCAGACAGTCTGGTATGAGAGAAGAAGCAGAGGTGGCTGAGGGGAGCCTGGAAGAGAGCTGGGTGTCATCCGCTTAACATTGAAAATTGGAGCAGTATGTAGCGATGCAGTGGCCAAGTGGTGTCAGCTAGTGGTTGAAGAGCCAGGGAGGTGAGGTTAGACCCCTGGGGAACACCACAAGTAGAGAGAGAGAGATAGAAGAGAGGAAAGTCCCGAGTTGGACCTGAGAGGGTCAGTTGGTGAGAAAGGAGGTCAACCAGGCTGGGGTCTGATCAGTAATACCCAGGTTTTCCCCGAGACGTTTGAGAAGGATGGCATGGTTGACCATGCCAAAAGCAGAGGATAGATCAAGGAGAATGAGAACAGGAGGAAGATTAGAGTCAAGCTTGGAGAGCAAGTCTTCACAGGTTTTCAGGAGAGCAGTTTCCGTGCTTCTGGCAGCTCTGAAGCAAGACTGGTGGTCATGGAGATTCAATATGTAGATTAAGCTGGAGATAGCCAGCTTTTCCAAGAGTTTGCCCAGGAAAGGATTGAGGGAGATCGGGCGATAGTTAGCCAGAGAAGAATGATTGGCCGAGGGCTTCTTCAGAAGGGGGTGCACAAGAGAGTGCTAAAGAGGGGAGGGGAAAGTTCCAGTACCAAAGGAGTGATTGCAGAAATCGGCCAAGGCTGGAGCAAGGGTGTCAATGTGGTGCTTGATAGTTCTGGATGAGCAGGGGAGAACCTGCTTTGATGAGACATTCATAGATCAGACTTGTCTAGAAATATCAGCAGGGGTGAACAGGGGAAAGGAGGAGAAAGGGGGAGGAGAGACGGCCTCAGACAGGCCAGGAGTGGTAGAGGAGGAGGAAAAGTAGGTAGAGAAAGAGAGGGTGAACAGGATATCCTGAGTTTTAGTAGTGAAATGAGAGGCCATGGCAATGCAGAGTGCATTGCAGGGAACAGGAGAGGTAGAGACTGTTGCATGATTGGCCAGCTCCTTGCAGTTTTTGAACAGTTTGGCTGGGTTGTTAGATGCCGAAGAGATTCAGGCCTAAATGTAGGCTCTCTTCTTAGTCTTCTTAGACAGAGAGTCTGCACTGCCTTTTGCACATCCAGGTTGTCAGGGGGTGCGCCCGAGGCCCTCCACTTCCTCTCCGCCGCCTTACACTTACATGTAAGGACGGCAAGGTCGGAAGCGTTCCAAGAGTTGCACTTGGATTTGGGCTTCAAGCGGATCCTCATTACAAGGGCAAGGACATCCAGAGTGTTAGATATAGAGGGATGGAGGTTAGAGAGGACTGTGGTAGGGTGTGAGTCAGCGAGAGGTGCATGAGGAGAAGAGAAAATAGCGGCAAAAGCTTTAACTGACACACGCTTCATGGGTAGGATGACCGAGAAGGTAGATGGCAGTGCTGGAGTCGGCTTAACCTGCAGGGAAGAGAGAGAGGTGGGAAGAAAGGAGAAAGTGATCACTCCAAGAGAGAGGGGTAGTGTGAGGGTTTAGAGAAGGGGAGGTATGAGGAGATCAGAACACCCAGGGTGTGCCCTGCAGAGTGAGTCCTGCCAGAGGGAAGAATAGCGAGAGAGAGAGAATCGCTGAGGTTGGGAAAGAGTACTGCGGAAGGGCTGGTAGCATCCGGGTGGATGTTCAAGTCTCTGAGGAGGAGAAGTTGGGAGCTAGAGGCATGGAGCAAGGTGGAGAGGTCAGCCCACTTAGAGAAGAAGAGGACGAACTGGTCAGGCGGCCTGTGGATAGTGCCCACAGTGAGAGCCCACAGTGAGAAAGAAGCCAGGAGAGATTGGGATCCTGCAGACCAGGCATTCAAAAGAGGAGTAGTGCTGCATTGGAATGATAGAAGCCGGGATCCACTCTGGGAAAATCAAGGCTACACCCCCACCGGGATGGTGTTTCTGGGTTCGGAGAGCATCTTGTAGCCATGGGGAAGGAAAGTGTCGATAGTCGTGACAGAGCTGGCCGTGAACCAAGTTTCGGTGAGACCAAATACATCCAAATCAAGCTCTTCCAGGAGATTGCAGATTTCCGAGGAGTGTTTGGCAGCTGAACGAGAGTTGAGAGTAGCAATGTGGAGCAGGTTGCCACATTTGAAGGATTTCCAGGGAGGGTTACAGGCCAGATGTATACCCTGCAGAGGTTTTGGAGGTGTCGTAGGATGGGCAGAGGAGGAAGGAAGAGAAGGCAGGATAGTCAGAGAGGGAGAAGAGAGTTCCAGAGGGGTGGCAGAGGAGGGAGGCAAAAGGGTGGCCAGAGAAGCATCAGGGGGTGCCAAAGAAGTGGCAGAGTAAGGAGGTGGCAGAGGAGCTAGAGAGAGGTAAGAAGGGATAGCAGGAGAGGAAAGGAAGTTGATAAGGCACGGCAAGCATATATCAAAGAGGAGGAGATTGGCCTGAGGGCTTTGGACCAAGATGGTGCCATTTAAGTAGACATTAATGATCGTCTTAGAGGAGAGGAAGGAGGCCATGAGGGCCTCCCACCGAGTGCCACCATTAATGGGAGAAGAGGAAAATGGTGAGAGAACAGAGACCATATGGAGGATCCATAGGCCGGGAGAGGGAACGACAAAGATTATGTCCATAAGGGTCTGTCTGGAGGAAGCACTGGTATAGGTAACAGCGATACAGAGGCCTGGGATGGAGACCAGGATGTCCCTTTTGAACTTCTTCCTGACAGACTTAGTAAGAGGGATAGGATAGTCGATAGAAAAGCAGTTAGAAAAGATAGGTGAGACAGTCAGTACCATAGGGGGTGCAGGGAGGAAAGAAGGCAGTGGGGAAAGGGGAGCCCAGGCAGAGGAGGGGTTAGGGGAGGTCATGCAGGGGGTATAGACAGGAGGGAGGCACTGGGGGGACACAAAAGGAAGGGGGGCACAACAAAGAACAAGAACAACGGACCTACAAATCAGATGCAGCAAAGAACCATAAAAAATGAAGAGCACAACAGGGAACCTTGAATTAGAGAATACAGATGTAGTATCGAAACAAGGCAAAGCACAAATTACAACATGGAACCTGGAAGTAAAGAAGGCAGATGCAATACAGGACCAAAAGCAAAACACAGAAGTCAGCAGGTAACCCAGAAGTGAAGAATGCAGGCACTTGCAATGTGATGCCACAAACCGTGGATAGCAACACAATATCAAGAACCGCAGAGAGTAAAAACCAAGTCAATACAGTCAACAATGCAGTCAACCAGGCACAGAACACAACAAGAACCTAGAAGAAGAATGCAGGCAATGCAAAGTAATTCCAGAAAAACAGTGGAGCACGAGACAGTGTCAGAAAAGTACACAATAGATTGAAGAGTGAAGGGTTGAGATGCGAGAGGAAGGAAGGGAAATGAAGGAGGGGGAACAGAACAGGATGCAGGGACCTACGATGTGAGGGAGCCAACCTGGCGAAGGTGTTGGCTAAGTATTTGAGCACAGCACAATACAACACACACAGATTCGACTTACCGGATCAGTCACAGCAGGTCGACGGCTGCAGGCTACGTGCTACCACAGCGGACACCGGTAGACACCACTGGAGCTGTCCTTAGTCTCTGGTCCTTGGCCGAGGGGGCTGCCACAACAGAGGGTTACTTGGGTTGCCGATTTAAAGGGCCTGCCAACCAATGGGAGTGAAGTGGGATGGAGGGAGGGGGGAGGGTTAACAAACAAGGAAGCAACTGGGACAAAGAGAGCGGGCAGAGGGCACACACGCGCTGCGGCGCAAGACTAAAACCTTTACAAATTGAGAATCTTTATACACTGCAGTGAGTAGCTTGCAAACAGCATGGTGAAACCGCTTACACATGAACCCGTTTTCTTATACACACACTACTGAAAATGTCACATGGTTTACAGTCCTGCCTACTGGAGGGGGTGGCATGTTCTTTTATTGCTAGTTTCACTTTCCACAAGTTGTACAGGGGAGTAGCTGGGCATTCAGAGATTGCAGATTACTGCAAAGATATTCCCTGCCTGCCAGTTTCTTGAAAGTGAGACTCTTAGCCAGCTTGTCTCGGCTGCTTTGTGGTGAGTGCCTGTGTATAATTTCTGCTGGTTTTGGGGGCAGGAGAAATGGTTGTCGGCACAGCAGTATGTTACTGTAAATATTAAGCAGTGGGCACATGGTTTAAGGTCTGTTGATTTGGAGACACAAATTGCTTGTTTTACTATAGCCGCCCCATAGTTAAGGTGAGTCGGACTCCCATAGTAAACCCCTTAAAATGTGATTGTTAATAATTTTTTGATTCGAGTAATGCTTTTGGCCGAAATTTCGAAAGTTATAAAAAACCTGGGGCGCCCACAAGACTTCAATTTCGCAAAGATTTGTTAAAAAATAAAAAAGTTATTATGCGTCAAAAACAAGTTCTTTTCTTAAAAATGCTGCCTACTCGCTGTTAATTTTCCCATAGATAAACAAGGTCAATTTTTGGAAAAGCGCAGAGCCCAAACCGCTGGATGGATTTGGAGCAGCTCCAAAAAAACTGGGGCATGAAGTGTTGACTCACGATCCATGCATGGTTTGAGGTTATTTCGTGCAGTAGTTATTAAAATATTGAATGGAGAAGGCGGTGCCCCATTAAAAAAAATCTTGGGGATTTACCCAAAACCAGTTATTTTTTAGAAATGAAATGACCGCCATCTGTTTTTTTTCTCAAAGCAAGAGATATCCGTGGCTATAGCGGAGGATATGGGTAAATGAATCACAGGAAAAACGCTATTTGCAGATCAAAGAACATGCAAATGCCATGATGCTAGAGGTAAGGGGGGGGGGGTTCTGGAGGACACCAAATGAAAACTGGGAGTTGGAGGGTGTCTTTGGACTGAGTTTGCAACACAGGGCTTTCTGTAGCCTCAGCTAAAGCGTCGAATATCCAACATCTCAAAGCAAACTGCATCACAAAATCAGTGTGTGTTGTGGGGGGAAAGGGAGAGGGCAGGGGAGGTGAGGAGGCCTTTTGATGACATCACTAATTACATTACAACAGTAACTGACATTAAGTATGGCCTTCAGCCATGGTCAGTGTGCATGACCAAATATATTTTAACACATGAATGGGTACTAGTCATGGCCTTCATTTATGGACAGTGGTCACAACCTTCACCCATGTTCACTGAATATTTTAAAACACTATCAGGCTACAAACCACAGATGTTGGCTTTTACCAGTGTAAACAGCTTTCAACTGTGTCCACTGTATATTATGTACACTGGTCAGGCACTATCCATGGACTTTAGCACAATATTAGCCAGTGCCCATGGCCTTTTGCTGTGCCAACTGTATATTCTAACATATTAATGGGTACTAGCTATGGCCTTTAGCCATGGCCACTGACTACAGCTGCCAACGTTGCCCACTGTATATTTTAAAAGGATGTACGTCATAACATATAAATGGGCCACTAGCCATGGCTTTTGACCTTGAGCGGTTTGTACATATTTTGGCCATGTCCACTGTATATTATATGCACTAAACAGCCACTAGCCATGGTCTTCAACACAATATTAGCCAGTGCCCATGGCCTTTTGCTGTGCCAACTGTATATTCTAACATATTAATGGGTACTAGCTATGGCCTTTAGCCATGGCCACTGACTACAGCTGCCGACGTTGCCCACTGTATATTTTAAAAGGATGTACGTCAAAATACCGAAAGAGAAAAGTGCATGCTGCAAAAAAACAAAATGTATTTGTTTGTAAAGTACAATCATTTTGTATTTGTGAATTAATGTTAGTATTACATGTGCTGGCATAAACGCTATTAACTTATAAGTTAAAAGTGAAGTTAGCGTGCAGAATTAATGATAGAAAAGAAGAGGAACGTTACATGATTGTCTCTGATGAACTCCTCTGTCTCCCTGCAACGCCAGTTCCCTTCACTTACGTGAATGGGAACCGGCACCAAAGGTTCCTTTTAAACAATAAAAAAAAATATTTGTCTGCCGCACGAAAGTGGGGGACACCCTTGCATCCCTCTCCCCCTGTTGTTATAATAGGATTGTACGGTGTAATTGTTTGACATTTTTGGCTGTAGGAAATTTTAGTGCAGATGAAATTATAACAATTATATCATATGTTCTTTTTTTTCGACTTTTTCTACCGATACCTTTTAAAACAGTGATGGGTTACTAGACCTGGCTTTTAACCAGGCACATTGGTATTTTTGAACACTAACTGGCTACTAGTTATGGCCTTTGGTGCTGGCCAGTGACCTCAGGCTTTGTCATGGCCAAGTCCACGGCCTAAATTGTTATTAAGGTAATCAAAGTTTTCATAAGCTAACTCATAAACCTATTGATGTTCAATGGTGCATGCAAGAGACTGAATGGAAATCTAGAGTGAAGTGGGGGAATTTGGGCCAATTTGTGTGTTTTCCTACGAGCGGGTACAGGAGCCTTACTCACTCCATTTAAAACTTGTATTTGGTGGCGTGACACACTGATTAGTCTGCAGGACCTTTCTTCTAGATTCAACTGACATCTAACAGCCTCTGTTACTAAGACCGCGTGATCTGTAGTCTAAAGAACTACAATTCCCGGCATCACCGGCAACAAAAACACGTTGGCACGTTCGTAGAGGCCACTTTTCGCTAGTTCTCGTACGGATCAATTTGGAGGGCGGAAGCCCTGCTTGAGATACGGTGCATGGGTGAAACACTACCTAGCCACTGGCACTTGTGCCCATGCGGCGTACAAATTCATGGTAATCGAAGTCCATTAAAATTGTTAGACTCACTTACCAAAATGAATATAGAACCGAATACCATGAATCCAGTATTTTCTTTCTTGTGTCTGCTGATCAACACAAGGTCAATGATCAAGCATGCAACCGACATAGCGGACTACCTTCTTACCATGCACCTTGACACAGAGTGGATAGCTCTTCGGGTCGCGGGGAGGAGTGCTGCCCTAATATTCCAGGCCTGCTTTAAAGTACATACAGTACAACTGGAAGTGCAGAATGAATGCAACATTTTGTATGCCACGGTATTAGTGAACCCTAACACAACCATTGGTATTATTCCTGTCTATCGATCGCCCATTCCTATGGCAGACTTTCCAGTGCAATTGCCCGATATTCTGGCCTCACGTTTAAAACCCTCTTCTTAGATGGTAATCCTGGGGGATTTCAATTTGGGACTACATGACGAGACTGTCTGGCAGCTAGTACAGAATCAACCCTCTCAAGCTTGGCCTTTCAGCAACATGTCCTGGATGCAACCCATATTAAGGGTAGAACGCTAGACTGGGTGGCTGGTCTTAATGTTATTTTTGATAACACAGACGAAATCCCCTGTCCATGGTCAGACCACATGTTGGTACATTTCAGCTTGACCTGTGATACACAGTACAAGAAACTAAAAGCACAAAGAATGACTATTACCTTTAGGAACACTCGCCGGCTTACTACTTTAGCATTAGCCCATTTCCTTGAGGTCACTTTGAATGAGCTACCCAACCTGCTCACTGCTGATGCAATAGCTGATGCTTACCACACCATGCTCGAGAATGCTGTAAACACTATGGCACCAGAAAAAACATGGCACGTGGTCAATAGGGAGGCCAAATGTTGGTACTCCACCATAATTCAAAACTTAAAAGTGGCGAAGCACAAAACATTTGAGTGCGGTAAAACCACAAATTCTGAAATAAATAGAGCGAAGTATACGACGGCAGCTAAAGAACACAGAGAGGCCATCTTATAGGCAAAAGAATCTGCCTATGAGCAGAGAATAAAAAGTGCTGTATCGGACACAAAGGAGCTTTTTAAAGTCTTAAGGGAGCTTGAGGACCCGGGCACCCCTGAAGTCAGTCATCATGAAAGACAAAAACCGGTGTACCTCTATTAAGGACACCATGAATGATAAAATCAATAAGATACAGGAAAACATTCGAGCAAAACAGGAAATTCAGATTAGGATGGTACATCTTGAGCGCCAGTCCGATGTTGATGAAAGAACCCCCCCCCAGCTGATATTTGACCATTTGAATGTTCACCACTCACAGAATCTGAGGTACTTACCTTACTCGACAGTCTTAAACCAACATTCTGTAAAGGCGATGTGTGCCTCTCAAAGGTGGTTAAAGCATGCGCTAGGCAGGTGTCCCTGATGGTCACAAAACTGATAAATGCTTCATTCCAGGAAGGTGTGTGGTACCAACCAGCCTTAAGCAAACATGGGTATCCCTATTAATAAAGAAACCCTCCCTTGACCCCAATGTGCCATCTAATTACAGGCTGTTCTCTAACGCACTGTTTTTGCTTAAAATGATGGACCGAGCTGCGTATTTACAGGTAAAAAGTTTCCTGGATAGTCATCAAATCCTGGGGCAGAGGTAATCTGGCTTCTCTAAAGCTCACACTACGGAATCAGCACTATTGGATATTAAGATGAATACATTAGACATCCTGGAGAACAGAGGCACAGCTCTACCGATGCTTGTTGATCTCTCAGCGACGTTCGACCTGGTGGATCACTTCAAGCTGATCGCTACGCTCATACAATCCGCTCACTTTTCACTTTCAGCTGCAAGCTGGGTGAAATCCTTTTAGACAGACCGTATGGCCAGGGTGTTCGCTGATGGCCACAAGACTGATGATTTTGTGGTGTCTTGCGGCGTCCCAGAGGCCTCCTGTCTGTTGCCCATCTTGTTCAATATATTTACCATGTCACTTTCTGAACTGCTAGACAGTAAAGGAGTGCCATACATGAACTATGCTGATGATACTCAGTGCCTCATCCCACTTTCAAGAGATTACATCAGGGATACTGAGGCCATCAACTCTGTTTAATCCATCGTACAAATCTGGATGATGGAGAATGATCTGTCACTTAATGACAATAAAACAGAGTTGATGATTGCTGGCACAGCAGCACGATTAAAGAAACTCAGCCCAGACTGCCATACGTTTCAGATAGCAGGCTGTAATATCGCAAACCTAAAATCAAGGCGCTGGGGGTAATGATTAACCGGGAGCTGAGCATGAGGGCTCACGTGAGTAGCTTGGTGGCAACACTCCCTACTACTTAAAGCTCCTGGTACAGCTGAGGCTGTTTCTGTCACAAGAGAATTGTGCTGCCATCGCTAGGGCAGTAGTTGGAGCCAAACGTGGCTATGGCTCCCCATCCTGTTACAAGGCTTTAATAAAGGAGAAATAATGCACCTTCAAATTGTACAAAACAACGCTGTCAGAGTGGTGGAAGGCCTTCGAAAAAAGGATCATGTCTCAGAAGCAAGGCACGCACTGCACTGGCTGCCTGTTGCTAGCAGGATCTCCTTTCACATTCTGTGCATGACGCACATGTGCTTATACACCCAGGATACCTATATAGCCATCTTGCAAGGCTGCCATTACGCAGGGCACTGAGATACAAGAATGCTGGCCTCCTGCAGATTCCCAGAGCTATGCTCGAAATGGTGGCACAGGGGTCTTTCAGCTATGCAGCCTGAGACTATGCCTTTCTCTCCCTAAGTTTAAACAAGCTCTGAAAACAATCCTATTTTTCTGATGTACCTCCTGTTCCTGATCTGACACTTTTTATGATTCCCGTTTTGTACTTTGTTTGTCTCGTCTGCGCTACTATGCCTACGAGCCTGTACTTATGTGCAATACAAATAATAATAAATAGATAAATCAATAAATACAGGATGTTATGTCGAATTCCATTATTGATGTAATCAGTCATATACAATGCAATTAGGGTTGTCACCAGTGATGTAATCAGTGATGTGATATGTGATGTCATCATGGTGGTCATAGGCTGTGCAACATGGGGAGCAATGTTTAGGTGGCTTTAGCTGAATTCCAGGGGTTTTGTTGCGTTAAGTTGTCACCTTAACGTCCCTGCAACTAAAGACTTTCCCTTGGACAACTGGAACTGGCCTATCATCCCCTGAGTGGAATAGATATGTTGGCCTGCATGGTGTATGCTATTTTTAAAAAAGGCTCACTGATGATATTTTGTTTCATGTATATGTCAGATTTTAGAGTACCAACTTCAGTTGGGTGATACTGTATGTAAATATGTTCTATGTGAAGCAATCTCTATATAAAAAAACATATTATTATCATTACTGTATTTGTGAAACTTCCCCACCAAACACCCTGCTCTCATGCAAGGTGGAGTCACCCTAATATAGAATAGAGGCACCCACACAGTAGATTGGTGATCAGTGAGAGCATTGCTGGCTGGCAGGAGAGGAAATGCACACGCACTCACGTAGAGGTGTCTGGTGGCCCACTTCCTTCCAGAGCAGGGAAACGTGGGTAGGTGGCATGGCTTTCAACGTACACCATGAGTGACAGCCATCCTGCTGTTACTGGCATATTCACGTCTGTGCGTTGTTTTTTTAGACTTTACATCCTGGGGTAGCCCAAATGCCTTGAGGCGTTTGAGGGGGCAATGGTTTGCTCTTGTTTCTACGTTTTTGCTCAGGTATGAGTTGGTGTTCTTGTTGGGCGCAGTTGTGGTTGGTACCGTTTTTTGGATGACAGGGTTGGAAATAGTTTGCGGCGCGTGGCTCGGTCGCCCCAATTTGAGTTCATATTTTCCCTGGAGGTCTCACTTCAGCGGACGGCACAGGAGCTGTTTTAGCCTCTGGTAAATGGTGACTTATCCGACTATGGCGCAGAGTGCGCACATGGAAGTGATAGTGCGCGCTTGGAAGCCAACGGAAGTCAGCATCGAACCGAGAGCCGCAAGCAGCTCCCCTTGATCCAGGAGCCATGCACATTTAAAACAAGCCTAATGTTCCACAAACTTGCTTCCTTCTTATTGCCTTTGGCAAACGGAAATGCAGTGATTTATGGTCAGGTACCCTCAGACTTTCAGTTTCGGCACCTTATTATATTTGTTCATTTAAGTAAAATGTTTAATATCGTGCGAACCTTGCACCGAGGTGCACAGCAGAGTGGCAACACAACTTGTGCCAAAATAAATCACAGGAAATTTGCCCAGATAAAACTGCATTACTTTTTTCTCAAAAGAAGTAACACGTTTCCCCTGGATTTTGAGAGGGGAATATATCGCACTTCTTGGAGCTCTCAGAGGCGAACATGGGATGCAAACCCATGATCCTAATTTCAATCATGTGCACTTGCAATCTCCAGTATCTCCTACGTGATGCAATTATCGCGCCATGACAGAGGACCATCCATCGCTTTTTTTCAGGAGAACTGACCAGTGACGAACATAAAGTTGAACCAATGAAAGATGGTGCGGCGTACTGCTGAGAAAACGGAGCCTGCACCGTTCCTGGGGCCAGATTACAGAAACTTTTGCTCCGGTGCAAGGGCAAGGTTGCACGGTATTAGCAGTAGGGCAAAGTTTGCCCTATTTCTAAAAACACTCGACAATGTTAGAAAACCATTGTACCATGACAAGTGCAGTTTGGCATGGTACAGGCACTGTGGCAAAAACTGCACTAGTGCAAAAAAGATAACTTTTCACTGCATTTTTGCATCAGGGCAAAGTTTGCCCTAGTGCTAATAACATTCTGTATTAGCACTAGGGCTGTACCGAACTTCGGCTTCGAGTCCCTATTCTGCCGAAGTTCGGCTGAAATACAGCTATCCGGCTTCGGCAGAATAGTTTCTGTTTAGGGACTCGAAGCCGAAGTCCACTTTCTATGATTAGCTGCCCTCTCCCTGTTTGGGAGATATGCAGGCACTTAGTTAGTCAGTTGTGGATTGCACCATTGGTTTGAGTTGTTCTCTAGCAAACCCTTGTTATATGTAGGCTTGCTTGTATTGAAAGTGATACCGTAGCTTTGCCAGCCACCAGAAGGGAAAATATGTGATTGCCCAGCCAGCTGTAAGGACTGACAAAGCCCAGAGTGGACTGTGTGCAAGTAGATATGTCTATACAACCTTGGGTAATAATTCTGAGGACAGACAGTTTCAAGAAGGAAAAGGAATGCAGTCTGGATACTAACAGGGGGGTAGTCGGTAAAGTAATGATTATTTATTATTATTATTATTATTATTATTATTATTATTATTATTATTATTATTATTATTATTCTTTATTTGTCTTAGTTGTAAATTACAACCTTTTCAAAAATAAACATTAGAAAGAAGAATCTCAAAGTACATTACAATCAAAGTATATTACAACATTAAAAATATCAAATAAAACAAGAAAAAAAGAGAAGCACACACACATTAGATGCCAAAAGCATTAATATGGAGATTTAGGTAACTCATAAACTTACTCGACTCATAAAATCAGAAAGATGTAAAAGAAAAGGGTCTAGAATTCATCTAAAAAATGTGTCTTAAACATAATAAGATAAAAATGCATCTTAATCCAAGTAAATATTTGACTATCGCAATGTTAAGCAAAACCGATTCAAAATATCGTCTGATAAAATCCTATATTCACCAAAATATTTATAAAATACATCTTTTCTGTGTTGAGATAAAATTGAGCAAGAAACAATCAAGTGTTTTAATGTTTCAGGCTGATTCTCGCTCTTACAAAAACGGCAGCTAACATCAGTTATTGATCATTATGAATTTCTAGCTAGCTGGACTTTGGTTGGCCAGTTATTAATCACAATAGTTCAAGGATACTTGGTTTCCACACAAAGGGGGCAATAGGTCATAAAATGTCACTAGGGGCCTTCGGAGAATGACCAGGGGACAGAACCGCAATGTACCTTGTGCTTGTAGAAGTTCTTGGTGCTCGACAAGGTCGAATCTGTTTCAGGGCACTTTGCAGCTTCTGGAACAGAGTTCAAGATGGCAAACATCTGTGGGTATCAGGCGGCAAGCAGTTCGGCAAGCGAGACTGGACAGATGGCTGCAGGCTCGCCTACACGGTGGCTCAAGGTCAGGAATCGTCTCAGTGCTGGTTGGTGGGTCTGTAAGGCAGACGGTACTTTCAGCCAGGGTCCAAATTAATTCTTGTTACTCCTTGCGAAGTCTTCAGATGATCTCCCCAAAAGAGGGACTGAACCCCTCTTTTAAAGCCTAATGGGCCACAATGATTTGTGTAGGCTAAGCCTACCTTAATGAACCAATCCTGGGTTCCCAACAACAATCTCCAGTATGCATGAGGTCATAACCACAGTGCTTTCAGCAGAAAGCTAAAGTGGTGAAAACATGTAATACAAAGTCCCAACCATCTTCCTGCCTGTTGTGGAGCAAAGGGTGTCTCTGGTTAATTGAGTTCTCTGTGGTTCCTGATTAAAGCGGCAGGTCTCCCTTGAAGCTGTGGCGAGACCAGACTTTTCGTCACAGCCAAACCACATACTCGTACCTTCTGAATTGTGTCCCCCTGTGGGGATGACTACTCTAAATACATAGGCCCAGACATGAAATAGTCTTGGCTGTGATTTCCCAACTAAGTATGGCCGGGGGGATGGCGCCTGTGGGCTGTGTCCACCCAGAGTGCATGGGTCTACTTGTATGTTGTGCTGTGAGCATAGGAGAATGTGTGCAGATTAGCCCCACACATTTTCCAGAGGTTCATCTACTATCTTTCAATTTCTTTTTAAATTTAAAAAAGCCCAGGCGAGTGCACACCCACAGTGCGGATGGTCGAATTCCTCACAAGGGATATGGGGAGCGTTGCCCATTCATCAGAGCGTCATATCTGCATGGACATTTGCTGATATCTGAGTGTAAAACGTTGCAGAATTTGCATTGAAACATTGAAAGTCAAACTGATGAGAAAGTAATGGTACTTAGAAGAAAGCCAATGCAGTTGCCTTTCCTCTGCTTTTGGAGTTATATTGTGCTCATAAAATAGAAAAGACGCATATGTTTGTGCATGGCATATTTTGCCTGCTTACATTTTAATAGACCAGCCAGGGTCAAGTGGCTGATTCTGTGCTCACCCAAATGTCAAGCCACTGCCTTGACAAAACATGGGCCAGCTCCACTAACCGGAAATAAAGTGAAATACATTTAGAAAATGAATCTCATCTTCCTTTGCCATCATCACATCAACAATACCAATGGAATGAACCAAAACCTGCACCAGTCTCCAAATGTGCAAACCCCACCTCCACTTCAAATCATTGCAAGGGCAAGCAGGATCCTCCATCATGTCACCAGTTCTCCAAAACAAAAGAACACATTGCAAAAAAGGAAAAGGTGCTTTATTCCCTGCCACATGAAATTATTGTCAGCCCTGACCTAACCGCACTTACCTGTCTTTGTAACAAGGGTGCTTCCAGCAGGGTGCCACTAGTGTTCTAGATTTCAGCAATAGATCATTTCAGTGACTGTTCAGATGTTTCAGTTTTGCTCTGTTGGTTAAGCTCACATGGACGTTTTTTGGTTTTGTCGCTTTGGTGGTGTAATCCACCTAATCGCTAAAGCATTGGTACTGTCAATGTAAAAGAAAGGAGAAAGGGGAGTTCGGAAGCAGTGTATGGCGTTGGCATAGAAATTTGCAGCACATGGCGATGAAATGGACAAAGCACCTTAGAGTGGAGCAGCGCCTCGGTAAACCCCATTTCGCTGCAGTGGCCATTTCAGCATGGCCAGTTCGGTGCGAAAGCCATTCTGGCGCCTTTGATTTGGCCCGAGGGACATTTGGACATGGCTGACATTTACTTTTCACAAATTCTGTACATTGAAAGGTACTATGCCTGTTAATGCGTTTCATTTGGGAGAGGTAATCCGCCGCAACGGGCCATGTTCCGAAATGCTGGCATTTAGCAGCTGACCATGAATGGGATGGATTACCTTTGGCCGTACGTTGACAGGTACTGTGGTACACACAGCCCGTTAACGTGCTTCATTTGGAAGCAGTAATACCCTGCCGACAGGGAGGTTATCGACATGGGTGGCACGGTCAGCTGCTAAATGATGACACTTAGCAGCTGGTCCTAAAAGCCCTGCGCCAAATGAGCGCATACATTAAATAAAAAAATGTAAAAAAAACATGTGGTATTGAACCGTGGGCCTCCTGAGTTCAAGACACAGCACACAACTAGAAGGCCAACCAGAGTTTAGTGTTCCATGGGGCATACATTTCATGTCCAATTGTAAAAAGGCTATGCATGAAACTATTACATCTCCCAACAATAAAATAACTGTGGCCTAGTGGTTACTTGTTGAGTCTTAAACTCCTACAGGCCAGGGTTCGCAATAGTAGGAATTATTATTTATTATTTTACTTAACTTTTTTATAGCTTAGTGATTTCTCATTCTGACACTATCCCACATTACTGGCACCGACTCCCTGGGGTCTATGGGGAGCGGGTCACACACCCCGACCTTCATGCTGGTGCATAACTTATTATAGAATGGGCAAATGTGTAATATGAAGACTAAAGTAGTGTACACTATGCAAGCAGAAGCTCTGGGCTAGGAGGAAAGCAGGCATTTGCCATGCTCCATAAATAGCCATAAACACCTGGCAGGCCTCAAGTGCTCCTGCCCTGTTCTAAATATTGCACCTAATTCTGCTGGTTGGCACAAGGGTCTACAGCAGATGAGCATCACAATGTTTTTGGGAAGAAAGTGTGAAGAAACGCAAGATTCTAAACGAGATCAAAGCCCAGTTTGTTAACAGACGAAATGCACACTCTAACATGAGCTGTCATTTTGTATTGCTGGACCAGCACAGTTTGATAGACATGCATGAACAGGACATTTCAGACAAAATTGATCATGCTGTGTTTTACTCTTCAGATAATGTATGTAGGAGTTTCAGATAAAAGAAACAGCAAATCTTTACTTTTTCTAAGGAAGGCATCCAATGACCTTGGATAATGTATGTAACCTGTGCATAATGACACAATGAGATCTCTTTGGCCTTGTCGTTAAGTGCTCGGTCCCGCCCTCCTGCAGGCAAGGGTTTGCGTCGGTAACAATCTTTTTTTTCTTTTATCAAATGAGTGACATTTTATTTTTTTCAACGAAACAGCAATTATTCACTTTTTGCTAAGCGCTTCAGGGTAAGGAAAGCAAAGAAAGCTAGCCAATGAGCGTAACTTATTCTTATAAAATGACCTGGGTTAATATATGTAACATGTGCATACTGACACAATAACATCTCTTTGGCCTTGTGGTTAACTTTTCCGTCTCCCAGTCCTGCAGGCTAGGGTGCGGGACAGCACCAATTCTTTATTCTTTTTCTTTTATTAAAATAGTGATATTATATCCTTCTTCGATGTCCCTCGCGTCAAAACATACTGGCACCAAAAGATGCCCGCGTGGAACAGGGCGTGCCAAAACGAGTCATGCGGCCAAACGTCTGCCCTAAACCGGCCCATGCCAAAACATCCTGCTCCGGCAGCGCCTCTTCGTAGCTAATGGATCTCTCCAAGCTGCTGTGGTCCTTGGTGGACGTGTGTGTCGACTGTGGGGGAGGTATGGACAGGACCGCCCTAGCGAATAGGGATATTCAGAGAGGAGGAACAGTTCTCCAGGTAAGGGTAGCCGTCCAGACGGTTATGGGATGTGGGCCGACGAGCTAAGGATGGTCCGTGTGTGGCAGAATCGGATAACTGTCATAAAAGTAAGGTTAAAAAAATCACTGAAAGAGAGGGGGAAGGAAGGAATTGGTAAACATTCACATCAGAAGTGCAAGAAATAAAATGGCAAACCACTGGATGGCAAAACTACAGTGAAGGCAATCTGGATGAGAAATGAGGAAAAAAATCTGAACTCAAACTAATAGTTATCCAAGTTCTGTGTCTTAAATGGCTATTCGAGTGTGATAGATACAGGCTGCACAGGGGCATGGGCGTAGGAAATGGGGGTACAGAGGGGAAAAATACCCCCCATAATTTTAAGCAGGGGGATATAATGTCATTTATCCCCCCACAATCTTTCCACAATTAAAAGTAAGTGTAAAGCAGGAATTTAATTGTTCTTAGTGAAGCAGGGCAGCATTCTATCTTAAGTAAAATCAGGGCTGGACTGGCTTGGGGCTCGGCCTCTTGATACAGGCTCTCTTTTTTTTGTGGAGATGGATAAACGAACGAGCTATGGTTGACTGCACTTGCATTCTGTGATCACATTTTTTAGTTGTTGCTCGTGTTGCCTAATTGAATGATAAACATTCAACTAATGGCCTCGACTTCCCCAACCCACTTCCTCACTTACTCTTTTCTTAAAGTTATTCAGGCCTGTACAGAAACGCTTGCCATGGACAGGGTGTTGTTATATCAGCACCTGCGCATTGCATTGGAGTACTTGGCCGCACGTGCCATGGCTGACTGCAGCCTTCTCGAGATGAGACAAACGCGACAGGTAGCTGAGGCAGAGGATTGGTGGATGAAAGATTGAGGTGAGTGAGGTGACATATAGCTGGTATGAGAAGTACAATGAATGAGAAGACACCATGGGTAAAGCATTCAAACGCTGAACGGTTCGAACGTCTGAGCCATTTCGTTTTAGTTCTCAATGTGCTTATTTTTAACAAAACGTAGTAACTGGCCACAAACACGAGCAGAAAATTGCAACATGTCATCAGATGTCTGGTTATTATAAGGGGCCGATTATACAGGCAAGTGTCCATGTAGAGCAAGGCTCTTGTGGAGTCGTTGGGAAGTTAAGATCTATAGCAGGTAATGCAAATATTTTCTTTCAGATAGTTAACAAACTTCTTTGAAATATTTAGATGTTTAGAGTCTTGGATGATTAATTCTAAAGAGTGCTGCTGTCGAGTAGGCGTGGGTGTCCATCGCCCAAACAAATTAAATAGGTAGTAGCACAATATTGTAAATTGAAAGGTTGAAAAATCTGAAAGTTAAAAAGTAAACGTTTGTAAAATGGTCACACGTTTAGTCCACTTAGCACCTTATTACTTGGTGACATCCGATAACGAAATTTCAAGTAACACAGTCCACATTGTTTAAAACTTGTATCTATGCCATGAACAAGTACAACATTTCAATTCTTCTAACACCTTGATAAATTTAACACGCCACACGTGATGAACATGATATCATGTTTGCACTGCTTCTTCAACCTGTTAGGTCTGCACACCAACTGAGTCCCTGTTTACTGAACCAAATCAGCCCCATCACATTACATAAAGTTACCCATACAGCTGTTAACAGCTTATTCTTGCCTGGTTCTGTGCTCATGGCCAACTTACGATTCCCACAGGGCAATTGTTGTCAGCGGCAGCAAACTCTGTAAACCCTGGTCAGATGTGCCAGCCTTCAGACATGCAGGGCACTCAAAGTAGCCACAGCTGGGACCAGCGCAAACAACACAAACAAAACACACGTTTGTAGGCTTGATAGTAAAATTGTATCCATCTAAACTACTAGGAGCTTTCAATCAGGGAAAAATGTCATGTTCTAAAGATAGTGGGTCCACAGAGTTCATGTAAATCTGTAACATTACAAAACGTTTTATATCACAGCAAAACACCTCTGTCAGAAATGCTTTGTCCTGTTTTGCTTTTGTCAGTGTGATGCAGCTGACATGCTTTAAAAGTAATGAAGCTCAATTGACATGGCAGGTAAAACAAAATAAAAGACCCTGCCATCTACTTTCATAAGTGATGGAAAAGATGCATTCACTCGTAACAATCTTTTCACTCATACAACTGTCTGCATGCAGCCTTTTAGTGGGGTTCCCCCCACCCACCATCAATAAAGAGCAAGCAGTGGCAATGACAACAGTTTTGGCATATTTATAGGCATTTTATATGCATTTGCCAATCACAGCCATTCTGGTACTACCTATCAATAACACAGCAACAGCTGGCAAATGGTGTCAGTACCTGGACATATTATAGTGTCTGGGAAACGGCTAGTTAATGCCTATAAAAGAGCCAAAGTTGGTGGCTTTTCCAGAGCTTGTTCTAACAGGGATTTAGTGCCTGGAATAGATGAAAGGATGTACCATTTGTTTACTAATCAAGTGAATGTAGGCACTTTTGGTTAAGGCATTTGTATTACATTGAGATTCAATGTACAGCTCCCATTATGCCAGTAACTCTCAGAGGACTGCCAGGATTAAACAATGGCAGCCCACTAAAAGCCCATAGTTTGATTTTACTGAGCAATAGAGCTGGCTCAAAGAGATCCCGGCAGGATGAGTTTTGCGCAGTGAGGAGAGTGCAGTCAATGGGAATGACCAGAGGGATGTTGGGATGAAAATGAGTCTATCCCACCCCCTTAGTCGCTTTAAGGTGGGGTGAATCCTTTATGAAGTTGCACAGTGTACATTGTGGGAGAGAACCGCGCTGTAAAACTCAGCACGGATATAATATTGCGAGAACGATAGCTGCATAGACTCAGTGTGCGCATAGAAAGAAATGTCATTTTGTAGTTATGGTGGATTCATAGCCTGTCAGAGCCACGCGGCACAACTTTAGCTCCCTGTAAGGACTCGACCAGGCCCACACCATTAAAACGAGATGAGTCCACATAGCCAGTTCGCATGGAAGCTTCCGTTGTCCCTTCTTTGTTACAATTCCTTACTATAACTGGAAAGAAAGTGCCCTGCAAGGCCGTGAGATAACACCAGGCTCCTCGCAGTGCCCATTCATCACAGCCAAACTGCCAACAGACCTCTAACCCCCACCCAGCCTACCCAGAGCCATGGCCCACACCACTGACCCGATCCCCACACCCATTCATTCTATGATAGTGAGTGACCCCAGCCCCAGTCATAAATGGCCATAAAAGATCCAAGCATGTGCAACTGTTTCACCTCTCCACATAAATATGTCCTTTGTAACACAAGATATAGGGAAGGATAAATTATAGATCAAAACGAGGGTGGAGGCCTTGGGTGTGAGGGGTACGGTATCAATAAAACACAGAATGTGTGGGTCATCGTGACTGTATTTCTTCCTCCCTTCCCCCTGCCACCAGTCCTCGAGCCTCCCAGGCGCATGCCACAGTGATGTAGTAGTAGGCTTAGTGTATCATAGTAGAGTTTGATAATGTCATTTATGAGAGACCTGATCTTCCCTCCGTGGAGAGATGAGCCCACCTGACCCACATGGGGACTGACAGACGGCAGATAAGTGAACCCATTGTAGCCTGGCATCCCCTATGGAGTAGAACCATGTATATGGTCTCGCCAATCAGTGATGCCAGTTTTTACTGTATACAAATGACATTTTCTCCCCTTTTATACCACTGCTTGTACTAAGTGAAATCAGAATGCTCTCGAGCAGCAGAGTCATTTGCTGATACCTTTGTATTCTGTACAATTAAACATTGTTATCCTTGCAAGCTATCTCTTGGCCTTTTTACCCTAGAGGGTTGTTTTCATTCTGGCATGAGGGGACTTGCCTTCAGGGATTTGCATTTGCATGGTGGTCAATAGGTGGGTAAAGAGTCACACAAAACCTACTAGCTTTTTTTCCTTCCTCACATTGCATTGCCCTCCTTTCTGTACTAGTATGCCAATAATCTTCACTTTACACAGATAGAATGATCATTTAATTATCAATGTGGCACAAACACTTTTTTACAAATTTGTAAAGTTCAGCATCCAGTTCTCTGTATTAAGACAGTGTCAGTGTCTGCAACCTGTGGATCCACAGATGTTTTGGACTATAACTCCCATGATTCCTCGCCATTGAATATTCTGGCTAGGGCTGATGAGAGATGTGGACCAAAACATCATGAGAGAGAAAGGTTGCAGACTAAAACATATTCAGTATTCACAGACATTTTACTCTGCCTGGAGTTGTGTGCTGGAGTGATCAATGAGCAAGAAACCAAACCTTTACTCTAGATAAAATCTCATATTTCTCTAATCTAAAGGCAGTATTTATTCCCTGAGACTGTACAGAATATGGTTCTGCCCCAACCAGACTCTACTTTCCTTCACCATGTCCTTTCAGCTCTAGCTTGAACTCATAGCTCATTCTCTACCACATGCATGCTCTTTCCCTCTGTTACAGATCCTGCTACCCATGACTACCCCCTTCCTTCCCAAATGGTCATATGACATCCTTTCGGTATGTTTTGCCCCTCCAGTGTCTTGCTTAGTGTCTGTGCAATCTCCCGTTTCTCCATTGTACGGTCCTTATCCCCTTCTCTTTGTTTTTTCAGTGTATCTCCACAGTTCATAACGTCTCCCTACCTATCTTCTCATGCCCATGTTTTCTTGGCTTTCTTTTCTGTCTACTGTTGTTACTTTTTCTGTGGGTATTTGCTCCCTCCCCTTTTATGCACTTAAACTCCATAAGTACCTTAATTGTCTTCAGATACCTCCCATTGAGTTTTTATTTTGCGGCTTCATCTTCTGTGCCAGTGAAAGGGTCTTCCATTAGCTACCACATTACTTTGTTTCACACAAACATGTTCTTTTATAGCTCACACTAGTAATGAAATCACTTCTAGACACTTTACTTATTTTTTCATTGCCGTTTCATTTCTGTGCATGTTTATATCACATTTCTACGTGTTTCCAGACTGAGGAATAGCAATATTCAAAACATGTTGTCAAAAACTGTGTTTACAGAGGTAAGTAACTTATTTTTCTAGTCATGACATTTCCCATGATGTCATTTCCTGTGATGTCATCAAATACACATTAGATGGGTCCCACGCTTGATTGCTGAAATTGGCCCCACAAATCCTCAGAATGGCCCTACGTGCAGAGAGATAGAAACCACATCTTTCTGGGAAGCCACTCACACATATAACACACACTGACATATACTATATGTTTATGGCCCTAAAAGAAATGGATAAACCCCTCTGTGCTTATTGGCGAGTAATGTTTTTATTTGTCTAACACTGTTTTGATGAAAACATGTTTACAATCAGCTTTACATATTGTGGCATAGTTGAGAAATATGCAACTTGTTAGAAGCGTGACCTTTTTTAAAACTGCCCTTATTGCAGGGGTTTTCTTTTAAACTGTATTAAACATATGTCAGAAATAATTTTCTCAGAGTAAGAATGAACATTCTATTAACGGGGGAAATTCTGAACATTCGAAAACAGCCAGCAAAATCAGTGATCTACTGTAAAGACTGTGCAACCCCAGGAAATCAAACTCTAAAACATCTGCTCATCGAATGCAAGGGAACATGGGGCCTGTGTTTGAAAAAACTAGGAAGATTTGTAGAGAGAACTGAATGGCTGGCATCGGAAAACACCTGGCATAGATTAATAGCAGGTCATGAGACACAGCTAACGGCGGCAGTGCTGAATCTTCTGCAGTCCCTACACTTGTTATAGAGGAATGAAAACTACAATTCTTCCCCTCCTTAAGAGGGGTAAGAAATTCGTTCTCCTTAGCTATTGAGGAAAAACAAGAACTTCCACTCGTTTTTCCTTTGGAAATAGTTTTTAGTAAAAAAAAAAATATTGTAAAGGTTTTCTTTTTCATGTCTGTTAGACAGAAACTGTAGACCATAAACAATAAATAAAAAAATAAAAAAGTGTTTATCAGAGCTGTAAGGCTTCAGCACTCGGCTGGCCTTGCCTTATGTAAGTTTGAATATGGGTTGGTTTGTGTGTGTAGCAAAATCCCCAAGGTGTCCCCTCTCCCCCGCAGATTTTATCTGTCTCCTACGCCCATGCACAGCGGGGCACTTGCTTCGCTCCCAGTATATTGGCAAAGTACACGCTGTGAAAACAGAGTCTAATGAAAGGAAAGGACACAGTCAGATCTACTGTTATGTCTTAATATTTATTTGCGGTCATGGAGCTTTTCAAGTTAGCGCTGCTGAAACAAACATCCAGTGAGCACGTTATTCTGACTGCACTGGGAAGGAGAACCCAGTTTATGTGACACAGGAGCCATGCTGCAGTGTACAGACACTTCATATGTTGCCCCCCATCCTTTCAGATTCCAACGTACCCTCCCCTGCCTTTCTTAAAGTAATGGCATGGTGATGATCGGTGCCCCATGACCAGTCGGTACCCCTTTCTAGTACCAAATTCTGCCTGCACACCGGGGGAACACCTTCCCGATGCCTGTTGCCCTCTGATACAAAATAGTACAACATTGCATCCAGTTGGCATTAGTCTTGCCATGTTACAAGTAACATGAAAAGATGCAGAACTAAGGGCATAAATAAGTGGTTTGGAGAGTTATCTGTTAATTTGGAATGCAGCCCACACTCCATGTCTTGCACATGGCGCTACCCGCGACTTCGCCTTTGGAACCATCTGGTTCTCTTACTGGCAGACAAGTGAATCACTGCCTGAAAAGGTATTTAATTTAAAAAAGCAGATGGAAATTATCTGATGATGTCAGATATGCAAAAAGGTGTGTAAGAGAGGGCAGTGCAGGGGTGATTTACTGGTTGGAATTAGGAAGCAGCATAAGCTCACGTCTCCAAGTGTGCAGTTCAAAGGAAGCCTTTAGTCACTTTAAAAGAGAATTTCGTAAGGGCCGTTTGGGGTGACAGGTTATCACCGCGCGTGAGCGATTGAAAGCATGGTGCCCAAACCCACCCGAAAAACAGATGTTGCACACAGATGTTTCGTGCCTTGAAACACTTGTGTATAGGCGCGTTACAAATGCCATATCATATCATATCATATCATATCAGAAGCTGATGCAGGGAAAGTGGATAAACAATGAGGGGGGGGGGGGCGCAACATGACAGTAAGATAGCTCCGTGGGTTGAGCGCTTACTGCTGCGATTTGTAAAAGCCCTGACATGGGTTGGTGCCCGCATGTTATATGCTGGGGTTTGGGAACAGCAGGGCTTTCTTACAGAGGTGAGATAGCTCAGTGGGTCGTGCGCTTGCTGCAGCTATGTGTATTGGGTCAGTCAGTCTCAGGTTCAGTTCCTGGAAAAAACAACAGTCTTTCAATTTTCTTAAGTCGATAAATGAGTACCAGCTACATTTGGAATGATAATTGTATGTGAATATGTGCTATGTACAGCGCTTGAGAAGTGCCCTTACAATATTTGCTCCAGTCAGCTGCTTTGTAAGAAGTAAGTCAAGCGCCTGGCTTTCCATTTCCCAGCTACAGTTATTTTGTATTGGGCTATAGCTTCCTTCCCACTCTCAAGCACACCTGTGCCTCTTATCCCATCCTCCTTTAACATTTTGCGCTTTCCTCCTTGCACCCTGCTGCCTATTAATGCAAAATACAAAGAACAGTAAACGCCAAAACGATTGGCATTGCCAATGCTTGTTTATTTTTGTGTTGATGTCATGCATGATAGCAGCATGTATGAGACTGGCATCCTTGCCAAATGCTTTCATTTGTTGTATGTTTTTAAAGTAGCGTCAAAAATCCCAGAAAATTCCCAGAAAAATCCCCCTAATCCCAGAAAAAAGGAATCCTTAGAACATCAGTCATACTTTCTTTGCTTAACGTGATATGATATGATGTGATATAATATGATATGACATTTATAACGCGCCTCTTACCAAATGTTTCAAGGCGCAATAAGGCAAGGGAGGGGAAACAGAGGGAAGACAGATAGTGATCTTACTAGGGCAGGGGAAATTGAGATGGCGCAAATGCAGGGGAGGGGTGAAGGGGAAAAGTGGGGGGAAAAGGGGAGGGGTCAGGGCAGTACATAGGATAACAGTAAAATAATAAAGACAATAAATAATAGATAAAGTGCGGTCAGCTGGTGGCAAGTGCAGGGGTAAGTGCAGACATCAGGTGTCAAGTGCTATTAGGGGCTGTAGGGATACAGAAACAGTCCCTGAGTACAAGAGTTGCCAGGGGGGCAGTGCAGGTGTGCAACTGGAGAGGAGGGGACCAGAGCCCGAGATCAGAGGGTAGCCAGGAAACCAGTGCAGTTTCAGATTCAGCTAGGAGATCAGCAGGGGAGAGGGGAGAGAAAGCAGAAGCAAAGAGGAAGGTCTTGAGTGGTTTCAGTGAGCCAGGGAGGCTCCTCAGGTTTCAGTGAGCCAGGGAGGCTGTTCCAGAGGGAGGCCCCAGCAGAAGAACAAGATCTACCACCAACTCGCTGCTTGGAGAAGCGACTGACCCTGAGGGACATGGAGGTGGATGAACGACGAACCCGAGAAGGAAGATATTTAGGAAGAGAGAGTTGAAGGTATTGAGGCCCCAGGCCCCAGAAGGCTTTCTGGACAATGCAGAGGGTTTTGAACTTTATCCTTGCCACCACTGGGAGCCAATGCAGCAATTTCAGTCCTGGAGAGATACGATCCCTGGGCTTGAGGCCAAGGACAAGTCTCGCAGTCCTGTTCTGGATGAGTTGCAGAGGGCGGAGAGTAGAGGCAGGGAGATTTAGAAAGAGGCTGTTGCAATAGTCCAACCTAGAGAGAACCAGAGCTCTGAAGACAGTGAACTTCTGTGGGAAGGAGTGGAAAGGAAGAATACCTCTCAGGAGGTGCAGCTGGTAGTGTGACTTCTTAGTGACGTCAGAGATATGAGGATCTATGGTATTTATTGGGCGTGCTTGCTTTGCCATTCGTTCACTTTTCAAGTCACCTCTATGAAGCATACTATTATTTTAGCCAGTGGAAGCTAAGCGTTGATAAATGTCTGTGCTAACTAACGCTAAGAAGATAAGTGGTCAAGTGCATCCAGTGTACTTGACTGGAATCCCGGCTTCACTGAATAACTGGATAGCATGAGGTGGGGCTGGCAAGGTATGACAGCATGTATCGACATGCCCATTCTTTTGCTGGCTCAGATTGTGTTTGGTTCTTAGAGCCAGACCAGACTCCATGTCTCGCATCTCGCTCAACTCTAACTATGAATTCTTGGTTTCTCCCAACTCTACATATGTAATTGGCATGGCCTAAGTTAAGAAAAACATTGTTTTCATGCATGACTGTTAGGTATCCCCATGCCACATGTGTCACCTTCCTTAACAACATACTTTATTCCATTTTGGAGCTGATAGTCCAGTTTTTTTTTTTTTTTGTATACTGGGATTTGTAATTTATATATTTCATTGGCCCTCGTTGCGAGTACAGCAGTGCTGATAAGAACAGCAGTAAAGTGGTGGTAATTCCATTCCTTCCACCTTACTGCCACATTACCAAACTGCCGTACTGCGAGGATTGGAGCTGAACTGAAGAGTTACCTCTTGCACAATCCTGTAAGTAAATCCTCCACTTTAGCACAATAAATTGGCGGATTTACTGCGCTGGAATTACCACTCATGGTTCATCTGACAAAATTCACAAAACTGTATAAAATCAGTTTTGTGTAGTTAAGGCCACAATCTATGCCATTGTGGTCACTGTAGCTCGCTCCCATCATGCTGCGGCCACAATCTATGCCAGTATTGTCATCGTAAATCACTTCCATGAAGCTCAGCCACAATCTATGCCACTACAGTCACTGTACCAGTATTCCCAGCACATCACTTTGATGACTGCACACAAATAATGTGCTTGTAACCGTGATAAATATGATGTAGTCCACCACAAATATACATTCAACCACACACCCAGAAGACAGAAATACACACACCGAACATTCACGTGCACGCACACACATTCGAAATCTTGTACACATATTTTTCAATACATTTGAACAGGCACAAATACAAACACCTTTTTTGCTTAACTTACCTTTAATTGCTAATGTACAATTCAAAGAGAAACTCCTGTGTCAGCTAGGTTTTGCTGAAGTCCAGCATTAGGTGTTATCTTAATCACAACCAAAAGCGCCTTTTCTTCTTGTGCTAAGGTTAATGCAGTGCTCATATCGCTAGTTGAAATGTCTAAACCAGACTCAGAATATGGTCCAACGTATCCGATGTTTCATGTTGAAGGTGGACCATAAGACTTTCAAACTAGCATCTAAGTGCCAGAATTCCCTTGACAAGACCAACACTTAGAAAATAACCAAATACCCTATCAGCATTAAAATCCAAATGTATTTATTTTCTAGTGATAATTATCTTTCCATACAAGAGAGTCTAGATGGGCTTGACCCCCAGAGTCAACTAAAAAAAGACTCTTTTTAAAACTATAAATACTATTATTTAAAAAATGGTCACTCCCTTCTGTATTCCTGCTTTATTCCGGGCACCCATCTGTAATTTAGAGCAGTCAGCTATTAGAGTTGGATTTTTTTCCATCATTAAATGTCGTTTATTCTGAATGTCCTCACCAGACTTTACGGGCCCAATCTAGGAGACACAACTCACTGTGTGTGTGTCAGACTCCTAAGCCCAGGAATTGCAGCCTACCTATACGATTGCTGTATCGAGGAGCTCAGAAATCCACATGTGATTAAGCTGCAGGCATCAAACATTGGCAGGCTCAGATGCCGGCGACTACAACCTCTTCTGCATAACCACACTTACAGGCCAAAGTCATTACTCCAATCAAGCAAAAGCACGTTTTCTCAAAAATGGAAAACACTGAACAACACTTCACATACTGAGTACAAACCGTACTCAGAGTGCGTTAAACTAATGCACACCCACAAAAACCCATAGCCACATAAAAAAGCCAACAGTGAAATCCATGAACACAACACACCTGAAATGTACAGTACAAGTGCTTCATTAAAAAAGGTAACGTGGCAGCACTGTTTCAGCAATACAAAGAAATTAATTGAGAAGCATATCTCCAGCTAACACAGGTCAATAGGCACAACTCACATACCAAGCAATTCATATCAACAGAGGCTTGTAAGGGACATCAGACAGCAACATTCCCGTTATTTACCCTCAACCAAATTCCTTAGATGATGCGAGGCAATGCCCACAAAGCCTTGGAGATCACTGAAAGTTATGCACCCCAAACAAGAAAACAACTGCCTGACTATCACACCTCACCCATGTAGCGCATTGCCTACCAAAATATAGCACCCATACGACCTGCATTGCTGTTAAGATGGATTTCTGAAATCTGACCTGGTGGGCAGAGGTCCAGAAGGCCAGCCTAGTTTCTTGGAACAGGGTAACCTTCTGGACAAGCCAGACCAATCAAGGTAGCATTGTCGGCAGTCAAGACTAGGTCTCAAGAGGGGTGAGAGTGATCAAAGGCCCACAATGAGCACAAACAGTAAACAACACCACAAATTACACTCAGTCAGGTGTATACATCAAAAATACATATAAATCAAACACAAGATGAAACCACAGTCATATTAATAATTCTAACAAAGCATTATACTAGGGAACATATATGCATTAACTGTTGTCCTAAAGCAATATTAATCAAGTAATGATCTGCCACCTGTAACAGAATAGGGTCAGACAGTGCAAATATACTTTAGGCAATTCTTCAGGAATTGCAACCCTAAATAGTAGGCAGTCCAATCCCTACAAAGTGTGCCGCATTGTGCTCAAAGTATGTTTGGCGCGGCAGCGCTCAATCGTGTGTCATAGTGTCTCAGGAAGGGGGGGTGAGGCGATGAAGAATAGAGTTCCACTACTTGGGGAGGTTGCCTACAACAAGGCAGAATGAAGGCAGAGTGATTTCCAGAAATCAGGGATAGGATGATAGCTCAGGCTACCCTAACTAACGTGAGAGGCCCTTGGGGGACACTTGTGCGTAAAGGTCCATGGATGCACCTAGGCGCCAGCGGTAAGTGATGCAAGTGAGGACCAAACTTCACCAGTCTTGTCCAGTTCGCTCGCAGGTTCGAGTCCCACAGTTGTGTGTCCCTTCGGCTTTCAGGGTCTACGTTCTGGGACTTCAATCCGTGGTGGGACAGTGGCCTTTTCTCTATTTCTGGGGAAGAGATCGGGCCAGTTACACTGCAGTTCATCTTAGGGGCACAGGAGGGCACAGCAGCAAGGCACCCACGAAGCGCGGCACCACTGCAGGGCGGCACAGGTACTGCATAGGTTTGGTTTCAGGCAGACTCTCTGAGTTCCTGACCTAGGAATGCCAGGTGTACGAAAGTTGGCGGGAGAGTGCCTTCTACCAAGAGCTTATGGTTCACAAAGTCTTAAGTCAAGACTCGAGACAGCAGCGATTCCAGAGCAAAGGTCTCACACGAACTGGTCAGTTCAGTGGGCGGTCCAGGAACACTTCCGAAGGGGCTCGTTTGCAGGTTTAGCAGGAGGTGCTGAGAGCAGTTGGTCCCACTACTCCAAAGGGTCGAAGCATCCTTGTAGGCTTTCTGTGATCGATGAGAAACAGGGGCTCTGACAGGACAACATCGGGGCCAGGATGTCAAACCTTCCAGTGGGTCTCTAGCTGTTCTACGGATCTGTTTCTTTAGTTCAGGATACTTGGCTCCTTTACTAAGCTTGATGATAACTCAGAAGATCGACCTGGAATGGGTTTAGAGTGCCTTCTCTTATCCAAACTTTGCTTAGTGCCAATATGAAGGGCAATCAATGGGAGATCTGCTCACATTCAACCATCCCAGACGTGGACCAATCATGGACCACAGTAGTCCCAGTCATCCCAGGACACCAGACATCCTGGCACACATGGCATGCAGAAGCCCGCGAAAGCCTCGGTTTGCGTGGGGGTCTTCATGACCAAATAAGGAATTTCCCAGGTCGGCTCAACCTGGAGAAGGCTAAGGGACTAAATGGCCAACGGACAGAACAAAGGCCTTCGTGGCATGGCCATTTTAGGCACTGGCCACTGTCCTGGGCCAAACGCGGTAAACACAAGTCCAAATGCTTTAAAAAGTAACTGCTGCAACCAGTTCCGTCCTGGGCACACTTGTACATTCACCAAAAATCCTTCGAGGGTGTCTAGGCCCTTAAGAATGAAAAAGAGACCTCAGTGCACTGCACTGGAAGGTATGTTGTGCACTGATAACATGTTACCAAGAAATGGCAACAATGTGAAACACTAAGGGAAGCAAAGTCTCCCAGTACTGACAGTATGAAGGGCATGTCAGTTTCCCCTTAACGAGATAAGCAAAAGCCCAGTGGAGTACAGCATAAGTATGGGCTCCACTGGTAAAAGTCAGACTAGGATGGTCAGACAAAAGCAAAACGTTGGGGGTTCACAACTGGAGGGAAAATTACACATCAATGGAAATCTTTCCTAACACCGCAATCCTACCAATCACTGCACACAGACACCACCATCCTACATATACAAACCCTCATGCTGTGTTATAAGGTGGGACAAACCAGCCTGATGTTCCAGCTCGCCCATGCAACTGTGTACAATATTTACACCAGGAGTAGGACACACAGGTGCAGAATGTTCCACTACCACAGAACACCATGACCGCTGCAGGAGTGAAGGATATATGTTACTAGAGTTTAATTTGCATTGTAGTCGATCAGCTGGAGGTAATGGTCAAGTTGAAGTGCCAATGCCCATTTTTGGCTTTTAGTGATGGGGCATTTTGATTCCTAATGTATTCGTGCAAGCATGCTGGTAGATTGCTGATAGTTGTGCTGCAATTTCATAATTGCCTTTCTGTGTGAGACTGCGTCCCATCCCTCAGGGTGTTAACCTTGGGTAGTTTGTTTTCCCGGTGAGTGCGAAGTTCACATGGTTATGTGAGTCTTGGCAGAGATGATTTTGCATCTTCATAGTAGCGCTCAATTCTAAGTTTGTATTTCCTCAATTGGGCTGCTACACTCTTTACCTCTAAATTGTTGTTGAAGTGTTTTGGGATAACTCTCACATCCCATTGCCTGCTGTGGGCAAAGCCTTATGCTTGGTCACCTATCAAAACTGTGGGTCAACTTGACTTCATACAGGGCTGGGAGGATATCTCAGGGGCAACGCGTTTGTCTTGGAAGCAAGCCAACACAGCGCAACACATCTTTGAATCCCGGTCCTGCGCTCAGAGACTGGTTTCCAGTATTAAGCATGTTACAGAGTTCTGGATCTGGGGGTGGTTTCTTGTTGCTCATCTGCATCCCTACCCTGTGGCCAATTAAAAGTAGTGCCTGCAGCATCGCTTTATGCCACTTTTTGGCTTGTGATTCTTGCCACATAAGATGGGAGGTAAGGTTAAATGCCCCTGTTCGTATTTGGAAAAGCCATTTATTTATGTCTTCTAAAACTGCATGAAAATGTTCATCAAAATCCCAAATGTAGAATCGTAAGGGGGCAGGAACATTTTTGCTTTGCTTTCTCAACACTGAAGGCCTACGATTTAAGTACATGAATGGCTCCCACTGGGATGCAAAAGAAAGAAAATGGAGAATAGGTAAAGAGTCTCAGATTTCTGGCCTTCTCGGTACGCCTTCTTCCCACGCCCTGGATTAGCACCAGAGATCCCCTGTGATCTATAGCAACATTGTCCTGGGAGGGCGGCTCACTAAACTGGCGTCTGAACATATTGCTTTATATATGTATTCCTACCAGTGGCATCAAAGCACTTTACGCATAACCAACAAGGAAGCAACGTTTCCTCAGATTTTCCCTTTTCTGAAACCCTGGGCTTAAGTGGGCAGAGTCAAGCTTGTGCTCGGATGCCATCCTCCCAATCACATCAAACAGAGTATTTAAGCTTGATGAGCAAAGGCATGGTCAGGGTTCTTCTGAGCTACTGTATGATGTTAAACATGTAATATCGGGAGGCATATTTAAAGTTCAACAATGTATGGGTGCATAGCAACTTGCTACTGACGTATGTCTGGTTTATGGATATGATGATCAACCCAAGTTGGAGTTTCTGCAGTGAGTATTTGCTAGAGGTGGTGGCCAATACCACCACACTGACACCCTGCCGTGGTTTTTTGTACAGAGTGGTCAAGCTTTCCAAACCTCTGTGAGATCTCATGGGATGTCATTTGGGGGTCACTCTGTGCGCTGTCTGACACGGCGAACCCTGGGGGAGGGCTCAGATTTTTTAAAAAAAGTAATTTCTTTCAAAAAGACATTATTTCTGTTTCTGTTATCCACAACGGAAATAATATATTTTTGAAATCAGTCAGAGTGACTTCAAAAACAAATTGTTTCATTTTGAAATCTGAGCCCCTCCCCCTCAGGACATGATGGCTTTGGCTCCTATGCTCTGCTGCACATGACAGGAGCCAGAGCTGGTTACTTCCGTGCATGCTGGAGCATGGGAGCCAGAGTCATGCCTGAAGAGGAGGAGCAACTGATGTTTAGGGGGCTAGGTGTGGTTGTGTGAGTGAATGGTGAATGAGTGCATGTGTAAATGAGCAAGTGCTGTGTGAATGTGTGTGCTTGTGTTAAATACCTGGATGACATATCAGTTATCTGTATTACTCTTAGTCCCACTTTTCCTCGTCCCAGTACTTGCCTATGAAGCGCCTTACTTCATACATTAATACTGGGACAAGGAAGATGGGCTGGGCAGAGGAGTGGATTTTGGGAGTTGGAGGAGGAGAGTGGGAAGGAGAGGGTATGTGTGAGAAGGGTGAGGTAGGAAAGGGATGCGCTAATACATAAAGGTCATCAATGATAAAGCAGGCATGATATATATTCATCCAATGGTTTAATTCAGTGAGACAGTTGGTAAGGGTTAGGTTTTGTTCTTCGCTGTCGTTGATTTTGTAGATGATTTTAGTGTTACCTGCCTACTTGTACCAGGGAAGCCATGTTTTTTTATGAAGTTAATCAGGGGGTCATGTACAGGGAATCATGTAGATGCTGAAAAGTAGCGATGAAAGTGATGAGTCTTGTTGGACTCTGCAGGTTGTTTTACGAGGTGCTGACTCGAATGGTGCTATAAGATGTTTCCGTTATTTCCGTCATTAAGGATTTTATCCAGAGGAGTGCTGTGCTGCTGATTATAATACCTTTTAGTTTTTTGATGAGTGTTTCATGGTGGACTGTGTCGAAAAGGCTGCTGACAGGTTCTGTAGTATTAGTGCTGATTTGACATTGGAGACTCTGTTGGTTTTTAGATCATCCTATATAGATAGTTATGTAGTTTTCACTGCTCTCATGGGTCTGAAACATACTTGTGCCTGGTCTGGTATCTGATTGTTTTCTACATGTTCAGGGATGTGTTTGTAGACGTAGCTTGCTAGTAGATTTACTGGGTATGAAATGTTTAAGATTGGTTGGTAGTCGGTTAGGTCTTCCATGTTTCCCGATGAGTCTTTAAGGAGTGGCTTCATGTATGCTGATTTGCAGGCTGGTGGCATGGTTCCTGTTGCTAGTGAGGGGTTGAAGAGGTTGAGGAAATATTCTGAAGGGGTTTTCTGGGTGAAGATAGTAGTATACGTCTGGTGGGCATCGGTCTGCTGGAGAGCCAGCTCATTTGCTTTTGCTTACCAGGGTGTTGATGTTTTCTGTCGAGATCAGTGGGAGATGGTATAATATGGTAGATGGTTTCAATGTTGGTTGGTTGAGGGAGCTGTTGGTGTTTTTCAGCTTTCTCTCTATGATTTCCTGGATGTTTGTGGTTTTGTTTTTGAAGTGGTCTGCAAGGTCATTGTATATTTTTTGTGATTGGGTTGGTGTGTTGTTGCATGCTGATGGGTTTCTTAGCTTGTTTAAGATGTTCAACATCTCTTTCTGTGTGTTGCTTGAGTTTGTGATCCGTTCGTTGGTATGTGCTATTTTCCGTTGGTCGCAGTTTTTACTCTATTCTTGTTCCAGTTTTCTGTTTATTTTTTTCAGTGCTCTGAGGTAGGGTATGAACCATCTTGCCATTCTTTTCTTTAAAGAGGGGGTGGATTGTTTTTATGGTGCTATGTCATCCAATGTTTTTGTGATCCATTTTTGGATTGTGTCCATTCTTTCTCCTATGCTGGCTGATTCTAGAACAGTGATGGATGGTGTTGTGGCTTCCAGCCTCATGTTTAGTACCACACTGTTAATGGATTTCCAGTTTCTTTTACGAATTGCAGGACTTTGGGGGAGCTTAGCAATTATACATGTTGGCGGGTGGATCATGAAGTGGTTGCTCCAGAGGATTTGCATTGGTGGTGCAGTTGTGACCAGGATGTTGTTGCAGAAGATTGCATCTGGGGTGTGGCCTGCTGTGTGTGTTGCTCCTTTCACCAGTTGTTGTAGATGCATTGTTGGTAGCTGATTTGTTAGTTTTGGGTGAGTTGATGGTCTCTTCTTTGTATCTTGTTTAATGGAAATGTTGGTGATGGCGTCCACAAATGTGTGTGTGAAGGTAGGGTTGTATGTTGGTGGTCTGTAGACAAGTAGAAATGATAGGTTGGTTCGGTGATCTAAGGCTAAGTGCAGGAGTGAGTCAAAGTTTGCGGTGTTTAAGTGGTGGTGCTGTTGTTATTTTTAGCTGGTCCTTGTATGCTACGGTGAGACCGCCTCCTCTTTTTCATTCTTTATTGGCTTAAGTTTGAAGTTGTTGGGTAGAGATTCTTGTGCTATTACCTTGAAGTTTTAAATTAGCCACGTTTCGGTGAAGAATAGCATGTCTGTCCCTCCATTGCTTAGCAGTTCGTATATTTCTGTTGTGTGTTTTGACATTGATCTGGTGTTGACTAGGTTGCAGTGTATATTTTTGTTTTCTGCGGTTTGTTTGATCTTTGGTTGTTGATTTGGGAAACTATGTTGATTTTGTCTATTTTTCCATTGACTTGTGCTTTCAGATCTGTTGCTCCTGTTTCTTTGTTGAGTAGTGCAGCAACGTTATGTCTTGGATTGATGTTTTCTGCAGGGCCATCTGCCTGCTGTCATTGCTGATTCAATGTGTCATGCCAATTTTTTGTGATGAATGGTATGCTGTTGTCGTTTCTTTCGGGTTTGTTTCTGTGGGCTTCCCGACTTTCCATTGGGTTACTGGTTGTCCTCCTTACGTGCTTAAAGTTCTTGAAGTTGGATGGTTGTCTGAGTGGATGGTTAGTTGACAGGTAGCGTGATAAGTAGAGTGATTTTGGTGTTGTTCCAGCTAATGGACTCATGTGAGGTGAATGTGTATGTGTGCCATCTTTTGGTATATGTTCGTTCCCGGATGTGGTGTTATGAGATTGTTCCGATTGGTTTATTCTGTTATGGTTGTTCCTTGTGCATAGTATTTTTTTGGTGCAGGGCATTTTGTAGTTGGGGTCTGTCCCGAGAGCAGGGTCTATCCCAGAGACGGGGACTATGCAGAGATCGAGACTAACTCAGGGGTCGGGGAATAACCCAGGAGTTGGGGACTGACCCAGTGGGATTGGGGGCAAAGTGGGGGGTCAGGGAATAACCTGGGGGTCATGCCTATCCCAGGGATCGGGGTCTAACCCAGGGATCGGGGTCTATCCCAGGGGTCGGGGACTATGCCCGGTGTCATGGTCTATCCCAGATAAATAATAAGTAAGTATTATAAGTGTCATTACCTGTCCAGCCTGGCATTTGGGTGCAGCAGTAAAGCCTTTTCTTATTGTGTCATGGCATATTTTCTGGGCATACATAATGAAGTAAGCATCATAAGTGCTATTATGCAGCTAGACTAGCATTGGTGCAGGTAGTCTAGCAATTTCTTACTGTGACTTGACATTTTGTACTGGGCATCTCTGATTAAGCAATCATGATAAGTGTAATTAGCTGACTAGACTGGCATTTGGGTGCAGCCAGTCTAGCCTTCCCTTAAGGTGGCATGGAATATTTTGTGTTGGCATCTATGATAAAGTAAGCATGATAAGTGTTATTACATGGTTAGATTGGCATTTTGGTACACCTCATCTAGGTATGCCTTACTGCAGTATGCCATTGTTTACTATGCATTATCAAGGCTACAGTAAACATGATAATTGTTATTACACGTCTAGCCTATATTGTGCAGCCAGTTTTGACATGTATTCTTATTGTGGCATTGAATTTTTAACAGCAAAGCGGTACGATAGCACAGCAGCTTGAGCGCTCGCTGTAATCTATTTGTGATCTGCAGTTTGCAGGCTTGAATACCGGCGAGGCCAACTCAGACTTTCATTCTTCTGAGGTTAATAAATGAGTACCAACTTTGGTTTGAATGATAATTGTATTTAAATATGTGCTATGCATAGTGTTTGTTTGTTTGTTTATTTATTTATAAAGCGCACCAGGCCCAAGGGTATTAGGGCACAGAAGAAGGAAAAGAGGAATGTTCAGCTTAGGTTACATTGCTGTATGATGCAGTACAAAATATTCATAAACAGTGCTGGCCTATATCATACAAATGAGCAAGGGTAGCAGAGAGCATCGAGCAACAGTTATATACAATATATACAATTATACAAGTACATATAAATATACTAATGTATGCAGTAGTGGACAGTGTAGTGGCAGTGTGGTAGTGGGTGAATTGTCATGCTCCTTAATCCATTGGATGAGGTTAGATCTGAAGTGTGGGTAGGGCATGTCTTCTCTTAAAGGGGGTGGGAGTGAGTTCCAGTTTTGGGCAGCTTTGACCAGGAAACTACTACTGCCAGTCTTCATACGCTTGAATCTAGGCACTTGCAGTAGGTTGGTATTAGCTGTTCTGAAAGGGCGGTTAGTAGATTGTCTCCGGAATCTGGAGGTAAGGTACTGGGGGGCGGCCATATGTAAGCATTTATGAGTTAGGGAGGCTGATTTGAGGAGGATTTTATCTTTGGTGGAGAGCCAGTTGTTAGATCTTCTCAAGTCAGATATATGGGCTTTCTTGGGAATGTTGAGGGCTGCTCTTAAATCATTATTTTTTTAAGATCTGGATCTAGTTGGTAATGTATTTGTTTCAGCCTATGTATAGGGTGTTGCAATAATCCAGTTTAGATGATACCAGGGCTCTTGCTAGAGTAATGCAGTAGTTAGGTGTAAGGAATGGTTTAGCTGTTCTAATTAACTTACACATGCAGTAGTTAGGTGTAAGGAATGGCTTAGCTTTTCTAATTAACTTACACGTGTGAGTGGTGGCCGAGTCCATGGAGTTTACTTGTTTTTTGAAGGTGAGAGTGGAGTCTAGGTAGACTGCAAGATTTTTCACTACCTTGGCTACTGGGGTGTTGTTGTTGTCTATGGTAAAGTTAGAATATAGATGGCCTAATTTATTGAGATTAGCCGTGTTGCCCAGAATGAGGAGTTCCGTTTTGTCATCATTCAGGCATATTCCATGAGACCCCATCCATGCCTGGATGATGAGATATACTGTGTTCACAAAGGCCAAATCCTTGTCATAATCTCCCGTCAACAGGATGAGGATCTGTGTATCATCTGCATAGTTAGTGTAGGTGATACCCAGGCCATCTAGATCATCAAAAAGGGGCTTTGTGAAGATGTTGTACAGAGTGGGTGAGACTCATGAGCCCTGAGGCACACCACAGGTGATAGGAATAGGGTCTGCGGCTGCTCAAGGTGCGAAGACCTGCATGGTTCTATTATCTAAGAAGGATTGAATCCAGCCTATGGCTTCTTGTGAGAAGTGGGTGGCCGAGTCTAAGTGGTGGCAGAGAATCTTATGATCAACCAAGTCAAACGCCGCTGAAAGGTCGATTAGCAGAAGTAGCGCTGTGTTACCATTGTCCCTCAGGGTGTCTATCCGAGCTTTAAGGTCAATCAGTGCAGTTTCCGTTCCGTGTTGCGGTCTAAAGCCTGACTGACGTACTCATAGGAGGTGATTGCATTCCAAATATTGTTGAATTTGGAGGTATGCTACCTTGTCCAGAATTTAGAGCAGGAATGGCACTGTCATGATGGGGCGATAATTAGTGGGAATGGTCAGGTCAAGTGTTTGTTTTTTTAGAAGTGGGAGGAGAATGAGGCATTTATAAGTTTGGTTATGAATGGGGAAAGGTCCTTAGCAGCATCCTTTATGATTTGTGCAGGGCAAGGGTTGCTGTGGCAATTGAGACTTAAGATGACTTTTTCAACTTCGAGAATGGATATTTTCTTAAAGTTGAAAAGGGGTTTAGGTAGTTCGGACAGGGTAAGAGGTGAGGTGTTCGAGGGCACAGGGGCCATAACATTGTTTGAGTTAGAGGCAAGGAGGAGGGATTCTTTTTTGTTGTTAATTTTAGCCTGCAAGGTCGTTATTTTATTCGCTAGAGCATTCTGAATGCTAGTGCACCAGGTTTTGTTGGTGTCAGGGGTTTGGATAGGTGTTTCCAGTTCTTTAAGGATTGTAAATAGTTCTTTTGTATTGGAATTAGCTTAGATGATGCGCACATTGTAGGATTCTTGTTTAGCAAGGATTATTTCTTTTTTGTATAGGGCAGCTAGTTTTTTTAGGTTGTTTTTGTTAGTTTCAGAAGGGTTTAATCTCCATATCTGTTCACATTTACGTTTCTCAAGTCTAATGGCTTTTAGGTGGGGAGAGAACCATGAATTAACATGTTTTTTCCTGTTTGTATTTTCTGATTTTCAGAGGTGCTATGGTATCCAAGGCTGATAACATTACCTTATTGTACTCTTCGACCAAGATAAATGGGTCTGCAGACTCAGGGAGAGAATTCAAGGTAGGGATGATCAGAGGAATTAGTTTGTCAGCTGTAATGTTCTTTTTGTTCCTTGTAGGAATAGCAGGAGCTATACTAATGGTATGATCGGCGGCTGTGACTTCAAGGGCGAAAGAGATCAGGTGATGGTCAGACCAGGGCAGGGGTGTTATGGCATTAATGAACGTTGCACAATGGTGTTCCGCTATCCAATCAAGGGTTCTGCCCTTAGTGTGAGTGGCACCTGTTACCTTTTGGGCGAAGCCTAATTCCTCGATGGAATCATTATTCTGTGTGGCATTAGGATCTGAGGGGTCTTTGTAGCTAAGATTAAAATCTCCTAGGAGAAGACGTGGTGATGTATTTTTGAGGTTATCCGAAAGGATCTTAGTGAGATCTTCTTCAAAGGATCCTAAAGGGCCTGGAGGTTTGTAGATAAGGTGGATGGATATGGTTTGAGTAGTTGAGGTAGTTAGTTTGGCGGTCAGGAGTTTGCAAGAGTCTACCTTTAGTGGAGGAGCAAGTCTTAGGGCTAGGCTAGTTTTTGCCATTATGGCTAGGCAACCGCCTCGAGAGGAAGTGCGGTCTATTCTTAAAAGAGTGTAGTCCTTAGGAATAGCTAGCATGATTGCTGGGCCGGCTGCTGAATGCAGCCAGGATTCCGTAATGGCGAGGAAGTCCATTTTTTCGGTTGTGGTAAGGTTGGCTATTTCTGTGGCATGTGCCACCAGAGACCGGGCATTTATTAAGGCTCCTCTTATACCTGGCAGTGTGAGCTCAGTGGGTGGTGTCACAGTGTTGTGAGGTGGTTTTGGGCAGGTGGGAGAGTCTCGAGAGAGTCGGCTGTTGAGCTGGAGTGGGTGCTGAGTGTTAGTCGAGTTGTGCAGAGATGTTTTGGTATTGGGCTGGGCATTTCTTAAGTTTCTAGACAGGTTGTTAGAGAGGTTGTCTAGAGATTTGGCTGTGGGATCGTATATTTTGGCGAGTCTAGCATGAAGTTTGAGGTTTCTTTGGGAGAGATTGTATGGTCTAATGATCATATCATTTAAGTTTTTGGGATCGTTCGGGGGTGTTTTGGCAAACGTGCTATATAAATAACAATTCTTTATTATGAACTAGCTTTTCCCGGCCATGCGTTGCTGTGGCTCGCTCTGGTTAAATGGAAAAGAAAGAAAGGAGAAAGCGCACCTTTCTAATATGTTTAATTTTACAATGGCTCTGGCGGTTCTCCAAGTTGATGAAGTTTAATTTTCCCGGCAGCGCAACACATACCTTTAGTTTCTCCATTAAATTTCAGAGACTTGCAATAAGGACACACTTCAGTCATGGTGCCGATGAGAACATGGTGGGTAAAAGCAACACACACTCTTGTGTGACGCTGATCTGCTGTTTCTCGTTAACGTCTTTCAGCCACTCTTAGCCTGTCGCGTTCATTATGGTGAGAACGAAGCAGATCTGAAGCTGCAGAATGCGATCAATGTGCTCACAACCGTGCATCCTGAAATCTAGCCGCACGTCGCTCTGCTGCTTCCTCTGCTTGTATTTGAGTCACAGAAACATTGAAATGGAATCGTAAAATATTTAGAATAGCGTGTGTTGCTTTTACGTCCAACAGATGGTGCTGTTTTTCAGAAAAAGCATGTTTTTACCTGTCACAGGTGTGACATCTATGTATAGTAGGTATATAAAAACAGGCGCCTATTTGAATGTAACGTTGAGTCAAAATTTCAAAGCAATCAGTGAAGAACCTTCGGAGATTTAAGATTTTGAACAAACAAACATTTACATGTTTATTTATATAGATTAAAGCATTAATGCTTCTGTGTATTGTTGATGACCTGCATTTATTGAATTTTTGGATACTGTAATAGCGCAATGAAGGGGCTCTACTTATCATATCATGACAATACATGGCATGCAGCCATAACCGGCATGATATGGAAGGAACGGCCATACAATGTTGAAGTGGCATATCTATGGCAGTGCCTCAACCTATGTTCATTCTATTGGGTCTAATCCTATCATATCATGGCACCATTCATGTCACACGTCGGCAGCACTGTTATGTTATGTATACACTGACCCTACGTCAGTGTGGAATGTTTAGAATTGAACACTCTCACGCAGAGTGTTCAACGAAATTCGATCTTGGCAGCCCAACATCCGGGGGCCTTTCATTAAAGCTTATTCAAAGCTCATTTGGGTCCGCGACGAGGAGTACACTATAAGGCCCCCGGGGCGAGCCCCATTCCCAGCCCTTGCCTGCTGTAATCCACCTTGAGCCAGATGCTCTCAGAGGCCCACCGCAGAGCCTCACTGTGACGTGCTTCCTGTCCTGCCTCCCTCACCCGGCTGCGGAGACGTGAGAGAGGCCTCGCCAACTCTCCCCACATCTTTCAGCGCTCCACCTGTGAAGGGCGCCGCTCCTCCCTGCCGGGAGATTAGAGCGGCGCACAATCCGCAACCTTCCAGCACTAACCGTACTCCAGGCAGCAGGAGCTGTCCATCTACCAGGTCAGAGAAGGGGGGAGGACACGGGGGGAGGACACGTCACTGGAACTCTTCAAAGTAGCACATTTTATTCATAGCGAAACGTATGTTTTTATTTGGAAATTGAAAGATCCCTTCTCAGCTTATCAAAACGAACACCGCCGCCCTGATTGGAACTTTGTATCAGTTTCAAAAGCTGCCACCTGTTGCCCTGCAACGCGCACATGGCAAGGAGCAACTTTGACTCTGTTAATAGCCATTGTGATGCAATCTGACAACCCGCTTAAACACTTCATTTTTCCAGGACCAATCACCTTATCTTTTAGTCTATTGTGAGGTCACAATTGAAGATTCCATCAAAGCCTTTCCAGGACTAGCCACCTTACGTTTTCAGCCGATTGTGAAGTCACAATCCTTGCTGAAGGCCATTCATGTACTAATGCTTAAAGACTCTGCAATCACAGTATAGGTCCATCAAAAGTCTGACAACAAGGGAATCCTCCAGCACACGCGCTCTCTGAGTCAAGTTCAAGACAACCTCTTCAGGCTTTTCAGTCCGTGCTGAAGTAATAAAGACTGAACCCTAGCACCACCACGTGCGCCTACCTCTTTTCTCGACCAACTCACCCCACAAAGCGATCTGTTCTCTATCTCAAAGCCCACCATGCATGGTATTCCCCCACCAACAAAGTTTCTTCCGTGTCCCAGCAATCCCACATGTCCCTGGGAGCAATGGATAGATGGCTTTCAAGTTTACCTGAGAGCCATTGGTGGCAATAAATTTAGCGACTCTACTAAACTGCGCAGGAACAGAGGCCCTCAGAATATTCAGGGCACTTCCCGAGCCGGATGATGGAGGAGGAAATAACGATAACAACCACAAATATGGAAACGCACTAGCTAAACTCTCCAAGCATTTCGGCAACAAGACGAATGTCGTCCTGGAGAGGTACAGATTTTTTTCAAGAAAGCTGTTGAAGGGCGAATCTATTGATGCCTTCCTCGCATCCCTCAAGACGCTCATGTCAACGTGCAACTTCACAGGCGTTGGAAACGAATACCTTAGAGACCAGTTGGTACTGAATGTGACGAATCCAACAGAGGCTATGGCAGTCCAAAAATCCATTCTCCGAAGAAGCCACCGAGACCGCCAGAAGTATCGAATTGGGTGACCGTTGCTTGAAGGAGAGTTCGATCAGGCAGGAATTTCCGAAGTGAAATCCGTTGAAGCTAACATGAGTGAACCTTCAATAGCCCTTGTGAAGAGGACATCGTCACGTGCCCCGAGGCCCTATCCAACTAGAGGGAGGAACTCGGCACGCTTCAATCAACCTCCACAACGTTGCCAAAAATGTGGTTGGCAGAAACACAGCGATGTTGACAGAGAATGCCCTGCAGTGGCCGTTGAGTGCCATAAATGCAACCAGGTTGGTCACTTCACCAAGGTGTGCAGGAACACAAGGGCCAGGCCGGGTGGCTTTAGGAGGCCATTTGTCAGGTCAATGAGGGACACAGTGCGAACTGTTGAAACCAGTCAAGGACATGATGAGATGTTAACTGTCAATCGAAGGAGTCCACCCATACAAATACTTACCGACACCTCTCTACAGTACTCCAAGGCCCCTTGGGTCGACATGCAGATCAACGAGGTGTCACTCCCTGTAATGGTAGACACAGGATCCCCCTACACGATGGTTGGTGTGGAAACATTTCTGTCTGAACTGTCAGGCAAGATGAGCGATGTAAAGAACACCACAGTACGAGCTATAGGTTACGGGAAGAGTCCCATAGACATCATTGGCTATACGTGGGTGCGACACAAATTTCGCGACAGGACGAATTACTGCAAACTTTTCATAGCAGACAAAGGTTCATCCATGGTAGGCTGGGAGGAGCAAGCTGCTCTCCATCTAAAGATTCATCCCGGCGAAGAGAACCTCATAATGTCTGTTCTGAGTAATGAGAAGGAGATCAAGGACATCAAGGATACCCTGGCACGACAATTCCCCAAGGTGTTCTTGGGAAAAATTGGACTCGTAGAGAGGTTTCAGCATAAAATCATTCTCAAAAAGGGGGCCATTCCAATAGCTCACAAAGTTCGTGGAGTCCCCATTGGAACCAAGGAGGCACTAAAAAAGGAACTCATGCGCTTGTGTGAGCAGGACATTATACAACCTATCGAGAGCTCAGAATGGCTTGCTCCTATTGTGCTTGTAAAAAAACCAGACAACTCCATAAGAATGTGCGTCGATCTAAGAGGCCTGAACAAAAACATTTGGATCGACAGGCACCCCCTCCCGAACATATCGGAGCAGTTAACGACCATGAAGCCAGCAAAATACTTCAGTACCCTAGATCTTTCTTCCGCATATCACCAAATCAGTCTGGAAGAAAGCTCCAGAAGCCTCACCTCGTTCATCACTCCCCTCAGAGCATTCAGGTTCAAGAGGATGCCTTTCGGCCTCGCATCAGCCGCCGCTGTATTCCAGAGGCTAATGTCACATTTGTTTGGAGGTTTGGAAGGAGTACACTGTTTCCAAGACGACATCCTCATCTCAGCCATGTCAGAGCAAGAACATGATGCAATACTTGCCAGCGTATTACAAGTGATCCAAAAAAGTGGCCTCACCTAAAAATTGGAGAAATGTAACATCAAGTGCAACAAAGTATCCTACCTAGGTCACTCCATAGACTCCAATGGCATCAGTCCCAAAGAACAAATAATAGATACCATCCTAGGCATTGCTGAACCAGAAAACAAAGACCAGTTGAGGAGTTTTCTCGGAATGACCGAGTACTATTCCAAATTCGTAGGTAATTATGTCGACAAGACCAAGAACATGAGGAATATTATGAAAAAGCCTACCAAATTCGACTGGTCCGAAGAATGCAAAACAGAATTTGAAGAAATAAAACGTAACATCAACCAAGCACCTGCTTTAAGCATGTTTGACTGCAAAGCAAGGACAATTATATCAGTGGATGCCAGTAAGATCGGACTGGGCGGAGTTTTGGAGCAAATACATGACAAGGGCAAAGTAACGATCGCCTTCGCATCCAGGGTGCTAAAAGGAGCGGAATTGAATTATTCCACGATAGAGAGGGAGGCGCTGGGGGTAAGATGGATCCTGCAACATTTTTGAAACTTAATCTGGGGTGTACCCATTACACTCAGAACAGACCACAAACCGCTTGTACACGTTCTACAGTCAAAGTCACCTCATCTCATATCCCCAAGAATAAGACGTTGGATCCTTGATTTTATGCAATACAACATCAAAGTATGCTATACTCCCGGAGCACAAAATCAAGTGGCCGACTGTTTCTCCAGGCTATCAACCAATCAAGACACTGAATCTGAAGAGCCAGACCGAGACATAATAGCAACCATAAATCCAGCCATCCCCATTGATGAGTGGAAAAGTATAACAAATGATGATCCTGAGCAAAAAGAGATCAGAAAAGCAATAACTGACGACTGGATGACACCATCCCAAAGTCTCACAGACTTTATGCCTATCAGGCAAGAAATATGCATGACAAGGAACACATCTACAGGGGTGACAGAATAATTCCACCAATAAAGCTCTGGAAAAAGTTGCTTGATCTGGCACACGAAGGACACCTCAGCAGAAGTCTAACCAAGAACCGTTTAAGGTGCAACTACTGGTGGCCGAACATGTGGAGGGAAGCAGAAGAGTTGGTCAAAAATTGCTCCGCCTGTGCCACGAGCGACAAGTCCAAAACCACAAGGAAAACACCACTACAGCCAATTGAAAGTCCAAGAAATGTATGGTCCAAACTGGCCATAGACATCATGGGACCATTCGAGAATTTGGAAGCGGCCAAGATCTACATCATTGTCCTAGTAGACTGCACGTCTAAATGGACAGAGTGGGGCATATCAGAGACGTATATAACCACAAGGAAAATCACGGAATTTCTGACTGACATATTTAACAGGGAAGGTGATCCCAAAGAGTTGATCTCAGACAATGGGTCACAGTTTTTGTCACTAGAATTTCAGGAGTTCCTCAAAGGCAGAACCATCCATCACAACACCACCTCATTATATCATCCAATCTCTAATGGCCTCGTAGAGAGAATGAACAGGCTAGTAAAAAGCGTGATTCAGCTAGCCGTCGCCAACACACTTCCGTGGAGGGAGACACTGAAGGAGGCCTTATGTGCGTACAGAACAACGCCACACTCCACCACCAGTGTCGAACCTTTCACAATGATGAGAGGCAGAAACGCCTAAAATCGGCTCAGACCAGCCTGGATCTTTATGGACAATGGGGAGGCGAGATTGGACATGAATCACATTCAGAAACTTGTGAGGGAGAAACAAGGCAAATACAAAACATACTATGACTCGAGAAACAGAGTAAAAAAGATGGCAGACCAAGTGGGAGATTGGGTATGCATTAAAGAACCCAAGAAGACCCTCAAAGGGGAATCTCGCTTCAGACCCCCACAAAGGGTAGTGAAATGCTATCGCAAGTCTGTGTTGTTGGACGATGGAAGAAAATGGCCTGGCGATGACCTAGTGAAGATAGAGAGAGACCACAAAAAAACCAGCACAAGTAAGGACATACTGCCAAAAGACATTGTCCAGTCAGAAGACACACATCAGCAAAGCTGTGATGGTAACGGTGATGTAATCTCTGGTCCGACAGTCAGTCTTTCCAAGAGGAACCGGAGAATCATCCGAAACTTCAGTGATGACTACGTCTATTATTGATGCATGAAGCACTGCAGCCTTCTGTCAAGAGGAACCTTTCTTTTGATCAACATTGTTACAGTTATTTTCCCTGTTCTTCTTTCCCTCTTCCCTACCCCTGCCTTCTTTCCCTTTCCTGTTCCCTCGTAAGGGAGATGTTATGTTATGTATACACTGACCCTACGTCAGTGTGGAATGTTTAGAGTTGAACGCTCTCACGCAGAGTGTTCAACGCATTTCGATCCTGGCAGCCCAACCTCCAGGGGCCTTTCATTAAAGCTTATTCAAAGCTCATTTGGGTCTGCTCCTCTTTTCTACAAGCACCCTTGTTAAAAGGTGGTTGGTATCTAAAATGTTATTGTCTGTACCTATTTGGTATTTAAAAAATTGCACATTTATGTTCTTTTGTTACACCTGCAAGCAACGTCTGGTGATGTCATCAGAGTTGAAGAGGAACTGATGCCATCCAGGTCAAAGGTCGTGTGACATTACACCCTGTGATGTCACCATGTGGATGATGTCACTTCCGCTACCCCAGGCATTTTGGTGAATCGACATCCCTGGAAATCGCACTTTGAATGTTTTTGTGACTTGTTCTCTAGAGTGATTGTTGAGTGTGGCTTGGCCTCTGAGGGTGGTTAGGCTTTGCGATCTTTACCGATACCCCTGGCTAATGATCTTAGTGTGGATGATGTCATGGATGCGAGTGACTTTGGCAAAACGGAAATGTGATGTCTGGAAGGTTTTGACTCAATCCTTCCACTGGCATAATTCATTCAGAACCTTCCCGCCATCACTTCAATGTTGCAAATGTCACCATGGTGGGACTGGTATGTGAGTCCCGAGCTTGCAATGTCTACAGACCAAAGCTACATGTCACTAATGATGCCCATTGAGGCTAAAATAATTCTGGGGTTGCTTGAGTCCTGTACTGAATGGATGTGACCTAGCAGTGCAGGGCCCGATTTCCCTTTTGGGCGGGACAATTCCTGATTTGCAAACAGTCTTTCCCTTTCTGTAATTACAGAAAGTGTGAAATGAATTGGTCACGAGGTTTGCCCAGAGCAATGGCAGTGGTTGCCATTCATTCAAAACCAGCCAGTGATTACTTCAGTGTTGCAGATGTGGAGGATGGTGTGCATGTGGGTGGAGGTGAATGGGTACGTGTTGGTTGTGGGATATCAGGGGGCGAGTGGCAATGTGGTCATGGATGATGCTGTGGACATAGATACCACAAATAAGTAAACATGTCCAAGTGTGTCCCCCTGAATGTCTTCCACGCTGTGTTTGTTAGACAGGACACACAGAAGTACTGTATAGCTTGACCACTTTCAACTGGCTGATGAATTATAATTGTGGGTGTCAGGTCATTGTGTACTATAAACCCACAATCATTTTAATTCTCCTCTGGCAAATGAAAATATTCTGGCACTGGCAGATCATAATGAATATTTTAGCATTTTAGTTGTTCTGATGACTACATGATGCTTGGGAAATGATTAAAAAAGCATTAAAGCTTGCGCCAAGAAGTGAGTATGAAAAAAATATATTCTGGATTCATAAAGCATAAAAGAATGCTAGTAGTTGCTCAATCGGGTTGCATGAGTTAATTGCTTAATACCTTGCAATTTCTACCGTATTTAAAAATGTACCTAGAAAAATGGTTGCATTTAATAGCAATATTTTACGTGGCTCTTTTATCGATAGTTCTTACTTCAAAAAGTGTTCTGGAAGTAACTAAACCAGTGGGGCAGGGAACGCTGGCCTGAATCCAGCAGTCTCTGTGTTTTTCAGTCCACCGATGCATATGCTGAGATTAAAAATAGAAAGAAGACTTCAATACCAGGTCGGAAGGAAGACGATAGTGTCAGGTCAGCAGACACTCCTTCACGTGTTCATGTTTAACTTAGATGAGACTCTCTTTAAAAAAGCAAACACATATCTAAGCATTTCATCTAATTTCTTGAAGAAGCAGCTCTCTTTCGAAAACAGTTTAAAAATTGGCACGGCTGAGGGAGCACACAAGAACAATATTGGTTTTGGATGTTGCTGAAAGGAAAGTGAGCGAGCAGCAGAGAAAACATGACAGGGAAATCTAGACAAGCACTTGAAGACGCCAGCGCTCCATCTGCTTGCTTTTCTTACACATCTTCCGGCCATCTCTGAGTGTCAACACTGTCTGTATCCCCCAAATAGCAGTACCGTTGCTGATAGTGTTTATCCGGTCCTTTATATTTTTCAGGAAAGAGCCATGGAGCTGATACGCAGCCTCTCCTTAAAAGAAGAAAATGTGATAGTAGAGTAGACAGCCCCCTCCCTTTTTTGGAACACCTTTATCCACATGGAGAATGGATGACAAGCACCGATTTGAGAACGTAGGTTATAAACATGCTACAACGACTTCATGTATTTTTAGAAAAACGCTGCAGTCCTATGTATTGCCCACCCACGAGGGTGCACCCTAAAATGAGAGGGCAGCATAGATGGGGTAAACTCAGTAGAGGTCACAGGAGGTCATTTGCTACCGAGATGGGGGTGGCTGCCTCCATTGAGGTAGTCTTAGCTGGACCTCTCTGCGATTTCACACCAGCTTCCTATCACGAGTCTCCCTTTTCTTGAAACGCTGTTGTAATAATGCATTGCATGCTCATTAGCCCATTGCAAAGCACATTTTACCTTACGTCACCACGGTGTAGCATGGAGACAATGGCTCTTCACCTGGCTGGATGTTGAGGTGCTTGATTTCAGCACCTTTGCTCCTCTTTCTCCGAGCTCCATTTGGTACAACGGATCATGTGACACCCATACCCACCTTGTCGTCCACAGCGGGCATTGAGAGTCGGTATATAAATTGCTTTTAAGCTTCAAATCTGATCCAGCCTCATCCATATGGATTGTGGCACGCTCCAGTTTTCCAACCAGACTCCATTGTCATACAGTGCACCTGGGGGACATATTAGACCACTGGTGTATGTCCATCCAACAGTACACATACAACACCCAATTGTGTGGAGCCCATTCTAATTAGGCAAAAAAATCCTGCTGAAAGACCTGACTGACCCTGCCTCCACGGTCACGAACCCCTCTGCCAGATTCTCTCGATTATCCGTGTGGAGCACTTCATGCACTGGAATTCAGGTGGACCCGGGTTGGCATGCCTGCTCCCACTCGATGTGGATAATCAGAATGGATCGCCAACATGCAGGCCTGGAATCAGTAAGAGCACTCACCGTGCACACGCTTGGTGGCAGCCATTACAACTGATTTGAACAGGCTCCACAAACTTCTTAGTAGGTGCTAAAAAGCTAACTAAATCTGTTGGATTTATGCCTGTGCGCAGCATCAAAACACTGATTCTTCAAAGAGCCATGAAGTCCCTGTGGTAAAACACACAGAAACACATATTTTTCCCCAGCGTGTGACTCAGTTAGAATGATGCTGTAGGTCTCTTTTTCTTTTGTGCATGTTCCATTTTTGTTCAAAACTGGTATGTTCTTGCCCCTCCGTATATATTAATCACACTCTATTTTCCTTTGCTAAATCAGTGGGTCATTCAAATTATGCGTCGCGTTGCATTTCTCAATGATACGTTAAAAAGAAACATTTATTTTATTCAATTTATGGTTAAAAGGTCTTTAAAAAAAGTCAAAGTGCAATGAAGTAAAGATAAGATATCCCTTTTTCGAGACCTATTTTTTAATCCTTGCATTTTCTCCACCTCCCACCATATAGAGTGCACCAACATGTGTTGCTTCCCAGGCCTTCACATCATTTCATCAACTTCTACACTCATTGTCATTGGCCAGAGGTATGGTGTCACCTCTCACACAATCCCCATCGTTTTTACTCTTGTTTAGAGTATTTCTAAAGCTATTGCTCACAACATAGTTGTTGTAAAGTTAGGTCCTTAGAGCAGGCCGTTGATAGCAGGGCTCAGGAGAGAAGGCATTCAACTCCTTTGGCATAGCGCTTGTGTCATATGTGACTTAGGGTGCCAATGGGAAATTGGTTTAGTATTTCTTTTACAAGCAGATAACTCAACCTTTCGGACGACACGTCTGTTTGATAGCCCGCCCAGCCCCATTGCGGTTTAGGCCCAGTACACCTGCAATGATTTGTGGGTAGGTCGCTTGCATTAAATTGCATCTTGCAGTATTTGTAGATACCTACTTTTCAGGCCTTTCTTCACCACCTTGTAGCTATATGTTTGTTGCCATTTCATAACACGTGGTGCATCCAGGAAGCCAAGGGCTCTTCTTATGTGATATACCCAGTAGGGTTTCCTTCAGCCGTTGGCCTTAACAACCTTCTTACTACTTCGGGCCTCCTTCTGAGTATGGTGATAATGGTAATACCATGTGCTATCTTAATATCTCACCTAAATTTGAGTGGGATTACATGGGATATGTACGGCATGGAGTACAAAGAGCGTTTCTCCTGGGGGAAATATGTGTTACTTACCTCAGGCCCTTACCACTGAACTCATGATAGAGCTTATTTTATTTTTACACGCACACTGCACGCTTGGTTACCACTTTTGCTTATCAGCACTTTGACTCCAGTGCTAAATTCCTACGGGTTCTGGTCCACCACTTAGGCTCTTATCTTTTTGGCTCTTGATCAGGGATTTCTTTCCTCTTGGGTCTACTACTCACGTCTTTGCCATATTCTTTGAAGTTTAGTCTCTGTTTTCATGGTAGTGGTAGGCCGTGACTCATACACTGTGAATGTGACATACTGGCTTGGGGTGATTGTAGAAGATATTGTGACCCTTTCACCTAACAGATGGCAAGGACTATGAGGGCCGGGCTGTGCGGAGAGGTCTTCTTCACCCCGATTGCAGTCAGGCTGTGAGCTTTCTTTAGTGTGAAACTGAAGAGTGAAGAATGAAAGGTTTACGTACATCATAACCACTGGCATTACTCCCGGCATCCCTCCAAACCGTCATTTTCAGCCTGCCATATCATTACACAAGTGGAAAGACCTATGGAAACCAGGCTTCACTCCATCCCAAAAAGATAAGACCAGCCTGAACTGCTGGGTCACACCTCTTCTGCATGAGACCACAAGCAACCCCAGATATTAGGTGTAGCCTGGGTCCCTACGCACAGCGAGCTCGCGGCCCATGGCTGGGTATAGCTGTCCCATTTAGGAAAAATGATGGATAGAAGGTTTTGAATAAATAATAACCATACAAAATATCATTTTATGTAAGCAAATTTCAGTTTTCACTTTTATTTAGAAGCAATCTAATTCAAAATCTTTCAATGGGCCCTTGTAGCCAAACCTTATTTTGCGGTTTATTCTTTTAACCATTGAAACCGTAGCATCCACTTCTTGCTTAAAATGTGCTGTTACTAAATTATATCTTTTTCTAGATTAGTTTGGATAGGAGGACAGAATGATATTTAATTCATTCAACATGAAGTCATTGTAATATGGCATGGACCATAGAATTAAGGAAGCTTGCTCATGTGATTCTTCTAAGTACCTTATTTCCATTTAGAGCATGTGGATTGTACAATCAAAAAAATGTATTCAGTTCAGCTCAAATCTTTGTAGTTTGTAAGGAATTGGGGACCTTTTTAGAAACCATTTATTTGAGAACGTATTAACCAATAGCATACTGATCCTTAACCTAATATAGTAGGTATTTGGAGTCGACTGGAATGCCATTGCATCATTGCATTATATGATTATCATGAAATGATTAACACCGTGATAGCACTTATGTTTGGCGGAATTCTCATCTTGCATAACAATCACGATGATTTGGTTGTTTAAATTGAGTACTTTTTTTGGCATTTGGCTTTCAGACATCCTGTTGATTTGTGTAGGCCTATATATGTATCTAATTGCCAGTCATTTAGTGCAGCATCATAGCTGTATGGGCATTCTGGATATCCTTATGACCCCCACAAAGTCTACGTGACCTTTGCCCCGCACCACAAAATATTCTACCCACAATTGTCCCTTTAGTGCTGCAATCACAAACACACACACACGCACACTTTCCTCTTTGCAGTCCTGTGCTGGCTGCTGAGAAAGTGAAAATAACACCCTTTTAAGGCTCTGTAGCGTCATCTGCTGGAGCAGGCGTCAAGTAAGAGTTGCGGAAGGCTGGTCCTGGGGCTGAATGTGCCACAGCCCACCCCAGTGACCACATCCAAGTCAGAGAGAGTGAGGCTGTGGCGTGGGCCAGACTAGAGGGGCAGAGCCTGTCGCTGCGCCAGCCCTGCAGACATCAACTCACCCTTAAGTTGAAACACTTTTGAACCCTACAAAGCACAGCATGAGATTCCATGTTCTTATTTCTTGCACTTTGCTTTCAGAGCACTATGCTGCGCTATATGTCTGAACTCACTACGCTGCTTCTCAGGCACTTGAGGCACTATATGTTGGCACGGGTGACGGAAATGTGTTTTTCTTTTTGTGGTCATTATGTCTATATTGTTTTTTCTCACTTTTTATAGATCTGTCTAATAAGGATTGGATTATCTTGTAACGATAAAACCTGTAATGAGTTATTGTGGCAGAGTGCTTTTCTGCATTTTTGGATGTTTACCTTTTTGCCTTCACATTATTACCATTGTTAGTTTGGAGTATAACATACTCTGCGTTTAAATTTTCATTTTCAGGGCGAATGAGGGTTCATCCCTGATGATGGGACGTCACGTTCCCGAAATGCGTAGGATTATTCTATTGTTACACTCATGTAAGTTGAACTTGTTATATACTGGGGAAATGTTCTGTACATTAGAGAGATGTTTTGTTTATATTTCTTTAGAAGATTATTTTCATATTTATAAGCTGGTATTGAATTATTTATTTTCGTACTTGTCGGTATTAATTGCAATGAATTGCACTATGTTATCATATTAAAAGTATGCTGAACTTCTTTTTGAAATTAGAATATTTGATTATAAAAAAAATATGTGAACATTGGACCTCTGGTTCACCAATTTGGGGCATGCTACTGGGCTCTGTGCAGTTCTGCACACACATTCTCCTCTCAATAAAGCCCAGATCCCCAGAACCCCAATAAAAATACAAACCAGCCGCTCCGGGGACATCTACTTTACCCAGGGGGGCGAGTAGTGAAGGAGAATTGCACGAGTTAACAGACGAGCGTTTGGAGAAGGTAGAAGAACCCATGGAGGTCGCACAATAGCACCCCATGGAGACCTTGCTCGAACACCTGGTGGAATATCAGATCCAGGCAGAAAGGTGATTCCATGAGGGGCTAGATAGAATCTCGGCAAACCACCAACGACAAGCCGTGGCCCATGGAGTACCCCAACCGTATCGGGAGGGGCAAGACCTTAGATTTCTTTTTATCAACGTCAAAAGGTTGGCACAGCAGTTTGGGTGGACAGAAGAGCTATAAACACGTTATCCTGCACCCCTCTTGAAAGGTGAATTGCAAGCCTCTTACCAAACGTTGAATCCTTTGGGTACCACTTCATTTGCAGAAATAAAACAAGCTCTACTACAGACCGAGATCCTTTATCGGCAAAAGTTCAGAGACAATAGGTTGGGCCCAAATGAGGCCCTATTCGAACTGGGGGCCCGCATTCAGAACAACCTGTCACAATGGATAGGAAGAAAACTCTCCCCGAGCTGATGGAAACCATAACCTTAGAACAGTTGGTTAATAGTCTGCCTCCCTTTCTGCAGAAAGCTGTGTTGTAGATTAATAAACCAACTTTTAATCTTGCTGTTGAAGTTGCTCAAGCCCACATTGAAGCTTCAAAGCAGTTAAGAGTGTTGCATAAGGAAGACGATAGTAGAAGAAAATAAAATCTAATCCCAAAAGTATCATTTTAGAAAAATATAACAAGACCATGCAACACCCACCTACCGAGAGAGAAAAAAGGAGGATAAAAAGACACCCCTTTTAAATTCCCTGCTAATTCACCCCACCTCCACTGAGACTGTTGTACTGATCCCTCATGAATCTCACAGGTTCCACGCCGTCTACCTAGTTGACACCAGTACCCCCTGCCCCGTCAGCACTGCCCTTGCGGGCCCACTGCCAGGCGGCTCTGCACCCCCCCTGAAACCCCCCCACCCCAGCACTAAGTCAGTGGCCTCCCACTTGGCATCCCTTGGCAGTTCCCTCCCAGGCTCCCATCAGTACTTGCCCATCCCTGCTCCCCCTTCCATCCCTGCACTTCTTTCATTGTGCAAGCACGACCGAATGCCACAAGGCCTAGTAGGACCACAATTTTGAATCGACTGTTTTTGCCCCTGTTATTTACTCCCCTTGCTCCCTCCACACTTGTGCCCTGTGGTGCCTGGAAACACCATTGTGTTGCATAGGTGCCTAACAAATGCTCAATAAATAAAATAAATAAATAAAGGCGGAGCCCTGACTAAAACAGAGGAAAGTAAAATAATTCTTAATCCAGTAATACACTGCTTCACTTGTGGTGAGAAAGGTCATTTGGCACGCCATTGCCCAAAACATCAAAAAGGCGAGCCAATGGAGGTAGGGTGGATGACAGGTGATATGTGGGCTGAACAAGGACAACCAGATAACTCAGATGTTGAGTCCATGACAAGCTGTCTTTGTCTCTCGAGTCCCTTTAAGACCCATGAGAGAATAAATGGGGTGCTGGTATCAGCCCTGGTAGACTCTGGGAGAAAAACTGACAGTTATTAGATTCGATTGAATATACCCAGATGCTCTAAAACCAGGAAGTCCTATACAGATCACATGCATGCATGGCGACCAAGAGGTATGCCCAAGGACATCCATTGCGCTGAAAGTATAGGGCAGGAAAACCATCATGAATTCAGCAGTTATCCTGAGTTTACCTGCGGAAGACATTATTGGCACATATTTTTCCCATTTTAAAGATTTCATCAGTCATTTGAACCACGAGTCCAGTAAATATTCACTCATAGATATCTGGAGCCTGGTTATAAATACTGCAGCATGGAGCTCGGGAAGCACAAATGAACAGGTCTTCCTTACAGGAGTTTCAGATATAACTACAGACTCCAATCCAGATGGGGAAGCCTAAAGGTTAAGAGAAAGGGTTTGCAACGAGCCTTCAGATGGTGTCACTTCTCCCTAAAGGGGAGACCCTTTCCATGAGGCTAGGGAGGTGAGGCAATTAACCGATAGTCACCCTAGGGGTGGTAACATGCAGGAGGATCTGACAGGCATAAGGATGCAAGTGGGAGAGACTACCCTTTAAACCCCAACTCTGCAGGCTGATGTTAATGCCTGAAACTTCGACCGATAAAATCATGTACGAAACTGTGTGTTATTGTAAAATATCAAACTACCCTGATGTATTAGGTGCAGGGATGAAAAAGTGCTTGAGAACACTACAATCGAGCGTGAAGAATGCTCAATCAGGTGCTACCAATTTGACTGATGTTATGCTGGAGCTGTCCCCACTATTCAAATCAAACAGCAAAGAAGGACAGAGAGCATCATATACAGACAAGGGAGAAAGATCTCGATCTTGATATCCAAAGACTGAGAAAGGTATGGCAAAGATGACTGTAGTAGAAAGTCTTATCGCCCGACAGGATATCGGCGCTGAGAATTGGAGAATTAGCGTAGAGAACACAGGAGAAGAAATCCAAACTAGTCACAGAAGATGAAATGGTAAAACGTAGGTCAGTGGAACGATTGAGAGAACGAACAATTGGTCAAAAGTCAGACCAGTCTGGAAACCCGAAATTGGACAGTGCGAGGCTGCAACGAGGCAGTTTGGGAGAAGGTGAAAGAGAAACTGAGAGGCGCGAGGAAAGCGTCTCACAGACTGGCCACAGGCAAACATAGAGAAAGAGTGCAACCGGTGTGGTGGTTGCGCGACCTGTAATGGGAGGACCGTGTGATCCAACAGCTACGCAGTGACTGCCAAGCAGAGCTGGCCGTGGAGCCATTTAGGAAAACGACAGACGGTGAATCAGACAGCAGAGGTAGCGCGATCTGTGACCGATGGATTGTGTGGTCCAAAACTTGTGCCCGAACCACCAGCAACAAGTGGCCGTGAGAGCAAACAGGCCCAACTCAAGAACAACATTGAAGTCAATAAAGAAGTGAAACCGTGGGCCCCAGAGGAACTTAAGATACAATTCCATAAATCCGGTATCCCGCTCTGTGTCAACCCTGAGAGGGGCTGGGAAGCTTCAAAAGACATTTATAAAAGTTAAGGATTTACCGGGAGAGATCTCCCTTGCAGAATCGCTCAACCCAAAGCCGTCGAGAATCCTGGTAGTATAGGCAAGTCATTCCTCGAGGGCTACTTCAGCAGACACCAATAAAGCAGGATAACCTGACAGTGAATAATCCTGATGAAGTGGGTAAAGGACCCCGCTTAAGCAGATACCAGCGCTCTTTGGAAGTTCCCCAATATGAAAAAGGGGTAGTCTTTCTGAATGTGTGAAGGGACATGCCCTTCAAGAGAAGTTCCTGCGTTACCATGGGGAACCCCAGAAGAGTAAGGAAAACCAGCACCCCCTCGGGGTTAGTCCTCCTTTTGTCATCAGTCTACACTGCATCAGTCAAGAGCCGATTACATGTCTTCCTTTTAGCCAAATCAAGATACTGAAACAGAACGAGTGAACCCACGACCCCTGACAAAGCCGGTGAAGAGTTACACGGGAGAAGGTAAAAGGAACAAGTACAAGTCCGGGAGGGAGCTGTTAAGACTCGAGACTGTAAATCCTAAAGAAGAATATCAAGTAGTGAATCACTTTGTAGCACAATCATTGGCGTAATTTTAGGGGGGACAGGGTTGTTTGTCCCCCCCAACTTTCATGGCACACCATTTTGTCCCCATTCATTTAGCTGGGACACCTTTTCTTCAGATGTCCTGTCCCCCCCAACATTTTCAACAAAGTATCTCCACTGAGCACAATTCCCAGGGCAGTTCCACAATAGTGTGGTGTGGAGAGTCGAGAGTGGCTCGGAAAGCATCTTCGTCATCCCAGTGAGGACAGGATAAAGAGCATAAAGTAACACCATTGAGTTGAATCTTCCTTGAAGGATTTACATTTTTTTCTGAAGGCTATCAAGGACATTGGGGAACCAGCCAGGAGAAAAAAGTCATTCTCCAATGCGCCAACATGATCCTATAGAACTGTTGTGGTTGTTGTGAAAAGCTTGGAACATTTTGAGAAGACTTGGCATCTTTGGGACACATTACATCCAGGAGAAGGGAGTCATTCTCCTGGTTCACGATCAGACCCCAACCATTATTATTATTTCATTTTGTGACAGGGACAATGTAGGAGTTTCTTGTACTGGGACGGTTCCTTTTGATTTGGACTCTCAGAGAGTTCCTGACAAGCACCAGAGTTTCTTTAGTTTAGCTAGGTAAATCCCATGAGAGGTAAGGACAGATAGGTTATCTTTTACTTTAAATAAAAGTCTGTAATCAAAAACATAGCACCACTTGGTCAGTCTCTGTCATTCTTTGTCGCCAGAGTATGTGAATCTCAATAAATGCCTGTGAATGAGGTGTTCTTGCATGCGCTTCTGTGTAGTGTAACATGCAAGGGGAGTGCAAGGAGAAGGAATTGGGGGATAAATGAGAAAGGTGAAGAACAGGGTGGGGAACAGGAGAAGGGAAAGAATGAGATGCTGTCAATTAAACTTTGGAGTCGGCAAAGATTATCTTCTTACAGTGTCTTTAGTGTTTTATGGGCAGAGTCAACATGAGTACTTTCTTACATGGGAACACTGACATATATGCACGCAGCCATCATGGACATGTTTTCTTATGAGCATTACTGGCAATTGCATCATGGGCAAAGCCAACAACAGTGTAGTCTTACCCTGAAGTATGAGCATATGTTGGCTGAACCAGCCAGCAAAACCACATCCTCTTATTGTGGTATTACTGATATTATAAGCAAAGCCAACATGAAGATGTTCCTACATTTGAATACTGGCATATAACGGCACAGCCAACATGGCCATATTTTCTCGTAGTGGCATTATGGGCAAAGCCAATATTAATATGTTCTTATGCGGAAATGCTTGTTTATATTGGCACAGCCAGAATGACTGTGTTTTCTTAGAAGAGCATTATCGGCATTATGGGCAAAGACACCATGAATGTGTTTGTGTGTGACAATACTGGCATATAGTGGCACAGCCACCATCATCATGTCTTCTTACAGTGGGATGTTTTTCTATTATAGGAAAAGCCAATATGAATGTGTTCTTACTTGGGAATACCAGCATATTTTGGTGCCAGCCAACATGGACAGTTTTTCTTGCAGTTGCATTGTGGGCAAAGCAACATGCGCATGTTCTTACCTGTAAATATTGGTACAGTCAGCATGAGCATGTTTCCTTATGGTGGTATTACTGGAAGTGGAATTATGAGCAAAGTCAACATGAGTATGTTCTTAAGTGGAAATACTGGAATATACTAACAGAGACAACATGAACATACTTTCTTACTGTGACATACTGGCAGTGGCATTATTGGCAAAGCCGACATCAGTGTGCTCTTGCAATAATTCTATATATTAACACAGCCAGCATGGCTATATATTCTTACAGTGGCATTACTGCAATTGCATTCAAGCCAAAATTATTGTTTTTACATGGCAATACTGGCCTATATTGGCACATCCATCATGGCTTTGTTTTTTACAGTTGCATTACTTTCCTTATGGGGAAAGCCAACATAAATGTGTTCATGCCTATAAATGTAAAAAGCAATACATCACTGACAATGGCAACACTATTGGCTTAGACAATGCATACTTCCCTTTATTTAGGATACCCTAGTGTGTCACTAACATGGCTTCCTTCTACTCCTGCCCTAGATGTTTGACTTTGATCTAATTTTCCTGTTTGGAGGTATTGCTACATGAAGAGCCTTCTTTGCTCTCATTCTACCCTTTGACTTATTTTACTGACCATCCTCACTGTACTGATGCTTTTAAGAACCACGCCCAAAGCTTTGTCAATAGGGCTTTCTTTTCTCCTCTGCCTCTACATGGTCTTCCTCAGTGGCATTCTACGCTCGTTGTTCTTCTCTTACCATATCTTTTCACTACATCGTCACTAAAATCATATTCTCCTTCCTCTTCCCTCCCTTCCTTACTCCACTTCTTCTTCCAAAGGCATACACAAAGGTAGTCTGATTCTGGTCATTTTACAGCGATCCGGCAGAGCTCCATTACTATCTTCATTAGCATTGTCTAATCATTAAGAACAACTTACATAAGGCATCTTTGTGTTTAAGTTGCATGCCCCTGAAAAAGAAAGCAACGTCCAAAACTTCAGTTGGACAATGCTAAACTTGTATTTCACATGAATTTCATTAATGGCGTCTGTCCTTTTTTATTGTGTTGTGTGTGTCTGGTCTTTGGATTAACCATATGCTTTCTGGCCTTGTTCAAATAATTTGAATTCTCAACCATCATGATTTAAGTGATTTATGAATCTGCAAGCTCATCATGAATGGTAATACCCTGAAGATACGTAATGTGTTTTTTTTTAGAGAATCCAACATACTGGTCACTACCCACCCTCACAATTGATATCTTATGTACTGATTGCACCTATATCAATCCCTATCCCTAAGACATATTGTCTAATGAAGCATTAGCATGAATGTAAAACTGGGAAGGACAAACCAAGGGACCATAACTTCCTCTTGTGACCCCTCATGCGAGGGGTCACAACTCACAAGAGGAGGTTCCAGTGACTGACAGAAGTTCCAGCCAGCTGCAGGGACTCTGTTGCTGGCTGGCACTTCTGTCAGCTTGCCTGACATTAAAATGGCGGGCGCATTTCCCATTGCGGCTACGGCCGTGGCGGGATAATGTGTCCTGCCATGGTGTGGTGGGACCGGGGGGCCCCGGCAGGGCCCTGGCTCTGCTCCACTTTTTGGAGACTGCCGGGGCCCGGCCAGGCTGGCCCCGGCCCACTTAAAGCACTGAATGTAAATATACCTGTTATCAATGCCATATGCAAATCATAATACTCTCCCCAAGTACTGATTACCATAACCTCTGTAAAGTCTTTTCAAAACGTTCTCCTCACCAGTTAAAAAAAATAGAACTGCTGGGAGTCTAATAGCACTTATGCCATTGTCAATTATCTCTAGGTGGAGAAGAAGCTGATCCTGCAAAAAGGCAGTTTGTTTTGTCTGTCTTGCGTGCGGGCCTCCTGATGGGTTTACTTACTACATGTAGTGTTTGAAATGGGAATTCTGGACACGTTGCAATGAGTGCCTAAGGGAGAGGAACCTGCACACTTTTAGAAAGTCACAAAACACTAACACAGATGGAGTGATTCACGTCACTAAAGTCACTGAAAAATCCCAGCAAGGTGTCTCTGGGTGGATGAAACACTTGTATTGACAGAACTAGGTTGCCCCCAGTGTCATGGCACCCTGTGCCACCACCCAGCTCGCCTATACCAAAGACCATCCCTGACAATAACATGCATCATCCAAACCATGATTTGTTTTTCACATTGTGAATGGCACCCCAGTCTGCCTCTGCATGTAGGCCATTACCCTGGTTTAGGAACCCATGCAGTTCTTGGAAGGATAGACTCTGCATACAAGCTTCATGGCCAGCCGCGGGCAGGACTTGGGCCGCATATGAAGGTCTCCTCATCGTCTATAATCCTGCTGTTCATCGTAGCTTCACTACAGTGTACACATTCAACATCAATGACAATTTAAATGTTTGCAAATGAAATATACAAAAATAAGAAAACAGATCTGAAGCAAAAAGCATGCAAAATTCACTCAATAAGATCCAAACAGGACTTGGATAATTAACATCTATCCAATTTAGGATCATCTCTAGATTTAAAATAAAGTCAGAATGTATGGAAATGGATATGGAAATGGATTAGCTCAGACAAGGGTGCGCGGAAAAGAACTTTAATTATTTTCTATAGGGGGATGATCAACCTGGCCTTTATTTGGTGATCTAGAGTAGTCAGATAAGATCCCTCATGACACTGCATAGATGATTACCTCTTTTTAAGACCACACATTATTCCCATGGCTCAATATTGGACAGCTAATAGATTGTCCTGTAGTTTGCTATATTAATGGGTGCACAGTATAGACAATGAGACAGAGCATCTGCTTGTACGAGGGTTGTACGATTGATTGGTCGTGTTCAATCAAAGGACAGATTCTGTGCATAGTACATATCTGATAATCTCTGTTTTTCATAACGAACTTCACTTGTGGTTCAAAAGTAAGCCTCCTTTCAAAAACAAAAACTGGCCAAGTCAATAAGTCTGTTTTTTTAAATGTAGAGGATATGTATTTGTTCTTTTCTAAAGGCTGCCCTACACTGCAGGACAAGGTAAATCAACATTGATGAAGCCATACCAGTTGGCTTTGCCAATGCTTGTTCTAATGCAGCTATGTGCACTCTAACTGGATGTTCATATTTTTCAGTTGAATAGCCCCTGTATTCGTTCCGTCCTATTGCATTGTGGTTGCCTAGGCCTCTGCATTCATTGTTACGGATAACGTAACAGTATCTCTGCCAAGGGTATTGATGTTTTCCTGCAACTTATTGCAGTTTTATCTTGAACTATGCAGACTATGGTGTACCAAATTCCCAGACAGTTCCAGACAGTTCATTGTGCTTTGATGCCATGCTTGGGTCTGTAAGGCACTATATAAATGTCACATGGTAGATGTGTTTATTCCCGATGGCTTTTGTGCTCTGCACAGAGCCCTGGGATAGGGAGAAGGGGAGTGAGGTTGTGGTGGTGCACTCGAAACATGCAGTAATCAGCATTGTTCACCAGTTGTGACCGGTGGTAATTCAGGGAGTTATCAATAGTTTCTGTAGGTCGGGGAGGAGTACCTGAATTGACAGTGTGTGCTGGTAGACCCCAGGGGTATGCCACACTTAGGTTACTCACAGGCAGTGATAACCTACATAGATGTACATAGTACTACGTTTTTAGAGATTTCTTCTAACTATTGCAGTACATAATCTGGACAAGTAGTGCGCAAGAACATATGCACGCCCTGGCATGACCTTCGCCATAAAACTATAGCACTGCATGAGTGAACCCCAACTAGCAATGGGTCAGGAGACTCTATCTAAACCGCTACTCTCAGAAATGACTTTAAGGGGTTTGTGATCAGTTCGCAATATGCGGTCTGTACTCCACGCACAATTCCTAAATCTTTCCACTCCCCAGTGGCAAGTCAATGCCCCTTTCTCTACTACTGAGTATCTCCTTTCTGGCCCATTTAGCACTCTTGAATCATGGGCTATTATCCTCTCATCTCCTTCCAATCCTCTCTGAGACAATACTGAACCTATGCTAAAATCACCAACATCAACAGTGTTAATTGATTTCACGGACATTTCAACCTGTCCTAATGCTTTGGACATGTCAACCTCCCCTTTGATCCTTTCAAACTCATCTTACATTTTTCATCCAATGCAAACTCCTTACCTTTCTTCAACTTTCCTCTCATATTACACACCTTGAACTTCTGATATAACTCAACCATTGCTAAAAGGGTTCTAAACTATCCCTTGTCCTTCAGAGTTGCTGCCTTCTTGATCTCCTCCATCAACTCCGTCCTAGGTTTTACCGCAATCCCTGACACCTCGTGTCCCAAACACTCTATGCTGTCCTTTATGAAAACACACTTCTCTTTCATAAGTGTCATCCCACTAGAACCTCAAATCTGAAGGATTTCTTACAAAGCCCTGTCACGTTCTTCCATCGTTTCACCACTGATCAGTATATCATCCTGGAAACACTGGATGTTTGCTTTTTCTTTCACCAATAGCTGGTACATCACCTTTTGAAAAACTGAAGGGGCTGATATAAAACCGAATGTCATCCCATAAACTAAATCCAGTTTACTGAACACCTTTCCCGATAAGACATAACATTTCTCCCTTGTTAGGCAAGGGATGTCTTTCCACTACCACACACTTGTTGAGCTGGTGGAGATCTACACATAACCAAATGTCCCCATCAGCTTTCCTTGCCACCACAACAGGAGATACTCACTCCACTGTTCCAGCTCCCTCTATTAGTCCCTGCACACACAACCTTTCCAATTCTGCTGATACCTTATCTGTTAGATCCGATGGTACAGGTCTATGTCTCACCACAACCGTTTTGCTCCCTTTGTTCTTCTTGATTTTATGAATGAAGCTCTTAAGTCTCTCAATTTCCTCTCTAAACACATTCCCTTTACACTTCACCACCACAGGGTTTCCCAGACTCACATGGAATACCTCAACAACCATAAATGCCTGTTAAATAGACCTTACTTTTTGTACTTCTTTCTTTCTTGTAATTTTAGCTCCGCAGAACAATATTCAATGAGTGTTATCCTATCTTTATTGTACCCTTCTGGACTCATATAAGGAGGCAACACATCCTCAACACATCCCCACACATCATTTTCACACACACTCCTGGAAATGAATGTTATTTTGGCCCCTGACTCAGCCATCATTTCCACATTTCACATTTCTCCCATTCATCATAACATTTGCTGTTGGACTCTCGCATTCTTCATCATCATCAATATTGACAAAGTTAACAGTGAAATCTTCAGAATGTCCTTCTTCTTCATCAATTTCCTGATCATCGATCTTGTCTTCAATTCTTTGAACAGTCTTGAATGGTCTTACAACTAGGTGAAAATTGTCGAAGTAGTTGGCAAAAGGTCACCATCATTTACACCTATTGCATGCAATCCTTCTCCCTGGCAAAGTGTTCCATGCTTCTGCATCTGAAACATGCTCTGCCACTCGCCCCCGTCCTTTCCAACTTAAGTGTTTTACCACATGCCTAAGGTGTTTCCTTGCTCTCCTCTCTCCTAATTTCCTTGCAATTGCTAAGGCTTACAGAGTCGGTTCTTGGTAACTTTTCTGCTTTTTTTTTGCAACACATGCTAATGAGGTTTCTACATGTTTAACTATTTGAAGAACTTCATCAAACGATGGGTCGTCTTTTAACCAAAGCTTCTCTCTTGTGAACCTTAAATTGGTCATGAATGTATTAATCAAAGTTATTTCCGAATGTTCACGTGCAGGCATGTCCTAGTCTACCACAGTTTCTCAATTTTCCTGGGCTTGCAATAGTATTTTTTGAGAATTCTACTGGTTTTTGGGTTGAAATTCATGTTTAGTTTCTGTAGTGCAATCTGCAGATCTGCAAAGGAGCAGCTGCTTGCCTCTGAGGGAAACCCTGACCCCTTACCTCCCATATGTTGGAAGCCTGAGATCGTGCAGTGTTTGACACCAGCAGTTGTGCCAATATTGCAGTGTATATTCGAAAGATCTAGGTTTCTAGAAAGAGGCTATACAGAACAATGTGTCAAAAAAGCACTAGAAAAAAGCATAACACTAACCCAAGAACACCTAAGACTAAAGGGATGGAGCAACCAACAATAGGTTTCATTTCTAAATATACTAGTGACCACAGAAATCTATACAAAATACTAGCAAGACACTGGTACCTTCTCAAACTAGATGAGAATATTGTGAATAATGTGGATGATAAACCAAAGATCATATACAAAAGGGCACCAACCATAAAGAACAAATTGAGTCCATCAAACCTACCAGACCTGACTGGCGAAGAACCAACGAACTGGCTTAAATCATTTACGAATGGTTTTAGGAAGTGTGGTACGTGCACAATGTGCAAATTTGCCCACAACAAAACGGACACATTTACTGGCACTAACAATACAACACTGAAGATTCTACAACCAATTAACTGCAGATCAAACTATGTTGTTTACGGAATTATCTGTATTTGTAATTTGGTGTATATTGGCAGCACAATCAGGGAACTCAGGACACGAATTAGAGAACATCTAGCCAAAATTGGAAGCCAAGACCCAAGACTACCGTTGGCCTGTCATTGGCAGGAAAAACATCAGAAGGCCAACAAAGCTGAAATAAGATTTATTGGCCTTGAAAAGATTTCACTTGGTAGAAGAGGTGGAAACAAGGAAAAGAAATTAAGACAAGCAGAAGCGAGAATAATTTGCAAACTGAACTCCACAGTACTTGCACTAAACACGGATAATGAGATGGTGTCCTTTCTTTAGAGGACCCTATACTTCTGTATAATCCTTTTCTGTTAAAATGAATTACCATGATTTTGGTACAATATGTTACGTATATCTTTGTTTCTGGACAGGTTTCAGTACGACACCGTAGTGGTTTATCTCATTGTGAGAATTGTAATGCTCGTATTGCTACTCGTAGTGAGTGATATCACTTACATCAATGTTAGTAGACAGCGAACCCTAAGCTGTTACTTGCTTTAATTACATTTATTAAATGAGACCAGAACCCATCCCAAACATACACACAACCACTACGTAATTGTAAGTAACAAGGGTTGCTCAATAAGGTTCCTTGTAGAAATAATATGGTGACTTCAATTTAGAACTAATACACTACCAACACTTATTGACAATATATCATGAGAGATTGTAAATACAACACGAAACATGTACGTAATAAATCAGAGTAATGATACAAACACTAGCTTAAAATGGCCGCCATGTGAACACAGGAAAAATGCTGTTACACAAAAAAGAAAATGGACCATCGCAAGGATCCGTTTCCATGACAACTAGAATACACCAATGAGGGGCTAAGCGCAGACCACGTTCCCCACAGGAGAATCCATGGCACACGACTAGACGCGAGAACCAGGCTGACAGGTAAGAGACCATCCCAAGTGTAGCACACGCTGCGCTTGATAGATTGAATTGCCGTGTCCTCGGGACTGAGTTTCAGACGCTCTGCAACTTTGCTATTGTTTGCCGTGCGCGGCGAATCACGCGCGCATAGGTTTAGTTTGTCAGAACACTTTTGAAGCCAGAAACTGAGTCAGCCAAGGAACGGAATGATAATGAAAGGGCATTACTTTCTCATAAACCTATGTATAAAATAGATGGATAACACACAGTATTATTAATAAGGTAGTCTAAGTAACAGAAATTTGAGTTCATACTATCTCGTTCATTAATTTACACTATCTCGTAGTATGAGGAGATATCTATGGTGATTTGACACATACAATTGGAGGTGATATATTTGTTTGATTTGTATTTTTTACAAAGGGATCTAACCCGAGACTTGAAGAAAGACTACTATTTGCTTTAACCCTAAGGGGTAGTATATATGAAAACAAGGTAAAAAGAGACAACCTACATTTAATTTTTCTGGATCGATGATGTGATACTACATGTAACATTGACTAACAAAAATGTGGTTTTGCTTATCTCTTGACCCCCATCAATCCTCCCTTTTCCCCATTCCATTTTTTGTCTGGTATTTTTGATTACTTTGATTTATTAACTGTTGCTACTTTTTATGGCTTGTTCTGATTCATCAACTTTTTTGTTGCAAATGGTCTAACATGTGAATGAACATTTTTGTGACCTTCATTTTTCCATGCTTTCATATTATTTTGGAACCAATTTTCATAATTTTGTGACCACTCATTTTTGTTTGATTGATATTTAAAACTAGCCCCGATTTGAAAAAGGTCCAAGAGGGACCGAAACACGTGTGATCGTAAAGGGCATCTATTCAATAAAACACTTGTTGAACAAAGTGGGCGCAGTCTCAACTTGGGATTTTCCTTTTATTTATATTCGAAAGAAGATACCCATTTAGACAACCCTATTAAATGTATCCCCGAGGGGATGACAATCTGAGTAAGGAACTCCCTGAAGGAATATGAGAAAAGAAACAAAGAAAGAAGCCTGTGACATCATACCAGTATATATGCGACGTCTCAGGATACTGGCTGAAGAGAATGTATGGATCCTACAGAAACTAATGACGAAGTAAAGTGTCAAGTGAACTTTTAAATATGAAAAAGAAGATTACACGTGCATGAAGTGCTACAGAGAATCAACCATTTAATAATTGTACAGACGCTGAAACACAAGGTAGACTAAGTCATCTTAGAAGCTGGCTATATGTAGTGAATAGAATTCAGGCAAAGCCGCCACTGTATAGAAGCGGGACATCGGTATCACGAATTTTGTAAGCCAGGACCCACGAAGAAGAAAAGGAAAATTGTGTCACCGTAAGAATAAGCTGAATAGTGAAGCTGCACAGCGAGGTTGTCTGTCCTGAAGTCAAGACTGAAGCAACCAAGGTCAGCCATCTATTCTGAAAAGGAGTGAACGTGTGAAGGATGAATCATCTCTTGTTAGGTGCAAAGAAAGAAAACTGAGAGATTTGAAACCTGCAAAATGGACCAAATCGTGGTCTCCTGTCACATGACCGAAGGATGAAAATGGAGTCGAACTTGGAGTCCTAGAACAACGATAGTGAATACCCACACTCCCATGTATTCTCAGAGACAACGATACTTTGCAAGGCCAAGTTCAAAGACAATCTTCATGGTAGAAGACTTGGGTGATGAGAGATGCGGGGCTAATTGGGTGGGGAGGTAGAGTCAGGCCCCATCTCCTTGCACCTGGGTCTGGGTTTATGTGCTGCTAAATGAACCGAATGTTCAAGACATGGCACAAGCATGGCAACCAATAATTTTAGTGGTTCAAATAATGAAGGACCTTATAGTTTGAAGACCAATGAGAAACTGTGTACTTAATGTTTTTGAAGATGACATGTTTTAGAGGTAGGCATATATTGTCCACCAGACAATGGCCAGCCCATTACAATCCTAGTTCCTATATATTGTGTACTTAGATGTTCCCCTTAATCCTATCCCGATCCCGAGTAGGTATTTCATTATTTGCCACATAGTATGACATCACCTCTAATGTATTTTGAGCATATCATCTTGTTTTTATGGAAAGATTGTTGAAAGAAATCGAGCGTACGTCAGTTGATGTTCGTTGTAACTCCCTGTTTTAGATAATTGATAATAAAACCATACTTTCCATGTTCCTGAGTTGGTTCAGTTATTCTGTGAACCCATCCATTGCATGCACGTTCCTAAAGGGCTCAGGTGGTAGCACTGTGGATGGTTCAAAAAGATCCAAACTAGTTTGTCTCCAGAGCAGCCATTCTTAGAGAGGGGCTGATGACACATGGAGGAGAGTGGGATATTCAAGTGTGACTGCAAAGAACACAGCGCATGATGGTGCACTATTTAATAATTGTAGCACAGACGTTTGGAGGGCTCTCAGAGTACAGTATCCTGACACATCAGATAGGGGTGCAATTATGGCATGTAAAATGAAGGAAGATGAAGACCCTATTGCTTACATTCAGGATAATCAGGAGAAAGTGCAGCTTGAAACTCGTGACCCATGGGAAAAGACAGTGCCATTATTTTATCATATTTTATGTCAGGGGTTGCCTGAGCCAGTACAGAGGCAGATGAAGAAACAAGTAGGAATGGAAGCAAAGCCATGGACTGAAATACAGTTGACAATAGTACATCATTGTCGGTTATTACAAGAGAAAAACAAGAAGAAAGATGAGAATAGAAAAATCGAAGTAGTTAAGTTAGTTCAGAAAAATCTTTCAGAATTTGCCAGAGAAGGGGCGGTACTGGCAAGCAGAGAAGGATTGGGAATGCAGGAAGAAATGGGTGCATAGCAGGCAAATAATTCACGCACGATGGACCAAGATGGATATGGGTTTATGCCGGCAGAGGTATGGTTAATAGAGGAAGAGGAGGTGGATTTCAGAATAACCCAGGTGGGTTTCAAAATATACAGAATGAGAACCAGACTACTCAGGGAGGATATAATAAAGGAGGAATTAACAGAAGAGTTCCTCCAGTAGGTTGGAATTGTGGACTGACAGGACATATATCCCGCATATGTGGGAGCCAGGGAAATGTACAAAATGGCCAATTTTCCAGAGGGGGGAAGCTTATCCTCCGCCATATGGCACACAGACCAGAGAGGGCTTCGCCCAAGATCACACATCTTATCAAACGCAAGCGCCACGAGTACAAAAGGTACAACAGTAGGTACAACAGCAGGGACAAGTATAAATGAATCTGCCACAAGGGCAGTCGCAACAAGCCTCTATGCAGACACAACAGTATGCAAACACAGGACAAGTATTGGCACCAATAATCAGAGGTGTCACTGTGGTAGGAGGAAATCCTTTCGCAGGGATGGGGATTAGCTTATATCCACAATAGGACAGCTCACAGGGTGACTTGATGTGTTCAGTAGTACCTGTGACACTAGATCCCAAAGCAGAACCAAGGGTCGATGAGATGGTAGAAGGCAAATCCTTTCCTTTTCTTGTAGACACTGGAGCAACTCTTTGTGTATATGCGAAGGAAAATATCCAATGCCAGCTTTCACTATGAATGCTCAAGGGTTCTCTGGAGCTACGAGTCAGGTTCCTTTTAATGATAAATTACCAGTCTCCATAGGAGAATGTGACACGTCCGTTCCTTTGTTATATTCACGACAAACATTGATTAATATTTTGGGAAGAGATTTAATGACGAAACTCAACATGATGATTTCATTTACCGATCAAGGAATAGTGTGCTCCACTCCAAGAACACACTATTTAAATGTGGAAGAGTTTATACAGGCGTTCACAGGGCAAGTGGCTCTGCATGGCATTCTGGTAGATCCAGAGATTTCTCTATATAGGGTAAGCATTTTACTGACGTGGCTGCCTGGTTTGGTGGGAAAGATTGTGAGGATACCTGATGAATTTCTGTTTAGACCACGAATACCTATGAATGAGTAGGGTGGAAAGACCTATAGAGTTGGAAGCAGCCATAGTACGAAAGGAAATGGTAATGCTCGAAGGATTAGACATTGAGGGTAGGCATGGCAAACAGTGATAGCTCTTGAGGAAGGGTACAGATTGACTGCTATAACTGATGATGTTATGTTCGGGGAAGATCAAAGTGATGATGATGTAGTGTTCTTCATGAGCATTACATACTGGATAAGGATAGAGAAAAGGGAAGTCCACAGCAAATGGCGATAATGTGCCAGCAACCAGCATTCTTTCAAGAGGATCTTGAAAAGGTGATGAGTGCCTTATGGACCACAGGCTCTTATGACATAGGCTTTTTCAAGGGTATAGGGGAGGTTAAAATAAAGCGTTAGCCAGGAGCGATTTTACCTCGAGCAAAACAGTACCCCATGTCTCAAGAAGCTGATGAAGGTATATTCCAGACTATTTAAGTACTAATGAGTCAGGGGATTCTAGTGCCCTCACAATCATCGTGTAATAGCGCAGCATATCCGATTAAGAAATCTAAAGGGGGTTTTGGAGATGTATCCAGGATATGAAACCTCTTAATCAGATTGTAGATGCTGAGTTGCCTTTAGTTCCTAATCTGGCAACAATATTGTGTATTATCCCAGTGGAAACTCGATATTTCAAAGTGATCGATTAGAAAAATGCGTTTTTCTCGATCCCGTTGCACAATGACACCCAAGACTTGACTTTATTTATGTTTCACCAAAAGAGACTAAAACATAATAGGCTGCCTCAAGGGTACTGTGAGTCCCCATCAATCTTTATCAGAGTCCTCGAGATGGATATAGGCAATATTGATCTCAAAAGTGTGGTGATACAGTACGTAGATGACATATTGATTTGTAGCACCACAGAGGAGGAGTGCAGACAGAACTCTATCTGATTAATGACTATTCTAGCAAACGGGATATAAAGTAGACAAGGAGAAGTTACAATACTGTCAAGAAGAGGTGTTATATATAGGTCAGTGGATTTTGCATGAAGGAAAGAAAGTGACACCTGAGAGAGCTGAGGCAATTATGAAAACCTCAAAACCAAACACAGTGAGACAGATGCAGCAGCTATTGGGTTTGTGCAACTATGTAAGAGCCTGGGTGTTTGATTATAGCACACACAGAAGACCACTTCTGCAAGCAGTAAAGAAAGCGCAAGTTAGTAAAAACAAAACTAGAATGGACTTAAGAAATGGAGGAAGGATTTGAATAGTTGAAAAAGGCAATTTGCACAGCCCCTGTTTAGGAATTCCCAATTATGCTGAGGAATTGTATTTGTTTTCACACAAACATGGGACAGTCATGACAGCAGTGCATACACAAAGAATCACATTGAGGTAGACACCTTTGGCATATTACAGTGGGATTTTAGACCCAGATATGAGAGGAGACTTCCCTTGCGAACAATCTTTGGCAGCTGCCGCGTTCGCAATTGAGAAGTCCACAAGTATTGTCATGGGTAGCTCTATGACCCTCTTCATGGAGCATGCTCTATTTTCTATCCTAGAGAAACTCAAGGGCATGTTGACATCCCAAAGAGATAACCCAGCGATTAAAATCGTAACATGTAAAATAGTGAACCCTGCTACGTTCATAGCCGAGCAAGTAGAAGAAGGTGAACATATGCATGACTGTGCCAATTATGTGGAATTTTATGATGATATATCCAGTGTGAAGTAGAATGCTTCAGTGGTAGGGGACATTCTCTTTATTGATGGTTCTTTGAAAATTGATCAGACCAGTGGGGAAAGGCATTCAGGCGCAGCAGTAGTAAGACACAGTGAAAATGGAGAGTTCGAAGTAGTAGCAAGTATAAGTCTACTGTCTCATTTTTCAGCGCAAGCAGCAGAATTAGTAGCACTTAATGTCGCACTTGAGAAACATGAAGGGCAGGAAGTGACGGTGTACAGTGACTCTGCCTACGTGACGTCAACCATACACGCAGGATTGTCACGTTGGAAAAGGAGGGGCTACCTCTGTGCAGATGGCTCTCCAGTGCAGCATGCATCCTTATTGGATAGGCTCATTAAGGCACTACAACTCCCAGTAGCCATAGCGGTCGTTAATTGCACAGCGCATAGTAAGCATAAAGATTTGAGCTCTTGGAGGAATGAAGCCGCAGATGTAGAAGCCAAAAGTGTTGCATATTCTCCAGAAATTTTGAGTTTTGATACTGAAAGTATTAAAGAAAATTCAGGAACAACAATGTTAGTACAAGAGGGGTTTAATAAGTTGTCGATAACCCAATTAATAGAAAGTCAAGGAAGTGCACCACAGAAGGAGCAAGAATTATGGAAACAAAGGGGGTGTTCTTTTTCCCCAACGGATGCTTCTAGTGACAGGATAGCACTGGAATGCCAGTGATGCCAGTAACTTTATTGAAAGTAACGTTCGAACAGCGGCATTACCCTGCGCATATAACTAGGGAGAGTCTTGCTGCTGCGATTGCAGAAGACTGGTTCATCCCTAATTTGTTAGAACACATTGCATTGTTTATGGTAAATTGCATCATGTGGCAAAGATTTACTGCTGGGCATACACTGAGAACGATTAGAGGAGTAACACCTTGACTGAATGGTTCATTCTAGCATCTACATATCGACTATGTCGATATGCTGCAGACATGTAATGGATATAGGTATCTATAAGTGGTGGTGTGTCCCTTCTATAGGTGGATCGAAGCTGGTCCATGTACACATCCGGATGCCACCTGCGCAGCTAAGGGTTTAGTGCGCAAAGTGTTCCCAAGGTGGGGTGTGTGCGAAGTACTAAGATCTGATAATGGGCCACATTTTGTCAATGAGTTATTTGAACAGATATGGCTTCTATTAAACATAAAACACATGTTTTCTTCTGCTTATCACCTGCAAGTGTACGGGATATGTGAGAGACTCAACGCCTCCTCAAAGAAAGGATTGCCAAGATTAAATTGACTTTGAAAAAGGGATGGCTATATTGCCTACCCCTAGCCTTATATGCCCTTTGGAATCAGCCAGGATCAGACCATCACCTCACCCCGCACAAACTAGTGACAGGGTGTCGAATGAGAACGCCCCTTACACCGCCGTCTAGGAATAAGAGTGATGCCCAGAGTGTAGCTAAAACTTTAGGTGATGAGATGCATGATTATGACCTCTAGTATTTCTTTAACTTCAGAACAAGTCAAGCACCAGGGGGGTCAGTCTAAGAACACAGAAGAAGATAATTCGGCAATCAATCCAAGTGAACTATTACCACGACCTAAATTATATGTTGCGGACCTAGTGTTGATTGCACATTTTACCATGTCATGAGCCACGTTTTCATGGCCCTTTTATTATTGAAGAGGTGTTCCCTTGAGCTGCTGAGGTACAAGGAAGAAGAGCTTGCCTGCACATGGGTGATGTGAAGATCTACAAAGGTGACACCTTCCCTCCCAATGTTACCAATCGAGAAACAAGACAAGAAGAATTTCCGCATGTGCAGACCCGATCAATGACGAAGAAGAAGGATGATCAAGCAACAAGTGATTAACACATACTTTTTTTGGACTGGAATTCAATAGACACTTCTTATAGATATTTTAGCAGAGAGTGCAAAGACTTGCAGAGAATTCCAGGAAATTTGAAATTAACTTTTAGAAATACATTTTGAAGCAGAAAATAATGCTTCAGAGTTATGCCTAAACATCAGTTCTTGATCAGAAATTGTAAACAAGACGAATATCCAGATTCGTTTCGTAGATCAAACATATGGTACCTGCCGATAGTGATGTTCATCGGCTTGTGCTTGCTGTCTTTGTGTTCATACTTCAATCTTACCCTGCTCTTGTTAGAAGAGACGTTAATATTCACACATTTGTGCAGGATCTTAAAAACAGTCCAGTGATAAGAAGACTCCTTATTGCTATAATTGTACACATTTTACAGTTACAAATATAAAGAAGCTTGATGATTGTATTAAAAATGATTATTGAAGAAAAGTGCATGGTTGTAGAGAATGAACAAATTCAACAAGAAGTAGGGTGGTGTGAAAAATGGATGCCCAGATTCTTTTGTATAATATATATTTACATGATTGTTCTCATTGTCTTTCTGGTCCTCATCTTTCACAGGCTCTATCATCTTAGTACTTCTGGTGAAGAAAATGTCCCTATAGTTCTCCCCACTATGAAAATGATACATGACAAGATTTATTATAACTATAGGTATTTTGGGAGACACAAAAGAGATGCAGAGGAAGATAGTGAAGGGATAAATACATATCTAGATAACATAGTGCACCTGGGGAATAACATGTGGTACTAGCACATGGAAAAAGTGGGCGAGAAAGCATGTAAGGAGGGTTGCTATGTCTGCTCCCTCATCTCCTATGCCATGACCATGATAAGGACTTTCATTGCAAGAGAAGTTCCAGAGCACGATGCAAAGTGTCTCAGTCATCTTGCAACATATACTACTCGAGGACAATTTCAAGGAAGTTGGTCGACCTTGCGATGGAGATCAAAATGGTTGTTTTTATACCAGGATGAGGAGCCTGGATGCAAGAGCAGGATGCTTGTGTATACTGCTGCAGGACAGGATTAGGTGATCATTGAAGAAATGAAGAGAATAAATTGCCCGGATGTGACACAAATAGCCGGATCACCTGGATTTTGGGAACAAACCCAATTATTGATCTGTGGACGAGTGAATTCCAAGATGGGATGGGAAGAAGGAATTATGTCCTTTGCAGCTCATCTGTTGAAAACAGATTACGTACAAGAAGTACAAAAGGTGAATGATGGTTGCTTGAAGTTGTGGGCCAAGCACTCCAAATATTCATGGGTAGAAGACGAACCAGGCCCAGTAGATACATTCCCATTGGTTAATTCAACACTATGCTTCCGAAGACACAGAAAGAATCACGTGGGATGTAACTAAGAATGCAAAACCACAATTGATGTTCCTAGGATGGGAGAAGGGAGAGCCGTCTTAATGTATCGATATTGGCCTTGTGGATCTAGAGCCTATATCAGGTTACCAACGAGTTGGGGTGGAGTATGTCCCTTGGTGCTAATTCATGTTCCAGCATTAGTGATTCCTCAAAGTGACATGAACATTGGTGAATTTCCAAAGGTGGATGCCCATTTGAGAAAAAGAAGATCGCTTGAACTGCTCTGTCGGACAAAAAGAGATCATTATTTCTCACCTAAATCAATACCAGCATATGACGACATTCCTAAGGAGCACAGGTTGTTCAAAAAGACTGCCACAATACTGACAATTATATTAATGCCAGGGATCCAAACAGTGGCAAACGCCAAGTAGTTACACATCACTACGTGGAAACTTTTACAGACAATCAATGCTACCATAAAGGAATTCAACGCCATTAAGGAAGAGCTGAGGGCCATACGACTGATGACCCTTCATAACTGATATGTCTGTGATATAATAACAGCAATGGAAGGAGGAGTTTGTGCCAAAATTGGGTTATCATATTGCACATTCATACCTTCTCACGATTAACAAAATGGGATCTTGACAGAGGCCATAACGTTGTTGACAGACCTGCATAACAAGATGGAAGACGAGATGTATGGCATTGAAGATGACAGTTAGTTTGCCTCCTTGTTCTCATGGATTCCCCACTGTTTGGCGAATATATTCAAAATCCTTGGAGTAATATTGGTGCTGGTGATGTTTGGATTCTGTATAGTCAAGATAGTGATTGCCCAATGCAACAAAACGGCAAGGAAAGTGGAAATACCATTGGTGCTGTGAGAGGTTGGGAGGCACTGACTCTTCCTTTTGGCTATCAAGTTAATTTCCCTTGTTTTCTTTTTTTGCTCTGTGATTGTCTACAACATGTACAACGTTGCTACCTTCTATTTTTCTTTTTCTTTTGTCATTGTTTTTTTTTATTCACTCTTTTTCAAGTACACTGCAGTGCATGGGCACTCTCGCAACTTGCGGTCGGCATAGTTGCTGTTCTCAGTGCGTGCAAAGGGATTGCTTTCGGGTTGCCCAGCAACTGTTTCTTTGCTTTGCTTGGAGCACAATGAATTTATGCACACTCAAATTGCTTTTTCTAAATCCTGTGAGCGTGAGGGTCTGTGCGCTTTGGGCTTCCCTCGCGCTAGGCTTGCGGCGAGCATATAAGCTCACTGCTTTTCATTCACATTTTACAGACCCGTACCGTGGTTATTATTTTCTGCCATTTCCACAGGATTGCTCAGACAGGACTATCACAACGATCGGCTAGACTCCACTTCACACGCCACTGCTTCCAATACACAGGTGGAGTCTTGCTGGGTTAACACCTTGTAGCCAGTGTCATGACACTGGCAAGTGATTGAGTTGATAAATTCTTTTTTATAAGCAAAAATAAGCACGGAGAGAATGTCCCTGCCTTATCACTGCGCTTCTCTCTCCTTCAAATTTCTATTGATACTTACACAGAAAATGCACAGTGTCAGACTCCAAGCTACACTTGCAAATTTAATGCAAAAAAACGTTGCTGCTTTTCAGGGACACAATTTCGATTACAACCTTCAAACGTTTTGTGTAGAAAAAGTCCACTCATTTCGAGCACGTCGTTTTAAAAACTGCAAAAGGCTATACAAGTGGAAAATGTCCCCACAGTAAAGCATGCTGTGCTCAATTGTGAGGTCTAGATTTGCATCCACGGGAGGTGCCACTTTTATTTTGGGGAGATATGCAGAAGAGATGTGCAGCAGCATATCTACCAGGAGCTTGAGGAAAGGCTGCAAAGTAGCCTATTGGATGATACCGACTTCCATTAGGCAGACTGGAAGCTGTAGACTGACTCCCACCAGCTTAAGTGGAGGTTCAGACTGACAGAGAGAGAGAGTGAGAGAGAGAGAGAGAGGGAGCGAGAGAGAGAGAGATGGGGGGAGGGAGAGAGAGAGAGAGAGAGAATAGGACAGAGAGAACAGGAGAGAGCTGGTAGAGGATAGGGATGGGGGTGCAGCAAGTTGCAGTTTTCTAATAGAATTCAGAAATCCTTTAAGGTCTGAGAGATAAAGAAATAAAGAAAGGCCTGCAGAATCTGTTGAGCATATGGTGGCCATTATGGATTGGGAACCTCAATCCTACGTAGTTTTAACTACAAGAACACTGACACCGTTAGACAACAATAATAACAAACAACACAATCACAATGTAATGCACCACCAAAGGGGGAAAGCATTAGTCCACCAAACAGCAGGGAAACAAAATAAGCCCTTCAAAGCAATATTTAGCAAGTCTCTCAGCAACTCAAACCGCTGCACTGGCCCTTACAACGTGGTAGTTGATGTAACAGGCCTTTCAGCAGCATGCACTAGTCATTCCTGAGGGAGAAGCCGACTGACTCCAGGGCCCCTCTCTTTTATGTGTCTTGATTAGTCTGGCAGAACACGAGCAAGGCTCGTTTGGCAGTGAGCAAAGCAACCTCCAACCGGACCTAATCACAGCTCGACTCCGTACAGATTCCAACAGCTTGGCCACATCAACCAGAGAAGTGGGGCATGAAAATGGAATGGGGTCAGGCTAGGGGATCCTAGAAGCAGAAACGTGGTCTTGCTGTAATTCAGCGAAAGACATCTGTTCGCGTTCGTGTGTTTTCCAGGAAAGAAAACCCTAGAAAGGTGCCAAATCTCCCTGATCAGGAAAATAAAATTCTCAATCAAAAACAAAAATACCCCCAAACAAGTAGGAGAGGAACAAGAGTTAGTGTATTTTAGTGTAGGTTGCTAGGGCTCGGAACTGGCAGTGAATGCAGGGGGCGGGGGGCAGGGGCTTCATTAAAAGAATGGAAAGATTGCGTTAAAAAAATGCAGATTTGTGAATCTGAATTTCAGGAAAAGCCCTTTCCTTAAGGGATGTAGATGCATCTGTTCTGCATCCAATGCCGTGCTGACAAAAGACCCACACTCACTGTGGAGCCCAAGTAAGAAAGTCGTTTAATTGGCGTTCACGAAACGCTGCATCCCATTGCCTTGATCGCCTGGGACACAGGGAATTATGAACCCCAAAATGTAAGACCCTGAACTCCAGGGACCTGCCTAGATCACAGGCAAAGACGCCAAGCCGAATAATCATAAATGTATGCTGGAAAATATTATGACACTCTACTTTTGTGATTGTGTTTCCCTGCAAACGTTTTTTTGTAAAATGTAATCGAGCACATTAAATTAGTCTGCCCTCAGCAGCATACCCTTTTCATTTCATTAAATAAACAATTAATAGACACTTTGCAACAAATGTTTTTTCAAACAACAGGGAACAAACTAACACAGCCCCCCTTACTTGCATTGCATTTTAGATTGCGTCTACATTATAAAAACAATGTGCAAAGTGAATATGATTGTGATGGGGGTATTGTATGGGCATTGGTACCACCTGGTTCAGCAACAGTGCGCTCACAACCTTTGCTAGCTATTGCATCAAATGCCCGGGAGTACCATCATTTATCATAAATTGCGTTGATATGCTACGGCACTCACATTGTACGCCAAATTGTGGTATCATACACAAGGTATTGACATACAAACACCAGATGCTCCTAACATTGGCAGGCTTTGCTATCGAAACCACAAGTACAATACTTGCACGATTGCCATCTAATATTCTGTGTTAAACTCGCCATTCTCAAGGATATTGCCAGTTACCACAGTGGCATAGTGTCCAGTTGCATTCTGCCATTATGCTGACTTAACGTATCAATGTCACACTCCTCTATGTTTAAATACGACAGAAGTGTTATGGTCTGTTATCCAGGGATCTGCAATCTTTGCCTCTTCAGATGTTTTGGACTACAACTCCCAGCAGACCTAGCCAGCACAGTCAATGGTAAGGGATCATGGTAATTGGAGCCCAAAACATCTACAGAGAGACCCAGTTCAGCAGACCCCTGCATTATGCCGATTTAGCAAATTAAAGTCATATATTAGTATGCCAAGTTAGTACAACAGTTCCATTTATTATTACGCCCATTTAGCAGTGTTGTCAGCTTCCATGGTGCCCACTTAGCGCAGGCATGCCAGTTTCCATTGTGCACAGTTAGTATAGTAACGCTGCATTCCATTATTTCGAGCTGGCACATTAAGGTCATATTTGTGTTTGCCCACGTAACACAGTGAAGTCAGATTCTAGTTAGCGCAGAAAAGCCTGATTCTAGCAAGCCCAATTAGCACAGGAATGCCAGAATCCATAGACCCAGTCAATGCCGTAAGTACCAATTCCATCATGATCAGTCAGCACAGCTGTGCCATGTTCCTTAATACCCAGTTATCAAAGCACTGCTAGATTCCATGACTCCCAGTTAGCAAAGCAGTGCCCAATTCCATTATGCCCCCTTGCTTCAGTGTGGCCAGATTCAAGTATACCTGTTTAGCATAGTAAGGCCAAATTCAGCTAAGAACAGTTGGCAGGAAAAAGGCTTGTCTCCATTGACCCTGATATGATATGATATTTTATTTATATGGCGCTCATACACAGGGGTTTCAGAGCGCGACCAAGCAAAGGGAACAAGGGGAAACAAAAAAAGCAACAACAATCTTACTAGGCCCAGTGACAGTTAGAAAGCGCAAGTGCATGCAAAAGGGAAAAAGGGAGAAGTGCGTGGAAGGGGAGAAGTGGAAAGTGCAGAACAGAGGAGAGAACAGATAAATAATAAGTGCAATAAGTAAATAAATAAAAGCAGTGAAAGGTGGAAGTGCTGCCAGCAAGTAGCAAGTGCATGATTAGTCAGAAAGGGTATATCTGATAAGTGCAGAAGAAGAGTGGGGGGCTGTATGGGTACAGATACAGAACCCAGTGCAAGGGGTGGCCCGGAGGCAGTGCAGGAGGGGTGCAGGGTGGGCAGGTACCTGGGCCCGAAGGACAGAGGATGGTCAAGTGCATGGTGCCGAGAGAGAAAGAAACAGATAGCACAGGAAGGCCTGGTTCAAGTATGCCCACTTGGAACAGAAATTCCAGATTCCATGGGTATATTTCTCATAGTAGTGAAAGATTCCAGAATGCCCAGCTAGCCTAATACCAGCAAATTCTAGCATGCCCAGTTAGTACAGAAAAGCAAGATTCGGAAATCTAGATGAGATGTATACAAACATACAAGTGTGGTCTAGTGTCAGGCATTCAGTGATACTGTTTCTCTCAGGCAACTTGTCTGTGTTGTTGAACAATAGTGGAATGTTATCTGAATATAGCTGAAAGAATTCAGTGTAGGTGCCCAGAATGGAAACTAATGGGTGCATGTAATCATTAAAGGGCCAAGGTGGTAGCTAGGCACCCTGTGGTACTATACAGCATAGTGAAGTCGTTTTACATAGGAATGTGCCTAGCTATACCTGTATAGATCTGTCTTTAGCAAAGGATTCTATACATTGCAATGCTTGGCATATTATATGTGTTGAGTTGGCGAGTCTCTCTAGAAGACGTTCACAGTCCACTGTATCATGAGCCACTGACAAGTCTAGCAAGATTTTGACAGCGTAGTGGTTATTTTCCATCAGCATGTCCATGGATTTCTTTGATGCCAATTCCTGTTGTTTCAGTGCCCTGGTGATGACGGAAGCCCGATTGTTTGTTGTGGAAAATGGATAATGAGTCACTGTGAGTTTGGGGTCGTGTAAGTGCTGGTCTTTCTAGTATTTGTGAAAGGAATGGAAAGTTAGAGATTGGCCAGTAGTTGGATAGCTCTTTCGGGTAATCTTTTACTTTTTCAGCAATGGCTGTATTTTTGCCATTCTAAGCACTGTTGGTACTGCACCAGTTTCCAATGATCCACTGTGGAGTTTGGCCGCATATAGCGCACATGCGTAAACGTGCTCCTTGATCGCCACAGCTGGGCCTGCATAGCAAAGCGTAGTTGGCTCTTGTATTATGCTCCCTATTTTCATGACAGCTCCTCCATGTTTTAGTTTAAAATGCTTGAAATGAGAGATCTGCGGTGGATGGGTGATGCAAGCGGGAATCCCTTGTTAGTCTGAGAAATTACCGTGGGTTGAATGGTTGAAACTTTATCTACAAAGAGGCCTTATACTGTTTCTGCTAGTTCTAACAGAGGCCTTAAATTGCAGTCAAGATTGTTATGTTTAGTACAACAAGGACAGATTCCATTATGCCCAGTTAACACAAAATGGAAGACTCCAGTATTGCAAGGTAACAGGGTAAGGGCAGATTCAATATGCTAAATTGCATAATAAAGGCACAGTCTATTGTCTCCGGTTAGCACCATAAGCAAAGATGTCAATATGCCCAGTTATCAAAATATAAGAAGATTCCAGCTGCTCGTTTATCAGAACGTGAGAGGTTTCCAGTATGCCCAGTTCTCACAGTGGGGCATATTCGATCACTCTCAGTTAACACAATAGTGCCAGATGCCACTATGCCACTTTAAGCCTTGGCAGGTTCTATCTAGCATGACCAGTAAAAACTGAAATGGCAGATTCCATCATACCCAGTTAGCACAGTAAGGTCGATTCGAACCCTACCAGTTAGCACTATAGGTTAGATTCCAGTATCCAGCACATGCACATGTTATAGGACCAGTTAGCAGAGGAAGGGCAGATTCCATCATTCCCACTTAGCACAATACAGGCAGTTTCCAGTGTTTGCACAGTGGTGCCAGATTCCAGTATGAGCTGCTGCCAGAGTAAGGGTACCTTTCAGCATGTCCATTTATCACGAGGAGTGCCTACTCCACTCTTGCCTGTTAGCACAGTAAGTCCAGTCCCCAGTATACCCTAACAGAATAGTAAAGGGGCATTGCAGAATTAAGTCTTTAAGCTATCTGCATCCCCTTTGCCAGTTTTTAACAAGCAGAGGGCAAAGCCAGGGCTGGGCACGACTTTTCTAGAACATCAGTGCGTGAATATGGGGTATGCTTCAAAACTGGAGGGTACAACACTGCATCAATATTTTTGGTCAACCTTAACAATAACTGGACACAACATGTGCGCTAATTAATTTGAATTTTTTATCAAACCATAGTGATGTTTGCATTTAAAAAACTCATTCTACCTTACTTTGGAAAAATTATTTTCTAAGTGTACACTTCCATGTAGTATTACACTACCTTCAAGGACAACCTTGAGGTCCTATAATTCACTCAGTGCATCAGTGGTAAATTGGTAATGGTAAAAGTACTTATAAAGGGCAAACTAAGGCCCGAGGGCATCAAGGCGCTGAGATGCAGAGAACCAGAAAGACACAAAGGAAAAGTAAACTAGAACAGATGCGTTTTCAGACCCCTACGAAACCGAGCATGATCAGTAATCTCACGTAACATAGGAGGCAGAGCGTTCCACAAAGAAGGGGCCAGAAATTAGAAGGATCATCCAACTAAATGCACTCTCCAACGGTGAGGATTGTTTTGTACATTTTGAGAGGCAGAGAGAAGGCACTTAATAAGTGGTAACGGAACACCTTTCCCTGTAAGTACGGGAGTTTGCTGGAAGCCCATGAAGCTGATGTAACATGGTCTGTGATGAAGTACGAAGTGGGGCATCCAGCTCCAACCGCTCTGCCAAGTTTTGCAAAGTTTGCAGACGCTGGATCTGAAAAAAGGGTTGTCCCAGTTATATACCATTACAGTAGTCAAGCGACCCCCATAATGGAAGACGTGACAACCTGTACTCTGCAGTCGGAGGGAAGAAATGGAAGAATCATCCTGATGGCTTTTCATTTGGCAAAACTGCATTGCATACTGAGGTGATATGTGCGTCTCTAGAGCCAGAAGACAAGAGCTTGACCCCTAAGCTCTTTACTGAACTACAAAGAGTAGGGCACGGCCCCAAGGAATCAGGCCAAAATGGTGCATTGCAGTTGGTATTAGGACTGGAGGAGCCTGAACTGGAGGCTTCCAGCCCTTTATGATGAGTAGTGGTACCCTTGAGATAGATGGGGATGCAGATTTTAATCAAACATCAATAATCCAGATGACACAAATAGTTTGGCAAAAGTTTGTCTGTTTTAATGCAAGTACTTAAAACAGGGAGTACAACGAACATCAGCAATTGCTTGATACTCTGACTCTAACTACTTCATAAAAAAGATGGGTTCTTATACCCATAATTGGTCATATCTGACGTGTTGACCTACGTAATTTCCAACGTCATCCTAAGCAGCAAACTTCAGAAACTTATCGGGAAGCGGGATTGGTTCTAAGTGAATAACTAAGCATAGGCTCTATATCTGTATGGAGTAACAGGGAGAGGTAATAGGATAGTTAACATCAGGTGGGGCAACTAAGCCCTCCCTTCAAAATGGCCACTATGAACGTCACTAAATGTACAACGTCCCATTGGCTACACAAACTATAGGACCCCAAACTACGTGGTCCTCTATAATTGGTTGGCTACTAACCACCGTCAGTAATTTTCCACCTACGTGAGCAGCATGCAGACCGAACAACCAGGTGCGGATAAGCTCCTCTTGATACCAGCTTACCACCAATTAAAAATGTGATCCATCATCACCTCCATGGTCCAGTGTCAATTAGTACTTTGAAGTTTGCCTTTGAGTCTGTACTGTTCTTTGACAATTTTTAAGGAGTATGGGTACTATCCAGCTTCCGTGCATAGGTGTGATCTTCTCATCCGTCCAACTTTCTTCCATCATCTGACTGGACACCATGAATTGAGCCCTTTTCGTGCATTTGATTATATTCTTCAATAGTCAGCTGACGTCTTGTGTCTTTGCTTGACCTTTTTGAACAGGAGCTTCTGTTCTTTCACGTTAATTGTATCCAATGTCAGCCAACTCCAGTTTGATACGACCTTGACTTTCTTGGCTCAGTGAACTCCTTAGCTGCACTTTAATTTTGTTTAATTCAATGGCTTTTCTTAACTGTGACACTGAAACAAGGTCTTCCTCGTTGTTCAGTACTGCTTTATACGTAGTGGAAACATTTATTCTTTACTTAATCCATATGTATCTATGAGGTATATAGGTATATGTTGGCACTTGCCGCGGTCTAATCTATTTAAGCATGTGGCTAGCTTCATGATTGCTTTGCTGCTTACGTTACTTGCATCTGTACACGTTTAAACTAACTTTCTTCATCAGGTTTGTGGCACAAGTCTCTTCACCTTGATCCAAAGATGTGACTTGGTATTTCTCTGTTCTTTATAAATCGTCTGCCTCTCTGATCTGGTTATCTTTCTATATGGGTGTCCATTCAGCTTTGTATGACATCACCATTCATCCTGTTCATTCAGTTTCTTTGATTCATCAGGAATCACGTTCAAATGACCGTCATATTGTCTTGGATGGAAGTATGGTTTCCTCAATGGGTACTTTACCTCCCATATTCTCTTAGGTATAGGTATTCTTATGGGTACTGCACAGAGCCCACGCTCTTCTCTTTGCTGGTTTAACAGTTCAGCATACGTCACATACTTTGGTTCATACGTTTCAGGTAATGTAGGCAGGGCAGGTGGAGTGTGGGTACTTGGCTCCTCCTTTACAAGACAGTCATCAAGACCTTGGTTTTCTCCCCATTCAGTTTTAACCAGTTTTCTGCCATGCAGTGCCCATTTGCTGAAATACAAGTTTCCAGTTTACCTGGAGACTCCAGAACCAGTTAATCAAGTTGGAGCACTAGCTGTGCATCATCAGCATCGGTGTAAAAATGCACCCCATGTTGAGAAATTAGATTTGCCAAAGGGCGGAGATATAAATTAAAAAGAAATGGAGAAACACAAGAACCCTGCGGGACACCACAATAATGAGTGATCAAGGTGGAGAGTTGGGACAGTAGAGATACTCATTGCAAACAGTCTGATAGAAATGAGGAAAGCCATGCAACAGGCATTCCAGAAATACCAACCTGCTCCAGTCGTTGCAAGAGAATCACATGGTCAACTGTATCAAATGCCGCAGAGAGGTCAAGGAGAATCAACACCCGACCTCTCTGCGGTCCAGAAGCAGCGCAAAGTCATCTAACAGCGAGATCATGACCAATTCAGTACCCATCCGAGGTCTAAAACCTGACGGAAAGGAGTGTAAGTGTTCATTAGCTTCCAGGAAGCAGGTGAGCTGCAGTGTTATGATAGCCTCCATAAGCTTCATAAGGACTGGAAGGGCAGATATAGGATGATAATTGATTGCTAAAGATGGGGTGTCCAGTCATTTGGTCGACTACAAACTGGTCGACTGCAATTTGGTCGACGCCATTTGGTCGAAAACCAAATGGTCGAAATTTTGTTTTTTTTATTTATATATGTGTTTTGTGGGTTTTCGTGTGGAAAAAAAAAAAAAAAAAGGGGGGTTTGGGGGTGACCCCCCCAAAAAAAACCAAAAAAGGGGTAAAAATAAAAAAAATAAAAAATTCGACCATTTGGTTTTCGACCAAATTGATTCGACCAGTTGTCCAGTCGACCAATTGTTTTCGACCAAATGACTGGCAACCTAAAGATGGGTCTATGTGAGGCTTCTTTAAAAGAGGAATGACAAGTGCATGTTTCAGCAAACAAGGAAGAGTACCAGATAAGAAAGAATGCTGTAGAGTGGTAGTGAACAAAATTATAATTGTTTGGGGAAGCACCTGAAGAATATGAAGGGGAATTGGACCATGGGGGAAGATGCCTTCAGTTTGTTGAGCGCTGTCTCAACGATCTCGTCAGTAACCGGTTCAAATGGAAAGGGTTCAGCAGAACTGGTCCATATGGGAGAACTAACCCTTAATGTAACCTTAGGGCAGTTCCAAGTGTCAGTGGCAATAGATTGTCGAATTCTACCTATTTTCGCAGAAAAGAAAGCACTCATTGCATCACATTGAATTTGAGAACCGGAGGAATGGTTTCCTGATGAGGTGGTGCAACTCTAAAAATCTCTCGTGAGCAGCAGGCTGCAGAAGTGATAGGATTAGCATGAAAAGTGACTGTGATTCTTTGATCGCACTGTGATAAGAGTACACTGCCTGTTTATATCCCAGCAGATTCAGTTCAAGCCATGGTGCGAGGGCTTCGAGCTAGAGTGTCAGCTACCTCAGTCATAGCATGCATCAAAGCTGTGCCAAGGCCCTGTCCCTCTGTTACAATAAACTGATTAGTGCTGACCAGCAGATGGTCTGCCACAGCAGGGAGGTGAACCTTGCCCCAAAAATGCCAGATTTCTGTCAATTTAGGAAGGGGATCAAGAAGAGCCGAGAGAGCAATAGCAAAACGCAAAAGAAAGTGATCCGACCACACCACTGGAAGTGGGTTATAAGTGGTCAATAAAGCTTTCTCTGAGAAAATTAGGTCTGGTACATTGCCATGGCAGTGAGAAGGGAGGTGATTATGCACAACCATGGCGATGTCAGCTAGAGTGGTAATAAGATTCCTCGCATATACATCATTACGGTCGTTAGGGTGCACAATAAAGTCGCCCATGGCAATGGGATGTGGATGAATTAAAGCCAAATCTGCAGCTAGCTGCACAAATGGGCTCACACACTTAGAACGCTGTTGTGATGGAGGGTGATAGCAAAGCAAGACATGCACTACGCATTTAGGTGTGGATTGAAGCCTCACTAATTGTAATTCGCAAGGAACCATAAACCACTTAATAGATGCCAAATAAATAAGGGCTAACCCCCACCTCTTAAGTGCAGGGGCCTTTCAAGGCGCAGCAGACTGTAAGTGTCAGGAAGGAGTTGAACAATGACGGGATCAGAAGTAGCATTAAACCAGGTTTTCCCGAGGCAAGGCAGATCAGGCGCAGGATCCACTGACAGGGTGTGAATGCCATCCCAGTGTGCCACTGCTGACCTAGAATTGATCAATAGCCCCGTTAGCCCCAAAGAGGGGGGGCTCCGCCAAGGGCTTATTTCCTAGCTGGAAACCCTCGCAAGTAGCCTCATTAGTAGCTAGAGTCCCTGTTCTGGGCCCATCCTGGCCATAATTGGTGAACTCCGGGGGAAAACAAGTGTCTTGGGGAGCCACATTTAAAAGATCCTGGCAAGAATACTGTTGTGTTAACCCCCGGTATATCAGGAATAGGTTGTGGCATTGGTGTGTTCCACATATCCATATTCTGGCAGAAATTCAGACCCCGAGGCCCATCCTGACTCTGGATGACCACCGACAGGTTTGCCTTTAGCAGGCCTTCGGCGCAGTCGTCTCTCCTGCACATAAGTGCAGCGACTCAGGAGTGGGCGGGTTGGAGGAGTTAAAAGAAATGGAAGAAATACTTCCAAATAATAACCCAACAATAATGCTTGAATCAGCTTTAAATGTGCCCCAGTCTTCCTAAAATGAACGTATCCCCCACGCAAGAATACAAACGCAACCAGTTTACTTTCAGAGCAACAGTTTCCTAAAAGTGCTGGTATTTAAGTGGCAAGCTCGGACAAAATAGAGCAGCCTTACTGGTTCACGCTTTCACCCAGCCATTCTCTCCTGCACATAAGCGCAGCGAGTCAGGAGAAGTGGGTGGGCTGAAGGAGTTAAAAGAAAAGGAAGAAATACTTCCAAATAATAACCCAACAATAATGCTTGAATCAGCTTTAAATGTACCCCAGTCTTCCTAAAATGAACGTATCCCCCACGCAAGAATACAAACGCAACCAGTTTACTTTCAGAGCAACAGTTTCCTAAAAGTGCTGGTATTTAAGTGGCAAGCTCGGACAAAATAGAGCAGCCTTACTGGTTCACGCTTTCACCCAGCCATTCTCTCCTGCACATAAGCGCAGCGAGTCAGGAGAAGTGGGTGGGCTGAAGGAGTTAAAAGAAAAGGAAGAAATACTTCCAAATGCGTCAATTGTGTTTAAAATAACCAAACTATAATGTTTCAATCAGCAATAAAAGCCCCAGTCTTCATAAAATTCACGTATCCCCCACACAAGAATACAAATACAACCAGTTTACTTTCAGCAGACAGTTCACTAAAAGTGCTGGTGTTTAAATGGCAAGTTCAGACAAAATAGTGCAGCCTTACTCATTCAGCAGTAGTCAAATAATAAACATACACGTCTATGTAGTATTTTGCTAACATCAAGGACAACACTCAGGTCCTATAATTCACAAGGTGCATCAGTGGAAAAATGATAAACTTCGACGCGTTTCCAACCAATGGCCTACACATGTTTCACTTCTATTGTGGTCCTTATTCACTCCACAAACTAGTGGTCTTCTTCAGGGCCTTTACTTGACCATTAATCTATTCATTATCCTCTCAAGAACTGAAGTTTGTGTTCTCCATTCTAATATTCCCTCACGTGGTACGTATATCTTAAATGTTGTCACGTTTACTTCATTCTTCTTATTTCGTCTGTGCATTGTGAATCAAATTATCGTTTTGGTATTGGCCAATTTGACCAAATTCTTTTTGACCGTATGGCCCATTTGACCGAATTTAGGCTGTATGAAATTCGGTCAAATGGGCCATAGGAGTAAGGGACCCTGCAGTGTCAGTTCCGACCCGCGTTGAAGGGATGGAACTCACGCAGCAGGGTCAGATGTAAAGCGGCCGGTGAAAGGTAAGTGGGGGAGGGAAGTGGGGATGTATTGGGGGGAGAGACGGCGGAGGAAGGTGGGGATGTATTGGAGGGGAGGGAAAGAGGGAGGCAGGGATGGATCGGTATGATATTGCCCATGGCAAAATTGGGTTCGCAAGGAAATTGACTACGATCCAATCCGCCGCGAAGAATTATGCCACGGTCAAATCTATCCAATCCCATGTTTTTACTATGGGAAAATAAACTGTTTCCATGGGGAAGGCCCAGAGGCAATGAGGGTGCACTCATCACATAATTCACATTGGCTTCGACAGTGCCTGTGCATGTGTGTTAATTAAGAAACACAAGGGATGTTCTGGGCCCTTCTAAACAGCACATGAGGTGTCGCACATCATGGAATTTACCTTCGTATTGTGCTGTTCGGTTTTATGGCACATGACGTGATTTTTCCTAAAAGCAAAGGACATCTATTACTAATTCTTACTCAGGCTAAATCCAATATTAAATATAGATATTCAAAATGTTCACTATTGGCAGCATTACTTAAAATCTAATACCAAATTGTACTGTTCTTTAAAATACGATTCTACACAAACATGTGAACATGGACTGAAAGCCTGATCGATCTTTCTAAGGCGAAACAAAAGCTTATCTAAAAGGAAGGAGTATGCGTAAAGACATGCACACATGGTGGGGTTTCGCCCACCTTAGAGGTAGATAGGTTTTTGCATTTGCTTTACTCCACTCCCGGTGTGTTGTGTATTGGTCTTGATTTTTTTTTATTCACAAAAAAGTATCAAATTCTAATTATTTTATCCACAAATTGTGGTTCGCTCTACAACAAGTAGAATACATAGGTTCTATGATTTCTAGAAAGGGACAACGTATATCAGTGAATTGTCTACGCATTAGTCAATGTAGAGTGAGTGTTGAATAATATGTTAAACACCTGGTCATGCCACATGACTGGATAGCAAAATAGGCAAAGCTAAAAGGCCTCCGCTTACACAGTGTGGCTACTGCTGCTTGGCGTGAGGAAGCAGTCGCCATGCATATTTTAGTGCGGTTGGAACGGCCTTTTTGATGCATTGGGCTACGCGGGAGTCTGAAAGGTCAGAGCCATAGCAACACTACTGATTGCTTCCTTCAGGAGCACGGTCGTAAACTGCCTTAAAAGCCACATTACCGCCGATGCTGAGAGTGTTGGACCTGTCAAATCCATCTTTGCTCTTAGCCAATTTCTGTAGTGGCATAAATAAGACCGGGAGGCATAGTTAAGCAGTGAAGTGAAAAACCACAAAGGGCGCCGTTATTGCTTACTCAACATGTTATGCGTAGGCACACCTGCAGTAAAAAAGGCGGCAAGTGTAGGCATGCCAGCAGTACCTGCTATCACGAGGCCATCATTGTGTGGATAGGGTAATTATAGGATAACGCCAATCCAGACGTTCCCTTGACTTCTCTTTTATGTCTTTATCCTTTGTGAAAATGAACCATAAAAGATAAGTACAGAGGACATTGTCAGCTTCGTTTAAAGACGCACGGTGTCACGTGGGACCTCAGAGGCGGAACGAAAACAAGACCTGGTGCATGAGGTAAATTGACCTTATTTATTTATTTTATTTGTTGACGCGACACAGGCAAAACAATGAAGGCTTCGTGGCATGTAGGGAAGGCGATATGGACACTCGTAAAAAGAAATAACAACTTACAAGAGGAAGGAGCACAATATGGCCATTGATAGCGCCTTATCTGCGGGGTCCCTATGCATTTTTATGTAAATAGGACGAACATTAAAGTGTCTTCTTAGGACATTATATTTCAGACGTGCATGATTCATGTTCAACAATTAGAGTCCCTCGTGGGTGCCTAGGGAACAATTAATCCTACAACTGAGATATTTGCTTATTTACAAAGTTCTAGTCTTCGCTAAGATCATACAACTGCAATGGGCCTGGTTCTGTGGCCGAATGTTATGTTCTTTGACTGTGAAAGCGGAAGTGTCAAGAACCTTGTGGACAAGAGGCTGGGGTTTGGCGGGTCGAGTGGGTTGAAATCTGACAGAGATGTATGCACAAGGTTTTCAAGTTGGCCGTTGGCCAATAAGCCATTGAAGCTTTGAAATAACAATTCTATGGTTATTTGTTCGGGAAGTTTTCATAATGTTCGGCCTACAGGTGAAGCATTTTAGAATTTGTTCTCAGTGTGCACATATACACAAGGACCTTACAGACAGACGAGACAAAACATATAAATTAGCTCCATATCAGCTTATTATTCGAATAGTAGAGTTTTCAGGTGTTTCCTGAAAATCTGAAGCCCTTTTTCGTGGTGTAACTCCACAGGCAACGTGTTACAGACCTGGTTTGCCTGCACTGGGAAGGATCAGCTGTTACCCCATGTCCTTTTCACTGTGGCAACGACTAGGCATTGGGAGGCGCTGGAACGAAGAGATCTGCACGGATCATAATGAAGCAGGTCCTGTTTTGGGTAGAGAGCAGCTTCTCCATGGAGGCACTTGTGTGTCAGTGTGATCAATTAGAAGCGCACCCTCACAGCCACAGGAAGCCAATGGAATTCCTTCCTTGTGCTTGTGGTATGTTCCCTCCTTGGGATGCCACTAATGATCCTAATTGCCTCATTTTGGGTCACTTGGAGTTTTTGGATATATTCTTTGCTTGCACCGCTGAGTAGTGTGTTGCAGTAGTCTAGGCGTGACATGATGATAGCTCTGACAAGCTTCTCACAGTTCCTGCTTGTTACCAGTGGTTTCACCCGCCTTATTACTTGAAAGTGGTAGCAGGATTTTTTCACGCCACCATCCACGTGTGCACCACCTCCGACCGAGGCTTCCATGAAGACACCTAATGTCTTTACTTTGTCTGACACTGGCATTCGACAGCCTTCCACCTCAAGGTTTGTGTATTCAGGCCCTAATTTTGCCCTAGCTTGCTTGGATCCATAGATTCATAAGCTCAGTTTTGGTGCTGTTCAGCCACATCCAGTTTGCGGTCATCCAGTTCTTGATGGATGGTTGCGTAGATGTTATACAGACTTTCTGAGTCTTTTGCACGGTTCCCACTCAGTTCCATCAACGACTGGATGCCATCAGCGTAGTTGGTGAAGTGTAACCCCATGTGTTCCAGCTGATCGCAAAGGGGTCTGATATAAGCATTAAACAGGGCTGGGGATAAACATGCGCCTTGTGGAACCCCGTAGTGTATATGTGCTGATTCAGAGGTGACATTACCCCTGCAGACTTTCTATTGCTCAGGAAAGATCTGATCCAATCTATGGCATCCTCAGAGCAGGTACCGTTCATTGGCAGTGTTTTTAACAGGCGCTCAGGGTCCAATAAATCAAAGGCTGCTGATAGGTCTAGCAAGATCAGCAGTCCTGTCTTGCTTTTATCAAAGGTGCCCAACATTTGTGTTTGTCGGTCTAGGGACAAGGATGTGCTTCTGGCATAACACTAATTACCTGCTGCAATAAGAAATAGCACCTCATACATTGCAAGGAGTTTCATAGATACACAGAAACTCCCATGTGAACTGGCCCCAAACACTGGGTTTTAAATGACTTGAAATCAACAGCAGGGTGAGCTGAAAGCTCATTCCTTACAAATCGTGGAACTGTCTATCAAAAATGCGAGATGGCCAGAGTGCGTCAGACATATGATGAGGACGCCACCGGGGGTACAGAGACATTTGTGATAAAATGACAAAATTCGAATTATAAGATGATAAGTATTCGAAATGGTACCCCCATGCAATTGTCCTTCTGTACATCAAATGCAGCCAAAATGAAACATCATTTGACTCAAAGTTGCTTTAATGTATCCTTCTATGTATCTCTCCAACAAACTGTTGAATTATTGTACAAAGGTGACAATGTGGTACACTTTAAGTAATATATGACAGTGTAAGCTATGGGAAATTAAGGATTTTCAATGTGGCAATGTTAAATCTTTATTTAAGTAACAGAAGATTGGGTTTGAACTTCCAAAAAGCTAAGGTTTGCATGTAAGCCTGGTTGTCATCTGACATTTTGCCCTGGAGGGAAGGATGTACAATCACATCCAAAATGAAACCCATTAAATCCACAGGACAAAAGGCCTTGTGAACAGACCTTCTGGGTTAATGATCAAACCCCACCTTTGTCAGACCTTTGTGTGTCTTCCTCCTCCTCTGCACAGACTCCCTTGTCTGCTGTGCCTTCCTCCTCCTCTGCACAGGCACCCTTGCCTGCTGTGTCTTCCTCCTCCTCTGAACAGGTGCCCTTGCCTGCTGTGCCTTCCTCCTCTGCCCAGGCTCCCTTGCCTGCTGCGCCTTCTTCCTCCTCTGCACAAGCACCCTGGCCTTGCCTTACTGTCCCAGTTCCCCTGTTGGCCTTGGCTCCCCTGCCATCCTCCACTATTCCTCTGGCTCTCCTGCCACCCATGGGGGGATCACAGTCCCCTACGCCCCCCTCGGTAGACCCTCAAAGATGGCAAGCTGCTCCATATTGCCACAGTAAACTCTTACTCTGCTGTCAAACACTTGTCCGACATCTGCAACCTCCTTGAACTCATGGATCTTGATGTGCATGCCATCGTCATCTCAAACCACCCGGCGGGTGGCGGTGCCTCGCTTCAAGCTGGCCCATAAGGGTGGCCGTGCCTTCTCAGTTGCCGCTGCAAGGGCATGGAATGACCTTCCCATATCCTTGCGCGACACCTCTAATCATCTTTCCTTCCGTCGAAGTTTAAAAACCCTGCTTTTCTAATTTCTGTGCTGCGGAATCACACCTTGCTTCCTCAGCGCCAAGATGCCCTCAGGTGTATGTGCGCTCATACAAACGTCTCTAACATAACATCACAGAGACAAGGTTTAAACACAGCTCTGTCATAAGCTTTGACACACTCCTCCCTCAAGGATACAAGATCCAGTCTGTCCCCTGGCCGAAGTTCAGGAGGGGGAGTGGCATTGATCTTCCCAGAATGGATACTTGTGGCCATCATCCCCACTCAGGCCTACTCCTCTTTCAAATGCCTTGTCTGTAGGCTCTCACTCTCTCCTAAATCCTCTCCCCTTATGGCCACCTTCTATTGGCCACCAGGACAATCCACTCTCTTCCTCTCGGAATTGGCTGACCTAAACTCCTCTCTACTCCCCTCCTCCTCTCAACTCCTGCTGTTGGGTGACCTCAACATCCATCTGGGCTCTCCCGACTCCTCAGGACCTTTCAGCAACCTATGGGATTCCCTCTCTGTCTCTATCTTCTGGATCCTTGCACACAGCACGCCACACTATGGATGCTCTCATCTTCACTGACATCCCTCTCTCTATCCCTCTCACCACCTCTCTCTCTTGGATGGACTACTATCTTCTCTCTTCACACTTGAAGCTCTCCTCTCCCCTTGCTATGGCACACCCCATGCAGCCACTCGGATTCAAAGTCTCCAGACACATGAAAAGAGTGACAGTGGCTGCCTTTGCCTCCACCTACTCTCCATCTCCTACTCCTGCAGCTGACTCCCACCCTGACAGAGCCCTCGCCAACTTCAATCGTTCTATCTCTAACACCCTTGACACTCTCACCCCTGTCATGAGGGTCTGACTGAAGCCTTCCAAAAAGTGCAACTCTTGGTACGACTCTGATTTGGCTGCCCTCAAATGCAAGTGTAGGACAGCTGAGCGGAAATGGAATGCATCTGGGGGACCATCTGACAAACTGGCCCGCTGCCTCCTTCAAAGGCAATATTGACTGTGCATCCGCACCAAGAAAAGAGTCTTTATTCAAGCCTGTATCTCTGGGCATCATTCAACACGGCCAAACCTTTCAAAGTCTGTAAGGAACTGGCCAATCCTGCAGCAGCCTCCTCTTCTGTCACACCCACCCAGGACCTCTGCTCGGCCCTGGCCTCTTACTTCACCACAAAAACCCACGACATCCTTTCCTCTCTCACTCTCACACCACATCATATACCAACACCTCTGGAGCCTCCCTGGGCCCCTCCAATACTTCTCCTCTCTTCTCTCTCGCCCATCACACCTGATGAGGTTGCCAGAAAAGTATGGTCTATGAAGGCCTCATCCAAACAGGTGGACCCCTGCCCCTCCAAAACCATTAAGGACAACATTGACAATTGTCCAACATTGACCATTAAGGACAATCTCTCCTTCACCATTGGAGTTTTACCAACCTCTCTCAAGCAATCCCTTGTGCACCCTCTGCTTAAGAAAACCTTGGCCAACCCCTCCATTCTGGCAAACTACTGCCCCATGCCCATCTCCCCTTTCATGGGCAAACTCCTGGAGAAGCTGGCTAGCTTTCAGCTCACCCTCCACACTGAATCTTTTGGTTGCCTCCATGACCATCAGTATGGCTTTAGAGCATCCAGAGGCATGGAACCTGCTCTCCTGAACACCTGTGAAGACTTGCTCTCAACTCTTGACACTAACTCTCCTTCTGTCCTCATTCTTCTTGACCTGTCCTCTGCCTTTGGCACAGTAAATCACAACATCCTGATTGTCCGTCTCCATGACACCCTGGGTATCACAGGACAGGCTCTGGTGTGGTTAGCCTCCTTCCTCTCTGACCGCCCATCCCAGGTAGAACTTGGGTCCTTTCTCTCTATTATCACTCTTTCAACCTGTGGTGTCCCCCGGGGTTCTAACCTATCCCCCTGGTTCTTCAATGTCTACATGGCTGCCCAGGCATGTGTGATTGCCAGTTTCACCTCTAACTTCCAGTGTTATGCCAATGACACACAACTCTCCTTCAGGCTACCCTCAGCCACCTCCTCTACCTCGCTCATATCTGTCTGTCCGCAATTCAGTCATGGTGTGCTGCAAACGACCTCTGCGTCAATGGCAGCAAAACTGAGATTGCTCGCATTGCGACTCCTGCTCCCGCTTTCCCACTTTCACTCTGGCCAGACACCCTTGGCCCTGCGCCCACACCCACCTGCGAGGCAAAAAACCTTGGGGTCATCTTCGACTCCACTCTCTCTTTCTCCACTCACATCTTGGACATCTCTAAAAAGTCCAACTACCAGCTGCACCTCCTCAGAGGTACTCTTGCTTCATCACCTTCCCCCAGAGGCTCACTGTCTCCAGAGAGCCCTGGTTCTTTCAAGGCTGGACTACTGCAACAACCTATTTCTCAACCTCCATGCCTTTTCTCTGCGCCCTCTGCAACTCATCCAGAACAGAACCGCAAGACTTATCTTTGGCCTCAAGCCCTGGGACCACATCTCTCTGGCTCTGAAATCCCACCACTGGCTCCCTGTGGCTGCAAGAATCAAGTTTAAGACCCTTTGCATTGTCCACAAGGCTTTCTGGGGCCTGGGACCCACCTATCTGCATCAATGCCTTCCCAAATACTGTCCCTCCTGAGCCCTACGCTCATCTACCTGCAACCTTCTGTGAGTTAACCGGTTCTCTAAGCAGAGATTTGGAGGGAGATCTTTATCCTCAGCAGGGGCCTCCCTCTGAAACAGCCTCCCCGCCTTTCTCTGTCTTGAGCCTGATCTGCTTAAGTTCCAGAAACTCCTTAAGACATTCCTCTTCTCCTCTTCCTTCTCTTGCCCTCTGCCCTCTGCCCTCCTAACCTCTCTCTCCGCTCCCCCTCCCCTTCCACACAGCATGCTGACTGGCCGCAGGGCATACCTCAGAGTCTCAGAGGTCCCTGGCTCCCTCGCCAGTCATCCAGCACTTGCCTCAGGGCCTTCACTTCCCTCATTGCTACTGCGCTTGGTCAATGACCCATGAGAATGGCTTCTCGCAGCACTTAGCAGCTTTTTGTGACTAACTGGTTGCACTTGTTGCCCCCACTGCATTTATCAGCTCCTTGCCTCCCCTCTTCTGCACCTGCTGTGCACTTGCATGATCTGAACGTACCATGCCTGAAGATCGTCTGTCATTTCTTTCCTGTCTTCCCTCCTCCATAGCGGTGCCCTATTCTCTTGGAATAACTGCAGAATCGTCATCAGACCTATTTGCTTTTATCTACCCTGTTAAATGTATTTATGCACTTACTCTGCCTCGGCAGCCTTGTATCGTTCAGAGACACAATGGCTCTGAATGACTGTTGTTTTTTTCCCCATGCTCCCCCCTCCTTGAGCGCTTTGAAACACTTGTCTTGTGTATAGGCGCTATACACATAAATATTAGCATACCATACCATAGGGAGAAGATATTCTTACAAAATAGAAACTAAAATATCAAGAACATTACATTTGTGGTTTTCACTGAGATTTATATCTGGAGAGACCAGATGGTCGGGTTTATAGACAAATCTCAAAAGAAAATCCTTGCATTAATGTGACACCTTTTCAAAACTGCTTGCAATAAAGCAGAAAGTTGGTCCGTGCCCTATGGAGAGAGAAAAGAGTGGCCTGTTTTTGTGCCCCAATCAATGATTGACTAATGGGTTCACAGAGAGGCATCTGAAGAGCTATTGCATGACTCATTTTGGCAAGAACAAGACCTTGTTTATAGTTGAAATGCATTTATTATTTGCAACTATAATTTAAACATACATAATCAAATATGGCTTATGACATTGCAGCCATATGACTTAGAAACATGTGGCTGGGTGTGTTGTTCCCATAACATTCTCTTCTATCTAATCAGTATAATCAGTGCCAACTAGTTATGCCACATATAGTGCAACTAGACTGAGGAGCATAGTAATCCATATATCATTCAAGTGGCAGGTTGATACCATGAATTATGACTAATCACCATAAAAGAACTATTCAAAGTGAGTATGGAAACTCCCCAAATATAATTAGATAAAACCCTTAGAGTTATTGCCCTGACCAGTGCCTGTGGTGGAAAGGAATTGGAAGGTCATTCCCACTAGGGACACTCATTACAAGTAAATACCTTAATATGTTGTGCGAAATGTAACATTACCTCCTCCCTGTATCTAAAGATAAGTGAGATTTGGCTATTTTTGAAAACATAGCCTTTCTGCACACAGAGCACAGAGTCAGATACATCTTTCTTTAAAACAAATATTTTGTGCATTTGTTAATACAACCTTTTACACATGAACATATTACATCATCATGAAGTATAATTTGTAGAAAAGACAAAAATCATGTTCCTATAGTTCCAATTATACACAATAAAAACCGCTATATAAAATCATCAAGGTTCAGATAATGTTAAAAACAATCAATTATAAGAACTCTAAATAAGCAATATGGCCAAAGCAAGTGCTAGAGTGAAAGGAGACTGGCCAAAATAGTCATTTAGTACGATGTACCCACTCCATTAAGTCAGCCTATCCTTAATCTGGTTCCAAATATAGTAAGCAGACATCGTGATCATCAACGATTCGGCGCAATATATGGAATGCCAGAATTGGTCTGATGCGTAATCCGAGAATGCTGCATAACCTTTAGTGTACAAGTGGGTCAGGAGGCTACAGTTTGTAAGCACATGTCTGGCGGTTTCAATGTCACGTTTACACAACCTACATAAGTGGTCCCCCGTGGGAACCCTTGTCCAGGCTCCAGTGTTGACATAGACTGGAAGTAATTCACATCGCAGGCATAAGATGAAACGTATTAAGGGGGAGAATAACACCTGGTTAGATAACTACGGGGTTTGTCCAGAAAATGGCCTTGATGAGTATATCTCTCATACTTGGATTTTCCTGCTAGGTAGGTGAGGGACTGTATTGGGTCCCATTTCATAGTCTTTATAACATGGCTGGACAGATAAAATTCTATGGGGGTCACGGGAGGTTGACCACCCCAATTTCAAGTAGGTGATTTCTAACCATACGGTCCATCTCGTTAAACCAACAACTGCAAGATCGCCTTGTTTGATGGACCATGACTAGCCTCAACAATGGGTTGCTGGTCTCCTCTGAGAATAAGATGTTGGCCCAAAGTCTGCACACAGCAATTTTCCTGCAAGCCATTAATGATGGCACGCCCAACTCCAATCTGGTAACCTCCAATGGTAGCCCAAAAGTGACGCAATTTTTGGCCTTAAGGGACACCAGCCACTTAATGGAACATTCAGGATAGATGTGCAGGGCATATAGAACGGTAGGTACAATAGAAATCCTATATGCATGGATCTTGGCCTCGACTGAACCCCCCGCCCCCGATCATGTTAATAATCCTCCTCAAGACCAACCACTTCTTCCAAGCTCTAGACGGGATGCTACTTGACAAATGACTTCAGGCATAATTATTGTGCAGCTATACACCCAGGTATTTATACTCACTAGTGCGATCAATAGGGCAATCACCTGCCCACCAGGTACATTTTTTATTTTTGGAAACCTTTTTAAAATCATTATTCACAGAAAGAGAATGGGATCTTGCAGTTGGTAGTGTGATTTATGTCATGTTTTCATTGTATTAGCACTTAAGGAATTTACAGTTCAATAAATACTAACATGTATTTTTTTTGTGCTGTGTGTGCTATATACAATATGGAGCGCTTCCCAACGCTGATAGTGTAGCATTTTTTAAGTAGAAGTTAAATCGTACCCAGAGTGTTTTCACAAATATAGTTAAATTAGGCTGTGATGTGCAGACATCCCTACTATAGCCTAATGAAGAAATGATTGATAGTGTGTGATCTGTGAAAGCTATAGATATAAAGAAGTGCATGGGTAGGCGAAAGGGAGTTAGCCATGCTAACCCCACTCCCATGGAAAATAATCCCAATAAAAGTAACCTCTCCTCACTCTTGACATTACATAGTGATCCAGATTGTGAACTGAAGTGAGAGGGGCACTCATCCTTGCATTAGAAAGTCACAAAACCATTTTCCTTTTTTTGGGTGAGTGTACTGACACCCTGTGCATTCCAAATTGATAGCATTGCTTTTCAGACCCAAAACTGCAGAATTCTGATGCAGTTAATTTTAGCCTGCATTTAAATTGCATGTACATAGATTAGAAATACATAACCACACATTCACAACAGGGGTGAATCAATATAGATATTTGCATATAAATATCATGTTTCTATGCAACCTTTCTCTGGTACTATTAGTGTTTCTGATACTGGAGAAAATAACATGCGTTGAACTGTTCATCTATTGATTGAATCTGATTTTGTAAATGCAAACTGAAAAGAGTTTTAATATTCTAGCCAAGAAGTGACAATTTGGTCTCAGATGTAATTGCTGTTTAGAGGTGGCATTTAATTATCTAGGATTAAAATTGTTAGAAACTTTCTTAATAGTGCTGTTGTGTAACTGAATGTGTACATTGTATGTAGCAGGTCTGTCACTTACAGGCACAGTTAAACTGATATGATATGATATGATAGTTTATTTATATGGCGCCTATACACAATGTGTTTCAAAACTGAGTAATTAAGCACAATTAATGTATATCTGATGTTTTGTGGTGACTTCGCCTGCATAATGTAAAGAGAACCCCATTGCATTGAATTTATTTTAATAAAACAAAATATTGATTCCTAAGTTAACCTGTTCATTGTCCTCAGATGTGTGGCATGGGAGTGTATGTCAGGGGGCATTATATCAGGGGTAGCCGCTTAATGAAACAAGACAAAACATATATAGCAGTTAACATCTGCTACAGTATCCACATCTGTAGATGGGACAGGGGTTTTTGAGATTTAGCACCGATGAGCAATGTAGTAGTGGCAACACATCCCCCAAAATCTCATAACCATGCCATCTTGTATTGGTTGCTTTGAGCTACAACAAGGAGTTGTCAAGTTAAAATGAGAAACAACTGAGATCTCAAGAAGTCTTATCATTTTAAAAAACATAAGTTGATGCAATAAGGAATCAAGTAAAGGGACCACTACCAGAAAGTGTAACGAGAACTCAGGGAGCCATTTCCTAGTCCCAGATTCGTTGACACCATTGGTGACCCGTTGAAATGCTAGCAACACTCAACTCTACAAATCTAGTGTGTTGATGTTACCACCAAAACCTGGGTGAAGCCAGGAACACATGCAATCGTACTAACATCTTTAATCCTTCCGTAAACTTAACTAACCAGCCAACTCAAATCTTTAGGGACAAGCGCAAATTTTGTGACAAAGATGATAATGTCATGAGTTGCGGGCCTGGAGATCCCTAGGAGAACGTAGTTTATATGCATAGTGTCGCTAGTCAACACATGCCTTTTTTCTGGATTAAACATTTGAAGGGGTTCCTGTGTATCACACATACTGGTATTATAGATGACCAATTCACCTATGATAGACTCTGTCCGCCATTTGATCTTATTAAGTGAAAGTTGGCGAATTGTTCCCTAGCTGAAGGGTTAGTATCAATTCAGTATAACAATAGGTGTGGTGCTGGGGGAATCAGTTGGATGTGTTCAGCCTGGAGGGTGAACAAACTGCGGTAGGTGAACTATATATTTCTGGTTTAATTTAGGTATTGTATGTGTTGCTTTAATTAATTTCTTCTTCGAAATATAGTTATTCTGACTGAATAAAGATATGCTTTGTGCTCCCTCAATGTTTAAATTGTGTACCATATATCTTGTACATGAAACATGTTAATCCAAAGGGTAGGTGTTAACAGAATTCCTTTCAGATATCTACTATCCAGTTTATTTCTCACATTATTTTCACTAACAACGCAGAGCTTGTTAATAGGTGCACACAGATATGCTTTCCAATGTGGTCATCCAAACACCATGAAATAAAGGTCAGGGGGGGGTGTCAGCTCTTTACTATTCGCTCCACATACATGTATGAACGATCATATGTATCTGCTTAGAATCCTTCACCACTGCAAGAGAGACTAACTAATGCTGGCATTTTTGGTATCACTTTCATTTAGATGTTCAGATATTTCCACCTTCTGCCATCTTTTTTCACATTGGAGGACCAAGCATTAGGTTGCTAGACAGTAAACATTGCAACTCTCCTAATATTATTACTTGCATTACATTCAGGATGCTGAAGCTCTTAGGGAGCCCTTCATGTTTCGTGTAAATACTCTCCATATAACAGTATTGCTTTACGAGACAGTAAATCCAGCGTAAAGCGATTTTGCGCTCACAACAACAAGTGCAAAATGTGTTACTTTGAATGGTCCACTAAAAAGGCACAAATATACTATTTACCCATCTTCCACTTATTATTTCAAGTCTAAATGACACATTTGTTTCAATTTCTGATATCCAGTGCAAATAGCAGCAGTGGCCCAAAGCACCACACATCATTTATATGAAGGAAGGAATGTCCATTGGAAGACACAATGGAGGCACAATGATGGCATTAGAAATGGAATTCTGTACGTTTATTAGCTACCTTTTCCTATTTTAATGTAGATATATGTGTCACAATATTTCCTTTTTCAATGCAGCAATGTGCCCGGAGTCTGATTAGAAAGCACGCCAGTCTGTTCTAGATTTTATTTGATCGCGTGTACTAAAAAACATAACGAACAAAGGATTCAGCACTAAACCTAAAAGAAACAACACATCATCATTGTTTAATGAAACCTTTGCCTCTCCCTTGTCACACTTAAACCGGAAATACTCTGATTTTGTATGAGAATAGCAGCCAATGTCTCAATCGCAAGTTCACAGAAAATAAGGGAAAGTGTTCAACAATGACATACATGGAACTCTTAGCTGTGGTGACAGTCGCTACAGATTTAGCATCTAAGTAAAATGTAGTACCCAAATCATGTCTGAAACCAAATTCCACCAGTTTGTCTACTTAATGTTTTTTTCTGAGTGCATGAATGAATATAGCAGCTTAAGGCCTAATATTGCTCTTACGAATGATGCTCGGACTTAGCCAGTTTAGGATGTTGCTATTCTCTTGTCTTTTGCGAGTTGACATCTTCTGTTTGCTCATTTACATGATACTTTTAAGTAGTATTATGGTCAATGAACCAATCCATTTCTGAATACATCTGCAAGGGAACATGTCCAGCTTTAGATGTTACCTTATTCCATAGAATTGCTGGGAGGTCAAATCTAATACTAGACTATTTTAGCCTATAACACATATTTCAGCCACCAGTTAACCATTTCAAAAATCGTATTACGTCCCTAATGAAAAACAAGCAATGGCTGGTCGAAACCAAACTCCATCTAAATGGAGGCAAAACAGGCATCAGGTTGTTTCAGTACCCCAGAAGGATTTACGTTGGTGCCAATTGCTTCTTAGCAACGGAGGCAAGAAAATGCCTGCGTAGACAACATTTCTCTGAAATCACATATCAACAGCATGATCTACACCATCCAGCAGCTAAAGAGGAACATTTACAAAAGATGTCTTCCAAGAAATGAAGGGTAGATGCACATATCGCAGTGACAGTTGTAAGTACCATTTCCAACTCATTATTAGACTATTGTCATAGTGTATCAATCAGTTTCCATAAAAAAACAAGTGCATGGTCTACAGGTGGTGACAAATCTTGCTGTACTAAATAGCTGAGCGTCTCCATGGGCATGATTATGTTGTAGTAGCTAGACGGCAACATCACTGGCTTCACTCACGCCTCCTGAAAAGTAGATGTAGGTATAAACGGGAAGTCTGGTCTTGGATAATTTGTGAACATTGTTCCTAATGGGACTCCGGACACAAATCATTTTCTAAACCCTGACCAACTGCATTTTGGTACAATTTGTCAAACATTTGGTAGCTCATTGAAAACCACATTGATTCTGATGGCATATGCTCCTTCTCATTTCAGGTTTGTTTGCTCTGAAATAGTCTCTCTACCCTTTTTTTGTATTAAACTTTGTTTTTTAACAAACCTTATACATCAAACAATTCATTAAACGCAATAGCAATCTATTAAATCATTTTACAATATTCACTTTCTTTAAGTTTTGCACAATTCCTATTAAAAGTGAGGTGGGTCTCCCTTGTAACACACACATTTTCACCTTATAAATATCCCTTGTAATGTACAAAGCAACTAAAATGTTCTCCCCTTACTTCCTGAAGAACAGGACATAAAATCATTAAATGCCTCAGGGATTCCAGAGGATCTTGACAAAATCAACATTGCACTTTCCCGTGGGCCCTTAAAAATAAGACTTCGCCCGTATATATCAGGTTAAAACGTATTCTCATAAAAGTGCCACTAAAACAGTGATTAGAACATTGCTTCAGAGTGCCCTCTCTTTTTTAACTGACAACTAATGTTTTTATACAGTCTATAATTCACTCTGGTCCGATAGCACAGCTAGTAGAGCGCTCACTTTGACATTTGTGCAGAGTCTTCTGATGCAGATTCAAATCCCGGCAGGGCCAAGCTCATCCCTTCATTCTTCCGAGGTCGATAAATGAGCACCACACACTGTGGTTAATAATAAGCAGTGCTCAGATACCTGAGGGTTTGTAGCACCATATAGATGCTAAATTATTATTATTATTAGTTGTGATGCAATGACAGTCAAGATTCTTTCTTTTCACAACAACATATAAACAGTCACATCACATTTTTCCATGATACATTGACAGTTCTCGGAAAATCGTCGAAACGGCTCTCCCTCTCCATTCCCCATCTGCTTCCCCATTAGTGCATATAGAGAGTCCGGTGAATTAACAGACAATTTCCTAAATAGTAATAGAACCTTCAGTTGAACCAACGAAAGAAATGAGTTCAGCCCTTGCTCAAAACGAAGGATAGTTAATGATACACAGTTCGGCAGTCGGAGGGCCCTCCTCCAGATCATTCCTTTCAGTTTACCTAATTGCATTTTCTCATATGTGCTTATAATTTCTAGGCCATACATTAACGATGCGACAATTTGGCCCTTGTAAAATGAAATCAAGGGCTCTAAGGTAAACCAACAGAATTTTGTTTTAATATACTTCATTTGCCCTGTGTACTGATTACCTCTCACCCTTGGAGCCGACTTTCGGCTCCTGTAATCCAAAGACCTCATCAATCCAAACCCCAAATATTTTATCGATGGCATTACGGCCAAAACGGAAGCATCAAGCTTCCATTTAAATGGTATGTGCTTAAATGTCCTTCCTTTGAAGCACAGGATAAAGGGCTTATTAGGATTTACTGCCAATCTATTTATTTGTACGTAATCCGCAAAACGATCTAACAACCTCTGCATGCCAATGGGAGTCCTATCCAATAACAACAAATTGTCGGCAAATGCCGTCCAAAAACACAGCTCCCCCTTTACTATGGATGGAACAAATGAAGCTCCTTCCAGATATACTCCTAGATCTGATAAGTACATGTTAAGGAGGTAGGGGGCCAAGCTGCACCCCTGCCTCACACCCCGATATTTTGGTATTGGCCTTGAAACTTACCCATTTATTCCAAGTCTCACCGTAATGTCTGTATTTCCATGTAGTTTTATTAGAATATTCAAGATGTGCTTTGGGATGCCCCAAATGGGAAGGTTAGACCATAACGTTGTCTTGTCAACTTTATCAAATGCCAGACTTAAGTCAATGTTTGCCACATATAAAGGGTAATTCCTTTCTATGCTTGACTGATCAATCATAGACTGGATAAGGAGACCACTCTCATCTGTACCAGTACCCCTTCTAAATCTTCTTTGGAATGTGGATCTCGATGTTGATGATATCCACTCCTCCAGGCTCCTCAGGACACATCTTGCAAAAACCTTGCTTTCTACATCCAGAAGAGCAATTGGATGGTAGCTCCATGGTTGCATTCGACTGCCCTACTTAAAATTCAGCATGATAACAGAAGACTGCTGGTATTGGGGGAAAGCTTTCTTGTCCAAAACACTTTGGAACAAGGTACAGAGTGTCTTAACCAGGGCTCAAGTCGAGGGTACACCGGGTGGACGCAGTCTACCCACTTTTTTTCAGCAGGTGGACTCAGTCCCCCTCAGCAAAAATGAGAAACATTAAATGTCCCCTTTGAATTTATGAATTAAAGCCAACCTTGGGGGATCGAACCACAGTTGTCAGGTTTGGAGGCTGGACACTTCACCACTGCACTATATAAACCAATGAAAAATAACAAAGAACTAAAGTTGAAATGTCTCATTTCATTAGTGCAAGTTCCAGGGAAACCATTTGAATTGGTTCTTGGAGTTTAAAACATTCTCACCTTTTAACATTTCAAAAACACTATTTGAAGAATATATCCTCTCTTGGTTTTGTGTGTGTGTTGATTTCATGAAAGACAAATGCCATTCGTCCTGTGCAATTTGGGTGGTTATGCAAAGCCAATTTAATGAAAAGTGCATATTTGATCTTGATATGCTAATTTCTAAAGTCACATCCCATTGCGTTTGTTTATGAGCCCCCCCACTTAAATTTTTAGGACTTCACCCCTGTTTAGCCAATACTTCCGGGTCCCTCTTCAAGCAAGGTTACTGAGGCCAGTTGGGCCCGGGGCACAGGAGTTCAAACTGGATTTTATGATTGCCAATAAATGCTCTATTGAGATATCCAGGTGCCATTGTTCTCCACACACAAACTTTAAGGGTTCTTATCCAACCTTTTTGTACAGTTCCTCTAAATGTTTGGACCAGACTTCTTCTGGGATAGGGTTGGTTACTTCTATGTCCTCATCCCTAGTTCTTATATCAACAATATTCAAGAGGTTTCTACCATTATTCTGTAGAACTGCCTCTAACATCCGTTCCCCATCACTTTGCAGGAGGAGATACCTGTTGCTTTTAACCTAGTTTTAATAAGCCTGCTTTTCTCTCCAAATCCTGGAATTCTTTTCATCTTTACTACTAGACCTGTGTCGCAGTTCTCTGATTTTTCTACGCATTTGACATGTTCTTGTCTGAACCTCCTTTGTAAACCTATGTGGATGGTTGGACCAAGTGCAAGTAGACTTGTTCTTCAAGGAGTTCGATACTTTATCCTTTATAATCATGCTAACGTTATTTACACTTAGAGACCTTATTTTTCAGGGAAGATCGTCAGATACCAACACTCCCCAATCAGTCTGTCAAAATTATCAAGGCTCCTTGAATTCCAACTAATCTGGTTCTTTTTCTGGTTTATGGCTGTATTTCTACAGCATATGGTTTTTGGCAGATTAATCATTGAGCTGTGGAATAGTACCACCAAGTCATGGTCACGAAATAAATTACTTACCACTCCCAAGGAGTTTGACTTTTTGGATACTACTATATAATCGAGCCATGAGGTCAGTTTATCTCAATGCCAGGTAGGTTGGGAGGTAGGTCTCCCGTTAGCTGCCCATTAACCACTATTAAACCCCAGTCATCCCAGAACCCCCGCCATTGAGAACCATATTCCAGAAGAAATGAGGTATGGGGATTTGCGAGATCTAAATCCTTCCGCAGGTCCATGCCAAGAGGCAAACAATGGGAATTAAAATCCCCTACCATTACAATTTCCGAAACTGGGAAGGCATCTTTATAGTTTTCCAGCACCTTAGATAGTACTTCCAACCAGTGGTGGCTGGTGACTTTGAAAGGTGGTGGGCGTAAATTTCTCTGCCGAATTTAGGAGCGAGCAAGCCCAGCCCAGATCAAGGAAAAATGGCTTCCAAAATGTGCAATTTACTGTCCAAACCCACAGACATATGACATAAAAGGCATTTTGGTTTTACTAATGGTGGTACATTATTTGTATGTGTGTAAGTGTGATGGTGTATTTTCCAGCAGCTTGTGATGAGAATGGCTGGTACTATGGTGTATGCATAACGAAATCACACTACAGCTTGAAGCTTCAATATATTCCAAGGGGAGCATAGAGGTCAATGCTTAACAAACTAGTACAGCCTTGTTCATCATCAGTGACATACAGCTGGTAGGTAATGTGTTAGACGCTTCGGTGAATAATTTGACCAACTCTCTGGTGAGATCAAGGGAGACAGACCCCAGCTGAGCCTGATTTTAAGTTTCATCATGGACCTGTTCAATTTACATAATGACATTTTCCTCTAGGTCTCAGGGACTTGTGTAATACATTCTATATGTATTTGCATTTTTCATAGCGAATGAATACATTCCCAGAAAGAGAGATCCTTCTGCTCCCGAGTCCTGAGCTAGTTCTAGAATCGGAGCAGGCTTGACATTCAAGCACTGCCAGTCTCCCAACTCCCAGCTAAGCAGGCAGACACACCGGGAAGGAAGGAAGGAAGGAAGGAAGGAAGGAAGGAAGGAAGGAAGGAAGGAAGGAAGGAAGGAAGGAAGGAAGGAAGGAAGGAAGGAAGGAAGGAAGGAAGGAAGGAAGGAAGGAAGGAAGGAAGGAAGGAAGGAAGGAAGGAAGGAAGGAAGGAAGGAAGGAAGGAAGGAAGGAAGGAAGGAAGGAAGGAAGGAAGGAAGGAAGGAAGGAAGGAAGGAAGGAAGGAAGGGATTTTAAAAGTAGATTGGAGAAATCAGGAATCACTTTTGAACAACCTGGTATGCCATGGGTGCTGAAATGCACCATTCCAACTGACTCTCGGGTGCACTTATTCACATCCCTGCCTCAATCAGCATTTCACTTACCAGCACACAGGCAAGACATCAAGCATTCAAGAACAGCATTTTGCATCAAACAAACACGGTATTGGGGTTGTAGTGGCAGTGTGCCACTGAACAGTGGTGCCATGAATTTATTTGCAGTGAGGATGGTTTAGCACTGTGCCAAAGCACTATTCATGGTGCTGAGGGCTATGTAGAATGAGGACAGTAAAAACAACTTGACCAAGAAATAAAAGGAAGAGGGACTAAGAAACATTGCAGCATGTTAAAGGTTGCACAAAAACATTAGTAAAGTGATATTGGGTGGGACAGGAAACACAGAAAATGTGTTGGTTGGACAGGTATCAAAGCAAAAACAATTAACCAAGTTTCAGTGGACTTAAGCTTAGTGAGGCCTTTACATGTGCATTGGCAATTCGAGCCACTGCCATAATGGCACTCAATATCTTGCGACAAATTATTCACTTCCAAAAAGTAAGAGACATGCATTTCCCTTATCCTAGTTAACCTCTCTACTGCCTACAACACAGCCGACCACACCATACAAAATCAGCTGTGGCCAATTGCAGGAGCAGAGGGGAAATGGTTGTGTTCTCACACCCAAGAAATGAAACTATCATCTGTGACATCTGGACAATACCCTCAGTTTCGACCTAAAGATATGGCGGCTGTGGCTCTGCAGGTCGTTAATGTGCTCAGGTCGCAAAAACATTTCTTGTATGAATGGCAGAGTCTTTCATAATATGCATCGAACATTTTTAATTAAAAAAACTCGCAAAGCACCAATTACCGCAAATCTGTGCAAGTTAAAGTGAGCAACACAAAGGGCCCATATAAACATTTACACCGCATGGCCAAGCAAAATCCCCCAGCTTGGCACCAGCACTGTGGTGCTCCCCATCAGTGACGGTGACCACAGCGTCAAGCTGGGGGATTTTGTTTGGCCGTGCAGCGCAGCTCTCTGGTCCGTGACTGTCCGTCACCGTGAGTGACCAGATTGGATGGATATTCTGAGTCAGAGAGTATCCATCCATCCAATCCACCAGACGGCCTAACATCTGGTGTTGTAGTAGCATTGCTCAGGCTCTCACCCAGTGCTATTAGCTAGTAGAACTTGGGTGAGAGCCTGAGTCGAGCGTTGATGCGTGGCCTGGGGCAGCATGGCCTGCCTTGCCGTGGCCTACTTGTAATAGCATGGCTCAGGATCTATCTCACCCAAGTGCTACTATTATAGCAATGAGGGAGAGAGCCTGAGCTGATGCCATGCACAACACAAGTTAACAGTAAGTATTTACTTACCGGCGGCGGGGCAGCAACAGGTACAGGCCAGTGCACGTGGTGGGCCTTGTTTTCTCTGGGTAGCTTGCAGCAGTCCACGAGCAGTAGTCAAAGTGAGAAGAACTCACACACCACGCCCGTTCGCCGATGACCCCACCCACACCCCCAAATGTCATTGGCTGCTCAACAGCCAATGACATTCATAAAGAACTGTTCCTATGTGCCTGAGCCTAAGGTGGATACAGAATCCGGTGCACTGTTTGCGCACAGATCATTACTGGCGGGGCCACCACTCTAGCGCCCCGCCAGTGCTGGGGGTTACGTAGAATGTGTGCAGCTACAAGCTCCATGCATTTTTACGTAGAAAGAAGCATAAAAAGGGACGTGCCCCTGTGGCAGCCGGCACATTGCAGAGAGCACAAAAGCAAGCAGAACATCATTATTTATTGAAATACACTGGACCTCATTACGAGCATGGCGGTAGCCGTGCCTCAATCGCAGGCACGGCTACCGCCATGCTCGCTACCAGCACCACCTACTGCGATTGGGCAATAACTGGCCCATTACGAGCTGAATGGGCCAGTAATTGCCCATTCGCGGGTGGCTGTATTGCCGGGCTCCCGAGCCCCATTCTGCACCATAAGGCAGAATGGGGGTGGGGAGCATGGATGTGCCGGCACCGTTGATAAGGGTGCCAGCGGTATTACGAGTTATGCTCGCGGGTGCCGCACAGCCCACCAGGTAAGACCTGGCGGGCTGTCAGGAACCCGCAAGCAGAACTCGTAATGCAGCAGGACGGTATGAACGGTGCCTGTGGCTTACCGGCATCGGCGGGACTACCGTCACTGCCAGGGTCCTAATGAGGCCCACTATGTACTAGAACAGTACAGCACTGCCGAGTGCGGCCACCACGCCATCATGCAGAACAGATTCAGAACTTCTAAATCAGTTCTGCACTAGCACAACGGTTTGGCACACTCCCTGGGTCCCTAGATCCTCGGTGGGAGGGTGGCGCCCCCCGCCCTATGAAAGCAGCTGCCACTGCTCCCAAACACACACAACAGATCACAGTGAGAGGGATGCCAATATACATTCAACAAGAGAATATTTGTCTGTACCTTCATCAGTTTCAGTTCTCGATTTATCCCCAAAATTCCTCTGTATTCCTTCGAGTACAAACTCCCAATAATACCTTGTCCGTGTTTAATCATAGATCACATGATCAACCCAAACAAGATTGTCAATAGCACAGGTTTCTTGGAGGTACTACATAGAATAGTCCTTTATAATTTCTATCACAACCGTGTCCTGAGTTAGTTTACCAAAGCCCCTAATATTCCATGTTGCAATAGAGCACTGTTGACTTTTTACATTATTGTATAGGCCCCCAAAACACATATGGCCTACCACTGCTTCCACCTTCTTGTCGATAGTGTCTAATGTCTTCATAAAGGCCGAAACATGTCGACAATCTAATTAGACTTTCATGTGTTATAAGTCTATATAATTTCATGTCTATTGAACCCTGTATGAATTATAATGATTGTTTGCAACAAAATCAGTATTTAACTATTGATGACTGTACCCTATTTGTATCTTGACTTTCACTCCTCTCAAATAGAAACACCCGTGGTTTGTATAAATCACGTCAGAGTTGTGAATTATAAGTTGATGCACTATTGACCCTCTTTTTTTAAAAACTTTATTTGAATAAAAACATATAATGTGAAAAAAATGTACAGTTTGTATCTAGTTCGAGAAGTATTTGTAGTCTGGTTATGTAATTACTTAGTGTGACACATTCCAAAAAAGAAAATGGGATGCTGATGTTTGGTTTATAAGCACAACCAATCCTTTCCATCCAAGTATAGAGAGGGGGTAAGCTTTTTCTCACCCTTCAGTATTGACAGTGCAGAGATGATAGCAGACCAGTCATTTTTATTTTGGCCCCTTTTGGACAAATGTGTCAATTCCAGGGTCCTAGCTTCTGAGAATGAGAGAGGACCCTTCACCTTGCTCCCCATACTTCCTGCCTGTTTTTCCGCTATATTAGCATTTGGGGAAATACTGAAACCTAGGTTATGCAGACTCTGCCTCTCTCCAGGACCAGTTCATACAAAATCCTTGAGTTCGATTGCATTATGCAACAATTCGTAGCTACCTTGTAGGGGAATTCCACTCTCTCTATAACCGCCGAAACCAGGGCCCCCAAATTCTGAGTTTCTCCAAAGATTAAGATAACATTTGACTAAAATTGATCCAACATTTGCGTAAACATTATTTTATATCCGCCACTTTTACTTCAACCTAGTTCCTGTTTTACAGGTGTATATTTTCCTGTAGTCCCATTATTTATTCTGTCCCCCACTATGCTCTCATAATCTTACTGTTATTGCGCACCGATAGGGGATTTTGAGGACCCATACCAAGAAAGGTACTCTTTTCAATGTTACCTTGCTTAAAGATATCTTCCCTGCTGGGATCTCGGGATGAGTCTCACTCCCCAAAGGTTGGGGTGTACATGTTTTTCAGTAACCTTCCCAAATTCACATTCCCACTGTTGGCTTTCCCCCCACATAAACCTCCAGTGCAGCAGTGTTGTCTCCCAGAAGCAATCGACCCATCATTAGATTGGCTTATTCATCAGCATTAGAACAGACCTTCGCCCTCCCCACCCTCTACTCACATCTAAAGGGCGGAGAAGACCCTGACTGATCTTTACTTGTTCCATGTCCTTAGGTTCCCCTACCAAACGTTCCCCCCAACTGGAGGTGGTTCAAACACTTTCTTTCGACAATCACACTCCCTTAGGGGAAAAGAAGACCCAACTTGGCCCCCTTCATTTGTCTCACAAGCCATACCTCGAGTACCAACACTACTTTCTCCCATTTTATGCTCCAAATTAGACCTCACCTGCGGGATCCGAGGATTGACGGTTGGCATATTTATTGAACAGTTGTGCGGACCATTCAGACCTAAAAGATCTAGACCAGTTTGTGCTGCTGAGCAAATCATATAGCTGTCGTTCCCTTTTGTCGAGATGGCCTGGGAAGTAGGTTTTTCTATCCCAAACTAACCCAAGTTCCCCTCTCCAAGAACGGGTACCCCTTTGGCCCCTTGCTGCTGCTCCCCCATAAACTTATCACTCAATTACCCATTGTCACATCTTCCTTACTTGATCTCGCTTCTAGCGTGGGCTCAAGCCCCTCGATCAATGGTGACAATAGACCTCCTGTAGTGTTTGTGTCTTGTAATTCCTTTTCTCAAACAAGTTCCAAATTGCCAATTGTTTTACAAACGTCCGTACAGATACATTCTTCCTTTTTGGGTTTTTCTGGTTCTCGGGTTTCTTTATTTGCACCAGACTTAACCCCTGGTTATTCCCCACCTCCCCCTGCATTCTTCCCTTTTTTAAATTCAGTGTCTGGTCCTTCGAAGTTAAGTTGAGCCTGGGTTAAGTCAATGGCCCAAGGTGAGCAAACTACCGTGATTGGATCATTAGTTAAACCCTGATCCACGCGGTCTCGTACTTCATTACAAGAATCATTTATTACAATAGGCAGAGGAAGTATTGAGTTATCTTTTCCCTGTGCACCTTCACTGAATACTTATTTGTGCATTCCTTGCCTGTGTACATCATTCACACACTTATTAGTCACCATTTCTTCTATTTATACATTAAGGTCATGGGCGTAATTTTTGAGGGGGACAGGGTTGTTTGTCCCCCCCAACTTTCATGGCACACCATTTTGTCCCCATTCAATTGGTTGGGGCACCTTTTCTTCGGATGTCATGTCCCCCCCCAACATTTTCAGCAAAGTTACTCCACTGATTAAGGTTCACCAACAGGATCGTATGTGCCCTGACCCCGTCCAAGATATTATCATAAAGAGTAACAAACGAGCTAAGAGCCATGTTCAGGGCAGACTGGGTTGGTGATGTCAAACGAATATGATCATCTACATCTCGCAGTGTGTGATGTATGTTGGATTCCCCGATTGCCCTCTCATCATTCATTATTCTAGGAGTTAGCCATCCCCTCTTTTTCAATAATATTCGTCATTTCTGTCGGAGTGCCCTACAGTGCGGGGTCACACGTGTGTGGCATTACACTTTCTCCCTGGAATCCTCCCTCCTCCAAGTCTATAGAATCTATGTGCTCCATTAAGCACCAATCATTCACATTAATCCCCTCATTAGTGTTTGTGGGATGTTTTTACCCATGCATCCAAGCCCTACAATAAAACTGAGCAGTACTGGCATGGAAAACATCATGATGGCCAGAACTCCCCAGAGAGTGCACAGGGAAAACATGAAGAATAGGCTGCCACCCATTTTTGCCTATGTTGTGAGCACAGGAGGGCACTGCCTAAAACCACCAGTGGGCTACACACACAGTAGCCTGAAACCATTGGGAATGGCAATACTGATTGCCAAAAAAGCAACTCAGAACTGTGGGGAATTCATTTTCTTATTCCCATAAATGGTTGCATTACCAGTACTCACCACTATCAGAAAGCCGGCGTTTTAAAACCACCAGACTTTTGTGTAAAACTGCAAAAATGAAACAAAACCAGACAAAGGAAAGACTTGCTAAGAGGTGGATACAATGTAAAACTATATCCTGAAATGGCTTGGAGGAAGTAATTATTTAATGTATATGTAAAAATTGTAAGTGATTTAAACTGGGAACAAAAAGTGACATTTAGCTGAAACCTGGCTTAATGAAACTGGATTCTGCCTGACAACTACCCCCGACAGGAGTTGAAACCTGCTCAGCCACTCCCCTTGCCAAAAGGAGTTGTCACCTCTCTGATTAGATTAGGGGTGGAGCAGCTGGGGACTACAGGGAGTTGAACAAAGGCCTGTCCTGACTCAGGCAAATGTTATATTGGGGGCATCGTAAAAGTGGCTTCCTCTTAGGGGAAACGGGGAGAGGCAGTGCCTCTGCTAGCAGCTGAGCTTGGGGGAAGTGGATAAACCAGTTATTCCACCCTGTGATGTGGGAAGCCACACCCCTTTTTGACCAGGGCATAATTTAAAAAAGATAGATAACTCATAGTGCAGACTTGTCAGAATTATATAAGTAATATCATTATTTTTGTGATTTTTCTGTGAACATTTCGAGAGGCGTTAGGACCCTGTGGTGTATTCTGGGGGGTTGCTAGCGGAAAATAGGGTCTCACTCCAAATGTCTGCATGTTAAAAATCTGACACTTCATCAATTAATGTCCATACTCCTTGCGCACATGTGTGTAATTTTGGTTAAATGTCCGATATTGCAAAACCAGTTAAAAAGCGCAAAATGTTGTCATTTTTGAATGCAAGCCCCCAGGAAGATCAGAGGCGGACAAGCATGGACCATAAGGAATATATAATGCACACATGTAATTTCAACAAATTGTATATCTGGGAAGGATGTATTTGAATCAAATATAGATTTGTGGGCAAACTGACCAGGGGAGGATCCTCTGACCCATAAACAGACTTCATCATGCTGACAATCCATTTCCTTCCCCCAATCATGGGAGAGGGGAGAATTGGGCCAATGACAAGTAGAGAAGGGCAGGCTTAGCTAGGCCCAGGCACACACCCATTTTCAAAACACATAAAAAGAGACTGCTGGGACAGGTAGAGACATTCAATTCCATTTGCTGCTGAGCATGCTGACCGACGACTTCACATCCAGAGATCCAGACTTCAAATCCATCAATCTCCAAAGACCAGAACTTTACTTCAGAACTTAAAGCAAGGGCCTAAACCCACAAACTGAGAACTCTTCTCAGCAGGCCTCAGCAACCTTAAAATCATTTGCGAACTATTCCACAGCCGGGCGAGCTGTTTGAATTCTTTTGCCAAGAACAATTGCCAGAGACCAGACCAGAGATCCAGAGTGACCCAGACCACTGTGAGCAGAACCAGAGAGCTGACCCAGATCACTGTGAAGTGCCGAGACCAGAACCGGAGTCCAGTCCAAAACCTGACCAGATCCGTGGCGAGGCCTAGTTCAAATTTATATTGTGAGTACCTAGCAGAACTGTGCAGAACCAATCTCTTAGTTAAAATAATGTAATCCAAACTATTTTAACCTTATACTTTTTCCGCAATCACGATTCATGCACTCGCGAAATTTACCGCGATTTGCGATTTTGGCTCAATTTCTCCACTAGTCAAAATAGCAGCTCCATTCTTTCTTTTGTTAAAATCTGTTGCAACTTGGTAATAACTCATAGAGCATTGTTAAAGTGAGCCTGAACTAATATAAAATAGCCATCACCTACCCTGAACCTCCTAAAGGGAATTAAAAGCATTTTCAGCATATTTTTCACTTCACTGCCACCACATTCGAAGCACTTGGGCCTGTGTTTTAAAACTCATACCTGTTTCCTCTAAGCTTGCTGGGGGGGAACTGAATTTCGTATTGTATTTAGTTGCATTCCTGAGAACTGTGTGCTCCTCTTTCCATCTCCTTCCATTTCTTACATTGCATAGGGGAGGGGGGTGAATTGCCAGAGAAAAAGTGATTATCTTATCTTTTGCTAAAATCATATCAAGTATTTCTGTACTGCATTTTATTCCCCATTGCTTTTCCCTTGAAATCATAAAAGTATTTTTTCTACTTTATCCATCCTACACCCACTCCTCATTGATTATTAAGAAGTGTGCTAGTGTCAGATTACCCATTGTTGATTAACATTAAATTTATAAGGGCGATATCGATTATTAATTTATTATAAAAGCGTGATATCTATTTTTGTTTTATTTCTCAAATAAACCTTTTAAACTTGCAAAACAGAACTACTTCTTGGCTCAGTGGGGTCAGGGGGATTCTAAGAGAGGGGTGTTATATAGGGGTAGTCATCCAGAACTCATGAACTGGACATAAAGATATATCAATAAGGGTTTCCATTCAGTATCCCAGACTTTGCATTTACTTAGCTGTAGTGTTGGATTGAATCCTCTTACAAAGTGGGGGCTCGAGTGGGGATATTCTGGGTTAGATTTACCATTTGTGCAGATTAATACAGTGTGCCAACTGACCAGATACACATATCCGGTTAGGTCACCACGCTGTTTTACACTGTGAAAGCACCCCTCAAAGGAACGCTCTAAGGAAACGGTCTGTTTTGCAAAATAAAATACAAACTTCTGTAAGTCAGGAAGGAACTCAAATTCCAGAATGACGACCTTGGTAGATATGAAAATAGCCAGAGAGCACTTCTTACATAAGCTATTTGTGAGAGGTGAGTGGACTCATCAGGACCAAACGGTCTGGCTGCAGGCAATCGCGCAACAGGTCACTGAAACAGGGTCAGATAAATGGAGAGATCAGGGTCCATTACATGTTGCCCTGAGTGAATTATACATGTCTCCTGAAGTTAAAGATGAACACGACAAGATGGTTAGGATAGTGGCATATTTGTATCTATATATGGGAGCCATGCAGGACAAATGTGCTGAAGGCCAAGATCTGGCAAGTAGGCAACAGCTGGCGTTAGAAAAGGCCCACTCTAACCTGGTCTCTTCTGAGCAGAGGCTGCAGAGGAGCCAGGAGTCAGAAAATGATAGTAGGCAGTATATCATTAAAATAAAAGAGGACATGGATAGATTGCAACAGGAGAAGGCTGACCAGGATACCAGATTTCTGGCCTTGCAGAAGGAGCACCAAGAAGGTTTGGACTCCCTTCTGCAGAGCCAGAAAAAGCTGGAGCAACAACTGGACTTCAACAGGGCATGCACAGAGCAGGTAGCCACCCTGCAAATTCGATTAGACAGAGAGAAAGAGGAAAGCAATAAATTGATTCTGAAAGACCTGGATACCCAGGCAGAGTTTGATCAGGAGCGCCAGAAAGCTGGTGCCTTCCAAAGGCAAAGGGATGACCTGGCGGCACAGGTGCAGGCTCTTAGTCAGGAAAGGGATACCTTAGGCCAGGAAGTCTGCCACTTAAAAAGGAAAATGGAAGAAAATCACCTAGCCCTCCAGGGACTGGGTGACCTCCAAAAAGAACACCAGAACTTGTTAGAGCACACCAGGAGAGTGGAGGATGCTCTGGCAAGAAAGGAGCAGGCCAATAGGGACACAGCTCAGGAGGTAACCCTCCTGCAGCAGAGACTGGCCCAGTACTCCAGGACCAATCAGGAGGCACAGAGAGAAAATGAGGCTCTCTGTCAGCACAATGATAGGCTCCAGCAACAGGTAGCGATGCAGGAGAGACTGATAGAGTCTAGTAAGGCCTTTACTGAGGAACTGAAAGCGCAGGCTCTTGCATTGCAACGGGAAGCAGGGGCGGATAGGGATGAGGTTCGATGGGAAAGAGAAACTCCTGAGCATAACCTCAGGAGCCCTAGTACCAGAGGCCTTCATCTGTCCCGGTCCCTGGACTCTGCCACCCCCATGTCCCCTTGCGCACATGAGCCCAGGGCCACGGGGATGGCAGATTACTACCCAGCTAGAAGTATGGAGCTCATAGGCCAGTACCTCCCATGAATGGATGGGCGGGTATCCGGGTATGGGCACCCAAGCACAGTGCAATTTAGTGGGGAACCCCAGGAGAGTAGGCCCATTAAGGGCATCCTGAAAACCTCTGCCCAGTTAGGTCAGTGCGGAGGATACCCAGCAAATCCTGGTAGCAAGGAGGGATCTGAAGACTCCTCTGAGTGTCACAGGACACAGGAGACCAGGTCCCCACATTCTGCCAGCCATTCCCAGGCTCGCAGAATCCGGGAAAACCTGGAAGATCAGCCGGGCACTTCTGGGAGCAGCGCTTCTGAGTCAGAGGATGAATGGACCAGGGTTACCCGAACCAAAAAGGCCAATAAGGCAAAAAGGGCCTTGCGTAAGGACCCATTGAAACAAATAAAGGCAATCAGGAGTGTCATCACTCCTTATCATAAGAACGCCAAGTATTCTGTTTGGGAACACTTGGAGCTCTATGAGCAAATGATGGAGACTTTCCATTTGAAGGACAGCAGTAGCTGCATCCAGTACGTCAAATGGACATTCTCCCCAGAATACTCCAGTTTCTTTGCGGGGCTGGAGGACCAAAATCATTTAAGATGGTCCACCTATAAGGCGGCCATCTTGAAAATTTTTCTGTTCACAGAAATCCTCAAGAGGCTTGCAAGGCAGCCTACAATTTGCAATGTGGGGAGGATCAGGCCCCACAAGAGTTTGTGCAAGAATTAAAACGTGCTTTTGCGCAGACCACCAGAAGGGTGCGCACGGATAGCAGAGAATTTATCAATACGTTTTTCCATGCCTTACCCAAATACATAATGACCCAGCTCGTGAGAGATTTTCATGAGAAAAGATCTTTAGACTGGGTCATTGAACAGGCTACCCAGATCTATGAGGTGCAGAAGCCTATCGAAAATAAAAATAACGTGCTGAAAAACCCCAAAACCAACAGCACCCCTGCTGCTGCCAAGGTGGCAGAGGTAAAGGTTGCCCCCGTTTTAGATTTGGAGATGGGGGGGCCTAAAAACCTACCTGCACCAAATAATTCACAGCCCAGAAGGCCCTCGGGCCAGTCACAGACAGGGAGTCGAGGAGGTAGCCCACAAATGGGGTCCCCCGCTCCCCTGACTATGTAAGTCCCCGCTACAAGGGAAACCGACCAATCCTGGGTAATGTGTGGACTCCTCCAGCCCAAGGGGGGGATCCAGCCAAGCACCTGACCCGGGGAACTTCCCTCCCAACTTCCCACAGGAGGGCAGAAATTCTCCAAATCCTGGGCAGAACTTTTTCCCCAGGTATCCGCCCAACTTCCAGCCCCAAAATCATCCATCCTTCTTTCCCCAATTCCCTGAGCCCGGACAACCTAATCCGGGAGAGGGGAGGCCAAGGGTGGAGGGGTACCAAAATCTTCCCAACCAGGGGTACTACCAGCGAAGGGATAGCTACCCTTCCCGGGATCAGCCCAGGGGAGAAAATAGAGCCCCGTATCAGCCTGAGCGGGTTTCACAACTTGAGCGCCAGGTCCAAAATATGGCACGGGATCTGGTTCACATACTGAGGGCTCAACAGAACCCTCAGATGAGCATGCCACCGCAGAATGCCCCAAACTCTGGACCTGGTGCTCCAGAACAATGACGGGGGCAGCACCCCGATAACCCACCGGTTCTCAGGGAGGAGGCACAAGGGGAAGGGGGGTGTAAAGCCTTGGAGGAAGCTTCCTTCCCAACTTGTAAACAGCCCCTGGAAAAACAGGAACCGGAAACAAAATCTCCTGCCCCTGAAAGCCTGCCTCCCAAGGAGCAGAGGGGGGGTAGGAGAAACAAAGGACCCAAACAGACCCACTTTGTGGAGGAGGTACAGGTCTTCCAATTTGAGGGAGAGGGATCCTCAGAAGATCCTGGGAAAAGGATCTTCTCCTTCAGAGATGGGGGAACTCCTCCCAAGGAAAAATGGGTCCCAAGGGATGCCAATTCAGACTGGGGAGATATGGAGACTGAGCTACCGCCGCCCATCATCTCATCCCAGAACCCACAATACCGAAATTCCCTGGTTCAAACCCATCCTGGTGACTGCCTCCAAAGAGGGGGGTGTGGCCCAAAACCGGAACCAGGGGAACCCACAATGGCTCTGATCTCCAGTTGCCAACTTTTTCTTTCAGATTCCCAAGACTCACCACCGAATTCTGCCCAAATCTCTTCTCTCGCCATGTCCAAAACCAGAAAGTTAGCCCACCAGTTGTCCAAAAATGTGCATTATATGTGCCCCCTTGAGGAGAAGGAGGGAAGATACTATGCCCCGGTACAAGTACAGGGGCAGGGTACAATTTTGGCACTGGTGGACACTGGATCCCAAGCTACCCTTCTGTCCAAAAGGGCCTTTGAGGAACTAAATGCAGGAAGGGGGGAGAATTACCGAATTCCTCTCACCTCTCTTCCTGGACAACTGCAGAACTTTGACGGGAAGGAAATTCCCGTTGAGGGGACTGCAGACTTGGACATTAAAATTGGGCGACACAAGGTGAAACACCCGGTCATAGTAGTGACTCCAGAGGGCACCCCTTGTTTACTAGGGAATGACCTCCTGAGAAGGTTGTCACCCCTAATAGATTGTGTAAACAAGGTCCTCTGGACCCAGACTAGCCGACCCATAAAATTAAAACAGAGTGTCAACCATGTTAGTTTAAACGGCACCTGCCACATGGTTGAACACAAATCTGACCAGGTAGAATTTTACTTCCAGAACAACCAAACTCCAGACATGACAGTAATAGCAGTAGGACAACAGACTGGTGATGGGGGGTCCTCTCTTTTTCTGAAAATCAACCTTCCTTCCAGTTTAAGGTGGTATTCCACACTGGAAGGAAACACCCTGAAATTCTTTACTAATCCACAATCAGAAACTCCCACTCCTATAGTCCAGAAAGATGTGAAATCAGCTGAGAGCCTGGCTGATATTCAGCAAATTGGAGAGCAGATGTTCATCCCTGTTCAGTTAAATGATGGGAAGGACTCTGTTCTCGCTCGAGTGTGTGGGAACAACGGTAAGAGCTTCATCAGCGAAGCCATGTTCCACCAACTCCCAAAAGATCCAGCCATTCTCACATTCAAACTGATAGACAAATGGGAAATGGACCTGGAAGCACCTAATTCCAAACATCTCCTGCCAAGCAGGTGTATGCTCAAAATCTCCATTGGCAACAAGAGCATAGTCCATAATTGTTGGGTCGTGCGAGACATCACTGCCGCCTTTTACTTAGGCAGTGACATTCTCAATCGCTTTGCCATTAGTTTGGACCTAATAAACTTCAAAGCTTGGTCCCGATTAGCGGATAATCCCATGGGCTTTGATGATTCAGAAAAAGCATTTAGGTCAGCTCAATTGCTACCTTATGCAGTTGAAATTCAGATTAAAGAGGAAGTCACCATCCCAGAAAGGACCCGACAATTCTCCCTGGGAGTGAAAGCTAAAAGAGGACAAACATTGAAAAACCCTGATGCTTATATTCATCTAAATGCTTCTCTCCAACAGCAAGGGTTGGGGGTAAACCCAACACCATTAGTCAACATAGAACATGACACCATTCCAATAGAGGTGGATAACAGCGACTTAAAGAGTATTACTCTAGCCGCAGGCACCATAATTGGAATGGCGGTTGATGACCGACATTTCTCCATTGATTTAGGAAATGAACTGTTAGGACCAATCCCCAAGGACTGTTTTGACATTGACAGTGATGAAGACACAACACCAGACTGGATTTTCACCTGGCATGGGGGGAACTTCCTGGTGTAAACTTCTTGCCCTTATGGTAAGGAAGATGTGACTTGTGACTTCAGGAGGGATGAGGTGATTTTCCAGGTCCACGAGGGCTGCCTTTCCCACCTGAAGCCTCCAGTCCAAATCAGCACTCTGACCAGGGTCTTCTCCACCCAGCTGGAGGAGGCAGCTGAGATAGCCAAACCAGAAGTCTTTCCAGGCTTCAGGCAGATGGTGGAAGAGAGAGTCAACCTAGCTGATGCCTGTGTGACTCTAGAACAGAAGCAAAAGTTGAAACAAGTTTTCTTGGATTTCCAAGATCTCTTTGCGGTAGACTCATATGACTGTCGTCGCACCGACATCCACACCACAACAATTCCCACGGACCCTGGAATGACTCCAGTGTTTGTGAAGCAATATCGCTTGCCTCTCGCATCCATGGAGTCCCTTACTGAAATAATTAAGAACCTTGAGTCCAGGGGAATAATCCGTCCAGTCCACAGCACTTTCAATAATCCGGTGCTGGGAATATTGAAGCCAAACGGCCAGTGGAGACTCTGCGCCGACCTTAGGGAGCTCAACAAACGGGTCCATACTTCCCGATGGCCTCTGCCCTACATTGACCAAGGGCTGGCCCAGATTCAGGGGTCACAGGTATTCACAGCAATAGACCAGACCAATGGATACTGGGCCGTGCCTGTCAGTAGGGAGGACCAATACAAACTGGCTTTTACCTTTGGGGGCCAGCAGTACACATGGACCCGTACTCCCTTCGGATACCTCAACTCCGGCAATGAATTCAACATTTTCCTACATAAGGCCATGCCCGACCTGGGTGCGAGGGGTAACCTGGCTTATGTAGATGATGTCCTCATAAAAAGTTAATCTCTGGAAGAACACATAGCAGAGATCCGTTATGTTCTAACACAGTTGAGGGCTGCCGGAGCAAAACTTTCCTTTCAGAAAGCACAGTGGTGTAGAACCCGTGTTAATTTCTTGGGGCATGAGATTACTCCTCAGGTTCTATGTCCCCAAGAAAAGAAATTGGAAGCACTCCAGAAACTGAAAGACCCCACAACTCTGCGGGAACTAAGGAGCCTCCTTGGACTGACTAATTACAGCAGAAAGTTCATTAAGGGCTACGCAGAGATCACTAGACCCCTGATTCATCTCCTGAAAGGGGGGGTCAAGTGGGAATGGGGTCCAGAACAAGCCTAGGCAGTAAGACAACTCAAAAGAAGCCTCTCACAAGCGCCCTGCCTAGCTTACCCTGTCAGAAACAAGGAGTTCTTCCTGGAGACGGGGTTCTCTAATACGTGCTTGACGGCAGTATTATACCAAAAGCATGACAAGGTCAATAAAGTAATCTCCTATGCGAGGAAAACTTTATCCTCTGTGGAGGAAAAATTCAACGATTGTGAGAAGGCACTCCTGGCAACGGTGTGGGCATTGAAGAATTACTGCCCGTTTATCCAGGGGGAACACATCATAGTGGAGACTCCACACCAGCCTCTGCAATATCTCCAAAGTGACAGAATCCGGGCCGGAAATGTGAGTAATTCCCGAATTACTTCCTGGATTCTGTCAATGCAAGGCTTTCCTGTGGAGGTCAGATATGGCGAAAACAAGAAGAGTCCCCTCGCGCAAGGTCTGGCTGACTTGCATGATTGTGCCAGAGAAAACTGTCTCGAGGACGAAAGTCTAAAAATCAAGGACAACATGGAGGCATACCTTAATTCCCTGCACAAAGTCTTTGAAGAAGACAAGTGTGAGGGAATGCCCACTGTCTATGTGGATGGATGCTCTTACCATGTTGACAACGATGGGGAGAAAGAACTGGTGGCTGGCGTAGGGAATGCATTGGTGAAGGAGTTCCCAGAACCCTCCGCTGGATACAAAATTGGTCCCCGAAGTAGTCAGGTGGCAGAATTGATGGCTGTGCATCAGGCCATCCTCACTACTGTCCAGCATCAACTCCACGAACTGGTCATAATCACAGATTTGGATTATGTACGGAACGGGTTCGTGGAGCACCTGGTTAATTGGAAAACCAGAGGCATGTTATGTGCTAATAACAAACCCCTGAAACATGGGAAGTTAATCCAAAACATTGATGATCTGATCACCTTGAATGGGATGACCATCTACTGGAAAAAGATCAAGGGTCATTCCAAAGTAGAGGGACCAGACAAAACTGGAAATGACTTAGCTGATCAGCTGGCCAAAACCGGGGCCATCCAAGGGGATCTAATAGAAATAGAGTCCCTGTTGGGGGAAATCCAGGTCACTGCTATCACTAGGTCCCAGACAAATGCTCACAATGATCTTTCAACTGCACAATGGAGTAAGGAGACCCCTGATGCTGATTTAATTACAGCTCAGAAGGGGGATCCAATAATTGGTAAGTTTTACCAACACATTGAGGACCCTGAGAACTTTCCCTTGACGGATACCGATTACATTCGGAAAGAGGACCTTAGAGTGTTGATGAAATGTCCAAAGATGTTCCGGATCCAAGACGGGTTGTTGGTAAGGAAATCCCAAGCTGGCCATGATCAGTGGGTGGTTCCTACCTCATTCCGAAGCCTGATGTTAAGTCACGCCCATGATGCGGCCACCGCCAGTCATAGGGGGTTTCATACAACACTTGAAATCTTAAGAGAGGTTGCATACTGGCCACATATGGGCCAGGACCTCAACCAATATTTGAAGGGGTGTCTCGTGTGTGCACAATTTCAGCCATCATCCCTCACACACCGTGCGCCTCTCAAAAAGAGGATCAGATCTACCCCTTAATCTGCAACTAAAATGTCACCATTTGAGTTGATGACGGGACGCAAGATGGTGCTTCCCCAGCATTTGCTCTACAGGACCCAAGAGCAGACACTGATAAATGCCTCCACAACTCATGAGTATGCGGAGAATTTAAGGAAACACCTTCAACATGCTTTTGCCTATGCTCAGCGGAATCTAGAAAGATCAGCCGAGAGCATGAAGACCCACTATGATTTAAAAACTACCCGAAAGGAATATAAGGTGGGTGATCGGGTCTACCTATACAATTTCCAAAGGAACAAGGCCAAACAGCGAAAATTCTTGCCTACATGGAAGGGACAATGTTTGAAATTATAGACAAAATCTCCCCTGTTGCCTACAAGATCTGCATCCCCAAAGGCGGTTTGGCAGAGGGGGAAGACAAGTGGGTCCATATAAATCAGCTAAAGTGTTGCCATCCCAGGCACACTCTGCAACAACTGGAGGAGTCCTCTTCAATACCAGAGGGGACCGCTCCAGATTAATTCAGTTCCAACCCTAAAATATCCCACATATAGTCTCTAAAATATTATACTCTTGTAAGCCACTGTCTTTGAATGATAACTTGTATCTCAAAAGTAAAATGTAAGGTATGTTAAAGTATAAAATGTATATGTCTGCCACACCATTAGTAGTGATGGAAAAATGTCTACGAATAGGTATTGCCGCTTTTCCTTTGTCGTCCTAGGAGAAAGAAAACCTGGAGACTGGCCAAGGAGGAAGATCCGGAGACCGGGAGCAGAGACCCAAGCGGCCCGGGGTACTGCCCAATCCTCCCATCAGGACCAGCAAGGAGAACTGATTGATCGACTGGAGGGAGGAAAAGATGCTGAACTGTGCCACCTATGGAATTGGAAGAAGAGGAGGTGAACATCCCAGATCTTGCGAGTTCCATCAGTGAAAGGACAGAATGGCCATCGCAAGGGGGGGGGCTTGTGGGATGTTTTTACCCATGCATCCAAGTCCTACAATAAAACTGTGCAGTACTGGCATGGAAAACATCATGATGGCCAGAACTCCCCAGAGAGTGCACAGGGAAAAGATGAAGAATAGGCTGCCACCCATTTGTGCCTATGTTGTGAGCACAGGAGGGCACTGCCTAAAACCACCAGTGGGCTACACACACAGTAGCCTGAAACCATTGGGAATGGCAATGCTGATTGCCAAAAAAGCAACTCAGAACTGTGGGGAATTCATTTTCTTAATCCAAAAAATGGTTGCATTACCAGTACTCACCACTATCAGAAAGCCAGCGTTTTAAAACCACCAGACTTTTGTGTAAAACTGCACAAATGAAACAAAACCAGACCAAGGAAAGACTTGCTAAGAGGTGGATACAATGTAAAACTATATCCTGAAATGACTTGGAGGAAGTAATTATTTAATGTATATGTAAAAATTGTAAGTGATTTAAACTGGGGACAAAAAGTGACATTTAGCTGAAACCTGGCTTAATGAAACTGGATTCTGCCTGACAACTACCCCCGACAGGAGTTGAAACCTGCTCAGCCACTCCCCTTGCCAAAATGAGTTGTCACCTCTCTGATTAGATTAGGGGTGGAGCAGCTGGGGACTACAGGGAGTTGAACAAAGGCCTGTCCTGACTCAGGCAAATGTTATATTGGGGGCGTCGTAAAAGTGGCTTCCTCTTAGGGGAAACTGGGAGGGGCAGTGCCTCTGCTAGCAGCTGAGCTTGGGGGAAGTGGATAAACCAGTTATTCCACCCTGTGATGTGGGAAGCCACACCGCTTTTTGACCAGGGCATAATTTTAAAAAGATAGATAACTCATAGTGCGGACTTGTCAGAATTATATAAGTAATATCATTATTTTTGTGATTTTTCTGTGAACATTTTGAGAGGCGTTAGGACCCTGTGGTGTATTCTGGGGGGTTGCTAGCGGAAAATAGGGTCTCACTCCAAATGTCTGCATGTTAAAAATCTGACACTTCATCAATTAATGTCCTTACTCCTTGCACACATGTGTGTAATTTTGGGTAAATGTCCGATATTGCAAAACCAGTTAAAAAGCGCAGAATGTTGTCATTTTTGAATGCAAGCCCCCAGGAATCTCAGAGGCGGACAAGCATGGACCATGAGGAATATATAATGTGCACATGTAATTTCAACAAATTGTATATCTGGGAAGGATGTATTAGAATCAAATATAGATTTGTGGGCAAACTGACCAGGGGAGGATCCTCTGACCCATAAACAGACTTCATCATGCTGACAATCCATTTCCTTCCCCCAATCATGGGAGAGTGGAGAATTGGGCCAATGACAAGTAGAGAGGGGCATGCTTAGCTAGGCCCAGGCACACACCCATTTTCAAAACACATAAAAAGAGACTGCTGGGACAGGTAGAGACATTCAATTCCATTTGCTGCGGAGCATGCTGACCGACGACTTCACATCCAGAGATCCAGACTTCAAATCCATCAATCTCCAAAGACCAGAACTTTACTTCAGAACTTAAAGCAAGGGCCTAAACCCACAAACTGAGGACTCTTCTCAGCAGGCCTCAGCAACCTTAAAATCATTTGCGAACTATTCCACAGCCGGGCGAGCTGTTTGAATTCTTTTGCCAAGAACAATTGCCAGAGACCAGACCAGAGATCCAGAGTGATCGAGACCGCTGTGAGCAGAACCAGAGAGCTGACCCAGATCACTGTGAAGTGCCGAGACCAGAACCGGAGTCCAGTCCAAAACCTGACCAGATCCGTGGCGAGGCCTAGTTCAAATTTATATTGTGAGTACCTAGCAGAACTGTGCAGAACCAATCTCTTAGTTAAAATAATCTAATCCAAACTATTTTAACCTGAGTAGAACAGCCTCCTAGAAATCGTGTCATCTCATTTTTAAAGCTGCACAACTGTCACCTGTCAATTCTGAAGCTGCAAGCTGTCACCTGTCATTTTGAGTTTCTTTAAATCCGAAAAACTACCTTTATTTAATTGTCCGTATCTCTGGAACCGTTTGGGCTAGGAACTTGTCAAAATAGCAGCTCCATTCTTTCTTTTGTTAAAATCCGTTGCAACTTGGTAATAACTCATAGAGCATTGTTAAAGTGAGCCTGAACTAATATAAAGTAGCCATCACCTACCCTGAACCTCCTAAAGGGAATTAAAAGCATTTTCAGCATATTTCTCACTTCACTGCCACCACATTCGAAGCACTTGGGCCTGTGTTTTAAAACTCATACCTGTTTCCTCTAAGCTTGCTGGGGGGGAACTGAATTTCGTATTGTATTTGGTTGCATTCCTGAGAACTGTGTGCTCCTCTTTCCATCTCCTTCCATTTCTTACATTGCATAGGGGAGGGGGGTGAATTGCCAGAGAAAAAGTGATTATCTTATCTTTTGCTAAAATCATATCAAGTATTTCTGTACTGCATTTTATTCCCCATTGCTTTTCCCTTGAAATCATAAAAGTATTTTTGCTACTTTATCCATCCTACACCCACTCCTCGTTGATTATAAAGATGTGTGCTAGTGTCAGATTACCCATTGTTGATTAACATTATATTTATAAGGGCGATATTGATTATTAATTTATTATAAAAGCGTGGTATCTATATTTTGTTTTATTTATCAAATAAACCTTTTAAACTTGCAAAACAGAACTACTTCTTGGCTTAGTGGGGTCAGGGGGATTCTTAGAGAGGGGTGTTATATAGGGTTAGTCATCGAGAACTCATGAACTGGACATAAAGATATATCAATAAGGGTTTCCATTCAGTATCCCAGACTAGGCATTGATTTAGCTGTAGTGTTGGATTGAATCCTCTTACATGGTTTGCATGTGGGAACCATCCAAAGCTGCCATAGTTTTTAGCCCAGTCATCTTCTTCACAATATTCGAATCAGACACTTTGAAAAAGGCCCTGATGGTTTGATTCGCAATGGAGCATATCACAGGGTGTGGAGAGGAGCTACAACCCTGAAATTACCAGGGTGTGGAGAGGAGCTACAACCCTGAAATTACCAGGGTGTGGAGAGGAGCTACAACCCTGAAATTACTGAGTTACGATCGAGTTTATCCCGTTTTGGGTGTGTTCCCACGCAAAGGGCTCCCTGCGGGATATGCTTCTCAACTCCCAAGTTACTCCTCAAAGAGCTGCTACCATTTGATCCCCCCTAGAGGTTGAAAATTCGCTCAACTGGGACAGAAGGCCCCACTTACATAATTCTATAGCTGAGTCTCCCACAGATTGACTTCTCAAGCCCCTTCTTGTCGGCAAAGTGTTATCGATGAATTAAGTGTTCAGCAGCTGGGGAAAATGTCCAAAGCCCAAAATAAAGAGGCTGTCCACAGTAAAGAAGAAAGTCACCCGTCCCTTTTCTTCTTTTTTGGTGTGGACATTTGGTGTTTTTAGCCAGAGAACACTAAGCAAGGTTTACACAGCTCAAAGTGTATAACCCCAACAGTCACCATGACCACAAATCCACACGACTCAAAGGTTATAACCCCAACAGTCACTGTGTCCACAGCTCCACACGGCTCAAAGGATATTACCCCAACAATGGGTTAGTAGTAGATTTCCAATAGAACCTTTTAAACCGTGAAGAGGGCAAGGGAATGGAAAGGGGGAATTAGAGGAGGTAAATGGACACCCTCCCCAAATTAAATCAATCCGCCCTTGTCCCCACCGACCCTCTTACCCTCGCGCCCACGGACCACAGACCACTTTCGTCACACTTTCACAAGCGCTCCACGGCGGAAGTGATGTTTTATACTTCAGGTGCACTCTTCCTGTTTCCGCTGGCAGTCCGCTGGCTTAAGAGGAAAGGCATCCAAAAGCTGAAAATCTCCTGGATTCACCACAATCAGGGAAAATAAAGACAAAGGGCCTCATTACAACCGACCCGGTATGGAAACAACGGTGACGGTAAACCCGCCGCCACCGTTGTTTCCATGCCGGGTGATCACAACTCCTGCAGGCAGAGGCGTCAAACCCGCCAGGTCTGACCTAGCGGGTTTAACACCGCCCGCCTGCAGGCAGACGAGGAAACACCGGCATCATCATGAGATGGTGCCGGTGTTTCCATGATCCCCGTTCCCATTGAGTCCTACGGGACTCAGTGGGAATGGGAATTAACACCATTCCGCCTCCGGAATTCCCGGTTCACCGGGGTTGTGATGCTCCGGTAATTCCGGGAATCACGGAGGCGGAATGGTAATACGAGTCTGGCGGTAACCAGGCAGTTTTACCGCCTCGGTTACCGCCGGACTCGTAATGAGGCCCAAAGTCACACCAGCAAGATTGAACCCAACAGCAGGAGGCACAGTTGCCACAGAACGCTTTCACCACACTTCTATCCTTTTTTAGACTGACTGTGTTCCATTTGAATGTCTGTAGCCAGTGTTTGAAACCTTTGCCTCTGCAGGTTTTTAGGAGTAGAACTACTGTGATCCCAAATAAGCACAGTCAATACTTAGGGCTCCAGGGTGTCATTGTACAACACATTTGGAGGGCAATGTGTTACAGATCCATGGTCTAGGGAGATACCCTATATATTCATATCTTGAAATATGGACATTTGTTTTTCATAACACAACTTAGACGAGTACGTAAAAAATCTAACTCCTGTTGTGGGGACGGAATACATACTACTGCAGAAGTCCGTGAAAAGGTGCCAACTATCTGTCACACATAGACTGGGTATTGTCATCAAGCCCTCTCTCTCATACACCTTGCTGGTGCACAATAGACGAACACTTTAATAGTCTGATTCAATTCCATTATCCGGATGGGCCTAGGAATGTATTGATGCACCCCAGTGGACCCTGTAGCATACAGAAGAGAATTGCGATACGGAAGGGTTAATTATTAAGTGATTGAGCAGGTGCATGTGCAGCCAAAACTCAGTATCTGAATATTTTTTGCAAGGCAGTCAAGCCAAATATTTGAACACCATTGCAGAACACAGAGATAAAGTTGCGTCATGAAAGTGTACTTTTCAACACTTCTTGAAGCACTCTTTTGGTGGAGGTTCTTCAAAGATGAAACTGTGCACTCTCTATCTCATGTTATGAAAAGATGTCCTTTTTACACATTCTCTGAGAATCTGCTTTGGTTCACTGCATGGTGACCAGCAAATAAGAATCCTCAAGCAGCAGACCTGCACTTCAGCCTTGGACCTCCCAGTGCAGAGTGGATTGAAAAAGGAATGTAAGGCTTTTGGCATTCATTAATCATATAAAATACTGTGAACTATCTTGAAGTTAAACAAGAATGTGGGTGCCCCTCTACTGAGGATGAACTTGGTTCAATTACCTGTTCTATGGAATTTCTTAAACTCGGGAGGGCCTACAACAATGTTTTAGCTCACTACACCTTTCACAGAGGAGAAATAGCCATTTGCATATCAGCCTGGTCCCATAGCAATCTAGCACTGAAATACTAGGCAATTCTCCTCTGAACAAGAGTACCATAAGCAACCGCAGACACGTGTTTTGGCCTTGTTGGGCCTGCTCAGTGAGGTGAAGCTGAGCCTCTCTAATGCACAGTCAGCAAGGGATCCACGTCTGAATTACATTACCCTTGGTTACTTAGGGTGAAACCTCAAGTTTGACAAATTAAACAAGATGGTGGGAGCCCCTCTACTGAGGATGAACATGGTTCAAATAACCTGTTCTGTGGAATTTCCTCCACTGGGGAGGGTCTACAAACACGTTGTAGCTCACTGAACCCTTTCACAGAGGAAACATTCCATTTGCATATCAGGCTGGTCACAGCTGAAGTTAGTACCATCCTTTGAATTTGAAATGATGAATCTGGTTATCTTGTCTCTTGCCTGATTATTGTGGGAATTCATCACTAAGTGAATTCAAATGAACCCGACCTGTTGAGTCTGTTAGAAATCAGAGCTGGCAGCAAGAGGCAGTGATGCCGTTATTAAAATATAGAGACTGTAACGAGGGTGCAGAGAGTGGGGTTTGAGGCCAGCTCCAGCCTAGGTACCCTTTAGCACTTAGCCGGATGTGGCCAAGAATTAGCACTGGCTGGCTGCACCAGTGTCATGGCCTGTGATACTGAAAGACGGCAGCAAAATGGAGTGTATATGGAGATGATATCTTACATGTAAAAGGAAGTAAACAGGAACAGAAAGTGGCAGGGGAGATGAGATAGATATTCTGGAAAATACTCAGAAAACAGCATGATGACCCATTATGGAAGGATCCTACATTATGGAAAGTAAACGAGTTCGCAGATCAGAGGGTTCAGCGCATAGTGCTGTGCCCAATTGGGAAGAAGAGTGGGAGTTTGCAAGGCTGTGAATTTGAAAGAGTCCATCAAATTACACAAGTGCGCTGTGTACGTCTCCTTTCTGTAGAATTGTGGCATCAATTGTGTGTGCAGCCCGTTCCCCGTGGGAGTGCAACAATAAATGTGTGTGAATGTGTGTGTGCACACCTCCAGCAATGCTGCTGGTGAGTAGTGTCAGTTTCTGCCTTCTGTGCTGCTCCCTGTTACAGTATGTAGTGTTTTGTTGCCTTTCCCACAGCTTCTGTTCTTTCCCCTGCCTTTTGGATCCTGCCTTCCCAAGCCAGTAATTCACTTAAGCGCCTGCATTGCCCCGCACATCCTCTCATCTCCCTACTCTTGCCTGCTCCACCAGTGTTTTCTTCACTCTTTGACTTCTGTCATCTGCTCAGCTCCTCCCAGCTCTCAGTGGCTGTCCAATCCTGAACTGCCCTGCGCTTTTTCATTCCAGTCCTCCCAAGCTGTCTGTCATTCACTACATCTGCAGTTTTCATGCACATTCTTCAACCAGAGTTGCTCCTGCTTCCACCTCCCCCCAGACAGAAGTTTAGAGGCGTGTTTCCTCTTTGGGTTTTCCTCTTTCCCTTTCACCCTAGCTGATGTTTCCACCTACTACCTCTGTTGTACCAGGTGGAGTCATAAAAACTCAAAAAGGATAGGCGTCAGCTGGGGCAAGTTGCTGACATCCTCACCACCACAGTCGACTTTAATCGCCACCACCACGACCACAGCGTCATTAAATTTTCCGGCCCGTGAGTTCGTAGCATCCATGACAACAATAACCACCACCCCTACTCCACTGCCCTGGATGACATGCATTCGAGTTCTGACTCAAGTATGATGGGATGGTGACATTGAGGATACTATTGCTTTGCTTGTAAAAGCACCGAGAGCATTCTATAGTCTGCACAGATATGGAGCTTGTTAATTCTGATGAATGTCGAGAGGGACAGAGATTGTTGTCTGGGGAAATTGTAGCAGCACTGTCAACATGTTCTCATTGCACACCAGCCAGCGGGCACCTTAAGATGGCAATGTTAAAATTAGATAGGTTTTGTTGGTCACATGGACTGTTTAGAGAACAAATGTGATCAATGGGTCCTCATAGCTGGCATGTGTTACCCGAATGTGCATCCACCATCTGTGCAGAGGTGGGCCCACTATGGCTAGCTGCTGTACCCCCGGTCCCAGAGATAGTCAAGAATGTAACATCAGGAGGTACGCCTCACATGGCTGCATGTATGAGAGTTAGCTGAGCATACTCCATAGGATTTCCCTGACTATTATCTTCCCTTCTTCTGCTCTGCAAGCAAATCATTTCGAAAAGGCTTCTCAAGTGCAAACGTGTCCATTGTAACTCTGGCTTCTCGGTGTGTCATACAACTCTGAAGAATCTGGAACACAGCCACATTCACCTTGAACGGGGGACAAGAAAAGATGCCAAAAGCTCTTCAATGGTTTTTTTCATGTGTTTGGTATGTGGATCACCATGAAAGATTGGCAACAGTTGTCTTACCAGCTGTGCAACGTCTGACTCACCCACGCTTTTATGCTACCTTGCCTTTTTAGAAAGGTTAATTCCATTAAGTATATCAATGGATGCACCCCATTAAGGGATACAGAGTGATGACTCAGCTGATGTGTGGCTTCCTCAAAGAAGCACTGCACATTAGCTGCCACTGAAACCGTGGAAGAAAGCCTATCCAATGCTCAACTGTGATTTTAGCTGTAGTGCCTTACAGTGTTGCTTTGCTTACACAGTCAGTTGAGCATACGCAAGGTTGAATTCCAGTGGGCACAGACATTTTCAGCAGGTGGTGTTGGAGTTTGTTTTGTACCTGCAACACTATCAAAGCATTCCTAGTGCTCTATGACTGGCTTAAATAAGAACAGATCTTGTGTGCCACATCAAACATATAACGGGCAGGGAAGTCCTTGCTGAAAAAACATGTCATCAAAAGGGATATGAATTGTGTTCCTAGCCCTTAGGGCAGAAATGTCATTGGATTGTTTGTTCACACAAATCCCAAAGATATCTACCAGGGAAATAGCCACTGTAACACGGTCTGTTTCCCTTTATGCCAGATTTCTGTGCCTGTGTGGGTCCTGCCATCATAGACTTGCATGCACAAAATACCTTTTTGATGGATGGCATGCAGCTACTGTGTTGTCCCCTCTTGCTCGCCTCTGTCAACACTAGAGGGAACGGTGACACAATCCACTGTTACAACTATGTAATCAGTGATTGGATGCTCATCCACAAATCTGTTGTCAAGTGGACTTTCTTATACTCAGACCTGCCCAACGTCTTTCCCACTGCAAAAAAACTCTGATTGTGTGCAAAGTCATTTCTGCTGGGAATTCCGCATGTATCAACACTTGCGATCAGCTCCCTAAATCCTTTGTTTTCATCTCATCCACAACCCACTCATCATCACTGTGGTCCAGAACTGAGACAGGGACACAATATATATGCAATTGTCAGAGTATGATGTGAGGAAAGGGCCAGCAGGATTTTCTTTCCAAAGGGTTCAAAGAAATGGTTAGTCCCTGTCTTGCCATAAAGGGGTTTGCTAACAGGGTACTCAGTGGTCCTAAGTCCAACAAATTCCAAAGTCAGCAAAGTCAGGCAGCAAGTAAAAAGCAAACGTACAAAGTCTTTCCTACTCCCAAACAAAACAAAATCCTCCCTCTTTAAGGAGGGCATTTCCTCCCCTCTGCAATGTCTTGGGAAGAGTCATCCCAGGTCTCGGAAAGTCCCCTTGGATTGCAGGCTTTCCCAGGCCGTAGACACCCTGCCTATGAGGCAGACATGTGTTTCCAGGCCTCTCTTGAGCATTGCGTTTTACGGTTTCAATTTGGGATTTTCATGCTGCAGAGTGATAGAAGGTTGCGGAATGATGCAGTGTTTGTGGGCTGGGGTGGTGCACCCTGTGCAGTTCAGGAGAGTAGTGTGGTCCTAGAGTGTTCTAACCACTTTCCTCCTAATGCTCTGCCTCATGCTCTCCAACTTCCTCACGGGGTTACCCAAAAAAAAGAATGAGAAGAAATCGAGGTAGAAAAGACAGAGGTTTTTTGGTCTAATATTTGTGACATTTTTGCACATTTAAAAAAATAAATAGATGTGGGATGGGGTAAGTCTATAACTTAAGGTAGGAAGGAGTAGGCGTTTGGGGGTCTCAAAAAGCTAAAAATAAATGTAATTCGACCAAAAAAACCATGGTCTTTTCCACCTTGATTTGTTGGTCTCGATTTATTCACATAGACTACATCTGCAATAACCTCTGCCCTCCCCTAGACTGGTCTGGACCTCCAGAACCTACTTGATCTTTCTAACTAAGAGAGTAGTCTGTCCTTCTTCCTTTCTACTCATTGGTTAAAGCACTGTTCCCCTCTCTAACAAGATACTCTTACTCTATCTCTCCTGCTGGTATGTCTTTTCCTACTGTCCCAAACAAGTGTGGTGGGTTAGAAGAAGGAGTCAGACATTTTGAGGACATTCTTGTATTCTCTTTATTGAACTAAAAGAATAAGGCCTATCTCTCCCTATTTATTTTTTTTTTATTTTCTGTTTTATTGTTTAAAGCGCAGAACTAGCTCGAGAGCAGCAGAGTGCTGTACAGAGTATGGATAGCCACCATTTGGGCTGGCATCTTTTAACAGTACTGCAGTACTCTGAGGTCTGTGCATCAGTATATGCATCCATTGGAATTAGTCCTTGGTCAGGTGTTGTTGAAAGAGCCATGGTTGGAGAGATTTACAAAATTGGAGAGTTGTGGGGGCATTCCGAGCCGGGATCAAGTTCCAGAGAATGAGTGTATGACAAGAGAAGGATTGTTTGCAAGTCCTCTCTTTGCGGAAGAGTAGTGATTCAAGCTGGTTGGTCAATTTCCTGCACGAGGGATGTGTGCCACCAGATATGTGGAGCTTAGCCACCAGGTACGCTGGTGTGCTACTCACGACTGCTTTGTAAAGGATACATGCAGTCTTGAACAGTATCCTTGCTTGCAGTGGAAGTCAATGTAGTTCGCGCAGGATGGGAGTAATTTGGTAACATTTCTGTGCTGCCGTAATAAGACATGCTGCAGCGTGGTGGACTGCTTTTAGGGGTGCCAAGTGAGCAGCTGGGAGTCTTGTCAGGAGAGTATTTCCCCCATTGATGCGTTATTCGACAAGGGTCTGCACTAGGGTATGGAAGTCCTGCGGTGGGTTGAAGGGTTTGAATTTTTGAAGGGTAGAGATTCTGAGCCAGGCTATTCTGGCCTTCTTGGCTATGTGTTTCTGGAAGGACAGATTGCTGTCAATTGTGAAGTCTAAGGATTTTACTGAGTCTGAGAGTTGTGGATCAACTTCTTCTGGGCGCATATCAGTGAGGCATTGTGGGACAAGTTGTTTTTTAGCAGGCGAACCGATGAGGGCGAATTCAATCTTGGGTGGGTTTAGTTTGAGGTAGGCAGTCGACATCTAGGACTGGATGATGGCTAGGTAATCATTGAGACAAATGATGTTCTGTGGGCTATATACTCTCATGTACAACTGAGTATCGTCTGCATATTGGTGGATGGCTATATTGGGATCTGTGAGGAGAGTGCCCAGAGGCTCCATGTGAAGGTTAAAACAAATTGGTGAGAGGATAGAGCCTTAGTGGGCTTCACAGAAGACCTGGAGTCAGTTATAACACAAAGATTTCATCTGGACAGCCTGCTGTCTGCCTGAGAGGTAGGCAGTACAGCAATTAAGGACAGTGCCAGATAATCCCATCCTGTCAGCAAGGAGGGAGAGAAGGATGCAGTGGTTAATGGTGTTGAATGCAGCTGAGAGGTCAAGGAGAACGAGAAGGCATGAGTCACCCTTATGCATGATTTGGAGAGCATCATCCAACACCTGGATGTTGCCTGTCTAGATGCTACACTTTGGGCAATACCCTGACTGAGTGTCATTTAGGAGGTGGAGTTCGATTCTGGTGAGTAGTTGTGTAGCAACTACTTGTTTCCAAGATTTTGCCAATAAATGTAAGGTTCATAATGGGCCTGTAGTTGGATCTAGGGTTGATTTTTTCAAAAGCGGGCATATGAGACCAGTTTGAGGGTGTCCATGAATGATCCTTCTGCAAGGGAGGCATTGATGATGCCGGGGAGCATCAATTGTTAAATGATGGAGGCCGGAATTATATCGTCAGAGTAAGAAGTAGGTTTGAGGGAGGCAATCATTTTTAGGAGATCTAGGCAAAAGAGAGGAGAAAATTCGGTCCAGAGGGGCAGTGTGCATGCCAGGGTGCAGGGGATGCTAATACTGTGAGCGGCTGATTTGATGGTCTCTCAGATTTTGTCTATTTTTTCAATAAGAAATGTGTTGATTCTGTCACTTTTTTCCTGAGTTGCTGGTACCTCAGGGTTGGGTGAGGGTTTGGTACAATGCTTTACTACTTTAAATTGCATTGTGAAACCTAGGCCTTTCTCCCACTATACGAGCCTCTTAGACCTAGGTGTTTTTTTCTTCAGTATTTAAAGTACATTGTAAAAGTAGTGCCGTCTCTGCTTTTGCCTTCTTAACAAAGCGCTCATCTAGCAATACTGTTCTACTATTGTCTGTACTCTTGCTGTTTTGTTCATCTGTCTACTATTGTCTTGTCTCTCCTTGTCTCATCCACTTGCTCCGCTCCCTCTGTCCTTCCCTAGTGTTCTCCCTGCCCCCACACCCCTTCCTCTTCTCTCCTCTCCCTATCTACTCTATGGTGCTCTCTGTCTCTCCTATCTTTTCTAACTGCTTCTCTATCGACTATCCTGCTCTCCTCACTAAATCTGGTTGGAAGAAGTTTAAAAAGGACATCCTGGTCTCCAACCTAGGCCTCCCTATCACTGACACCTATACCAGTGCTTCCTCCAGACAAACCCTCATCGACATCCCCTTTGTCATTCCCTCGCCATAACTATGAACTCTTCATATGGTCTCTGTGCTTTCTCCTTTCTCTTCTTCTCCCATTAATGGTAGCACCCGGTGGGAGGCCCTCCTGGCCTCCTTCCACTCCTCTAAGGTCATCATTAATGTTTACATGAATGGTACTGTCTTGGTCCAAGGCCATCAGGCCAACCTTCTCCTCTTTGATAGATGTTTCCCGCACCTCATCAATTTCCTTTCTTCTCCTGCTGTCCCATCTCTTCCTTCCACGGCTTCCTTGCTTCCCCCTGCTGTCTCCTCCTTGGTTACCTTGCCCTCTCCTCCTTCCTCTTCTGCCCTCCTTGGGCTTCTTCCACAATTCTGCAGGGCGTACCTGATTTGAAGGATGGCAACTTTCTCCACATTGTCACTCTAAACTCTGCTCAGCTGTCAAACACTCCTCTGACATCTGCTGCCTCCTTGAAGAACTTGACCTCAATGTCCTCAGTCTCACGGAGACATGGTTCACGGCAAGCTCTGTTACAAGCTTTGACGCTCTCCTCCCTGACAGCTACAAGATCCTCTCTGCGCCAAGGTCCAATCATTCCAAAGGGGATGTAGCCCGATCTTCCCGAGTGGATTCCTGCCTCTGTCATTCCTACCCAGGCCTGCTCCTCTTTCGAATGCCTCGTCTGCAGGCTCTGTCTCTCTCCTAGCCATTCCCTTACTGTGGATACCATCTATCAGCCACCTGGTCACATCTACTCCTTTCTCTCTGAGTGGGTGGACCTCTCCTCTTATCTCCTGGTTTCAACCACTCAACTCCCCCTTCTTGGAGACTTTAACATCCACCTGGATGCTTTCTGTCCTTTCTCTGGACTCTTTCGCGACCTCTGCACCTCTCTCTCACTCTCTTTCCTCCCCTCTGGGCTGACTCACACTGCAGGGCACACTCTGGATGTTCTGATCTCTACAGACCTTCCCCTTCTATCCCTCTCACCACTCACCCCTCAGGCCAAGCCAACTCCAGCACTGCCACCTACCTTCTTGGTTATCCAACCCATGAAGCGTGTGTCAGTTGAAGCTTTCGCTGCCACTGTCTCACCCCCTGACACAGCCCTTTCTATGCTCCACTCTGCTATATCTGATACTCTTGATGTGCCTGCAAGAGGATCCGCTTGAAGCCCAAAGCCAAGTGCAACTCCTAGTACGACTCAGACCTCGTCACCCATAAACGCAAGTGCAGGTTGGCAGAGAGGAAATTGCGTGCTTCCTGTACATCCACTGACAAATTGGCCTGCCACCTGCTCCAAAGGCAATACTGGCTCTCTGTCCGGTCCAAGAAAAGAGCCCTCATCCAAGCATGCATCTCTGCCACACCCAACAACTCAACCAAACTCTTTAAAATCTGCAAGTAGCTGGCCAATCCTGCTGCTGTCTCTACCTCTCCTGTCCTCTCCCAGGCCCTCTGCACGGCCTGGGTCTCTCATTTCATCTCTAAAACTCAGGACATCCTGTCCTCTCTCTCTTCCTCTCCTCCTCCTCCCTCTACTCCCCGCTCTTCCCCTGGCCTCTGTGGCCACCTCTCCGACCTCCTGCCCTCCTGCTCTGGGAGAATTGTCCTGTTACTTTACTGAACTCACCACCAGACTTTAAGGCACAATTCCCTTACATACCAAAGCCCCAGGTGAAGGGGGAATGGATAGCGAAAAATGGATATATATTCCCCCCACAACCTACCAATGGGCCATTATGTGGTTTAAAATCTCTGGTCTATGATAAAACATACTGTGCCACAATGACGGAGGAAACATGGAAAGACACAGTCCCCCTTAACCTGTCTGTCTTTGGGGAAGAGAGGAATCCTGACTAGTAAATGGGACGGACACACTAGATGTAGCATGTAGAAAACCACATTTGATGTTTTTCCTTAATCACACTCATTTCGCAGTAATGTGTAATTCAGACCGTATATCCGCTTATCCAGACTGGAAAGTCAAGGAGGGTACATTTTGGTGGACAACGGCACAGTTTATCAAAGTAGTAAAGGAAAAAAAATATGAACATATTACAAATGCCTCAGGCATTCCAGTAGACTGGCATCTTTGAAGCAAAAAATGTCATAAAAGGCCAAATGTTTAAGCGCACAGATTGGGCTTCACTAAACATTTCACAAACCTATGCCATTTCCATAGGTAAAGCATGCCATCTAATGGCATATCAAGCTCCCTTTCATGAAGTTGTTAGTGAAATAGACACATGGGGAAGGTCAGGTAATTGGTCTGAAATCCTAGACAGGATAGGCCACCTAGAAAAGGGTAGGGCCAAAAGGGAGGTGAAAGAATATTTAACTTAACTGGAAGAAAGCTGTCCTGAACATCCAAGGACTTGCTGAACTGCGCATCGAGATCAGCCATTAAGCAGCTGATGACAACTTCATTGCATTGCAGCACGGAATCTACAAGCCGAGAGATGTGGTCGTGCATATGATGCATATCATCCAAGAGGACTTGGAAACATAACAAGATGAACAACAAGCAATGCTTAAAGTTCTGAAGATCATAGACTTCCTGTACACACTTACTACAGGTGTTCCAGACTGGTTTACCATCACATGACCGGAGCAGCTGACAGAACTGAATCTATCAAGACAAGTTCAGAGACAAGCCATTCCAGAGTCCACCTACACTCTGCTGTTTGTACTAAAAAAAAACATTCTATGCAGTATTGGTGTGGGACAAAGACTGATTGGCATGGACACTGCATTGGATCCTGAACAGGCCTGTACCAGCAGAAACACCCCTGTTTTATTCAGGACTGCAGACCTGGGGCACCATGCATTGAATGAGAAGCAGTGAATACAAACTCTCTCTGAGGTGCCCTATACTCATAAATGTGTGACTCATAAGGGATTCTACGGCACAACTGTATTCCCTGAAGAACTGTGTAAGAACACCTCATACAAGTTGCCTGGACATTCTCGAGATCAGCCAGTGTGAGCAGAATTCAAACTCAACCGAGTGCATGCTGAGTGCAATTCGAATGGAAACCTTCAGTAGCAAAGCTCTGTTACTATTTAATGAATCTTATATTGTGCAGTTTAACTCTTCATGCTGTGGTGTGCCAGCTTGATCACAATCTCAAAGGTGGTAAAGTGTTGCAACATCGTTTTTCATCCACTAGTGCAGACTGATCTAGTGCTATTGAATTAGCCTGAAGTGAAGCTATCACTACTGAAGTTTCTGCAAACATCAATGCGACTGACAACCCTCCTTGACATGAAGATTCACATCACTAGCACCAGAGAGACTTTCGTACAAGCATCAAACAAAGCACTGCAACTGACCAAAGAACTACTAGAGAGAACACCAGATTGGCCAAAGGAAATTCAAGCCCCATTGGAAAACTCTGCCACAACAAATGGAAGCTCCATTCTGGGATCCATTACAGACTGGCTGACAAAAAATGTTTCTCTTTCAATCCATTCAAGAGTATTTCAGAAACATGAGCTCAGGGACAACACTTGTGTTCTACATCCTTTCAGCTGGATTCATACTAATCCTGATCATCTTTTTATTTAATCGTGACAAGTAACAGGGAACTTGTTCAATTCACCAAAGCAAAGTGTTTCTTGCTTGACAGATGAGAACTGTTTGGGACTTTTTATGAGACCCATCTCTGATTTATCAGTGACAGTCAGCGACTGAAGATTGTCTGCTGAACAGTACCTGCTGCAGCTGACCCTTCTCATGAAGAAATGTTTATGTTGCAGTGGGAAGATTCAGAGTGAACACTTTTTTTAGTAAATAAGTCTTCTATCATGTTTTACATGCGCTTTTGTCTCTTTGCTCTAATTCCCATGATACCTATAATGCCTCCACGACTTGTTGTACGGCTCGTGGGAGGTGACATGTAACTTTATGTCTACCCATGTCAAGCCATGCTTAAAGCGGCACATTGTGTGAGCTGTAGGCCCAAGCGTGATGCTTAATTCATACCGTGATGCAAACACTTTTATATCTAATAAACGTTAGCCGTGAGCATTAACTTATTATATTGCAGCACAGTACATTAGAGTTTTTTGTTCAATAGTCTGGGCTGAGCACCAGTGACATTGACTCCAGTACATAACAGTGCTCTTCTATAATAGCTGTGCAATGCTCTTGAGAGTTTTTTTTCAATAGTCTGGGGTGAGCGCCAGTGACCTGGAGCCTGCTACATTATGATTATTTTGTATACACAAGGCTGTTCATTGCTCTATAGGCTTTTTCTGGGACAAAAGCCAATTTTCGAATAAATAGAAAACAAGAGGTAACAATGCAATACACCACTGCAAAAGAACTTCAAAATGACATCCTGCTGTAGTTCAGACAGGAGTGATGCTGTCCGCTGACACTTTTGTTGGAAAGATTCCTAGTGCTTGATGATGTGACCGTCCTTTCTATTGCTTACAGAAGACAGACTCAATTCACTGATATTTTTGTTCAGAAAGATTTCTAGTGCTGGACGATCACTGGTGGTTGTAGGCATGGGACAGTAAATGCCTGCATAGAATAAATAAGACTGGTTTCAAGCCCCAGACACAGCAGTTCGGGGTGGCAGAGCTGGCAAGAAGACAAGAGGCTGTAGGGATGGTGAGATAGTGAGCGCTGAGGCCTTTTTCCAGAAGGGATGGGTCATGTCACTCCTTTTTTCCTTGCTTGCTGGAGTCAAAGCCACAAAACCGGAGTTTTGGCTGTTTTGAGGAATTTTGAGTCCGAAAGGACTACTGAGCAGAACTTTGACTTTTGATTGAACTGCATGGAAATCATTTCAATTTTCCTCCCCCAAGGCACATCAGCTCACCACTTGAAGAGCAGGCTCTGTTCTGGATGGGCTAAATGCTGGCATCATTTATACCAATGTACGATTTAATTCTTTTTGAAGCATTTTTCCTTATTTTGTATGCGTTTCTGATGGTGCTCTGATACAATGATTTTTGATATTTTTGCCAATCTTTTAACCTTCACTGATATCACATTGAGAAAGGTATTGAGGTATTTGGGTAGTTGCTTCAACAAGATTTTCCATCATGATTTGGCTGGCAAGGCAAATGTTTCTTTGGAGATTGTCTAGCATGATTTGATAGGTTGCCTAACCTGACCTGGTGAGGCAAGTAGTTATTTTTTAAGATGACTATGATTTTGTGAAGAAGGTTGAACAGCCTTAGTCTTGATTAGAGGTAGAGGCGATGACAATGATTTCAGCTTTTTCATTAATGACATTTTGCATTTTTAGTGTGTTGTGTATAGTGACAATAAACATAGCACATTTTCTTTATTAAGTATTACTCATAGTTAAAAGATGTATCTTTTACATGAGAGTGTTTGTTTGTTTGTTTATTTTATGTGTGTAAGACACATACATTGAATGTTCATTACTGAGTGTTGTCAGATGCATTTGAAAATGAGTATTAAGTGTGGGGCATCTATTTAAACTACTGTGTATTGATGTGTTATACCGGGTACATGTCTTTTAATAGACACCAAGGGTTAATGGAAGGTGTGAGCAGTGGACTAGCAATACAAGTATAATGTGACATTGGTAAACCTCTCCAGTGTTGGCAATTGAGAGCAGCCGCCTAATGCAGAGGTTGTTGCTTGCTCTATTTTCTACTGTGTAGTGACATGCACATGCTTTTCCCTACCCCTACTCCTACCACAGCCCCTGCTGGGGGGCTTTTAGACACTCCCCTGGGGGTGGAGCAAAGGTACTGGAGGTAGATGTGATAGAAATCACGTCAGCAGGGCCCAGTCACGTGACCAGCAGCCTACTCAATGCTCCCTATAACTAAAGGGAATACCCTACCTATTTAAACAAACTAAAGGTGCTTGACAGATGTCAGAAAGTCCAAAGTAACTATGTCCTCCATCCAAGATAACCTTCTCTGACCCTACCACTGAATAGAAGTGAGGAAAAATATTTCAATGCGGATGTCTCTTCTTCCGTTGGTCTTCTCTTTTTCCAAGTATCTTGTTATACTATATATTTTTTAGTATGGTCCATTCTGATAGTCTTTCTTAATTAGGCATTGTAGTTCTTCCAGACAACTTTAGTTCTTGACCTTTCTATGGTCCTCTCTCAGTAGTACATTTCCCTACAGTCATTTCTCCTCTTCTATCTATCAAATATACGTTCTTCACAATCTTTCTGTTTATGCTTTTGCAAAGTATCTTTATTCTATTTCCTTTTAGGCTTTCTCTAGCAATTGGACTCTCTCTTAGGGTTCTTCTATCGTCTTCAATAGTGAGCCTTATATTTCCTTTCTCGTTATATGTTTTATGCTTTTCCTTCTCAAACGCTTCACATATAGGGTTCTTGCCCTTATTCCTAGGGTTTCCGTTCACAGTCTCTCTTAGTTCCCCAACCTGGGCTGTTTAACAGTCTCTCTTATCACTTGTTGTTCACATTACTTCTTATCTGGAATCTTCCACAATAGTTTAATCTCAGTACTGGCACGAGTTTCTCTTTCATATACTCTTGGTCTTTCTTTACCATATTATTTATTATACGTTTCCTTCGATTTTCACAGTTCCAACCATTCAGCTTTCTGATTATGCTTTCATCCTTAAGACTGGGATGAGTTGTTTCAAATGAATGGTAATTCCCTGATGGCCTCCTACTGTTTCCTATTCCCCCGATATTTCTTGTGATGTGAGGAGGGGCTGCAGGGCTCGGCTCTCACTCGGGTACTTCTTCTCGCTCTCTTCGCTGTTCTTCAGGCTCCCATTCTTGGCTTGGCATCAGATGTCTACCGTCTGCATATGCGGGTGCTCGGAAGGTGTTCAGACATCCCGTCGCCATAGTTTTGACCCTGTTCTTTGGGCATCCTGCCCACCAATCTGCATGCGTGGTCATACCACTGCCAAGTGCCTTCTTCTTCTCTTCTCATTTGTGCCACTTTCCTTGTGGCCCTTTAAACCAGGATTCCAGTGTCTCGCAAACTGCTGCTCTGCTTCGTCCAAACTCTCAGGCTCTGCAATGTACCTTGACTCTGCCTCCACAAGGCGTGGGGATTCCCCTGCGTATCAGACTCTCCTTCTGCTCTGGCTCATCGCAGTTAAATACACATCTTGAGTTAACGGGATATTTTCCTTATTTTCATCAGACAGATTTCTTCATGCATTGCCTTCAGCCAAACATGAAGTCTCCATAGTATTCTCCATGGAAGACAGTCTCATATACGCGTCCATGGTAGCTCGGCCAGGGAGTTTGTCACATAAATGGGAGTCTTTGTCCCCAAAGGGGGAGTCTCTCCCAGTGAGGTCCCACTTGCCTCGACCCCCCCTAAGGAGGGTCTTGCAAAGCAGGCTCAAAGCCATAGCCTTACAGGGGGAGTCTCCCCTAGGGTAGAAGGTACCAATACCTGAAATTCATATCACAAGTCTCTCTCTTCTGATCTCTGTTCTCCTTAACACAACTCATTCTCCACTCTAAATCCTCTAATTTAATCTCCCTGTCCTAGATCCTCTGTGCCCCGTGTTCCTACCGCTCTTTCTTTTCCTCCCAGAGTTCTCTTCCCTTCATTCTCTTCATCGTAAACTTCCTATTGTACATATTTGAAGTGTTAATTATTTATTGGTTTTATTTATTGGGTATTTATAATGTGCTATACAGCCAAATGTCGTTTCAAGATGCATCAGGACAAGGGAGGGCAAGGTACACAAAGAACATAAACAGTAATATTCCTACTAGGTCTTGAAACATTTGGAATGTGCAAGTGCTGTAACAAGAATTCTGGGGAGAGAGAGGAGATGGGGAGGTGAACATAGGGGGGGACAGTGAATAAGACAAACAGTAAAATTCCTAGTAGGTCATGAGACAATTTTGAGCGTACAAGTGCAGTAACAGAAGAGGGGAGAGGATGGGAAGTGTAGGCTGGGGATGAACAGGGAAGAAGACAAACAATAACGTTCCTACGAGGTTGTGAGACAATTTGGAGCGTGCAAGTGCAGTAACAGAAAAGAGAGGAGGGGAGGAGTGGATGGAATGAACACGGAAGAAGACAAACAATAACATTCCTATTATGTTGTGAGACAATTCGGAGCGTGCAAGTGCAGTAACAGAAAAGAGGGGTGGGGAGGAGGGGAAGAGTAGGATAGGATGAACAGGGAAGAATACAAACAAAATTTGCAGCACGCAAGTGTGGTAACAGAAATAAGGGGGCAGGGGTCGGAGGAGAAGTGCAGGATGGGGAGGAAGGGTAATGCTCAGGCGGGGTAGAAGAAGGGAGCATGAAGTGCAAGTGAACAGGTTCACTTGTGCATTTGAGGAGGGGGTGCACAAGGGAGTGCTTGAGGAGAAGCGGGAAGTAGCACAGTGGCAAGGAGTGGTTACAAAGTCTGCCAAGGCTGGAGCAATGTAAGAATGTTGTCCTAGAAGTTCAGGAGGAACAGGGGAACACCTGTTAGATGAGACTCTCACAGAGTGGGCCATCCAGAGACCTTATCAGGTGATGGGGGAGAGAAGGAGGAGAGTAGGCGGCAAGGGGGGGGGGCAAGGGAGGCCTGAGAGCAGGTGAGGGAGAAGCACGAAGCAGCTTCAACACAACAAAAATACAACCATCTAGAATCAAGTGTCCAGGATAAGGGAAAAGCCTGAGTTTCAACATATAACAGAAAAGTAAAACACCTAGATGCAAGTTTCCTGAAAAGGGGGAAAAAGCCTAACTTTCAACATATAGCAGGGAAGGAAAAACACCTAGATATGAGTTTCCTGAAAAGAGGGAAAAGGCGTAGGTTTCAACATACAGCAGAAAAAATTAACATCTAGATACGAATTTCCCTCTCTGCCCTTTCCAAGATGATCTCCCAATCCCTCCTTCTCCAAATTGATGTCTATTTCCTTTCTCTTTACAACATGTTCTTTCTCTTGACCCACAAAAATATGCATCTCCTCCAGCAGCACAGAAAAGGCTCTCTGCCCATTACCAATATCTCCCTCTTTTATGCCTCATGCTACTCCCATCTTACCACATAACAGTATCTCCTGCCAGGTCTCCACCTTCTGCGTCACTGTACTCCAGGTCTCTATAAATGAGGATCTGCAAGGTCTGCTTCACTCCTCTGGACAACTCTCCCAGGGAATGACTCCTACTTACTGTGCTGGCTGGGTTTTTATATGTTAGCATTCTTCGCCTTTGGTGTTGCCCAGGGGCATGGGTTGCACTGTGTAGTGTAAGCAGATCTGTTTTCTGATTGGGCCATCTGTCTGGTGTCATGTTGAAAAAGGATTAGCCTGAAAGCATTTTAAGGGGTACTGCCATCTTGGAATCCACAACTGCCTTAGCCATGCGTGAGATCCCTTTACCCCGTTAGAGACATTCTGTCATGGCTTTCTGATATCTGGGACCCTCTGTATTTACCACATGTAAATTACGAGTCAGGGACCTATTTGGAAAGAAGGGTAAGCTGTTCATCATACATGGGAAGTATTTGTCAAGGGAAATGTTTAAATATATTATGCAGATGATGCAAGTGTGAAAACACTATTTGTTTGTTCTGTTCCTCATGTGGGTAAACATCATAACTTTCATTTGCTTATGTTTGTTTGTTAAGCACACGTTTGTTTCTATGGGATTCCAGCAGACTCCACTAATATGACTCATTGAATGTTACCTCAGGCAGCAGTGCAGCAGAAAGAAACGTGTTTCTTCGCTCACCAGTGAATTCAGAACATTTTAACTTTGTCTCCTTCAAGATAAAAGTATTCATTCTTATTCTGAGTGTTTGGGTCTAACAAGAGGGAGCCTCAGACTCCCTCCATAGCAAGGATATTTCTGTCCTCGGTATTACCCGAATTGTTCGTTTACAATTGTACGAATGACACAATTGTTCGATTAATAGGGGTCCTAATTGACCTTCTGCACAATTGACCGTATGGCCATTTTAATATATATTATGGGCTGGATTGGTGTAATAATAATATAAGGGGATTGGGAGGGGGGTTGGGGTGCGGGTTGGATTGGGTGGGGGGGCAGCGGGGGGTTTCCCCCCGCATATATATCCTAATTAACCGTTTAAATTCGGTCAATTGTGCAGAAGGTCAATTGTTATTCGAATAATTGACATTCGAACAATTCGTATACAACCCTGTCCTCTACTTTTCTCTGGTCTTGAGGGTCCTGGGAACTTCAAGTGGCACATGGCAGTTTGGGGATCGTGTCTGTGACTGCCACTCCATACATGAAGGGATAAACTGCATACATGAAGAACATTTTGATTATGAACACTACCAAAATTTAAGTTCTCTTTTTCCCTGCTAACACTCATCCTCCTCCTTCTCCCCCTCCTTCTGTTGCTTTCCTCCCTTCTGTTCTTCCTATTGCTGAATCTGCTGGCAAGCTTGGTCTCTTTCTTGACACTGATTTAACCCTTTCTAATCATATCTCTACTATATCTCGTTTCTGTCGGTATCACCTTTTTAATATTCGGAAACCGGATCCTTTGCTTATGTTTAACACCACTAAACTTCTGATTTCTTCCCTAATTTGTTTGCGTCTATTCTACTGCTCTACCTTACTCTTTGGTCTCCATGTTTTTCATTTGGCTCCACTGCCTTTAATGCTTCTGTTCATTTGTTATATTTACTTTCTCCTTGTGATTCTATTTCAATGTCACTATCTTCTCTTAGATGGCTATCTTTTCACTCACACCTTAAATGTAATATTCTTTGTATTGTATTCAAAGCTCTCTATGGACTTGCGCCTCTGTATCTTTCATCTCTTGAGTCCTTTTTCGTGTTTTACGTTCTGAGACTCAATTCTTGTTATCAATTCCTCAACCCCCTTGTGCTCAGTCGCTGTTCCGTTTTTTTCACTGCTTGCCCCTTATCACTGAAACTCTCTTGAACTCTCTCTTCGCTCTATTACTTCGTATTGTTTGTTTCGCACTTCTCTTAAAAACAACCTCCTCCAGCCTTAAATTAACACTTTGCATAGTCTGTTATTTTACTTTTATTGCACTGTAAGTGCACCTTGTTCAGTGCTTTGGTGTAAATTACAAATAAAACACAAATACAAATTCAAATCTTCATCACACTACCTACACTTCACCTCCAAAGCACACATGGCACTTCATGCTTATGAATGTCCTTTCCATAGTTCACCATGCTGCAGACATTGCTGATCTCTTCACCACTTGCCATTTAGATGTTCTCTTTATCACAGAGACATGGCACTCTCCCACCTTCACACACATCCCAGATGGCCTCATCCCCAAAGGCTTCAGCAATCACCACAAGCCTCCAAAGGAAGGCTGGTGGAGGGCTCAGTATGTTCCACAAGACCTTATAAACATGAACCCAGCAAGATCACACCAAGCATGCATCAGTCGAACTCCTCACTTGCCACTTACTGCTCCTCCAGGCTCAGACGGTCACCTTCTTCCACTTGATCTGTCAACCAATCCAACCATACAAGGCCTTTCTCGACAAAATCACAGACCTCATCACAACATCATCCTTCATCAACACAATAAACATCTTCCTGTGTGAACTCAACCCGTTTCAGGTAGGCCTACCAACAGGTGTAGTTCTGTCAGTTCAAAATAGTTAAACTCAAAAAGGGATGCCTTTGGAACCTTCCACAAAGGACTCTTGCAGTAAGTCAATAGAGTTCACAATATTTCTGGGTCTCTTCTGATTCCCTTCCCCAAGCTCTGACCCCTTTGACTTCAAAAAAGTTACAGTTCTTTCTAGGCCTCTCAGTGTTCCCTTCCGAGAGTCTGGGCCTCTCTGGGTCAAAACATTCACAGTTTCTTCCTTCAAAACTCCACTGAGGTTTCACAGTTCCATTCAGGCCTCCTGGGGTTCCCTTCCCAGGTCTAGGCCTCACCTGTAAAGTTCCCAATGTCCTTGTGGGCCTCTCAGGGTTCCCTTTTATCTACAAACAAACTAAGTTCTCCTGTCAGGATATACCATTCCCTGTACAGTCCTTGTTAGGCCTCTCAGGGGGTTACATGTCTTTATAACGAAAGTGCTTTTCACTTATTTTACATCTCTCTTTATTTTCGCTTTCTTTACCTTCGTGCCGCTTATAAATCCTGTCTGTTTCAACTCCCGCTCCAGCCACCTGCACGCTCCCAAGTTTCTATCTTCTCTTCCATGAAACTTACCTTGAAGTGCAGTGCAGGTGAGCAGTCTCTTCAGGATACATTGGGTCGAGGTCAGGGTCTCACCACCTGCCACTCAGACACTGTTGGGACTGGCCCGCATCCCAAGGAACAAGCATCTCTGGGCTCAGCCAGCAAGTCGCAGTCTGCCTCACTCCGACTCTCTGAAGACACTGCTCCCTAGCCATGCTGCAGCCCCTCAAACACTCCGGACCAGCGTCTCGGCATGCCACTCTCCTCCAGACTGACTCTCCAAGCTTCTCCCACTGCAGCTCCCTGCTCCTTGGCTCTCCTGGTCCCGTCAGCAACTCCAGCTCGCTCATACTCTTTGGCAGAACCACACCTTTTATAGTCCTCAGTGGAGTCAAGTGGAGTCAGGTGTGAATGATTATAGAAGAGTGCCTGACTCTGCCTGACTCTATTAGTGGGACCATTCAATGATAGCTGGTAGTAGTCTTTCCTCTTTTTCTTAATGTTTTTTCCATATGCAATCCCCATTGCTCCTGATAGCCCCTACCTTGCCCAGTACTTATTGGAAATGGGGAGGAGTAGATGGGGTGTGATTAGAAATAACCCATCAAGGCTGAGAGAGAGTGGTTTGAGGGTACAATTAGGAAAGGGGGAATGCCATGTCTCGCCCTTTGGTAGTCTACTCCCTATCCCCTGTGACCCTCCACTCAGGTGATCCTCCCTCGGTTGTCCACCCCCAGGGTCAGGATCCAAAAGTGATAGTCCTTTCCTGGCCACCTGAATGGACAATACCCGGGGAAGTAGGTGGGAAAACACTGTCCGGTTTCTCACACACCCTACTCAAACTGCTTGACACCATGAATAAAGCAACAAGTCAAAGAATCCACCCACAACAAAAGCAAACCATTCGACATGGTAGTCACTATGGGCCTCATCACGAGTCTGGCGGTACCCTTAAATGTGGTGGTAGCGCTATTACCGCCGCATTTAAGGGTCCGCCAGATCATGTCCTTGGCGGATTTCCCCCCAGCTCTGAGCTGGTGGGAAATCTGCAGTAAATTTGCCGATTTTCGGCGTGATTACCACCAGCGGGAAATCTGCCGGCAGTAATAGCGTGAATTTTCCCCATTGGGTCCAATGGGGAATGAGGAATTCCCGAATGGGCCCAATGGGGAATGGGCACTAACCGTTCCGCCAAACCCATGATCCGGCGCAAATAGCACCGGGGGTTTGGCAGTAGGGCTATTAGCGCCGGCGCTAATAGTGTCAGCGTTACCACCCAACTCGTGATGAGGCCCTATGTCTCTAGCCATCTTGATATGATATGATATGATAAGTCATTTATAACATGCCTGTAGACAAGTGTTTCTAGGTGCGACACCCTGTCTTCCCCCTACCTTTAGGCACCACAAACCTTGTGGCCATACCCATCCTGCTCCACCACACACCATTCACTATCCAACCAGGGCACTGCACCAGTCTTTCAAAAACTGCCAATGGACGCACTTGTAGGAAAGCTCATCACTTTGACCTCCAAATCAGACCCCTCAGAAAATGTTAACATCCAGCTCAGAACACTCAATCGCAACCTAACTGAGACCACCAACGCCCATGCACCACTGAAACTTTGAATCAACAAACATAAGCCTTTCATACATAGCTACACACAGGAAGAACTCATAAACAGCAAGCACACCATATTCAGCCAAGAAAAGAACTGGACAAAATCCCATAAAACGGAAGACCTAATCACTCTGAGAACTCTCTTTTGGGCATGCAAGCTATTGATAAAATCAGCCAAAGCAAACTTCTACACAATAACTACCATGGAAGCTGTGACAGAATGCCATCTGTACAGGTGTGCAATCCCAAGCTTTTTTGTTCATGCAAAATGATGCTGTTTTTCTCTATCAGAAAGTGGTTACTGCTAAACAGACCCCACTTTACAATACTTGATACTAAAAAAACATACTAGACATGTTATCTATCTGTAGGACCCTGTCTACTGACATTCCAGTAGCTGAAATGTAGTTAACAATATGGCAGTTCCAGCATAACTTAGGAATTCATGTAAGCAGGCTGTTGGAATCCAAATTATTCCAAAAGCTATTGGGAAACCTTTTACAGTTGTTAGCCACGTTTAATTTTACATGCATCCCCAAGACCTGGTGACAGTTATTTGGAAAGTTGTGCATATATAATTTTTGAAATAGTGGCCTATGAGGAGGAACAGTTGTACAAGTCAAATTATTATCAGCTGGTTTCCTGTGACTCTTGCAACTGTCAGAACTGTGTATTTCTGATTGGGGCTGGGGCTCATCCAAAACAGGTGGCTGGGCCCAGCCCCCTAAAGGCTCCTTTTGAACTCTGCTGAAAAAGGCTTTGCACCTTTCCAGAGGGACACTATGTTCTTCCAGCTTAACGGGGGAAGTCAGACCAGGTGTTTTATTACGTGAGTCTATTTGATCAGGCAGACATGAGAGGAGGGGAAGTATAGTGGTACTTAGCAGAAGATCTGGCCCTAGTCGAAAAGCCCCACCATCTTGGAAATGTTTAGGCCCCACTATTTCCTATACCCCCTCCCAACTCCCTGAAGACAAGGTACTCTGGGAGCTGACATCCGAAGGCAAAAACTCATGTTTCAACTGCAAGGACTGTCCCCTTACAGAAGGCTTGATGTAGACCAATCCATTGTGGCACAATGACTTTATAAGGGGATGACATTCCTTCTTAATTTAACAAGCTCTGGACTCATCTGGAATAAGATTTTCACTGCAACGTTATTGAGGTATCAATCTTCCAAAAGTCTCCACCCAATGGGGTGAAATTAAGGATCTCCAAGGAGGGAGCAAGACTATCCCCCACCTACTTCAGGGAAATATTTGCAGAGACATGTTACTCGACGTGGCATGCCTGCTGTATAGACACTGGTAACCAGGACTCTGCCTACTGGAAGTGGCACACCTACAACTGTTCTCTTGTAACAGTCCTGGCTGGGAAAGGCAGAAGAAGGACTTACCTTTTCCTCCAAGACTCTGAATGGGATCCCACGGCATATCAGGATAAAAACGAAAAGGAGAAGCCTTGGGATCTATCTACGGGTTTAAACCTGTTTTCATGTTGGCTTGAACACCTTTGGTCCATTTTGAGCTGCTGCAAGACCTAACAGAGTGGCCTTTACATTTTCAAACTGTTTTGAAGCTGCCAATTAAGCCATCGCCTTTCTGTTCTCCTGATTCCTTGTGCCAATCACCAAAGCAGAACTGCACTGCATCATTGTAGCAGTTGAGCTGACTCGCTGCTGCAATTGTATTACTACACAGCGACCCATTCGAGCCATCACACTGCAAAGATCTTCACATCGCCTGTTTCCAAACTTCCTTCAGGTCGAACCGCATGCCGCTTGTTGAAGTGCAGCATGTCTGTCTCCAACTTGACCTTCTTGACGCTGACTCAATCCCATGGAAAGCACTCAGAGACCCGTCTTGACAGTGTCGAACCTACTGGAGCAGATTACAAGCTATAACATAGTGGGTCTGTCCCTCCGGAATGGTTTTAAGTGCTTTAGTGGCAATTAAGAGCCTACCCCATATCTTTTTAAAAAGACATATACGTAACCTTAAACACTGCTGCAATGACAATTCTCTAGATACTGAGGAGAGGTGAGTGTGCACAACCTAAGCTTAAGATTCTTACTTCTTCGAGTTATGATATCTTAATTTCTCTGCGTGGGGTGCAAATCCACTGGTGAGGTGCCTCTGTGAAATGGCACTACAAATATAGACAGAAACATGACCATGGCGTGAAGCCAGCAGTGTGGGCTGCACTGCCAAAAACCACATTTATGTGGTGTATCTTTCCAATATAGTATTCAATAAACAATATAGTTCCAATATTGCTGTTGTGATAAGATTTATTCTTTAAACTGATAATTGATACTAAAGTTTCCAATATTTGCAGATGCATCAAAATTGAGGCCTATGCATTTCGGACTCAACAATCCTTCGTCAGGGCCAATGTTAATTGTTGCTATCGTACCCATATAATAGTAATCCACATGCGAGGTGATTAAGTGGCATAAAGTCACAAGAAATGACCATTCAACCAAATAAGGTCATAGTAAAACACAAAAATTCAAAAATGTGTCCCAAGTACAGTGCACAAATCAGTGTAATGCCATGGAGTCCACTGATAGAATCAAATGACATCATCAGAATACAGTGTCAAATCGTATGTCACACAGGAGTTGTGTTAAAAGCATCAAAGTGACAATTATGTTATCGGGTTATTTGAACATCCGCAAAGATATATCAAGAATTACATTTCAAAGAATTGCATTATTGCAGAATTTGTAGTATGTGATATTGTGAAGTTAGAACAGCAGTAAAACAGAAAGAAAAAGTCTGTCAGTACATTTGTTTGAAGTTAAGTTGACTGTGCTTAGCGGTTGAATATGCTAATGATAACTAACCTAATGCATGCGGCTTCGAGGGAAACTCTGAGGAAAGTAAGGGGAAACAGTACAAAAAAGTGAATGAATACTTGAGTCTTACTATAATTGTGATGAAATAGTAATCGGCACCACAGTGCGGTCCCAGAGTAGGGTCCTTACCAGTTCTGCTTGTGGTATGTAGTAACTCATGGATGGCTCTGCGTAAGGGGTAGAAAAACAATGTCTCTCTCGATCGACTCACTGTAAAAGAACGTAAATATGCATTGGGGCATGCAATCCAATGCATGAAAATAACAGCTAAAACATAATCGTGGGAGGCCTTACCCAAATTGGGTGATGACTGGTGAAAGAAGAACGCTGTGTGAACATGCGTACTCCTCGAGAGCTTAAAGATGTTTGAACGGTTGTTATGGAAACCGTTGGTGTTGTGGCATTAGTTGGGCGGCCGTCTTGGAATGGTCAGTGACCTATTAGAGACCAGCATAATGTTGAAAGGAGTGTTAACTATGAAAAGGTAAAACCAAAAAGGAAATACAATGAACTACACTTACTTAGAATGCTGACTGGATACCACATCTTCTGAAAGTTTTGTATAGGATGTCTATGACACTCTGACAGAGAAAGCGTGAAGCGCTTAATAAATTGTGTCTGGAAAGGAAGTTGAAATATGCATATCTCGATAACACGATCTGTGTGATGACTAAAGATGGTATTGTGTATAAAAAGGAAATTGTAATAAAAGTGTCTAGTTCATGCGATCTGCGCGATGACTAAAGGTTGTATGTTGTAACAGAAGCTGGCTTGAGATACACATGCCCTTCCTGAAAACCACTTAATGGTTCATTTCGCAGATGGACTTCATAATATACTTACGATGCCAGTGTTATAATCGCAACTTAAAGGTCATCGTAAATCGATAATAATCATATGATTGGCAGACCATGAAAGTCACATCTGATAAGGACTTCAATGGTGATGGGACTCCATGAATATAAATGTGTAGCAAGGTTAGTAACCTATCTTGGTCCAGCATTACTTCATAAAAAATAACTCAACCAATGTGTTTATATATACTGATGGTATTGTTCATGATCTTGCAATTCGTAGGTGAACGCTCCATTTTGATTGGTGTATATAGGTTAAGAGCAGGGATAGCTACATTCTTACATTGTGGGAATGGCGCTATGCTTAATAGACTTCAGGGAGCTTGCATTAACAATCCATAAAAGAAAGTCAAAAATGAATGTGCTGTATAGGCTCATGATACTCCAAAAGAATTGTTATGGGAGTTGTTATTACCTTAATGTCTTTCTCATGAGTCATTATAAAAAACTGCTCAAATCGAGCTCTTCGTTGATTCCACCTGGTGACATAGAATCGAGTCTCTCTATCCAAAAGGCCTCTTGTTGTGCTCTTAGTTTCTTGATGTTGCCACCGTAGCCTCTGGTTTGCACAACTTCTAATACCAGAAAACAGAGCTGCATTACTGAGTGTCCATTCTCTTTAAAGTGTCTAGCCACAGCTGATGCTTGATTGTTGTTTCTAATACATGGTTTGTGCTCATTGATGCGCAATCTTACTTTATTTGATGTCTCACCCACGTAATATTTCCCACACGGGCATTTTATTGGAAAGATAACATTTTCAGAGAAGCATGTAGAGCGCTCGCTTTGACATCCGTGCAGAGCTTGCTAACACAGGTTCGAATCCCAGCAGGCCAAACTCAGCCTTTCATCCTTCCGAGGTCGATAAATGAGCACCACACACCGTGGGTAATAATAAGCAGCGCTCAGATACCTGAGGGTTTGTAGCGTTATATAAATGCGAAATTATTATTATTATTATTATTATTATTTATTATTATTATGTAGCGTGATGTTTCAGTTTTATTTTTCCTCTTGTCCTTGGATGTGACACAGTGGTACCTTTTATGACATTATTACAATTGCCACAGCTCATACATGGATAATTCCCAGGACGGTTGTTGGGATATCTTGTGTGACGATTTGCCTCGTGTGTCTACCAGCATATTGCAGAGATTGCTGGTTTTCTGGTACGCAAATACTGGTGGATGTGGAAAAAGATCCTTGATTCTCTAGTTAAGATACTCCACCAATTCAGAATACTCTCTTTAATTTGTCTGCCTTGAATGGAGTATTTTGTCACAAAAACTAAGTCTGGCCTAGCTTGTTGGGTTTTATTCTGTAGTAATTGGTTACGTTCTTGTGTGTTGGTTTTAGATAGAGCTGCTCTCACGTCTGCCTCAGGATAGCCTCTCGGTTGGAGTTTGTCGTGAAGTTTCTGTAGTTGTACCTCACATTCTTCTGGATCACTAACGATCTGCTTGATTCTCAGCATTTGCCCATAGGGCAGGTTTCGTAGGATGTTGGGAGGGTGAAAACTCATCCGGTGGATTAAGTTATTAAGATCAGTTTTTTTGTGTACAGAGTTGTAGTGATTTTAGGTCCTTTGATTATAGTCTGTACGTCCAGATGGTGTACGTTAGGGTTTCCAATCTCCATAGTGAATTGAATGCATGAATCTATATTGTTCAGATAAATCAGGAATTCTTCCAGCTCTTCTTTGTTTCCCTTCCACACGCCAAAAATGTTGACTATATAGCGTACCCATTTTTTTAAATACCTGTTCCATTGTTGGTTTTCAATGACGTGTGTAGTCTCAAAGCAATACATGAAACTGTTTGCATATGCGGGTGCCTTTGTGGCACCCATCACTGTTCCTGAAGTTTGCCGGTAATAGCTTTGATTATACTCAAAACATGAATTCATAGAAATGAAGTTCAACAGTATCATCAGGAATTATTTGCTTGCTCCTATCGGTCCCACCTGTAACAGCAGTCTTTTGACTGCTTCCTGTCCCAGATTGTGGGCGATACTGGTATATAGACTGTTGACATTTATGGTGAATAGTATGTCATTCTCTGATAATTCAATCTGATTTCAAATTTTTAGAAAATGTGTTGTATCTTTGACATAAGTAGAAGTTTATTGCACTATATGTTGAAGAAAGTAGTCTATATAAGTGCCTAAAGGCTGCAGAATGCTTTCTGTAGTGGCTACGGGTCTGCCAGGAGGGTTGTCCAATCTCTTATGTATCTTCGGTAACGTGTATAAATGTGGCACTTTGCGGTGTGGTGTGAGTAGGTACGATTTAGTTTTGGGAGTGATTCACTCTCCCTCCAGAGCTGTGTCTAATATAGTCAGATCTTGAGTTAATTGGGCATATGTGTTATAGCCTGCTATTTGCCATAGACATTCTTGATGGAATAGTTCAGTATCTTGAATCACTATAGCGCCGCCTTTATCTGCTGGTCGGATTGTTATAGAATTGTCTGTAAACATGTTTTTAATCTGTGAGAGTTCTCCTCTGGTGAGGTTGTGTCTCTTTGGTTGATTAAATTGTATTTTCTTCAAATCACTCAAAACCATTTTGTGAAATATCTCAATAGATGTTATGTTTATCGGTGCGCAGAAAGTACTTTTTGGCTTAAATTCAATATACTCAGCCGGTTCTTCGTTAGTTTGTGTGGTTGGTGGTAATTCTGCAAAGAATGTCTTTATCTTGAGTTTGCGAACCAACTTATATAGTTCTAACTGGATATTGAACCTGTTAGTACTATATGTAGGTATGAATTTTAAACCTTTTTCAAGTGTTTTGGTTTCATGCGTAGATAGCACCTTCTTCGAAAGATTCACCACTAATTCAGGTTCATCTGCAGTCTGGTGAGCATCCCATGATTTTTTCTTTTTCCCTCTCCTTGTCCTCTTCCTCTTTGCAGTTGTTCTAAAAGAAGAACTGCTGTTAGGGTGTTGGAAGGTTGAGCTGGTCTTGTATTGGTTCCCTAGGTACTTGTGGTTTGGCTTTCTGCTAATTGGTTATCTCCTCGTTCTCTAGATACCCCTGTCTTCATACTGAGAGTGCTCCTTGCAATCTAATGTCCACATATTCTGTCTATTTCATGACAGCAGTGGATTGTTTGTGGTTTTTGTTAGTGTGTCTGTCTTTTTACAGCACTTTGATTGGCAATTTTCTTGATTTTGGCATCACTGTACGATTGTTGCTTTGCTACCTCTGAACTATTACCACCAGGGGGCGCATGAGCATGGCTGCCTGAGTCTGCGTCTCCTTAAATCAGGCTGAATCATTCGTAAATTAAGGCAGTTTAAACTGCAATTTCTGCCAATATCGTCTTCCGTTCCTGTTGCCTACCTGCTCAGGCTCCACTGTCTGCTTTTTCAGCGAAAATCGGACCCGCCTGGAGTGGCTTCAGGATCGAGCCTCGGAGCGGCCTTCCTCCCGCTCTGTCTTCGGACGACCCGGGGAGTCCTTCCCGCCTTCAGACATCCAGGGCGGCAGTTGCCAGGGTTGGACTCGTCTAGAGCGTCTCCGGGATCGAACCTTGCAGCGACATTCCTCTTTCCAGACATCCAGGGCACGGTCGCCGAGATCGGACCCGCCTTGAGCGGCTCCGGGATCAAGCCTCGGAGCAGCCTTCCTCCCGCTTCGTCATCGGGTTGGCCTGTGGGTGCCCCCCACCTTCCAGTCATCCAGGGCGGCGGTTGCCTCCTCCTTCCTTCTGCTCTGTGCTGAGCCAGCCAGCCTGCGGGGTCCTCCCGCCTTCCAGTAGTCCAGAGCGGCGGTGGCCTCTTCCTTCCTTGCCGCTGCCTGCTGTGCCAGCCGGCCTGCGGGGTCCTCCCGCCTTCCAGTCACCCAGGGCGGCAGTTGCCTCTTCCTTCCTTGCTGCGGTCGACACCAACGGATCCTGCACAGGTCAGGTGCCGGAGCCCCTTGTCGGTTGCCAGAGCCCATTGTCATTAATTGGGGCACAACAACAGGTACGGCTACCGCTGTCTGCTGAGCCAGCTCCGGCCCCCTTTGGAGTCATCTGACCGCCGAGCTCCTCGCGGCCCTCAGAGTCCCCTCCTTCTTCCTTCGTTTCCTGGGGCCCCTCCACGCCGCAGCCTCCACACAGCTCTCCGTGCCCTTGACCTGCTTCGCAGCGGCCTAGGGCCTCCTCCACATGGCTGCCTCCGCATTACTCTCCGAGCTCTCTCGTCATTCCACACGGCTTGGAGCCTCTTCCTCCTGCGTGCATTCCTGGTGGACTCACTTCGCCGAATCCTGCGGCTCCCTCCATAGAGCTGCCTTCACTCAGCTCTCCGAGCCCCTTCTTCTTCCCACAGGGCTTGAGTCCCCTCCTCCTGCGCACTATCCCGACGGATTTGCTTCACTGCTTCCTGGGGCCTCTGTATTTCACTCAACCCCGGAACACCGTCTGCACTACGCTGGTTCCCGGTTGATCCATATAACTGCCTTCTGGGGCCTCTGCGCTATACTTGTTCCACTTGTATAATTGCCGCTCCACTGGCTTTGCTCCAACTCTACTCCCACAGTTCCTGGCTTATCCGGCTCTGACTTTGAGTTGCATGCTTCTTCTCCCCCCACTTCATTGTTTGTTCCCACGCCTTTTCAGCTCTACCCTGTCACCACCTTCGGCGGTGCGGAAATGACTTTGGACACCTACTTTGTCATACATCAAGCACCACTTGACCCCTCCATCTACACTATCGAGTTCCTGCACCATCTGACTTTTTTGGATCCTTCTGGCTCCCTCTGTGGTGATAACTTGGTGCAACTACATTGTCCTGTCTCAAGCACCTCTGGACTCCTCCATCCACAGTCTCGAGTTCCTGAACCCTCCGACTCTTTTGACTCCCACTGGCTCCCTCCCACCTCCAACTTGAATTCCTCCTATCCTCATCCTCGCTGATTTCTACCCTCTACATTCCCGTTCCTACTATTCTGCTCCTACCTACCTGTGTGTACCTAAGTCCTTGGTATGCGATCCCCCTTATCTCCTTCTCACCTCACTTTTTCCCCCCTTCCCCCCTACCATCTCCTCCTCTCCCTCCTATTCTACTCGCTCCTCCTGATGCCTAGTCCTCTCCACTATTTTCCCCCCACTCTCCTACCCATCCTCCTTCCTTTTCTCATCACCCTAACCTCCTCTACCCCCCCACTGCCAACCAGTCTGCCCTCATAAACACTGCTCTCTGGAACGCCAGATCCATCTGTAACAAGACCGCAGCTACCCTTGATCTTTTCTTTCGCCTCAATCTTCATTTCCTCTGCCTAACTGAGACATGGATTCCACCTCACAACACCTCTGTCCCTGCTTCCTTAACGACCTCGTCTTCCTCTTTCATCCATACCCCTCGTACCTCTGGACGAGGTGGCGGCGTTGGTCTCTTATTCCACCCTAAATTAATTTCCTCCTCTTCATCTCCAACTCTCCCCTCTTTCTCTACCTTTGAATTCCTCTACAAGTCTGTCTCTTCTCCCTACCCTATTTCCTTCCTGATCGTCTATCGACCCCCTGGTCCTCTCTCCTCTTTCCTTGATGATCTGGATCACCTCCTCTCACTTATTTCTCCACCTGCCTCTCCTTTAGTGGTACTTGGCGACTTTAATATCCATCTGCCTTCTCCCCCACAATCTTCTCCTCTTCTCTCCATCCTTGATTCCTATCTCCTCTCCCTCCTTCCTTCACCCTCTACTCACTCCTCTGGCTCCACTCTTGACCTCATCTTTTCCTCCTCCCACTCCTCCTCCCCTGTCTCCTCTCTCCCTGTTTATCTCTCAGATCATGCTCTACTCTCTTTCTCCCTTTCCCCTCTCTCTACACCTACTACCACTAATCCCTCTCCCCCAATCTACTCACGTCGTGACCTCCGGGACTTTGACGCTACCCTCTTCTTCGACACCTGCTCTTCTTCTCTCCCATCTCACCAAGACTTTGCATTACTCTCTGCTGATGATGCTCTCTCTTCCCTTTCATCCTCTATCTCCACTGCCCTTGACCAACTTTACCCCCTTTCTCTCTTTCACCCCACACGGAAACCTTCTCAACCTTGGCTTACCCCCCATCTCCGCTCCATGCGACGCCTTCTCAGGCGATTAAAGAGACTCTGGCTCAAAACTCCCTCGCTTTCTAATCGAACCTCTTACTTCTCTTACCACGCTGTTTACAACTCTTGTCTTGCAACCACCAAGTCCTCTTACTACTCTAACCTTCTCCAGTCTCAAGCATCTCATCCTCGTCGAATTTTTCAAAATCTTACCCGTCTTCTCTCTCTTCCTGCTCCCGATCCCTCATCCAACTCCACGCTTTCTCCCTCTGACTTTGCTAACTTATTTTCCTCCAAAATCATCTCACTCCGCCAAAAAATTAACTCCCCCTCTAGCTCCCTCTCTTCTCCTCCCCCCTCTCCTCCCTCTTCCACTATGTCTGTCTTCTCATCTGTCTCTGCTTCGGATGTCTCCTCCCTCCTTTCCAAAGCCCACCCCACATCCGCTCCCTCTGACCCTCTCCCCTCCGTTCTCATCCCCAAAATCTACCCTCTTCTTATCCCATACCTTACCACTTTCTTTAACTCCTGCCTCTCCTCTTCTACCTTTCCCTCAGCCTTCAAACATGCAACGATTATTCCTATCCTAAAGAAACCTCTGCTGATCCACTCCTCACCTCTAACTACAGACCTATCTCCTTTCTACCTTTCCTTTCTAAACTCCTTGAGCGTCTCGCTTATTCTCAACTCTCTTCTTTTGTCTCTTCCTCCTCTCTCCTTCCTCCCTTCCAATCTGGCTTCCGACCTAAACACTCCACTGAAACCGCTCTCACTTCTATCCTCAATTCTCTCCTCTCTGCTCGGCATGCCAAGCAATCATCCATCCTTATTCTCCTTGATCTCTCTGCAGCTTTTGACACTGTTGATCACCTACTCCTCCTACACACTCTCTCCTCCTTCAGATTCAAAGGCCCTGTTCTGAAATGGCTATCTTCCTATCTCTCTTCTCGTTCCTTTACCATCTCATGGGGGGGTCAGACCTCTTCTTCCTTCCCTCTAATATACGGTGTTCCACAAGGCTCTGTACGTGGTCCTTTCCTCTTCTCTCTTTACACCTCACTCATCGCCCCTGTTATCTCCTCCTTTGATATCTCCCATCACTTTTACGCTGATGATACTCAACTCTTTCTCTCTTTCTCCTCCTTCACACCTGACCTCCATCTCAAACTCTCCTCCTGTCTCACAGCTATCAAGAACTGGATGTCCTCCCGCTTTCTCTCTCTTAATACTGATAAAACTGAAGTCCTTTTCTTCCCTTCTAACTCACTTCCTCCTCCCTCTCCTCCCCCATTCATCCACTTTCCTCCCTCCAACCTCCCTATCTCCTCCCATGCTCGTAATCGAGGCGTTATATCTGAATCCTCTCTCTCCTTTTCACAACACATTTCACTTACCTCTCGCTCCTGCCGCTACCACCTATACAACATTCGCAAAATCCGTCTCTCCCTCACATTCCATGCGACCAAACTCCTTATCTCCTCTCTCATCTTTTCCCGACTTTTCTACTGTTCCCCCTTATTCTTTAGACTTCCTGCATCCCAGCTTGCCCCCCTTAAATCCATTTACCACTCTGCTGTTCGTACTCTTTGTCTCCTTACCTCCCGTGATTCCTTCTCCTCCTCGCTCTCTCATCTTCGCTGGCTACCTTTCCACTTACAGTTACAATTCTGCTTTCTCTGCCTTGTTTTCAATTCCTTACATGGTCTTGCTCCTCCCTATCTCTCCTCCCTTCTCACCTTTTACTCCCCCTCTCGCTCTCTTCGTTCTGCTGACCATTTCCTCCTCACTGTACCTCCTTCCCCTTGTGCTTCCTCCCGTTTCCGCTCCTTCCAACTCCTTGCTCCTCTTCACTGGAACTCACTCCCTCTCTCAATCCGCTCTTCCACGACCCTTCCCTCATTTCGCACTTCCTTTAAATCCCTTCTCCTCCACTCTCCTCCTTGAAGACCTCCCCTGTTCTCTCTTCCTCCCCCCTCTCTCCCTCTTCTAACTCCTCTCTCCCTACTCCCTTTTCATTCTCCCACCCTTCTATTCTTCACTTGTTCTATCCTTCTCTGTTCCCCCTCACCAATCCTACTCCCTCTCCACTTCCCCTCCCCCTCAGTTAATTGCTTTTTGCACTGTTTTGTTGTCGAATGATTCATTATGTAATTTTGCTCCCAATGTTTATTGTTGTTCACTGTATGAGTTGTTCCATTGTACAGTGCCTTGGTGTAAGGCGCTCTATAAATAAACAAATCAATCAATCAATCAATCAACTATGACAGAGTGCTCTTTACCAGACTATGCCGTAACCAATTGCCCTTAAAAAGTGCCAAATATAGGTGGCCAAATGAGTAGTGAGAACACCAAGGGTTCTGCTTATGCAGTGCAGATTTTCTGGAGAATATTGACCATTTCCTTGTTTCTGCTTCTGGTATGGCCCGCTGAGGAAAACATGGCTAACCCCCCTTCTGCGCTCAGTAGCGGTAGCAGACTACCAGGATGCAGAAAGAAAGTTGCTTGCCCTTGAAAATCCTGTAGATCTGCACGAATTGACCACATATGTTAAACTGACCCTAAAGGAAAGATCAATTCTGTTTCAGTGCTCCTGATCCTATTTTTTGTGGTGAATACATTTGCAGTTTGTGTGTATGGCGTATATATTTGCCATTGAAATGTTATGACGTGTATATGATATAATTTTCTTTGGTTATATGGGTCTTCTCTTGCAAAGCGTGGTCGAAAAATCCAAATCCATTGAAAGTATTTGGATTTTATTCTCTGCATAATTGTAATTGGTTATTTATTTGTGCTGCATCAAGTTTTATGGACATGTACCCAAAATAAAAATGTGTTGCTACTAATTAAAAGCATGTAGAGAAGTAGGTAATTTTTTTAATGTATTTATTTATAACATGTCCAAATGGACCATGGGCATAAGGGTGCACATAAACACAAAACATAATTCAGTAATGACAGGAAGGACAAGCATATAACCAGGATCAATTTAAACCAAAACATATGCAGCTGTGATCACGAGGCAAAGTAATAAGAAAAGATGTGTTTTCAGCAAACGTTTGAACTGTTGCAGGGATTTAGTACATCTTAAGTCCGGAGTTAATTTATTCCAAAGAGCCAGGGCTGAGTAATCAAAGGTCATTTGACCAACCTGCTTAAAGCTAAAAAGAGGGGCAAGCAAGATACAAGAATTATTCGACCTTAGAATCCTGTGTTCTGGTAGCCAGCAAACTCTATCCTTCAAATACTTTGGGCTGGCACCATAGAGGCATTTATGGGTCATAACCAAAGTCCTAAAAAGAATACAAGATCTAACCGAGAGACAGTGGAACTGTCTCCATGCCTACGAGACATGATCCTTGTGAGCCGGATTCCAACAGTGCCATTCTGTATAGTCTTCAGTCTAGCTACATTTTCTTGACTGACTCCCTGCAGCAAGCTACAACCATAGACAAGTTTTGAGTTAATAATTGCCAGGACAATCATGGCACAGCTCTGTTTAGATATAAAAGGATGAATCTGACCCTGCAGTCTGAGGTAGTAAGAGCAAATGGATACAATACTGCTGACGTAAGTTTTCATGGTCAAATATGCATCTAGTTTTAACTTTATAAGATACCCCAATGCAAGTGCCAGCAATATCCAATTTATTATAATCAAGTATTTTCTGATGGAAGGATGTCCCCACTAGTAGCAGCTTTGTTTTCACATTATTCAATGCCAGTGAGCTGTACACCATCCAGGCTTGAATGTGTGTAGGTTTGGTTGATTAAGGCAGCATCTGTGTCAGTCATCCGCATATTTTGTATACGTAATGCCTTTCTCATCCAAGAAGTCAAACAGGGGTTTGATGAAAAGATTGTATAAAATGGGCAAGAGGCAGAAGACCTATGGCACCCCCACATTATTTCCACCAGATCATCAGTGCCCTCATTGCTGAAAACCCTTCACCTAGCGGCCTGACAGGTAAGAACGAGTCCAGGATGCCACATCAGGAGAGGAATTGGCACCTTTCTGGAGCCTCTCAACCAGTAAATCATGATCTGCCAGATCAAAGAAAGCAGAGAGGTCCAGAAGGAGGAGAACCTCCCCCTGTATATCCATGATTTGGAGTAGACTGGATTTCAAATCTAGCTCTACTGTTTCAGTGCCATGTGCAGATCTGAAGCCAGACTACCTTGTACCCAGCAAGCCACATTTTTCGAGATGTTTCTGTAACTGCAAATAGGGTACTCTATCCAGGATCGTAAGCACAATTGGAACATTAGTAATTGGCCTATAGTTTGTAGGTTCTGATGGATGAAGAGATGGCTTGGTCAGCAAGGGCGTTATCCAAGCCTCTTTACCAAAGCAATAGCAATACAACATGAGGAGGAGGGGCATTACTGTACGGGTACTGCCTACAAGGCGAAAGTTATAAACCTGAGTGAAGTGAGGGCTTTAACGTAGCTCGTCCGAAGTTTCTATTGCTATTAGTAACCCGGCACATTGTACCAGGGTACTAATAACAATATTTCTTGAGCTGAGAGACAGTGTTGCGACCATTTCTCACCTTGACAAAAAAAGCAAAAATATGGCCATCGCGGAGAAGAGACTACACATAGTACTGTCTGCCTTTCCATTGCAGCCATTCAAAAGATAGAAAAACAAAAGTAAACAAACAAAATGGCCCCATGGAAGGGGAGAAGGGACTACACGTGGTCTATTGTCCCCATGGCGTCCTGCCAAAGAAAAAGACGGAACTCGGACCCACAGAAGGAGAGTCTTTGTAGGCCGGGTAATGACCCGGCGAGGGCCAATCAGATCATTTGATACAATCTGATTGTCCCTCACCAGGTACTAATCAAGCATGGAACATTCCCTGAGCTGAAGGAACAATTAATAAATGTGATCAGTAGTGGAATAATAGCAGGGGCACAATCTTTAACAATTGTCGCTGGACAGCATTCAGTAGTGGGTTTAAGAACTACTAGTATCTACAATTTATAATTGTTCTTTTATAACATGCTTAATACTGGAGTGAACCAGTTTCTTTGCAAGGGCCTGGGATTCGAACCTGTGTTGCTGTGCATCATCTTGCTTCAAAGTCGAGCATGTTGCCCCTGAGCTCTCCTCAGTCACTGGAGAGAGGGTAAAGGACTCACTAGAAACATTACAAGATGATGGAATGGATAGAGGACATGACAGAGCAAGCTTTCTTGCCTCAATGTCACATTACAACTTACACATTTCACCAATAAGAGCTTCTTGAATGCTCTTGCACCAATCATATTCCTTTTGTATTCATACCACAGGCTTAATGTCTGGGTTCTCAAGCTGTCTCTGAATTCTAAATAATTAAGCTGAATCATTATGAGCATCCTGAATCCTAGACTCAAAGAAGTCATTTTTTGCTAAAAAGATAGCTTCTTAATATACTTTGGCCGATGACAAGTAGGGTTCCCTATTACTTGCGGTAGGTGATTTTTGCCAAAGCCCATGCGCTTTTCTGCTCACTTTCCTGAATACATTAAGGTGTTCAGTGAACCACTGGTTCTTGGGCCTGGAGATCGTAAGAATTTGTGACCTTTCAGGTGCAAGAGTGTTCACTGCAGACTGAAGTAAGAGATGATAATGATCAGCAAGCTGCTGAGGTGTGGACAGCTTGGCTAACTCAAAAGGTGAAGTAGAAATTAGTGGCACCATAGTGGTTTTACTAAGGTTACAAAAGTTACGCATATTAACACATTTTTGGACCAGTAAAGTTCTTCTCTTCGTATTCTTTACAAACAGTGAAAAAGAAACAAATGAATGATCAGACCAGGGGCAGAGCATAATGGTTGGTGTGGAAACGTGAGTATTATGTATGTCTATCCAATCTAGTGTATTACACTCCCTAGAAGTAGAACCAAGGGGGCAAAAGTAAATCCACAAGTGTCAAGGGATTGGACCAGCGATGTAGTAGATATGTCAGAAGAATCACCAAACGAGTAGCTGAAGTCGCACCCATCTGGAGTTTCTATTACATTCCTGTGGATGTCAAGGGAGTCTGTAAAGATAGCTGCTACCCCCCGCCCCAGCCCCTCCTCTTCCCTCAAGCCTATCCTTCGTGATAACCCAATAGCCTGGTGGAGTTCCTAAGGCTGAGAGTGGGCCTGCAGCAACATGTGACCATGTTTCTGTTTCTGTCACAAATAAGAATCCAACATTATTCTCCAAAATGTAGTCAAAGATTTGAACAGGATGCTTCAAAAGTGACCTTTTATTAATAAGAGAGCAGCTAATCTTCTGAGTATCATTAATTGTCACATGGTTTATCTGGGGGGGCAAGAGTAACAGTGTCCATAATAGCAACAGAGTACGCATCAGTAGCCGACTGGACAACTCCCAGCTTCTAATATTCTAGTAGTTAGGAGTGTAGTCATCGAGTTTATCTGGGTGAGAGGTGATGAACCAGAATCCATTGCTATATCTGCAGCAATTACTGGGAAAGACAAACAACTCCCAACATCAGTCTTAAAAGTGGTGATGGGAGGAATCATAGTGTCAGGAGCAGTTGAACACTCCGCTACATCCAAAGACTCTTGGAATGATATGCTCTGGCCAGCAGCATCCATGCAGATCTCAAGACTCGATGTGTATGAACAAATAGAGCCATTGGCTCAAGTTTTAGGCACAGATAACAACGTGCGAGCAGGTAAGCAGGGGCGAGGAGCTTTACCACTAGGGAAAGAATTAAAGTTCATATTAGCATATTTTGCAATCATTTGCTCCCGTTTAAGTTGATAATATGAATGGTTTGCGCCAAAATCACAGTCCATCTCCATGATAGAAGCAGATGCACAAATGCATGAAGTGTAAAAATAAAAAAGCACTCCTTGTGCAGTCGCTTATTTGGCTCAAGTTAGTTCAACAGTCAACAGTTTAATTCACAACTTAGTATAAACCAAACAACCAAGAACTTAAAACGTAAAGAAACTAGCACCAGTCAGAGCAGTGCAAAGACTCACCCCCTAAAGGATACTGTAAACGATGGACCCACAGACAACAAAGGACTATATAGTCAGATCAAACAAGTAAAGCAAAACTAAAGGAAAAACAAGCAGATACAGGGAGATAAAGTCCAGATTCTCAAATCAATGGCTTAAGCAGATAAGCAAACACAAATAAATAGAAAATAAATATCCAGTAGTAAAGCAAAAACGAAATACACAGAAGTTGGTAGAATAGAAATTAATGAACACAAAAAACACAAGTAACAAGTACGGGGAGATAAAGTCCTGCTTCTCAAGTCAGAACCTAGGCACGTAAATAAAGCACATAGCAATACAGAAAAAAAATACACAGCAGTAATAGATTTGAATGTGCATAACGCATCTAATAGCCTAAAGAGGGAACACCATGGAGGGACGCTGGAAGGCCATGGAGAGACGCTGGCACTACATCAGGTGCAGCTAATGCTGCCACTCCGGGCAGGACATAAAGAGATAAACTATGCACATCCAGTGCCCCAAAGAGCGACAGGCTATGAGCCAAAGCTGGGACAAGCAGGCAACCTGTCTAAACTGTAGACGGTAGGCTGTGTGGTGTGGTGTTTTAAGAAAGCACGCAACAGAGTTATGTCACTCCGCTGCCTAAATAAAGGGGGCAGTCCAGCTACATGTCTCCAGTGCGTGAGTGAAGCCTGGCCGGATACCAAGGTCTCTCTAGTCTACAGAGAGGGCCAGTCAGGGTGGGATACTTTAGTCAACAACGCCCCCAGAGCTTGGCCCTCGTGGATCAGGAAGATGATGCGACTGGGCAGGAGGCAGAAGATGAATAGGATGAAGAGTAAATGTTCTTTATATCCAATGTGAGTGAGATAAGGGCAAAAGCAAGATGGCTGCCCAAATGTGTAGTGCAAGTCAATGGTTCTGAGATTCTGGTATTACTGGATACAGGAGCTTCAATAAATTTTATGGCGAAAAGACACTATGAAGCGATAGCGGATCCTCCAGCTCTAAAAACCCCCAGAGGGGATCGGCCAATCCAACTGATGGTTGCATTGGTCTCACAGGTGGAGCACAGAGCCAACTCAATCAAGGCCAGACTCTTTGTCACAGACATAAGTGGCAACACCCTGCTAAGCTGTGCTGCAGCAGAGGTGCTGAAGACAAGGAGTTTTGCGTACAGTGTATATATACATCAAGGATGTCCAAGCGGTGCTTGAAAGATTTGCAGACATTTTTGTTGGCATTGGACAGTTGTTAGCAGACGCCATCAAACTGCACATAGATGATCCCCTCTGCCCAATCACCCTGAAGCATAGGCGGATCCCGTTTCACCTACGGGAACTCATGGGCAAGGAACTAGAAAATCTCATACAACTCGCCATCATTGAGGAAGTGGAAGGACGGATGCCGTGGATATCACCCATTGTCGTAGCAAGGAAACCCAAACAGCCTGATTCAGTGAGAATCTGTGTGGACATGAGGTTGCCAAACAAAGCTATAAAGAGCGGGAGACACTTGACACCCACTATTGATGACATTATAACAGAATTGCAAGGAGCCAGGTTTTTCTCGAAAATTGACCTAAGAGCTGTATACCATCAGGTCATACTACATCCCGAGTCCAGGTGCATAACCACATTTACGACTCACAAAGGGCTATACCTTTACAAGCACCTCAGCTGCAGGTGTCGTCAGCTACTGAAGTCTTTCAAAACATAATCCGTGGTGCCCTGGCTGACCTGGAGGATGTCCTTAACAGAAGTGATGACATTCTGGTGTTTACAGGGTCAGAAGCCGAACACATGTCGAGGCTGATCAAGACACTAGAATGGATCCAGTCGCTAGGTCTCACTTTGCATAAGGAGAAATCTGAGTTTCTCAAGACCAGCACTGAGTTCTTTGGGTTTGTCTTCAAAGAAGGTGGTGTATCTCCTGATCCAGGAAAAGTAAAGAACATCAAACATGCCAGACCCCCGCAGATGGTGACAGAAATGTGCAACTTCCTGGGTATGATGACATACTGTGGGCGGTTTATCAGGAATCTAGCCATACAATCTGAGCCATTGAGGAACCTGGCCAAAAAAGACACCATACGGCAGTAGGCCCCCCTGGAACAGGCCGCATTCGATGATGTAAAGATGGCCCTCACAGCAAATGACACTATGGGATTCTCTGATCCGCCACTACCCTCAGAAATCATGGTGGATGCAAGCCCATTTGGTCTTGAGGCGGTACTGACACAACTTGACACGAAGGGCGAGGTGAGACCAGTGGCATTCACCAGCCGTACTCTCTCAGAAACGGAACAGATGTACTAGCAGATTGAGCGGGAAGCAATGGCAGTGGGGGTGTCGGCATTTCTGCCTATATGTGTTGGGAAGACACTTAACCGTGGTGAAAGAAAATAGGCCCGAAGAGCTGATCCTGCCGGGATCATCTTCCAAACCACCGGCCAGAATCGAGAAGTGGATGTTAGCCCTCCTAGAATATGGAGTGTGCCTGATCTACAGACCAGGCTCCAAAAATGCAGCGGACTACCTGTTAAGCCATCCACATAGAGACCAGTTTGACAATGAAAACACTGCTGAGCAAGCGGAGGGTCATGTACAGGTGATCATTGAGTCAACCACGTTGAACTCAATGCCCATAAAGGAACTTGCAAAGGCTTCAGACGAGGATGAGTGTTTCTGTCTTCTCAGAGGGCTGCTACAGAGGGGAGAATGGAAGGCGATTTTGGAAGGTCTCAATAAAAGAACCTAAGAGGCCTGCATCACCCTTGAACAATTGTGGAAGGTGAGAGAACAGCTGGCATTCTCCAATTCAGGCCTACTGCTGAGAGGGTCCAAGAGGGTGGTCCCGGCAAGCAAAATCCAGCAAGTCATGTCACTGGCTCACCAAGGACATCAGGTTACAACCAAGACTAAGGCACACCTGAGATTGAAGGTGTGGTTTCCAGACCTGGAGAGGAGGGTGGATGAGTTTGTAGCAAGTTGCGGTTGGGGTCAGGCAGCTTCCCCGGCCCAACGAGAGCCAGCCATTGAGTCAATTCCCTGAAGTGTACAACCGTGGGAAACTGTACATGTGGATTTTTGCTCGGCGGGCAGAGACACATATTTTTTGGTGGTTGTAGACCAATGGACAAGATATCCCGAAGTGGAGTTCCTGGAATCAGTCGCGTTTGATAACGTGGCAGCGGCACTAGAAAAAGTGTTTGCCACTCACGGACTGTCGCAAGTGGTCTGTTCGGACAATGGGCCGTCATTTCAAGGAGAGAGCTTCTGACAGTTCATGAGAGAATACGGGATTCACCAACGAAAGGTAGCCCCAGAATGGACCAGGGCAAATGGTGAGATGGAACTCTTCATGAGGACCCTTAACAATGTATTCTACATTGCCCATGGCCAACGGCAATGCCTCAAGAGAGCTCTTCATCAGTTTCTGAGGAAGTATCATGCAGCACCCCACTGCTCGACCGGAGTCGCCCAGGCGGAAGCCTTATTTAAAAGATGCCCCAGAGGGCTGTTGTCAGACACCGGGGACAGAGAACCCACAGAGATCAATGACGAAAGCATGGCAAAGGAGAGGCGATCCAGAAATGAGAGCGAAAACATTTGAAGAGAAGTCCAACTGCATCAACTAGCTCCCGGAGTTGAAGTGCTAGTGAGAAACAGACACCCACATGGGAAGTTGTCACTCCCGTATGAACTCAACCCCATGGACGTAGTGAAAGTCAAAGGCTCAATGGTGACAGCATCCGATGGAAACGCCACCGTTACAAGGAATGCCAGTTGTTCAGGAAGACTGGATAGAACATTCAGCCAAACATCTCACCTGGAAGTCCCTGATGAAGGGGGAGGAGTGACCCACCTCATGTCTCCTTGAACCGAGGAGATGCAGGTGAGGAAAGGCCGAGCTGGGGAGGGGACCGGTGATACCCACAACATACTGTTTGGGGGAAACCTGTTGGCCTGAATGACTATGTGCTGGACAGATAAAGAAAAGGGACAGGACAGTGTTCAGTGTTAAAATATATGTTTTGTTATTACTGTTATACATGTTAGGTTGTTTGCAATTTTGCTACTGTTATCATTTTGAAAAAGGAGGAGTGTGGGGCTTTAAGAAAGCATGCGACAGAGTTATGTCACTCCGCCGCATGAATAAAAGGGAAGGTCCAGCTACGTGTCTCCAGTGCATGAGTGGAGCCCTGATGGATACCAACATCTCTCAAGTCTTCTGTGGGGTTCGGGGCTAATGTAGTGGTGGGCCCACCTAGCATCCCGCCTAGACTGCTGAAAGAAGGCAGAGCCAGACCTGGAGCAAACTCTGCAAGACACTGTAAGAAACCACCACAGGGTGCAGTGGTGTAAATCACACCAGAAACGGTGGTGAAAAGCAGCGAGCCGTGAGAGGCAACGTCAGCTGCTGCAGCAGCCAGGGACAGCCTGGGGGGAGAGGCAGGAAGTGGGTGGGAATGGCCAGAGGGATTAGCATGGCCCTGACCAGTCAATGGGTGAGTGAATAGCCAAACAACACAAGCTTTGTGTCCTTCCTAATATCCAATTTCCCTCTTAGCTGTATTCCAGTGTGGTAGTTTTGGCTGTTGCGCCACATAATAGCCAAAACTGAAAAGTGACAACTGCCCACATAAAGGGGAATTTTGACTTCCACTTGTTCACTGCTCGACAGCTCAGACTGCCAGAGGATTTTGAGTGGCCTCAGGGGCCTGTGGATTAATAGCTGAGCTCTAATTAATAAAACTGATCATTATCCCATTTACATACAATTTCGACAAATCATTAGGGATTGTTTCAAGATGGATCTTTATGAGTGGTATTGAGCAGAAACTTAAATGTTTTCATTAGAAAGCGTATATTTAAGACTGTTGTAATAAGGCAGTAGAAAGTAACTTAATCATTTATGCTGATGATTGTGTTGTGACTGTTACAAACATTCATTTGTTTTTTGGCGACTAGATCGCTACTGTATCACTGCAAACGGGGATTAAGTGGAAACGTTCAGACTGAATAGCTCCTTAAATTAACAATTCAGAACATACCGTGTATTATGGTGGTAAAATATGTTCACTTATTGCTAAAATAACAAATGCATATTAAAAGGATCCATTTCTTTATCTGACCATGTGGGCATTTTAGGTTTTCTCTTTCTGGTAAAATGTTTATTTCAAAACCACATTTTTTTTTAAAACAGAAGTTTTAGTGCCAGATTAAATGTCTCTGACAGAAAATAAAACAACCTGTTTGGAATATGTTTGTTTATTTATTTATTTTGTTTATATATTTATGTGCATACATACATAGAGGGAAACAATCTCTTTTGGTCACAAAGGAGTGTACAAAAAGTTATATAGCAGATAAACTGGAGGCAGTGAGCCCCTTGTAATGAGGAAACACTTGTGTATAGGCACGTTAAAAATGTCATATATCATATCCTATCAATCTTTGAACGGCATGATGACTGGGTTTGAAAAGGAATATTGGACAGATGACTGGAACAATACGGTGGACAAACTTAGGACAAGTAGCAGGTAGGCAGTTCAGCCAGCTAAGCCTGAGCTGTACCTCAAACTATTATATGCCTGTGTGGTGGGAAAAAGAGATTGAAGAGTCTGGTTAGAAGTGAGGGAAGGTGTAAGTAGTAAGGCTGGAGAGGTGAGTCAAGAAGATAGCGCAGAAGCAAGGAGGTGGGCTTTCAATTTTCTTTTGAATACATCAGTGTGGACCGTGTTTTGAATTGCCAAGGGGCGGGAGTCCCAATTAAGCGGAGCAAGTAGAGTGAAAGAGCGGAAGCGAGAGGAAGCACAGGGTGGGCGAGGTGCCACCAGGGTGTTGTAGACAGAGCGAAGGCTGCAAGAGGGCTTGTGGGAGTTGCTTTACCATGGACAGATTTATGCAATAGTAGGAGACATTTGAATTTGGCCCTGTTTTGCATAGTTAGCCAGCCAGCCTGTTGGTGATCAGAGGTCGTAGGTGTGAGTACAAAGAGAGTCCTGTTAGCAAAGTTAATAATCTTGTAAAGGGGACAGAATGCATAGTTTGGAAGACCAAAGAGCATACTGGAACAGTCGTACAGTTTAGAGATGACAAGAGTGGTTAGGAGATGTTTGGCAGTTTTGATTGGACAGAGGAGCCACCATTGCAATTTTAGAGAACGTGTGAAGGGTCATAGATGGCACCAAGGTTTATAGCTGAAGAAGAGTAGGAAAGAGTGTCAGGTGGGCACTGGATCGACAGGGGAAGTAGAACAGAAAGAGAGGATTTGGCAGGAAAGAAATGCACCTCTGTTTTGGAAGAGTTCAACAGAAGAGACTGTGTGGCATCCAGTATTTAATAGCAGTGAGACAATCTGAACATTTGGTGAATAGGTCATTTGACAGTTCAGGAAAGTAGAAAAAGATGTGGGTGTCATCTGCAAGGAGTTGGCACAAAAATCTAGCAGGAACACCAAAAGTAAGAGGAGTGAGTTGAGAGGTGTTGTTATTCCAATAAACAGAGAACTGACAAGGTGCCAGTAGGACTCCATCTAGGAAAGTGCTTGATCACTACCTGAAGCATAGAGAGTATTGAGGAGATCAGAGTGATCTACAGTATCAAAGTCAGCAGATACGGTTAGGAGGATTAGGATAGGGGACCGGTTGGAATGTTTAGTAGAGGCACTAAAGTTGGAGACATTCATGAGATTGGTTTTGTGAAGTGGCAGAAGCAGAAACTTGGAAGGGGTCACAAATGTTGTGCGTGTCAAGAAAGTTAGTAAGGCAGTTGAATACAACTCTTTCAAACAACTAGATGTAGCTACATTATAATCATCCTATTGGTTCCTGCTGAGTTTGCCAAGGGCACAAACTGTTTCTTCATGTTGTGCTCGACTCTCGAGGGAAGGTTTCATGAGAAAATATAACCGAGGCCTAATTCTTTGGAAAATAACTCGACGCCTGAAGACTCTCTAGGATGCGACAGAAACAGAATCTAATTGAAGATGACAGAAACATTCAAATAAAATGTCTGAAACACTCAGAAGCATAGTTCTTGATGCAATGATTAATATTTGTGTTGCCAGCTCAACCCGCTGCATACCCGTACTTCCATGGACTCTCTAGGGAGGAGCAGAAATTTAGCCCAATTCAATAACATAACAGAAATACTCATACTAATAGCAGTTTCAAAGCCTACATTTTCTTTTACGTTTGGGACGTTGCATCCTTCATATTAACATTCCCACCTCTAGTTGATTTATCAACTACACTATCTTTCTCTTTCATCTTATCAAATGGTGTCTTTGGGACCCACACTTTGGAAACCTTATGCAAATCCCCTCTATACTCTTCTGGGCTACATGGCAAAAAGCAACAATCTCCTGTGCAATCAACATATGTTTCAAAATATCTTTTTGGATCATTGGGTCATTCGAATAGCATTCCTTCAGGACCAATTAGGTGTGAGATTTGAATGCCTTTGATGCCTAAACTCACTCATTAATGTAGGATAACCCGGCCATTCTCAAGGACTCTGCTAGTCGCTATGCCAAGTGACTTTTTTTCCACTATCTGAGCCGATTTGTTCCTTGTTTGTTTCTGTGAGCACCCTGAGGCATTTTGGGTGAGTGTTGTGCTATATCAAAATGTATTTAGTTAGTTAGTTAGTTAGTTAGACTCAAGCAAGGCTTGTCCTTGCGAATCCATTTTTTAGTTTGGGTGTGAGCATCCTCCTTAAGATGAGTGTCATCGATAGCTTTCATTGTGAGATAAATCATAGGCATGGCATAAACCATCTTTTTGTTGCAGCATCCTAGAACTAATTGACAAGTGCAAAAAAAGAACAAGCAGCAGGAAAATAAAAGGAAGCAAACTTTAAGACTGTTACACATCCATGAAAAGATTGAGGTGAACCAGTCATCTTCCTGCACCCCACCTTCTTTCTCTGCTTATTGCTTTTGAGAGTGCTCCATTATCTGCATCGTTGGGAGGTATATAAGTGGAGCAGGAAGTGCCCAGTTTTACGCATACTCTACCCTTCTTGGCAGTTATTAGATCGAGTACATACCTATTTTATAAGGTGCTTATTCTTATGGCGCACAGTTCTTCCCTAATTGCTTTCAATTAATTGTTTGTGTCATTGGGCAATTGAATGAGTTCCCACCTTATTATTTGTAGCCACTTGGTGTTTGCTCCTGCTTGCACCCCAGGAGTGAGAACTGAAGGAAAATACATTTCATCCTGCCTACACAGCCTGTACTCTTACAGTATCGCATTTAACTTGTCACTTGATTATTGGGACAAATAGTTACTGCAGCACTGACAGAGCAGGCCCAAACATTGGCGGCCCGCTGATACAGTATGTATGTTGGCTTAGCCATCGGATGCTTGCGGATGGTGGTAAGGTTGACATCAGGTGCGACCAGCATGGGAGTTTGTAAAGTTGCCATGGAGAAGATACCTCCCTAGGACTGCGCAAATTGCGTATAGGCCAGTCCCCCAGACACCCAGTGTAGGTCCATGAGAGCAGCGGTATCCCCTCGAATGTCAGGGAGTTTGACAGTTATATTACAGTCCTTATTCACAACCACAAACACATTGCTGATGCTTCTGAAGCACAAAGAGAACCGTGTGAGTTTCATAACTTTGGTAGGGGGGCTTAAATTGATTGATCCAAGTCAAATTCAAACTGCTCACATACTTGCCCCATATAGGACAAGTTTCATATCTTTTTATAATCGCATCCTTGCGTAGCCCAAACATTCCCCCTGCCCTACATGCAATCAGCCCTTTAACCCATTCACCTTTATAGAAAACTGTGCCACTGATCTGAAACCTAGGTCTACCTCCACAATGAGACTTACTCTGCCCCACCTTATTACCACAATGGAAATCGGGTGATGCCGGGAAGTCAAACACATTCTTCCTAACTTGCTTTTTCCCAAAAGTCAGTCATCTGCTGCTGTCCCCTTATTGGGTGCATATGTATAAGATCACACAAACCCTTGTCCTGTGTTCTCATCTTCAGTTCCACATGATTGTCATTGTATTTTGTTGTATAAGCTTCTGCCCACTGCATTTTGAACCTTATGTCCCTGAACGGTTCCTCACATCCAACATAAAGCCAGATTAACTAAGCAACTTGCAATCTCTCGTGGCATCTTTTGAGGCAAGAACAACCTAGGTGTGGCTGCTGCATAAGGAATTAAGGAACAAATAAAACAAGGGCCACTCTATTTCTCTCGTCCCACTGCCCACATGTGCCAAAACCACATGTTCTCCATTGCGTGGTGATGCACATTGTTATCTTGGATAATGCATGGGTTAGAAATATCCCTCCTAGCTCTAGGCACAGCAACATTAACATTTGCTGGTTTGTGTTCTCTGTTAGTAACATTGCAAGATCCAGCCAAGGGGAAAAGCACATCTAATATAGCAGAAAAAATGCAAAATGCAAAAGAGAAAACAAGATGAGGCATATATGTTCTTAGTCTATTGCTGTACTTTCGAGATTGCCGTAAAACGTTAGTATCCAGCCGTCCAAATGGACGTATTGAAGTCATAACAGTCATAGGAATTATATTTTTGTTGACATTCCCCCTCTTCTTCCTCTTGCTGTTGAAGGGGGGGATGGAACTCCTGTCCTCTGTACATCACTGAGATGGATCCATGCTTTCCTGCCAGAGACTTTCACGGCTGTGGGAGTAGCGTAGATCACCTCATACTGTCCTTCGACTTTAGGAACTTGCAGACGAAGTTCCTCATGCATACGCAATCACCTGGAAAGAGCTGTGGTTGCTGAAGTTGTGATGATTCCTGTTGTGCCCGCAATGACTCATCTACAGGAGGTTAATTAACAAGGGGGGTCCTGGGAGTCCCTCTGCCAGACATTAGTCCTGGTTACGAGAGACTTACCCAGAGTCTTTAGCTCACTATCTTTCACAAAGAAGAAATATCCCAAACATGTCAGTCTTTGTCCTGCCCTGAGGCAGTCCAGCACCGAAATGCTAGGCAATTCTCCTCTGAACAAGAGTACCAACAGCATCCCCAGACACGTGTTTCGGTCTGGTTGGACCTCATCAGTAGGGAGGAGCTGTGCCTCTCTAAGAGTAGTGAGCCAGGGGTCCACGTCTGGATTCCCCTAGTAACTTAGGGTGAGACCCAAAGTTACTTGAATATGCAAATTAACAAGGGGGGTCCTGGGAGTCCCTCTGCCAGACATTAGTCCTGGTTACGAGAGACTTTCCCAGAGTCTTTAGCTCACTATCTTTCACAAAGAAGAAATATCCCAAACATATCAGTCTTTGTCCTGCCCTGGGGCAGTCCAGCACCGAAATGCTAGGCAATTCTCCTCTGAACAAGAGTACCAACAGCATCCCCAGACACATAATGTTTGCGATGAGAGACCAACCTGGCGAGACATAAACCTGACAGATTTGGTATACTCCATAAGGTACCCCTGGAACTCGAGCCCTAATATTTGATCATATTTGTGTGCATCAGAGGCTGTGCACGCAGGTGTGAAAGGAGTGTGCAGCCTCCTGCCTGTAATTATTTCATGCAGGATGATGTGAAGATCAGACCCTGGCTGATTTTGCAGTGTAAAGAGAGTGAGAGGCAGACAGTGCAGCAAACTTTTATGCAGTACGCTACATCCCAGATATTGACCTGTACCTGCCATTTGACCCTCAATGATTCCTGCCAACTGATCTTTCGATATAGACCCCCAGGAACAGCTAGCCCCTTCTCTGGATGCTTACTTGGGCACAGAAGCACTATGCCATTCCAAGTTGATCATTCTAGGGGATCGAAACATATGGTGTAATGAGCCAGAAGAGGCAGATTGTAGACATCTAGTCTACTGATGAACACTGGCAGACACTGCTATTGTACAGAGGCCTAAGCTTATGCCACCATGAAAATGTGCCAGTTAGCTGGTCAGACCACTTTATGGTATCCTTCACTATGGTTAGTAACCTTATATCATGCAGAAAGAATCTGAATGTAAATTCAGAACTGCGTCATCGCAAAAAGGATTTTGATCCTATCTGTGAAGATAAATTACTGGGTAATTCAACAGCAATACAATCCGAAATGACACGTGCAGCCTTATATATCAATGTGATGCTACACCTGCAAGCCAATTGTGATTTTACTGCTCCTTTAAAAAAGGTTAAGATAGCACCTAAAAAAAAACAATAAATGGTACAATGATAAACTGAAAACACTTAAGGGATTCCATTAAAAAACTGAAAAAATGGCATAAGTTTAGAGATACTATTGATTACCTTAAGGTTAAGCTTCCCTTGAAGACATACAAGGATGACATTCTGTTAGCTAAATAACTGTGCCTTCAAAAACAGATTAACCTCACGGGTAACATACCCTGTGTTGTTTGTGTGAGCTGTGCATTTTACTCCCACAACTGTTGCAGGGAACACTAATGCATCTATCAACCTGGAGAGTAGTGAGGCATGCTGCACCGGCAAACCATCTGATTTTCTGAACCTTCGCCTCTGCCATCTGGACAGGCCTGAATTTACTGTTAATGTGACATTTGCTGAATCTGAGTAAATGGTGGTGAGGCAGCCTTGAGACAATTCTATTGCAGTTACTAGGGCCATAAACTCTGCTGCTTGTACAGAGTAGTGGGAGGGTAGTGGCACTTTTGCTAACACAAGGTACTGCCCTCATTTGAGGTACACTACTGCTGCCCCTTTGTGCCTCAGTCCTGTGTTCTGGTCTATCGCTGATGAACCATCAATGAAGAGCACCTTCCTCTCATCAAACACATCTTATTTTGTTTGGCTGTTTCATTAGTAGCATCCTCATACATAGTGCAATCATGTGCTGAGACAATTGGATGTACTTTTTCTGCAATTAATGTTGCTGGATTAACCTGACAATGTGGATAGAGAGATTTGACAGCATAACCTCATACCCTGATGCTCGTTGGGTGGTGAGAGTGTATTTTAATTTCTCTAGGATTGCACAAACTGCATGCTCCATATGAAGGGTGACGGGACACCCCATGGTAATGGAGGATGATTTCTGGATGGCAAATGTAGCAGCTGTCAGAGCCTGCTCGCATGGGAAGTGTCCCTGCATCATGTGGTCCAGGAGTCCACTGTAATAAGCCAAAGGTTTATGTCCCAGTTAAGTCTTCTGTGTGAGGACAGCCGTCATCCTCTGACCATAGGAGAGTGAGAAAAAAATGTTTTTATAATCTGGTGTGGCCAGAGCTGGGGCACTGCTGATCCCTTTTTGGAGTCCCTGAAATGATTTGATCATCTGGTCTGTCCAGACAATGGGCCTATTTGCTTTCTGTGCTTCCTTTAGCACTTGCAGTCTGGGATTGGTATATATTGAATAGGCAAATATCCATGCTTGACAGTAGTTACATTAACCTAAAAAACTGCTACATCTGCTTGACCGTGGTAGGTTGTGGTGTGTTCTGTACTGCTGTGGTCCTTTCTGGCATACTGTGCTCTGTGTTTGCAAGTTCCCTAGATCCATTTGCAATACTATGTTAAAAATACTGGGTACTCACAGTACCCTTGAGGCAAACAAGTGTGTTGGAACCTCTGGCCTCTGTAAGTAAATGTTGTAAGGGGTTGGGACTCAGGGTGTAGTAGGATTGACAATAATGCATTTCTGAGATCTATCAGAGTAAAACAGGTGGCTTCTGTGGGTATGTTACACAGGATGGTGGCAAGGTTTGGAACCACTGGGAACTCTGCCTCTATAATATTGTTCAACTGGCACAAGTCCTGAATCATCCTCCAGGTTCACTCCTTTGCTTTTTTGACAGGATAAATAGCTATGTTACATGGTGACTCTGGTGGTTGTATTATGCCCTGCTGCCATGCTTCAATGGGGGAATAAATGCCTTAATCTGCTTCCCTTGACATGGGTTATTGTTTCACTCAGGGCAAAACGGAACATGGTTTCAGTTTGATGAAAACTGCACCTATGCCTTTTAGCAGCACTACGTCATGCGAGCCACTGGTCCACAACTGGCTGGGCACCCTTTGTAGATCTGCCTGCAAATGTGATGTTAATGGCTTGGCAAAGAGCATGGTGTGTGGTACCTCTCTGTTCTCCACCAGTACCTGGCAGGGCATGACATTTGTAATATCATCTCCCCTCTGTCATCGGTGTCCTCTAACAGCTGTTCATCGAACATATCTCTTAGCTGCTGTGTTGGATCAATGCACCAAAGTGTATGCTATTCAATGTCATCCTCGTCCAAATCGGAGAGGGTTACCTGGTCTGCCTTGGTGATAACTGCCTCCAAATGTAATGTGATAATAGTGCCTGGTTCCCTTTTTATTAGACCTGCTGGACAGCTGGTCTAAATAGGAACTCAGCCATTATGTGCAGAATGTTGTCCCTAATCCCTGGCACCCAACCTAACAGGACAGTTAGCCCATAGAGGAACAAATCTAGATGCAGTGGGTGATGTAGCCACAGAGTTCTTGTATTACTGTGACTGTCCTAGCGTGTTATGTGTCTGGGATAGGACATACTATAACCTCCTCTGAAAATGAAATAGTCATGTTCAACTTGCTGATGATGTCCCTGCCCAGGAGATTAACTGGGGAGTCTCGTGATTACAAGAAAGGTACTGAAAATTCTTGTGTTCCTATGGTGACAGGTAAGTCTTTAGTAAATGGAACCAATACTACAGCCCCAGAAAATCCCTGCATGTCCATTATTTTGTCCGACATAGGGAACATCCCTTCCTTAATACAAGTTAAAGGTAGGGTGATACATCAGGGCATTGGGATGGAAGGGCGGACTCGGCCTACATTCTCATGCGATATGACCCATCTTCCCACAGGACCAACATTGTACTCTGAGGACCACTCCATTCAGCAAACTGTTGCTCGATCTCTATCACACCTTTCTGGGCAAACTCCTGGAGGAGTTGGCTATCTCCCAACTAACACTTCATACCGAAGCTGTTGGTTGTCTCCACAACCATCAGTCTTGCTTTAGAGCAGCCAGAGGCATGGAAACTGCTCTCCTGAACACCCGTGAAGATCTTCTCTCTAACCTTGACTCTAGCTTTTCTTGAGTCCTCATTCTTCTCGACCTAACCTCTGGTTTTGACACGGTCTCTGCGATACCCTGCATCACATATCAGGCTCTTCCATGGCGGTCCTCTTTCCTCTTGATCCGACCTTCCCAGGTTCAACTTAAGTCGTTCCTCTCCATCGCCTCTCTCACCACACGTGGTGTTCCCCAGGGCTCTATCCTCTCCCCCTGGTTTTTCAATGTCTACATGGCCCTTTGGCCCTCCTAAACTCTACCTTTTGCTCTAACTTTCAGTGTTATGCAGATCACACCCAGATCTCTTTCAGGCTACCCTCAGCCTCCTCCCCATCCTCAATCACCCCTAAGTGTCTAGCCGCTATTTAGGCATGGTGAGCATCTAGTGATCTCTGCCTTAATGCTAGTAAGACTGACATCCTTCCCATTGGGACCGTTGCTCCGTCTTTTCCTCCCTCACTCTGGCTGGCCTCCCTGGGCCCTCCGCCCACACACTCATGTGAGGCAAAAAACCTTGGGGTCATCTTCGACTCTACTCTCTCCTTCTCTCCACACATCACAGACATTGCCAGAAAGGGCGATTTCCAGAGCTGGACCTCCTTAGAGGTATTCTCCCTTTTCTCACCTACCCCCAGAAGCTCATTGGCTCCAGAGCCCTGGTTCCATCTATGCTGGACTACTGCAACAGCCTCTTTCTCAATCTGCCTAACTCTACTCTTCATCCTCTGCAACTCATCCACAACAGGACTGCTAGACGTATCCTTGGCCTCAAGCCCATCTCACTGGCTCTGAAATCCCTCCATTGGCTCCTGGTGGCTGCAAGGATCAAGTTCAACACACCCTGTATTGTCCACAAGGCTATCTGGCTATCTCCAACTCTCTCTAACTCGGTACCTTCCTACTAGAGCCCTCCGCTCATCTACTTCTAATTCTCTGCAGGTGAGTTGCTTCTCCAAGCAGAGATTGGGGGTAGATCTCTCTCCTCTGAAGGGTTCTCCCCTGGAACGGTCTCCCTGCCTCTCTCCAACTTGAGCCAGGTCTTCTTATGTTCCGGACGCTCCTCAATACCTTCCTTTTCTCCTCTTCCTTCTCTCTTCCTTTTTCCTTTCCCCTGTTAACCTTCCCCTGCTGCTGCACCATTTCTGCTGAGTGGCTGCTGGTGTTCTTCTGAGTCTAATAGGTCACCAGGACCCCTCCTGCCCAGCTCCCTGTACTTGCCTAGTGGCCTTCTGGCACTGCCACCTGGCCTCCCTTGCACCACTGGGTTTGATTCCCCTTGGAGACCCAGCCTCCTTGCACTTAACTCAGGGCCCTGCTACTCTGGGTGCACTTCTCCTCGTACCCTCTCCCTTGCACTTCTTGTCTGCGCACCTGCACAATCTAAATGATACTAGGCCTAGTGAGATCGGTTTCCTTGTCCTCCCTTTGTTCCTCCTTCCTTCCTTCCCTGGTTGCGCCTTGATACACATTGTGTATAGGCGCATTATAAATAACATATCAATATTAATATCAATATCCATAGTCTCATGCTTCTCCAACCTCCAAAACCTTGGAATCCTCCCCCTCTGCCCCTCTAGAAACTTCCAAGTCACCCTCTCTGGAAACCTCCCATTTGCCTTCTGGCATATCTAGGCCCCTCTACCCACCCCTGCATGAAGTGTGCTCAGGTTGCCCTTCCACAGTGCTCGTTATTATCGCACATTCCATGCTTTGATTTTCTAATTCTTTCTGTACCAGTTTTGCTTCTGCCCTCTGTTTCTGCTGTACCCAATCCTTATCCTTTTCCTGTTTCTGCCTGCAATAGTGCACTATGTGTGGTTGCATCTAGGGCCATATTTTGCTTCTATTCCAACCACCTTATTCAAATCTACTTGTACTTCTTTGGGGAGGCCCTTGCGCAACACGTGATAAAGAACTGAAATATTTTTGTTCCATCCCTCTCCTGTCTCTAACCTTTATATGTACAGTATCTGCTATATATAAATTGTGGGGTCCTCATTGTGGCATGGTCGACTAAGAAGTCAGACAAAGGGGTGGCATGCTTCAACAATTTTTATTTTTAGAAATAAAGAAAAGGTCCTTACTCTCCCTATCTTTAAAGGGTTATCCATGCCTAAACAAATATTAACTTGGATGCTCGTTGTCAGGATGTTTGTCCAAATGAAAAGTGCCATTCCTCTTACCTAAAACCTACTCTAACTCTACCACTATTGTAGAAAAGGGTTCAACATCTAAATGAAAATTGTACCAGGAGAATGGCTCCATTCTCCTGGTGAACTGGTGCAGTCTTTATCTGTTTCTCATCAATCTTTTGCTCTAATTTCTCGGACAGTCTTCGGGCTGCCTTGAAACATACTTTGGCAATAGTCCTCAAAAGTCTCTTCACTTCTTCCCAAGGGCTTCTGAAAACTAGCTTTACAGATCCAGCAATTCTTCCCTGTTTTATGACATTATGAAGATTATCTCCAGATACTCTTGTTGCCTATGATCCCCTTTAATCTTACTTGAATTATCACTGTGATGAGGGAGATCACATCCAAGGTTCTCTTGACTCTTGGTTCTCTGGGTATCACTACTGTGACGATGGAAATTACTCCCAAGTCTTTCTTGACTCATTGTTCTGTGGGAATCAATTCTGTGACAAGGATAATTATTCCAGAGGCTTTCTTGACTCTTGGTTCTCTGGGTATCACTACTTTAATGAGGGAGATTACTCCCGAGGCTTTCTTGACTCTCGGTTCTCTGGGTATCACTACTGTGATGAAGTAGATTACACCTGAGGCTTTCTTGACTCTGGATTCTCTGAGCGTCACTACTGTGATGAGGGCGATTACTCCTGAGGCAACTTCCACTCTCTGGATCTCTTTGGTTATTACTGTGACACTGGAGATTAGTCCTGAGGCAACTTCCACTCTCTGTACCTCTTTGGTAATTACTGTGATGAGGGGGATAACTTCTGATGCAACTTCCACTCTCTGTGCCCCTTAGGTGATTATTGTGCGGAGGGGGATTACTCCCAATGCAACTTCCACTCTCTGTGTCGCTTTGGTAATTTTTTATGACAAGGGAGATTACTTCCAATGCAAATTCCACTCTCTGTTCTCCCCAGACGCGACCTGGGTTTCCCACAGTTCCTGTTAGCTTGTTTGTGTTGTCAACGCATATCCAGTTCCTCCCAGGGTTTGCGAGTGGTTTGCTGTTCGCTCGTCACTTCCTTTTGGTTCGCCTGTGTGGTTCCGCGAAGGCCTGGGGCTGGCGATCATGATGTTGTTGTTGGACTACACCACCTCGGCTTCCCCAGCACTGGAGTAAGTCAGCTCCCTGCTGGCTCATGCAATCTTTCTGCTGCTTCCACTCGTCTGTGTCCTCTCTTCCAAGGACCAGCTTCTCTACACAGCTGACAGGTTCCCCGGTTCACACTTCCCGGGCTTTGCTGACTCCTTGCTGGCTTCTCCCGAGATCCTGTTCCTTCAGTCCTTTCTCAGTTTTTATCTCTTCTAGCTGGGCCCACCCCAGCAAAGTGTCATAGTCTGTTGGTTGCTTCCATGAAGTACTTAGCATTCCTCCTTGTGGCTACCTCTTCCAGGTACTCTTAGAAAAAGTTGTGCCATCATTCTTGTACTTCCTCATCTCAGTGGTGTCAAGTGTCAAGGAAGGAAAGGAGGGAGAGAGTGTTACAGTAACACACATTAGTACTCTCAGTTGCACTCTCTGTAGACTTTAGGGTTTTTTATGGGTGCAAGGGCAAGAGGGCTAAGGAGTCCTTTCACAGAATGGTAGTCCTTATCCCCATGAGGGGAGTCTCTCCCTGTGAGGTACCATTTTCCACCACCTCTAGAGGGACCATTGGGTAGTGGTCTTACCTCCATAGCCTCACAGAGAAGGGCTCCCCCCTGGGGAGAAGTGACAAGATCCCGGAATCATCACATCATCTATCTTCATTGTGCAGGCCATGAGAGAATTTATGTCTGGTCTGTCAGGGTACATGTTTCTCAAAACGTTCCATACTTGCGCTCAACAGTTATTAAATGGGCACCATCTTTGCTGGTACTGTTCAACATTACACCTTTGTACCCAGCCTTACTCCATGTCTCGTCTGCCTGCTCCCCTAGCGGGGAGGTGAACAAACTCTTTATATCCCCCATGGCTAGGGTGATGCCTGCTGTATACTTTTCAAGGCTGTAAATCCACTTGCCCACTCCCGAAGTGAAGGAGGGCAAACCATGCATTAAGTTGACCAGATCCATGTGGAGCCAAGGCACATAATGAGGTCTCCTCGGTCCCTTCTGTAAAAATGGGAACTGAGTTCCCTGCTGTTTGAGCTTAGAGGCTCTCACTTGTTTCCTATTTTTTTGTGTTGGTTTTACAAAACCTTTACAAAATGAACACACAAAAAGAAACATAATAATTCAAATTGTAACAATAAAACAATTTGTATTAATAAAACAGTTCTACTTACCTATACAGCAACAGCAAAGCAAAAGAAAATCTGTAGTCAATTTCTCCATAAACATTTTTGGAGACCTTGATCATATCTTAAGCTATTTTTGGTTGCTAAGTATCCTGTCTTTCCAGTATTTACTTACAGTCTTAGTTTTAAGGTCCTTTGCCCTGGAAGTCAAAAGGCCTTATGTAAGAACCCAAAATGTTTTAGCAGTTCAACTACAGAGAATGTCAAGAGAGTCTCCTGACCGGAGATGATTCTGTTCCAGAAGAAATCGGAGATCAGCCCTTCATCATTTCTTACGTATTTCCTAAATAGCAAGTTTCTCAGGTTCCAGGTGCCTTCGTATTCCATTAACAGGTGCCTCAGAGACTGGTTTGAGGGGCTCTCACACACTTTACATAGTTTCTTCGAGTCTGCCTCTTATCCTCTCTGTGCCAGCACTTTCCTAACTCGTAGAAGGTTTAGCCCTACCCTAAGAAAGTTATTTCTCGCCTGCCCATCAGGGAATTGTATCAGGTATTGTGATAGGAACCCCAACTTTTTGTCCATAGAATGGAAAACATTCAGTGTATTCGCATTTCTGACCTTTGCCATTGTGTTAATCCAATCGCCTCTTTCTCTGGGGTATGTTAATCAAGGTCTCGAGATTAGAGTCATAATCTGCCAGAAAGTCTTTCACTTGTTTTTCCAAGTGGATTAAATGTTCTGATCTCGAGCATTCCAGATGAGTTTTGAGATCCACATACAATGAATTGCGATCTGGTGTTATTATCTGGCGGTAAAGTGAAGCCAACTTCCAGCTTGCCACGAAATCTAGGTAGTTCAGGCCCAATTCAAATCTCAAATTCCAGAATGTTGACTAGATGGCAGACACAAAACTGTCGACAAGGGATTCCCATTTATTCCAGTTTGTGTTCCAAAGTAACGGCGTGGCCTTTAAGCCGTAAAGAACATTTGGAGTCACCTTTACCCTAAAGTATCTAATTAGGGGAAGAATAGAGTACCTACAGTAACTATTATAGATATTCTTCATCTGGGGAATGAGTTGAAGAATCTTCGTCTCCACATCAGTCTCCAGCTTGTGGGTTGCTGGGGAGGCATATATTCTGTAACCCACATACATCAGATCTTCTACTCTTGGAATTGTGTTGGTTCCCAGGAACCAGTTGGAGAATAGGGTATTTTTTTACTATGTTTGAAGATCATGATTTTTGATTTCAGTGGGTTAATGGACAAGCTGGTTTTTTTGGCGTGTTCTTCCAGACCTGTCAACATCCGCTACAAACCTATAGCCGTTCTATCCAGCAACATCGTCTGTGTAAGCCAGCCAATGGATCTTTCTTCCATTGATCACAAGGCTGGTCAACACAGATGGTTCCAGGGAGTCACCCATGTCCGCCAGGAACAGATTGAAGAAGGTGGGAGCACTAAAACACCCTTGCCGTACTGCTCTCTCTGCTTTGATTGGAGTCGAGTGATGACCTTGTTTATCCAGGTGCACTCTTAACGAAGTGTCCCCATGAAATCCAGTTAATATTGCCAGGAGCAACTCCAAGATCATCCATTTCTTCAGTTTTCTCCACTGAAGAGCACCGTAGAGTGGCAGTTCTCCCTTTACAATTGTTTGTTCACTTACCAGATTCAGGATAAGGCTGTTCAAGGTGGTAGAGACGCCTCGTCTGACGCCTGTCTGATGGCAAGAAAGAATTTATGCAGTATCTACCCATTTGGTAAACTCCCTCAATAGCAGTTTCATAAAGATTTTACTTTCAATATCAAGGAGGGCGATGGGGTGATAATTTGCCTGGTCTAGTCTATTGACCCCCTTGAAGAAAGGTGTGATTATTGCAGTCTTCCATGAGGGAGGAAGTTTGACACTGGCTAAGTATTTCCTTAAAAAGATGCTACAGGAGTCTAGACCATAATTCTGGTACATTTTTAAGTACCTGGTAAGTCAAACCATTCGGGGCGGCCGCTCTGGAAGTTGAAGACTTAGCTATACTGTCCATGATATCCTCTTCCTCAAACGACAGATGCCATACAACGTTGGGTTGTACAATATCCGCCAGTTTACCGGGATATTTAAATGTTTTGGTTAGATGGTCCACCCATTTAGGTTCAGGAACTAGATTGCAGGGGGTGCTACTGTGATTTTTCTCCAGCTGGCCAATCACAGACTAAAAGTTTCTGGTATTGCTTTCATCTAGCAACCGCAGCATGTATTTTCTGTCTTTTTGCATCCGAAGCATGCTTTGATTTTTGGACCAGTTTTTATAAGATTGCTATGCCTTTTTAACTTCCGTCTTGTAATGACACGTGCTGAGGTGCAAAATTTTTAGGCTTCTTATTTTGAGTCTAAGGGCCCTCTTCCTATCCCGGGTTTCTTCGTCAAAGCAATGTACGTGAGTACATTGTTTACCTTTCCCATATTTACTTGGGGGAAGGACTGTTCATATTGATTTGACAACATTTTTTCGGAAAGCAGGAATTTAAAAAGTAAATCTAAGCGTGAGTGGTTGCTTATATAGTCCCACTTAATGACCAGAAAAGAGCACCGGGAAAAGAGGCCCAGGGAGTCCAAAGATGTTGAGCACTGACCGTGAAGCCACGTAACAGTGGTGTCTAAGTCACCCTCTGGTGACATATTTAGCATTTTCAACCCCCATGAATCCAGAAAATCAAGCCACATTCGACCCTTCTTAGTTAACCTTTTCGGGGGTGGCTTCTCTGTGACCCTCGCTGTATGGTAGCAATCAGTGTTGAAATCTCCTGCAAGGATTATGTTGGCTTCAGCGTGGTCCAGCTTAATTAGTTCCAGTAGTGAGGACAGAATTGCCAAAAAGGCCAGAAGATCGGAGCAGGCAGGGTTTCAGTAAATGTTAATAATAGTTAGCACAGGGTCTGGCATGAACTTTACATGCCTGAATTCCTATTGCGTTGTTGAAAATAGGGACTATGGGCCTCATTACGAGTGCGGCGGTAACCACGGTGGTAAAACCCCCTGGTTACCGCCGGACTCATATTACCATTCCGCCTCCGTGATTCCTGGAATTACCGGGGCATTACAACCCCGGTTTTCCGGGAATCACAGAGGCGGAATGGTGTTAATCCCCATTCCCATCGAGTCCTATGGGACTCGATGGGAATGGGGATCATGGAAACACCGTCAGCATCTCATAATGCTGCCGGTGTTTCCTCGTCCGCCTGCAGGCGGGCGGTGTTAAACCCGCCAGGTCAGACCTGGCGGGAACATCACCTCCCGCCTGCAGGAGTCGGGATCAGGCGGTCCGGAAACAACGGTGACGGCGGGTTTACCGCCACAGTTATTTCCGGACCGCCTGAGTAATAATGAGGCCCTATATCTTTAAATGAGAGATTTTTGAAAGCCATCAATAAACCCCATGATGGTCTTCCCATCGCTTTTTGTGATGCAGAAAGGCAGAAAGATGTATATCCCTCAATTTCCACAGGATTAACCAATATTATACAACGTTGTCTTTCCTCATTAAGAGGAGCTCCCGCACAATCTTTATTACCATAGTCCGTCACTACACAGCGCTGTCTTTCCTCACTAAAAGTGAGATTTGCTGCAATGATTCAACACTAACCAACGTCGTCTGCCCTCTCTCAGAGGGGTTTCCCTGGCTTAATTAAACAATTCATAAACAATAACAATTCAGAAGCAAGGAGGTATTTCAAGAACATTGTATATAATACAAAACGTGCACTCAACTTTTTATGTGTCCTCCAAGTCCCCACAATGCTGTGCTTCGCAAACTGCCTACATAGCCCGTCTCAGCACCCCCATTCCAGAGCTCAGACAGACATTTAGAGAAACACGGTGTCGGCTCACCTCTCCATTTATATATGCGCACAAACTGCTCTCTGAAGGCAGCCACCATGACCTGTGGCATGTGTTGATGACCCCCAGCACCCTCAGTAGGTGCTGCAGATCTGCCTTAGTCACTTCATCACAAATACCCATGACTCACGGTCAACTCACATCTCACATTGAATTGAAAACTGAATATATGAAAATTACGCCACTGTATGTATGTTTTCCCCCTTCCTTTTTAACCTAAAAACTCTTATTTTGTGTCTACACTTGCGACAGGTAAACATGTTAAACAATCTTCTACAAATGCAAATTTATATAACAATGACTATTTTAATAATGGCTCTCACTATACCCACTTACGACACGGGCACACACTATCACACCAATGCACAGCCTTGAAAAAGTCCCTAGGACGAAACACATGTTGGCAATTCTTGACATGCAGCAAGCATATGGCTAATATGCAATTGTAAACCTATTTGCCTGCCCACCCATGGCAGTCCTGTGAAGTGACTAATGCATCATTAAAATCAAACAGACTACAAAGATCCAACTGTGTCCAAAAATGATTGGTCCGGTCAACTTGGTACTACCATACCTTTGGGCAACAGCCATCTCCAGCAACATTACAAACGAGGTTCCAAACCCCTTTCCCTAGTTTTAGACTCATTGGGATTTAAGGAGCTCTGTCCCTCTGGAACCTCAATACCGGGCAGCAGGAAGACCCCCAAACAACACGAGAGAACAGATCAGCGCAGGGGTCCAACTTTTCCTATAAGCTCCTACCTTTCTCCAATCATATTCTCATTGGTTAGTGCAATGTCCTATTCTAATTGGTAAGTAAAATAACAGGTTACATTTCCTGTAGATGACCTAATCATGTACAGTTGGTAAGAAGATCGAAATCTTCCCCCCACCGGAACAAACTAGATACAATGCTGTTCTCTCCCATGCAATAGGACAACTTGGCACCCCAAGCTATTCCCAAAGACCTGCTGCTTTCCCACATTAAAGGCTTGTCCTTGCAACAATCACATACGGTCTGAGTATGCCACGCCACAAACTGTAACTTCATGGTGTGCTGGACTTTCTGGGGGAGGTTTCATGAGAAAATATAATCATATTCTTTGAGAAATAACTCATATTTGCTCTGCCAGCTATCCTGCCACATACTCAGCAGCCTGAAGGACCTCTGGGATGGGGCACACACAGAATCTCATTCAAAATGGCAGAAACACTTAAATAAAATGGCTGAAACACACAGAGGCCTAGTTCTTGATGCAACGATTGATATTTGTGCTGCCAGCTCACCCTGCTGCGTACCTGGTCATCCATGGGTTCTATATGTTGGGGCAGAAATGAATCCCAATTCAATAACATGACAAAAAACACTTAGGTTTCGAAGCCTATATATTCTTTTACGTTTGTGACTTTGCACCCCCATATTAACATATTATTTGTTCTTACATTCAACCAGGTAAAAAGAGTATCATTTATTTGTAGGTTCACTCGTGATATTACAAAGGGGAAGACTGGAAGTTGTGCCATGGAGCATCCGTTTTGTTAAACAATCCATTCCTTGCATTGATCAGTTGATTTGATGTGTAGCCACAGTGCCAGAAAACGTTTATCACAAGCCATAGTGTATACCGGTTTCCATCATGTTTGTAGTTCACAGCACACAGAAATGTGTTCGTAAGAGTATATATTTAATACATTTAAAGACAGTACTAACTTCATTGACAAACACAATATAGGATAATTGCAGATTCAATAAGTGTGTTTTTAACACTTTTTATACAAATCACATTAGTGGCATTTCGGATGTTTCTTGTTTGCAGGAGCCCTCCTCTCATGTAACTATGTAAACTCATGTATATTCATGTATATTCATGAACTGTACACATCCCATGGACCTGTTTTTACCGTAATGGGCCTTATTTGATATTTCTCATCATGTTTATATCAGAAGACCTATAGAGATCCTTTTATAACAGGTAATGAATACATAATTATTCTACAGCATGACAAAATGCAACACATATCTAAGCTTCTGTAAATTATTTAATATGGGAAGGCCAGATCTGCAGCAGTTTGGGCCACTCCCCCTTCAGCCAGCCAGCAACCAATTCTGGATATTGCTGTGCTCTCTTTGCAACCTGCCCTGGCCAGTCACCCTTGGCAATCACACACTCATTATGGTCATGTAGTGGCACGCCAAAGGTAGGTGCCACACTCTGCTCATACAGTGGGGACCTACATCGGTCACCACTACATTAGCTGAGGGTAGTCTCCGCCCCTTTACCACTAACTCCACGGATTTTTCAGTGGCATTTTCCCTCTATTGCACACTAAGGGGAAGCTGGTTATTTTGTTTGAGGGGTTGAAAACTCGTTCTATGTAGTCCGTTTCTTAAGACAAGTTCTACTTCCAACTGTGTCCATTGCATTTGAAACCTTTTCATTCTATTTATTTAAACAAATCATAGGGTCTAAGACACGATTAGCTCTAGAATTCACACATTCTTATCTAAATAAATAAATACATAAATGCACAGAAAACTCACGTTTATATTTCTGCTTCCCTCAAAGTTCAGGAGCATTATCCTTCTAACTCATCCATAGGTTTTTTTGTTTTCATTCTTTTTTCAGGTCTCATAGTCCGATTGCCCTTCGTTATATATCTTTTCGAGGAAAAAGGAAGACAAAAGAAGCTAGACTTAAGCTTTGAGGTAATGGTGGAGACTGACACTTCCATCCTGCAACGAATATCCAGGAGGCTCCATTCTTTAGCTTACCTGGTGGTAGACCAACGTAGAGAAACAGTGTCTGCTGCCGCAGGTGAGCTCTCAGGGAGCCATTAGGTATTTTGGCAACGTTTCTTTGTTTATTGTGATCAACCTCCTGCAGTAGTGGGCTAACCTAGCTGTTTAACATGGCCACCATATTGAGGAGTGTGCAGCATATTCACACCTGCTCTGTAGTACTTCATTTTCAAATACTTTCACCTTAGTAGTCTATTATTTATCTACAAGATGGCCCACTTCTATTGTTCCATATACATTTTTCTCTTGTATGTCTGCTCTAATATCTTGCCCCAAGGAAAGCCCCATGTGACTAAGCATGTGCTATCTTGTATTACTCCATCATAGAAGACATTTCTCTTTCCATATTTATTGTATTACAAGTTTCTCCTGATGAGCCAACTCTGATCTGTATTTTATTTTCATTCTTCTAATTTCCTGCCTCATGTTACACCACTTGTAACGCAAAATCCTATTCTTTACTAAGGATCCATATTGAACATACTCCTTAGTGGCATAAAATGTGACAGGCAGCTCCTGCATAACTTCCATTTACTTGGATTTTAGACAAAGAATCTAAATTATTTACACATATTTTACGGTTGGTATTATATGTATGTGTGCAGGAGAAAAATCAAATTCTGTTTGTTCAAACAGGTTCTTTCAAATGTGTCCCACTTTAGACAATATCATGGCATTTTCAAATTAGGCAGAGTTATCACTGGTGGTGTTTGTGGTAATCCGTATTGTGCTTTAGAGATCACTCTGCTGCATTTAATGAAGTCAATTGCAATTTGCTCTTGGCAACATCTGCTGAACATGCATACCAATACAATGCATTATTAAACTCTAAATAGTATGCTGACACTGCAGTGCCAATTTGGTTGTCTACACTCTTAAATGTTTATGGTTCTGTGCAAACGGCTTACCCAACTTGAAGGAAATATCTGTAGAAGACTCCATGATATGCTGAACTGTCTTCTGAATGAGTGAATGTTTGGATGACTCACTTTAAAAATAGCTTCCACAACGAGCAAGAAATTAATGATTTAGATTTTGTAAATCAGTCGATTAGTATTAACACGTCAAATGGAAGATTTGATTTTACAGTGATAGAGGTACAAACCACTTTAAGGCAACAAAAATCCCAAAACGTCCAGGACCAGAGCAAATTCGCTTCAATCGTTTTAGGTTGAATGAGGCGCCATGGGTTCCTCTCTTGACAAATCCCTTCTGGGCCATTTATGAGTAAACAAAAGTACCTAGGACATCGAACACAGCAACCATTGTTCCCATTCGTACAAAGGGGAATAGGGCCTGGCCAACATTGTATCGCCCTATATGCTTATTAGATGGTGCTTGAAGATTTTCGGACGAATTGTGCATGCTGAGCTTACAATAGACACCATACAGGATATCTTAACTCATGGTAAACCAAACAAGATTTACTGACTCGCCTTTGTTAAAAAAAATAATAACAATCAATGAATGCATTAGAATGGCTCAAGGCAGGACATCTTGATTAATAGATCCATCTACTAAAAGCGTTGACAAGAAAACATGAGAAAACATGCACTGGATAGAGAACTATGAGAAATGCCAAACCTATTGATATTTTTCATGTAAAAATCTTTATCTCTCGAAGATTATTTTACATGGTGCTTGAGATTAGCAGAATGTTGTTTTTTAACAAGATTGCGGTTTAACATTGTACATATTAACACTGCCTATGCTAAAAGAGAGGGCAGAGATTTCCATAAGTGCCAATGTCAATACTGCCCCGAGGAAATTGGGGAGTTCATACACTATTTATTGTTTCTGCCCACTATACAGGCTTATACCTAATGGCACATTAACTCCTCTTTTGAGAAATAGTTTCTTCAATTGAAACCGGCCCTGTTTTATCTCATGATGGTGGAGGAGGAATTCATTGACTGGGCACTAGTCAATTTAGTCTCATTTGTACTGCTTTAGCCAGGTACATTTATTTTTTATTTATTGTGCCTTACAAATGCACAATAAATAAATAAATAAGTGTACCTGACTAGAGCAGTAAAAATTAGACTAAATTGTATTTCTGTCCTCCAATACATTTTGTTGTTAATCTTTACGGGGGAATCCAAGAGCAACATGCTCAAAAAGTGAGCTATGTAGTAGTGAAATACAATTTCGGTACTATGCATAAATGATGCAATACGTTGTCTACGGTGGTACCTAAGCTATGCAGAGTCAGATCCAATAAAGGCTTCGCTAATAGCATTTTAAATTAACCTAGGTTTGCTCGAGTGGTTATTACATGTGGTTTACTGATTCTCTTTTTAATGTTTTGTAGTGAAACAAACATTAGGGGGATCATTACATTCGATACAGTGGATTCTGGTAGCATCCAAAAAGGCTTGCAGCACTGCAACAAATAGCAGTGCTTCATTGGGTTTAAATCGAGGAAGACAAAGGAAAATACTATGACCCCAAACAATTGATCCAGGGCCTTTGACATTTATCAAACAGTTGGTTTCATGGAAAGAAATCAAATGGGTTATGTCAGACTATGACCAATTAAGACTATAAATGAGACTATAAATACTGAATTTTTTACATTTTATTGATTTTATTCCAATGTGATTTCTTTAAATGTATCCTATCTTATTTTCTACGTTGTTGATACATGTATTGTGTTTTAAAATGCACACACCTACCTACAAAGCGGTGGTGCACTGTACGAGCTACTTGGGTGGGTAACAAGTATAAGAGATAGGGTGGGGCTTGATCCCAGCTCAGTGACTGGTTGAGCATTAAAGAAGGGGTGAGATATGTGTGGGATTCAAGGGGACTAATGATGCCTTTAATCAAATCAATAGTGCCACTGAAAATATCCCTAAGTTTGCACTTTCAGATTCATTCACATGGGGCCTCAAGATCCAGAAACAAGGGTGCCAGTAAGCCCTTGTTTGCAGGCCGGAAAACTACGTGTCTGCCTGCCGTGGCCGCTGCGCCCGACATGTCTGACCCTACTGGACGTAGTGGCCACGGTAGGCACTATTTTTATGCCAGCATATTTTCATTGCCCGTGTCAAATGCTATGGTTAAGGCATTTTTTCTGCGTCACTGTTTTCCTTTTGTGTGTAACCTTTTTGAAGTTCGCTCCATGGCACCCTGTCTTCTGTAAATGGGACCGTGCAAGGTTGCTGGGCACTTCTCACCCACTACATGCACACCATGTTGGTTCGAACGTATGGAAGTAATGCTCTTCTCTCTTCTGCAGACCAGCCTGAGAGCAAGAAGCAGGCTCCCCAGGTTGATTGTAAGTACCCTGTCATTTGGCATAAATAGATCAGTGGTGCAATTGGTACTGGCGATGTTAACTGTTACGCGGTTAATTCATGGCGTTAATGGAAGCTTGTTATATGGTCGATGCCTTAATGACGTTCTGGTGGAGCCCACTGTGAAAGATGCCACTGTTTTGTGGCAGTATTTGGCATTCGTCTTTTGTGATATTGAGGCTCAGACATCCATTTTTATTAACATAGAAACTTGAGCAACGGCAGGAGTCTTTAGTCATTGAATCGGACCATTGCGACTAGAACAAACGTATTAGAGAAGCACCATGATGCTCTTCAGGCTTAAGTTATAGAAAATGTACACGTGAAAGAAACCCCGTGCTGTTACCTACCACTGGTTATTAACGCCTTAAGCCTTTCTAGCATGCAAAGTATTAAACAGTCTTCCACGGTGGCAATCCACAGGGTCTGTACCCCCTTGCTGCAGTTTGTACCTCAGGTGGGGAATACAACCCATTCTTTTATATTGTAAATCGTGTTATCCAAGCATGACAAGTAAATCATACTTGGCTTTCTATATTCCCTAGCTCCCTGCGCTCTGAACCCTCACTGACCGCCTTTCGGGAAACCCTGAAAACGACCCTGTTCATAACAATTACATGGCCTAGCCCTCATAATTGTATGATGTATTATGTGGTATATCTGATCACAGGTCACTGCCTCACTGTAACCCAAGGCACAACCTGCACACATTGTAACTAAGTCTTCCTTGCAAGTAACAGCGCCACAATGCCCCTGGGCTGCCTGCGCGCTATATAAATTTTATAAATAAATAAATAAATAGGCACACCGTTCACGGAAGCGCCGGCAGCGTTAACAACGGTGCCAGCGCTTTCGAGTCCCCACACCCACAGTCCTATAGGACTCCTATGGGACTCTATGGGATGGGGACATACATTTTACTGGCTCCTGACTTGTAATCTCCTGATGGCAACGGGAAAAAACAAGTCCGACCGCAACCTGCCAGAAGCACCGACAGGGTGACATTTTATGAAAAAATTCAAATTCCATGCCGCATACCACCCAGGGGTCAAGTCCTAAAAATAAAAGTGGGGGACTCATCAACAAATGAATGAGATGTGACGCCGCCAGAAATGATCAAGTCATGGTGAAATATGCACTTTTCATTAAATTGACTTTGCAATCATAACCACCCACATTGTACAGGACGAAAGGCATTTGCCTTTCATAAAATCAACACTCACACAAAACCAAGAGGATATTTTCTTCTAATAGTGTTTTTGAAATCGTTAAAAGGAGTGCATGTTTTAAACTCCAAGAACCAATGCAAATGTTTTCCCTGGGACTTGCAGCACCAAAATGGGACATTTCACCTTTAGTTGTTTCTATTCTTCATCCAGTTACATAGTGCACTGATGAAGAATCCCAAACACGTGGGTTGATCCCCGAGGTCGGCTTTAATTCATAAATTCAAAGAGGACATTCAATGTTTCTCGTTTTTGCTGGGGGGGACTGAGTCCACCAGCGTGTACCCTTGACTTGAGCCCTGATACCACCAATGCTTGCACTTATATGTCTCTGGTCCCCGGTGTACAATTTTAAACACTCAAAAAGCGTAGTGTAATTGTGAAGAGAAAGTTAAAAAGAAATCGCCTTTACTATTCACTTTTACTCTCTGCTTTGTGAAAGATGAAATGCTGCCTACAAATGATGAGTTAGTTGCACGCTTTGTGAAAGATGAAATGCTGCCTGCAAATGATGAGTTGCAGTCAGCGTTTTATAATGGATTCCGATAGAATCTGCCCGATCTTTAGCGTGTGGTAAGCCAAGGCGTTTTCCATTGGAATCCTTTTGTTTTCCACCTGCATAAAAATCAGATGAAGGTGTAAAACCGTGTGCTCTCCCTAGTCGGAGGAGGAAAGCAAAACGCAGATGCAAACTCCACAGTGTTGCTCTCATATGCCTTGGAAAGGCACTAAAATGAGCTGCAGCAGAGAAACGGAAGTGTGAAAGCAATTTTACGCTTCCATTTTCCACTTCGCTCATTTATTATGATTTTATGTATTTTTTGTAAAGCGGCAAGACGCCCACAGGCCTCAGAGCGCTACAATAAATACAACACACACTTGTAACATAAGACATCCAAAGAAAACACTAAAAGCAGAAAAAAAACAAGATAAAACAAATACAGGAATAATGTTAAAAAACAGAACAACTCAGTCAATTATAATTCTTAGGCTCTTGGTAGGCGACACATTTCCCAATTTGTTACAGCGACTCAAGAAAGACGGGAGATTACTACAACCGCAGCCAATGACAGTGCAGGTCGGTGTCATTCGTCGAGGACCACTCCTTAATTTAAACCCTACGAAGAAATCTAAAACCCTGGGTTTTGATCAAACTCTCCCCAGTTTAGGACTGCAGCCAAGCCAACACGTTATTCTGAAGGGCTTCTCTCGGCTCAGGTCTTTCCTGTTTATTCCCATTCGTAATGAGCAACACAGTGTATTCCAGTTCAATTATCCTCCTGGCGGACAGAGTAGAATTGTCCATAGATGCAGACAGTTATTCTTTCCAGGCTCTGAGCGTCTGGAATTAGTTACCAACATTTTTAAAAATCTTTTTCCAGAATACTGCTGGTTCTAATATGTTACCTTTGTAAAATAACCTTTTCCCATTTAGTAGAATTCGTGAACTTTGGCCCTAGATTCACCTGGATAGAGCTCGACTGAGAACTATGTAAAGGGCTATTCCCTGGGAGAAGCCTCATCTAGACCCATGTCTGGTGAAAAATATTACAGGAACCCATTTCAGCCAGCAGATATTTACCAAAAAGCATTATATCTGGGAGGATAAGAACAGTTAGATGCTTCTCTCTCCTATGGGGTCATTCTTCACTTTACAAGCTCATATCCCATCAGGGGCTGCTCAGCATGTCATCCTTCTGAGTATGAGAAATTGACTGCCATTAAAGTGGGTAATGATACCAGCTACAATTAGAGTGATTATAAGTGTGATTAATATGCCATGAAGCGCTGTATAGAAGCATGGTTGTATTAGTTACTCAAAATTTCACTAGAAATTATGGGGGTAATTCATAGCAATCAGTGCTTAAACAGTGCACGTGAGCAGTGCAGAGAGGGAGAGTGCGCCAGCGTGCGCCAGCTGCGTGCGCTAAACAGCATTCTGGCACACTGCGTTTTCATGTATTTTCCAAGCCATTTGGAGCCGTGGCGCAGCGAACATCCCGCAGCGCCAGTTACGCCCCCAAGAACGCCCCTTGTGCAAGGAAAAGCCATCGAAATCCCCAATACGGCGCAAAGGGCCGCGCTAACCCTGGACCAGCTTATAGGGCCGCTACACTGTAATTGCGTGAAAGATTATGCATACCCCGCTCACGGCAGCCAAAACGTGTGAAAATGTACTTGCGCACCCCATTGAATATGGGTATCCCGCTCGCGGGAGCCAAAACGCGTGAATATCTCCCCGTGCACCCCCTTCCATATGCGTACCCTGCTCGTGGCTGCCAAAATGTGCAAATCAACTCGCGCACCGCCTTGAATACGCATACTCCACCTGTGCCAGACAAATTGCATGGAAAATGTCCCCACTGTGGTGTGGGCTGCCTGCGGGTCATGGTCTGGGGTGATGGGCTGCCTGCGGATCATGGTCTGGGGTGATGGGCTGCCTGCGGGTCGGCATGGTCTGGGGTGATGGGCTTCCTGCGGGTCATGGTGGATGGGCCGCCAGCGGGGCATGGGGAGGGTGGATGGGCTTCCTGCGTGTATTCCGGGGGTGCGCGTGGAGTTCTCCACGCGATTGGCCTTGCTCGAGCGGGGTACGTGTATTCCAGGGGTGTGCGGGGACTTTTACACGCGATTGGGCTGGCGCGAGCGGGGTACGCGTATTCCAGGGGTGCGTGTGGAGTTTTACACGTGATTGGCCTGGCGCGAGCTGGATATGTGTATTCCGGGGTGCGTGTGGAGTTTTAAACCCAATTGGCTTGGCGCAAGCCGGGTACATGTATTCCGGGGGTGCGCGTGGGGTTTTACACGCGATTTGCCTGGCGCAAGCGGGGTACGTGTATTCTGGGGGTGCGCGGGGAGTAATACATGCGATTTGGCATTGTGAGCCCTCCTGGGTGTGCCCCTCCCCATGCCCTGCAGGCAGCCCACACCACAGGGGACCACCCTACACCCCTGGGCATGCTCCACAGGCAGCCCATGACCCCAGACCATGAGCCGGAGGCAGCCCATCCACCATGACCATGACCCGCAAGCAGCCCATCACCCCTGGGCATGCCCCGCAGGCAGCCCATGACCCCAGACCATGAGCCGCAGGCAGCCCATCCACCATGACCATGACCCGCAGGCAGCCCAAATGGCACCATGCACTTGGGAGCCCCGACACATGTCCCCCACCCCCAGTGACGGGCACCTGCCAGCAGGCCCCGACTCATGATCCATGGGATGTTGAAATAACGAAAGTATGTACAAGTCTGGAACTATTTACACTGCAAGTCCGAAGGGTCCATGATCCCCAAACAAAAGGAAACCTACCAAAAATCCTATAAAAAAAACTATGTACATAAAGTGGAGCAATGTCCATGAACTCCAAAAAAATATATAAAACAAATGAAACCTAAGCCTAAGGAACTATGTACAAAGGCGGCGTGCTAGTCCAACGGCTCACTCTTTGATGTTCCGGGCCAGGGCATCATCGAACTCCATGTCGATGTTCTAGAGGCGGGTCTCTTCCCTGGCCTCGAGGTCTTGCAAGGATGCAGCCAAGGCCTCCTCCAACTCCCTGCGAGTTGCCTGAAGGCACTCAGCCCGCCTCAATGCCAGGCGCATGGAGTTCTCCACCCTGACCATTGTGAGCCGTGCCTCACACAGAAGACACTCCCAATGCTGGGTCCTCCTGCCCTCCGGCCGATGCCTGCCCCTGGGATGTTGAAGGCCCCTAGCCATGATCCCTCCCACGCTGAGCCTGCTGCTGCCTCCAATGCAAATGCCTCGGGCACCACAACGGCCTCCAGGCTGATGGAATCCTCTGGGGCCGCCGTGCACGTGCCCTGCTTGATGATGCCTGCATGTCCTTCATCTGCTGGGGTCCAGTTGGTGGGGTGGCCACCCCTGCTGGGCCTCCGACTCCCGACTGTGGCAGGGATGTGTCCTCCACCAGCCTGGCCGCTGGCTCAGGGGCAGCTCCACAGGGGGCCCAGGTGATACTTGGGCAGGAAGAGGGCATGAAGGACGACTGGCGCATAGGGGGTTCAGTTGAGGAGGGGGTCGCAAGATGTTCCAGCACACGGATGAACCCAGTGCCGACGACCTGTCCTAGTAGGTCGATGCGGCCAAAGAGGGATCCGAAATGACGTGCATTGTCCAGACGAGAACCCTGCATGTCATCCCGAATCTCACGTTGGCGCAATGCCACCCCAGCTAGGACAGGCTCAATCCGGTCACGGATTGCAATGTCCACAGGGAGAGGAAGGCCAGTTGTTGTATGTGCATCCCCTCCCTGAAAACGGGTCTGGACGGAGGCATCCCTGCTGGTGCCGGATGATCCAGTCACAGGATCGGGGACAGGATTACACACAGGCACCTGCGCGGCGGCCTGTGCTGCCTCCTGTCCCTGCCCCTGGATTGCACCACTAGCACCAGTGGAATCCCCCCTCCAGGCCCCATGCGTGGGCCTTCCACGGCCTCCTCCTCAACCAACCCCCCACCAACCTGGATGACTCTGTGCCATCTTCCTCCATAGGCCCCTGTGGGGGCTCAGCTACCCCTACTGCTGACGAGGAGTCCACCTCCAAACACCACCTCTTGGACCTTCCCTCGGCATCTGCGCCCATGGACGCGGCACCAGACTCCTCACTCCCCAAAGAGATGACTACCTGGGAGGGGAGCTGGGCCTTGCGTCTCCGGTTCGCAGTGGGATCCCTGTCGCTGTGCTCCACAGCACCGTCTCCGCCCTCTTCATCAGTCGACGCTGCAGACAGTGAGAGACAGAACACAGGCATTAGGGCACTGTACAATGGTCGTATACACACATGACAGTTGCACATGAGTGGCAGTGTCAAACTTCACAGATGGCATCACACTCCCCAACACACATATCATTTGAACCCACACACATGCACAAATTAACAGAAATGGTGCAGCAGGCAGCAGCATCCATACACACACAACAGCATGAACATCCGAAGGTCGGCCTGACCTCACAAGCAACACGGGGAATGCCAACCACATGCACACACGCCACCAGACAGACATGCATCTGTACATCTCCACCACCTGTCACAGTGCAATCACCGGCAACTATGTCACATCTGCCAATCGGCTCCCTATCCGTATCACATGCATCCATGGTGTATCACAGTCGCACACATGTCAAACACACACGCACGCACATGTACACTGTGCACGTACATGAAGGTGGAACCAGCGTCCATGTGTCACACCCCAACCATGGCATAGTACATACACAGAAATGCTAACATGTGTGCGTCTCCACATGCATTTGTGCATTATGCTTTGGAACACATACACCATTGATGTGCATCACACATGACTGGAATCACATGTGGCAGGCTCATGTCCCTGCACATACACATCCATACATGGACCTTTCCAGACATATGTCCAAGCTGCATACTCCTGGCACACCTCAACATGCACTGCGTCCAATCGATACACATGGACACTTACTGCTCGACTCCGGACGGGTCTGCCTCTCAAGGACCTGGAGGTGAAGCGCTGGGCGTATGCATTCCAGGACCTTCATCTGGTCGATGGTAAGGTGGACCCGGCACCCCTCTGCATCCTGAGGGTCCTGAACCTGAAGTCCTCCCAGCGCTTATGGACGTGTGGTAGGTCGCGGGTTGCCACCCCCTCCGCAGTGATGCCAACCACGATGTCCATCCAGATTCTTCTCTGTCCATCCTTGTCGGCACGTGTTCTTCCGAAGAGGGCATCATAATGCACCAGGACTTGCTCCACCAGGATGCCAACCTCTCCTGCTGTGAAGCTGGCAGCCCTCTGCCTCTCTGGCTGGGGGTTGCCAGTGGTCTCTGATGGTGTTTCCCCCGACATGGCAACCCCTGAGGCAGGTGTGGGTGGGCAACTGGGTCCTGGTGCTGGGCTGTGGAGTGATTGAACTGCAGTCGGGAGTCTTCTGTTCCAGCAAGGGTGGTCACAGCACCTGGAACCCTACAGATGGCTGACGTGCAGGCACCAAATAGCAGGGCACGTGGCCAGCAGGCAGACAGGCAGCAGCAGATGGCTGGTGGGAGTCGGCTCGGGGCTCTGGGAGGCAGGAAAATGGCCTTCTGGGCAGGAGCGTGGTCTTCCGTGTGTTGTCGCGTGGCCAGCTTGATACGGAGTGATTTGGCACGGGAAAAAACAGCATGTCAGCGTGTAATTCGAGGAAAGGCCCTTAGCGCGTAAGTGACGTAACGCGCGCAGGCGTTTCCTTCTGCACGTGTTAATGGTCCACGCGGGTCTGCAGCGTGCTGTATGTACTTTCAGTGGAGACTTAGGCATGTGTTTTTCCTACTTTGGGGTTCGCACGCAATTACTTCACAGCGGTTACAGTGCCTACGCGTATTTCTTTTCTACGCAGACGGTGAGTCGCGCATGCTTTGGCACGCTATTTTTCCCACTACCGGTGCCCCTGTTTGTCGCGTACCCCATTTATTGAGGTCATAGTAGCCCGCGTGTTAATTGCGTATGCTTTTTTGTGTTCCTGGGTGCCACGGAGTACTGCGCAAGGTTTTTTTACACACACGTGGCCTACAGGGGTTGCGTATAGGTTTTTCTTGTATTTTTGGGTGCCTGAGTGTTGCATGCACATCATTTATCCCCAGGCTCCACAGGTAGCCTTGCAGGAGCACAGGGGTGCATCTACCATCACGTACACTGCCCCCTTCACCCCAATTGACCAGGACAACCGTTCAGTGCAGCTCCCATTGGCATTGTTACATCTGTGCCATGGTTGTGAGGCCACCAAAGGTTATGGGGGGCTCAGCTGGGTGTCCTGCCAGTGTTGGGAGTGGTCGGGCACGTTGCCGGGGTGACCAGGGAGTGCGTGGAGTCCAGGGTGGCCAGGGTGGCCATAGAGCAGGAAGAGGCAGGCGTGCACCAGAGGGGCAGGATGTCCAGCCACTTGCTGGTGCAGCCATGCCACGACCCCTTGCGGCTCCAGGTGATGCTGCTGTTGCATCCGACCCTGGCACCCTTGCGAACCGACAGTAAGTAACATGTGCTGACCCGGCACCACCGGTAGTGCTATCTGCAGGTGCAGCTGTGGCAACCACCACACAGCCCGCCACCCACCAGGGTTACTCGTAATATGGCAGTACGGTATGGACGGTGCCAGTGATGTACCGGCACAGTCTATGGCGTACCGCCATACTCGTAATGACCCCCTTTGTATGTGTGGGCGATTTTTGTGTTCATCAGGTTCCATGTCAGGTGTGAATGTCTCATGCCTGTGTACATTTCTCACGTTGCACTTAATGACGATAGTGTCATGTGTTGTGCATTTGGTTGGCTGTTCAGCTTTTGCATGCCATGGCATGGCATGGAGGACAGGGGTCATGGGTGTTGGGAGGATTTGGGTGACATACCAGTGATTTACATGGCCTGTTTTGCAGGGGGGTGGTGGGATATGCACCTTGCATGTGTTCCTTTTGGTCACACCAGATTGGTTATGGTTATGTAGCTAGGGATGCACACAATGTAGCACTTCTGTGAATACATTCTCAGGGTGGTAAGGTTGTGACAGTTGGGGTGGGAGTTTAGGTGACAAATGTGGCCACAAGCTGGGTCCGGGCTGCCTCGCCACGTACCCTTTCCCCTCCCATGAGCAGCGCCTGTGGATGTGTGGTTGGGGATGTGGGGGCACCACCATGTCCACCGGTACGCCCTGCCGTGTTGCGACATTGTGCAGGGCACATGCTGCCACAATCATCTTGCACACTACTGGGGGTGCATATAGTAGCTGGCCGCCAGAGCGGTCAAGGGAGCGAATACGTGACTTGAGGACTCCAAATGTGCACTCCACTATGTCCCGTGTTGCAATGTGGGCTGTGTTGTATCTTACCTGGGGTGGCGTGGTGGGGTTCCGTATTGGCATCATCATGTAGGTGCTCAAAGGGTAGGCACTGTCCCCTGGGGAGGTAATAATCCTTGTCATTAGTTGGGTTTTCCCATTTCTCAGTGTCTGACATGCATGCATGTGCAGAGGCATTTGTACTCACCAATGAGCCATGTGTCGCCATGCCTCCCAGCTTCCAGGTCCTGGTTTAGGGGTGACATTCTGAATATAAAACTATCATGGCTGGACCCCGGATAGTTGGCATATACTGATTTGATGATTCCCTTGGCATCACATACAACCTGCACGTTGATGGAATGCCAGTACTTGCAAATATGTTTATAGATGTGCTCAGTGGCCCTGGGAGGACGTGGAGCCACATTGGTGCAATCAATGGCACCTAGCACTTTGGGGAAGTGTGCCATCCCATAAAAGTCCTGGACCACGGCCTGCCTTTCTGCAGGTGTTCTGGGCATGTATATGTGCCTGCGGACTGAGGGGCGTGCAGTCATGATCGCCAACACCTGGTGTAGGCAGCATGACTGAGTGGCCTGTCCGCTGAAATGACCCAGTAGCCAAGAAATGCAGTACATTGAGCACCTTTTCCAAGGGTCTCAGTGCTTGGGAGCACAGGGTGGGTAATGTGAGGTCATCCTTCCACTCAGCAACCAGTTCTAGGATGATTTGAGGTGGAAACCTGTACCTCCCATACACCTGGTCATCAGGCATCCCAAAAAGGCTGGTCCTGGTAAGAAAATGCGGGGCCTGGCTATCATCCTCCTCCTGCGGTGTCCCACGACCAATGCTGTGAGGAACGGTATATTCATCGTAATGTATGAGCTTGTTTGTTGTTTGCGCGCACTTTTATGCTGTGCAGGGCTGCTTATGCCTGCTTCCTGCTGGCGTACAGGTTTCCGGATTAGCGCGTCTTTTGTGGCACGCAGGTTTCCCCTGTTCGATTGCATGAATACCTGTTGTTAGCGCGTCTGTGGGCGTTGTGAGGATTTAGCAGCGGTAATTCCCCCGTAACGCCCACATTTTCACGTGTTGTTCCCCATTCTGCGTGTTCTGCCCCCTTTTTAGGTGTGTGCGCTGCCCTGTATGCGCCTTCACTGGCCGTCTCGCGCACAGCCTTTAGGATGTCGCAATGATGTGTGCGCCACATGCAGATTCAGCGCACATCTCAGGTAAGCCACGTGCAGTGCATTCCATGAATCGACAAACGACTGGTGCGTGGATTTAGCAAGCGTGCACTGCGATTTTCACGCTTGCGCTCCTCTTTTCAGCGCACATTAATTCCATGAATTACCCTGTAAATTATAAGGAGAAAAACAAAACGTACTTCAAAGTATTCCTTCAACTTTCAGCATGGAAATGTATTTGCATTGCAATACTGGCATTTTGATGCACACTTTCAGAATGGAAAGGAGCTTTAGAGGGAAATGCTATCATATGTTATTGGGAAAAGCCTCATTATTGTGCTTGTGGGCACAACCAGCATGAAAACGTGAGTGGGGGAATAGTGCTGGCATATTGTGTTGACAGAACTCATGATCTGCTTTGGACACAACCATTTTGGGCGCGGCTCACGCTGGTATATATTTTTGGGACATGTCCTTTTTTTTGGCAGAGCCAGCAGAAAGGGTTTTGTAAAAAACAAATCTGTGTACTGTTGATATCATGGCATCTCGTTCCCTATAGAACTGATTGTAATATGTACAGCTTTCTACTCAATTTATCTGTGTTGTAAAATTCACCATTTCAAAACTTCAATTAAAAAAACATTAGAAAAAAGAGCCCTTCCCCCTACCCCTCTGACGTGACGTGGTCCCAGTTTAACAAAGCATCAGGCGCACTAGTAATTTGCAATGTCTATTGTGAACCACCATAATGTGACTTGTATACATTTCAACAGGGAAATGTGTACGCTCACTGTTGTGCGTCTCTGGCTTTCTGAATGGAAATTCGCTTTGGACATTGCTCCTCGGGACATTTGCCATTTTGTTTTTTTAAAGCCTTGGAGGAACCTGGGTACTTGCTTTATTTAGGTGCTTTTCTACCTGCCTTCAGCATCTTTCATCCCTAAGGAAGATGATTCAATCTACTTGTGCCAAATGCAAATGGAGCAAAGGCCATTTCTCCTCGAGTTGTAATCACGGCAGAGGAGTGATGCCCTTAAAATCCATCTCAGGAGCTAGATAAACATGTGTTGCCAAAAAAGGAACATTGAGCATGCAAGTTAATGTGCCCTTGCCAATACATCTGGGGCATAAATAATGCAGAGCATGCGTGAAAAAAGTAATTTGCTTGGCCTATGTTTCCCAAATCACTGTTAATTCCTATTTTCTTGTGTCTAGCCAAATGCGAGTTTCATATTGCTGCGGCATAAGAGGGTCAGTGTGATCGGTGTAGCAACAATGTGCTATGATTAAACCCACTGACGCTCCTCATGGAGCGCCCCCAAATAATGCTGTGAACCTGGACTCCTTCCCTGAGACTACATGCCATCTTATCATGCGTTATGGTCTGTAATGCCAGTGACTCTAAACCAGGTATCCATTTTGCTGGCACCAAACATTCATAGACATAGAAAGTGTCAGCGTTTTGTTGCAAAGAGACATTTATATAAGCAATGTTCGATTTTCTTAAATAATTTTGGAAATAGAACTTACATTTCAAAATACCCTAAAAACAAACACATAAAAATGCTACTTCCCAACCTAATGGGTTCATTTTCATTGGCGGTTTTATTGCATGGTGGCGACTAACATCCTGTGCATTTTTTGCCTCTTCATGCAATTTTTGTCATTTGGACTGCAATAAAAGTCTGCTAAAACGGGACAAAAATATGCCAACACACTTTTTACTTCCTAGTGTGTAAGGTATTGAAAACATCTCCTCCGATATAAGCACTTCTGGGATGCATTTACAATAGGTTCCTATACAGAAACCTATGCATTAACGCCAGCAGGAAAATGTGATGGTTTCGTTAATGCATATTGTTTTGGCAGTCAGAGCTTAAGGGGCAGACGGAATGGAAATGCCAACTGTGTAAAAACTGGTACAAAGCCAGGTGTAAATATTTTGTGCCAGGCGTTTACACTGGTATTTACACTCCAAATACTTGCAAAAAATAGTTACTTTGTCATTGTGAGCATGTATTTTCAGCATTAAAAGCATTTTTCGTAATTAAAAGAAGTGCACTGGTTTGATTGCCGATTTTTCTGCTTAGCTAGCCAACTTTCTTGCAAATCATTGTGGAGCTCATTTTGAGCTTTCTGTAACGGAAATGACATGCGTAAAACGTCATGCACTATGGTTTTACGAATGTCATTTCCATTACGGATTATTTTCTTTGATTTGTATGGCGGAGGGGCGGAACTTAACCTGCGTTCCCGCAACTCACTTCCTGTCTGGCATTTGCACCGCCATGGATTTCATGCTTGTGCAAATGCTGAAGATTTCTATCGAGTCTGCCACCTTTTTGCACCTGGAAAAAGCCGGCAGACGCCATAGGAATCTATTGTACATGCTGCCTGCCATGTGTACATGGCAAGCAGTGTATACTTCATTTTCAGAGCGAAGTGCAAAAGGATGGTGTACAACCGTGCACACCACCTTTTTACCCACCCCTTTTGCACTCCACCGTGCAAATGAGGAACATTTGGTGGCAGTGGTGTGTACTTGAACGTGTAAACGTAATGGGTCCCTGACGTCAAATTCTGGGGAGCTCCAAAATGAGCCCTTGTGTGTGTTTCGAGTGGTATCAATGGCAAAGAGATATTAGAAATTAAGGTAGTGAAAGTTGGTTACCATTGGTTAGCAAGATCACAAAGCCCCATTGCATGACGCATAAAATGGACATTATAACGTAAAAGACATGACCTAATAGGGTTTTGCAGTTGTACAAATTACTCCCAAAAATGCAGCAATTAAGAGTAAATGTGGCAGAGAAAGGAAAGACAGATATTGAACCTAATTGAATAAATGTCACGGCTTGTTGGATATGTTTACGAGACACATTGGACACAAGTTATGATATGATAAATACTTTTACACAAATATGTGCGCATTTGAAGTACATTTCTTAAGAAGGTAAATTGTATGAAGGAGATCTGTTACATTTGTACTTAGACGCAAAAATATATCCTCAGTGCAATTTTCATCATTGGTACAACAAAGTGCTTAAAAAGGTGTAAAACAGGTGAAATCACCTTTACACCTTCTTGAAATTGGAAGCACAAAAAATTTAAATTCTGATTCAGTTTTACCCGAGGGAATGGGTTTTAAATGTTATCTGTAATGCGCAGATAACATCTAAAAACCCATTCCCTTGGAATCCGCTTGCTGTGAGAAGGTGCTAACAGCAGACGGAGTGCAGAGGAGTCCAATGCAATACGGCAAGCATCAACATCAGAGGCCCCTGCATCGCCACACAAATCAGTACAAATCTGGCAGTAAAAAGGCAAGCGCAAAGGTTTTACGCATGCCTTTGTATGCAGGATTTGTATATTCTTCCGGAAGGGTAATAATCCCCATTCTGTTTTGACAACCAGTGTGATAACTATTACACACATGAAAAGGGTACAAGATAGAAGTGAACCAAATTGTTGTACAGAGTTCTACATATAATAAAATGACCTTTTTAGTTGTTTCTAAGTTTGAAGATTTCTCAATATCTGGGTATTAGACATTCAGTAAGGAATGGATTTCACCAGAGTGTCAGTTTCAAAGCACAATTGGAAATGACAAATGTGGGGGTGGTCATCATGAACTGAAGTGGAAATACTAGTTGGCCATTTTGAGTGCATACGTAAATGAAAGACCATCACGGCTTTAAACAATAACATACCAATATGTTATGCATGAGCATACAGTTATCTTCGGATATAATCAAGCCTTGAAAAAGCACCATCGGATGGAAAGTACCCATCTGCTAACGTTGTATATAGCAAAATAAATGCTAAAAGAATTATTGTACTCGTTAATGTAATAACAAATAAATATATTAGCAACCTGAAACCTAATTGGAATGTTTCAAACAATGCATTTTCTTGTTCAATTGGCATAGTAATGTAATGGCATTTGATACTTATTTAAGTAGGTAAGCACAGGTGCTTAGGGATAACTACCATAAACTTTGATTTTACAAGTAAAACAGAAGTTTAGTGGGTTTAAGTGCCACAATGACCATTTTTCTCTGCACCCAAACTCTGAAGGTAGCCTGTAGAAAATAACTATTGTTGGTACTTAATCCAGTGCAATAGTGATGTTTATGGATGAAAGCAGACATCTGTAAATGCTCACTCAGCAGCGCTGTGTGGGCATTTACAGATGTTAATGTCACTGCAGAGGGTCCAACTACATAAACTTCAGGCCCTACATGTCACACAATCCCGGCTACGCTTCTGCTGTCTCTCCCACTTTCTCCTCCCCTGTCTACACCCCTCTGTCATCCTCCGCATTTAATCAGCAGATCACCCTTACCCCCAGAATTCATCCTCTCTATGCAAACACATTTACAATACAAGGAACTATTTCCACAAGGAAGTTGTCACTTGGATTGCACCATCATAGAAAGCTCCTGTGAATCAGGCCCTATTCCTTCATCGCACAGCATTTGTCACTCACTGAAGCGGCAGAGTCCCGTTGTCTTACATAAAGCACCATTTACCAATGGTAGGCTTTATGCCTCAATTCAGATATAAAGGATTGTCCTTGTGACTTAATCCTCTGGCACCCATACTCAATTTGGCAAACCCCTCTCGGCTCCGTCTGACTTGGTACAATCAATTTTAGGATTGACATGGCTTCTGCCACAATTGCCTGCGCCTGTAAATGCTGCTCCTTCAACCCTATAGAAGGCAGAGCACAGCTGCAGATACTAGCACAGAAAATGTATCTCACGTGCCTGAACAGGGCATACCCACGCAACGATCAAATATATATTAAAGGGTACAATGTTCATTAATCACCAGGTTTTTCTTCGGTGAGTTTGCTGCCGATTTTTGGCTGCAAAAGTTAATCAAAAAATATGTGGGGTGGGTAAAGGGATATAAAGGGTAGAGCGGTGTAGGTAATAGGTAGTAAATAACTGGGAAAGGGGTTTGGGGGAACCCTCCCAAATACACATTTCAAAAAATGTTGATTAGTTTTTTTCAGCCACAGATTGGCAGTCAAAAACTCAGCAAACAGAAAAAAACTGGCGAAGGGATGACATAGAACCATTTTAAAGAGTTTCTTTCTTATCTGCTAAATTAGAGCTTAATCTCAATGTCATTTGTTTACCAGTTATTTGCTAAGTGCAAGGTTCATCATTTGCATAGCCTTTTGGCACTGCTGATTGTTTGTGTTTCAAATGGTGCACAAACGAAATCCATGGCACATGAATATTTGCCTTTTTTATATTGTTGTATAGAGAGCTTTAGTGCTCTCTCAGACCTCTTGGATGAGTATGATGAGGGACCCGGTGCCAATAGACTTCTCTGCGATGCATAAGGTGTCTATAGTTGGTTAATTCCATTATAATTTCCTAGCCTGCTTCTCAAATCAAGCAGAATCAAGGTGTACAGGTTAGTGACTGATGGAATGCTGGAATGTTTGTGTTGAGAACGTGGAAAAGGTATATAGACGATGTGATCTTCATTTGGAAGGGAAGTCTAACAGAACTAGATGAGTTCTTAGACTATCTTAATTCTATGCATGACCGCATTGAAGGCACTCCTATATTGCACTTTTTGGACGCAGAACTAGAATTGAAGGAGGGTTCCCTCATAAAAAACATATTCCATAAACCTACCGATGTCAACAATTCCCTACATTACCTCAGTCATCACCCTTTGCATCTCAAAAACATCCATCCCTACAGTCAGTTTCTAAGATTGAAATGCATTTGTCCCAAGATGAAACCCTGATAACAAAAAGTGCAAAAATGACCCATAAATACATCAAAAGAGGCTACCCAGATACGATAGTGGAGACGGCTCTGACTAAGGCTAGTCAGATAAGATGAGAGGTACTCCTCATTTCCAAAACAAAGACAAAAGAAATCCCATTCCTGTCTGCATTAAGGTATTCCAGTTAAAGTCATCATGTAACAATACTCATCAAAAAGAATTGGAGACTTATTCAACTGGATCCCCAATTACAGACACTATTTCCAAAAACCCCTATCATTGAATATAAAAGAGGTCGAAACTTCAGAGATCAGTGTATGAGGGCTAAAAAAACCTAGAGTAAATAACCTTTTGACACTTCACAATAAAAAGAATGGCACATTTCCTTGCTGCCTTAACTGCAGTAACTGCACTAACATCATGAGAGGGAGTCATATAAGGCACCCTCAGGCTGGCGCAAAGATTAAGCTTAAGGATTTTTCCAGTTGTGTCTCGCAATCTGTCATCTATGGATTTAGCTGTCCATGTGACGTCGTTTATGTAGACCAGGCAACAAGGTATGCAAAGGAACGATGGAACAAGCACAAAAGCACACACGCAATAAAATAAACAAAACAATCACGTTCCTCAGTAGCAAGACACTTCAGAGAAAAAAAGACACACAGTGGCACAACTAAAATTGATCATATTTGAAGTAGTACAGAAATCACAGAGGGGAGGAAATTTACAAAAGAAACGTGTCCAAAGGGAATTGTATTGGATTGAAAAACTGGGCAGCCTATCCCCAGATGGGATGAATGAGGACTTGTATCTGGGGCCTTTCTGTGAAATGTATGGACAACTGGCTTCAATGCTTTAATCATTAAAGAACTGTATTCCACAGGAAGAATACCATGTGCATAAGAAATGATGGAACTTGATAGTATTGAACAGAGGTTTTACATCTATTTCATGCGAAGCTGAGACTCTAGATGATTACCGAGAATGTTTTGACCATACTTGCAAACTTTTCCATCCACATATTATGAAGATACTAACGTTGAAAGCAAAATCAGGAATGTGTCATAATATACAGGACAACTGCTCTAATATGAGGCTCATGTCTGCACAAGTTTATGTCCAACAGGAAGAATACAATATATGTATATATGTAACCATCGAAAATGTGATGCACTAAGTGGAAATGTAATATCAGTCTTACACTTAGCTGGTACTCCAGATGTTGTTGGAGAAAGCTTTAACCGTATTTGCAAACTTTCCTAACCATATACTATTACGATATTGAGGTTGAAAGTAAAATCAGAAATGTCTTAGAATGGAAGCATGAGTGTTTCATTAATATCACACCTGGCGAAGTCTTGATACGTATTTGCATCATTCATTGGACATTTTAAAATAATACCTGAGCATCCATCCTCCACTACTGAGTTTTATTCTCTTAATTTACTGTATATGTTGCTATTGGAGCAAACTGGTCATCTGACTTTTTAAAATACCCATTTGTTGTGCCATAATAGGGGAAACACGTCTATATAGAAATAAAAATGTTACTTGAAACAACCCTATATACCCAGCTTAATCACAACAAGGTTTTTTACACACTGGACATTGGAATAGTAGTTGAGGATCCATCCTCCTACTGTGTGTACTAGTTATTAGACTTCTCATGGACATTATGAAACTTTTCTCATCACATATTGGAAACCTAAGATTTCTGAGGAATGGACATCGGAATAGTGACATACCATTGGAAAACAGTGTTTTCTGCGACTTTTGCTGGTAGATAAACGTGACATCATCACGTTACGACGTGATGATGTCATGCAATAAATGATGGCCATTTTGGAAACTGACAAAAGTAGTCGCCAAAAGGAAACAAATGCATCTGGATGCATGGAATAGGTGAGAAATTGCATACAGTTAGAATTCTGGGGAATTAGGAGCTACACTAAGCTCTAGATATGTGCTTATCTCAACAAGCCTACATGAGTGACCTGTTATTGAAAAATCCTCGTTGGGGAACCATTGCTTTTCCAAGAACCACATGGGAATTAGTTTGCCTAAGGCGACATCTACAATATTTTTATACATATATATTACATGGCCACAGTAGTGGCCATGTAGTTATGGTTAAGTTGCTGTTTCCATAGGAAGAGCACTTTTTGGGTGGCTTATAACTTCGCTCTCCCTGGACGGATCCACACCAAACTTTGCAAAACAAGTATTTGGGTCACTCTGAATGTTTTTGCACAGTTTGGTGAGGATTCGTCCAGGGGGGGCAAAGTTATAGGGGGGGTCCCAAAACTTTTTTTTTCCCATAGACTGAATAGGAAATTTTTTTTGCTCGCGCCTACAGCCCAAACCGCTGGATGGATTTCCACCAAATTTGGACCAGGAGCAGCGGCTTGGTCCCGAAAGCGTGCTTTTGCAAATTTGGTGAAAATCAGTGTCCTGATTGGCCAATCGTCTTGCGTGATGTTCGCGGACATGCAACGTGTTCGCTGATTGGACGGCGTGGAGCGTGAAGCGCGTCAGATTTTTCGGTAGCGCCCACCATCTTGGATTCGCGGACGTCCGCGGACAGCGCGGTGAAACTTTGTTCAAAATGTGTATTTTGTAGAGTGTGTTGGTGTGTAGGAGTGTGTGGGGAGGGTGGGAGTGTATGAGATAGGATGAAAGTTGTGTTTTTTATGTGTTAGACGTTCTTTTTGTGTTCGATTTGTTTGCGGACATCACGGGTGTTCTGAAATGTTCTAAATAAACTGACTGGGGGGTGTTCTAAGGACTCAATATGTGTCCGTTTTGTTCGCAAGCAAAGTGAAACTGTTCTAAGAACACTCGCGGTGTCCGGGGAGTGTTCGTAGGGGGTGTCCTGAGGACGCTGTCCGTATTGTTCTCTGTCAAGTTGAATGTGTTCTAAGAACACCCGCGGTGTTCTGAAATGTTCGCAAATAAACAAAATGGGGGTGTTCTGAAGACGTTTTTGAGAACACTCCCGGTGTCCTGGAATGTTCGAAGGGGGTGTCCTTAGGACGCTGTCCGTATTGTTTGTTGTTAAGTTGAAAGTGTTCTAAGAACTATCGCGTTGTTCTGAAATGTTCGTAGGGGGTGTCCTGAAAACGGTGTCCGTATTGTTCGCTGGCAAGTTCAAAGTGTTCTAAGAACACTCACATTGTTCGCGGACATTAAAAGTTTCCCATAGATCATAGTTGAAATGTTTGACTCTATGGATGTGATATGCTGCGGTGGTTGTTGCCAGGGCATAGAGTCTTGCGTGCATGGCCATTTGGCCATGCACCCAAGACTCTATGCCCTGGCAACAACCACTGCAGCATATCACATTCATATTTGCTTATAACTTTGGGTGAAAAACAAATGTATAAGGAACAAAGGTATCAGATACTATGGATGTGATATACTGCTATGGTTGTCCTTATTATTGCATACTTACTGTTTGGTCTAGTAATGGGAGTCCATGTTTTTCTTCTTCATTTCTGTGATAAAAGAAAATAGCATGTTAGTATTAGTATTTTGTAATGACTTATTACATTGTATAAGCAATATACTTTTATTTTTTTTCGACCCTCATATTTAGTAGAGTACAAATCAGAGTACTGTGCAATTTGCTCAGTTTCTGTATTTGTTGCTAAAATCATTGGGTCTGTGGGAGAAAAAAAAATCCATGTTGGATTAAAAAAAAAACCTTTTTCTGTTATGCTACAGTTTATTTGTTTGTTTGTTTTCAGTGTTCACTTGTTGTTTCTGGCTAATGCTTTATACTTTGCTTTGTTGTATTTTTTTTGGAGCAGTAACAGATTCTTCATTTGTTTTGATATTATAAAATTTTGGAGCAGTTAGATACCAATTGGCGTATTCTAACTGTCTATTTTTTTAATATATTTTAGTGGTTTTGATTTATCTATTTGGATATTGTTAAATTTTGGGACAGTTAGATACCAATTGGCGTATTCTAACTGTGTATTTTTTGGCCTAATTTAGTGGTATTCATTTATCTGATTAGTTGTTGTAGAATCTTTGAGCTGTTAGATAGCTTTTGGAGTATTCTAACAGTTTATATTATTTTAACACAAATTTATAATTTTGGGACAGTTAGATACCAATTGGCGTATTCTAACTGTGTATTTTTTGGTCTAATTTAGTGGTATTCATTTATCTGATTAGCTGTTGTAGAATCTTTTGAGCAGTTAGATAGCTTTTGGAGTATTCTAACAGTTTATATTTTTTTAACACAAATTTACTTAAAGGTTTAAATACAGTTTATTTATCAAATTTTGGTTCTAAGAACATCGAATAAGCGTTTGTAAGATTTGCTGGTAATCTCTGCTTTAGAGTAATGGTACTATCATTACATTCAAACCATCCACATTTCTTTTTTATATATGCCGTGTAGTGCCCTGAATTGGTTGTGGCTCCTGCGTGGTAGATTATACCTATTGTTGTGAAGGTTTTCTTACCAAGTGATATTTGACTATGTGTGAATCCAGTCAGCTTGCAGTTGTTTTTGGTACCATCTGCATTAGTATTACGTATTTACTATGTGTTTGTATTACTAACGTGGAGCGATTATCTGAATTGCAGGTAGAGCATAATCTACCATGGTTTGCATTTTGTACAAGTTGCTGAAATGGAATGGATTCACAATTTGGTATTGATATATATATGAAGCGTTCATTGGGAATTTCTTCTTGTGTCACATTGTTGCACAGAGTGCATGTATGTTTCCACATGTATGAAATCTGGAAGATTTCATTTATAGGTATGTTTTTGTTTTCCAGTACTAATAGTAAGTACATTAGAAATTCTTGTGGATCTTCCTGTGAGTTTATAGTGAATTTCACCATTCCAGCACAGTAGCCCAATTGTCGTCTTATTCCAAAAACACTATATGTGTTTTCAGGATTGTTTGCTGCATTTCTGTGAAGTACTAACATTTGCAAACAGAAAGGGTCTGTACTGTGTAAGTAAATGTTGTCAACAATTGGTGGTAATTGAAATAGAATATTCATTGCTACATTTGCATAGCAACTTACACCAACTATATTTGAGAATTTAAATGGTCCAGGTAGTTCTGTATCTAACTGCTTTTTTTGGAGTTTGTCTTCCTTCTTTAAAGAAGTACCTGGTTTACTTTCTCTAATTGATTCTTTTTTGTTTGTGGTACTTGATGAAGTATTAGTTTCTTTTACTCCCTTTGGAGGATTTGCAGTGACGTCCTGTTGCATTTCTGTTTGATTTAGTTTTCTTTTACAACGTTTTAGTTTTTGTGGAACAGAATATGTGTTTACATGGGGAGTGTATAGTGAGCGAAGTCTATTATATTGTAAAATGCAAGGAATATCAGCATTTACTTTACTTGCATCAAAGTTGATTAGAAATAGACCGTCAAGTGTACGTAAGCGTGATAGTGCTACGTAGCTCATGCCTTCTTTAAAGACTGTATTACCAATATCTATCATTGCTTTGTCTAGGGTAAGACCTTGTGATTTATGAATCGTGACTGCGTATGCAAGAGTTAGAGAAAATTGTTCTCTGCGTACATACATATCTTTGAAGAGAAGGAATCTAGCTGTTGAGCGTCCTATCCGTTTTACTTCTGAAAGTTTGTCAAAGAGTATATTGATAAACTGAATTTTGTTGTCACGTGGGTATGTTTGAAAGCCAACAACTGTACCCAGTGCTCCATTAACTAGTCCTTGGTCCACGTCAAGGTTACGTTTAAGCATTACTCTGCAATTTAAGGATAATTTTAACATCTTTTCTAAGCCTGCTGTGTTTGAGATTGATTTTTCTAAATTATTTAGTCTTGTTGTGGCTTGGTCACACATGGGTAGTGTCATACCATGTACATCTAGTTTGTCTGTGGCGCTAATTTCCATTATTGGTTGCATTTCTTTACTTAACATTATTTCATTGAATTTGAGACAGCTTGCAAGAGTTGGCATTAAGGCCATACAATTGATATTTTTGTGGGCTAATTGTTCCATAACATCTCTAGCACATGCATTATCGCCATAAAGTGCATTAATGTGCCATGTTTTCAATGTTGCTTCTGCTTCTTTAGAAAGTATACCAACTCTCAAACTTTTTAAAATGTTGGCATAAGTTAGATCTGCAGATTGGCGCATGTTTTCTGTTAATTCTCTGTATTGAAAATGTTGCCAAAGGTTGACATTTCCAATGCTGCCAACAGTTTTACGGCAGAGTTTGTGCCCTAATGTTTTAAAAATAGGTTCACCTTTTACTGGTGTTAATTGAAGCAGATCTCCAAAAACAATAATGTGTTTTCCTGCAAAGAGCTCTTCATAGTCTGTTTTGAGTACTTCTTGTAATCTGAGGTGAATCAAAGCTAACATCAGGTTGGAGACCATGCTCGCTTCATCTACTAGTAGCATTTTCATTTGTTTCAATACTCTGCGTAATTCCATTGCAGCTTCTGCAGAAAGTTTGTAATAGTCTAATTTGTTCTGGTGTTCTACTGGTAATAGTAGTAATCAGTGTAATGTAACACCACCTATGTTGTAGGCAGCTAAACCTGTGGGGGCAGTGACAACAGCTGACAGTTTGTTGTTTGTCAATTGTTGAAGGAACTTACTAATGATTTTGATTAGGAATGTTTTGCCAGAACCAGCTTCACCACTGACGTACAGTAGTATAGGTTTATAATTATGGCAGGAACATTCTTTATTTTCATGTTTTACACCATGTGCAATTTGTTTTGTTACTTCTTGAAAAATGCTACTTTGCTCATTGTTTAGTTTTGATTGTAGTACAGTTAAGTCTTCATTATCTTCATACTGACACATGGTGTTTTCTACTTCTATCATAGCTAATTCTGCCTCATTTGTTATTAGTGGTTCTCCCAGTGGTTCTTGGCTTCCTGTTACAGAAGGTTGACTACTGTCAGGAGTATCCTTATCTAGTTGGGCTTGGAGTTCTTCTTCATGTTGCTGTTCATTGTGCAACATTGTTTTGTACTGTGTAAAGTTTACATCAGTTATAGTGCTTTCATTTGCTTTGAAAGCATCCTCATATGAGTCATAGTTATCTAGTAATTGTTCTTCTTTTCTCAATGGTTTGAAGAGTTGTAGCAGGGACATGTAATATACTTCTTTATGTTGAGGAGTCTTCAATGACAATTTGATATGATTAATTACATTTGGTTTAGTGAGTTTAACTAAGCTGCCTTCACAGTCTGTCACTCTATATTTACCTTTTTTTCATCAGGTTTCATATTATTTTTGTATGTGTAGTTTTGGGCTATTTGGTATAGACACATGTTTTCCAAAGTATTACTTCTGTTTAGGTAGTATGTGTCCAATAAATTGTTTTTTAAAATGTCTTGGCTGTTGGGATCATGTTTGGCTATTGTTTCTATATCTTCATATGATTTTAGAACTCTTTTTCTAGATTTAGCTGGACCAAGACTTAGCCATACTATATTTTCAGATTTACCATACAATGAAGTACCAGTTAAACGATCAGCTGCTTCATAAGATCCACATTCTCTATGGGTGAGCATTTTTATGCCCAAGCTGTATAATTTCTGAGATACTGTTTTATCTGATGACAAGTCATTCCAGAGGTCTTGGAGCTCTGTCTTTTCTGTTTTAGTTAAGTATGCTGTGACATATCGTGCAACTGCAGTAGAATTGTCTGCAATGTACTGCACATCTATGTTTGCATTCCATAAGTGGGCAATGATTGCATTATAATCATTGAAATATTTTTCTTCTTCTTTTCTTTTTATGTAATATGTATTTTTAGGTGACTTACCTTTAACACTATGTCTAACTGAAGACATGAGGTTGTTTACTTGACCTGTATTTGTAACTGGTCTAGGGAAACCAAATCGGCATTTGGTGTAGTATTTGCCTTTGTTTTTGTATTTGCGAGGACAATATTTTCCACATTTGTGTCTTTGAAATTGTAAAATTTGTGCATGAAGATCACTATTTGTGGCTTCTGATGGAATTTCACAAGTGACATATTTTTCAATACACTGTAAAATAGTGGCATCACTGTCTTGACCAAATTTAGGAGCATCTTTAATCCATAAAAGCATGTGGATATGTGGTGCCCCTCTGGCTTGGTATTCTTTTCTCCAAAAGAAGTGTTGCACTTCTCCAAGGGGAGGAACAGTTTTATTACAAATAAAATGTAGCATAGCAATGAACCGATGGTGAAAATATCTTGAAACATTAACAGGATCCAAAGAGCAAAGTTCTCCAGGTGTTAGAATATCTATGTTTGTTTTGTTTTTATTTGATATGCGTAGGAAATCATTTAAATCTTCCCATGCATATTCTGCACAACTTAATGTAACAAACCAAGTGGGTGGGCCAAGGTTTCTGATCATACAACGTACATCTCCATGACGTCGAAACCAGTACTCTTTAGTACCACACATATTTGCTAATAGATTTGTAATATTTGATTGTAAAACCTCATCCTTTTGTTGCACTTTCTCTAATAATTGTGTAGCTGTCATATTTTGAAAGTGTGATCCTGATTTTAATATGTGTGCAACTCAGTAACATAAAGTTGCTAGTTCACTTTCAAGGAGTAGGTGGAATATGTATTCCACATTTTGTCTAAATCTGGGATCTTCAGAATACATCGTAATGAGCGGTATTCTGAAGCGATATTTGAATAGGTCTATCATCATACCTTCCTTCTTTGCCAGTAGGAAAGAGTAGAGGAAAAGAACGTGCTTCTATACTTTTTTCCCATATACTGATTGGCGATACTTTTGTTTAACGCATTTGGTAAGTTTCCAGTACATCTTGTACGGTGTCATTACAGTGCAAAGGATGAATTGTATAATGGTCTAAAGTATTTGATATTGTAGCAGGATCTAGTAGCTCAAATTGACCAGCTTCTTGTGTTTCTTGAATTATTTCAGTTGCATCTTTCAAGTTTTCTTCAATATTGATTTCTTTGTAATATTCATTATTCTCTTTAAGATATTGGAAGGCTTGTCTATCTTTATATAAATCTACCAGCTGTTGCCATATTTTTTTGTCTTTTGTAGGTACTCCATTTACTAATATAATTAAAGATTGCTGCATTGGACGTTGCACTCCTAGAGTATGCACATTTTCTTTTAGATTCAATGGTAAACAAACTACTTTTCCACGAATGCCTTTTACCAATTCAGAGGGAGGTAATTTTGCTGTTTTTGGTTGAAGGCGTATTATTGCTTGAAATGGGTGTACTGTTTGAATTATGATGCTCTCATATAAATTAAGTTGTTGTAGAGGTTTTGGTACTGGGTATAATTCCAAATTATTTGTGATAGAACGTGAAGGAGTTTGGTTGTTGTCAAGTTTTGTAGTGCAATAACTGCAAAGTATTAAGGGCTCAGTTATTTTCATATTTGTTTTCTGCTACAAGGTAGAGAGCTAATTCAAACCATTTAGAATCTTCATTGTCTTCTATTTTGTATGATAGGTCCACAGTTTTTGTGTTACTTTTATAAAAAATTCTACGGCAACATACACATACATGGTTTGGTACTTCAGCTGATGTACTTTTAAATTTTAGTATTTCTTTTTTGTATGTGTTTAGCAAAAGGTTGCCATGTGTAGAATTGTTGCTTAATTGGTTTAAAGCTATTTCATTCTGTAAATGGCTTTCACTTCCAAAATATTTTTTCTGGATATAGTGAATTTCTTCAAGTAGGTCTTTTGCTGTACCATGTAGAAGGATGTTATTTAACTTTGCTAGTGCTAAAGCAGGACTTTTAGCATAGTACAGTTTATAGACTAGATTTCTTATAGTTGAATGATGTGTTGATATCCTTTTGATATCATGGAAAGTGGTTTTACAAGTAGGTCCTGTAATGCAGGCCAATGAATGTCCTTGTAGTCCTGTGTACTTGCGCACTGGACAGGTATCTATATTTTGCAGTAATTTAATTTTGTTTTTGTCTTTGCTATTTACATATTTATTGAGGAATTGGCGTAAAGATTTGAAACATTGATTGGGAATGTTACACATTGACGTGCATGGCCATTTGTACACTTGATGTTCTGATTCAGTTGAATGGAGGGGTAATTCTAAGTTTTCAGGGCATATTTTTGTAAGAAGTACTTCTTGTTGCATTATGGTATTATTCACTTTTTCATAACCTCGACCACTGCTATGTATGGCAATTGTATTTGTTTGCTTTTGTTTGTACGCTTCTTCATTAAAATATGGTTCTGTGCTTGTAGTGTGATTCCAATTCCATTCACCTCCGCTGATACTTAAGAAGTTCTTTCTGTTGATATTTCGCTTATTGAGAAGTCTTTTTTGTAATTTAGTTATTAGTTTTGTTAGTGGTTTCATTTTGTTTAACAGTAAAATAAATAAATTTCTTTTGAGAAGAATTGCACTGTCCATCAATGCTTCTAAGATTAATTTCCTACGATAGGTTTTAAGCTTTGAACCTGATTTCTCTCCTGTTTTTATAAGATTTTGAAGGACTTTGTGACGGTATATTTTGGCTAAAATACATTTCTTGGTATGCTTACTTTGCACTATATTAAAATTTGAAGAAGTAGTTTTATCTGCACTGATAGCTGATTTTCTGTTAATTGTTTTTTGGTTTGTTTTACATTTTGATAGAGGAAGCGAAGTTGTTGTACTTGAAACTTCTTGTGTTTCACTAAATGATTGTATTAGCTGTTTTGTTTCAACTTTTTTTACAAATTCTGCTAGAGATGGATGCTTATGTTGGACACCTTTATTTTCATTTGCTCTACCTTTGCGTTGCTTTCTACGGACTTGACTTTTGGTAGGCATTCTTTAGGGTCTGTTGAAAAAAATAAAGAAGATATGGGTTGGGGTGTTCTGGAATGTATGTGTGCTGTGTGCATGAGTGTTTGAGTAAGATGATAAAGATGTATGTAATTGTGTGTGATTGTGCATTGGGAACTAAAACTAGTAGGGATAGGTATTCTTGAATTTATGTGTTACTAAACTGGGGTTCAGATGACAAAAAAAAGTAAGCTAGTGGTGTGGAAAAGTACAAATAGTAAATCTAATGTATACAATTAAAACAGTTGTTTGTTCTATAATATGAAAATTGTAGTGGTTCAGTTGGGTAATTTGTGTGTCCAAAAATAGAAATTTGTGGGCCATTCTGGCTGTAAATCGCTGTTTAAGACATGGACATTTTTGGACAAAATGGTTCAAAATCTCTATTTTTAGAAACCGAAATAGCTCGTATTAATGTTATAGTATATTTGATTAATAATACAAATATTATGGTGATATTTTACTTACTTTATTTTTAAATTAACAGGTAACTTCTTAGTTTTTCTTTCTTCTTCGAATTCGGCTGCTTCTTTTCAGGAAACTGGTCTTCACTGCAATTGTAAAAGCTTCAAATTAGTAACTTTGTTTGTATATAGCACTGTTTTTAATTTAGATATTGATTTTTTTAATTGAAATCCTCAGTGCCTTCTGTAAAACCATTAAACTAATTTATTTACATAAGATACATTGCATCAGTTCAGTACATATGATATGTTCTTAATGAACAAATTGTATTGAATGACTAACTGTAGCAAAAAAAAGTATCTTTACTATGTCTTGTGAAATGTATAATATATTAGTGAATACCACTATTTCTGTAAGTAAACTGTTCTAGGTAATAGCGCCTCAATGTCATGTCTAATTTAAAGTAATTAAGTAAATAAATAAATAAAAACAAAAAATATGAAATTGTATAAGTATTTTTATAAAGGTTTAAACATAGATTGTGTTTGCATGCAATTTTGTTTGAATATATGTAGTCTATATATTTCATTTAAAAAATGTTAGTTTAACATGATGTGAGTGTGTGTGTATAAAGAAAGTAAATAGTATAAAGGTTTATAAGTGATAGTTGATTTTAGGAAATTGAAAAAAGTACAGTAAATTCATTTTACAGATTTTACAAGGTAAAAGTCTGTTTGAAAATGTGTTCATCTACTATACAGAAAATATGCATACCTGAAGTTTGTGTTCATGCATATGGATATGCATGGAGCTGCAAGTAGAAATCTTGAAGACTTGTACAGTATTTCTGGTAGATGCTGCTTGCCAATGATATGACACTTGTACTCAGAGAGATTCAGAGTACATTTGCAGTGCTGATCTATGATGATGCAGTTAGATGTAGAGGTCTTGAATGTGATTGGTGCATGGTCATGTGATTTTTGAGGTACATCCAATGAGGGAATGGCAGAGAGAGTGTAGTGGAAATGGTAGAAGGGCTGTTCATGTTACGATATGTCCGCGGACATGACGGTAGTTCGCGGACATCGGGAGTTACACCCGGGGATTTTTGGGTTCAGAAGTCATGCAAATGAGAATAAGCACTGAAAGGGATTGGTCAGGAAAGTTTGGTGGGTGTGTTGTGCCAGGAGAGATTTTCTCAGATACTCTTTTTGCTGAGACAACAAAAGATAGCTATGGCTGTGTGTTTCAGAAAACAGATTGTTTGGATTTTAGGAGATTCGTGGATACATTGGTTGAAGGTGCATGCAGAAAGCTGTGGAGTAGCTGTAGATCTTGGATTCCCGCATGTGGAAGTACACTGGCATGGAGTACGTGGAATGAAGTGGTTGGACTTGCTACCTCTCTGTGCTACTTTGGAGACAGAGCAACATCCAGACATAATTGTAAATCACTGTGGAGGGAACAGTTTAGGACATGTGACTTGAATTTTTTTGTAATTTGCTATGAAAGAAGGACTTAGGAGGGTTATGGACATGTTTCCTAATTCTCAAGTGATATTTTCACGGATTGCGCAGAGACAAATGTGGCTTCGTTCTTCTTCATTTGGTCCACAAATGGAAAAAGCAAGGCGCAATGTTAATAAGGCTGTTTGTGCCTTTCTAAGAGATTTTGGCATGTCTTCTTTTCACAATGAAAATATTATGTTTTGTAATACATACATTTTTCGCAGAGATGGAGTCCATCTTACTTATGCTGGCAATCAGATTTTTCTGAGAAATGTACAAAATGCATTGCGACCTTTTTTGGAATTACAACAACGATTTTGAAGTAGATGTTAAGCATTTACAATTTTTGACTTACAAACACCACCCAAAGGCTCTTTTCAGAGCCACCACTTCTTTCCAGAGAAAATTAGAATGTTTGTGATGGAGTAGCAATCCAATTTTTTTAATGTTCGTGAACTGTCCGCAGACTTCTAAAAAATACAAAGAGCCCTGCTTCATTTATTTTCACTTCTATTTTTTAACTGGGAAAGGCGGCTCTGAAAAGAGCCTTATTTTTTTGGGATTTTTGTAATTTTGTATTTTGTTTGGTTTTTCAGACACGACACACTAGGAGAGGAGGGTAAAGGAGGATAAAGGGGGGACACCAACCACAGGGATAAGAAAGGGCGAGCTGAGAGAGGAAGATGTAGAGTGGGTTTTATTTGGGTAGTGAGCAGGTCTTCTCGTGCTCTAGACGATAGTCTCAAAAGCACTCCTAAGTCACTCCCCCCTGCAGAGTACTGTGTCACAGTACATACATACAACTGTGACCCTCGAAAGGTAAGGGTCATCAGCATTCTGTATGGCCTGTGAGGCAGCTTGAGGAAGACGCTGTCCCACAGAGGTGGTCCTTGTGGTGACAGGATCAGAAACAGAGGATGAAGTAGAGGAAATCAACCTGCTACGTTCTTCGCAAGGTACAACCCTGCGAATAGCCCCAGAGTGAAATGACCTCAGGTGTCGCTTCATAGTAGTGGTCCCAAAGCTGTACTTACCGTGCTTCCCGCGACTCAGTATCATTTTGCACTCATTGCAGGTAACACGGTTCGCACGAGCCTTAGGAACATTACCATGAATGGTAAATAACCGCCACACCCAAGACTCACGCCTAGTGCGGGTAGTAGGGTTTTCCTCTCCCTCATTCTCATCATCCTCTTCTTCCTCCTCCGCATCCTCACTCCTGTTCCCCTCTTCAGGCCCTTGGGGAGGTGGTGGTGGTGGAGGGGGCGGGGGTGGTGCTGAAGCAGGTGCAGCACCAAGTGGCAGTTCAGCAGCCAAGGATGCCATCTCGATGATGGTGTAATCTGCAGGTGGCAGCAAAAATCACTGTGTTCTGAGGAATAGCCAGAAACACAATGGGAATAAGCTCTTGGGCGTGGTCTTTTATATGGGTGCTTGTGCGCAGTTCGCGGACATGCGCACTGTCCACGGACAGATCGAACACAAGAAAAGGATCGGAAAGTTTCAAAAGGTATATAGAAACTCAAGATTGCTATGTGGGACTTGTGCCATGGTGAGATTTTATTGAAAATATTATGGATTAACTGAAAATGTACTTTTAAATTGTTCGGGGACACGAACAGTGTCCGCATTTCAGGACACACGATGAGCGTGGGCGCGGTCATATGATCCGTTTACGAACTAGTCCGCGAAGAAAGCGCCTGTCCGCAGGACACCAAGTGCACGGAGATTGGTTAGAGCATGCGCATTGATGTCCTACGGACACTGTTCGGGTTCTGAAGTAATTAAAAGTGCGTCACACGTGAAACGAACATTTCAGGACACCGCATGTGTTCTTAGAACAGTTTAAACTTGGTAGCAAACAGTAAGGACAGATATAGTGTTCTTCAGGACACCTCCATTTTCGTTTATGTACGAACATTTCAGGACACCAATAGCGTTCTTAGAACAGTTTGAACTTGCTAGCGAACAGTACCGGACAGGTATAGTGTTCTTTAGGACGCTTTAATTTTTGTTTGTTTACGAACAATTCAGGACACCGCGTGTGTTCTTAGTACAGTTTCATGTTGCTAGTGAACACTACGAACAGTTGTACTGTTGTTCAGGACACATCATTTTCGCTTATTTACGAACATTTCAGGACACCAATTGTGTTCTTAGGACAGTTTTAAGTTGATAGCGAACATTACGGACAGATATAGTGTTCTTAAGAACACTTTAATTTTTGTTTCTTTACGAACATTTCAGGACACCACGTGTGTTCTTAGAACAGTTTCAACTTGCTAGCGAACAGTACGAAGAGGTGTGGTATTCTTCAGGACACCTCCATTTTCGTTTATGTATGAACATTTCAGAACACTCGCACTGTCTGCGGACACTTTTATTGTTTTTTTTTAAAAAAAACGGAAACTAATCACAATACAATATAAAAATTAAACTTTATTTAACATATATTAATAATTTATGACAGAGAAGGTGAGGCGGAAACAGAAACAAAAACAGGAGAATTTGGGGTTTCAACATGATTGGTATTAGGTGAAGAAGGGATGGAAGTCTCATCAAAACGTTTTGGATTATGGAGAGGGTTTGGGGATAATTGACTGGGATATGGTGAGGAGGGACAAGTACATGTGGGGCAATGGTACAAGGTTTTTGGTTTGAAATGATTTTCTACAAAAGTTTTTAAATTATTAAAATTAGCCAACAATACATCAATTTTTTCTTCTATATTGTGAAGACTGTTATCCATAACAGGGTTTTCTGAAGTTTTTTCTATTTTGGTATGCTCTGTACAAAAAAATAATATATATGTTAAATGTATATAAAAAAAATAATAAATAAATGGTTTATATTATAAAGTGTTTACCATTAGTTTCACTATCTTGTGACATTTTTTCATGTGGGAAATTGTCCTCTAGCCATTCCAGAGTACTAGACATTTCTGTTAAAAAAAAAAAAAGATAATATATTTTTTAATCTAATACAGAAAGTTTATAAATATATGAGTAAAATGAAGTACACTTATTATTTCTGGTAAAATAAGTCCTATGTATTCAGTGGGTCTGGTCTTGTTCTCAGTTCTGTTGTGTCTGTGAGGTAATTATGTTGGAAGCCAATTTATCTTCTTGTGGTATATTCCATTTCAGAGCATATTGTATTTAAATGAATGGTTAGTGTGTTACATATATGGGTTACATTTCTTATGTATTACTATATATAATGTGTTTGTGTGCTGCTTTTTGAATGTGTTAAATGTTCCTATATTATGATATAACAATCAAACATACCCCACCACCCCCCCCCCACAGTTTTTAGGTAGTGGTACTGTTCTCCGAACATGTCCGCGAACATTAAATAAGTTCGTGGACATCAAGTTCATAAGAAGAGATCTAGTCAGTTCCATATGACATGTATATAAAGTCAAAGTCATTATTGTTAAGTTGTGCTACTAAAAAACTATGAAATTCAGTGAAAAAACTTTGTTAAAGGGACGTTATGGTTAAGTTGCGCTACTAAAAACCTATGAAATTCAGTGAAAAAACTTTGTTAAAGGGACGTAATGGTTCCAAGTAAAACCGAAAAACCCTTGAAATTCGCCAGTTATGGTAAACTAAGCAACCATAACTCGCGCCACCACCGTGCACTGCTAAGACTAACACCTAGGACATTAAAGATGACATCACAAATGTCATTGATGACATCACTGATGACATCACATGTCTGGCTCACTATTTTTTCTTTTGCTGACATATCTAGGCCACATGGTTTTCTTCAGTAACAGTCAGAAACTAAGAATTTTATTTTATTTGTAGACGTATCCTTCTAGTAGGTTCTTACAGTAATTCCCTTAGAGTAAAGTCACATCATATGAAACATATACATATGGGAAAACACAAGCTTGAAAGACAGCAATCCTTTTTGTGCATAAAGATAATCACTAGACTTATGAGCACTTTCTGATAGTTCTGTTTTTTATTTATGGCTGTACTTTCCCTGTATATGGTCATATTTGTTTACATTGTACTCACACTACTTTCCTTAGGGTCCAATCACATCAAGTGATACATATACATAGGGTAAATAGCAGCTTTGAAACAGAGCAATCATTTATTTGCATGAAACTAATCAGTTAAGTTATGAATTGTTTCTGCTACTACTTGTGCTTTTTAGCTAACTTCACTTTCCCTGTATATACCCATATTGGTATGTGTTCTTGTGTCTTTGTGTTTGGTCTATAGTAATGCAATTATGTAATACATGGGTTTTATTAGCTACTTATTACATATTTCACAGTACACAAAAATCTATTAAGAAAACAATTATCATTTCATTATTCAACATATTAACATTACGAATATCATACCTTCATCTTGTACGCTGCACACATGTTATGTTTCTGTATGAGTAGCTTAGTATACTAGATAGAACCCCATAATAGGATGTTATGTATATCAATGCATCGTTCAATGCACTTATTAGGGTATATTTCATGCAATGATTCTTGACACTTTTTTCGCAAAATAATAAGAATCCCTTCTACACATATTTCATGAGAAGTACATACACATGTGATGTCATCAGTGATGCCATCAATGACATTTGTGATGTCATCTTTGATGTCCTGGGTGTTAGTCTTAGCAGTGCACGGTGGTGGCGTGAGTTATGGTTGCTTAGCTTACCATAACTGGCGAATTTCAAGGGTTTTTCGGTTTTACTTGGAACCATAACGTCCCTTTAACAAAGTTTTTTCACTGAATTTCATAGGTTTTTAGTAGCGCAACTTAACCATAACGTCCCTGAATATATATATATATATATATATATATATATATATATATACTATATACCGAATATATATAAAAAAAGGTCTCTTCTGAAGATAATATGTCAGCTCCACAAATGGATCTAACAGATATCTTTTGACTTGTTATCCTCATTTAGATTCAACTACCCAAAAGGGTAAACATCTTGAGATAGGTACTGACTTTTATGGAAATATCTAGACGCGGCTGTAAGAGCGGATAGCCTCCACATAGGGTGAGAACAGAATTGGGATAGGACCATAGATGTAAGGTAAAATTAGGTGCAAACATTTGACACACTTTCGTTTTTAATCACTAGGTATTGCTGGGCATACCAGAAACCACTTAAGGCTTCAGAATTACAGAACACACAGCTTGGACTGTGTTAGCCAGACTGACACCAGGTGAATGTTAACGAAAAAGATCAAGACAGATATCGATTTTTGATATATATGTTCAAAATGGCGTCACATAGATTATCTCACTAAGTAAGCATACTCTTAAGATTTGAGAATTAGGGGATCAGTGTGCCTTTTGCCACTCAGGGCCTTGGAAATCGTATGGCCGGCCCGGGAGAGAAATATAACCAGTCAATGATCTGTCTAAAAGTGTCACACTTTTTAAAGCTTTTATACTTCGTATTCACTGTGAGAAAGTAGAATTTAGTATTTTCTTTCACAAAAAAATCCTTTACTCAAACCAATGTTTCTTCTTAAATATAGAATGGTATGTATAATATGTGTGTTGCTTGTATTAAGTAAAAAAGCAGTTATAGAATGCATGGGAGAGGAAGCTGTTTTGTGGGGCTGAGGTTGATGGGAAGTTTTAAGATGGAGGCAAGGACCAAATTAAAGGAAAATATACGAGGCGTAAGCAAGGTGGTATTAATTTGTGGTCTGTAGAATTTCCCTATTGCTACATTAGAGTGATCAGATGAGTGACATAGAGACACGACTTTTCCAAACAAGTAGTTCTTGTTTGAAAAGCTTTGTTTTCGAGTGCATTAAATCAATGTAAACCACCCAAGACTACAACTCCCAAAATGCACTGATTTGATTAATGAAACCCTGGGACTAGGCAGAGAAAATCTTGGTAACTTGGAGTCATCTGGCCATCATGTGCTGTGTACTAGAACAGGAAAAACAAATATTTATGCAAGTTTAAAAAAAGGTTATATTTTAACCCTTGTTTTTGTTGTTGCTCTTCAAGAACTAGGCAAAGGAGAAAGGATTTGGAAAAAATAAATGGCATTGGTTAAGAGCCAAGAAAACTTGGAAGACTGACAGCGGGTTCACTGCTGTTAACGTTTGGGGATATAGCTATCAGTGTACAATTTCCTGCATGTATTAACTGGGAAAAACATGTGTTTGCACTGGTTGAAAACAAGCATTGACAAAGCCAACAATGCTGTCTTGTGGATAATATTTCAGTTGAAACTTATTTACTGAATAAAGAAATATTTGTTGTTCACAAATGTGCAGATCTACCTGGTGATCTTGTTTTCATTTCCAGTTGCTATTGTTAATTGTGTGAGGAATAGTTTCAATAATTTAAACTGATAAAGCCATATTCTTTTTTTTATTAAAAGGAAATACAGTGTTTTTAGTTTATAGAATACACTTTTACACTAATAAAAAGAACATAATAATTATAAACATCAAAGGGAAAAAGAGAACAGCAAAATAGTTCAAAAGCTCTCCACTGGAACAAGGCCAATAAAACAACATTCGCCAGCTCCAGCATATATAAATCAATATACTACTAACAGTACAAAATCAGGCAAAGCATGGGCGAGTCATGCAGAATGCTACAGTCTGGCGGACCAGCATTTTTTCTTGTCCCCACCATAGGGCCATACATGTTTAATATAGCCAACATCATATGAAATGGGCTATTCTCCCCATAATTCCGTCAGATCAACCTCCCCCTGGAGCATCCTCTTGCCCAGCTCCTTTAAAATAATCTTCAAAAGGGAAGTCACTGCAACAATCAGATCCTCATTTGCAGTCATCACAATTCTGACCCATAGTTTTCCAGTGAGGACCCTCGTGGTCGAATGCAAGAATCTTCCCAGAAAGATAAGTGGCTGACATTGGAGAAGCAGGTGGAAGAGTGACTTGCTTACCACTGAGCCACACACTCGGCAGACCTGCATTTCCCTCGGAACCTGTAATTTAAGACCCATAACTTTCATTGTTGGCAAAGCCCGAAGACGAAACCTTAAGCAAAGATCTCAGTGCTTTGTAGAAGGAAACCTTTGTATATAGGGTCTTAGAGACTTCTGCAGCATATGTAGGTAGTGATCCTTTGAATACAAAAGAAGTCTATTCTTGCACCTGTTGTGCAGAGGAGTTTATACTAGTTATACTAGTTGGAGGACTCTCATTGGAGGGAGAGTTGAGGCAGAGACTACAGATTAGCAGGAGGCCTCATGGGAACTGTAGTGTAGCACCAGTTTAAGACCGTTTACACGCAGATGTTTCAAAAAAGTTCATTTAAAAAAAATGTAAAAAAGAAAAGTTTATTGAAAAAGAAAGATGTTTATATTTGAATGCCCCATCTTCTAAGTTTCTCCCAAAGCTCCTTGGGTTTACATTATCAAAGGTCACACTAATGTCCAGAACTGCCACGTATAGCGATTTCCCAGTATTGCCCCAATGTCTGAGGTACAGATGGACAGGGCAGCTGCGCTCGTAAGGGTGCCTACATTCTTCCTAAAGCCTGTTTGCAAAGTACTAAGTATTTTTTCCTTGTCAATCCATCTTGTGAAGTCTCTTAGAACCAGCTTGGCAAAGAGCTTAGCTGCTGAGTCAATCAGTGCTATTGGGTGGTAATTTGTTGGGTTGAGGCGGTCCCTGTAAATGGGAACAACAGTTGCAGATCACCAGGAAATCAGATACTCTATGCCAACAGCAATGCATCGGAATAATCTGCACAAACTATCCGACCATAAAATAGGATCCTCCTTGAAGAATTGATTGGAGACTCCATCAGGGCCACTGGCTCTTGAGTTATTCAAGGATTTGATAGCAATTAAGATGTCCGTAGCATCAAACTCATGAGTCCAAGGGACTGTGGGACCAACATTGGACATCTGCTGATTCGTACCAGAGTTTTCCATATTAGATTTTTTGTAATAGAAGGCACACCATTCTGCCTCAGATATGTGACATTATTGTAAGGCAGATTTGTTTCTTGAGTGCCATTTAGTATCCTCCATATACTTCTGGTATGCTTTTCTACCAAATGTTTGAACAAGGATTATTTTTTTGCGATATGGAGTAAAATGATGTGCCCCTTTAGCCAGTGAGTGCTCCCAAGCTTGATTGCCTTTTTACCTTCCACCAAGCCCAATCATTTCCTACTGGAAATTTCGAGTTTTTTCAGTTTCTGCCTTGGTTCCCTTTTCCAGGCTTGAATCAGCGGGTCCGAGGGTTTTACATGTTTCAGTGAAAAGGGGTTTAGAGGAGTCACCCTTTGATCAGGGCCCTTACTCACTAGTTTGGCCAAAATAGATGCGAAATTCGTTGTAAGGGTGAATTCACTCCTTAGGTTTTCCGACAAAAGAGACCACCATATATTCAGTTTATAGTTAGCTTTATGGACTTTCCCAGGACTGCACAGTGTTCGTTTTCTGCTTGAAATCATCAAGTTGATGGGGCCTGCAGAGCTGATTGAAGTCACCAGTCCTGCTCTCAACCAGAGGCATGACATGGCATGATCGCTTCTGGGAGATTGCACAATCTTGAATGCTTCAATTTATCCTTGTCAACGTTTTTAAGAAAGATGTCATCGATTATGGATTCAGTTCCAAAATGTTGCCACGTTTTTGACCAGGTCACACCAAACAATAAATTGGTCTGGGTAAAACCCTACCAAGACAGAAATAGAGACCATTTTAATCCTTGAGCTGCGTTCTTTCCAAAGCTCTCAGCGTCGTTGGAAGTGATTGACAGGTCCACTTCGGCGTTTGCCGCTCATTCTTTATCCACTCTGCACTCACAGTTAAAATCACCTGCGATAATTATGCCTGCACCTAAATACAAATCGTTCCACTTAATCAGAAGATTGCACTATTGCTCCAAGACCTCCTCCACTGGAGGATAAAGACATATTCATGGTTTTAACGCCAGAATAGAGAACAATGGCTTGTTTTAAACTTTCATTTAAGGGCACAATTATCGAAAAAATAGGTTATACAACAGTAATAAATGCTTTTCAGCAGCATCATTTAGCAAAGTTGACTTTAGACAATGAGAATAATAATAATTACATTGAATGCTTCTAAAATGCCTAAATTGCTGGGTCTGCTTAATATTTGTAAGTACTTTAATTATAAGTTAATAAAACCAGCTTTTGCTATATTGCTATGATTTTATAATGTTGAGGTGGGGTTTGCAACATGGTTCTAATGAGCAATGGACGTATTGTCCAGAAATTGCTTGCTCCCACTTGTCTTTTTACCTTTTGTCATTCTATTGATTTGTCATTGTGCCATTCAGGCAGCCGAGTAGTTCTTCAGACACACAACACTGAAATGTGTCATTAAAACAAATGTGCAGGAATAAAGTTGTCACAACAGCTGAACACAAGAAAAATAGTTCTGCAAAATTGAGAACTGTGTCTTTGTGGGTCTTCCATCACTGAAGTCAAGGTTATATCAACAATCATCGTCATTTAAGTGGTATGTCTTCTCAGGTTAAGGCGACATAAATAGTAGCCCCGGAAAACTGACGAACGGAGCCAAGAACAACCAACCAATCTCAGTCAAGGAAGTGATTTGACAAGTCACATTCTACTATTCATTCAAAATCACTTACATAGCAGATTTAAGAAAACAGCAGCGTGTGTGGTAGTATTATTTGGTGAACTGACCCATGTGATTTGCAAGCTACTAGGATGCCTAGAAATAATAGTTTTTAGTCGAGCAGATGGTTTACATCCAAAACACCACGACTGCCAGCATTTCATGACATAAAGACCCCCAGTTTTGTACACGTAAAATGGCCGCTGCAGCAAAGTAATGAAATGTGGCTTTCTATAGGACATTTGAAACATTATTGGAAAATAATATACCTGACATATAACGCTCTTTGAAATCATTCAATTTCCACAAGCGTTTCGTTCCTTCCACTTAATACCGAGGAAAACAAATGCAAAAACAAAATAACACGTATTTGCATTTGTGACGAATTGGCTTCATCAGGGCATGGCCCAAAAAATTGCCAAAAGAGAAAACCAGCACAATCCCATCAGAGAAGCCATACTGTATGTCAATTCTTCCATGCGTCATCCCCCACTCCTGCTGGTAATAGCACAGCAACGCTCATTCTGGTTCATTGCACACACTTCATCGTTTTTTTTTCTGAAATGGAGCTCCGAGCCTCCCATGTCTTTTACTTTGAGCTGATTAAATAATCTTTTGTCAACTCTCAGACAATGACTAAGACAGGCTCTCGGAAGACCATGACACCAGTACCAAAAACCACGAAGTTCTGTAAGATCACACAGTGACACAAATGACAGTGTGTAACAGCAGCCAAACCTCAAAATCACAAGTCTGCATTGTGTGCCTGACATCACCGCGGGTACCTTGTCTCTATAATGCCATTCTAACTCAAAAATCAATGAATACTTTTGCGGTGGTGACCAGTGGAGCAGGGATCAGCTCTAATAGAAAGTGCTGGGAGAAAGTCGATTGTGCTCGGACAGAGGTCATGCAGAGACCATAACTTTCAACGGGGGCTGTTATGGGGCGCTTAAGCATCTTCAGCAGAGCATGGCGGAAGCAAAGCCTTTCTCCTTATTGATTCCTGGTGGGGCAATCAATATGACAGTGGTCATCATGAACTCTGACTCGCGAGATAGATGTGTTGGCGCCTTCAGGTTAACAGGCCACAAATAATAAGGTAGAAAAAAACGGGTACTTCCCAAATAATGTTAAATGTAATGCATTTGTGAAAGCCAAAATAATATGTTCGTCACTCATTCGTGTTTCGCTGCAACCCTCCTTATGTGATGCTGTCGTTTAGACCACTGGTTTACAGGCACTGGTTTGGATCAGGCCCATAATCAGTTCAAAATAGTGAAGTAAACTCGTGATGTGCGGCCATTTTAAGAAAACCTGCGTTGGTAGAAGTGCCATTAGCACTAATTATCTTACTGCAAAAAAACGCATCATTTCAAGCCATTTCAGCAGCAGGACAATGCCGTATTTCTAGCAGTGCGGTGGAATTTGCCCTGCTGCAAAAATGCATTGAAAGAATACATTTTTTGGGCAGGTTGCACTGGCACCAATGCAAAGTCACTTAAGTCCGACCCCACCAATCCCACACTGGGCTGTCAGTGCACTGGTGCAAAATCACTGACCAACTACTGTTTCAAAATCTTTATATTTTTCATCTGTTGTTTTCTGGACGTTTTTTAAGAGTGGGAGGCGTAACATAATAATAGAGGGCATATATGCTTAATGAAAAATGTGTTGCACGGCAAAGAACAGTGGCACGCAAAGAAGTGTTCGTCATAGGCAAAGAGCAAAATGTCTGGAATTTTTTCAGTGAAAAGCTTTTGTATGTTGATCATGGAGATATTTTTTTCTGCATAATGTATAAAGTGCTGTGCGGGAAGAGGGGTGTACACTTACTTAAAGTGAGTTATTTGATGGGCAAAGGCGTCACGAGTGCAACATTTTTTTGGTCAAGGCAAGTTTTACCCTTGTTCTGTGTTTGATTGTATTGGCCAAGAGGGACAGTGCATCAAGTATGAATATTATTTTTAAGTTATCAACCTGTCCCCCGCCCCTACAATAGACCCAATATTTTTTATTTATTTAATGTTCTATTGTTTAAACCGTGGAACAAGCTGGAGAGTAGCGGAGTGCTCTACAGGGTGTGGGAAGCCAGGCATCTTTTAACAGTTGCTCAGTAATGTGAGTTATGGTCTGTGCGTCGATCTGTACATCTATGGTCAGGTGTTGTTGAAAAGCCACCTTTTGAGTGAATCTCCAGATGAGCCTCATAGAAGTGGACTCAATTCTCCAGATGAACCCCCCACCCCCCAGAACCATACATAAGAGTCGAGGAGAGGCACCTGCAAAGGGACACAATTGTTCTACAAGGCCTCATAGGACTGGATACAACGGTTGAAGTATATTTTTATAAAAGTTCATAGCACGAACCTTGTATTTGTGTGCAAGTTCATGGTTTTGGTTTGGTGGATTTTATAGAGATGCAATGGTTTGTGTTCAAAATAAGAAAGTGCTTTTGTGTAAAGGTTTGTGGTTGCAGATTGTCTGTGCATGGGATGGTCTGAGTGGGAGTAGTTTTGTGTAGAGTGGTGTGGTTAATAGCATGTTGTTGTCAGTCACTCTCTCGAACTCGCCCTATAACATTTATCACACCCATTGCAGCAACATATACAGGCTTATCAAACGCCACATATAACTTACATTTCAGGAGGGCCAGGACTAAAAACTTGCACTCTCCCAGTTTAGAGGAACTGCGCTCTCAGGTAGCAATCTCCCCTCGCTGTATGGCTCTGCTTAGGGCATGACTTGCTTTTTCAAAAGGAAAAGTAAGTTAAGTGTGCTTATGTGGCACAGAGGCACACAAGCTCCAGAATTCACCCACATAGCAGATGCAGCTGTCATATGTGGGAAGACTAGCATAAAAAGTGGTCACCAAAACAAGGAACAATGGAAACTGTGGCCTCGCCAACTTGGCCACAATACTTCAGATCTGACCGGGAGAACTAATACGCCAGGTCGACCTGCAAGAATAGACAAAATACTCCAACAAGGGCATGAGAAGTAGAATGAATGCTCGAAGTATATCCTCCAGATCTTAGCACAACAGTCCACGTGGTCTCTAAATTATTGTAATTGATTTGTTTATACCTCCTTATTGAAACCAGAAAAAAGCCCTGGTACTTGGCATGTCTGTAGGTGTGTGTTGTTCCATGTATGCATGCCTACATGAATGAAGGAATGTGTGCACGGCTGGATGGATGGGTATGTCTTCTGTGTGAGTGGGTGGATAACATGAATTGCCATAGCTGGGCCAGGAACACCCACTACTTGCCAGAAACTGACATCACCTGGCTATGTACTCCTGACATATGTCAACTACTGCCATCAAATGGTCAAGTACTTTTATCAAACACCCACCAACTCTCACAACGTGCCAGATGTTGGCATCTAAGAACAAAAAAGCTCTCACCTCTGGTAAAGCCACAGGCCCAGATAGTCTGCATTCAGACATTTGTAAATGGTTTGCGAGTTGGGGGCCTCCTATTTTACGCATTTTTTTAAATCAATGTATCAATCTGGGGTTTTGCCCCACTTGTGTCCTAGGAGTCAGTTAGTACCTATTTTAAAAAAAAGTCTCCATCTGTAACCCTAATTGCTATCAGGCAATTTCGCTCTTGGGCATATCATGCAACATGTTTACTAAATGTGTGTTGGCAAGAGTAGAGGCGAGGGCTGCCTCACTGAATGTTTTGAAGCCCTGCCAAGTAGGATTCTTCACAGTGGACCACTATTTCCTCCTAATGGTTTTAATTGATACATATTTTCCAATTGGAGGGGGTACCTACATGTGGCTTTTATTGGTCTTGAGAAAGCCTTTGACTCTCTTCCTAGGAATCGGCTATGGCGAAGTTAGCCGCATTAAACATGCCTAAGGGGTTTCTAAATATAAATAATAAAACTTTGTTACTCGAACATGCATGCAGCTTTACGAACCACGAGTTCTGGTGATATGTCAGAAAATGTTTTAACATATAAAGGGGGGAAGCAAGGCTGCAATTAGCCCCAGTATTATTTATACTTTTTCTTTCAGCTTTCGATCCCCCCAATGGAACCATAAAAGTTAGCCCACCCCACCCCCACCTTCGTTGCATGGTACTTGTTTCTGGGGCTCCTATACGCAGATGATACTCGCTTACTAGATCTGACCCCTGGGGGACTACATGAAGGTCTCATTTATACATACGACGTACCTCAGTGCCCATGGCCTGAAGTTCAACATGGCTCATACCAAAGTGGTGGTGTTTGGAAAGCACAGAAAGCGTTTTTCATGGTTTCTAAAGGGAGTGCACATTGCAGAGGTTGACTCGCATTGCTAGCTGGGTCTGCTCTTCATAAAACATGGAAAATGGACAAGGCACATGAAAATGATTGCTGTGAAAGCAGCGGCTAGATTAAGGGGTCCCCTCAGATTTTACCGCATGTGTGCTGCTCGCCCGTTTGGCAAATGTCTTTCTGTTTACAAGCATCAACATGAACACATCTAGCTAATCAGTGAGCAGCAGTTACACATTCATCACACCTATCCTAATACAGTCCGGGCCTGATTCACAGAACGTTTTCCTATGGGATTGCGCCATTATAAAAACGCTGCAGTGAATCACGCCCATAATCTATAAACTCAAAGCTCTCCTTACATTGTCACAAACTACAAAACAAAAAGACACAATCACATGTAGTATATAGCCCCCCTGTGTGCATCAGGGCTTAGGATTGACAACAATCATTGACTTTTTCCCCCACCAATATCTGTTTCACAGTGTGTATATGTCTTCTGTTTTGTATTTTGGAAACTTTGTAATGAGAGTTTTGTGTTTATAGATTAACTGTATTAGGATAGGTGTGATGAATGTGTAACTGCTGTTACCTGATTAGCTAGATGTGTTCAATTTGAAGGTAGCATAAACTGATTAAATGAAAATTGTATTTTTATGATTTATAATGGAAAGTGTGTGGCTGGAAATATTGCTCAGTCGCTCTGTACGCCATCATTGGTCTCAACCCCCTTTTTGTCTATAGAACTGCTGTTGTGGCCTGGATGATCAAGACCATACCAGGCGCCCTAGATTGTGTCTGATTTCTGTTTCCAAGGCCAAACTTTGCACAATCTTGCTATGTGGAAGTGAGGTATGTGGCTACTCCAACTGCTACCAAAATAAACAGCCTCATCACGAGTTTAGAGGTAACCCTTAAATGCAGCAGTAATGCTATTACCGCTGCAATTAAGGGTCTGCCAAATCACAGGTTTAGCTGCATTTACCCGCAACTCTGAGCTAGGGGTAAAAGTGCCGGGAATTTGCTGATTTTTAGTGCAATTACAGCACGGTAATACCACCACCGGTAGTTGCGCCGAAAATTCTCCATTGGGCCCAATGGAGAATGGGGAATTCCCGAATGGGCCCGATGGGGAATGGAGAATTACTGTTCCGCCAAACCCGTGATCTGGTGCTAATAGCGACGGGGGGTTTGGCAGTAACGTTATTACCCCGGTGGTACAGCAGTAATACTGCTGCGATACCGCCCAACTCATGATGAAGCCCTAAGTCTTTCACAAAACACCCCTGTGTGATTCGCTTAGAGTTGGGAATTCCAAGCATTCCAAGCATAGTATCTCAGGCAAGTGTAATGTGCGAGTGTTCTTATTTTGAAGCTGTATCTGGGTCTCTCAGAAAACCCCAATATGAACATGGTGATGGGGGATATAGAATGGCCCCCCACGGTCAATAAGTATGCTTGGTGTAGGGAAGGACATAAACTATTGGCTACATGGGGGATTCAAAATCCGGATGTTATTAAGTACCCTTGCCGTACCCATTTGAAAAAAAAGGTGAAACAGAGAACATTTTGGGCATGATAAGGAGTTGATTAGACAAAAAGTGAGAACATCATCGTCACTGAAAATGTGTGCCAGCCTTCACATAAATACTATGCAGGGAGGCAAAATATGCATCCTAAAATCTGCAGCGTGAAGAAGACGGGTGTGAATGACCCTGCTCAATCGGCTCCCTTCAAAAGATCGGAGAGAAGGGGACAGGACCATGCTTGATAAGAGCTGTATTTAATACAGGAGCTGTTGAGTATGCCTAACGTTATTTTTTTTTTACTGTTTTGTAAAAAAAAAATCTGACCTGTGTAAAAAATGTTTAAACTCTTATTTTAGGAGATTTAATATAAAGTTTTATCAGGATGCACTATTTTTCATAATGAATTGTATTGATATAAATGTTATGTGCTGTATACACATTTGTGAAGAAGGCTCTTTCAAGACGGTTACACTTATTGCACTGTGCTCTATCTTACATTTTTGTATAGTTATGAACTCATAAGGTCGCCTTTTTCAGGACGGCTACACTTCTGGCATTGTGTACTGTTACCTTCATGTGGGTTTGTAGCGTGGGCGTTTATGTCTTTATTTTTTATCTGTTCAATTTCATGTGTTTATCTTTTGTTAACGGAGAAATCCAATATAATAAAGTTTGATGATTGGCATCATGTGCCCAGTTACTCAGGTACTTTACTCACTCTTTAGTTATTGCATTAATATGCCATAGTACTCTGTTTATATACCTGGTATTGCTCCTGTGTTCCTAGGAAGAGCCATAATATGCCCAATAGCTACCTGACATGCCAGCATGCAAACATCATGCCACACGTATTGGCAGCATAACCCAAAAACTCCACCCATGTACCAGGTGTTGCTTTCTATGGTCAGCTAGCCCAACTCCTTTACTTACGCACACACACACACACACAATATATACACTCATTCTCTACCAGTGTACACTCACACACATACAGGTGCGCATCCAATGAAATGCACACATAAGAACCTTGAGTCACCCAAATGCACACACCCTAATACTACATCTACTCACATATTTACACACCCATGTGCATTCATAGGCAAGCTAATTTACACTTACACACAAACTAATGCATACAACAGACACAAATAATAATAATTTCTATTGTGAATTAGTCCAAAATCTGAACCTTACACAAATAATACAAATACATCCATTAACTTAATACATACAATCTCAACTTCAAGTAGAATCATATATACAAGACAAAATAAGAATACGCAGAAGCCTAAAAGCATACAAACATGAAACATAAAGGTATGGCACAATTAATCCAATCAAATAATAATGATACTAGGAGGTGCTAAGCCAACCACTCCTCCGACCCTCCGAATGGCATCCATTACTGGGAATAACATTCCTAATGTTGTTCCACTCCAGGCTCTATGACATGTGGCTGCTTCAATAGCAAACTTTTAACGTTGGTCCATACCCTGTATAGTGCCAGCTGTGTCCCAATAGAGTCTGAATTTAAGCAGTAGTCCCAAAAGGACTCTCCCATGATAGAATCGTAATTGCATACCAGTCTACCCAACAGGCACATATACAGTGGGCCCAGTCGGGGGCCCTGTGTTAAACATGCCTAGTTGTCTCCAAATTATCCCCTGTCCCACAGATGCGACAACACCCATCTTTAGACAACCGACACAAAGGAACACCATGAGTACCCATCATCGATGCATTGACAGTCTTAGATCACACCCAGTCACACATCCGCACACCGATTAACACTCATACACACACACACATCTACCATTGCAAGCAATAACATACACATGCATCCATAAATACCCAGAGACAAAACACAGAAAGTCAACTGTGAATACAGTCAAACTGTATGCAGGCACCCATGCACTGACTGACACATACACACATGCAGCACAGGCACATATACATTAGTATGTTTGTACAAAATACCCAGACATGTACATGGAGTCAAACATACAAACACACAGATAGCAAGGCAAATTTGACTAGGAACTGGATACAATCTCCCATAGCCTCACTTATGAGGGGAGGTGGAGGAAGTGAAGCACCTTCTATGCCATACCCAGCAGAGGAACCAGCTTTAGGGGATAGTGGCAGTGCTTACATGACAGATGATCACATGCTAAGAAAAGGTGGTGGAAAGCTATTTAATGTCAAAGCATGAGGTGCATGTGGGATGAGTAGCCATGATGGGATTAAACTAATCCCACGTGTAGGTAGGGATTTCACAAGCTGACTAATGCAAACTCCTCTTCAGAACTCCACTGGCAGGGCTGTGGATGTAAAAAGGCTCAGTCTTAACTTTGATGCAGTTGAGTGTGGCTCTGATAGAGGCTTTAACATATTGGCTGCTCTTCCTTGACTCAATATGAGATAACTGCAACCTGTGTGGGGATCGTGACGCCCCAACGTGTGTGTCCTGGGAAGGACATTCAAATCTGGCTGTGATTCCAGAATCTATGTTAATTTATCAAGTGTATTTCATCTAGAAATCATCTGTGAAATGCATTTTTGGGGCATTTTGACAAAATTCCTATGCCTAAAATTGAAAGAATCATGTGTTTATAGTTAATTTCCTTCACTGCTATTCTGCGCCTGTAATTGAACAATAAAGGCAACGATAAATCGCAATGCATTACAGCTTTGCGCTCCTTTAAATGCTCCTTTAAATGCATAACTGAATGCAAAAATTAAAAAGAACACTGGATCAATTATAAGCACTAGCTTTTAAGAATGGCATTCACAAGCATCACTTTCAAATATGCCCATTTCCAGTACCCATTTTTGAAATTAAGCTTTTCTACATATTGAGGGACGAACCCCAAACCTCTACAACATGTTGCTAAATTAAAAAAGCATAGCCGTCCTTCTCCTGCCTCCACACCTACTCCTCTACTCCCCTTCCCCAACGGAACCCGGCCACATTTCTACCCGAGTCAACAAGAGAAGGACTCCAACATACTTCCAGCCCCCATCCAAAACAAGTAAGTATCCCATCAACAGCTTAAAATAAGAAGCCTTCGGCCCTCCCTCAATTCTCTCATGCTAAGTCCACACTTTTCATTCACCTTTCAAAGCCCACCTTTTTCCAACATTGATTCTTCTATGAAAAAGGTTCTTAAAGAAATTGTCAAAGAACAGATGTCTTTAAGTAACAGAGTCAATCAGTTACCTCAAGGAGAAAGTCATTTAGGAAATGAATGCCTCCTGGAATTCTCCTCTTGTCACTAAAAGCAGGTGGCCCCTCAACAGAGTATGGAGTGCAGCAGTCTGTCTTAAAAACAAGTGCAGCTAATGCATAGACTAAGGACTATCGCAAAGGTAGAGGGAAAAGAACCTTTAGGCTATTTAGCTACTTCAACAGGGTGAGGGTCTTTTCCTTGAATAACTTGCATTTATATAGGATTTGATCAGTTTGTTGTTATATAAATGAGCCGATTATATGGGTATATCGAGACTTATCAGTGTTTCTGTTCAACCACTGAAAAGTAGAGGTCATCCACTGAGGTTCAAAGGAAGAAACTGCAATAACAATCACAAAAAAACATTGGCAAATGTGACAAAGCCAGTGCCGTGGCCACGTCAAGAGGGGTGGGAATCCCTCTCAGCCGCTAGTTGGAGGCCTACCAGGGAGAAATCCAGAGACAGTCCTACCCATGAGGTAGATGCCTGCAGTTGAGAGGGCCCCAATTCCTGTCCCCTCCCCCACTTATGGCAGCCTGTTTCTTAGCAGTACACCTCTATCTCACATCATTCCTCTATTGAAAGATATTAAAGAAGTTAAGAAGAAACATAAAAGGATGAAAACATATGCTGTCCCCCACATTCCTGAAGATCGAGCTGAAGCCTGGTCACTACCCACTTGACTCTGCAGACAGAACAACAAACAAAAAGACCCTGAGCGAGAAGCCGCAACAACCCTACAAACGTGCCATGTTGGCTTAATTGATTTTCACAAAGGAAGGAGAGTGGCCCATAGAGAAGCTGTGTTCCCACGTTGTCAGTCAAACATCATTGTGGGGCTTCTGAAAAACGCTGGTATGCCTGCATAAGCAAACCATAAGCCCTCTCGACCACCATAAACTAAGAGAGGAGAAGGGTCTGGCCCACCCTCCCACATTGAAGTTACCTCAGGGACGGCATGAACAGGGCCCATGAATACAAACACGAACCCTTACCTTCCAGGCCCACCATTACCATTCACTATGGACCAGCTGAGGAAAAATGGGTTAACCCACTTAACCCACTACTTATGACTTTTTACTTCTTCAGCTTTCCGCAGGTGGGAAACATAGGGCTAGATAGCGGCAGAAGGAGTGGGATTTAAGTTAGCAACAGGAAGCAGGAAGTGTGGGTTATTTTAGTGAGGTCCGAGGTGGAGGCAAGGATGACAAAGAGATCAGCAGGAGGAAGCACAAAGCAGCGGCGAAGTGTGGACGTGAATGCCTGGAGAAGGTGAGGCATTGGTTAAGGAGTGGAAGTGGTACTGCAGTGTGAGTGAGCATGTTAGTGTGGTTATAAACATGAGTTTAAGGAGCCAATGTGAAGTGTTTATTACTGAGTGAAAGTTGGGTATTTTAGTAGAGTGGAGGAGAGAGTAGTAGTGTTGACAATGGAGTAGTCAGAGAGGGAGAGGATGAAATAGGGTGGGAAGGAAATGGTAGAGTGGAGGGCAGGTTAGAAGTGTGGAGGTGGGGATTGTAGTTTGAAGGAGGGAGTAGTAGTGCGGAACATGCAGTAGAAGAGCGGAGAAAGCCGTAGTAGGGTGAGGGAGAGTGGTTGTGTGAAGGAGTGAGTAGTAGTGGGGAGAGAAGAGAAGTAGGTATAGTTTATGGGGGCGCATAGTGCGATGTTCAGAAAGGAGAGAGGAGAGGAAAGCATGAGCATGACAGACTCAAGAGTAAATTGACCAGAGTATATGGAAGGCCTCTTGCCTATCACTACAGAACACACATCACTGGATAGAGTAGGGAAAGTCTTAGGGAGTCCCTGAGGGAGTCCAGTTAGAAAATGACCTTGCATTTAGGTCTTCTCATCAAGTATAAGGCAAAGATTAGACATTAACGGTTACAATTCTCTATCTGCTAAACCAGGACCATCGATGCCTGGGTTAGGGAAGAGGTACTTTTCAAAATGAGAGCGAGAGAGAGAGAGAGAGAGAGAGAGAGAGACGGACAGCCACTGAACAGACAATAAAAACCCTTGCACCTTATCTGAATACATCAAGTGTAAATGTTAATGTCGCAGTAATGCCTTTATATGCATGGTAAAGTCACCATATGATAAGGAAAACTCACCTATGTCAAGGTATTGTCATTGTATTCTATGTCCAGCCTTGAAAGCCCCAAAAATATCTTGGCAAATACCCATATGTTAGATAGTGCCTCACAATTTCTGTCATCATATTTCAAACACAGTTTTACAAAGGTAGCGGGCGCCCCTCTCTCGCAAGAACAGACATGATAACCTGTTCAGTGGTTATTAACCACTTGAGAGTTTGCAGCCACTGCTTTTACTCACTGCGCCTTTCACAGATGGGAAATATCCATTTGCATATCAGTCTTTGTCCTGCCCAGGGGCAGTCCAGCACCGAAATACAATGGCAATTCCAATTTGAACGAGAGTACCACCAGCAACCCCATACACGTGTTTCACCCTTGTTGGGGATCATCAGTGAGGTGAAGCTGATGCCTCTCTAAGCACAGTGAGAGGGAGACCACATCTGGTTGCCCCCAGGAGACCTAGGGTTACCAATCCCAGGTTCCTTAAAAAATAGTTTTACAAAGGTAGCGGGCGCCCCTCTCTCGCAAGAACAGACATGATAACCTGTTCAGTGGTTATTAACCACTTGAGAGTTCGCAGCCACTGCTTTTACTCACTGTGCCTTTCACAGATAGGAAATATCCATTTGCACATCAGTCTTTGTCCTGCCCAGGGGCAGTCAGCACCGAAATACAATGGCAATTCCAATTTGAACGAGAGTACCACCAGCAACCCCATACACGTGTTTCACCCTTGTTGGGGATCATCAGTGAGGTGAAGCTGATGCCTCTCTAAGCACAGTGAGAGGGAGACCACGTCTGGTTGCCCCCAGAAGACCTAGGGTTAAAAAATCCCAGATTCCTTAAAAAATAGTTTTACAAAGGTAGCGGGCGCCCCTCTCTCGCAAGAACAGACATGATAACCTGTTCAGTGGTTATTAACCACTTGAGAGTTCACAGCCACAGCTTTTACTCACTGTGCCTTTCACAGATGGGAAATATCCATTTGCATATCAGTCTTTGTCCTGCCCAGGGGCAGTCCAGCACCGAAATACAATAGCAATTCCAATTTGAACGAGAGTACCACCAGCAACCCCATACACGTGTTTCACCCTTGTTGGGGATCATCAGTGAGGTGAAGCTGATGCCTCTCTAAGCACAGTGAGAGGGAGACCACGTCTGGTTGCCCCCAGGAGACCTAGGGTTACCAATCCCAGGTTCCTTAAAAAATAGTTTTACAAAGGTAGCGGGCGCCCCTCTCTCGCAAGAATAGACAAGATAACCTGTTCAGTGGTTATTAACCACTTGAGAGTTCGCAGCCACTGCTTTTACTCACTGTGCCTTTCACAGATGGGAAATATCCATTTGCATATCAGTCTTTGTCCTGCCCAGGGGCAGTCCAGCACCGAAATACAATGGCAATTCCAATTTGAACGAGAGTACCACCAGCAACCCCATACACGTGTTTCACCCTTGTTGGGGATCATCAGTGAGGTGAAGCTGATGCCTCTCTAAGCACAGTGAGAGGGAGACCACGTCTGGTTGCCCCCAGGAGACCTAGGGTTACCAATCCCAGGTTCCTTAAAAAATAGTTTTAGTGTATGGGGTTGCTGGTGGTACTCTCGTTCAGATTGGAATTGCCATTGTATTTCGGTGCTGGACTGCCCCTGGGCAGGACAAATACTGATATGCAAATGGATATTTCCCATCTGTGAAAGGCACAGTGAGTAAAAGCAGTGGCTGCGAACTCTCAAGTGGTTAATAACCACTGAACAGGTTATCATGTCTGTTCTTGCGAGAGAGGGGCGCCCGCTACCTTTGTAAAAATATTTCAAACACAGCCTGAACTGCCTCAATAATCCCATTACAAACCCGGAACAAACCGCCTTTGTAAGGGATAGGTCACATCTCCGAATGTCCATATGCCAAGCGCACCATTAAATAGCCCAATAGCACCACCATAAACCTGATATAGAAGCCATATGTAAGAATGGGTTTATTATTAAACTTGTTATTCATAACAGTGTTTTCTATTGGCTCCTAAAAACCTTTCTAATAGAATCCTTACAACAACAATAAGCTTTAGACGTCAGACTTGGTTAACTGGTGACATTAGCAGATCAGGCCCAATAACTTTCAATGCTGTGTCAGGAGGGCACTCGCAGATAACATTCCAGTAAGCAGTCACCAATAAACTTCATGCCATAACGAAAGAACGGTAATATAGTGCACATGGCTGCAAGTGAACACACACATTTAAGTAGTTGAAACAAAACAGGGACTCACTTTAGTCAATAAAGTAGCGCAAAACCCTCTGACACCTGGAACTCCTTAATACAGAATGTTCAACTTTCATCACATTGTGAGAAACACACAGTTTAAAAGGAGGGAATGATGACCCAACTCTAAAATGGATGTGAATTCAAACACATTTTGCATCTATCACGTCCACTACCAATAGCAAGTACCTAAAGTTGTTTGTGGTTAATTACACAATGGAATAAGCTCCAAGTTTCGATGGATGATGCAAGCATGGCATTGGTCAATTCTATGCTTTTGCATAATTTACGTACAGACACATTCAGGTATCGGCATAAAAGTGTAAAAAACATGTGTAAATCTAATTTCTGCATGTTTTTACAACATATGCCTATCCCATGTATGAAAATGAAATATGCAGAGAAAACGTGCATGTGGATTATCCATGCATAAAGCCTGGCAGCTTGATTTTTCAAGTAGTCACAAAACCACACACCATATCCACGTGTAAGATCTGACTGTATGAGTGGGTGGTCTGAATTTACATCCATATTTTCCACGTGTCGTTATACTGAGGCATGTGGAAAGTATAGAAACACAGTTTGTGGGTTAGGTGGTATTGGTACCCGTGGAAGGAGCGGATGGGCAATGATGGGAGCGGAGATTGCTGCTTCGCCCTGGGCAGTTAGGCTAGGATTGCTTGCCCCCCTGGGCGATGCTGTCTTCTTCGCCCTCCTCTGAGGCATCCCACTTGACACCTGTAAGTGGTAGGAAATGTCAGTATATTTGTGTTCAATTTTCAGACTTGTTCAGGCATAAGGAATTTGTTGCTAAGGTTCCTCTCTCTAGCATCAATGCCTGCCCCCACCAGACTCCCACATCCATTTATAGCATCATCCTAGATGGGGTGGTCACTGAGAAATAGCATGGAGAAAACATTCTTTGCCTTTCTCTGTGTGTGCCCCTTTCTCATTGATTACCAGCATGTTGCAGGGAAGCTTAAAACCCGTTTGTGGGGGTATTGTGATCAGTAAAGAACATATTGATTGCTGCGGACAGTGGCTGTTTTCTAATTGCTTATGAAGGGTAGACATAGTCCCGGAAACAAAGACTCAATGAGAGGATTGCATTACTGCTCCCCTGGGTGGTCATCCTATGGGTTCCCCACACATGCAGGGACTCTTGACATTGACTCCGGTTCAGGGACCACACTTTGTGGGGGGCATCTGAGGATAATGGGGGGATGCAGTGATAGCCACTGAATTACTTTTTGCACTGTTTCTTTCACCCCCCTCCTTCTGATACGTAATAAAGCGTTCTGAAAGAAATCTTTTTATGGTTTGTGTCACATTCACTAAAGCCAAATCTATTCATCTATACAGGTGGTTACATGTAGGATTTTAGGAATTGTGTGTGATTTCTTTGTTTCTGACTTTCACCTCCTGCCTAAACCCCTCCAACTTCATCTATGCCCAGGCGGGTCAATCACAGTCATAACGTCCCACCAGAGCTGCAGCTTCAGCCATGGTAGTGGTGCTCTATCTCCTGTGGCAAGGCACTCATCTTGATGGTTATTGACCAAGCTGTGCATCTGCCTATTCAGGTCTTGACAGCCCTTCTTGAGGTCGACTACTGCGACTCGATGCTATTACTGCTACTATTTACTCTCTCCTTCCATTCACACATTCCCATTGAACTCTCTCCCCATGCCTATTCTGCTCATCTCTTCCTCCTCATTCTCCACCTCTTCCTAGCATGTACTTACCCTTTGCCTCACCCAAAACAGGCTACCAGGTCATTCAACATTTTCTAATCGCATGTACCCTTTCTCCCTCCACTACACACATGATCTGAAAATATCCAATCAATTTGTAATGAAAACTCGTCCACCACTCTTCACTTTGATTCTCATAACCGCCCTCTTGCAAGCATTGGTGTCACCAAGACATAAATCACCCTTCATGACTCTTCCACTCCAGTTGCCTTTCAGTGACTATGCTACTTTTTTGCACAACTCCTTCTCTTCTGAAATAAGTGGTGGGGTCGTCCTAATGATGAATAATTCTCATTTAGCAACCTCCATACTCACTCCAAAGGGAACTCTCTTAGCCTTATCTTCCTTTCCACCTAACTGTAAATATAATCTCACAATTAACCATTCCCCCTTCTGACCACTGTATCTTTGACTTCAGCATGACAGCATCAGGAGGCTGACCGGAGAGCACAGGGCAAAGGCTATACCTCAGAGTATGCACTGTAGATAAGGGGAGATTCATGAGGTAATGTTGCATATAACATACATAGAGTACATACCAAGCGGAACTGAGTTGGAACAGGTATCCACAGGAACTTCAGGGGCAGGAGCTCGCTGTCAGCAAAGAGGCACAGAGAAAGCAAAAGCAAGCAAATATACTGGGCAGCATGGATTGATCAGAATAAAAGGTGTACTCAAATATGATAAGGGGTCTCCAAGGATTAGAGAAAGCCCTTGGGATCAGCACCAGCAGATTACTGTCATACAGCAGCGTCATGAGCTAGGCGTGATGAAGAGACGGTTCTACTCAGTGTAAGGGTAAAACTGTAAACCATATACGGAGGCATGTTCGACTCCAACGGACTGGATGAAAGAACACAAGTCTTTCCCTTATCTTATCTGAGCGAAGACCAACCCAGGGGTCACACTCTAAACGGATTCAGAGTGAAGGCACAACAGTGGACTAAGATGTAATACAGGTGGAAAGCAGCGTTGAGAGAAATATCCAGGTACAGGACAGGGAGAGAAACAAAGTACAAGTCAGAGACTGGAATATCAGGACACACAAAGCAATGGGCTCAGACAAGACATGTTGCTGCCAACTCAGTGAATATGAGGGTTTCAGGAAACTCAGCGTGCTAAGAACAGGCACTAGAACTATGGTCTGAAGTCTAGTATTTAGGCAAGCAAGGAACAAACAGGAAAACTAAATACTGGAGGTAGCTACTAACTCAGCAAATTTGTGGCACAGAATAACAGAAACGAACGTCAGGAATTCAAGAGACTGGGATTCCAGAGAGAAAGAGAGAAGATGGCTAAGGCAGAAACAGGACAAGTCTGTGAATCAGAAATGCTTACAGAAAAAAGAAGGTTTGCAGAAAGTCAGAAAGGCAGAAAAGATATCAGTATAGAACTAGATGTCCTTAACAGAAAAACAGTACACAGTAGCTACAGCAAGCAGGGTTCAGAAGTCAAAAGCAGGATTTCAAGGAAAGGTTCAATAACAGGCAGGCAGCAAAAGCAGACTGGAAAAGGCACTGCAAGGCAGCAACAATCAACAGGATTCAGAAGCCACAATCAGGATAGAAAAGGTTCAGTGGAAGCAGTTGACAGAACAACTGTTTCTGTTCAAGTGAGAATATAAAGGCCCTCCAAGCGCACAGTCCAACAGGGTGGAGCTCATTTCAGTCTCAGGCAGCTCTGTTCAATCAAGCCCAGCCCCGGCTTCAGTAGCCTGCAGCAGTGGATTGTAATTAAGGTCTCTCTAGCTCTCTGCAGCTTAGCCTGCATTAGCTTGGAACAGGTGAATGCAATCAGGGCCTCTCTAGCTCTTAGTAGTTTGCTGCAAACAAAGGTACTTCGTAAGCCTCCTCCCACCTTCTGCCTCCCGGGCAGCATACATATACCAGAATGCATCTGCTGGTTTAACCCAAAGCCCAAATTTGAATATGAAATTGCATTGGTACGAAACTGCAACAATAAAACAAGCAAATTAATTCAGGGTCAGTTTTTACGTTTTAACTTCGTAATTATGCCATAAACAGAGTCTCTGAATGTGCGCATCTAGCAGTGCTAGGTGGCAGGTGGGTAGAACCGGGACACACACCATCCCCCTCTCAAAGGGCACCCCCAGGTGTCCCAAAAGAAAGCAACACCCATTATAAGTTCCAAGCAGCAGTAGCCAGAGTAAAGGTTTAAGCACTAAAGTCAAAAACAATGCCCATGGAAAGATTCGATACTCCCTCAATATAGTACTTTGATCAAAAAATGCAAAGGGATGCTTGATCATTACAGCCCACTTAACTGACTCACAAGGTGCATCAGAACGTAAGGCGGGTGCACAGGAAAAAAAGAACTTTAGACTGGGGCTTCTTAGTAGCTACCTAGCTACCGCAATAGAGACTCACATAGACACAGGAATTGCTGGTTTAAGTTTCTTCTCAGGATGCAGCGGTTGTGAATCTGGCTCCAAATGCAAAGAAACAGTGTTACTTTCAGACAGCTGGAGCTGGAATAAATCTGAACTATCTTGATGGCTTTCAGGAAAGGCAAGTATTCTCTTTGGCACAGAAAGCTGGTTTGCCGAAGCTATTACTGCAATTGGCATGGGGATACCTATAGGAATGAGGCATTGCAGTGTGAGTACCACTCTCATGAAGTTGGGGACAGGCTCAGAATATCCATGTACTGTGGCAGGAGAGGCTGCCAAGGCTAGAGGATGCTCAGCCGAAGTGCTTTCACAAACAGGGAGTGCAGGCACCTCATTCCACTGGTTCAAATGTTCAAGCAGCATAACACTAATAATGGTACTGATCATAAGATCTCGAAACACTGAATCCACTACCAACTCTTCCATTACACTGAAGGGTATGCTTTTGCTTTCAAGGTCATCCTCATTCATTTCTTGTGGTTTCATTTCAGGCATAGGTATTTGGATTACTTTGCGTGTTGAAGTGGACTCAGGGGTAAGCAGGGATGCATATTCCAGATTCAGGTCACAAACTGGAGCAAACATAGAAACACAGTCACTGACAAAAAGAGTTGTTGGAATGGCTATTGTTTCAAATACTGTCACAACGGTTGTGCTGCAATCACCATAAAAGTCAGTTGTATTGCTGGCTGTGTGCAAGGCAGAGCTGGATACTGGCACTGGAACCAATAGAGGAGTTAGGGAAGAGGGCAGAATTGGAGCTAGAGTAGGATTAGGCGCCTGACAAAGACCTAGTACAGAGTATGCAAAAGGGGCAGAAGGAAGAATAAAGGAAGACTCAGCAGGAGACAGAAGAAGCATTTCAAATGAGCCACCAGATGGGGTACAGGTAAGGTCTTCACCAAGTAGATCATATTTAGGTGAACCCTGCTGGCATCTTCGGCAGAAAGAGAAGAATATTTCAAGTTAGCCTGCAACTGGTAAGCTTTGTCTTGCTTCAATACTTCAATTCGTTCCAACGTTCTTTCTTTTAACTTACACAACTTTTTAGGAATCCTAATGTCATCAATAAGTAGGGAGAGAATGTCTGGTGCAGGGTGACATGGGTTATCTGAATATGAAATGTACCCCTCTCTTACGTTTAGCCAATACAGGATGATATAGTCATCATTTAAATCCATGGAGTGCCTCTTTAGAGCAAATAGCTGTTTCAGGATGTTTTTCTGATCAAGATCGTCCTCAGAGGACTTAGCTGGTTCTTGTTTAACATAATCTTTATTGGCATAAAGCCCATGTTCTGCTGTTGTATTAGCATAAACCTTAAAAGAGTCCGAGTATATATGTGGTACAGAGCAAGGTCTAGAGACATGGGTGGCATTGTTGCGACTACAGGCTTGTTTATCTGGATAATGTATAGCACCAACATAAAGCGTCTTGGAATCTTGATTCATGATGTCAACCCCAACACACTAAACAGAGACAGGGCAGTTATTTATAAATTCATTGGGACAGTGCATAGTAGGAAGACTATTCACAGGGGTATACGCTGATGCCTCTCAACCGGCCATTGTGTATGAGGGGCATTACAATGACTGAGTCAAATACCTATTTTCTTCCTGGAACTGTTCTTCAGACATCAAATCAGGATTAGCAGTCCCATCCCACCATACTGGGTTTGGCAGAAAACAGAGAAAAATATTTGGCACAGAGATATCCATTCTCTCCACGAAGGGTGTCTTTATTACGGCTAACAGACTCATGTAACTGGGCTTTCTATTTTTCTTCAGATGCATCTTGGATCGAGCTATGCCAAGCATTACCCTAAGAATCCAGTTTTGTGTTTATGCCAATCTGTCACGAGCCTGGCCTGAGAGCACAGGGCAAAGATACACCTCGATTATGCACTGTAGATAAGGGGAGATTCACAAGGTAATGCTAGCATATAACATAAACAGGGTACATACCAAGTTGAACTGAGCTGAATCAGGTATTCACAGTAATGGCAGGGTCGGAAGCTGTCTGTCAGCAAAAAGACACCCTGAAAGCAAAGTAAAGCAAATATACTGGGCAGCACGGATCAATCAGAACAAAAGGTGCACTGGGATATGATACTGAGTCTCCATGGATTAGTGAAATCACTTGGGATTGGTACTAGCAGATTACTCTTTACAACTCTCATATAACAGCATCATGAGTGAGGCTTGCTGAAGAGACTGTTGTACTCAGTGTAAGGGTAAAACTGGAGACCATATATTGAGGCAGGTAAAACTCCAACATACTGGACAAAAGCAACAGAAGTATTTCCGTTATACAATATGAACAGAGACAACCCCAGGGGTCACACTGTAAACAGATACCGAGCGGAGGTACAACAGTGGACCAAGATGCAATACAGGCAGAAAGCAGCATTGAACCCCAAGAATTTAGGCAAGCAAGGCACAAACATGAAAACTAAATACTGGAGGTAGCTACTAACTCAGCAAATTCGGGGCATAGAATGACAGGAACGAATTACAGGAAAGCAAGAGACTGTGATTTCAGTGGGCAAGAAAATATAGCTGTGCAGAATGCTTACAGAAAACAGGATGTTTTCAGAAAGTCAGATCGGCATAAATGATATCAGTATAGAACTGAATGTCCTTAACAGCAAAACAGGACTGCAAAAAAAGGTTTTTCCTATGCCTCCTCCACCCCTCTGCCTCTTGGACAGTATACATATACCAGCATGCACCTACTGGTTTAACCCAAAACCCAATATGGTCCATGAAATTAGATTGGTCCAAAACTGCAGCAATAAACATGTAAATGAATGCATGGTCAGTTTGTAGGCTTTAACGTTGTAATTATGCCTTAAAAAGAGTCTCTGAATGTGCGCATGTAGTGGTTCTGGGTGGAAGTTGGTTCAGATCATAACACACAAGTGCCCCTGCTGTCTCTCCCTTCCATCACAGCCTTCTCTAAACGTAAATTCAAACTTGCTCCTTAGCTGCCAAAGTCAGATCCTTTCAACTCTCATCTATTGGACAGGCTTATCATATTTTAACCATGCTCGTCCGTTCAACTCTAATCACCACTATCCTTCTCATACTGTCATTCTACTAATCAAGTTCATCCCTGGATAATCCTTCAGATCCACCTCAAAATGGACACGTTATAACAACCTTTCAAGCAGCGCAAGGACTGGACCACCCCTCTTCTCCTCACCTATAACAATGCCCTTTTCTCCACTATGGTGATTGCTTTTGCCACATCATCTAAAATAATAACTACTGTGTGTTCAAAGTCTTATAAATTCTACTCCACACTAAAAGGCATGGTGTTTCTCTCACATTCCCTATCCACTAACAAATTGGGCCACTACTTCAAATCTAAGATTTTTTTAAAACATTTGTGTAACCCTTACCACCCCCCTGTCATTTCCTCCCTCTGCTCATTTCTCTCTCCAACCACCTATCTACACCACATCCTACTGATGCTCCTTCCTCTCCTCAACTTCTCCTTGTGAACTACCATTCATACTTAGGACTTGTAAGAAGATTCAATTCAACACTACTGCTAAGTCAATGCCTAGTCTGGGATACTGAATGGAAACCCTTATTGATATATCTTTATGTCCAGTTCATGAGTTCTGGATGACTACCCCTATATAACACCCCTCTCTTAGAATCCCCCTGACCCCACTGAGCCAAGAAGTAGTTCTGTTTTGCAAGTTTAAAAGGTTTATTTGAGAAATAAGACAAAATATAGATACCACGCTTTTATAATAAATTAATAATCAATATCGCCCTTATAAATATAATGTTAATCAACAATGGGTAATCTGACACTAGCACACTTCTTTATAATCAATGAGGAGTTAGTATAGGATGGATCAAGTAGCAAAAATACTTTTATGATTTCAAGGGAAAAGCAATGAGGAATAAAACGCAGTACAGAAATACTTGAGATGATTTTAGCATAAGATAATATAATCACTTTTTCTCTGGCAATTCACCCCCCTCCCTTATGCAATGTAAGACATGGAAGTAGATGGAAAAAGGAGCACACAGTTCTCAGGAATGCAATCAAATACAATACGAAATTCAGTTCCCCCCAGCAAGCTTAGAGGAAACAGGTAGGAGTTCAAAACACAGGCCCAAGTGCTTTGAATGTGGTGGCAGTGAAGTGAGAAATATGCTGAAAATGCTTTTAATTCCCTTTAGGAGGTTCAGGGTGAGTGAGAGATACTTGGGATGAGTTCAGGCTCACTTTAGCAATGATTCAGAGATGGTGATTAAGAGGCAAACAAATTCTTAGCAAGGAAAGAAATGACTGCTGATGGTTACACGTGGCTGGATTTTTAAACAAATCGCAAATCGCGGTAAAATTTGCGAGTGCGTGAATCGTGATTACGGCAAAAGTATAAGGAGTAGCAAGTCGGTTCTAGGTCCGTTGGAAAGCTGAGATTCTAAGCTTTCAGAGGAATTTCGTTCCTATCCCAAACGGTTCCATAGATACGGACGATTAAATAAAGGTAGTTTTTCGGATTTAAAGTAAACTCAAAATGACAGGTGACAGCTTGCATCTGCAGAATTGACAAGTGACAGTGGTGCAGCTTTACAAAATGACAAGTGACAACTTCTAGGAGGCAGTTCTGGTTAGATTAAAATAGTTTGGATTAGATTATTTTAACTAAGAGATTTGTTCTGCTCAGTTCTGCTAGGTACTCACAATATAAATCTGAAATAGGCCTCGCCACGGATTTGGTCAGGTTTTGGACTGGACTCCGGTTCTGGTCTCAGCACTTCACAGTGATCTGGGTCAGCTCTCTGGTTCTGCTCACAGCGGTCTGGGTCACTCTGGATCTCTGGTCTGGTCTGTCCGGATACAGCGGTCTCTGCACAGCTCCTGGATCTCTGCACTGGTCCTGGCAAAAGTTCTTGGCAAGGGATTCAAGCAGCTCGCCCGGCTGTGAGTAGCTTGCAATGATTTGAGGCCTGCTGCAGAGAACTCAGCTTGTGGTTTTAGGCCTCTGATTTAGGTTCTAAAGTATAAGTTCTAGGTTCTGGAGTATGTAGCTGGAGTCAGTCTGGAACTGGTATCTTCTGGATGTTGTGTGGTCCGGCAAAACGCTCCGCAGCAACTGGATTTGAATGTCTCTACCTGTCCCAGCAGCCTCTTTTTATGTGTTTTGAAAATGGGTGTGTGCCTGGGCCTAGCTAAGCCTGCCCCTCTCTACTTGTCATTGGCCCAATTCTCCCCTCTCCCATGATTGGGGGAAGGAAATGTGAGTCAGAGTGATGCTGTAGGTTTTATGGGTCAGAGGATCCTCCCCTGGTCAGTTTACCCACAAATCTATATTTGATTCAAATACATCCTTCCCAGATATACAATTTGTTGAAATTACATGTGCACATTATATATTCCTGGTCCATGCTTGTCCGCCTCTGATCTTCCTGGGGGCTTGCATTCAAAAATGACAACATTTTGCGCTTTTTAACTGGTTTTGCAATATCGGACATTTACCCAAATTTACACACATGTGCGCAAGGAGTATGGACATTAATTGCTGAAGTGTCAGATTTTTAACATGCAGACATTTGGAGTGAGACCCTATTTTCCGCTAGCAACCCCCCAAAATACACCACAGGGTCCTAACGCATCTCAAAATGTTCACAGAAAAATCACAAAAATAATGATATTACTTATATAATTCTGACAAGTCTGCACTTTGAGTTATCTATCTTTTTAAAATTATGCCCTGGTCAAAAAGGGGTGTGGCTTCCCACATCACAGTGTGAAATAACTGGTTTATCCACTTCCCCCAAGCTCAGCTGCTAGCAGAGGCACTGCCCCTCCCAGTTTCTCCTAAGAGGAAGCCACTTTTACGACGCCCCCAATATAACATTTGCCTGAGTCCAGGACAGGCCTTTGTTCACCTCCCTGTAGTCCCCAGCTGCTCCACCCCTAATCTAATCAGAGAGGTGACAACTCCTTTTGGCAAGGGGAAGAGTGGCTGAGCAGGTTTTAACTCCTGTGGGGGTAGATGTCAGGCAGAATTCAGTTTCACTAAGCCAGGTTTCAGCTAAATGTCACTTTTCGTTCCCAGTTTAAATCACTTACAATTTTTACATATACATTAAATAATTACTTCCTTCAAGTCATTTCAGAATATAGTTTTACATTGTATCCACCTCTTAGCAAGTCTTTCCTTGGTCTGGTTTTGTTTCATTTGTTCAGTTTTACACAAAAGTCTGGTGGATTTAAAACGCCGGCTTTCTGATAGTGGTGAGTACTGGTAATGCAACCATTTTTGGGATTAAGAAAATGAATTCCCCACAAGAAGGTTGCATCTTTGGAGTGGTCTCGTGCCAACTGCGCAGTTCTCCTATTCTGGCGTGAATGTGGGCGGCGATAGCTCATCCCCACATCCATCCAGTCTATTAATTTAGTTTGTTCTGGGATAGAATAATGGGCGGCGACAGCTCATCCCCACATCTACCCAGTCTATTGATTCAACATGGGTCAAAACCCATGACAGACTGCAAACCCCTGCTATAACCCACCAACCCGTTTGACCTGCTGTGAAAGATTTTATAACAAAACTGAGTGCTAGAATAAATAAAATTAGAAAGGCCTTCCTGGCAGAGCAACAGAAGCGGTATATATAGAATCTGTCAATTATTGGAGATTCTTGGCTCTTGCTTGCTGTCACAATTAAAAGGACAGCTGTCAGACCGCTCATTTTGCTCACTGCCATATTTAGATATGAAGCCATTATAGAAGTCTAAGAAATCTGTCTGTGCCCACATTTTGGATTATGGTGAAAGTAACTGTTGGACTACCTTTATTTTCGAAGATGGATTTCACATGAATATCACTGTGTAGATGCATATTTTCTTTCAGCCATTGTGAGAATCCAAAAGGATAAATGTCATGTCGCAGCAAGGCCGACCACATGGGACACTTACCCGCTGCAAAACAGCTCTAGTCTGCCGCCTCTGCGGTCGCTCCTCATCGGTTCTACATCCCGCACTGCATGTGGGAGGGAATGGTTGCCGGCTGCAGAGGTCGCGGTTTCTGCTGCACAAGTTGCTGCCACACTGGAGGTTACCATGGCGCCTGTAGTCGCTCGCACTCAACGTGGTCAGTCACGTGAGGCATCACCACGGCAACAGCCGTAAAACCTGTCCGGAAACAGAGAACGCCGCTTCTCAGCTGTTTGTTTCACAGCCTGCGCAGCGTTCTACCTGGTCTTGCATTTACTTCGTTGCTACGGACTTCTGGCCTGTTTTTCCTCAGACTGTCATTTGGATTGCCCTTCTGTTTTGGTTCAAAGGATTTGGACAGCTTCCTCTGGCTATTACGATGCCTGGCTCTTGGATTACTCCCTTTGTCTTTGGCTGACCCATTTCAACGGTTTTCTGGACCTGTTTTCCTGGGCCCTTGCAATTGATTGCCCCTGGTATTGCACTCTTCTGGGGGTTTGCTGTCTGGATTGCTTTTGGCATTTAGGCATCCTTGACAATCTCAGCACCATTGGAAACTCCCACAGGTTTTTTTTCTGGAATCCTGTTATCTAAGCAGCTTTTGGGTGAGGAGTTACCTTCGGGCTTCCTGAAGACTGGCACCTCTCCTTACCCATACAGTTCCTGTCGAACCCCTCTTAGGTCAGTGCAATAGTTGATTTCCTGGTTTTCTCACAGTTGGTTCCACCGTACATTGCTTAACCTTGCCATTTCCTCCTTTCTAGCCATCTGGGAGTCCTGCTGCTGCCGTTCCAGTTAACCTGTGGCCTCATTAACTGGCCAATGAGTGATTTACTGTCTCCCTGGCTGGTACTTGGGGATGGAGGTATTCCATATCTTCGCTGCAACCACTGCTTTTGACAGACTGAGAAGCTGCTTGCAGCATGGATATGGAAGCAGCTGCGGGAGACCTGGTGGCTGCGTTGGTTCAAGCTATTTCGGTGCTAAAATCGGATATGTCCGCTGCTACGGCTGAAATACACCAACGGTTGGATGCCCTATATAGTGAATGCCATGCCCTTCCTCCTGACCCTGAATTCAGGGATGCCCCATCCCAACCTGCCCCTTCTGGTCCTCCGCAGTCTCAGAATCCCATTTACGTCCCTACCCCTTTTCCTTTAGCCGCCCCCGAAAAGTTTCAGGGAGACCCAAGAAAATTCTGTACTTTCATCAATCAATGCAAATTGCATTTTTTGTGTCAACCTCAAGCTTTTCCGGATTCTACAACCAAGGCAGCTTTCACACTCTCTCATCTCAGTGGGATTACTGCTGCCTGGGCTAATTCCCTCTTGGAAACTGATAGCCCTGCCTTGTACGATTTCGATCAGTTAGTGGCAGAAATGACCCGGGTATTTGACACTCGTTACAAAGCTCAGTCCCAAGACTTATTAGACCTGATACAGGGGAAGAGTAGTCTCATTGACTACATTACTAGGTTCAACCAGTTAGCTGTAAAAACCTCATGGCCCGAAAACAAGAAGGCTGTGGTTTTCTACAGAGGACTCAGTGCCCCAATTAAAGATGCCCTTGCTGTAGTTCCAACTTTGGCAGTTACATTTCCTCGAACTAGTGGATCTGGCTCCGCAGGGCCGAACGTAAAACCAAATTCAGTAGAGGCGCCACCCTCTCTTTTTCAGCCCGTTCCCCTACCCTGGAAGGATCAGGAGAACCCATGCAAATTGGGGGGTTCGAGGTCCACTGTCTCCTGCTGAAAGGGACCGGCATCGTCTGTCCAATGCTTGTTTCTATTGCGGATTGAACTGCCATTTCCGTCAAAGTGTGTCCCAAATGCCCCAAGAAGCCTGTGGGTTTTCAGAAGGCTCATCCCTGATTGAGGGGACATGGATGAGCCCACCCGTGACATCCTCGACCCATATTACCATGCCTACCTCTACCGCTCCCATGGTGTTGTAAGCCCTTTTATGTTCCCCCGATGGTGTTCAGCACAGTGTGCATCTGGTTTTCGATTCAGGGGCCACTGGGAACTATATATACACCGCCCTTGCCACTGCATTAAACCTGCCTTTTTTGAATAAGAGGAAGCCCGAAACAGTTCAGGCAGTTGACGGTTCCTTGCTCATTTCGGGTCCTATCAAACAGCAGACTACGCTCCTCACATTGGTTATTTGTAATACACACCAGGAAGAGTTGTCATTTGATTTGATTACTACCCCTCAATTCGGTATAATCCTAGGTGTGCCTTGGTTACGGGAACATAATCCTAACATTGATTGGTCCCAGGGACATATTTCCTTCGAGTCTGCCTACTGTCAAGCACACTGTATGAAGATAGGCAGCGAGATACACACTCCCTGTCAGGCCCTGATCGCTATTGCACAGCTTGACCAGAATCAGAGTACAGAATCGCTCGATTCAACCATATCCCATACAGCCATCATCCCGGACATTCCTGCTGAGTACCAACATTTCGCCAGCGTATTTGACAAGGGGTGCACTGAACTCTTACCTCCTCATCGTCCCTTTGACTGCCCACTTGAGTTGGTCCCTGGGGCTGATATACCGCGTGGACGCATCTATTCATTGTCCCCTACTGAAGACCTGGCCCTGAAAGAGTACATAGAACGATCCCTGAAACAGTGTTATATCAAACCCTCACAGTCCCCCACTGCTAGCCCCATATTCTTTGTCTCCAAATGGGAGGGTGATCTCCGTCCATGTGTGGACTACAGACGGTTGAATCAAATAACTGTAAAGGACAGGTACCCGATCCTGCTTATAACACCACTGCTTGAACAGGTGGGTCAGGCCACCATCTACACCAAACTAGACCTCCGGGGGGCTTAAAATCTTGTCAGAATCAGGAACGGGGACGAATGGAAAACATCCTTTTGTACACGCCATGGTCTCTTTGAATATACAGTCATGCTGTTTGGCCTTTGTAATGCTCCTGCTACTTTTCAGCATTTCATGAACAGCATATTTCACGACATCATAGACGTCTATGTCATAGTGTATCTGGATGACATTTTGATTTACTCCCCCAACTACCAAACCCATGTACAACACGTCACAGAGGTCCTGACTCGCCTCAAGGCCAAAGCTTTGTTCGCAAAGCCTGAGAAGTGCTTGTTCCACGTAACCGAAGTGGAATTCCTGGGTTTCCATATATCTTCCCATGGTCTCTCCATGAACACTGCCAAGATTAAGGCAGTGCTTGAATGGCCCGTTCCACAAAGCCTTACAATCATTTCTAGGTTTCGCCAACTTTTATCGGTGCTTTATCCCTGGTTTCTCGGCTGTTGCAGCCCCATTGACCGAACTCACCAGTCCCAAGCATCCCTTTGTGTGGACTTCGACACAGCAGGAGGCTTTCAAATCTCTTAAGGCTGCTTTTACCACAGCTCCACTTCTGCAGCACCCAAATACAGCCTACCCTTTATCGTGGAAGCTGCTGCCTCTTCTTTTGCTTTAGAGGCAGTCCTGTCACAAACATGCCCTATGACGGGGTTGTTGCACCCCGTGGCTTATCATTCACGAAAATTCACCACCGCTGAATTGCATTACACAGTGACCAAAAAGGAACTGTTGCCCATTAAAGATGCTTTTCGGGTTTGGAGGCACCACTTATTTGGAGCCAAGTGGCCCTTTACCGTTTACACTGGCCATCGTAACCTACAGAATTTAGCCGCCCTGAAATGTATCAACAGCCGACAAGTCAGTTGACACTTGTTCTTCTCGCCTTTTATTTCGTCATGCGCCATCGATCAGGCACTGCCCACGGCAAGGCGGATGCATTGTCACGCATGGTGGGTGGAGAGACGCTCCCTATATACCCTGACTCATTGTTACACAAATCTCACTTTGCCTGCCTATGTACCCCCCTTCTCCTTTGTTAGAGGACATCCGGCTATGGGTTGTCAAACATCCTGATCTAGTACAGGATTGGAATGTGGTTGTGTTGAAGGGCCTTCCCTTCGTTCAGGACCGGCTATTCCTCCCCACAACAGGAATGCGTTTACAAGCGTTAGAGTGGTCACATGGTGCAGCCATAAACGTCCATCCAGGACGAAGTCGAACTCTCTCTCTCCTTAAGCGATGGTGTTGGAGGCCTGCTATGAGGCGAGATGTCGCCGAATATATCACCAATTGTTCCATTTGTGCTCAATGTAAGAATCAGAAGGGCAAACCACTGGGCCTCCTCCAACCCATACCATTGCCACAAAAACCTGGCATACTGTGTCAATGGAATTTATTACGGACCTGCCCAAGTTCCAGGGATTTGACACCATATGAGTGGTGGTTGACAGCTTCACCAAATTAGCTCATTTCATTCCCTGCTCTGGCTTACCTTCTGCCCCTACCCTGCCTAAGTTGTTCTTTCATCAGGTGTTTTGTCTCTTTGGCCTCCCTTCTGTCTTAATCTCAGCTAGGGGTACACAGTTCACGTCCCGTTTTGGAGGTCCCTTACTTCTCTTTTAGGTATAGACTCACGCTTCTCGTCCTCCTATCATCCCGAAACGGATGGACAGACAGAACACGTGAGCCAGACCTTGGAGCAGTACCTTTGCTGCCTTTGCTTGCAATATCAACAAACATGGTTACAGGTTCTGCACTTAGCCAAATTCGCTTACAATAATGCACCACACTCCTCTACGGGTACTTCTCCTTTCTACTCATTGTATGGCCAACATCCCAGCGTCCTGCCCTTATCCGACCTACCCCTCTCTTACACGCCTGCTGCCAATGCTTGTTTTAGGGACCTTACAGTCATTCACGAACAAACCCTGTCCCACCTGCAGGAAGCCCAAAAGGCTATGTGCCACTCAGCAGATAGGAAACACAGCCCAGCACCTCCCTATGCGATAGGAGACATGGTTTGGTTGTCCACAAAACACCTTATCATCCCTGGTTGCAGGAAACTATTGCCTAGATATGTAGGTCCCTATAAAATCCTTAAGGTGATCAATGCAATGTCCTACTGTATCGCTCTGCCCATGTCTTAGCGGATCCACTCAGTATTCCACACTTCGCTCCTGAAGCCCTGCCTCTCTTCTACCCGACTGGTACTTCCTCCTATATGAGTATGAGGTGCATGCCATTCTTGATTCACATATCTGCCGACGCCAGCTGCAGTTTCTCGTTGAAGGGTTACGGGCCTGAGGACAGGTCTTGGGAACCTGCTTGCAATGTTCAGGCCCCTACGCTTGTCACTTGTTTTCATCACACCCATCCTTGACGCCCACGTGGGACATTGAGGGGGGACTCTATCATGTTGCAGCAAGGCTGACCACATGGGACACTGATCCGCTGCAAAACAGCTCGGGTCCGCCACCTCTGCGGTCGCTCCTCAGCGGTTCTACGTCCCGCAGTGCATGCGGGAGGGGACGGTACCGGCTGCGGAGGTCGCGGTTTCTGCGGCGCAGGTTGCTGCCACACTGGAGGTTACCTAGGCAACTACAGGATGCTAGGATGGCGCCTGTAGTCGCTCACACTCAACCTGGTCAGTCACGTGAGGCGTCACCACGGCAACGGCTGTAAAACCTATCCGGAAACAGAGAACGCTGCTTCTCAGCTGTTTGTTTCACAGCCTGCGTAGCGTTCTACCTGGTTTTGCATTTCCTTTGTTGCTACAGACTTCTGGCCTGTTTTTCCTCGGACTCTCATTTGGATTGCCCTTCTGTTTTGGTTCAAAGGATTTAGACTGCTTCCTCCGGCTATTACGATGCCTGGCTCTGTTTATTTGGACTGCTCTTGGATTACTCCCTTTGTCTTTGGCTGACCCATTTCAACTGTTTTTGGACCTGTTTTCCCGGACCCTTGCAATTGATTGCCCCTGGTATTGCACTCTTCTGGCGGTTTGCTGTCTGGATTGCTTTTGGCATTTATGCATCCTTGACAATCTCAGCACCATTGGAAACTCCCACAGGTTTTTTTCTGGAATCCTGTTATCTAAGCAGCTTTTGGGCGAGGAGTTACCTTCGGGCTTCCTGAAGACTGGCACCTCTCCTTACCCATACAGTTCCTGCAGAACCCCTCTTAGGTAGGTGCAATAGTTGATTTCCTGGTTTTCCCACAGTTGGTTCCACCGTACATTGCTTAACCTTGCCATTTCTTCCTTCTGAGCCATCCTGGGGTCCTGCTGCTGCCGTTCCAGTTAACCTGTGGCCTCAATGACTGGCCAGTGAGTGATTTACTTTCTCCCTGGCTGGTACTTGGGGAATGAGGTATTCCATATCTTTGCTGCAACCACTGCTTTTGACAATAAAGCTGGGAATCCAACAGAGACTATCACACATCTAACAGTGTGCATTCATTTCACAAGAAATACAGCAGGCCAGAATATATTGAAGTTATAAGAATCTATGTTTGCAACTTTGTAAATGTAAAGGACTGTTTTGTTTCTCACTTGTCATGCATGTTGGAAAAGGGGGCAGTCTGCAAACTGCTGAGAACAGAACTCAAGACCTACCCGGCAAAGGGGTGTGAATTAATAACACATGAAGAATCGATACTAAGTGCCTTGGCAATCCAGTACGGGTTGGATGTCTTTTATGTGATTTCGGCTTCAAAGAGTTGCCTTCATCAAAGCTCAAAGAATATCATAAAGCTGCATTAGCCCCAAAAGGTCAAGGGAAAAGGTGACTGAACTCCAGATGCAAAGCACACAGATATTGCTGCTCTGAACAAAACCTAAAGGTGAAATGTATGGAATTGTTGTAGGCAGACAGAAATACTTGTTCTAGGAAATACATGGATGCCATAGAGGAGGGAGCATTTAGGCAATGTACTGCTGCCACCCGGTGGAAAACATCCAGAATTTCACAAAAGAAAACTTAATTTAAAATTAATGGAAAAATCACATTAAATGTGTAATCATGACATTGATTGATGCATCGTAACGGAACCGCTGATTGACTTCAAATTTTGATATGCTGCAGCTACAGGTAGTATCTATCGGATTATAATATATATATATATATATTGTTCAATTCAACAACGAAAAAACCACTGTTGCGGCGAGCAGCACTCCCATGTTTTGTCTTGAACTCATTATGATCCAAGGAGCCACAGCATTCGTTTCATTCAAATATCCACCTTTATTATTCCAAACACATTATGTTAAAATTGCCGCTAAACCATCCAAGCATATTATTTCTCCCCATAGAGAGTTCTATAACCAGCAGGGAATGGCAGGCTGACGCGTTTCGCCACTTACATGTGGCTTGCTCACAGTAATTCACCGATCACAACACCTGGTTTAAAAAACACATTAACACGTGATCACCATATGATAAAAGCAAAGTGACTTCTTCTTCAGCTTATCATGTTATCCATGCTAATACCACCATTTTGGTTTGGGATAGCTAGTTCCTATATACATTTTGGTCTTTGAGACACGTATTACTGATGCAAACGTTGCTGGAGGTGATTTCTGCTAAAAACATCATTAATTAAGCACATGATTGTTTGTAATTTACGAAGTGCTATGATATTAGACGAAATGCATATCATTATGCCTATCAGCTCTAATATTAAGGGTCCAGATTGTCATCTGTATCACTATACTGATCACCAATGTAATGCAGACAATGCACAATATTCTGTTGCAATTATAACCTGAAATCAATTGCTAGTGAACTTTTATAAAGTGCTTAATGCACACTGCAACGACTTGTAAAGTGCCTGGTGCATGATGCAACAACTTAATACAAGAACAGTTACTGCTTTCACAGACTGTGGTAAAGTGTCTTATGCAGAATAACCTTTTGTAGCATGCTTAGTGCATAATGCAATGACTTGTAAAGTGCCTGGTGTGTAATGCATCAACTTGCTCCAAAGACAGTTACTGTTTCACCCGCAGGTTGTGAAACAAATACACAATGGGGGTAATTCATGGAATCAAGTGCAGAAAAGGAGCACGTGGCTAGCGCACACAGTGCGTGTGCGCCAGCCTGCACCAGCCGCGTGCGTCAAAACCCATTTTCACACACAACGTATTCATGGATACTTACATCCATAACCAGCCGTGTCAGAGTGGCGCAGAGTGGCGCAGCCACCCTGTGCCAGTCACGCCATCAACCCCACCCTGTGCACCAAAAACATTGCACAAATCCCCTACATGGCGCAAAGGCCAGTGGACCAGCATACAGCCCCCCAACAACAAAAACGCGCTAATTATGCCACACAGCCCACACGCGAGAACCCAATCACGTGTAAAACTCCCTGCGCACCCCTCGGAATACGCATATACTGCTCGCTCCAGGCCAATCGCGTGTAAAACTCCCTGTGCACCCTTCGGAATATGCATACCCCGCTCGCGTTTTACAATTGCGTGTAAAACTCACTCTGCACCCCTCGGAATACGCGTACCCCGCTCGCGCCAGGCCAATCACATGTAAAACTCCCTGCGCACCCCTCGGAATATGTGTACTCCGTTTGCGCCAGGCCAATCGCGTGTAAAACTCCCTGCCAATTGCGTGTAAAACTCACTCCGCACCCCTCGGAATATGCGTACACCACTCGCGCCAGGCCAATCACATGTAAAACTCCCTGCGCACCCCTCGGAATACGTGTACTCCGTTTGCGCCAGGCCAATCGCGTGTAAAACTCCCTGCGCACCCCTCGGAATACGCGTACCCTGCTCGCGCCAGGTCAATCACATGTAAAACTCCCTGCGCACCCCTCGGAATACGTGTACCCCACTCGCGCCAGCGAAATTGCATGTAAAACTACACACGCACCCCTTAGAATACGCGTACCCCGTTCGTGCCAGGCTAATCACGTGTAGAACTCCCCGCGAACCCCTCGGAATACAGATACCCCGCTCGCACCAGGCTAATCGCGTGTAAAACTCCCCGCGCACTCCGCGGAATATGCGTACCCCGCTCGCGCAAGGCAAATAGTGTGGACAAAGCCCCCTCTGTGGTGTGTGCTGGCTGTGGGGATTGTGCAGGGGTGATGGACTGCCTGTGGTGCATGTGTAGGGGCTGCCTGTGGTGCATGTGTAGGGGCTGCCTGTGGTGCATGTGTAGGGGTGATGGGCTGACTGCAGGGCATGGGGAGAGTGGATGGGTTGCCTGCGCATATTCCGGGGGTAGGCATGGAGTTTCACATGCAATTTGGCAGTATGGGCCCTCCCGGTTGTGCCCCCTCCCCATGCCCCACAGGCAACCCAAACCACAGGGAATCACCCTACACCCCTGGGCATGCCACGCAGGCAGCCCATCACCCCTGCACATGCACCACAGGCAGCCCATTACCTTTGCACATGCTCCACAGGCAGCCCATCACCAGTGCACATGCCCCACAAGCAGCCCATCACCCCAGACCATGCCCCGCAGGCAGCCCATCACTCCAGACTATGCCCCGCAGATAGTCCATCACCCCAGACCATGCCCCGCAGGCAGGCTACATGGCACCATGCACTTGGGAGCCCTGACACATGTCCCCCCACCCCACCCCCAGTGACGGCAACCTGCCAGCAGGCCCCGACTCATGTCCCCCTACCCAACACATCATGACAATCCAGACCCATGGCCCTTATGCCCACCCAAATCCCACCCCACCCCAGTCCAAACACCCAACCAAGCATTCTATCCACTCCACATTGAATTCCCCATGTCATGATAGATACCAAATAACTAGCATGCCCATGAATACATGTCCGTCAGACCCACACAATGGCAACACATGACTGAGAAAACCCACATTGTGGCATGGCCGAAACCAATGAGAGAAGACCACACAAATAAAGTAGAAAATAAAAATGTATTAAATACCAAACTGAATGAATAAAACGAATGCACACAAGAAAACAAAAAATAAATCCAAGTCCGGATGTCTGAAATTAAGCAACAAAAATGAAGGCTGAAAACAATATAATCTAAAGTAAAATGGCCCCAAAGCGTCACTCCATAAAAAAAAATAAAGTTCCAAAAAAAGGAAAGAATTCCTCCATGGGTCAAAAAATAAATTAAATCCGGATGCATAACTATATACACATGAATATTCAAGGGTCCATGAGCCCAACAATCCAAAGGAAACCTAACCAAAAACCTACCTAATAAATAACTATTTACAAAAAAGCAGGGCATAGCCATGCACCCCTAAGAAAAATCAATAAGAAAGGAAACCTACACCTGCATAACTATTTACAAAGGTGGTGGGCCAGTCCCACGGCTCATTTAGCGATGTTCCTGGCCAGGGCATCATCGAACTCCACGTCGATGTTCCAGAGGCGGGCCTGTTCCCTGGCCTCGAGGTCTCGCCTCAAAGCCTGGTGCATGGAGTTCTCCACCCTGACCATCCTGAGCCGTGCCCTCTCCACCTGCCGCCTCTCCGCATCTATTTGCTGGCCCAACCGCTGCCACACAGAAGACACTCCCAGTCCGGGGTCCTCCTGCCCCTCAGCCGATGCCTGCCCCTGGGGTGTTGATGGCCCCGAGCCATGATGCCTCCCACGCTGGGCCTGCTGCTTCCTCCGACGCAACTGCCTCTGCCACCACGACGGCCTCCGGGCTGATGGAATCCCCCAGCGCCGTCATGCATGTGCCCTGCCCGATGATGCTGGCACATCCTCCATCTGCCTGGGTCCAGTTGGTGGGGTGGCCACCCCTGCTGGAACTCTGACTCCCGACTGTGGCAGGCTGGCTGCATTGGTTGGGGCAGGTCCACAGGGGGCCCTGGAGGCATCTGGGCCAGAAGACGGCACGGAGAACGACTGGCATATAGTGTGCACAGAGGAGGAGAGGGCCGCAAGACTGGCTGACACATGGAGAAAACCCCCAACCATGATCCCTCCCAACTGGGCCACATTGCCACAGAGCTTTTTGTGATGACGTGCGTGGTCCCCCCAGGGACCACGTACATCATCACGAATGTCATGTGTGCGCAATGCGACACCAATCAGGACGACTCAATCCTGTCACGGGTCCCCACGTCCCAATCCTGTCACGGGTCCCCACGTCCACAGGTAGAGGAGTGCCAGATGATGTGGACCTCCCCCCTACCTGCAGATGGGCCTGGGACGGAGCATCCCTGCTGGTGCATGGTGATGCAGTCACAGTGTCAGGGAAAGTGACATGCACAGGCCCCTCTGCAGTGACCTGTGCTGCCTCCTGCCCCTGCCCCTAGACTGCACCACTTGCACCAGTGGTACCACCCCCACCCGGCCCCATGTGCGGCTCTGAAGCAGCTTCCTCCTCCTCTGTACACACCACCAACCTGGATGCCTCTGCACCATCTTCCGCCGTCGCAAGCCCCTGTGGGGGCTCACCCGCCCCTTCCGCTGCAGCCGTAGTAGTGGACGCCGCACCAGTCCCCTCACTCCCGGATGATGGAATTTCCTGGGAGGGTGACTGGGCCTTGCATCGCCGGCCGGTGGAGGCATCCCTGCCGCTTTCCTCCACAGCGCCGTCTCCGCCCTCTTCTTCACTCGCCGCTGTGTAAAGGGAAACATTGAACACAAGTTTGGCCGACATATGGAGGAAACCCACGACCATGATCCCTCCCAACTGGGCCATGTTGCCACACAGCTCTTCGTGATGACGTGCATGGTCCCCCCAGGAACCACGTACGGCATCATGAATGTCACGTGTGCACAACAAGACACCAATCAGGACGGACTCAATCCTGTCACGGGTCCCCACGTCCGCAGGTAGAGGAGTGCCAGATGACATGGACCTCCCCCCTACCTGCGGACGGACCTGGGACGGGGCATCCCTGCTGGTGCATGGTGATGCAATCACAATGTCAGGGACATTGACATACACAGGCCCCTCCCCATGTGCGGCTCTGAAGTAGCCTCCTGCTCCTCCGTACACACCACCAACCTGGATGCCTCTGCACCGTCTTCCACCATCGCAAGCCCCTGTGGGGGCTCACCCGCCCCTTGCGCTGCAGCTGTAGTGGTGGACGTGGCACCAATCCCCTCGCTCCCGGATGATGGAATTTCCTGAGAGGATGACTGGGCCTTGAATCACCGGCCGCTGGAGGCATCCATTCCGCTTTCCTCCACAGCGCTGTCTCCGCCCTCTTTTTCACTCGCCACTGTGTAAAGGGAGAGATTGAACACAAGCATCAGGGTACTGTACAATAATCCCCTAGACAGAAACCAATAGCACATGAGTGCCACTGTCAAACGTCACTTCCATCATGTCCCTACACAACACATGGGTCAGTGCAGGCAACACACATGCAGGAACAGGCATGGCACATGCAACAAACTTTTGCATCCATGTCCAAGGTACCGTAGAAACATCCAATGGTGGGCTGAAACTCACATGCATCATGGGACATGCTGGTCACATGCACACACATCACCGGAGGGTGAAGCAGCTGGCCCTGTATACCCCCAGACACAATGGATACAGGGATGACTAGGCTGTATCAGTGAATCAGCACATCGTCACGGACATGTGTCATGCATCCGTGGCGTTGACCAGTCACTCCACACTACTCAGACACACAGACATGTACACCATGCATGTCCATGACAGCAGCACCCGTCTCTCACATCCCAAACATGTCCAAGTACAGACACAGGCATGCATACATGTGTGCATTCCGCATGCTGCTCCACATGATGCATTGTAACACATACATCGTTCATGTGGCTCACGCCTGACTGGACTCACATGCAGCACCATCATGTCCCTGCACACACACACATCCATACATGAACCATGTCACACATACAGCCAAGTAGCTAACTACCACCACACTGCAACATGCACTGTTTAAAACGGGATTGCATGGGCACTTACCATTCGAATCCAGACGGGCCTGCATCCTGAGGATCTGGTGATGAAGCACTGGGCGAATGCGCTCCAGGACCCTCGTCTGCTGGGTGGTAAGGTGGACCCGGTGCCCCACTGCATCCGCTGCGTCCAAGAGGCGCCGGGCCTTCTTGAGGGTCCTGGACTTGTAGTCCTCCCAGCGCTTCTGGATGTGTTTGATGTCGTGGGGTGCCACCCCCCCCCCGCGTTGTTGGCACCCACTATGTCCTTCCAGATCCTCTTCCGTCCTTCCTTGTCAGTGTGCGATGGTGTGAAGAGGGCATCATAATGCCCCAGGACTTGCTCCACTAGGATGCCAACTTCATTAGCACTGAAGCTGGCAGCCCTCTGCATCCCTGCTGAGGGGTTGCCACTGGTGCCGGATGGTGTTGGGTTCGATATGACAACCCCTGAGGCAGGTGTGGGTTGGCAACTGAGTCCTGGAGCTGGTCTGTGGAGTGATAGGATACCAGTCGGGAGTCTTCTGTTCCAGCAGGGGTGGTCACAGCAACTGTACCCCTGCAGATGGCTAATGTTCAGGCACCAAATGGCAGCGCACTGTTGGCAGCAGGCAGGCAGGCAGACAGGCAGCAGCAGATGGCTTGTAGGAGGCTCCCCGGGGCTCCGGGAGGCAGGAAAATGGCCTTCTGGGCAGGAGCCTGGTCTTCTGTGTATTGTTGCGTGGCCAGCTTGATGCAGAGTGAATTGGCACGTGAAAAAACAGCACGTCAGCGTGTAATTCGAGGAAAGGGCCTTAGCGCATTTGCGCGTCAGTGACGTAATGCACGCAGCCGTCTCCTTCTGCACATGTTAATGGTCCGCGCGGGTCTGCAGCGCGCTGCACATGCTTTCAGTGGAGACCGACGCGTGTGTTTTTCCTACTTTGGGGTTCACACGTGATTACTTCACAGCGGATACAGTGCCTACGTGTATTTCTTTTCCACGCAGTTGGTGAGTCGCGCACGCTATTGCACGCTATTTTTCCCACTGCGGGTGCCCCTGTTTGTCACGTACCCCATTTATTGGTGTCATACTAGCCCGTGTGTTAATCGCATATGCTTTTTTGTGTTCCTGGGTGCCACAGCGTACTGTGTGAGTTTTTTTTACACGCATGTGGGCTACAGGGGGTGCGTATACGTTTTTCTTGTATTTTTGGGGTGCCTGAACATTGTGTGAACGTCATTTATCCCCAGAGTCCACAGGCAGTCTTGCAGGAGGACAGGGGTGTGTTTACCATCACGTACCCTGCCCCCCTTCACCCCAATTGACCAGGACAATTGTTCAGTGCACCTCCCATTGGCAGTAGTACATCCGTGCCATGGTTGAGAGGCCACCAAAGGTTATGGGGGGCTCAGCTGGGTGTCCTGCCAGTGTTGGGAGTGGTCGGGCACATGGCCGGGGTGACCAGGGAGTACGTGGAGTCCAGGGTGGCCAGGGTCCAGGGTGGCCAGGGTGGCCGTAGAGCACGAAGAGGCAGGGGTGCATCACAGGGGCAGGATGTCCAGCCACATCTTGGTGCAGCCATGCCACCCCCCCTGCGGCTCCAGGTGATGCTGCTGTTGCATCAGACCCTGGCACCCTTGCGACCCAACATAAGTAAGTAACATGTGCTGACACGGGCACACCGGTTGAGGTAGCTCCAGGTGCAGCTGTGGTGACAACCACACAGCCCTCCACACGCCAGGGTTACTCGTAATATGGTGGTATGGTATGAACGTTGCCAGTGACGTACCGGCAAGAGCAGTCAAGGGAGCGCAGGCGTGACTTGAGCACTCTGAATGTTCGCTCCACGTCATCATGTGTGTGCTGAGAGGGTAGGCACTGTCCCCTGGGGAGGTCATGATGGTTGTCATTAGTTGGGTTTGTGTATTTGTCTGTGTGTGACATGCATGCATGTGCACAGGCATTTGTACTAACCTATGAGCCATGTGTCGCCATGCTTCCCAGCTTCCAGGGTCCAGATCAGGGTGGACATTCTGTATATGAAACTGTCATGGGTGGACCCTGGATAGTTTGCATGGACAGAGGTGATGATTCCCTTGGCATCACATACAACCTGCACGTTCATGGAATGCCAGTGCTTGCGGTTGAGGTAGATGTTTTCAGTTGGCCTAGGTGGACGTAGGGCCACATGGGTGCAATCTATGGCACCAAGCACTTTAGGGAAGTATGCCATCCTGTAGAAGTCCAGGACCACGGCCTGCCTTTCTGCAGGTGTTCTGGGCATGTATATGTGCCTGCAGACTAAGGGGCACGCAGTGATGATTGCCAACACCTGGTGTAGACAACGTGAATGCGTGGGCTGTGAGACACCCCCCATTATGGCAGTTGTCCGCTGTAATGACCCAGTGTCCAAAAAATGCAGTACATTGAGCATCTTCTCCAAGGGGCTCAATGCTTGGGAGCACAGAGTGGGTGATGTGAGTTCATTCTCCCACTCAGTGACCAGGTCTAGGATGATATGATATGAGGTGGATACCTATACCTGCCATAGACCTGGTCATCAGGCATCCCAAAAAGGCTGGTCCTGGTTTAAAAAATGTGGGGCCTGACTATTCTCCTCCTTCTGAGATGTCCCGCGATAAGTGCTGCAAGAAATGGGACATTCATCGTAGCTGTATATATCTGTTTGTTGTTTGCGTGCACTTTTATACTGCGCGGGGATGCTTCTGCCTGCTTTCGTGTGGCGGACATATTTGTGCATGTACGTGTGTTTTGACTTGCGCAGATTTTCCCTATTCGATTCCATGAATACGTGTTGTTCACTAGCATGTGGGCATTGCGTGTTTCCCAGCGGTACTTCCCCAGTTATTCCCTCATTTTCACACGTTGTTCCCGATTCTGTGTGTTCCGCCCCCTTTTTGGTGTGTGCACTACACGTTGTGTGCTTTCGCTGTGCGCGTCGTGCACAGCATTTGGGATGTCGCAGAGACTTGTGTGCCACGCACGATTTTGGCGCCCATCCCGGGAAAAACACGCGCAGGGCCTTCCATGAATCACACACGTGCGCTAGCTTTTTCACGCTTGCGCCACAAATTTCGGCGCACTTTTAGTCCATGAATTACCCCCAATATCCAGATTTCGTATCTATAATACTGCTGTGTAATTCAATACTCAATGACACATTCCGTTAAGATCATGGATACATCGTATCCACAAACATGACACTTAAGCATATAATCCACTAGCTAAAATGGTATATATGTATCATGTGTAAAATATATAGTACCTCCTGAGCATACATGAAAGAAATTATATTGTGGAAACAAATATTTGTTTTGTTAAAAATCAAGACTCTCAAAAAATGATAATGCTCAGACCTACATAAGGCATGTTCAATGTTTCTATTTCTAGCCTAGTAGTGAACCTCTGAGAGTCACAACATAAATGCAAAATGACTAAAATCTACTATCCACTTTACCTTTTGTGTACCCAGAGACACACATTGGGCCTCATCACGAGTCTGGCGGTAACCCTTAAATGCGGCGGTAGCGCTATAACCGCCGTTTTTAAGGGTCCGCCAGATCATGGCTTTGGCGGATTTCCCCCCAGCTCTGAGCTGGGGGGAAATCCGCTGCAAAATTGCCGATTTTTGGCGCGATTACCGCCGGCGGGAAATCAGCCAGCAGTACTAGCGTGAATTTTCCCCATTGGGCCCAATGGGGAATGAGGAATTCCCAAATGGGCCCAATGGGGAATGGGCAATAACCCTTCCACCAAACCCGTGATCCGGTGCAAATAGCGCCGGGGGTTTGGCGGTAGGGCTATTAGCGTCGGTGCTAATAGCGCCGGTGTTACCGCCCAACTCGTAATGAGGCCCATTGTCTGTTCACATTTTTCAAAAATCATACATGTATACATATTCTCTGGTGTCAGTTGATATAATATTGATAAACAACCGCAGAAGTATGCTAAAAAAGTGCTAATGATCCTTTGAATGGGTGAGAGACACGTTATCAAGGAAACAAAAGAGCAAAAAGAACCAACATAGAAAGAGTATAGAGAAATAGAGAAGAAAGCAAGAAAGAAAAAAATCTATATATTAAGAAAACATGTATTTCAAGGAAAAAAGGTATTTCAAGGAAATTATAAAATCAAGACAGAGAAACCAACAAACAAGCCTCCCAATCTTCATTGGGGATTATACAATAAGACACTTTCCAAGGTATTCCAAATGAAAGGATCAAGACCTGAAACCATTGAACAGAACCTTTCAATTAACTATACTGATGTTTGACATTGTTCATTTATACCCCTAAGAATGTTTTTCATCTATATTGTGACCTCCAGGTTGTTTACTTTCATATTCTATAATAAACCTGGTTTCTTCTTGTCGTAATGAACGCTCGATGTCTCCGCCTCTTGGTCCCTCTTGAACCTTATATATGCCAAAGAAAATTAGATCTTTTGGATTGCCCGCATTGTCTTCTGCAAAGTGTTTGGCCATTGGATATGAGCTATCTTGATATTTTTATGGCTCTAACTAGTTGTAAAATGCATATTTTTTATTTGCACTTGGTGCTTCCAATGTACCACTTCAAGCATGGACATTCCGAAATATACACAACATATTCAGATTCACAAGTAATTTTGCCTTTTATGTTGATCAGATTGCCCACAATCAGGTGGGAATAGGTAGTGCAATTGTGTGCATGTTCGCATATTTTGCAGTGCATACACTGAAAGAAACCATCACCACTTTTGGTCAGCCACTGACTATTAAATCCTGTTATGTCTGATGTCATGAAACTGTTTATCAAAGTTTCTTTAATGGAGGTACTTTTGCGAAACGTTAGATTTGCATGCTGCTTACAGATCTTCCCCAGATCTTTATCTGTTTTCAACAATTTCCAATATCTGTTTACAATCCGTTTTATTGTCGGTGCATGGTTGCCAAACGTTAAAATGAGTCTGGTGACACTCTCATCTGTGTCCCGGTTGGCTGTTTTACTGATTGATTGAGCAACTTTTGTCTATCAGGAGCCCATGCTTTAAGAAAGGCTCTCTCAATGATTTGTTTTGGATATTGTCGCTGATGGAATGCCATTGCATGGATTTTACTGACAGAATCATAATCAATTATATTGGTGCATATTCTCCATATGCTGATGAACTCCCCATAAGGAATGCTCCAAATTAGGTTTTAGGACGTCCACTGGTGGCATGTAACGGAAAATTGACATCCGTAACTTTTCTGTGCAATTCACAGACCATTTTTTGTGCTATTATTATGACATTCACATCTAGGAAAATGATAGAATTAACACTGTGTTGTTCTGTAAATTGAAGATTACAGTTGTTATTTAGATGTTTCACGAATTCCAGCTAGTTGTTCGTGCTGCCGTTCCAAATAATAAACAGATCATCTATATAATGCAACCCTAAAATGATCCTTTCAATGAAGATCTCATTTTCCTCTGTCCAAACTATGAATTTCTCCCAATAGCCCATTGATAGGTTTGCATAAAGGGGTGCAAACGTACTGCCCATGGCAGTACCTTGTATTTACTGAAAAAACACAATGTTGAACAATAAAACGTTGTTCTTGAGACATAAATCTATCATGCCCATGATCATTTTGGTGTGCTGTAGGAAATTCAGAGATATGGTGTTCAAGAAGAACACACATGCCTGCATGCCAAGATGATGTTGTATCGACATGTGCAATGACACGACATCCATTGTCACTAGCAAATATGAAGGTTCCCAGGGAATGCTGTCAATTTTAGATAAAAAATCTGAAGTATCTCTGATATATGAGGGTAGAGATGGGATGAAAGTAAACAGGACTTCATCCACAAATTTGGACATGTTCTCTAGGAGTGATCCGGTTAGTGTCACGATGGGTCTCCCTGGAGGTTTCTTTAGATTTGTATGCACCTTCTGAAGGAACTATATAGTGGGTATTATCAAATGTTTAACATATAAGAACTTGACCATATCTTCATCAAGAATACCCACTTTCTCCCATTCCGTGTCGAAGGCCCATACTTTACATTCCAATTTTTATCCAATCGTTCGTAACATTTGACATCATATAGTTACTTTTAGGTCTCTTTTATATAGTCCTGTTTGTTTTGTAAGATGATGTTACAGCCTTTATCGGCCGATTTAATAATACAATTTGGGCAGTTGACTTAGTTCTGTCAGCACTTTCTTGTATTTGTTAGATATATTGCTTCTCTGTTGGAAGCATGCCGTTCTTCTTCTGCCTTTTAAATCATCTATGACTACATCATGGAAGGCTTCAATATAACTATTGGGGATGCCACCAGGGTTGAATTTAGTTTTGGACTTTAGTTTGATGGATGATGGTCATTCAGTGCTGATTCCCATATTAGCTAGGTTTACCAGATCATCAACCTGTTCAATGTCCTCGCCATGCTCCAAATTGAACAAGATTGTAAGAGTACCCAATTCTGCAATAGTTATTTTCATGTGGCCAGTTAACTTCATCCTTGGTTTCTTTTTGTAGAGATTGTTCATGAAGAATTTCTTGAGACGTAATTTCCATACAAAGCTATCAAGCTCTATCCTGGTCTGTACGTAATCATAACCTGCTAAGGGGCAAAAATGTAATCCCAATTTCAGCACTTCAGTTTGATCAGCTGTGAGTCTGTTATCAGACAAATGTATGATTTGTTGTTCTTTCATGTCTTCCATCATAAGTTCATTCATTTGCCAGAGCGCAGTAATCTCGCTGAGGGGTTGGTGCTTGTTTTTATTGCCCCTCTGCTCCCTCCTCATTTTTTTCTTCCTTCGCGGCCACGTCCTATTGTGTGGAAGTATTTCCTTGTGTTTTTTTGTTTGCTCTCTCATACTGGCATAATAGCTGCATCTCTTCTAAAACATTCAGGCGTACTGGTGGTTCATCACTTTCACTGCCTGTGATATCTGATTCTAAAATTGGGGCTGCTGTATCAACACTGCTTTCAATATGGCTTACTAATGTCGTAGGTACGTTTTTGATATTTTGTCTCATTTGATAAAATCTGCGTGCAAACGTATAGACACAACCATTTTCATAATCTTCCTTGCCTCGCAAGAATTTGCGTTGTTTTCTCAACTTTATTTCCTCTTCATATGCCTTCAGACTTTCCTCTATACTTATCTTGAGCTTCTTGCCCTCATCACTTTCTTTTATCGCCACCAGTTTTCAACCTCAGTCATTAATGTCAAGGTTTTAGCTCGATCACTTCCAGGATATCTGATCAATAGCCTCAAAACAAAAAGTATTGGAACAACAGTCTGTGTCATCATCCCAATCTCTCATCATGGTGGGATCCTGATCTTCGAATGAGGGTATGGTGAGGATTCTCAGTCCTCTAGAGATGCAACCTACATATATATATATAAAATAGGGGTCACTGTGTTTTGAAATGCCCATAAATAGTACACACGTCTAAACTTGTCAACTTTCATTGCACAATGTCCATCTAGGTCTTTAAATGTTCATACTGACTTGCAGAATCTTAAACTATAAGCTTAATTATTCTGCCACATCTTTGGAAATAGTCATGCCTAAAACAAAATTAACATCGCTTCATGAAGAGCGTTTTCCCTCCCACTTTTTCTAGTCATATGGCTAAGAAACAACACCTTTGTTACACGGCAGGGGTGAAGTAAGAGGGCCATAAGAATCGAATTCACACTTGTAGAGAGGATGATTATAGAATATGGGGAGATGACGATTAAAAAACCAGCTGGCCGTAGCGAGCTGATAACAGTACATAAAGGATTGACCACAGGGGGGGAGAAGGAGACCAGTCCAGTAAGGGAAGAGTGACCAGTCCACAGGATATTTATTTCCAAATAAGCCACCAGAATAGAGTGTTTGCTGAAGGTATGATCCCAGACTGATTACGTTTTCAGCTGTCTCTTCAAAATCAGGTGCAACATTCTCAGGGCAAATCAAAAACCCAATCAATTCCAAACTGTTCATAGATTAAATTAATCAGGGTAAATCCTGCGATGAGAAAGGTAAAGGAAACACGAGGGAATGCAAATTGAAAACATGAGCACACGTGCTAATATTTCGATGTACTGTGTTGCCTCAATTACATTGAAAACAAAGTGGGATGTGGGTTCTTTAAGGCCCAGTGTATTTGTACTGAAAAACAAAATGTGAAATTGATTGCATTGTTAGTGCTACTTTAAAGCAGAATAGTTTATGTAAAAGTAGATTCATTTAAAATATAAGCAGTGGATTAAGCTGGTTTTGTGTACCTTGGACAATGCACAGTGAGTCACGGCATACTATTATCGGAGGGATACCATGTCTCTGTGCAGCCGGGGGATGACCACTGGTGTAGACCAGATGTTTGCGCAAAAACATACATGTTGAGAGAATTCTATTTATTAAGAACCGGACAAAATGCAAACCCATGCATTCCATTCTCTTTCAATTTCCTGGTAGATTGATGTGTAACATGGAAGGATGGTTTTTTAATTTATTTTTTACATGTTACAGGGAATAATATATTTTCAGCCCGGGAAATACAGGAAGGCTGGAACCCATATACAGATGCATTAAAGTTATGCAGGCATACATAGATTGAAAGCTGCACTCGCAAGTAGATTGAAAACAGGGAACACCCACAAGCAAATTTAAAGTTGCATATACAGCTATATTAAAAGTCACACACACACACGTATAAACTGAAAGTATTACAACCATTTTATAGTTAAAGTAATTTATACCATATTTAGAGAAAGCCGTGCCCATGTGTATTAAGAACATAGTATGCATGTGGGTTCAGAGCAGAATAAATATATCACTGAGAGAAATTTCGAATTGAAACCTGTAGGCTCCAATGTATGCTGACCATAGTCTACATGTATAGTTCCCACACAGCCAATACATTCACTACCTCACAGATGTAGAGGGGAGTTCAGTTGAATATAGAACTAAATGTCACTGATTAAGTGTCTTTTCTCCGATACCATCCATGTCATGATACTGGAGAAAATCAAATGTTTGAAATGCACTTGCTTTATGCTGAAATGTTATATCTATAGCACTTGTTGATACTTAGGCCCTTATTCACAGAGCGTTTTCCAATGGGGTTACGCCATTACAAAATGCTTCTGAGAATTAGGCCCTTAGACTGAAGGCAATGAAGAGTATAAATGTTTAGAATGCCTAGTATATTTTATAATACAATATATTAATAAATGCAATAAATTCATAAAGAAATTGTTTGAATCAAGAATGAATGCGTGTATGGCCTGATAATAGTGAGAATCATACAGGGAGGCAATTTGGTTTGATTTTGTTGATTATTGGCTTGGTTTTCCTATAGCTTGGTGTTGATCTTCAAGTTACAAAGCTGGAGACCAAACTGGTTGAAGCATTAGTCTTTCAAATAAATGTCGGTTTTTCAGTACCACACTATCTGTTCTTTACACTGAATTCTGAGGGTGGGATTTATAAATGGGAATGTTAGATGGCATGTTACACCTGTGTGAGCCAATATGAAAAAACACACAAATATTTCTACACTACAGATGGTCAAGGAATGTGCACCTCTCACCTACCTCTCATCCCTCACTATCTTCCCTCTTTCTTTAGAACCTTTTCAGTCACCTTCAAGGTAGAAACTAGCCTTCCAATACTTTAAAAGCCATCAGCTGATCCAAATAATTCCTCCAACTAGCAGCCTTTACCTCTTCTCCCTCAATATTCTAAAATTCCTGAACAACCTGCCTCTAACAGGATCTCCTCCTACTGGGACACTCCCACCTAATACTGTATATGATGATGCCAGAATCAAATAGAATTGCATGAAGCAAAATTCTTATGAGTGCAAATTGAGGGAAATCAATATACTTACTAGCAAGGTATGGGGTAAGGATGGAGAGAGGGGACCCCATCATTACAGAGGTCAAACTAAAGGTCAAGGAGAGTTAGCCTTCCACAAAGAGAGTTGACCTTGACATTAAGCTGTATGCCCTAGTAGCAGAGGACATTAGCGTGGATAATGGTGTGCTATGGAAAGGGAAATTGATCTTTCTCCCTGAAAGCATGAGGGCCAAGATCTTGCTCAATGGGCATGATGGGCATCTGGGTATCTTAGTGACGAAAAGCTGGTTTAAGGAACACATTTGTTGGCTGGGCCTACTCTGGCATTCAGACACATGTCAAGATATATGTCAGTATAGTAACACAGTTGTCTACCCATGTCCCATCCCTTGCACTCGCCCATGGGGATACCAACAAGATCACTGAAGAAGGGAGCTTTGGAATTTATTGGGTCACTTTACGTACTCCAGAGTGAAATGAGATTTGGGGTGGTGAATATTGATTATTTTAAACATTGGCCTGAAGCAAGGTTGGTAAAAGAGATCACAGCATATAGCACGATCTGTTTTCTAGTTCGCTAGGGAAGGGGCCAAAACATGCTTGTAACAGACAATGAGAAAAAACTGGTCTCATGGGAAATAGGTTCCTTCTTAAGCAGACCTGAGGTAGAACACCACACCAAGTAACCACCCCGCCCCTCCCCCCTTCCCCCCAGGGCAGCAGCCTCATAGAGAGTGTTAACAGAGGTATAAGAGGCACACTTCAGCTGTTAGTTAAGATCAGGTACCCAATCAAACAAGGGATATGTGAGATGTTACAGGATAAGATGTGGAAACATAGCATGAATGGTTCAAACTCGTTCAAACTCATAGGATGCTCCAACTAATGCCAGACAAATGCCTTACACCTTGCTTGATGGTCAGGCCACTGGGCAAAGCACCTGAGCATGTTATAGTGAGGTCTGAGGCATCTCTTAGCCTGTGAACCAACATACTAAGGAAGGTGAAATGGGTTACTGCAGTCCTCTCAAGAAAACTGCCTCTGTACCTAATGCATAGCAGATAGCTCATGGTTATGTATGAGGAGAGAGAGAGTGAGAGAGAGATTGAGAGAGAGAAATTATTTGGAGCTAGAGAAATAGGACATGTCTGCAAATGGCCAGGGATACTAGTGCAGGAATGCAGGCCCTACCACCTTAAACTACACACAAAAACCCCTCACAAATAGCCACCAAAGGCCTAGCCATTAGCATATCAACACTAACTGTGCCACGACAAAGCTCTCCGCTTTAGCCCTACTGCACCCTCCACATCAGCGGCTAAACAGACCCAAAGCACAGTAGTCTATCAGATATTGGTCTCTTCCCTATGGATAGTGTGGAGGAGATGAGCTGCGTGCCCGCCACGGAGACCTGTGTGCAGTTCAGCAAAGTGCAGAACCATTACAGTTGCTTAAGATGTTTGGGAAAGCAGACTTCTACCATCAGGAGCCCAACAAAATGGTGTGCAATGAGTCTGAGCATTACACCAGCTTCACTCTGGTGGGCTGTGGTGCCTATGGCTCTGCCTATGGCAGGAATCGGCTTCCGTAAGAGCAGTGAAGTGACCCGTTGGTGTGGCAGAAGAAATGCCATGTCTCAGAGCATGAAATGTCCAGTGATGGGAGATGAATATGGCAGTCTGAAGCTGAAAGAAAGGTAAGGTGTGCTGCAACAGTGCTGCATAGTCATGGTAAGAGATCTGTTCAACATGTATTTCATGAGGCTGCATATCATTCACTGTGCACGTATGCTGCATTTATAACTGATGAACCCATATGCATGCATCATTATAGGCCAACCCCGACCCTCACCCGAAATAATTTGTCTCACAACGTTTTGTCAAGTGTTGGCAATAAAAGGCTGTAGGATTTTATTGTACAAATATGGTTATACAAATAACAATAATCACATATCGTAATAATATCATACTTTTGGGCACTGGGTCCTGAGGTTACCCCCTCTGACCCTGCCACCACACACGGGCAGGTTACCAGCTGACCGTGTTCCCCCGAAAGTATCTCCTAAAAAAAGCCCCTGGAGGCGAGAGTTGCCGAAATTTCCCGAAAGAAATGTTGCATGCCTTGGTTTGATAAATGAGTGCCGTCCTTGTGAAAAAGATCCGGGTCACCCAGGGTAACCGCCGGGTGTTTTATGAAGTCCAACCCTCTTGCTGTGCAGAATTTCTCTAGCCCCCTGTTAAGTTTTCTTCTAGCAATGTCTACGGATTTGTAACAGTGGGCCCCCTGCCATTTCTTTCTGGGTAGGATGGCCGAGAAATATATTTCTGTTCCCCTCCAGTTGTGGGAAATGCCCGCAAGGGAGGAGCAGATTTCCTCGAATAAATGTCTCCTTCCTGAGTTAACCAGGTCATTGCCCCCTAAATGCATTATAAGGAATTCAGGCGGGTCACTGTATGCGACCAAATCTGCTAGTGTTTCATGGATGTTGGGCTACCGGAGGCCCCTGTAAACCCACCATGATGCAATGGTGTTTCTGAAGGGCGGACCCTCTTCGTTTTCTTCCGCCCATCAGACTGTTCTGAAGACGAATGAGTGGTCGACAATCCATGCTGAATTGAATGAGGTCTTCCCTTCCCCTGTTGGTTCTGCGGGGGGGGGGAGAAAGAGAAAACGGGGATGGCTATATCAGCTGTGGTCTATGTATCTTTTGTAGCAATTTGACTTCCATCCCCCTATGTTTTTTAGCTGTAGTGGTGCCAGGCCTCCTTGCCACGCTGAGGTGGCGGCATCTATTCTAAAGGAGTGGGTGCCAAAGCCCTTGGGGTCCCACCCCGCGTTGCTCATTGCTTTCATCAGCACCCCTTTAAATTGCTAGTGGCTTAGTGCTGAGGCATCCTTGTGGATTAAAAACCTCCCCCGCTACCTTGGGCCTTTGTGCGTAATAAAGGTTGGTAATACATACTGGGCAGTTTATTACCTCATCAATACAGGAAATGTTAATGTTTCTTTTGGCCCCAGTTTTTGACTGTTGGATTTCTATGTTGACACTGTCTTGTCTGACCCTGACCTCCATAACGCCTATAACTTTTGTGGCCTTGGTGCTGGAGGCGATGAGCTCTCCCACCCGGAAAGCCCCGAAGTAGGCCAGAAAAAATGCTGTTTTGAATAATATGATCTCGTAAGGGTGCTAGCATATGGCTTCTAACTGGTCTGCTATTTTTACCAGTTTGCTGAAATCAAGAGGGCGGCGGGTGTCTACCTGGGGCCCTTCCACTCTGGCCCATCCTTTCATAGCGTATCAAATGTGGACGTTTCTGAGTGGGATCTTTTCACCCCGTATTTTTGAAAAATATGAGATTGCTACTAGGTGTCTTTTTGCCCAGTCTCTCTTAAAGCCCTGCTCATGCGCCCATTTTAAGAATTTTTCTATGTCTTTAATCGTTATTAACTTGACGTGGTTTAAACTTGTGGCTCTAAACACTGTTTGCAAACACTTACTGTACTGAGCTGCTGTAGTGCTTGCCAGGGCTTTCTCTGCCATCTCTATTAAGAACCCTGAGCCAAGGTTTGTATTTTCTATGGGCAGAGAGTTGTTGGCACCCGTTTTAAAGGTGCCTGTATCATGTTGGACATCCCGGCCTGGGCTCTCTGGCGCTGGCGTTGATGTCGGTATTTTGTTGGCACCCGTTTTTGAGGTGCCTGGTTCTTGTTGGTCATCTCGGACCGGGCTCTCTGGTGCAGGCGTTGATGCCGTTGTTTTGTTAGCACCCGTTTTTGAGGTGCCTGGTTCTTGTTGGGCATCCCGGCCATTGCTCTTTGGCGCTGGCGTTGATGCCATTATTTTTTAGGTCCCATTATTGCCCAGCATTCTGCTGGCATTGGCGCCATCTGTTTGTGGGCGTGCGGCGCTAGCACCCGGAATCTTGGCCACTGAAAGCGAGATAAAGCATCTGCAATATTATTGTCTGCTCCAGCAATGTGCTTTGCTTTGACCACAATGTTTTCTTGTAGTGTGACTGCTGTTATGGCTCATAGGACTTTCAGCACTAAAGGTCATTTAGTGAATCTTCTGTTTATGGAGCCTACCACAGCCATGTTTTCGCACCAGACCAAGAGTTCCGTGTTCACTAGCTGCCTGCCCCAGATATGTAAAGTAAGCCAGATGGGAAGTATTTCTAGGAGGGTGATATTTTTTGTCCACCCTGCAGCTTGCTATGTTATGGGCCAGTGTTCTGCCACCCATTCTGAGTCTAGTATGGCTCCAAACCCCCTGCTCCCGGCTGCATCGGTGAAAAGGACCCTTTTTGTCAAAGTGTTCAATGGCGTACGCCAAAGTGATGTCCCGTTAAAATCTTTAAGGAAATTCCCCCAAATTTCCAGGTCTTGTTTCACCTCTGTGCCTAGTCGGATGTGCAGGTGGGGTTTGGTGTAAGATTTGATTTTTAGTTCCAGACTTCTGGAGAATACCCTCCCCTGAGGGATAATTCTGGCTGCGAAGTTAAGACTTTCCGCTAATTACTGAATTTCTTTTACTGTGCCTTTGTCTTTTGTTGTTAGGCTTTGTATTTTCTCCAGCAGTTCTGCTATTTTTTTTTTCGGAATTTTGCATAGGCCCCTTGCGGAGTCTATTTTGATACCAGCAAATTAATGTTGGTGGCTGGTTTGGTTGTTTTTCCTGCTGCCAGGGGGATGCCCCACTGTGCGGCCATTTCTTCTAACACCGCCAGGGCTCTGCTGCATTCTGGAGAATTTGCTGGCCCAATTACCATGAAATCATCGAGGTAGTGAACTATCCTGGTCCCTGGTCTCTGTCGTTGGAAAGCCCATTGAAAAAAGGAGCTGAATTGTTCAAATAGGGCGCAGATACTGCGCATCACATGGGAAGGCATCTGTCCACATAGAATTTGTAAAGCCTAGCCATTGCTGGGAGTCTGGGTGAACTGGCAGTAATCTGAAGGCGGATTCAATGTCCAGCTTGGCCATCAGAGCGTTCGTGCCACATTCCTGTATGATTCTTACTGCCTCCTGTAAGTGCGTCAATGATACCGCGGATTCCGTGTGCGGAATGCCATCATTTAGCGATTGGCCTTTGGGATAGGATAGGTGATGATGAGCCTCATTTTCCTGCGCTCTTTTTTGGGGACCAGTCCTAGGGGCAATATTATGTACTCTCTGAGAGGCATGTGGTCCCAAGGTCCCGCAATACCGCCCAGCAGTAATTCCTTCTTAATTTTGCTTTCTACCATTTGCGGGTTGTCCCTGGCTGGGTTGTCCAGGTTATTTGGAACCATCTGAGACCCTCTGCCCTTGAATGGGATAACAAAACCCTTGGTGAAACCCTGTCGGATATCTTCGCTGGTTTCTCTGTCTGGGTAATTCATGAGAGCCTCTCTAAAATTGTCTGGATTGATGGGGGAGCTGCCCGGTGCCAAATGTAGGGTTGGCGGGGTGCATTTAATGCTATTCTTTTGTATTTTTGGCTGACAGTCTGGTGCAGTTGCTCAACGCATGGTCACCGTTGTAGTTTGTGCACGTGTGTTTGTACCAGCATTCTTTTCCCCATGTGCACAGGTTTTTTCCAAAGTTCTTACATGGATGTTGGCTTTTTGAGCATGGTTTTTGTTCTGCCTGTGGGTGTTAGACTTAGCCGCCCATGGCTGATTCTTCTGAAAGGGCTGCTCCCCTTTTTTTTGGTTTTCATTGTCTTTGGATCTGGGGCCCTGTGCATTTTTGCTATTTTTGGGGGTTGTCTGCGTAGTCTCTTCTTCTGAAGGAGGCTCTGCATTCAACATGTATAAGTCGTTGTGGACCTCGTCCCATTCTCTGGCTGGTCTCTCTGACATGCTTCTCCTGAATCTAATATCACACGCTAGCCAGGTCTTCCTTTTTTGAGCGATTTTTACTTCTCTGATTTTATCCACGTATGCCCATAATTTTCTGCCATCATTGGGGAATTTTTCTTCATAAATAGTTGCCAAGATGGCGAAAGCCTGTAGCCAGTTGTCCCAATTCTGTTCTACCTGGGCGTTTCTGGCTATGGCTTTCTCCTCTATCTTTTTGGGATCCCTAAAAGCATCTTTCCCTTTGCGTTGGGCTTCTATAAGTGAAAAGATTTCGATGAACTCTTTCGCCCATATGGCTTCTTTGATTGTAATGTCAATGTTCCATGCTAAACACCTTTTGTATCTGTTCAATATTTCTGTTTGAAAGGATTTAAGTTTTAGGTCTAATTGGGTACTACTAATCATTACCGTGCCTGGTGGGTTGTTGTTGCTTGCTCCTGACTGTCCTGGGGTATTTGTATTGGGGAGTGACCATGCTTTTAAATCACCCGTTGTGTCAGGAGCTGCCATTGTTGGCGTAGATAAAACTGTGACGGCTGCTGTTGGTGCTGCTGGCCTTTGTATTATCGGTGTTGCTGGGACTGGTGCTGCTGTGGCTGTTGCTGTTGGGGGGGTGGTAACCGTGGTGTCCGGTACTAGCGGTATGGTGGGGATTGCATGCCTGGACTCGGCTGTGGGAAGTGCTTGTTTGCCCTTAATTTCTAGAAATAATTGCTGCATCTCACTCATGTTCTCGTATAATTTAGACAGTTTTTTGTTACCTTTCCCCATGCCTTCTGTAGACTTCCTTCTCTTTGATGGTGTAGTCTCATCCTCTTGACTGGTTGGTATGGTGACCCCCTTCTTTTGTTAATCCGTACATATTTTCTCTGACTCCAGGCCCAGCCGTAGTGCTCTGCTGCCTCCATGGCTGCTAGCAAGTGTGGTGATTTTGGTTTCAGAGACGGTGTTGGAGGTTCCCGTGATTTTTGCTTGGGACCCATGATTTTTTGGTCTGTAAAGCTGAAAAATGACTGCGTCTGGGCGCTTTGTCTGTTTTTCCTCCCCGCTCACTCGTGCCGACCTTGGATCATGCTTCTACACGCGTACTCCCCAGGGTTTCTTCTGTTTCAATGAGGTTTTCGCCACTCGCCTGCAGCTAAAGTTTTCTGAACAGTGCAATGTTCAAAGAGGGGAGAAAAGACGCTGCGTAAGCAGTGAACTTTTAAAGACTGCTAAAGAAGCAAAGTGTGGAAGACTCTGAGTGAACAGCGAACCTCTTGTTAGTTTGGGTCCCCATTCAGGGTCCACAAACAGATTGTGTTTTCTTAGAGCATTCTGCTCTTATTAATAAGACCCAAGGGAGCCCTGGGTCTTTGATGTGTATAGTAGTGGGGGCTGTGTGCCAGCCCCTGGCCGGATAGCCAACATGTCTGGCCCCCTGAGGAGGGGGCAGGTCTTTGAACCTGGGCCCTGCGTGACTGTTGGTTTTCCTTAGGTGCTTAGCACCTTGTTGCTTGGAGGAAGGGTGAGACGCTTGTTCACACTTCACCCTTCCTCGGCTTTGTGTGACAGAGACTGCGTGTCTCTGTGCTTGTGGGGAGAGGAGCAGGCGTGGGGGCAGGAGCTGCCCCTCTCCTAGCCTGCCGAATGGTAACATCAGTTACCCTGCCTCGCCTTGGGTGGCCCTGCAGCATTGCCCAGCACTGCATCATATCATTCACTGTGCATGTATGATACATGTAGCACTGTACCTCATAGAACACAGCTGAGTCCCAAGAAAAATTTTGTCTAACTGTCGCATAGTCTCTCCAATATGAATTTACATTCCATGTAATGTATAGCAGAGCCCGCAACTGTACACGGTTGCCATAGGGTTTCATGCACTTGTCATTCCCACTACTTTCCTCTTTTAGTGCTATGCCCCATAGCTCTACATCGGAGTCCCACAAAACAATAATTTGGTCCAACTGTCACAAGGTCTCTATCATCTTCAATACAGTCTTTGCCTCTTCCCTATCCACTCTTTGGCTTCAAATGTCTCCAAAAAAGACAATGTTGCTTTCCGTCCAGTGACTAAACTACAATTTCTGGTGCATGCATTCTGTTGCTCCTCTCTCTCATCTTTTCAGACCATGGATTGCCAAAGGGTTGTACATCCTACAGACTTCAACACCATTACATATTGCAGGAGATGCTACACAAACATATGATAGGATAACATCTGAAGGATGTGATACTCAAGATGTTTGATCGGACCAATAAGCAGCAATACGTAGTTTCACAAGAAGCATTAAGAAAGAACTTCAAAGGTAGGGTGGTAAATAAGAAAAGCTACAAAAAAACACACAATATGGGTAGGAGCCAAAATATGCATTACGTTGCGCTAGCAAGTGCCCAAGCCGATGTCCAGATGCAGTGATCCACAAAGGTTTATCAAAGTGGGTTCTTCCTCCGTTGTCACAGAGGATGGTAGAGAATATAATGTAGGATGAGTCAAAAGGGTAGCCTTGGCGGGTGCCAGAGTTGGGTACTCCTTGACATGCATGCTTTCCAGCAAGAAACAGCCATTTTCGAGCAGGGTCAAGGGGAGGGAGCATAACTGTGGAAGGCTCTGAAGATACACGAGCTAGGCCTGCAGGCCCAGGAGCTTGCCTGACCATCTGAAGAAAGAGGGGGGTATCCGGCCATATTTTCAAGTACATATTTTCGAAACACCATTATGTTGAATACATTTTGCGGGAATGTTTTATTCGAATATATTTTTTTAAATTTCATATGTTATTTTTGTTTGTGAAGTAAAAAAAGGGTTAAAAAAACAGAGGTTTAGGGGGGAACCCCCCCATTTTCAAAATAAAATTTAAAAAAATGATTTTTTCCCCCCAAAATTGCATTGACATAATGGCATTCGAAAATATGCCATTCGAAAATATCACTATAAACCGGGTGAGGGATGTGTTATATCCCATGCATGTCCAAGCAGCACTATTATTGTCATCAAGACTATTGGTGGGAATCTTGCCAACCTCAGGTAAAAAGTGCTCTAAGTAAAGAGAGTTGACACTGGGGAAGTGATTTGACATACTGCTGAAATAATACATCTTAAACTCAAATATCTGCTCGGATCCGCCTGAATTGCTACATAATGATCTCTCTGTATTTTTGACCGACCAGACCAAGCCATCGAATCGACCCTCCCTGTGTCTCAAAAGTTTGTATCTCTGCTCACTGTTGTCAACTGTCTTCTATCCCAATCGCACTGGACTTATCATCAACCTTTGACCTGGTGAACCACTTTTCACCACTTTGGACCCTCCCTAACCTTTCCATTCAGAACACTATTCTTGTTTGTGTTGCTGCCCATCTTTCTCATTGGTCCTTAACTTATTGTGAAAGATGGACAGCTCTGATCCAACCACCTTCCCTCTTGGAGTCCACCATCGCTCTGCTCTGGGTGCCTTCTTGTACACCCACTATACCTCCTGCCTCAGTCTAATGATCTCTTTTAGGTTCTCCCACCACCTCTTTAGGGGCAACAACAAAGTCATCTTCTCCTTACCTAGTTTTGCTCCCAACCTCTCAGTGTGCATATCTGCTTGTCTCTCTGTGATGGGGCACTGGATGGCATATTTTGTCTAATGCTTAACTCTTCCAAGACTGAATAAATCTCCCTTCCTGTCTCAATGAAACCTTTCCTTCCTTCGCCCATACCATGTCCTCCTGACTTCCTCTCCCATCCCATACGGTATGCAACCTTGGGTTTCTTTTTGAAAGTTACCTTAACCTTCACTACTTTATTACTTCTACATTTGACTGTGGTTAGAACTAACCTGTTAAATAGTTTAAACAATAAACCCCTCTATCTACAATACTACCAACACCGTCAAACTGATGCTGCAAATCAGCCACATTCACTAACATGTCAGCCTTCTCCTTTGGCTCCCTTCTCTACTCCTTCCACCCACTGCATACAGTACTCAACTTCATCACCCGTCTCCTCTATAATCTTCACTGCTCTTCTTCCACCCGTAGGCACCACCTATTTGCTAAATGACTTTGTATGAAGACTGATCCTTTTCAATTCCTACTGATTGTTTTAAAATTCCTGCATGTGCTTGCCCCCCATAACTAGCAAACAATATTTCATGGTACTCTCCTTCTCACATCTACACTCTAATACACTCCATAATCTCTCCAATCCCCTATTACCCCAGACGTCCTCCTGATTCCACTCCTTTTCTCTTCTTGCCTCACACCACTGCGACTCCTTTCTCCTATGGCAAAGACGCTACTGCCAACCAATCCTTCAAATTGGCAATAAAGTTAGAAGCACCCTCTTCTTAGTCCCACATTACTCCCCCCCCGACAACCCTGCCCATTACTCCATTTTCCATCCCATCATATTTATCTTTATTTCATTCCGACTGCTATCTGTCTTTTGTCTTCACCTATCCATTGCTTCTGTACCAGGTATTCCCATCATCCACGGGTCAGTAGCTCTGTACCTTTCCTTCTAATATAAGACACATCATTCAGGATTGGTCTGCTGATTGCTGCTTTTATTGTAAGTGTTTCTGGGTGAAACAACATGTACCCTCAACTGATTGAATAAAAAAAGGTCTCATCCACAGCTGCGGCAGGTGGCAGCCACAGTACTGACATTGTTGACAATGCACTGCCACACCTTAAGGAGGTGTGCAGTAGGGTTTGAGTAATCTCAAACCCAAATAATTTGGCAATTCCATCTACCAGGACACTGAGCTTGTCTTTGTTAATCCTGGTCTACGTACACTTTCCAGACATGTTCCTGGTGGATCCCAACTGAAGGGGGTGGTAAAGTGGGGCTGCTATCATAGAAATCCCACTCCCAGTCCTTAATAATAACCATCCACGGCCTGGATATTATTCAACTTATTAGCAGTCAACAACGTGTTGACCATAATATTTTACTCCACCACCTTAAGTGTTCAGGTTGTGGTAAATCAAGGGAATTTGTCCCTTCTCCCCAAGGGGTAGTCCCTTCCTGTGAGGGTAGGTAGATGAGCTTGCTCCGCAATACCCTCCCTTGGGGTAGAGGCAAGTGAGACCTCACCAGTAGAGACTCTCCTTAGGGGATAAGGACTCACATTCCCATGAGGAACTCTCCCATGCTGGTCGTACCAGGGCCTGCAAGGGATGTGTTAAAACACAAGAAAATATGAATCACCAAAACTGGGATGAAGAAACTCTTAAGCAATATCATTATTTTTTCGAGAAAAGGTTGCATCCTGTTAAATCAGTACGTGATTCGAGAGAGGAAGGGTTAAGAATCAAGGCACGAGAGAGAGGATCATAGTTGCATACTGTGGGAGTCTCCAAGCTGCAGTACACCGTACGATTGATCGTTCATACTCAGTATCCTGGGCTGGTGTTAGTTCAGATTCCCTTCCTCTTCTACATGGTGTCCCAAAAGGGTCTGTCCTTGGTCCATTTCTCTTCTCTTTCTATACTTCTCCTTTAGTTAAGATTATCTCTTCTTTGGGTTGTCTTATCACTTTTATGCCAATGACACCCAACTTTTTCTATCCTTCTCTTATTTCACGTCTGATATTCACTCAAATCTTTCCTCCTGTCTTTCTGTGATCAGAACTTGAATGTTGGACCATTTTCTCGTCCTTAATCCATCTAAGACTGAAGTTCTCTTTTTCCCGCCAATCCTATCCCCCCTTCATTTGTTCTTTTTCCCCCTTCGCATCTGCCCTTTTCCCTGACTGCCCCCAACCTTGGTCTTCATCTTGATACTAATCTTTCCCTTGCTCATCATATCTCAATTACATCTCGTTCCTGCCGCTTTCATCTTTTTAACATCCGGAAAGTTAGACCTCTCCTTATCTTCAGTGCTACGAAGCTTCTCATTTCATCCTTAATTTTCTCTCGATTATTCTACTGTTCTGTTCTTCTTTTTGATTTTCCCGCCTCCCGTCTAGCTCCTCTTAAATCTTTTTTCAATTCCTCTATCCGTCTCTTGTATTACCTACCAATTTGTGAATCCGTTTCCCCATCCTTGGCCGCTCTCCACTGGCTACCTTTTCACTCTGAGCTTAAATTCAATATTCTCTGCATCATGTTTAAATCTCTTTATGGGCTTGCTCCTATTTACCTTACCTCTCTTGTTTCCTTCTATGTCCCCGCTCGTACTCTTTGTTCCCAAACCCACTTTCTTTTAACTGTTCCTCCTCCCCCTTGTGCTTCCTCTCGTTTCCGTTCTTTTTCGCTACTGGGCCCTCTTTACCGGAATGCTCTCATTCTTTCTCCACCTTCTTTCTGCCTTAAAAACCTTCTTACTTCTGCCTTAATTGTATTGTAAGCTTTAGTGTAAACTATATTGTTTTATTAGCTCATTTTTATTGTACTGTAAAATTGGTTTTGTACAGCGCCTTGGCGTAAGTCGCTATATAAATAACAAATAAATACAAATATAAATACGAAAGAGTAGAGGAAGAAACCCGCGAGTTTCAATCTTGCTTGCAGCTGCTTTCCGGGATGCCAAAGTCACAGCAATCCCAGGACGCGAGAAACCAATACGGGCAGGAAACCAAGCAGAGGCGGTGGTGAGACCATAGACATGGACCTGTGGTGGACCATCGGCCCGTAGACCATCACAGAGACCGCCAACAGCTTAGAAGAACCATGTATCCGTGAGTTCAATCAAGTACAACCGTGCTGTGAGAAGGAGAGATTGAGCAACAATGTGAGCGCCAGAGAGGAGACGGCGTCCACGATGTCCAGCAGGATGGAGAGATTCTAGTACTGAAACCCTTCGACAAGATTCCCCACCATGAAAAAGGTAACCTGGCGAACGGGATGTGTAGGAGACTCCAAAGAAACAATATGACGTACAGCCAACTTGTCATAGTAGAAGGCATGAAATAAAGTTAACTTTGAAACGAAACAGATATAAAGATTGTCCACCAAGAGAAAATCATTATAATACATAGTCAACTAGTCACATGAGAAGATATAAAATCGATTTAACTTTGAAAGCCAATGCAGATATAATGTGTAAACCAATAGAAAATCATTATAAACCACAGTTAACTCATCACAGTGGAAGATATTAAATAGAGTTCACTTCAGAAACGAATAGTCACGATTATTATGGAACAAGAGAGAACACTGAGGAGAAACTGGATGATAAGAGAAAGAACCAGTGGAAAAAATATCTTTGGTAAGGGGAGAAACAAATTGCTATCCTGCACAAGAACAGAATAGTATTGAAGAGAGAGAAAAGCAAGGTTAAGAGCCTACAGACATACACCATCTGCAAACCAGATTGACTGAAGAAAACTATATTCCCTCTGAAGGACACAAGCAGGTTTATGACCAAAAGTATAAAGCAACTAAGAGAGAGTCAAACGGGATTCGAGCTGAAGAAAGAAAGCACACCATTACGCTTGGGGAATTAAACAGATTAATAAAAGATGTCATGAGCAACTATTTGCAAATTGTATATTAAAGACTGGTAGTAGCAGTACCCTTATGAGAAGGGCATCATTCTCCTGACCTAAGTTAGTGTTCTCTTAATGGTAGGGTCTAAGTGGTGCTAAGTGAAAGTGGTGCTAAGTGTTTGGAGGTGTTCGGCTGCTTTCATTCTTGGCTTCTAACTGTTGTTGCAGCATTAAAACCAGTGTGCTGTATCTTTAATTGGATTACCCAGCGTGCAGGCATAAAAAGCACTGCTCTGCAAAGCAAAGCGAAGTGGTGCTAAGTGTTTGGAGGTGTTTGGCTGGGGTTTTTTGGGGACTCAGTTGTTTGCAGCAGACTCAGCCTTCTGGAACCCATTGCGTTTGGAGCTCTGGCACGTCCCGCCTATTTGCCCACTTGCTGCCTCGTTCCCTTCTGTTTTTACTGGAAAAACTTGATGCAGTAAAATGCTGATTGCATTGCCACAACTAAGAAGGACATTTTGAAGGCACTACAAATCTCCACTTGTTTTTGTGCCCGTACTGACACTGTCATTGATTAAGTTCCATGGCGTGGCCGTGACTATTGAAACTTCTGGGAACACGCTGTGTGCGTGTTGTGGGGGCTTCTTCTGGCGAGCATCTGTGCGAGTGATTGTTTTTTCCTTTCTCTTTACCAGTGGCTGTAAGTTACGCCTAAGCACGTTTCACGGTCCTGGTCTTGGCGAGAGCGTTACTCGCTTAGTCTGGATGTGCAGAGGGGCCAGGCTCATTACCCGGACTCGTATCCCAGCCTAGTAACTACTATGTAAGCTTCTGTATTGCTTGGAACATTGGGGGAGTGTGCTGTCACCGAGCGCTTGTCTGCCAGTGCTGAATAGCTTACCATAGACCATAGCTCAACCCTAGTTGCTGGCCTTCTTTTGTCTACTGGTGAATCTATTGGTTGGTGCTGCCTTCCATCCGCGCATGTTGTCTGCGGGGCGTGCACTTTGAGCTGTGCGTATTTTGGTCTGCAATACTTGGGAGCGAACACTGTTGAGTGTGGAATTTACCGTGCAATCAGATATCAGGTGTTCTGTTAACTATTTCTTGTTTTATTATGGTGGGAATTCTGAGCAGCATAAGGGGACAGAACTTGCTAAATATGACCACATTTATACCTCACCTGTAAATGAAGGGGCATCTACTTCGGCAAATTCCAATGATCTGTCTTGGTTAATGGCTAAAGGAGTGAAATTGGATCCAGCTGATCCACCTGCAAGTCCAATACAAAAGCAGAATCTCGAGGGGGAATTATTATCAATATCTACCATGGCCCCGAGGAGTGGAAACCACTGTTGGGGGATTTTGGCTTGGAGATTGAGCAAAAAGAGGGAATGTGAAACAATTAAGACTTATACTGGCAAACTGGATCAAGTACTGACTAGACTGGAGGAAAATATCCAGGACATGGTGTCGGGAAACTTGTGTGTTTTGGAGAGGACTTGGTGTCCGACGTATCTATGTTGGCCCTGGTGCTCTCACATGAACTGGGTACGCAAGTCAGGCTCTTGTTGGACTTTAAATCTAATCAATGGAAAATCCCTGAATCCCTGATGAACTCTTATGCTTTTACTGAAATCATGTTGCATCAGCCAGAAATTAAACATACTGGGTTCATTGAGGTGGCCTGTTCTCCCATGCAAAGGCCATTCAGTGGTGGTAGGCTTTGGGGGCTCCGGATGACGTATCACCTAAAAAGGTTTGTTCTGCACACAGTGTGCAGGAAGTGGCAGATGGTGCCCCTGGGGTGCCGTAATTGATGAATTATCTTTGCCAGTGCTGACTAGGTTATTGGACTCCATGGATAGGGGCTATGAGTCCTTAAATTCTGAAATGCGTGAGGTAAGACAAGTGCTAAAAGCTCTCTGAGGTAAGGTACATTTCCTTGAGGGATTTATAATAGCATCCTCAAGGCCTCAGTGCCAACACGGCTGCTGTGGGATATTAATGCGTAGACTCGCCCCCGTAGCTTAGGTGAACCTACTCCTCATGTTCAAGAGAATTTGGTGTTGCACTCAAATCAAAACTAGATTGCCCTAATGTGGAATGCCTCCCCCCAGGATCCAGGATATCCTTAGTAGTAGCCACATGGAGGCTCAGTCCCCTGAACATAGGGCAAATCCTTCCCCATTCAAGGGAAAGGCTGTAAAGAAATCTTAGAACTGCATGATGTCCAGTAAGCAAAACAACAAGGGGTCTCGTAAATGTATAAATCATCTACATTTACAGCCTCACTCCACTCATGCAGCTCAGGTGGTTGCTGAGCAAAAAGGGCAACTGAATAAGAGGAAAGGAGCCAAGGGGTCACAGGGTCCTGTAACTCCCAGTATAAGAGTACCCTCTCAGGGGGTATGTCAGAGTTCTCTTTGCGAGATCCCTGTGGGCCAAAAGAAATTGGAGATGAAGTGTCACTGGACCTTAGTAATATCTCTGTTTATCCATGTGACAACAGTATTGACATAAACCCCGGGGTGGGGGGAGGCCCATGCGTGTGAGTTAAACCAGGCACTGATTCTAGAAACAGGGTCCAGGAGCTGTAAATATTGCATCTTAAGGGACCTAAATGGTGTAACACTGAAGGGGAGCAATTCACACTCAATTCCAGCTACGAGTAAGAGTAAAGAAGAAGAGCGAGTGCCCCAAAATAATCCAATTCTTTATCCAATATCTTTCAAAGCTCAGGGTACCAAAGATCCCATCAAGATTCCTGACACACCACAGATAGCGTTGAAGAAGGCGTTTCCCTTGTTCGACACTATTGATGAAAATAGAGAGTGGGTTTCTCTCCATAGGATTTGATGTGGTTGATTGGGGGCATTTGGTTACTCCTAATGTATCAACGCAGAGGGGGAGGGCTCAAATGGTCCTCTAAGGGACTCCTCCTATTATAAGCATGAAAAGGGAGGGTTGAGACATCATGCATATGGGGTTCGGGATTCGAGTCAATCCATGACCGCCCCCTCCGCAGACAGAGGAAGAAATGCTTGGGATGAGTGACAGACGGTGGGTCGGATTCTATCTTGGGGTTTGATCTGAAGTTTGTGAAAGACCAGTGAGGCCCAAGGGGTCGGCCCTATGGGGGACTTTTAATAGCAGTTGAAAATGTGTCAAATAGATCCCAATAGAAATGACATGCTTGCAGTCCTCTTGAAGTGGCCTGCCCATGAACCTAAGGTACCACGGAAATGTCTCCTGGTAAATGTCCATTTAAACCCAAAGCGTGACCAGATGGTGGAGGCACTCGCTGCACTCTCATTTTTCTTGTTAGGTGAAATTCCGGAGGAAGGAGCCTCATTAATGGTGTTGGATGACTTCAACTCAGGGTGCCTGCAAAATCACTGGTACCAGACCCCAGATAGGACAGAAACATCCATTGTAGCCTGAGTCAGACAGGAATTGGAGGCATGGGACCTTGCACTATTAAATTGCAATTGCACAGGCGATGTGCCCCCAAGCTTTACCTGGCATAATTCTACTTGGCTCTCTACACTGGACTACTTCTTTGTCTCCACAGACTTTGTTGAGGCTCCTTTATGGCTAGAGGTAGCCCAGACAGAATTAAGTGACCATTGTATGATTTGTGAAATCCCTATGGTTCACTTGGTGGGCACGAGACTTCCTGGGTTGACCTTGGAGGTAAATCCCTGCAACTCTGAAGTAAAATGGACACATAGGATATCTAAGGTTTTTGATGACCGTATTTCCAATTCATGGGTGTGTAACGACAGGAACATAGCTTCACCAAGGGGTTGTGGGTCCCTTATTTTTACTACCCTGGGAGCCCTGGTTCCAGGCAAAAAATTGGCACAAAGATCGAGAATTGTGGGTAATACTCCGCCTTAGATGCCGAAGTGCAGGACTGTAAAAAAAAAAAATGCGTGCCTCAATTGAAACATCAGTAGGAGTAGGTCTGTGAACATGCAAAAGGATGTTGCGTCCTTGAAAAGGAGTTTTAAGAACTGGTTGAGAGGTCATACATTCGTGATAGCCATCAATGATGCAGAGCGAATTCTTGGTTGTATATCTGAAACTAACACAAATAGGTTCTTGCAACTTATCAAGCCTAACGGGTTAAACCAGTATTTACAGCTTCAAGGTATCCCGGAAAAGGTCTGGATAAAACATTTTAAGGAGCTGAATGTGAAAGGTGGCATTTCTCAGCAACCCCTTTTCCCATATGTGGCTGGCAGGGGCCTCTCTCCTGGGATCTAGATGATATCATCCTCTTGATTAAATCTAGTAAAAAATCTAATGCCCCTGGCCCGGACGGTTTAACAAGCCTAACTGTTAAATTCAACCTGATCCTCTCGGCTGTCGTACTGTCAAGACTGTTCGGAAACATTCTGGAAAATAGTGCAGACTAACCCCCCTGTGCTGGGATCAGTAAAATTATAATACCTAAATAATGCAGATGATATTGTAATTAGCGACATTACCCCAAATGGTTCGCAACAGGCCCTACATAGCATTGCTGTTTTGTTTGGGAACTTGGAACTCACAGTCAACTCTGTGAAATCAAAAGTATTGGTTTTGAATGTTGTATGATCTAAGTAAAAAACATGCAAATGTTTCCTGAATGGGCAGAATATAGAAACAGTGAACTCTTTCAAATAGCTAGGCTCTATAATTTATTCCAAAGGAGATAAAACGGCCATAGTTAGGGACCTGAACACTAAATGCCTAGCAATCACTTCTCAGTTGACGGAATTCGATTATAAATTTGGGAGATACTCGCCACTTCCACTAATTAAACTATATAGGCAAAAAATCCTCCCTGGGTTAATTTATGGTGCCCAAACCTACGATAGGAATATTCCCTGGGATAAGTTGGAAGAGTTAATGTGGAAGAAGGTCTTGCATCTCCCTCAAGCGGTTCCCTTGTCGGGTATTCTCCATGAATTGGGACAACTACCAATGCAGACCTATATTGAGTGGGGACAAATACAAATGTTTGCTAACATCTTGTTTCCCCCACCAGATCCTTCTTTGTCCTACTTAACTCTATGCTGGGCAAAGCCACTTGTAGAGCATTGGAACAATGGGGACAAATATGAAGAGACCTGCTAGTAAGAATTGAGTCATCAACTGAGGCGCTGGTTGGAAATTCAAACAAAACTAAAGTAAAGCTGTATAGGTATGCATGGATCGAGCTAAGGGCCGAGTTGTTGACTTATCGGTGCTTTAATGATCACTTTAGGTGGTCATTTAAAAAACGTTAATCTAGTCTCTCCAGACCTGAGGAAACATCTGTCTCGGGATTTCCGATTAAAAATCCTAAAGCTAAAATTAAACCGATTCCCGACAATTGAGATTTTGGGGATCAGGGAAAATGTCCAAAGGGGTTTGCGTCTCTGTCGATTCTGCAAGAGTGAGGATGAAACCTTGTATCATCTATACATAATCTACCCAGTATTGTCTATATGTATGTGGAAAATGTTTTGCCTTATCTGCAGCTGGGGATGGAGGAGCTCTGAATTGGGATTTTAAATACTAACGAAATCGCAATTTTTGTAAGAGTTTTAGACTTTTTGGAAACTGTTTGTGTTTTGATAATTTTATTGGGAAAATGTTACTCTGTTTTATCAAATGTATTTATGAAATGTTTTTCTTATCCTAAATTGTGTGAAAAATCCAACTTTATGAATTTTAACACACAATAAATAAAATAAATAAATTAGTGGTAGGGTCAGTTAGGGTGGTTTTGGACAGCAGACACTGACAAATGAGCACCTTAGTTAGTAATATAGGCAGGGACCACCCAAAGACATAGGGAAAGTCAGGCCTTTTACTTTTACTTTTGTAAAGCAGAGTATGCATTGTTCTCTGAGACTCTGGCTCCTTCTTCTGACCCGAAACAAGGCTCATGCACTCATGTGGTTTGAATGATTCTTGAAAGACAGCAATGACAAGACTAAACTCTGTGAATTCTAGCCTTGCCCACCGCTCCGCCCTGCAGCCCTCCCCAAGAATCAGCAAAATCCCTGTGGTCATTTAATGCCTGCATGAAACCACTGACAACTCTACTAGGCTCATTCAATTGTGTCTTTAAATGATAAGCTTGCAATAGCCAGATCCTCTTTCTCTTGGACCCATATCCAACCCAACTCAGCTGCATCACACAAAACATTAAACTAATCAATGAATTCATGTCTGAGAACTGTCAATTATTAAAAAGGGATAATATTAAAGTAATAGACTTCTACCACAAGAACTGCTCATCCGTGCCATTCCCCCTGTCCCAAGTGCTCAGGCCACCTCCCAAACCCCACCGTTGGCATAAAACCTGGATGCCATGTTCAAAATGCAATCTCTCCTTTAAAACAAAAGCCTACATCGTGCTCCACCTCTGAAAAGACATCACTCCCGAATTGAAATTCTCACCAATTAGTAACTTGTCAAAGCACCGATACTGCCACACCTGGAGAAGTGCAAAGGCATGCTGACAGGTGCACCCAAGTACTTCATAATAAAACTGCAGCTGCCTCAGAACCATCCTACCAGATTGATTTTCAAGATGAAAAGGTGAGGCCACATATCCCAAGCATAGAGCCCCTTAGATGTCTCTCCCACAAGATCCTGAGTCATCAGTCCCTGCACAACACTGGCCCAGACTATTGTAATGAGTTGCTCCGGCCTTGTGCACCTTATAGACCCTGAAGATCCTCTAAGAAAGGCCTGACTAGCAGTAAAAGGTACTAGAAAGCCCACTTTAGAGGGAAAAGACTGGTCAGCAAAGCCCGGGAAACAAGAATCAACCTCCTGTACTGCCACTGTACCTACAGCAGAAAATTTGCAGAAAATATGAAAGAGATCCTAAAGGATGGCTTCTTGGCAAAACATGTGATCACTGACCCCAATGAGTCACCCTGTAATGAAGCAAGAACACTTAAGAAGCGTTTGGTACAAAATGAATATGATATATTGTGTATAATATCCCCGAAGGCCAACTACGAGGGAGTCCTGATCAGTATAATGCATCCCTTGTCCTGCTCCTCCTTGTCCTCTTTCTTCTCTCCTCCAGCACCTGCCCAATGAAATAAATCAAAATAAAGAGTGCAGCAGGTGAAGGAAAGAGTAGGCCACAGGTATTTGCTGCAGGAGCTGGGATTTGAAGAGCCAGAGGAGGCAGGAAAGGACACAATTTGACAGGTGCAGTGGGCATGCTGGCTGCTTCGCAGCAGCAGGGACTACATTTCATGCCACGAGGAGCAGGGCGGGGGGGAGTGGGAAGTGTGTCGCAGATGTATGGCTTACTTGTGCATATGGCAGGGGTTTTGCAGGGTTTTGAAGAGTGGCCATAGCTCCAGTGATTTTGATTTGCATGGAAACTTGCACAGACTGATTATATGCACAGAGTATCCGTGTATTTTCCTCACCGTGGGTGGACTTTCAACGTGTAGCCTTGTGAATGCCGACACTCCATGTGTCCCAGAATGCAACTTTGCGCTGTGAGACATCAGAATCCACCAGAAATAGCTCTCGTGACCTAATGCAGAAACAGGTGTGCTATTTCCTGTGGATTGCCATCAGGACGAGGGTGTAAGTGGACATTGTGCCTTTGTGGTTTGGCACAAGATTAGCACTTGAAATCTGCACTAATTATAGCAATTCAAAGAATGCTGAATGCATCATTTTTAAATCATACTAAGTAGGACTGGCTGAAGATCTGTGTGCGCATCTAGGGGCCCATTTCAAAATTATGTTTCGGTGCCATCTTGCCCAGGGCTGGCAAACGCCATCTGAGGCAATTGTGTGAGTCATAGATTATAATGGGGATGTTGCTTAATGCAAACTGCCATGTGTGATGTCCCTAGTTTTATCATTGAGGGGGCATAAAATACGACCTGACTTGAATTTCATTAATCTCCAAGGATATTCTCAACCCCACACCAAAGAGATGAAAGTAGGGTGAAGCATGTCTGTGATAAGTTAATACTATACCTTATATAAAGGCTTGTCTTTTGTCAGCAAATACACATTTAAAGTGGCATAGGCTCTAGCTTGTGAAGAATGGTGTGTCTGTGGGGAATACTGGCATAAAAACGCCCCTGCCTTGCTGCTTCCTTCTGTGGCCAAGTCCTTTATAAAGCAGGAGGGAGCGGGTGCAGATTATCACAGGAAAGGGCTATTTCACTCTGAACAGCAGGATGAAGAAAGCCACTCAGCAGGGAGCTGAAACCCCAAATGGCCACTTAAGAAAAGCAATGAAGCATTCTCTGTCAGTGGCACACCGGTTCCCGCAGGCATAGTGGCCCCTTTCAATGAAAAGGTTGAAAGGTCATGACACAAGGGCTGATGCTAAATATGCAGTTTTCTCCCAGGGTAGGGCCAAGTTTAGTTCTATGGTTCTGACTAACTAAATGTGATTCTCTTCACACCTTACATATCAACCTACCCGAAGAAACACTCACTACTCACGCCCAATCCTCCATCAGCTTGGAGCGGCACCGAGAAGACTCGCTGATAAAGACCAGAAATGGAGACAAGGCGAAGTCAGAAGGTCATAATGCTACAGTGTTATATCCTTCACAAACCAATCAACACTCGGAACCACCGGAGGCTTGGCATCATGAAGATTCCTCCTAGAGTTGCAAGTGTTCCAAAGTCACCTGGAACCGACCATTCTTGGCATTTTAGCCAATGCTTTGTATGCCCAGATGTGTAATTTCCTTTTCTTCATTATTATCATAGGCCAGGAAGTTGCAGCATACACTGGGTGTTGGCTAAGGTCTGACAAAAGATGCTCCTAATCACATGCGGCCAGTTCGCAACTCCTATTGGACCTTAAATATTAAACAATTCTCTGGAAATATGGATTGGTCGCTACACTCTGGGGATGTCACAAGGCTTAGGGGAGTTAGACCCGAGACACTCTGCCAGTTAATGAAAGGTGTATGTCATCAAACCCATTATATGCAGCAGTAGCACCACGAGGTCACCACGGCCCTGTGCACATACACACACACGCACTTTTTAAGTCCTCTCTGGGACTTAAAAAGAAAGCAGGTCCCTCAAATACTTGAGTGCCAACCCTCAGAGGTTTGAAGTATCAAAAGCAAGATTTCAAATTGGTCTATGTACAATACAAAGCACAAAAGGCACGTCTAATAGACTCCCAAAGGCCTTTGAAGAGGAGCCACCAAACACACCGCACCGAGGCACCGTTCAAAGTCAGGCCTGCCTGGAGCTCATTAAAAGTAGTCGGAGTACAAGGCGACCACTGCATGGTTGACGATTTGTCACCAGCCAGTTTACATTCAACCCCATAAGTCAGAACAGCAGAAACATTGAGGCCACTTGCAGAAAGGGAAGTCAGTGGGGACATGCGCGTAGGTGGCAGTGTTTATTTAATGATATTAATTATAGCCGCTGCTTCTGACGCCTGATCCAGGAGCCCGTGACACGCAGAAGCGTGCATCGGACTAGCAGCCTTTGAAAGGCACCTGACTGCACAATACAGAAAAACAATTAGCGCCATTGGAAATTTCAAACAGTGAGACTCGGCAATTAAATCCACAAAGAGCTTTACAAAATGGCGTGCTGCCGTGTATTGAATATTCTAGAAAAGCGGCAGCATGTAGCGAACCAGCTTAAAAAAACACGGAATGATTTCCTAGAAATGGCGACGATGAAATTCATTTCATTGGCAGTGATTACAAATCAGCGGCAGCTGTTGAATTTGTTTTATTGGAGGGGCGTAAATGTTTCCCTGAAGATAGAGGACCACCCGAGCGCAGCAAGTGAGCCCAAAACAACATGGGGAGGTTCAGGGTTCTTCCCAGGAAGAGAATACTAATATTGGGTTAAAATGGTGCATCTTACAGCACCTTTACTGGGTAAAAACCGCACAGTTTGCAATCAGTTTTGTCGGTTAACAAATGAAAAAAATCCAAAACATGCAATCACCAACAGTGCACAGGAGAGTTTTCCAACTCACTTTCATGATGCCTTTGCCCACAATATATGTCAGTATGCAAAACATGTTCATGCTAACCGTGCCCATACATGTTCATGCAGGCCACACCAATATATGCCAGCATTACCATGTAAGAACATAATAACATGTTCCTTTTGGCACTACCAGTAAAGAAATCCCACGTCAAAATAGGAAAACATGCCCAGACCGGCTGTGCTTATGTAGGCCAGTATGGCCATGTAAGACAATTCATCATGTTAGTGATGTGTCTCAATCGGTACTCCGGTCTCGGGAGGAGCAAGATGGCATGGAGCAACACAGGTTCGATCCCCAGTCTGCACTTAGAAACCTCTGGGTATTAAGCGCGTTATAAATAACTCATCATATCAATCAATACCATTTACTATGAATGAAAAGTAAGCATGGGACAGGAATATGGTTGGTCAAAACACTTAGACCAAACTAGCAGGAAATGCAACTTTGTCCTACCTACCTCAATGTATATAGGCTTCTTACCTTACAAATTCATACTGTTCTGGTGTCTGCTATACACCATGACTTAGATGGCTATAGATATTCTTTGCTTTTGTTTCAAGAGTCTGTATCTGAAGACAAAAATACATATAGTACTGTAAAATATCTAGATCTATATGAATAATGTGAAAACATTGTTATCTTCTGAGGAGTATGACGGGGTGGTGTCATGGATGGTTCAAAGAATACGTCAATGCTCTGAGATGATTCAAGGGTTTTCATTAAGATTGCAATGGGCCCTATGGCCGTCCCCCTCTCTCTCTCATCTAGAAAAGACCTACCCCCTAGCCCAGGCACCCCTAACCCCAAGTTGGTACATACTGATTACTTACCCCTTCTGTCTAGGTCTACCAAAACTCCCTCACAGACATTCTAAGCTGTCACTACTCTATCCAGTAGTTAGTCATCTAAAGGATATTGGATTGTGCCTTACAGACACTGTGCCCGGATTCAGTCTTCTTTCAATCATGCCCACATATCCCTTTCCCTCTCACTGGCTGGTGTTCTCCTTTCACTACTCTCCTCCTTCAACTCCATCTACCACTACTTCTCTCTACTCCCCTTGTCCTCAACCTCTGTCCGTCCATTGTCTTTGCTCCTTCTAAGTCTCACCTGCACCCTTTGGTGATTCTACTCCTTTCATGATACTACAACTCCCTCCTCCGCACTACAACTCCCTCTGCTACTACACTACACCCTCCTCCACACTACTACTCCCTCTTCCACTCTACAAATCTGACCTGCACACTAAACTCCCTCTTCCACACTACTATTCACTCCCCACACTACAACTTCCTCCTCCACACTACAACTATCAGTATACCCCAACTCCTAATCAGAACCACCCTTTCATCCTCAGAGTGACTTCACATACACTAACTACACTTTTCCAAACACATTCGTTACCCAGTCATGCACACCGACAATGCAGTAAAAGAGAAATTAAATCAGTTTCTTATATTGCGCTTCATGCCGGACTCCAGCCTCTAAGCACAGTACCAGAAGTGGGCACCAAGCCTATGCTGCTGAGTAGACAAGAGCACTGCCTCTGATATATTGCACTCACTAACCAATACCTCACCTGTTCCAGAAACTGCCTCCACGCTCCGCTTCTCCCCCTTCCTCCTTATGGTCTCTTGGTCAGCCTCATCCTCCTCCTCTGACCTCACCCAAACAACATACAACTTCCTGTTTCCAGTTACCTTCTTTATGCTTCCCATGCTCCTGCCATTGGATCAATTGCTCTGACCAATTTTGCCATGTTTTCATAGCCTGGAGCTGTTAGAAGCAGCAAAGCTGTTTAATAGCGGATTAAGCCCCTCCATTGTTCTCTGTGCATGACAGTGGCCAGGATACAGCATTGTCTAGGTTCGTGTTAGTGGGCCTTGGTTTGGGTCCCCCTAAGGTAAGTACAGTCTGTCTGGGGGTCGGCGCCACTTTGGTTCGTGCTTGATGGTCTAGGGAGTTTGCTACAGCCCAAAGATTTTTGCTGCTGCTACTGGAGAGCATAGCGCGGTCTGCATCGCCACTGCCTATCCCTCCTTTAGTTGGCTATCAGGCAGAGGCATCAGTCAACAGCCAGCATGAGCCACCAGAGGATTGCTTTCAATCAGCCGGGTCCAGGTGCTCTGGATCTTAATGAGGGCAGCATGTTGTTCTGGAGGGCTGTCCTCTTTCTGCCGGTTGTTGCCTCTGCTCATGTCTGGTATGTTGTCTCTAGTAGTTGGAAAAACAAAAACAAAATATTCTGTTGAGCATCTTGCTTCGGACGTATGGTGTGAGACAAAAGTGTAATGCACATAAACAATCTGGAACAGGGGGGCAGGAATTTGATCCATCTCAACTGCCACCGTCCTCTTCTGAGGTAGGACTGGCTCTGACTTTCTCCCGGGTAGACCTCCCAACACAGGATAAGAGTGGTTCCCATACCCTCATCCCCTGATGACAAGACCCGGATACTTGCCTTGTCGCAGTGGATATACTTTTTGTTACCTTACTTTCTAATCTTCAAATATAGTTACTTTATAATTGTATTAAACACTATCCTTATGTTCCAACTCATGGATTCTAAGAAGATTCACAGCTGAAAAATGTATATGTATATATATATGGTATCGTACAAAAATGTCGACCTGGGAATTGAAACGGCTGAAAAGGCAGACTTTTTTTTAACCCCCCCTTACACCACATATATATGTGGGGGGTTTAGAGTATAATATTAATATGGGAGGGGATGCGGGGGGTCTCCCTTTTGGCATTCACATGCGATTGTCACCACACAATTGACAGATATTGTTATTTAATCTGCAGATGCATTACAATAGATCACCACAATTGCATTTCACAAAAAGCCTTTATTTTTTGAAGTTTACTATAAAACCTACTGGAAGTAGTTAACATATCTGAACATGTGTAGCCAAAATTAGACCGCAAGGTTTTTTCGGTACCCACAATCGTTCGTCATGTATTACAAGCATGTCGCATCAATTTTTGATATGGCTAAACACTGTGAGAGGGTTAGGTTTTAGTGACTTAGAGTATAGCAATAATGTCCATACATCTATCTGTCAATTGTGTGGTGACAATCACCTGTGAATGCCAAAAGGGAGGGGTAGCCTGAGTCCTTTTCTATATACATCCAGTTAGTTTACCCTCATGACACAGGCCCCCCTATAACAAAAAAGAGGGTCCCAATACACCCCAACATACACACACACTACACATGTATATATTAGTCATCTTATTATAAGCACTCTTGATTAGTAGATTAGCTAGCTACCTACTTTATGTGTGTGATCTCTGTTCTCTCATTTAACATGCCACTTCAAAAAATGCTTCTAGGAAATGAAACATGTCAGGCATCTAGAGAATTAATAAAACACATTGTAGAGCTTCTTTAACATTTGTGAAAAAATCTACATATGCCAGAGCCAAGCTAAACAAGGACTGTGTTATGCTTTAAATGCATGTCATTGTCGGGGGGATTATCCTGGGGTCGGCTGAGCCGTCCGCTGACCTCCGGACTGGGAGGCCCCAACTCCTCCCGTGCTTCCGTGAATGAGTATGAGACACACACAAGGAGCAAGGTGGTTCTGCAGTTTATTATAACAACGGCAGGGATGGGTCTTGGATCGAACGCGTCCGTCCAGACTCTCAATCTTAGTGGGGCTCGCAGGCCCTTTTTACAGCAGTATGACGCGCTACTTGTGTCACCTGGGAAAGTTAGCAAAAAACCTATTGCCACTTCGGATTGGTTCCCCGAGTGGCAGGGTTAGTATAGGATACATATAGAGAAGGATATTAGTGGTTAAGGATGAGTCAGGTGGTATACTTGGGCTGTCCCTACTATTAGATACTTGAAAATCGTTACAAGAAGACCCCTGATGATTGGCCAATGTTGACAATAACATTTGCTTTGAAACTAATGAAGTTTTGAAAGTTGCTTAATGGATGTTTGTTTTGATAAAGCAGTACTGAAGCTGATGTGGTGCTCAAACATCCTGACAAAGACATTTGCTTTAAAGTAAATGAAGTTACAAACTATTCCTTGTGGATGACAAGAAGCTGTCTCAAGTATACAGAGCAAAGTGTTGTTAACTATCCTTGGAATCCAAGTTGGAACTCTATGTTGTCCAGTTGGATTAAGAAAAGAACTGAAGCAAAATCTTTTTGTTATGATACAGGATTTTGTTATCCTTTTTGAACCATTAAAGAAAAACCTGCTTAAATCTGGGGAAGGGGAATTCGCCCAGGTTGACAGAAGAAGCAGCTATTGTGATGTGACCTATTTTGTGTTGTTTGTTGTTACTAAACTGCCATATAATTCCTTATTGATTTGGTGTGTATACAAGTGTGAGGGACAGAACCCTTTTGTTAGAGTGTTTTACTTTAGTTTATTTTAAGCAGGGACATCTGCGTCAGGGTAGGGATAGTGAGGAGTCTATCCAACCTTTTAAATTTAATAAAATGGCATTTGTTGAAAAATGTTCATAAAGTTGTCCGTACCAAACTTCTGATCCGTCACCGTGGGTTGAGTAAGAAGGGCTAGGTGTAGAGTGAGAGGGTGAGAGGTTTAGAGAGAGAGCAACCTCATTAATGACTTACTGGAATCCTCCAAATCAGCCCAGTCTGGTTCAGCAGACATGGACCCTGTACCTGTACTGCACTATAATTCGCAGCCAGTTACGAAAGGTGATATTGCACAACTGCTCCAATCAATTAAAAAAGAAATGGCATTTACTTTGCAAGAACTGAAAGGCTCTTTTCAGGAGCTAACTCATAATGGACAACCAATGGAACACTGGCTGGGTGATATAGAAACTGCTTTTTGCAATCAGGCCAATTCCTACTACCAGCTTAAACAGAGAGTAGGTGCGTTGGAGATACATAATGCTACTACAGATGAGCGGATGGAAGATAGTGAGAACCGCTCTAGAAGAAATAACATCTGGATTCGAGGAAGTGAGGTCTTAGATCGAGACTTGCAGGCATATGTGCATGATCTTGTTTGCAGCATACTGGGGGAAGATGATCAAGTAGATCTTACATTCGATTGTACGCACAGAGTCTCTTCTAACTTCCAGCTGCGCCCCTCCATCCCGGATGTGCTGTCGATCTGCAGGGGACTTGGTTGGCAGGTCAGCAGTCAGCAGTTGGTAAAGCCTGGCGACAGCGGGTGTCCTCATCTGGAATCAACTTCTGTATTCTCTTTGGGGAGAAGCTGAGTTTACAGGATGTAAAAAGCATTTTAAAACTTTTTTGTTCTGGGCATATATTGATCTCAGTGGTTCTCACTATATGGGTTGTTCATACACTGTTTTCCGTTCCAGCAGCAACATTTTGTCACCAGCCGGTTGACAATGCTTTGTTACCGTTCGGTTGTTGGCGCTATACACATTGATATTAATGCTACATATGGTGAGCCATTCTTGTATGAAATGTATATCATATGACAGTGATATCGTAACCATATTTTCCTTAGTGTACTGGAACAATGCTATGTGATGTCACCTGGGGTGGGGTCAAATGACATCACTTCCTGTGATGCCATCACGGGTCAATGGTCATGTGATGTCACTTCCGCTACCCATGGCATTTTGATAAAATGACGTCCCTGTTATAATTCTGTGTGTGCAATGTGTATTTTCTGTTTAAAGATTGAATTATTACTAAGATTAATAGATGTTTAAATCCAGAAACGTTGTAAATTACATAATTAACAAAGTATAACTCATCAGTCCAGTCTACAATGTGAAGAAATATTGACATGCATTTGTGAAAAGTGGGTGAATTTCATTTGAACTATAATATAAAAGATTTGGATGAATCCTCAAGCGTTGACTGTGCCATTACACAATTTGAAAAAGTGTGCGGGACCTTCAATTATTTCATACTTTACAGAGCATTGTTATCTCTGTCGACCAGACCAGAAATGGGCCTCAACACCACACTACAATCGAAGTAGGGGTACTGGATTTGGGAGCACTTTGTCTGCTCCTCAGTATCCAGATCTTTTGCATTAATTACTCTTTTCACTCAAACTGCAGTTTTACATAAACCTTGCACCAGTGCAAGTGCAATTAGTATCAGAGCAAACCTTTTCCATCTTTGCCCTAGTCCTAGTCCTTTACTGTGGGGCCAGAATGTATTGAAAGGATTTGTTCTTCACACTACAGTAATTTTTCTCCTACTGCTAATTGCAAAAGGAGCAGTTCACCCACAGAGTGTGCTACGGTGTCACCCTACTTTATTTACAAGGAAAATGTGTTTGCATTGTGGAGCAAGTGATTTTAACTCCCTATATATTGCAAATGTAATGGTCACATTTGGAAAGAATCTAATAACATTTCTATTTTTTGCAAAGACTGTTGGTGTCCCTAAGGCCCTGCACGGTGCTGTACACGGGCACGGGACAGAGAATAAACTGCCCATGCTTCCAGTCATGCACAGCTTAATGTGAACTCTAGTGATGTCACGGCGCTCGATATCCTTCAGGGGTGCTGGAAAATGTGTCACGTGAAAGACCCAGAAAGCCTCTTCTCCCCTCCCTCTGCCCGCCTCTCTATGGCCGGGGGAAGGGTCGGAATGCAGCCCCCTGCCCACGGCTTAATGAGGAAGAAGGAGGGGTGCTTAGTAACAAACTAGATGCCCTTGCCATCACTGAAACTTGGCTTCACGCAGCCTCTGGTCCTATGCGTGTGCTCGCCATCCCGTCAGGTTACACTATCTAGAGAAATGACAGACTAAACACTAGAGGAGGTCGTGTAGCCTTTATTTTAAGGACCACCAGACCATCAGACAAATACCTCCTGACCTCAATAATAACTGTTACATCTTCTTCCTCAAATGGACTACCTTCCCCACCAACACAATCTCTATTCACCTCATCTATTGCCCACCAGGACCTACACACACCTTCGAGGAAGGCCTTCTTCTCCTTCTAGGCCACAACCTCAAACCTTTCTCGCAGGTGCTCCTTCTAGGGGATTTCAATGACCCCTTGCACCTACCAGCTACTTTACTAGCCACTGTCCTCGCTTCCCTTGGCTGCAAGCACCGTATTGACAGTCCCACGCACAAAAAGGACTGTACCCTAGACTGGCTATATGACACAAAGGGCCTCATTACACGGTAGGCGGTAAGGGTTTACCGGTACCGGTATTTTACCGGTACCGGTAAACCCTTACCGCCTTACTACGAGGTCCCTTTGCGGGTTGGAGAATTTAACGCCTGCTTTTTGCAGGCGTTAAAAACCAACCCGCAAAGGGACCAGGGAGCTAATTACGGCACCGCAATTTGCGGTGCCGTAATTAGCACCTTCCCCATTCCCATTATGCCCTATGGGGCAAAAATGGGAATGGGGAAGGGCAATGGGGGAAGGGGGAATTACCTCCCCACCAACCTTGGAATAGGGCGGTAATTCCCCTTTCCACCAAGGAGGTGCCGGTATTTTACCAGCATGGACCAAGGTGCTAATAGCACCTTGTAATGAGTGTAATGAGGCCCAAACTGTAGTATCGCCATTAAAACCAATTTACCATGCCCATGGTCAGACTACCATATCATCACTTACTCACTCCAAGCAGGTCCTCCACCCAAACCCCTCGTCAACCCCACCCCCTCCACCCTTGGCCATAGCTCACTCAAACTCAACAAGGAAATCCACATTACCTTCAAAAGGCCCTCAACCCTGACAGCCTAGAGACCACCTACCCAGTGTTCCTAGCACAACACTACTGCACTACCCCACTACCCTTACCAACGCCATAAACACTACTGCCGCTTTAGTTACAAAAAAAGCCAAACCAGCTGTCTATATTAATGCCTGGTACACAGAAGAATCCACCAGCCTCAGGTCTAAGAAAAGACTTGCTGAGTCAAATTGGAAAGACTCCCCCTCTGATTCATCCAAACATGCATTCTCTATCCTCTCGAACAAATACAAAAAACACATTCTACATAACAAGGGCTCCTCCCTTAATACAAGAACCGCCAACACCAGCTCAGATTCCAAGGAACTATTTTCCATCCTCAATAATCTGGAAAAAACAATCCCCCAAGTCCCCACGATCTCAAGGACTCTACATGGTGCAACACCATTCAGAACGCCCTCCTATCCAAAATCGACACACTGAAACAAAAAATCAAGGCAAAAAAAAATGCATCATGCAACAATACATGCCCATGTACATGACAACGGCCCCTACTAGCGATGCCCCATTGTGTCGCTTGAACAAGGTCACCATTCAGCAAACATTCTGCATCCTACAAAGCTTAAAGCCTTCAAGATGCCAAGGGGATATCTGCCCGGCAACACTGATCAAAGATTGTGCTCTCAAACTAGCCCCCTACATCACAGCCTTTATAAAATGCCTCCTTCAATATGGGCATAGTACCTTCTTGCCTGAAAAAAGCATGGGTCCTCCCCCTACTAAAGAAAACCACGCTTGATCCTACCATTGCTAACAACAATAAGCCTATTACCACGGTCCCTTTCCTCCTCAAAATCCTTGATAGAGAGGCCTACCTACAAATTTAATGCCACCTAGAAACAAACCAAATTCTAGGCACCTGCCAATCTGGCTTCCGCCCTGGCAACAGCGCTGAGTCTGCACTCCTGAACCTTTAAATTCACCTGGATGTCATCAGAGACAATGGAAAGCTGGCCATGCTCTTCCTCCTTGACCTGTCTGGGCCTTCGATCTAGTCGATCACAACATTTTATGCCACCACCACACCTCCTCTGCTGTCTTCTCCCAAGAAGCCGCCAGCTGGATTGCACCTTTCTTCAATGAGAGAGTGATGAAAGTTTTTTCCGACAATGCTTGTGCCACTCCATCCCCTATCAATGGTGAGGTTCCCCAAGGATCATGTGTCTCGCCTATGTTCTATGACATCTTCACAAAGCCCCTCTTTGATGACTTAGACTTGCTCAGCATAGCCTATACGAACTATGCCGATGACATGCAGATTCTTCTTCCGCTCTCAGGATCATACCATAAATATGCTGCCACCCTCCGTTCTACCTATGTCACTGTCCAAGCATGGAAGGCAACCCATGGCCTCTGTCTCAACGATGAGAAGACTAAGCTTCTCATCATTGGTCCAGCAGCTGCCTTAAAAACCCTTAACTCCCAATACTCCACCTTTACCATTGATGGACCTGTGATCCCTGTCTCCTCCTCAGTAAAAACACTAGGAGTCCACCTCGATGCCACTCTCTCACTAACTCGACAAGTAACTGCCATCTCCTCTGCAGCAACTTACTCTATGAAACTGCTTTACGCCGCCAGGCCCTTCCTATCCAGAGACAACTGCCTAACGATAGCCGGAGCAGTAATCAGCACTAGGCTTGACTACTGTAATGTCCTCCTTGCTGGCACTTCCTCTTGCAACATAAAAAAACTTCAAACCATCCAGAATAATGCCTTACATGCTGCCCTCAATATCCCACTCTCTGAGCACATTTCGGCCGTCCAAAGAGCTGTCCATTGACAATCCGTTAAGAAAAGAATTCTGTTCAAGGCTCTATCTATCACCCACAAGTGCATTTCCAATGCCACCCCACCTTACCTAGTGCAGAACATCACCAAAGTACTATGCAGCAGGCCCACTAGAGTCATCTAAGCCCAGAGATTAATCCACCCCAAGTTCTAACAAATCAAAGCGAGAGGATCTAGTTTCCCAGTCTCTGCTGCCAAATACTGGAACTCCCTCCCACCTGCCCTAAGAGCAGAAGAATCCTACTGGGTCTTCCGCAAAACCCTAAAATCTTGGTTATTCAACTAACACTGACCCACTCCCCCCCTAGACTAGCATTGCTGTATGTATGAAGGGCACCCTCATAGACGTTGCCATGCCCGACACTATACTTCTGTAACTATGCCTATCTGTATATGTATATGTGTATGTATTGCCACTCCGGAAACACTGTACCTACACTTATGCCTATGCCTATGCCCACTCTACGCCCATTTAACTGGTAAAAGCGCCCTGATGCCTACGGGTTTGTGCGTGCTCAGCGAATGAAGAAATAAATAAAATAAATGCCTGAGTGCCTTGTATCCCCGTGTGGAAGGAATGACCAGACCGGAAGTTCGGTTTGGAGTGCCCTACTGGTGGTCTGGTGGTTTGAATAAGACTGATTTTCATATTGCTCTCGCTTTTAGTAATGGTACGCCCACGTTAAAAAAACAATGGCATGGAAACTACTAAGAGCAGTGCCAATGGTTATGCTCAATGAAAAGCTTTTCATCTATCGCTGTCTATATTGGAATTAGGCTTGCCCCCTTTTCCACTGAAGGTCAAAGCAGCATTTCTCTGTTTTGTTTACACAACAAATAAAGCACAAACAGGAATCTTGAGACATTATACGGAAGGATCTTGAAAGCAGGATGGTTATTCACTGTGAGAGATTAATGTAGCAATCACCCCCGCTTCGGGGTCATAGATGGCCGGTAAGTGAGGAAGGAGGTAGGGGGTGGGAAAAGGGTGCGGGATGTCTTATGGGTGGGTTGAGGGTGTGGAGACAACAGGGAGAAGCATCATGTTGCCTGCCCACAATTAAGATGGTGCGCCTGAGGAAGGGCCTCAGGTGGCTGGAAAAAGTGTCCAGTACACAGTGTGTTCTTGCCCTCTTTTCCAGCCACCTGATTGGCTGAGTGCCCTTTCCCGTGTTCAAATACATAAAATGTTTGTGCATGACCATCAACATAGGGGAGCGAGGTTGAAGAGCGCACACCAAAGGGCAGCTCTGCGGCATGGTGCGCTTGAATCCTGATTTGGAGAAGGCCGTCATTGACAACAGGAGATCCAGGTCTGGACTGGCCAATAGGGAACTCTGGAAATTTCCCGGAAGGCCTCTGCATCCTGGGTCTTCTGTGTGGTATTTCGGATTTTTCCAATAGAAAAAGCGTTCGGCTTGCTGAAAATATGTAATATACGGCCACTTTGGACATTATTTCCAGGGCCTCTTTTGGTTCCCAGTCCACCCCAGCAGGGATCTAGGCTGTTCTGGCTTCCAGATGCTGTAAAACCCACTCCAGGGACTCGAGGGCCAATGTTAGTCCGTTCTCGGGCTCCCACACACAGGGTAGGGTGGCACACTCCTTCAGGGGACCTGCAGTACAGTGAGGTCCTAGGCACAGGGTGGCAGGCAGACAGGTTGACTTCTGGTCCAGCAGCAGTGTTCACCCCCAATGGTCCCTGGTGATGGTTAGAGAGCAGATCTTGCTTCTGCCTTTAGAACCCTTGCCTTCACCCCACAATTGAGGACTTTAGAAAGGACTGCTCTATCAGCAGGGCCCAACGAAACCTTCCGGATAGTTCAAGATGAGTCCAGATGATTCAAATAAGTGGTGGGAGACTCCTTCTTTTGTAGGCAAAATGTGGTAAACTAAGCCACCTTCTACACAGAACAGGAACCAGAAGGTAAGTAGTTTACATGTAGGTTTATTCTCTGTAGTTGTAAGGTAGAGAAAGCACTGGGACATCCATCCAGCCCAGTGATTAGGTCCAACTGACACCTGTAGAACCCAGCACTCCAAACATCCACCAACACTCCAACACTCCACATTCTAGGTCAGTGACATCACCACACCATCATACAACACATAGCCCATAATCAGGCCCCAGCAAAGATTATGACACAAAAGTCCCCAGATGAATGGACCAAAGCTAGCCTGCTTTCGGGGTCCAATCCCTGTCCTTGAAATGAGTGGACATTGACCCAAAGTGCTTTGCTCCCGAGGAAGTGACGGGGACAGGAAAGAGAATGAGAGGCAGAGAGATTCAAGACGTCAGGTCCTTCCAAAAGCTGTACAGACCCTGCTCTCGCTATCGTAGCTTCCTCCTTCCTTTTCTCAATACGATCAACAGGCCTTTAGAAATGCAGCACCCTGGAGTGAGGCGCTGCTCTTTGTGAATGGGTGTGCCTCTTGGATTCGGCTCCCAGGCCAGTGTCCTGTGGAGTTGCTGTCCTGGGAGTACAGTTTTACCTACTCTTTCAAAGGAACAAAGAGAAGCAATCCCCTATGGGTGGTCCTCTCAGTGGACAGGGGTCAGCCTTGTCTGGAAGGAATACACATGTCCTAATCTTAGCACCACCTATACATAATTGTGGCCTAATTTATAAAGAAGGGCTTCATTCCTGGCTCTCCAACACTTTCAAGACAAGTTATTTATTCCACACTAATTACAGATATACTACTGACATTTTTCTATTTATAATGTTTTGCAACAACTTGTATGACCAGCCGTATTCTGTGCCTGGGCTACCTAACTAACTGGTCAATTTTTAATGATTTGGTTCTGATATGTAATTGCTGCATGTACCTTCCAAAAGCCAGCACGATTCCTTATGGTAACACATTGTGATAAAGTGGGAACATTCCAAAATGCAGCTGACGGGCAATGGAACACAAAAAATTGTTGGTGAATTGCTAATGTCAACAATTGATTAGTAATATGATAATATGTCAATGAAAATGTCTGAATATTGTAAAGCGATGATTTTCTCAACCAATCAATTTGCCAAAATATAAATGAGCCAATGATTTTATACATCTCAAGGATGCATTTAAATGTACATCATGCAGGCCTGATTAATAATTCAGTTCATGAATACAAACTATTGAATTGCATGTTAGACCATAAGAACATGATAGATAAAAATGTAGTACGATAAAACGTATTACTTTAATTACATGCCTGCCTTTTATGTTGTACTAATAATCCAAAAGACATAAGTTGCCAAAAAGAAAATTTAGGATCATACAAGTTAAGTTTGGATCTTCTGACTTACAGCAAATGAGAATTATAGTTAGGTTATGTATACACTAAAGTAGTGCGTGATATTTATTTGATACAGTCTGCTTAATACCAGTATCAATGACTGAATGAACTATTCCCTTATGTTCCCCTATGTTGATAGTCGTCTACAAATATTTAATGTATTCGCACACTGAAGAGGGCGCTCAGCCAATCAGGTGGCTGAAAAAGAGGGCAAGAACGCACTCTGTACAGCCCACTTTTTTTCAAGCCAACCGAGTCCTATCTCCAGGTGGCGCCATCTTAATTGTGGGGAGGCAACAGGAGGCCTCTCACCGTTGCCTCCCTGCCCTCCACCCACCCCAAAGACATCCTACACCCTTTCCACATCCCCCTACCTCCTTCCCCACTTACCTGCAGGGCTGGATCTTTGTGTTCCAGTCCTCACGCTCCTCCCGCATGTGGCCAACATGGAAATAGAAAAGAGACTAAGTTCCCTTTCCTATGGCGGTGGCCATCTTGGACTGTTATACTTCACAGTTTGGGTTGATACTGATCCACATGCACACCCCTCTTGAGGGTATAGCCTTCCATTGGCCCACGTTACCACAAAAGGTGATGGAGGAATGTCTCTTGACTGTACCTCTTTTACCTTTATTATTTTTGAGTTGTGTTGGCTCCTGCTTAGTAGAAGTGTGGGGTCAGAGTGGGCGTTTTGGCTTCTACTCATCTTTCTAGTCCTGCAGGGCAGAAGTCAATTCGTCACAGACTCCCATGGTGAAGCAACTTTTGCTGATTATACTCATACAAATGACAATCTAATGAGTGTTTATTGCTTGCCAGCACTGACTGTGAGCTTTCAGATAAGGCTTGTTCATCCTATGGATTGGCCTCCAATCAAAAGGTGTTACTTCTTCCTTTTTATTATGGTTTCAGTCTGTCTGCATGATATATATACAGCGAAGCTAAATGTCAGTTACATAGGTAGGGGCGATCCTGAAACCCTGCCGTGGTGGGGACTCTCAAAGACACAACTTGGAGGTCCCTGCTTTAAACATTGCAGAAAATTATGAATTACGGTACCTCAGTGTTCGTAATAAAATGTACATTCTTCAAGAGAAATAACATTATGTGCTGGATAATTAAATGAGTAGCCCGATCTGAAAGACTGTTTAAAGAAATACAAACATCTCAATAGATTTACCACGTCCATGGGGATGAGATTTCACTTCCGGTTAATCCTCCATCGCCTGCTTTGGAGCACAAGGGTGACTTGCCAGCGCCTGGATGACACTTTCAACAGGACTTTACCATTTACTGGGAAACAGTGACTACTCTAGCCTGTTCTTGTTTGAATGTTAATTGCAGAATTTTTACCATAATTGATCAACTCCCCAAATGATTAGTAATAACTCAAACCTTGCACAGTATACGGCTTTCAATTCATTTAAAAAGTTACGATACAAGGGAAACAATATACGTTTTTCTAATGATTTTTTAAAAATTATTAAAGAAGGCATTTTTCGAAAATAAATCACTTCTACCAAAGAGAATTACAACAGATTTCATAATCATACTAACTCATTTTATTTACATGTAAAGCATCACAACATTTTTGTGAACAATATTGTACAAATTGTTACAACGGTGCAATCCCATAAAAAAATGATTTGTAAGTCTGGCCCTATATGTCTTAGTAGATGATTACTGACTGCGTCATCTAAAATGGAGGTAAGAAATCGTTAGAAACAGGAAGTCTTTATTCTGAACAGTCTGCCACGTAAAATTGAGGTGCTAATCTGAAGGCGCGAGATGGACGACTGTGCTTCTTTTTTGTAGCTCTCAATAGGGGGAATATTGTGCACATGCCGATTGATTGACGGTTATTGTCGGCCAACAGTGAACCTCTCCTTTCTTCTGTAATGGAACGGTTGCTGCAGCAAGCATTAAAGCGGCATCGTTTTTCGCACAATAATGAGGTATTCTGATATACAGTGGCCCCACGGGGAAAATCAATAACAGAACTCGCGCTTTATTGTTCTCTAAAAATGATCAATGGCCCCATTTACACAGGTATGTAAGACTCGAACCTATTTCGGCACAACTGAGTCAAAAATGAAAACATATGAAGTGAACTTTGTAGGGATGTTTTTTCTAAAACACAATGAAATGAAGTCGTATCTTTTATTGATTTCAAATGTTTCAAAAAAAAACTTCACGATAAGGTATAGTTAATGTGTTTTCATCTATATTTATAAGAGTCAAAGTGTGTGTGTTTGTGGTTTCGCAAAGCATTGTTCCTTATACAATTCCACACCTTTTCACCAATCTGAACCAAATTTTGCATAGTTACCTGTTAGGACCCTCCGGACATTACTGGCCACATGATGTATGGACATCCCACCCCTTCCCCAGATTTCAGCACCTTCACACATGAGACGGTTGCCTGAAATCGGCAAAATATCAATGTGGTCACAGAAGACCCTAAAATGCACAATTTCTGCGATATTTGCGCTGCACTGCACCACAATTAACTGCGCCATTTCAGGGTGAGGGAATACGTGGGGAGAGAGTACAGAAGGTCCCAGCATGCAGCAGTACACTAAGTCTCACCTCCCCCCAATGTCTGCTGCGGGATATGTCAGCCAGCCACACATGCCCATTCTAAGTGCAGTTTACTTCAGAGTGCAAAGCGCATCAAGCAATAAGCAAATCGGAACAGCGACCTACAGGATCATTGATTTTCAACAACTGATGAGAGTGTTGTCATGTCTGTCTACAGAACCCGTTCAAAGAACTGGTACTTTTTGCTAGTTTATTTATATAAATCGCCTAGAAAATAGTTTTGTAAAATAAATGTTAATGTTGCTACATCTACGAAGTTAACGTCCACAAAGTCCACAAACGGTAAGGCCAACCTTAGGGTTTAACCTATCGTTAAACACTAAACATAAACTTCATCCAACATTAGTGGAAGCTAAACTCATTCGTTTTTTTTAGATAGTATTTTCTTTGTACATTGCTATTATATATTATGTTAGGTCACTATGCTTTTGTACCACTCCGGACCACCGCCGTCGTAGTTTCATTACGCCAATGGTGTATTGAGCCTCTTGCCAAGCCGACTCCAAAAGGTGGCCTTACCCAAGTTTAGAATGTGTGAGAAGGTGAATGTTGTTGGTAATAGAAGGCAGGGGGAAGTGATGGACATCATTAATAATGTAAAATGTGATTAGCACTATGTGACCGTTAGTTTTAGTTGGGTATGAAATGTAGTTTGAAGATAGCAGTAATAGTGCATGTTTTTGTGAGAGTAAAACACAGTTTTTTGTTATTTAATTTAACATGTATATTCGGACCATGTGTTCATTGAAATGTGTGTTCATAGAATGTACAGTAATTTTGATAATATATGTTGGTGTACTTTTTGTTCATGTTGTAATGGTACACAGATGTGCTCATCTTACTTTTTGACTCATTAGAGCTGGTGAGAGAAGACTCCAACAATGTTATTGTTCTTTTATGTTTAGGGTTTAAAATAGGTTACGTTTAATGGTCACATTCACAATTTGGCATGAGTGTTCCGATTTGGCCAGCTCAGTTGGACCCTTCAAATAAGATGCTCCAGGGCTTCCAAGACCCCAAACCTCATCTATCACCCTCACCTTCTGCACAACGCTGACTCCTCTAATCCATCTTCTATCACTCTTCCACTTGACGAATGCACAATGCCCCGAAAACAAGTCGTCCTACATCACTGACCACTTTATCTCTCATCAACCTCAACTTTCACTTCTTGCTATCAAAGAAGCCTGTATCCCCTCACCCACTCATGTCTCTGCTACACTAGCAGTCTCCACACTTACTCTGCTACCTTCTACCACTCTCCCACACCTTTTGGGAAGCGTGGCAGTGTGGGGTTCCTTATCAATAAGGCCCTCAACACTGCCCTTCTACCCCTGCTGCTCTGACATCCACTCTTCCTCCTTTGAATAAGCCACTATTCAACCCCTCCCTCCTACTCCCCCCACCGTTCTGCCTCTCTATCGACCCCCTGGTCCTCTCAACAACTTCTTCCCTGATCTGACTCTTCTCCTTGAGGTACTTCCTGCCAGCATCCCTATTGATATGCTGAGAGACTTCAACCTTCCCAAGTCCTCTGCAGCTACCTGCTTTGAACTTTAATCCTACTTATCTGATCACTCTCTGTACTCCCTCCAAACTTGGCCTACCCACTCTGGTGGGAATTCTCTTGACATTGTCGCTCTCTCTAATTCACCTCTCCTTTGACCCCTCTTGCTCTGACCACTCCAATGTTAACTTTAACAGCTCGACCCTTGCATCTTCTGCTCCTCACCTCCTCTCTTTAATGACTAAGAGGACGTTTGGCTAGACTCTCTTGCCCCTTACCTGGATGATGTGAGGCCCTCTCATTTGTCATGTTCCCCTATTCATGTATCTTCCATTGACTGTGTTTTGTCTGACTTTCAATGTGCACTTATGACTCCTTTTGACCAACACTATCCTGCTTGCACATTCACACCTTCCCATCCCTGTCCTGAGGCTTGGATCACATCTGAAATTCAGATCCTCAAAACAAACATACACCATGACCTACAATGCTGGCGGAAATTGCGGACATCTTGCAAACTCCTAGCCCACAATAATTCCCTTGCTGCCCTAACCTCTGCTCTAGAGTCTTCCAAATCCTCCTTATTCACAAACCTAATCTCCTTTGTGCAATCACCCTGCACACATTCATCTACCCTCCAATCTTTACTCACATCTCACAAGCCAATATTAATTGCCTCCTCCCTTTCTGCTAATTAGACTGCTCACTACTTTTCCACTAAAATCTCTCTCTCTTGAAAATATGCGACACTCCTGCAGACCTCCTCTCTCTCTCCCTTCCTAAGCCCCCTTCTGTCCACCACCTCTACCTCTGCAACGCTTGACTACTTCTTGTCCACCTGTCCTATTGAATTAGGACCCATCCTTCGCAGTGCCAACCCATCTTGTACCCCTATAAACCCTTTTGCTCCTCAAATGGTCAAAGTCTTAGCCTCAATCACTTGCCTGTATCTCTCTGAGTTCCTTAACCACTCTCTCTATCTACAGGACACTTCCCTGCCTCCTTCAAATCTGCAACTCTCATTGAATAAACCCTCTGCTGACCCAAACATCCCAGCAAAGTTTGCCCAGTTTCTCTCCTTCCCCATTATTCAAAAGTCCTTGAACTGGATCACTAAGTACCTTGAGTATAATGACCTTGGAGATCCTCTTACATCTGGCTCCCACAGTAAACACTCGACCGAGACTGCACTCATGCATGTCTCCAACGTTCTCTTTAATATTCAGCACTCCAAACTCTCCTATTCTATACTCGCTCTCCACGACCTGGGGTTTCGCAAACCTGTTCTTGCCTCGAAGGTCAATCCTTTAAAAACTCTTGGGACTTGCAGACCTCTGACCCCACCCCTCTACTTGTCAGCATCCTGCAATTATGAGTCCTTGGTCCTCTGCTCTTCTCCCTCTATACCTGTGCCCTAGAAAGACTTATATCATCCTTTGGCTTTCACTATCACCTCTTTGCTGATACTCAAATATGTTTCTCCTTTCCTCCCTTGTCCCCAGCCACCTCAGAATAGATCACAAATTCTCTCACTGCAGTTCATCACTGGATGGAGCACTGCTGCCTCATGATGAACTCTTCAAAAAACTATTGGATCTTAGAATTCTCCGTAGGCTGGATTTGAAAGACTGGAGCCCGCAAGGCAACACTGATTGTGTCCTAGTGGGTTCTGGGACTAGTACCCTACCTGCGTACCTAAGACTGTGCAGATACATTCCGAGGGGATCCTCCAGTTGTAATCTGATCATCTGATCACCCACATTGTTTAAAGAGACTTCTCTTTCCCGGTCCATATGTATAATTGATTTTTTAGGTCTCCATTATTCCCTGTTTTATTTTGCAGTTGTATGTTTTTGTATATTGTTGTTGATATATCCTACCTGTTTTCTGTTTTATGTAAGACTTGTTCTGTATTTTTTGGTCTTTGTCTGCGCCCTTAAGCCTTTGGGTACCTTAGAGTGCAATATAAATATTAAACATAAACATAAACATTTTCTATGTTAAAGCAAAAGTTCCCTATAAGAGTTTGAATACAAAATGCAATCTTTGTGCGCAAAAACTACAGCTTCCCCCAGACGAACTTCCCAAAACTTTCAAAACAAATTCAGAGGGGCATACTTCTGCATCCGTGAGCAATCTGTCTTGGGTTGATAAAGCTGTAAAATAGTACTACCTTATAAAACACCAAAGCATTTCTAAAGCCAAGTGCATCCTTTTGAGCTAATTTGCATACCCAACCCACAATGCATTGTTCAGTCTCTCTGAATTGGAAGTGAGCTTTCAGTTATGGTTGCTGAGTGGCAGTGTGGCATGTTTGGCTTGTTAGCTGAAATGCCCTATTTTACTCTCACATTTCGGCACAAAGGGGGTTTTCACGCACATTTAAACCTACCGTAAGAATGATTGTGTATGCTAAACATACCCAAATGTTCCAACCACAATGATGGGAGACTATACCACACTGAGGATCCCTAGTGTGATTGAAAGGCATGTGTTGGTATCTGCATCACGGATAGTTGTTTGTTTGGGTTGATAAAGCTAAGACTATTGCACCACAGGCTTATGTGATAAATACGATTTTCCAGATCGATATTTAAAAATCAAACATTTACGATAATGTCTGAGGAGATGCTCATCCATGTAAAATGATTAATCCCCATAGTACAGTTTTCATAGCATTTAAATATGTTTTCACTACAGTGTTGTCTTTTTGCAGATACACACGTTATCATTTTGCTCTGTTTAACATTGCACAAATAAATGTGTTTCTCTTCTCATCTTTTTGTCTAATAGGTGGCATGTCTCGTACAAGCACGATGGTTCCTTCTGAAGCAAGTTGCAGTTAATGCCATCAGCGTCATTCACGAACAAGGGCACGTACATCGAGAAAACAGCTGCAGTCTTTTTAAAGAAAAAATGTATTTAAGTTATTTAAATTAGTTCATATCGTTGTGTATTGTCAACCTTTTACACTATATTTAAAACGTGTACAGACATCTACATACATTTACAAAATCAAATACAATATCATTAGAAAACTAACTTTCTTCGAAAAACAATATACATTTCATCAACGCAGTATAAATCAATCAAATACATACTGTAATATAAAAGTACATTATTATGAACAGTTCATAAACAATGATATTTATAGAATAAAATTTGGCAGATGATCTAGCCTTGCTATCGCCAATTGCCATATATGATAAGCAGCCGTTGTCTCCACCAGCGACTCAGCACAGAAAATCATACTCCAACATTGATCAGTATGGTATGACTTACATTTAAAATAACCTTCCTCCTAGGAAAGTCTGACTGCTTTACATCAGGTGAGAATATGGCAAGATGTTTCCACTTCTTTATTGCAGAGTCGGCAAAGCCGCTCCTCCCAAGGAATTCCTCTTCAGGCCACCGTATTGTCTAAAACAGGCAATAGTTCAAAACGTAAGTATGATATAAATCGAATCAATGCAGGTATTCGTAATTTCATTAAATAACTACAGGGAATTTCACTAAACATTCTTTGTTGGGAATAGGGTGAATATTTGCATAGCTTTGCCAAGCGACCCAATGACTGGATGAAAATCAGTCTGGTTTTCTTTTCAAATCTAGACAGGTGTAGGGCTTCCACAGACTCCGGCAAACAAGGCAAGCCAATGGCCATACAATGGCAATGAACCAAGCTCAAGCTCTCCATGTCCCTAAACCATGTGCTATGTGAACACTGCCTCATGGGCCTTTTGTAATAGCTAAGGCTCCCCCCCTGCAAGTTCTTAGTTAATTTGTGCGAACAATCTTCATTAAAATCCCTGGTAAGTATAATTCCACCCTTTGGATACTGTGAGTGCCACTTTCTAAGTGTTTCTGAAACAGTTGCAATAAGATGAACTTTGGAACCACCCCCCTGAGGGTCCTACAAAGTCACCACTAACGTGTCCCCGGTTCCAAAAGGGAATTTTGTTGAGAAGGCTCATAGGAAATTGTTATGAGGTCTAACAGCAGAGAATTCAACCAAGTTATAATCGACTTTTCCACCAACATATATTCCAACTTGGGGGCGGCCCATTAGTGGAGGAGGATTGATATGATGTGGCATTTATAACGTGCCTGTACACAAGTCATTTATTGTTTATTTACTATGTGCTTATACACAAGGGTTTCAAAGTGCAAAAGGAGACAGGCGAAACATCAAAGTATAGCCATCTATGTCAAACGGAAGGGTTAATCATGTCTCCTGTAAACAAAACAAGTGTGCCATCATTAACTTGTCTCGACCACAAACATTGTTAAGAAAAGACCGATGCCCGTGTGTGTTCCATGAAAGAACATGGAAAGAAGCACCATCAACCGAGTGGCCTGGTCATCCAGACATTTGCAGTGCGTGTGACCAATTGCCAGGCAACCTCTGTGGCTCCAACCTCTGCCCCGGATATGTTTACGGCAAGTTGTAGCTGGTTATTAAAATTGCACATAGTGTATTGTACTCGCGAGTTCGCTAATTACAGAGACGGTTGGAACAACAAAAGCTCAAAGCCCAAGTCTAGCAGTAATTTTGAATTTTTACAAATATGTTCAACTACGATAGGTGATATGAAGGATGCCAATACCCAATTTGTAGGACTTTCAACGTGAGTAATTCTATCCTTTCAATATCTTTTGACGTGATGGTACACAGATCGGGAATAAGATGAAGTAATTCAAGCTGCCAAATTCGATTAAGAAAAGGACTAGAGTCTGAGGGAATAGAAATGAATTTAATGTGCCTCAGGTCCGTAAACCATGATGAGTCAGAGAAACACACAGACTTACTAAGCGATCTAATTTGCATTGCTACCACTCGAGTGAGCCAAGAATCGCGATTAAGAAATCGATGGTCATTTGGCTCAGTAGTGGATACTGTCAATGTTTGCACTGGTAGACAAGATCTATTAATGGAGTTGGAAGCTTGCCATGACGCATGCTTTCTGCCGTGATTGAGAGCTCGGACAGTGTTTGACCTTTCATGGTCCACATTAGCTAGTACAATATCCGCAGGAGCCACATTAGTAGATGTAAGAGTGGTGGAATCTTCAAGGGTGCCTTAAGAGTTCCTAGAGCAAGTTGGGGAAAAACATCTGTCAATGAAACTACATCAGCTACGGCGGCGGTAGTTCTTTCTTTCGTCTGGCTGTGTGGGTGTCATGTTTTAGAAGATGGTACGCTGAGTGGACCTATCCATTTATGAAGGGGTCCCTGTAGCAAAACCTGTCTGACAATCCTATCCCCCATATCCTTAGTGACTGTGTACCGAACAACGGAAGGAAAGGGGACATTGTATGCGGCCTGTGTCCCCACTGCCTTAGTAGCGGTAGCTTTTGTAAACTCCACTCGTTTGCCCTGTCGAAACCTTGGTTGATGGCGTATTTGTCGTGTTTTTTTACAGACACTGGGTGGACTATTGAGCATCGATATCTCTGTACATTTTGCTTCAATAGCAAGCTCCACTGTGGCAGCAACACATTTGACAGAGCCTTGTTGTAAGGCCACTGCTTGAGATGGTATTAGCTCATGTGGTTTGTTAGTGCCCCCCTGTCTAGTTTTCCCCCCCGTGTTTACACTGTCCAGGGGGCATGGTTTATCATAGGGCAGGGTAGAAGATTGCAATGTGGGACCAGTAATCTGCACTGAGACCGTGCTCATTATCGAGCCAGATTCAGTGCTACAATTAAGTATAATGTCCACCACTTTAGCCAATAAGCCATTACGCTCTCGTTGCTGTTCTGCCATGTTCACGCACAAAAGAAGCAGTGCGTCCATTTTAGATTCTATGGAATTTAAGGTAGCTGAAGGGCAAGGCAGTGCATTACAATGACCATAATGCAAATTGTTATTAATTACCAAGGATGCGTCTTCAGTTTCACTTTCACTGAATGTCGTATCTGAAGGAGAAGCCAATTTCTCGAGATTTGGACTGGCTGAGAGATTACTTCCTATAATGTAGTCATAACTTATATCAGTGGGTCCCAGAGAGCTGCATTGGAAATGTAAGCAGAGATTAAGGAGTGATCCATTGTTGTCAATTGTAGGTGAACAATGGGTTGTGCTTTTACCCGGATGGCTCTTGTCACAGTTTACAGGTGTAATTTCAGTCACAGATAACTCTCGAGAATAGGCCCCCACCGCTCCGATGACATCTGCATACTCAAAAAACCTGTTATTTTCGGTTGTAGGGTGACCACAATGTCAGCTTTGTCCCTTTTGTCTTTTTTGCTGCAAGGGGATATATTTAAGTCACGACTGCTACGCAAGGGACTGCGAGTACGTTTGCCCATCTGGTTTCTCTCTATACATAGATCGTACCGATGCTGCTTGTTATTCTTCATAGGATCGTAGTACAGTTCAGATGGTAAGTAATAATACAAGTGTTCCAATTAATAGAGATCACAGGCCCTAGACAGCAGGCTCTGTAACCCTATAAACCTTCTGCTGGACACTCTGAGTCTATACGTACTCATCGGCAAGCCGTGGCTATGACTGTGCAAGCCCCTGCTCGCAGCGAGTCTGCGTGTCTGCACTCTGCCAATGCACTCACCCAAATGCGCGCGTTCGCCTGCCTTATACTCCTTCCTGATGTTGGGGCGGGACTTCCCATACGGCGACCAATAGAATAAATGAAATTCCAAGTTCACCTGCAGCTAGTAAAATCCTCGATGTAAAAAGCAGTCCTGAACAGCATAGCCCACGCGTGTCTGCACTCTGCCAATGCACTCACCCAAATGAGAGCCCACAAATGCGTGCGCCGCCAGCCTTATACTCCTTCATGATGTTGGGATGGGACTTCACGTACGGCGACCAATAGAATGAATTAAATTCTAAAGTTCACAGGCAGCTAGTAAAATGCTCAATGTAAAAATCAGTCCTGAGCAGTGTAGCCTCTGCGTGTCTGCACTCTGCCAATGCACTTGCCATGCATTCCACAGGAAGGCTGATTCCAAAAAGTTAATGTTCCCACACAAAATGCAGTACGTATCCAGACTATGACTCAGCTGCTTGCAGAATGCAGGCAGTGGCCATGCCATGGGAATGGCTACAACAGAGCAACAGATTCAAATTGATATGTGTTATGATCTGTGTCTCAATTGTTTTTTTTTTATTGATTTAGCTGTTAAAAACAACTTTTCAATATACAAGATCATACATTTTTAGATTTTAAAACAAAAATATAAACAATGCATTTAGCAATGTACAGACTCAAGCAGCCAAATATTATCCAATTTTAACAACAATAAAATCGTGTATATACATGGTATAGTGTGTATCTAATACAGATTGTCAAAATAAACAGATATCAACCAACAAACAATAAACATTGTTACATTCAATTAATTCATAAAACTCATTTTTCTTTTTTAGTAAATAGCTAAATAATCAATTATCACTGCTTTAACGCTGCTTGAGACATTAACTTCTTCTCATGTAGCGTTATCCCAATTCAAGGACAGTAAGAAATTAGTTAATGCTAACTGAACAAAATAATTATTAGAACATGGTAAAAAAGACCAACGCATATCTTGATCAACAGTTTCTAAAATTAAAATCACTTTTGAAAAAGGCATTGATCTTTGGACAATTAATTGTACACAATAGCAAACTAGATGTTCAAGGGATTCAATCGTACTAGGATCCTTACAGAATCTACAAGACACAAATTCTTGAGGTCTCAAGTTGCGTCTTGCTTGCACTTGATAGGTAGGCCATAAATCAAATCGTGCCCTCAAAAGACCTGCTCTTAATTTTACCGCCGGAAATTTTAAAAGATAAGCCTCTGGGCTTTTTACTGCTTTAGGCCAGAACCGAAACTTACATGGTTGATGATACTTTTGACATTTTTCTAGAGTAGTAATCCAATCTAATTGATATAAGTTTTTTTTTTTACTTCTCTGGATTAGTTATTAACATAAAGATTGATATGTTTGCGATTGCTAGAGATTCCAAACAAAAATCAATCCATAGTTTTACAAAAGTCTTGTCAGATGATAACATATAATCAACAATTATCGAAAGTATGTTTGCTTTTTGGTTTGCCATAAGGCATTTACGGAAGAGCATACAACAATGCCAAGTATAAACTGCATGCATGGAAACAAGACCTAATTCATACCGGAGCCAAGGGCCAGGGACACATTGGGGCAAATTGAGAACCACCTGCCAATATTTTGCTTCAAATCTATCAAAATTTTAATTTGTACAATTCAAAAGTGTTTCCGCCCCATATAAAATTGAGGGTATTACTTTCATGGTCCAAAAAATTATAGCTGGTTTTATGGTAAATTTCCCAAATTTGAATAATATTATTTTAGTCTGTGAAATGGCCGTGGTTAGCTTTGCCTCCATGCGCTCAACCTGACTACATGGTTTAATAGAACCATCAAAATCAATGCCCAGATAAGTATAAGTTGTCACAATTTCTAATGGTATATTATTTATTGACCACTTAAGCTTGTACTTATGGAGATGATTTGTGTGGTAGACTACGATCTGTTTTTTTTTGGTGTTAACTACTAATTGATTCTCAGATAAATAGAAGTTGAATGCATCAATGAGGTTCTGTAGGCCCTTCGGCGTTTTTGAAATAAGGACTATGTCGTCCGCATAATTCATATTAGTAACATTTTGTCCTTTTAGAACTGGGGCATCAGAAAGAGTCTGCAGAAAGGCCGTGCTTAGATTGTGTATGAAATAATAAAAAATTGCTGCAGCTAATAAACAGCCTTGCTTTAGATCTCGTGCTGTCTTGATTGGAACAGACAGCAAACCCTCCAAAGGAAGTCTGACACGAATCGATGTTGCAGCATGAAACGCATGAATAATATCAAGGAGATCAGTAGGGCAGCTGTCTCTTGTTTATTTTGCCATTAGTAAGGGGCGGGATACAGAGTCAAATGCGGCATGTAAGTCAATAAACGCAAAGTAAACTGATTGTTTATGGGATTGACTAAGGGCTTTTATTGCATTAAGAGTTAATAAATTGACACAGGTGCCCAGACCCGCAACAAAACCTGTTTGATGCCCATCTCGCTCACCACTAGATTCTGTCCATTGATTAAATTCTGCCAATACTAATTTTGCAAAATGTTTTCCTGGTGCATCCAGTAAAGCAATCGGACGATAATTTCAAGGGTTCGAGCGGTCACCCTTCTTATAAATTGGAATTATTACCGAGCATAACCATGAAGCTGGCAATTTGCGATGGAGCATCACTTGTAAGAAAATTGCGTTAAGATTTTTTGCCCAAAGCCTTGGATTTTCTTTCAAAATGGCATTATGGAGACCATCAGGGCCAGCAGCTTGTGATGCGCTTAGCTTTAGGATTAACTCTTCAAGTAAGGAGGGTGAGCAATGGATGTTCCAAGAGGTGGAAGATTGAAGCTTATAGGTATTAGGCTCAAAGGTTGGGTCTCTGTATAAATAAAAGTGTGATATCCAGGCGTCCTCTGTTACAGCTCCAGTTTGTACATGGGCTTGAGACAAATTCGAATTATAATTAGGATGACGCCATATTTCTACCGAATTTTTGGACCAAATCGAAGAAAGCATAGCTTCACCATCTTTTTGGAAAATCCACGCTCGCCACCCACGAATCCAGTTCAAATATTTGCATTTCGCTGTTTTCAATGAGCTCTTGATATTAGCATTATTTGTCACAAGGATTTGTCTCTTTCCCTTACGATAGTCAGCCTTGCATATTTTAATTGCAAGATCAAACGAATGCTTATGAATTTGTACATTAGAATTCAACACAATGGTATTCCGAAATGGTTCTAAAAAGTCAGTATACTCAATCAATTTATACGAGTTATCCGACTTATGCATTGCATCTGAGAACTTCATTAGATGTCCATGTGACCATTTTAGACAATGTTTGGTAATATTAACCATTAGATGTTGAGTAAACCATTGTGTGGTTGGAAGAGCACATGGCCAGGTAAGCTGTAGTGAGAGAAGGTGGTGATCACTTAATGTCTGCGGAATTATCTCAAACAAGACAACTCTATTAAACATAGATTGTTCGACATACATATAGTCGATGATACTTTGACTAGTGTCACGCTGCCATGTGGGTTTCGGTGGTATGTCACTTTCCACTGAGCCATTTACCACTTGCATATTACGATCAGTCATGAGATAGGACCAGGTGGAAGATGCCTTTGTCTTATTTTTGTTAAGAGAGGATAAACAATCCATGTTTAAGTCCCCCACTATGATGGTTTCAGTGATACCAGTTGTGACTGATATGAGGTCTAGGAGACTCATTATCCCCTCAAAAAAGACCACGTCAGATAGTCCTACCGGGTTACAGTCGATATTAATAAGAGCTATTATGGAGTTGTTACAAGTAATTTTCACTAGTTGCATGAAATTTTAACATGCATCCATGCTTCAATTTTAAATCCAAATTTCTTGTTAGCAGCCACCATTAATCCTGACAAAGGCCAACCACGAGATCCCATTCTTGCAGGTAATAGTATAACATCAAAATTGTCCCAGGTGGGAGGTTCCAAATACCAAGTCTCTTGCAGAGCGATTATGGCATATTCAGTTACAGGTTTTAGAGATGTGTGCAAATAGGCATGGCCACGGGTATTCCAAGAGGCTATCTTAATAACATGGAGCTGTAAGGTAGTTAATGGTTAGTTCCTGGGAGCCTGTATGTCATCATGAATGCTAAAGTAAATTTGGGATTGGTGATCAGAGGGGGCATCCTCACGTTTTACTATACGATCTGGGTCTTGGGCCAATAAAAATCCCATATCAAATAGGGTAATTTTGGCCAGGCATGTTGTGTTTAAGACTATGCCTGAGGGAATCCATAATCTCACAATTGATGTGGAGGCATCGGTGAGGTATTCAACTTGAGCGATGTCATGTGATGTTAAATCCTCTAATTCAAAGACATCGCTAAAAATATTCAGTACGCTTTGTCGATTTAAATTGAATTTGGGATAAGGACCCTCATGGCATTTTAGGATTAGAGTGTGACAGGCTGAGGCAGAAGAAATGGAATGACGGGACTGCTTAATATTAAGATTTTTCAGCCTATGATTACTGGGAGAGATGTTGTTTCTTTCCAAATTGTTTTTTGGATTCACTAACATCGGACAAGGTGCTCGTTTAGATACATCCAAACCTCCATTATTTGATGGATTCAACGGGATTGCTTGTTGGACCACCGGAGAGGTCCAGGATACTGATTTCGGTTTAATGTCAGAGGTTGATTTCTTTAATTGGCCAATCTGGTTCAGACCACGATCATCCATATAAGAGTCTAATGCCTTACGCATTTCCCTCAGAATAATCGATCTTTGCGATTCAATTGGTGCTGGTAACAGTTTATCTGAAGGTGTGACCAGAGCCTGAATTGGATTCAGATCATGATTTTTATCAATGTAGCCAGTTTCAAGCACCTCAACCAAGGCATCCAACGGGTCATGGACCGCAGGAACAACAAGAGGGACCTGTTCAACAGGATTCGGTAACATATTAACTGCAGTAATTAAAGGAATCTTTAGGGGAGCTGATGTCACAGAACAGGTCGTAGTACGTTTTTTAAAGAAAGCATTTAAGGACGCTTTTGTCACTCGTGGGGCAGGCATGTTCTTAGTTTTTTTTTTGAGTGGATGCTCTTGCAATCTTTTTGAGTTTCGGAGGGACTGCAGTAATATTACCAGATGTCGGAACAATAACATTCAGGGTGGGTAGTACATTATCCAGCATAGAATCCGGTACAATTGAATCCTGCACACTCAACCACAAATTATTTATTGTAGTTGGTTGTGCAAGAGGCAATTTTGTAGGGCTTAATGTAATTACATGGGGGATAATGGGCACCACAGGATGAAGGATCGGAGTCGAAAGAGTTGAATCCAGTGGCATCCGATTGCTAGCTGGATCGCTACATAGCTTGCCAAATTCTAGGTGGCAAGCGGCTTGAGGAGCCAGTTTCACTTTCTGTGTCCATAACAATAAGTCGTCCAACTTAGATTCCTGTTTTGTTATTTTTGTATCCAATGCTTCAAAAAGTTTAAACAGGGATAATAAAGTAGTATTCATTGCTGCCAATGTAGTTGGGGACTGAGTTTCAACAAAATCGCCTTGTGGTCGCGCCATGGGGCGACGCGGTGTAGGATGCACATATGAAATTGCGGACACAGAGTGAACTGATAATGGAGACTCAGAATTTTGAACAGCTTTTTGGGAATTGCGAATCGATATTGGGGACTCACACTGACTCGCATAAAGAGAGACCTCTTGATTGTCAGGGGGTTCCATAGTATAATCAGTAGACATGGTAGATTGAATAGTGCGGTCAACCACTACAGGAAGGATATGACAGGGCGAGTTTAGCATTGTGTTATCAGAGAGCTTGCGTAGTGCAGTTAAACCCGCCACAGTTCTAATAAGCGGGCACTCTGTTGGTAGACCAAGGTTATTATTTGACTTAGATAACTGGAGAGCTTGTACTTTCAGCTGGGCACCTTGTTTAGGGGTTGACAAGCACATAGGGTTAAATACTGTTGTACTGGGACCCCTTGGTGTACTAGGGCATGGTGTCAGCACAATAGACTTATGAGAAAACATTTCTTTTTTGCAAATTATTTTGGTTACCATTGAAGCTATTGCAACCGTTTAGCGTTGGAGGCATGTCGGTTTTCAATGAGTAAAGCCGACCACATTTATGCATTTCAAATAAAGAAATTTCACTAAATGGTGCAACAGTAAACTCTATACAGTTTTTACAAGATACACTTAAACAGGAGCCTGATTAGGCGCTTACTTATGAATGAAGAAATAACAATGAAACACCTCCACCGTCAACGCAGGAAAGTGGATAAGCGGTGCCCTGACCAAGCCTTATTACCTCATTCAAATTAGAGTTCATAGGTCGTACTCATTCCATAGCTGTTAGTCTGTACACTGCGCAACGCACAACGCAGCAACACAGCAAACAGCCAACAGCCGTACTTCGTGTACTTCACGTGTGCGCGCGCGGGTGCGCTACACACAACGTTTATCATGAGCACGGTGGGCAGGGGAGGGGTTGGAGAGCGGGAAACCAATCAAACGTTTTTTGTATCTTGTGAAGGGCAGGCAACTTCCGTGTTGCCTTGAAGTACGTCCTCTCAGGGTTCACAGACTTCCAATTCAATGCGAGCGTTCAAGCAGAACTCCCAGCCAACAGCCGTACTTCGTGTACTTCACGTGTCTATATTGTAGGAAGACAGGTGGAGGAAAAAGGGCAGCGGTGACAGGGGTCTTCTGAAATCCATGAGAGAATTTCTCTGGCCCAAATATAAACGTTCATAATTTGTGTTAGTGTTTCTCTTTCTTTTTTGCATTTCTGAGACAGAAGTGCAAAGATTGACCCCCTCTGTGAACACATCCCAACTATAGGTATGTATGGAAGGGCTGCCTGTATGTACTTTGCGCTGACAGCTATCCCCCGGCCTGTTCTTGGTGCAAGTCTAAATTGTGAATCAAGAACTTATGAGGCCAGAACTGTTGGGCCAGAAATGCAAAGAGCACATTGCGCTTTATCCATCGCATTATGCCCTGCTGTTGTTAATGAATTTGGCCGCATGATGGGAAAAAGTTAACAGATATTAGTACCCAGCGGGGGTGTGTCTTAGGCCTCCCAGCCAATGAGGAGGCTCAGAACAGGGGCTTTACCACATGGCATAGCCCCTGCCCTGAGCCTCCTCAGAGCGGGAAGCCGCCATCTTCCCCCTCCGGATCACAGTTAAGTCAGCGTTGCCTGTGTCCCCGTCCCCTGCCCCCTCTGTATTCCACATCTCTTTTCCCCCACCCCACCCTATTTACCGTGCACGCCCTGGTCCCTCTCTGATGCCGGGAATACTAGTGTTCCCGGAGCGTTACCGACCCAGCAATGGGTGTCATGGAAAGAGAGAAGGGACTATGTGGTTCCCTTTTCCCCACAGCCATATTGTTTTAATTTTTTCAAGTTGCGAATCCGCAAAAACATTGTTGCGCAACTTTAAAAAGCCCAGAGGCTTACATTAAAGCCCTTACTTCTCTCTGGCTTGTAACTGCTACCCTGGGGCATTACCTGGCCCAGTAATGCCCTCGCTACTCAGATGATATTGCTTAAATATGTAAATGTTTATCGCATTCCAATTAGAATATTCATGTGTTGCCTTATCCCAGCATGGTGTTGTGTTATCACTATTGGATATCAAGTGCCTCTGTCGCTTCTCTATCACAGGTGGTCTCTCCTACTTACATCCTTCCTATGATTATGGAGGTTCCCAGCAGTTTGTTTAGGTTTTGGGTCATAGGTAGATCATCACTTTTGGGGGGAATTTGACAAATGACGGTAGCACCAGCAAATCAATACCTTACATGTGGTGGCTTATCTGGGATACAAAGACGTCATTGGGTCATTTGATGCTGCACTTACCATCTGATGACAGCACCTGGGATTACAAATGGTTACAATATCATGCATATGATGGGCGTACAGCTAGATACCAACCTATGACCAAACAGGTCAATGCCCTCGCCTCAGCCACCTCCTACAGGGCCAAGCTCATTGCATTAAGTTGTCAATTTCTGACTCCACAAAACTGTATCACACTTGCCCGTGCTCTCATTTTGTCTAAATTAGACAATTGTAACGTACTACTGCTAGGTTCTTCAAACACTAATTTGGCCAAATTCCAAATATTGCAAAATAAAGCGGTGCTAGCAGCCCTTGGCATACAAAGATATCTGACCACATCTCCAAGACCAGGAGGGAAGTACACTGGCTACCTGTTAAAGCAAGAATTATCTTTAAAACTCTCTGTATTACCCACATATGTCTCACCAAGATGGCACCCATCTACCTCAATAATGCCATTACCCATAACAGGGCCTCAAGAACATTGAGCTCAAACAATAGTACCCAACTCCTTGTTCCACGCTTCAAATTCTCAAGGGCAAAAGGGAGCAGTTTCGCAGTGATGTTGCCCAAAATATGGAACTCCCTCCCCATGCACACCAGAAACGAGCCTTCCCACCAGAGATTTAAAAAGCTGTTAAAACTTGGCTCTTCAACAAATACTAAGCTGTGGTAGGCACTCCAACCTGATGAACCTGGCCACTCTGACTACGCATGATTTACTCCCCAGACCCACTTGTCCTGTAACTTTATTCATGTTCTTACCGTGAATATACCTGTTTCTATTTGTATGTAACTCGAGACTCAAGTGACTAACCCATGATGTGCCCTGCCTATTTAACCCTAACACATATGTATGAAAAGTAACTATTTTCTCACTGTAACCAGAGATTTAAGCCTTCTGTAACCTATGCCCTGATACCCTCGGGTTTGGGCGTATAACAAATGCAATAAATACATAAATAAATACATAATTGGGGTGTTTGAAAATGGGCGTGACATATGACAAACATAACCTATTGGCAATGCCTGTGCTTGTTTTAGTTTCCCAGCAATATTGTCAGTTTGTGATGGAGTGGAGATTGTTTAGATATAGAATATGGCACCTTCCATTTTTAGAAAATTAAATGTTGGATTGTAGAATGTGATCAAACCGATTTTTTAAATATTCTTTTTGTTGTAACTGTGAAATAAGAATAGGATCTTTATGAAAATTCCTGAGCAGTAATTGACAAAAATAATTTACACTTTTGTTATAGTACAAAGTACCTCTAAGATGTCCTGAAGTTTTCTAATGAATATAATGTGAAGGGTTTTTGACAAAGCATGTTTGGCAGAATGCTACTATCTCTCTACCAAGTCCAAAGAAACAGAAACATTTTCAGCCTAAAAGAGAAATCTATTTTTACTGTCCTTATGGAAGACTTTAATGCTTGCACATTCATTTAGTGTTTTAGGTATGCACAAAAAGGATCAAATGGGTGTCTGTGGCGATAGAAAAATTCCAGAAGGGCTAGCCCAACAGGCCATTGTGGCCCTTTCTATGGGACAATGTGAGCTGGGTGATAACATAGTGTATTATGGGTTGGGAGTGCAGTGGCTGGCTGGATACGACCATCTGAGGGCCAACATGCAGGGACGAGGGAGATTTTATGTTTTGCAATCAGCATGGTGGTTACCACATTCAAAGATGTCTGCCTTTATGCCTCTATCCCCATCAGAGAGGATGATGTCATTGTCACTGTTGGAGTCTTCAGTGTTTGGTTAAAGGTCCTTTGGTTTAGAAGTCTAGTCCTCATCCTGTACCTGATCCATGGGATATTATTTGTTCATTTTGCTATTTTCCCCCTAAAGAGGTTCCACTCAGGAACATTCTGAATACCTATGGTTTTAATACACCTTCAGGGAAGAGCGCCAATATATAAGGAACAAGAAGAAAAGAAGGGCCTACATATGCCACAAACCTGACAGGTTATGATGGTTCTCTGGGTTTCTACCAAAATGATCAAATCCAAATGACCTAACCAACTAAACGTCTGAAAGACGGTACCACCAAATGTTTGACCTTCGTTCAGACTTTTGGTTGGTTAGGTCAACTGGATACACGTCATGGGCCCCCACCCATATTCCCCTGTGTCTTGTCCTCCCGGTCTGCTCGTCCTCCCCTCCCAGCCTGCGCAAAATCCCCTGGTTGAGATCCAGGCCAACACTGTCTAATCCACAGATCCTGCCCTACTTCCCCGACACCCCCAGCTCTTCACTTCTTTAGAGTGATGTTGGTCTCCCCCACAGAACCAAACAGAGTTAGAGCTTTCTTCTTTGACTTCCTCATCATGATGAAATGTATTGAAGCACCTCCAAGCACACTGGTGCCTAGGTTCGATGGTCCTCAGCTTTGGACAAGCTCCCCATTCTTTCAGAAAATATCCCTTAGGTACCCAAGGGATGTACAGAGAAAGGTCTCCCTCACTCCTCGCATCCAGTGTCTTCCATCTTATCGAAGAGGACTTTGAACTGTAAACATATCCAGCAAATAACCAAAAGAACGTAGGCTCCCATTCCAATTACTGCTGAATCGTAGCAGCAGATTGGTGACTTCCATTCTTAGCAGCAACTAAGAATTCATTGTGTCCTCTTTCTAGAGAAGTGCTCATCTTCTCTTGCAGCAATTCCCGTAAGGCATTGCTCCTAGTGGAATCACTTCTGATAGAGCTAAGCACGCATGGAAAATGCAAAAGGGTGCAAAGGAGCGTTTCTGGGCTTCAGCGTCCATGAGGCCTTATTTTTCCATCTCCTGCCTTCTTGAGAACAATGGGCTTTGGCTGCTATTATCTTCCTTTGCGCACATAAACCCGTGCTCCAATGACTCTTCCTGTTTTCATTATTTTACTCCTCTTGGCCCCATTCAGTGGAATTCACTCCCACTTTCTGTTTGAGATACTAACTCCCTCTCTGTATTCTTCTCTCTTCTGAAAGAGCAATAACTTTCTAATCGCTAATTGCTTGGGTGCATGTGTTTGTGAGGCTCTTATTATTTAGCTGCAGTTTATTACTATGTTATCATGATTACTTTTTTGTTCTGCTACAAAAGTCACCAAACTCTTCTCAGGTATTAAATTGGACAATACTGACAAAGAGGTGGTGTGTGACGCTGAAAGAAGCCAACTAACACAGTTTCATCCATGTGTGCTTTCAGTCACAACAAAAGAGATTAAAAACCTTGGATGTGCCCATAAATGGGGGCCGGACTACATCTCCCAGAATCCCCAGCCAGCAGCTATCTTGCCAGGGTTTCCATTTAAACCAAACCTTGCACATGCTCCGTGCCAGTAATTGAGACCTTCATACAAGCACTGCATGGTTGAGGCATCAGACTGGCAGACAAGGCGGGAGCCTGCATTAACTTGCATTCCTTGTGAGCTTCTACAACAGGAAACACTGTCTCAGATCGGCTGCATGGGTTTGGAATCCAGACCAAGCAATTGCGTGGCATCTTGGTGACTCGGGCTGTGCTTCTGTCCTTGGAACTCTCATTGTAAGTCAACAGCAAGTCTCAAGACACTTTTCTACACTTGGGCCCAATTCGTGAAATTTTGTGCACAGTTCAAAGTGACGTTGGATTGATGAAAAGTGACTGCACCGCCGACACAAACCCCGATTCAAGGCACCGTGCAAAGTGTATTTCTGCAATGCAAGGTCAGTGCAGTACAAAAATGACTTTGCACTGACTTTCCTCTGTTCAAACAGGTTCTTCACTGATCTTCCGAAACCAGCAAAGACCACATTGACACCCTTGATCTGACTTCTGCAATCACTCCTCTGTCACATGGAGCCTTCCCCCCTGAAGCACTCTTGTGTACACCCTCTTCTCAAGAAACCTTCCTGTGACCCCGCCTGCCAGGCTAACTTTCACCTGATCTCCATCACTCCTTTCCTGAGCAAACTCCTGGAAATGCTGGCTATCTCCCAGCTTAATCTTCACACTGAATCTGTTGGTTGTCTCCACGATCATCAGTCTGGCTTTAGACTAGCCGTAAGCATGGAAACTGCTCTCCTGAACATCCGTGAAAACCTGCTCTCTAACCTTGATTCTAATCTCCCCTCTGTCCTCATCTTACCTGATCTCTCTTCTGCATTTGACATGGTCAACCATGCCATCCTGCTCAACCGTCTCCATGATAACACGGGTATCACTGATCAGGCCCTGGCCTGGCTGACCTCGTTCCTCTCTGATTGACCCTCCCACGTCCAACTTGGGTCCTTCCTTTCCTCTATCCCACTCTCTACCTGTGGTGTTCCACATAGGTCTAATCTCTCTCCATGGCTTTTCAACCACTACCTGGCACCTCTCGCCCACTGCATTGCCACCCTCTGCTCCAACTTTCAGTGCTATGCGGATGACACTCAGCTCGTTTATAGGCTCCCCTCTGGCACCTCTTCTCCTTCTCTCATCTCTGACTGTCTGTCATACACAAATGGTGTGCCGCCAATGATCTCTGCCTTAATGCCAGTAAGATGGAGATTCTCATCATCGGCACACCTGCACCCTCCTTTCCTGTCACTCTAAGACCAGCCTCCCTTGGCCCTCTTCCTGCTCCCACCTGTGAGTCTAAGAACCCTAGGGTCATCTTCGACTCCACACTCTCCTTTCCTCCTCACATATCTGACGTCTCTAAGAAGTCAAACTACCAACTGCACCTCCTTGGAGGTATTCTTCCTTTCCTCTCCTTCCCCCAGAAGCTCACTGTTTCTCGAGACCTCAGGTTCTATCTATACTGGACTACTGCAACAGCCTCTTTCTAAATCTGCCTGCTTCTACTCTGCTCCCTCTGCAACTCATCCAGAACAGGACTGCAAGACTTCTCCTTGGCCTCAAACCCAGGGAATCGTATCTCTTGAAAGGAAGCGCCCCCAATTTCAGCACGATCCTCCCCGCAATGAGAGACAATAAGGGACTCTCCCGTAGTGGGAATAAGACCAAGACAGAGTGCGGGTGAGCGTAAGTGGGAGTTTATCCAAAGAATAGGGCATGCAAAGAACTCTGCAACCTCCGAGAGCGCTCTGTCTGACAATAGCAAAGACAGGCGTATTTCTAATACAAAAAACGTCATCAGAACCTACACACTATAGGGGGCACAAGTTAATTGGGATTGGGTGGCGTCGACTAACTATAGGTGTTGCTGCAGCGTGGTTGGTCTTGGCGTGAGGACGTCACTGGTCAGCCTCGTGGGTTGGGTTGGGCCTGGCAGGCCAGCTTGAGGTCATCCGAGCGGTGTTGGTATGCTGGGGCAGCCTGTGACAAAGATGAATACCTTTCCTGACTCGTTTGCCCTAGGCCATGCACACTGCAGTTATTCAAGAAACGACATCTAAGTTCATCAATAAATCGCTCAGCAGTTTGTCTTATAAAATAAACGCAACACATGAGGAATGCACCTCGTGAGAGGTCCGGTGGTTGTCGGTTGGGGTGAGATTTACCTGTGTCCTATTGACCGGTATTTTAGGTCGAGGGGCTGGGCTCTGGGGCCTGAGCCGAATGATACATGTCTGTCTGCCGCGTTAGAAGTTATTATATAAATGGGTCTCTGTGTCTTGTCCCAGTGATGGGGGTCGTCATGATTCTTGGGGTGGTCTAGGGGGGGGTTGTGGGATTTACGAGAGGGTGCTGGTAGATCAGTAGATTCAAACGTGGGTTTATTACCGTGCTGTAAATAACACAGGTGGCGGGCTGTGGCCTTGGGTGCGGTACCGGGGCCTCTGACTCTCTGAAGCGGCTCCAGCTTGGTTGGGGGAGGTGAGGGAGCGCGGCACATGCCTTAGCTTCTTTATCTGGCAGGCTTGGTAGGGTGGGAGGGAGAATGGCCTTGCATATATTCACAAAGGTTTTTTCCTCGTGCGTTGCTAACTTTTGAATGCAGAACTTTTATAATGTTCCGCCTTATTTTGATGTTATTTAAACACACATATATATTTCAATTTCGTTACACATTTCTTTAATACAGTCGGTCCGAGTACCTTTTCATTACCTAACATTATATTTACTACATGGTGTGATTATTTTATGTACATTAGACGTTACACGAGGTAGTTCTAGGTTATGGCCTACAGAGATTGATGCTCGCTGCTTTAGGTGATTAAGAAAGCATATATGAGTTCAGGTTTCTACATAAAATTGTAAGAACACTTATACAGATAAAGGCTATACATTTGGTCGACATCTTTCTCGGTGGTTATAGCAGCACTAGTCCAGACCTGGGGTGGTATCATATAACGTTACATCTTTATGGTTTATTCACAGTTTACAGGATCTGTTTAAACAGAGGTAGTTCGTTAATACCAATACTTGAATTATTTTCTACTTTCTTCAGATAGTGATGCTTCAGCTTTTTTCCCGTCACCCTGGCCTCGCGGACCAGGTCGTGCGGGGTGCAATATTACATTGTGAACGATAAAATGTTACAGTGTTAGCATCTCGGGTTAGCTCATACCCGACTTTCTCATGGGAACGCGCTCGCAGCGGATCTACCAGGGCTACTGCGGCGGCAGAGATGCATGAAAGGCCCTCCAAAGGTGGGGGCCTCGTTACAGTGTGCTGAACTCACGCCATGTTTGCTAGACAAGATGGCTTCTAGGCCTAACTGAATTTTGGTATATGCAGGGAACGGATACGTGTGGGCAATGTCGTCGGCGGGTGAACCCTCCTCCACCTGGGCCCGGGTGGCATGAGGGGACGGCCACCGAGTCATGGTCCTCACCTGGGGAGAAGGCTGCAGGTGAGGAGGGCCTCGCGGCCAGTCCTCCCCTACATTTCCCCCCTTTCGTTACTAAAGTAACGAATTCTTTAGCTCTTCTAATCTTCTACATTCTTGCTCCTCTATCACTGCGTCATCCCATGCAGGTGTTCCTTTTCTAGGCATCCAGGCTCTGCATACCCCCCTCAAGCTCTCACCTCTTCTAGCATACTCATCTGGTGTACATGTTAAATATATACAGTCACCAGTTTCTTCCAAGTCTACCCAGACCTCCTCATACCATTCCAGTTCCACGTCTCGTGGTTCTTTGATAGTGGTGTGCCATAGTTTATCTACTATGTACTTATCACGGTACATAGGCACTAACTGGTACCTGGGAGTGTTATCTGTTCCTGTCTGTACATGTACTTCTTGTGTCGCCTTAATTGTACCACCAGAGTTGCCCATTGTCACCATCATCATTGCACCGTTAGGAACTGCGTTAGCACAACATCGGAGGCCCACCTGGCACAGGCAGAACACCACGAGGAGGACCACCACAACTGGTATCAAGAACTTCATTGCCATTCCAAGCCATGAGGGAACCCAGGAGAAGATATTGTCGAACCATGAGCTATCTTTAGCCCCACCTTCCATCTTCATCTTCTCTCCCAGGTTATGTACTGCTTCAATGACGTGGGACAGGGACCCATTTTCTGCGTCTTCAGAAGGTACGAACGTGCAGCACGCACTTCCTATTTTTCGGCAAACACCTCCATCGATCGCTGTTAACAGGTCCAGAACATACCTGTTCTGCATGGTCATTAGTCGCAGAGCTCGTAGTTCCACCTTTATTATGTTGAACCCTTCTTCAGTGTCATTGGCCAGCTGAATCAGTTCCCACCGTGTGATCTGGAGCCATTTTGCATTTGCTCTTGCTTGGACACTTGAAACTAGTGAGGCAAAAAATGTTTCCACGGAGCTGAACAGGCGATACCTGTCTGGGATCTGTGCCAATAAATCGGATGATGCTTGTGATATGTAGTTCGATGCTCGCTTGTTCCGTGATAGCTCCTCTTCTTTCCCTCCGGAGGACAGGACATAGAGGTGCGCTTCTGCAGTGGGAGACGTCGCATCCTTGTTCACGTTTCCTTGCGTCCTTTTATTTTCGTCGACGTGACTTTCTGGAATCACCATTAGGGCCGAATGCAAAGTGGCCATTGAGCAGCTGCCACTCCATGCCTGGGGAAGGTGCAAGTAAGCCTGATTCCCGCATACCCAGTATGTGTCCATTAGTGCTGCTGTTCCTTTTTTCATGTCTGGGATGGTGAGAGTTTTGTTACAGTTTTTATTCGTTCCCATTGCCACTTTTCCTTCTCCCTTGAAACATAGTTCGTTTTGTATTTCACTTTGTAGCTTGAAGGGTTTCTCCATCGCTGTTACCCATGTTAGTTTAGAGATGTGTTCTTTCCATATTGGTAAGCACGTTTTTTCCATCCACCGCAGCTTGTCTGGTTGGACACCTTTCAGTGCTTCCGCTTTGCACAGTACTTCTTCATCTTTCCATTTGTTTTCGGAAAACAGCGTCCCTTGTATTGCAAAGAAAGGTTCTTTAAGACAGACCACTCCAGACGCTTTTGAATAGCACGTTTTGTTGTCCTGTATCATTTTGAAAGAGACATCGTGTGCTTGGAAGGTGTTTTTTATTCTACACAGCGTGAGATGAAGGAGACATTGGGCATCCACAATGGGCAATTCTCTTGGCAACAACACTTTGGGTGTGCCTGATGCATGGGGGATGAGCGAACAGACATAACAGCTTTCATTGGTTGTCTGTTTAGCTGTTGTACTCATATCTGCATACCATTTATTTGCTTGGTGGGGGTGTCGTGGGTCTTCCATCTTGTCTAATCCTAACCCATAATACTCATCATACCCCCTCCTACTTGTCTCTCTTCTTCGCCTACTTTTCTCCCCGCTCCTATACCTTTTAGTTTCGATAGGTGAAATAATAGGCCCCCCTTTCTCATTCCCACCCCCCTTTTCCAATTCCTCATACAGGAACTTGTGTTCTGTCATCGTAATTACTTTTCCATTTTCCTCAATAAACAACAAATCGCTGTTTTGTATCGGGGCGGGAAGGGTAGTGGGGCTGTTATATATTTCAGGTAGGGACATTGTGTCATTTTCCATATCTTTATTTCTTGATTGTGACAGGGCAGCAGTGGGTGGTGCAGTATAGTAACCCCATACAAAGTGTGATCCATCCCAGACCAAAAAATCACCTTCTCTAATATTCATACTTGTAGTTGAATTCGTGCCAGGGGCAAGGGTGGTGTTACTCCCCCCTCCCCCCTCGTTCATCTCGATAGAGATGAACGCTATGAACCAATATGTCACCAGGCAAAATATTGAGATGAAGAACACAATAACACACATTGATAAACCACATTCGTATGAATATGTCAATCTATCTACTAACATTTCTCTAAATCTAACAAATCTATTAGTTGCAGGCTGCCCATTCGATGCCATAGTAAATCCTGTTTGAAACATAAAAGTGCATTAAGTACAAGCATGTAAACATTTCTAACGTTGTGACATTATTTCGACAAAGTATGGGAGTGGGTGAGGGAGGGGGTGTGTCCACAGACAAGGTAACTTTACAATCATTACTATCCGTTCATTATTTCATATATAAAAAGGAAAGTCGAGAGAAAAAACTTCTCCAAAACCAAAAAAAACCCCACAAAAACCTTCAAAAGTTGTAAAAAATTATATATATATATACATATTTATTTCAGTACACTTGTCGTGCGCCAGTCGCGTTCAATGTTCATCACTTAATGCACACAAAATTCCCATCATTCATTCTGCACAACTTCATTGTCCGCAGTTGCCTGTGCCTCGTCCTGCACCTCACCTTCCACGGCGCTATAGGCTCTGCGTACGTCTGTCAAATGCACCCAGTATCGTAGGCCCTTCACCTTTACTGCTGTGGGTGTGCAAAACACTACCTCATAAGGGCCATGGAAACGTGGCGCATTCCACCTTCGCACAAAACTTCTGACATATATAAGGTCACCAGGCATTAGTTGTAATGGTTTTTCAGGCCGTGTCTCTGTTTCTGTTGTGTTCCCCTCCTCTCTTGTAGAGGGGGGGACTAGTTGCTTCGCAATTACGCGCGCTGCCCGTGTCAGTTTTTTCAAGTACTCTGTGAACTCCTCTCCCAATATCGCTGCACTTCTGTGTGCATCAGAACGTTCACGGAGAGGCGAATGCGCTGTGTGCATTCTCCTTCCCGTGACGATCTCATGCGGGGACAAATGGTGGTCTTTACTTGGCTGATTTCGTAACTCAAACAGGGCCAAAGGCAGGCAGTACATCCAGGTCTTTTTAAGGGAAAAACACAGTTTTGACAATCTGCTTTTTAACAGACCGTTCATCTTTTCCACTACGCCATTACTTTGAGGATGATAAATCGAACATAATTTGTGCTTTATTCCCAATAGCGTAGTCACTTCCTTGAATAGTTCATTAACAAAATGCGTGCCGTTGTCTGAGCGAATAACTTCGCAAATCCCCCAGCGCGGGAATACTTCCCGCACTAGGAACTTCGCGGCGCCCTTCGCATCAGGGCGCGCACAGGGGCCTGCCTCCACCCACCTCGAAAATGGACATACAACCACAATCATGTAGCGAGCCCCATTACATCTTTCTCCCATGTCTACATAATCAATGTGGAGCTCTCTGAATGGGCCATTTGGTTTTGGTATCGTTCCTCTTAGTGTGCGCAATGTCATACCTGAGTTGTAAATCTGACATGTCGTGCATTCTAAAGCCAGCCTTGTGATGTGTTCATGGAGGCAAGGTGCAAACCAATCTTCTTGTATGTCCGCCATTATGTGTTGCTTTGCGTTATGTGCGGGAAAGTGTAGTTGTTGAAATGCTATTTCTAACAATGTAACTGGCATTACCGCTTTTCCTGAACTTTTCTGTCGCCACAATAAATCAGTCGGCGATTTGCTGCATCCCCTCTTAGTCCACAGCAATTTTTCTTCTGCACTAGCTCCCTCTTGCAGCTCTATTATTTCCTGTGTGGGCATCATGTTGTATCCTGTGGGGACCTCTTGGCTTGCTGTGTGGTGCAACATGTACTCTCCTACTTCACCTTTCTGTAAATACGAAGCTTCTTTGGCAGCGGCGTCTGCTGCCGCGTTCCCCAAAGATATAAAATCTGTATTTGTGATGTGGGCTTGGCATTTTACGATGGCCACTGCCGTGGGGTCTTGTAGGGCCTCAATCAGTTCTTTCAATAATTCTGCATGCTGAACCGGTGTTCCATCTGCTCGTCGAAACCCTCTCCGCCCCCACCGTGCCAGCCCGCCGTGTACTGTTGTTGTCATGTATGCTGAGTCTGTATATATTGTCACTGCGCACCCCTTGGCGGCATGCAATGCTTCTATTAGCGCTATTAGTTCTGCTGCTTGGGCTGAATAGTGTGATGGGAGGCGGTGTTGCACTAGTGTCTCGTATTCATCTTCCTCTAATCGTACAACTGCCATACCCACATGTTTCTCTCCTGTCTCCATGTCTATTGATGCTGACCCGTCCACGAAATACACCTCTCCCTCGTTCAGGGCATTCTCAAAAATCACTTGATCCTGACCTTCGTCACCTGTGTATGTAGCGCAGTTGTGGTTCTGCATGTCCTCTACGGTGCACGCCTCTGTGATGAATGTGGCCGGGTTCACTGTTTTACATCTTACTATGTGGATGTTTGCGCTGGACAGTATTATTTCATATGCTGTGGCGCGCTGTGTCGTCAATGTGCTCTTTGATCGCTCTAATATTGCAAAGAGTGAGTGTTCCACAAACAGTGTCACAGGACAGCCCATCACTATCGTGGCACTTTTCTCAATCGCGAACGCGGCTGCAGCTAGGGATTGCTCGCACGCGAAATGACCTTGCATTACTGCGTCTAGGGTGCCACTATAGTAAGCCAGTGGTTTGTGCCCTAACGATGTCTTTTGTGTCAGTACTGCTGTCATCAGTGTTCCTTTGCAGTGTGAAAATAAGAAGAATTCGCGCCCATAATCTGGATTTGCCAGTACTGGAGCGCTTGATATCAGCTCTTTTAGTGAGTTAAATGCTGTGTTCATCTCTTCTGTCCATTCTATGTGTTTGTTTTCCTGCTGTGCTTCTTTTAGTGCCTGTAACAAGAGCCTTGTGTACGCTGCATAATCCAATATCCATGCTCGGCAATAGTTGCACATACCCAGAAATTTCTGCATCTCTTTTACTGTTTTGGGCTCCCCAACTGTTCTAATCGCCTGTGCCCTGTCTGGTATGATCCGCTTGCCATCCTTTGATATCAGCTGTCCCAAGTATAGGACCTCTGTCAGACAGTATTGTAACTTCCCCTTGTCCACCTTGTACCCTTTATTGGCCAATAATGTCAGGAGTGTTATTGAGTCCTTTCTACACTCTTCCTCAGTTTGTGCACAAACCAATAAATCATCAACGTACTGAATCACTGTGCTTTCTACAGACAAATTCCCCAGATCTTCATGTAGTACCCTGTTGAATATGCTTGGGCTCTCGCAATATCCTTGTGGTAGTCTGCAGTGTTCGAACCTCCTCCCCCCTAGTGTAAACGCTGTTAAGTACCTGCTCTCTTCTGCTAAGGGAATCGAGAAAAATGCATTTTTCAAGTCAATAACTGTGAAGTGGGATGCAGTTTTCGGAATGTTGCACAGTATTGTCGCCGGGTTCGGGACTAAAGGGAACTCCTTCTGAATCACATCATTGAGTGGGCGTAAATCTTGTATCATCCTCCATGAACCTCCCTTCGCCTTTTTAATCGGGTAAATGCATGTGTTGCATGGGGAGTTTGAGGGCACTATTATTCCTTGTGCTAGCAGTGCATCTAGTGTCTCTCTGATCCCTTCTTCTGCTTCGCGTGACAATGGATATTGTTTTACCCGGGGTAGAATTGCTCCCTGTTTCAGTTTTATTACCACAGGCTGAACCCCATGTAATAACCCCACATCATGGGGGCCATTTGTCCATATGTTAGTGGGTACTAACCTCATGTCGTCATCAAAAAATGCATGTGGTGCTCCTACTACTGCCATTAATTCAACTTGAGTTTTTCTGGCTGTAACTACAATGTCGCACGGCATTGCTAGTTCCATCACTATTTCGCCATCTGTCTCAGTGTCAGAAAATAGCTCCTCGTCCGAGAGCTCCCTCAGTGGGATATTTGCATTTGTACACAGTACTGTCCGCCACTCACATCCTTCCATGTCAACGCCAATCACACATATTCTGTTTGCTGACACGTGTACTGCGTGTAAATCCAACGATAGCACTGACCCGGGAGCAGTGTCGGGGCTTGCTATGGGGCGGAAAAGGAATTCGGCTGGGATCCTCCAATCCATCCTTTTTAGTTCTGGTACTATGAGAGCCAATGTTCTCATGCCCTCAACAAACATCTCCTCGTTTTTTGGTAACCCTCTGATCTCTTGCATGATTGTGTGGCCGTGTATTACTGCTAATATGCGGAGGGGGCATATGCCTGGCGTCGAACATACGATACCGCTCCCTGTGAATGATATTGTCATATTTAGTTTGCTTAAGAGATCTCTCCCCAGCAAATTAATGGGAGAGTGTTCATAGTACAGTAAGGGTGCTTTCACTGTTTTACCCCCCACTGTCACATCCAATGCCTCTGTGTAGGGAACTTCAATTACAGCCCCAGAGAACCCCTGCGTCTCTAACGTTCTATTAGATAACGGGAACCGGCCCTCTCTAATGCATGATTTCTCCGCTCCCGAATCCACCATGAATATGAACTGCTTGTCTCCTATCTGCGCTCCTATCAATGGTTCCTCTGATGCATTGTGGGTCGTAGATAGTACTGGACACGCAAGTGCTCTCTGTGGGCTGTCCTATGCGGGGTGTCTCATTGCCCCCCCTTGATCAAAAATGTTCCCCGAAACTACTGACACCCCGCTGTAAGGTGCGGGAGCAGGCGCTCCGTTAGCTACTGTGGCGAAAGTGTTACCTGGCGTGTATTGCATATTGTCATTATTCTGTGGGTGGTTTTGTGTTCTGTACTGATGTCCGTGTAGTTTTGCGTTACTTCTTTGTCCTACATTTTCTGGTTGTTGGTATTGTCCCATGGGGAGGCCGTAGGGGCTTCCTGGGTGGGGGTGACCGTACTGTTCTGTCTCCTGGAACCCGTTGTTTTGTCTGCTCCTGCACTCTCTTGAGTAGTGCCCCCATCTCCCACAATTCCAGCAGCTCCCCTGTGGACCTCTGGGACCCTGCCACCCATTTCCTCCCATTCCTCCATACCCTTGTCCTCCTCTTCGGCCCCTGTACCCACCTCTTCCCCCTCTTGGGGCCCACTCTTGCCACGTTGGACCTCCGTTCTGCTCCTGCTCCGTCCACTGTCGTTGTCCTTGTCCTGTCCAATTTTCTGCTATTCTTCCTTGTATTGCTATTTGCCCCTCCTCTCCTTCGTCTCCCTCCCTCATGAGTGGGAGCCCTGCTACCGCTGCTGCAACCTTCACCAGTTTTGATTGTACTAACTTTGCCTCGTCTGCCAACCTTTTCTGTGCTACTTCCCTCTCTCTCTCTTTGATCCTTTTGCAATGGTGCACTATTATACTTTGGATCTCTGGCCACCCTTTTGCCTCAACGCCCGCTATTTTATCGAGTGCCTTCTGCACCTCTTTTGGGAGCCCTCTCTTAATGATAAAATAAAATAGAGATGTGGATTGGTGCCAGGGCGTGCCCGTTTCCGCTCTCCACATCTCCTGCACCCGGAGAATGTAATCCATAGCATCCTCCCCGTCATTCATTGTACATTGCATTACTGACTGTAAATCAGGGGTATCTGGGAATGTCTCCCGCAGTGCGTCCCACACCCTTGCTCGTACTGTATTAAAGGAAGCCCCATCATGGCGATCACAGTCTAACGTCACGGCCGGGAAACCAGCCTTAGCCCATACTCTGTCCGCTTGATCTCCTACTGCGGTTACTAGTAGGCTTTTCACATCGCCTACTGCCAACGGTATGCCGGCGGTATGTTTCTCAAATGCATATATCCACTTGCTCGCCCCTCCTGACAGCTGGGGCAATAATTTCATTAAATTAGCCTTATCCATCTGAGCCCATGGTATATAGTTTGGTCTCCCCCCCCCTCTGTGTATCAATGGAAGTTGTAACTTCCCTTTTGCAGTTGCACCCTCCCTTTCCTTAGTCGCTGCTGACTCCAATGACGCCATCTTCCCCACCCTATTTCTTAGTCGTCCCATCCATTCGTCGTCTATAGTCCCTAGCGAACATGCACCGTCCACTTCCTCGCTTTCCCCTCCTACTGCCATACTCAACCTATCACTCTCATCCAACCCTCCTCTGACATCACATAACAAGTCCTCTCTGATCCCTCTCTCTCGTGATACATCACCAATGCTCCCTTCCACTGCTCCTACCTCTATTATTCGTGTCGGCTCTTCCTCAATTCTGAACAGTATTTCCCCCTTTTTCCATCCTTCCTCAATTTGTCTACTTTCGCTCGACGCTCTAGACGTGCGTCCTGATTGTGTAGGGGCGCACGCTGTGCGCTCACATATGTCTTTTATTCTTGAGAGTTCATCCCTTGCCACAGTAAGCCTCGACTCTAAGTCACTCGTTAGCTTCTCTATATCCACCCTCTGTGTGCTTCCCTGGGCGCGCTCTCTGGTGCTTTCGTATGGCGGGGGGGCTGTTGGTCTTTGTGGTGTACCAGTTGTGGGGGGAGGCACATAAGTAGGGTCGCTATATCCTGCTGCGGGGGCTGGTTTAGGTAATATCGGGTACAAACTAATCACCTCCGCAGGTTGTTCTGTACTTAGCTGTTCCTTTTCCTCTCTTGGAATCATCAGTGGATTATCTGTGGTGGAAGGTAGATCAATATTTGGTGCCGGAGCTTTGGGTGGGGGTACTTCCTCAAACAATCTCCAGAGGTCTAATATCTCCTTCCTATTTTGCCATTGTTTCCCCTTATACTTGAGGCTAATGCATGCTCGTACCATATCAAGAACGCTTTTGTCAAAAGACCCTCCCTCGGGCCAAATCTGGGGCAGACCCTCCCCTTTCAATTCTGTTACCCATTGATCGTGATATTTATTTATTCGTTCAGCGTATCCCGGTAAGCTCTTACAAATATGTGACAAGGGAGTTTCGGCCCCCATCCTCTAAATCACTAACACAGCCGTGTCCACCTTCTTTACTTTTAGTTAGGTGTAGATATGTGTATGTATACCTTTATGGCACAGACAAGAGCGGACGTCTCAAAGATTATCACCCAATTTTATTCACTGCGCAAATCCTTTCTCACTCACCACAGCTCATCTCCTTCCCATTCCCATACACTCTCATGTGATTTCACTTGCAACTGATCAAGTACTAGTTATGGTCAACACTCTCTGGCACCACCTCGCGGTCAACCGTTCGTCTCCAATACTCACACGGTGCGCGCACCCTTCACAATACTTTTCCACTCACACCTCGTTTTTTTTTTTTTTTTTTTTTTTTTTTTTTTTTTTCCCTTTCCTCCCTGGCCAGCTGTCCCTGTTTTTCTGCTAAGGTTACTGTGTTCACGTCTGTACGTGCCACTACTTAATCCCCACTCCTACAAATGTGCTCCCTATTTTATAGTTCTTCTACAAGTATATTTACCTTATACCCTTTTCGCTTTCTCCCCCTGCCCCGTGGAATGGAAAAAAGAAATAGAGAGAGTAGCAATCACTAAAAAATATTCCCGGTGTCTCCCTTTGCCAGACACCAATAACTTATTTCTTACTTCTTCATATATTCCCAGTACTAGTTTAGATAGCACTATGCGGCGCCGCCTTCCACCCCCTTTCGGAGCTAGGTTTCCGTCACTTCTACCACTTCACTTATTTCTTACTCCTAATGGCCATATGCAAAGAAAAGATAAAGAAAGTTTCAAGACCCGTCTTTAGTAGACCCCCGTTATTCTTCTCCTCTACCTGTCCCCGTTCTTCTGTTCACAATTTCCCCTCCCTTCCCCTTTACGATCGCTCGCACTCAGTACTCACGTGCCCGTCTTGAACCGATAGTCTCCGAAACTGGGTCCGTCCAGGCAGTGTCACCGGTAACTCAACGGTCAGCCCCTGGCTCCGGCGAGCGGCACTCAAAGGGGATTTTTTTCCAATCGGGATCCCGTACCCTTTCTCATTGAGTGCGCACTTCTTATTGTGCCGGTCGCCGTTGGCGGGCAGCCTCCCGGAGCCGGCTCACCGTGCGTATCCCTTCTCGACCGGAGATTCTCGTGCCACAAGGGGGTCGTTAAAAAGGAGTTAGGAAAAATAATTTGGAGATATCACGCTATCGGGGTCACCACTGAAAGGAAGCGCCCCCAATTTCAGCACGATCCTCCCCGCAATGAGAGACAATAAGGGACTCTCCCGTAGTGGGAATAAGACCAAGACAGAGTGCGGGTGAGCGTAAGTGGGAGTTTATCCAAAGAATAGGGCATGCAAAGAACTCTGCAACCTCCGAGAGCGCTCTGTCTGACAATAGCAAAGACAGGCGTATTTCTAATACAAAAAACGTCATCAGAACCTACACACTATAGGGGGCACAAGTTAATTGGGATTGGGTGGCGTCGACTAACTATAGGTGTTGCTGCAGCGTGGTTGGTCTTGGCGTGAGGACGTCACTGGTCAGCCTCGTGCACTGAAATCTCTTCATTGGCTCCCAGTGGCTACAAGGATTAAGTTCAAGACCCTCTGCATTGTCCACAAGGACTTCTTGGGCCTGGGTCCTCAATACCGCCAACTCTCTCTTTGTAAATACCTTCCTACTCGAGCTCTTCGCTCCTCCACCTCCAACTCCCTCAGGCTCAGTCAGTTCTCCAATCAACAAGTGGGGGGATGATCTCTCTCATCGGTTGGGGCCTCCCTCTGGAACAGCCTCCCTGCATCTCTGAAACTTGAGGGGACCCATCTCTGGTTTGGGAAGCACCTAAAGACCTTCCTCTTTGCTTCTGCATTCTCTCTTCCTTTCCCCTGCTGATCTCCTGTCTGATTCTGCACTGGTCACCTGGCTACCCTCTGATTTCAGACCCAGGTCCCTGTCCACCCAATTGCACACCCGCACTGCCTGCTGGCAACCCTTGCACTTGGGTCTGTATCTGTAACACTTCAGTCCCCCTACCTGCACTTATTGGACACCTGTTGTCTTCACTTATCCTTGCACCTGCCACCTGCTGGCCGCACTTCTTGTTATTGTTTGAACCCATGTATAGCACTGCCCACCTCCCCTTCCCTTGGCACTCTTTCCCCTCCCCTCTCCCCTGCACTTGCGCAATCTCAATGTCACTTGGCCTAGTAAGATTGTTGTCTTTGTCCTCCCTCTGTGCCCCCTTCCTTGCCTCGTCCCGCCTTGAAACACCTATGTATAGCCACATTATGAAGGCCATATAATATCATATAAATACTTGGAAAGTCAGGTGACAATACTTACTGAACAGATCAGAAACTTATTCTGCAACATGCCCAATAATGTACCACCTGCATCCCAAAATGAATATGCTTTGAGCACAGCACAGTTTGCAAATAAGTGACTAGTCAAAAGGACAAAACAGGTGCTATGGAAAACCAATCCATAATTGGAACTGTCCAAGTTGGTGCCTTAGGGTTGGCTCCACTGAGAGTTCTGATCAAAAGGAGGATACCCCAAAACAAGACACAGGTGAAGAAATGATAAAGAAACCGAAACCAAAAAAGAGAGTATATTTTGATATAGAACATAACTAAGTAAAATAATTAATGACATAGAAATGAATTTAAAAAGAAAATTGAATCAGAAAAGGAAGATACACCATCACTGCAAGTAGGTTTCAGTGAAGAACCAAAAGAACAAAAATGTAGGTTAAATATTAGGTATAGGATTATAGTTAGCAAAAATATCAAAGAGAAATACTGTGACAGTTCTTTACCATCTAAATCAAGTAGCAATGAAAGCCGACAAAGTGAGGGTACAACACAGTGTTATCCCAATATCTCAATGGTGCACAAGGATGCCCAGACAACTGGAATCAACTTGGTAACTGTGGTATGTCTTCACTTAATAACTATGAAAAACCACCCGCATAATTGATACCTCTATACAAAGAAGTGGATCAAAAGCATCATAATCCAAATGACACAGTGCAAGATAATTCCGCAATGACAAAGTCCTAATGAGGCCCTCTATAGACCCAGCAGAAAAAGAACTAAGGGACAAAGTCAAAAGATTTCTATTGAGAAGGGAATGATGGTGTCTTCATCTTCTGATGTACCTAACAATAAGTTTGATCGCAATTCAGACACCCATATAAGGAGTCTAAAAAAATATCAATATGTCCCGTATGGAGAATTAAAGAAGAATCCTAGACAGTGGAAGAAACAAGAAGTAAAACGTGTGTTGTATACTCGAAACCCTGATGTAAGTCTATTTGTGGGGACACTGAAGGGTCTGATAGGGGGCTTTACAGTCAGTCCCAAGAATACTAGTAGGTTTTCAAATTGCCCTTGCTATTTTAGGAAATAAAGAATCCAAAGACAAGGACATATCCAGAAAAATATATAAGGCCTCCTTCCACATGCTGCTCTGCCTTTCAAGTATTATGGCAGGATTGAGAAAGGCTATTCCTGAACTAAGAAAATATTGTCATTTCTTGTGTACCTTGGAAACCATTGAAGACAGATATGATGCACCCACAGCTATCCAGGGGCAATGTCAGGCCTTTGCATTAGTTGATGCATGAGCGCTATCCACAATTCTGACCAAAATAATTCTTGAATCCATAAATGAGGAGAAAGAGAAACAAGTCCTCTTAAAAATATATAGGCCGATTCATGGAATAAATGTGCGCCGAAAATCCCGGCGCAGAGGGGCCAATACGTGCGCTGCGCCGAAAATTAGCGAAAAGCGCAGGGAAACCAGCGCACGTCGATTCATGGAAGTCCGTGCGCAAGAAAAGCAGAGGACGTGCGCTGAAAAAGCGCGCGGCGCAGGCCGGCGCACAGGTCAACCAACGTCGTGCGCCACGGCCACTGCGCTATCACTCCGAGCGCAGCGCACAGCTCTAAAGTAGGCGGAACACAGGGCGGGACACTCGGAATGGGGAATAAAATGGGGCACAACACTCGGAATGGGGAAGAATGTGGGCGGCACGGGGAAAGTATAGGAGGCAAGTGCGCGGAACGCCCACACGCTCGCATACAACACGTATTCATGGAATAGAATAGGGCAAAAAAGCGCACGCTCAAAGCAGCGCACAGGCACAAACAGGCACAAACACGACCGCCACAAGAAAGCAGGCGGTAGCGTCTCTGCGCCTGCAAGAAATGTGCGCTAAAAGGTGCGCCAACAAATAGCACCTATATACAGACATGATCAATGTCCAATACTGTGGCCCTCCAGGACAAATGACGTACAAAGGGGTACCCACAAACACAGACACGCGCTGAGAGAAAAAATAAACGTGTGCGTGCATACCGGGGTGCGCGGGAAGTTGCACACGCGATATGGCCGGGTACGTGGATTACAGGGGTGCGCGGGAAGTTCCACACGCGATTAGTCAGGGTACGTGGATTGCAGGGGTGCGCGGGAAGTTGCACACGCGATATGGCCGGGTACGTGGATTTCAGGGGTGCGCGGGAAGTTCCACACGCGATTAGTCAGGGTACGTGGATTGCAGGGGTGCGCGGGAAGTTGCACACGCGATATGGCCGGGTACGTGGATTTCAGGGGGGCGCGGGAAGTTCCACACGCGATTAGTCAGGGTACGTGGATTGCAGGGGTGCGCGGGAAGTTGCACACGCGATATGGCCGGGTACGTGGATTTCAGGGGTGCGCGGGAAGTTCCACACGCGATATGGCAGGGTACGTGGATTGCAGGGGTGCGCGGGAAGTCCCACACGCGATATGGCCGGGTACGTGGATTTCAGGGGTGCGCGGGCAGTTCCACACGCGATATGGCCGGGTACGTGGATTTCAGGGGTGCGCGGGAAGTTCCACACGCGATATGGCCGGGTACGTGGATTGCAGGGGTGCGCGGGAAGTTCCACACGCGATTAGTCAGGGTACGTGGATTTCAGGGGTGCGCGGGAAGTCCCACACGCGATATGGCCGGGTACGTGGATTTCAGGGGTGCGCGGGAAGTTCCACACGCGATATGGCCGGGTACGTGGATTTCAGGGGTGCGCGGGAAGTTCCACACGCGATATGGCCGGGTACGTGGATTGCAGGGGTGCGCGGGAAGTTCCACACGCGATTAGCCAGGGTACGTGGATTTCAGGGGTGCGCGGGAAGTCCCACACGCGATATGGCCGGGTACGTGGATTTCAGGGGTGCGCGGGAAGTTCCACACGCGATATGGCAGGGTACGTGGATTTCAGGGGTGCGCGGGAAGTTCCACACGCGATATGGCCGGGTACGTGGATTGCAGGGGTGCGCGGGAAGTTCCACACGCGATTAGTCAGGGTACGTGGATTTCAGGGGTGCGCGGGAAGTTCCACACGCGATATGGCCGGGTACGTGGATTGCAGGGGTGCGCGGGAAGTTCCACACGCGATTAGTCAGGGTACGTGGATTTCAGGGGTGCGCGGGAAGTCCCACACGCAATATGGCCGGGTACGTGGATTTCAGGGGTGCGCGGGAAGTTCCACACGCGATATGGCAGGGTACGTGGATTGCAGGGGTGCGCGGGAAGTCCCACACGCGATATGGCCGGGTACGTGGATTTCAGGGGTGCGCGGGAAGTTCCACACGCGATATGGCAGGGTACGTGGATTTCAGGGGTGCGCGGGAAGTTCCACACGTGATATGGCCGGGTACGTGGATTGCAGGGGTGCGCGGGAAGTTCCACACGCGATTAGTCAGGGTACGTGGATTGCAGGGGTGCGCGGGAAGTTGCACACGCGATATGGCCGGGTACGTGGATTTCAGGGGTGCGCGGGAAGTTCCACACGCGATTAGTCAGGGTACGTGGATTGCAGGGGTGCGCGGGAAGTTCCACACGCGATATGGCCGGGTACGTGGATTTCAGGGGTGCGCGGGAAGTTCCACACGCGATATGGCCGGGTACGTGGATTTCAGGGGTGCGCGGGAAGTTCCACACGCGATATGGCCGGGTACGTGGATTGCAGGGGTGCGCGGGAAGTTCCACACGCGATATGGCCGGGTACGTGGATTTCAGGGGTGCGCGGGAAGTTCCACACGCGATATGGCAGGGTACGTGGATTGCAGGGGTGCGCGGGAAGTCCCACACGCGATATGGCCGGGTACGTGGATTTCAGGGGTGCGCGGGAAGTTCCACACGCGATATGGCCGGGTACGTGGATTTCAGGGGTGCGCGGGAAGTTCCACACGCGATATGGCCGGGTACGTGGATTGCAGGGGTGCGCGGGAAGTTCCACACGCGATTAGTCAGGGTACGTGGATTTCAGGGGTGCGCGGGAAGTCCCACACGCGATATGGCCGGGTACGTGGATTTCAGGGGTGCGCGGGAAGTTCCACACGCGAATTGGCTGTGTGCTCCCAGGCATTACCTGTACACCCTCCACGGCCCCTGCAGGCAGCACACACCACAGGGAACTACCCTGCACACCTGCTCATGTCTCCCACCACCCCCACCCCCCATCCACCAGGGACACCCTCCACCAGGCCCCCACCCATGTCTCCCACCACCCCCACCCCCCATCCACCAGGGACACCCTCCACCAGGCCCCCACCCATGTCTCCCACCACCCCCACCCCCCACCCCCCAGGGGCACCCTCCACCAGGCCCCCACCCATGTCTCCCACCACCCCCACCCCCAGCACTGTGGGGAACCTGCCAGCAGGCCCCCACCCATGTCCAACCCATGTCTCCCACCACCCCCACCCCCCATCCACCAGGGACACCCTCCACCAGGCCCCCACCCATGTCTCCCACCACCCCCACCCCCCACCCCCCAGGGGCACCCTCCACCAGGCCCCCACCCATGTCTCCCACCACCCCCACCCCCCATCCACCAGGGACACCCTCCACCAGGCCCCCACCCATGTCTCCCACCACCCCCACCCCCAGCACTGTGGGGAACCTGCCAGCAGGCCCCCACCCATGTCCAACCCATGTCTCCCACCACCCCCACCCCCAGCACTGTGGGGAACCTGCCAGCAGGCCCCCACCCATGTCCAACCCATGTCTCCCACCACCCCCACCCCCCATCCACCAGGGACACCCTCCACCAGGCCCCCACCCATGTCTCCCACCACCCCCACCCCCCACCCCCCAGGGGCACCCTCCACCAGGCCCCCACCCATGTCTCCCACCACCCCCACCCCCCATCCACCAGGGACACCCTCCACCAGGCCCCCACCCATGTCTCCCACCACCCCCACCCCCAGCACTGTGGGGAACCTGCCAGCAGGCCCCCACCCATGTCCAACCCATGTCTCCCACCACCCCCACCCCCAGCACTGTGGGGAACCTGCCAGCAGGCCCCCACCCATGTCCAACCCATGTCTCCCACCACCCCCACCCCCCATCCACCAGGGACACCCTCCACCAGGCCCCCACCCATGTCTCCCACCACCCCCACCCCCCACCCCCCAGGGGCACCCTCCACCAGGCCCCCACCCATGTCTCCCACCACCCCCACCCCCCATCCACCAGGGACACCCTCCACCAGGCCCCCACCCATGTCTCCCACCACCCCCACCCCCAGCACTGTGGGGAACCTGCCAGCAGGCCCCCACCCATGTCCAACCCATGTCTCCCACCACCCCCACCCCCAGCACTGTGGGGAACCTGCCAGCAGGCCCCCACCCATGTCCAACCCATGTCTCCCACCACCCCCACCCCCCATCCACCAGGGACACCCTCCACCAGGCCCCCACCCATGTCTCCCACCACCCCCACCCCCCACCCCCCAGGGGCACCCTCCACCAGGCCTCCACCCATGTCTCCCACCACCCCCACCCCCCACCCCCCAGGGGCACCCTCCACCAGGCCCCCACCCATGTCTCCCACCACCCCCACCCCCCATCCACCAGGGACACCCTCCACCAGGCCCCCACCCATGTCTCCCACCACCCCCACCCCCCATCCACCAGGGACACCCTCCACCAGGCCCCCACCCATGTCTCCCACCACCCCCACCCCCATCCACCAGGGACACCCTCCACCAGGCCCCCACCCATGTCTCCCACCACCCCCACCCCCCATCCACCAGGGACACCCTCCACCAGGCCCCCACCCATGTCTCCCACCACCCCTAGCACTGTGGGGAACCTGCCAGCAGGCCCCCACCCATGTCCAACCCATGTCTCCCAGCACCCCCACCCCCCATCCACCAGGGGCACCCTCCACCAGGCCCCCACCCATGTCTCCCACCACCCCCACCCCCATCCACCAGGGACACCCTCCACCAGGCCCCCACCCATGTCTCCCACCACCCCCACCCCCAGCACTGTGGGGAACCTGCCAGCAGGCCCCCACCCATGTCCAACCCATGTCTCCCACCACCCCCACCCCCACCCCCAGCACTGTGGGGAACCTGCCAGCAGGCCCCCACCCATGTCCCCCTGGCCCCAGGTCCTGACGATACACAATCATGGCAGTAATGGCCAGCATACCCAGCACAAACACCCAGGCAAGGATTGCATGCACCCACATAGTGAATGCAATCACATGACACAACCCCAAAGGCAAGTATGCAAAAGAACACATGTCCGTCACACACACATACACAATGGGTGCAAGTGAATGTCAAAACCCATATCATGACATGTAAGAAACCAAAGAGAAAATAACACAAGTGTAAGATAATATAAAAATGTATTAAAAACACAAATCAAGTAAACCAATAAAACATACAACTATGTGGCAAAGTAAATAAAAGGTCCAATGTCCGAGAACAAAAATGATAAACCAAAAAACAAAGGATTAAAAAATCAATATAATTTGTCCAAAGCAAAACCATGTAGTAGGAAATCAAAGAAAAACCATTACGTCATGGTGTAAACAATAAAAAAATTAAAAAATGTATCTCCCAAAATATAACAATATATACAGGAATGTTCCAGGGTCCATGAGCCCAACAGCACAAATGAAACCTAATACTAACTAATAAAATAAATATGTACAAAAAAGTGGCCATTGTCCGAGCGGTCCAAAATAATAAAAATAAATAAAGGAAACCTAGCACTAACTAACTAAAAAACTATATACAAAGGCAGCGGGCTAGTCCTGCGGCTCACTTGGTGATGCTGGCCAGGGCATCCTCGAACTCCATGTCAATGTCCTGGAGGCGGGACTCTGTCCTGGCCCCGAGGTCTCGCAGGGACAACCCCATGTGCTCACCAAAATCCCTGCGAGCCTCCTCGAGGCACTCAGCCCGCCTCAATGCCCGACGCATGGAGATCTCCGCCCTGGCCATGGCGAGCCGCTCCTCTTCCGCCCGCTGCCGCTCCGCACCTATCCGCTGGCCAAACTCCTCCCACACGGAACACACCGCCATGCCAGGGTTGCCCTGCCCTCCGGCCGATGCCTGCCCCTCTGATCTTGATGGCCCTGAGCCATGATGCCTCCCACGTCGAGCCCGCTGCTGCCTCCGACGCCACTGCCTCTGCCAGCACGACGGCATCCAGGCTGATGGTAACCACCGACGCCGTCGTGCACGTGCCCTGCCCGATGATGCCGGCACATCTTCCATCTGCTGGGGTCCACTTGCTGTGTCGTCCACCCCTGCTGGACCTCCGACTCCCAACTGTGGCAGGGATGGGATCCCCACCGAGCTGGCTGCATTGGTCGGGGCAGGTCCACAGGGGGCCATGGTGGCATCTGGGCCGGAAGACGGCAAGGAGAACGACCGGTGGATAGCCTGCACAGAGGAGGAGAGGGCCGTCAGATTGGCCAACACATGCAGGAACCCCCCGAACATGGCTGATCCCAATTGGGCCACGTCGGCACGGTGCACTTCGTGATGACGTGCGTGCTCCTCCCGGGAAGCACGCACGTCATCACGAATCACAGCCGTGCGCATCGCGACCCCAATCAGGACCTGCTCCACGCGGCCAGGGGTTCCCACGGCCGCAGGTGGAGGGGAGTCAGTTGACATGGACATCCCCACTACCTGCGGACGGGCCTGGGACGGGGCATCCCTGCTGGTGCATGGTGGTGCACTCACAGGGTCAGGGACAGCGACATGCACAGGCACCTCCACGGTGACCTGTGCTGCCTCCTGCCCCTGGCCCTGGACTGCACCACTTGCACCAGCAGGGATGCTCCCACCAGGCCCCATGTGTGCACCAGTGTCGGCCTCCTCCTCCTCTGTGCAAACCACCAACCTGGATGGCTCCTCACCGTCTCCCGCCGTAGCAGGCCCCTGTGGGGGCTCACCCACCCCTTCCGCTGCAGCCGTGGGGGCATCCCCGCCGCCTTGCTCCACAGCGCCGTCTCCGCCCTCTTCTTCACTAGCCGCTGCGTAGAGGGAGACAAAGGACACAAGCATCAGGCTACTGTAAAATGGTCCCCTAGACAGGAAGCAATAGCAGATGAGCACCCCTGTCAAAGTACACTTCCATCATGTCCCTCCACAACACATGGGTCAGTCCAGGCAAAACACACACAGTAACAGGCATGGTGCATGCCATGCACATTTCCATGCATGTCCAATTGACTCTTGAAACATTCAATGATATGTAACTCACATGCATCATGGCTCATGCATATCACATGCACACACTTCACCTCAGTCACATCCATCTGGCCCCAAACACAACGAACACAGGCGAAACAAGGGTTAGTTGGGTGCGTCACAGAATCTGTGCATTGTCACACACATGTGTCATGCATCCATGGCATGCACAAGTCACAGACACGCAGGTCAGGCACACAGACATGGCTACCATATATGTACCTGGCATCAGCACCCATCCTTCACCCCCATCCATGTCCAGGTACAGAGACTGGCATGCTCTCATGTCCTAAATCTGCATAGGGCTCCCCATGCCACATTTCAACACATGCAACAACCATGTGGGTCACACATCACTGGTCGCACATGCATTACCATGATGTCCCTGCACACATACATGCATACATGGCCCATGGCACACATACAGGCAAGTATCATAGAACCAGCACACCGCAACATGCCCTGTCTCACACAGTAATGCTTGCACACTTACCGCTCAACTTCAGACGGGCCTCCCTCTCAAGGACCTGGGCGTGGAGCGCTGGGCGTACGCGTTCCAGGACCCTCTTCTGGATGGAACTCATGCGGCCCCGGCCCCCCTCCACGAGGCGCCGGGCCTTCACAAGGGTCCTGGACCTCAAGTCCTCCCAGCGCTTCTTGATCTTCTGGACGTTGCGGGTTGCCACCCCCTCCGCGTTGATGGCAACCACACAGTCGGCCCAGATCCTCTCCCGTCCTTCCTTGCTGGCGCGGGACGATCCAAAGAGGGCATCATACTGCCCCAGGACATGCTCCACCAGGACACCAACTTCGGTGGCAGTGAAGCTGGTGCCCCTCTGCCCCTCTGGCCTGGGGTTGCCACTGGTGCCAGATGTCGAAGTGCCCGACATGGCAACCCCAGAGGCAGGTGTGGGTGGGCAACTGGGTCCTGGGGCTGGGCTGTGGAGCGATGTAATCCCAGTTGGGAGTCTTCAGTTCCAGCAGGGGTGGACACAGCAACTGGACCCCTGCAGATGGCTGATGTGCAGGCACCAAATGGCAGGGCACGGTGGCAGCAGGCAGGCAGGCAGGCAGCAGCAGATAGCACGTGGGAGGCTGCTCAGGGCACTGGGGGGGCAGTAACTCGGCATTCTGGGCAGGAGCGTGGTGTTCCGTGTGTTTTCGGGTGGCCAGCTTGATACGGAGTGATTTGGCACGTGAAATTCCTGCACGTCAGCGTGAAATCCGAGGAAAGGGCCTTAGCGCGTAAGTGCGTCAGCACGCATACGCGATTCTATTGGACCAGAGTCCCACACCGCGTAAGCGCGTCTGACGTGATCCGCACGGGCGTTCCCCACTCAGCACGTGATGACGGAGCACACGTGGAAATACTGCACGTCAGAGTGTCATCGCGTGTAATTGGCCAAAAGTGCGCGTACACGCGATTGGCCAATGTACGTGTATTACATCGCGTGTAATTGGCCAAAAGTGCGCGTACACGCCATTGGCCTATGTACGTGTATTTCAGGGGTGCGCGGGCACTTACACACGCAAGTACGTCAGCGCACCTGTATGCCTGCTGCGTGGGAATTTCCACACGCTATTGGAGTGGGAACTAGATTCCAGGGGTGCGAGGGTCACACGCTCGCCTAGAACACGCGCAAGGCATTAATTTGCGCACTTATCAATAAACAAGCCAGATGCCAGGATGAACATACCGTTCCTAGCAGCAGTGGCAGTGGGCTACCAAAGGAGGAGGAGGAGGAGAGTCAGGGCCAGAATATTCACACCCAGAACCAGCCTATTCGGGATGCCTGATGACCAGGTGTATGGGAGGTACAGGTTTCCAGCACACATCATACTGGACCTGGTCAGTGAGTGGGAGGATGACCTCACATCACCCACCCTGTGCTCCCAAGCACTCAGCCCCCTGCAGAAGGTCCTGAATGTACTGCACTTCTTGGCCACTGGATCCTTTCAGCGGACAAGTGCCATAGTGGGTGGTGTGTCACAGGCCACGCAGTCACGCTGCCTACACCAGGTCTTGAACATCATCACTGCACGGCCATCAGTCCGCAGGCACATATATCTCCCCAGGACTCATGCAGAAAGGCGGACGTGCATCCAGGAATTCTATGGTGTGGCTCAATTCCCCAAAGTGCTTGGTGCAATTGACTGCACACATGTGGCTCTACGTCCACCCAGGGCAACAGAGCACATCTATAGAAACCGCAAGCACTGGCATTCCATCAACGTGCAAGTTGTATGCAATGCCAAGGGAATAATCACATCAGTATATGCCAACTATCCCGGGTCCATCCACGACAGCTTCATCTACAGAATGTCTACACTATGCCGGGACCTAGAGGCTGGCCAGCATGGAGATACATGGCTGCTTGGTGAGCATGAATGCCACTGCACATGCATGCATGTCAGATACTGGGTCATGACACAACACCACTAATGATACCCATCACCACCTCCGCAGGGGACAGTGCCTACCCTATCAGCCCCCACATGATGACCCCAATCCGGAACCCCACCACGCCACCCGAGGTAAGGTACAACACAGCCCACATTGCAACACGGGGCATAGTGGAGCGCACATTCGGAGTGCTGAAGTCACGCTTTCGCTCCCTTGACCGTTCTGGCGGGCAGCTGTTATATGCTCCCCGAATAGTGTGCAGGATCATAGTGGCAGCATGTGTCCTGCACAACGTTGCAACACGCCGGGGCCTGCCCGTGGACATGGTGGTGCCCCCACATCCACAACCACATGCACGCCCGCTGCGCATGGGAGGGGAAAGGGCACGGGGGGTGGCAGCCCGTACGCAACTGGTGGCCAACTTCTTCACCTAGGAATCACAGTGCTGGCTAGTGCACACTGCTCTGGCACATACCATCTGACAATCAATGATGACACTACCTGACAATGTCACAAAATTACTTGACAATAAACTGTCAGATACACATCAGCCTGAGATTGTTAACATGGAAGTGTCACTATGTGTGCACCCCTACCTACACATACACCAGCAATGCATCACAACGAAAAGACACAACTCCATCAATCAAATATGCATTGCCACAGGCGATTCACTACATGACAACATTGCCATGTCACCCATTCCCTTCACAGTCCCGCCACTGAGGACACCATGTCATGGTATGTGAGAGCAAACAAACTGGCCATCACAACATGACACCGGTGTCACAAATAGCAGTGCCCCAAATGGAACATAGCCGCACTTGAACAGCTAACCGCGCTGGAGCCACTACTACACACCTGTGTAAGAGTAATTTCAATCAAATTACACACCAACCCACCCTGAAGCCCACCCAAACAAGACACAATGCATGTAATCAATGGTAGTCTCATTACCTGATTCTGCTGGTATGTCCTCACCGTCCAGATGTACAGTGATGGCGCCACGCAAAAGTGTCAGTGCACATCTACCGACATGTAGTCTGACTCCAGAGAGTATGCCCGTGTGAAGAACTGTGTGAAATACCTGCAAAACATGAGCAACATATGTAAGTAGAGGCACATATCAAACCATCATGCATAGTTAGGTGCAACAACAATGTACACTATGAATGTCTACACAGTATTGACTATGGACTGGCCAACAGCTCATGGGAGTCCAATGTCACCGTGTAATTTGCTGTCACTTGGGCACACCCTTTGCAAGCCCATGGAAACGGAAGCAGGAGGGGTGTGGATGTCTGCTACCCAAGCATCGAAACCAAACTCAGGACAAGCCTGCATGTGCCCAGCCACAATAGTGTATGCCCAGGTACCCACACAAGGCAACACTCTTGGAAAAGAAAAAAGAAAATTGAGAAAAAATGGCCATGAAAGGGCCGGCGGGGGGGGGGGGCCACCTATGAGGTCCGAGGACAGGATGCACGCCACAATCCACCTGTGTGGATCATGGGAAACTAAAACACCCCATAGGCTCGTGGCCCACACGGCTACTCTGTTGTGGGAGATGAGTCGCTATCGCTCTGGCCAGACCCTGCAGCTGACTCAGGAGGTGGGGGAGCTGCCTCAGAAGATGGTGTGACAATGGGAGGCAGCCCACGCAAAGCACGAGTTTGCTCCTCCATGGCTGCAAGCAGGCGGGTCTGGTAGTTCTGGTTCTGGGTTATAATCTTGCGGAGGTCCCCATGCAGTAACTTCCGGGATGACCTGACCTCCGCACGAGTTGCCTGCATCTCGGCCGAGAGCGTCCGTGTCAGACGCTCCAGCTGCTCCTCTGTCCTTCTATGGGATGAAGCCTCAAGCTCTAACAGGGTCGACCTGAGGTGATGGAATTCTTCCCTCAGGCCTTCCCTGTGGCGCTGGGACTCCATGGAAAGTGATTCCCGCAGAGTCGCCAGTGCCGCCCGCCTGTCCTTGTTGGACGCCAACATATCCTCCCTGTGTGCCTGGCAGATGGACTCTGTAGCCTGCTCCAGTCGCTCCATCAGCCTTTCTGGGGGGACAATGGAAGTGGCCACCCTATCCATGGCCTGTGCAATCATCTCGGATGATGCTGCCTGTTGGTTGGCCATACCGTAGATGGATTGCTCCCAAGCGGTATTGCCAGGTGGCATACGGCCACCACGTTGACGGGCACCACACCTGCCTGGGGCAAGGCGGACTGCGCCTTGCTGTGCCGGCAAGGCCTCATTCTGCAGGACTGCATTCCCTCTCTGATCTGCAGCCCCAGGAACAGGATCAGAGATTGTGTGGTGTGGCCCTGCATCCGTAACCACCGGAGGCTGAGCTGCCGACACTGACATCCCCATTGAGGGCAATGGCCCGGCTGCAGGTGGGTCGGACAGAGGAGATTCTCTCCCAAGAACACTCACCTGCGACTGCACATAGGTGTCATCCTCCGAGTCTACACCTGAATACTGCTCGGGGGAGGAACCCCCAGAGACACCCCTCGACAGCACGACCTGCAGCACTTGTGGGTTTTCACCCACAAACACACCACGTCCCTCACTTGTGGAAGGTCGGCCCGGGTTGCCCTCCTGGGACGGCTCAACCACCACATCCCCAGCATCAACAAGTGCTTCGTCCCCTGCAAAGACATGAAAGAGAAAAATGGAAACAGGCATTAGCACCATGGCATGCAACAAGGGCTGATGAACAACAGAGGCAGTAGTTCTACGACACATGTCCCACATGACTGGGAGACCTCCTATGCATTCACCATCACTGGGTCTGTAGGGGAGGCTCAGGGCATACAATGTACAGATTGGAGAGCAACGCCTGCTCACCATGCTGCCTAGCACTGCCATCACACATTGGCCGGTGATTGCCATGTCAAAGGCACATGCCATCACACACATGGCATGTGACATAGCCACCAAGTGAAGAGGGAGAGGAGGGCAACTTTTTTGGATTTCTACCACTCTGGTCCTGACATTGCATCATCACATCAATAAGTTAACATGTTGTACATGGATCTGCTAGTCCAAATTGGCCACGATGCACAGTGCCTTGTCTACATCAACAAAATGCAGTAAACAATGAGATTCCACCTCCCCATCACCTGTAAAGGAATCATATAGCATTCGTGAAGCACCGGTCCAGAAATGTATGAAGGTACAGCGGAGCACTGAGGGGTGGTGGGGCAGTAGGGGATGCCAGTCAACAATCCTACTGGTGCTGGTGTCATTCATGTCACGCAAGTGCAGGGGTGGGTGGCACAATGAAGTGCAAGGGGAAGTGGTGGCTGGAAGTGCTGTACAAGGTAAGTAGGACTTAACGTCAAGGGCAGATGGTGTTAGGCGCAGACAAGTGCTGGGGGGGGTGGCCTATAGGGGTACAGAGACAATCATGCAGTGCTGTGGGCTCGGAGGGGACAGGGGAGGTACACACTGCATCTGGCTCGGCAAGGTCCTTGCAGATTTCTATGTGTCCTGCAGAGTTGTCACATGCCGCAGATATGTGCCCTTGGATTGGGGATCTCATCTTGGTGAAAAGGGTGAGGCGCTATTGCCTTTGGAGCATGTGGCAGGCCAGTTTGCCAGAGGATGAGCATGATGCAGGACATTCCCTCTCTGCCACCCGGCACCTGTGGTCTGGGTTCACAAGATCCGAGTCATGCCAGGACTCTGCATTGGCATGGGGCTTCAGACAGGTGGTCATGACCGTGGCAAAGACATCCAGTGTACCTGACATAGAGTGGAGCATGGAGTGGGCCCTGTCAGGATGGGAGTGAGCCTAAGGGGGAGCTGGATGGGGGGGAGATTTTGGCAGCATGAGCCTCGACTGACACACACTTCATGGGTTGGAATACCAAGAAGGTGTGTGACAGTGGTGAGGGTGGCTTTGCCTGTGGGGTGGTGAGGGTGAGCTGGGAGGAGAGGAGAATGTGATCACTCCAGGAGAGAGGAGTGCAGAGATGGACGGAGAGGGGAAAGTCAGATGAGATCAGAGCATCAAGAGTGTGCCCTGCAGAATGAGTAGGGACAGACGGGAGTCTAGAGGGTGAGAGGGAGTTGCTGAGGTCACAGAAAGGTCACGTGGGGGGGTCAACAAGCATGCAGGTGGATGCGTACAGCAACAAGGAAGAGGATTTCTGTGTCTGGGGACATGAGTGAGGAGGAGAGGTGAGGACACTCAGAAAGGAAGTAGTACATTTGACCAGTTTTCCCAGACACAGTACGCACAGTTTGTGAATGTCAAGGTGTGGTAGAGAAAGACGTCACACAAGCCATTCCAGAGTGGAGTAGGTCTAAGTAGGAGTGACAGTGGCAGGAATACCCTCAGGGAAGCCAAGGGCACACCCCCCCTGCACAGTAGTGGCGGGCCAAGGAGAGGGTCTCCTGAACATCAGGTAGGAGTGTGTGAAGGATGCAGACAGAGCTGGCCGTCAGACATGTTTCCATGAGACCAAGGATGTCAAGGTGCATAACCTCATGTAAGTGACAGATATCGGAGGAATGCCTGATGCAGCCGCAGTGAAAGGAGTGTAATTGTGGAGGAGGTTGACAGCCTTGGAGGACTTACGGGGAGTGCTAGAGATCAGAGGTGCAGCATGTGTAGGAGTTGGAGTGGGAGGCGGAGAAGGATCATGGGAGGGTGCAGGGAGGCAGTGCAGGATTGATGAGGAGAGAGGAGGGGGGACAGCAGGAGAGGAAAGGAAGTTGATGAGATGTGGCTAGCATTTCTCAAGGAGAATGAGGTTGGCCTAAGGGCCTTGGACTGAGATGCTCCCATTACCATGCACATCAATTGTGGCCTCTGAGGATTGGAAGGAGGCCAGGAGTACACCCCAACGGGTCCCACCATTGATGGTGGTAGAGGAGCAAGGAGAGAGGACAGGGACCATGTGAAGGGTCTATGGGACAGGCAAAGGCATGTATGAGCAGATGTCAGTGAGAGTTGGCTTTGAGTAGGCTCAGATGCACTTGTCAGCAATAGGGTGGGTCGCATTGGAGGGCAGGGTGCCCTCATTTGACTGTTAGCAAGCAGGTGTCGTGAGTAGGGCACGATGGTCTGAACTGTAGAAGTCAGGGAAGATAGACCATGAAGAGCAGCATGGAGTGTGAGGGAATGGGGCTCGAAACCAGACGGTACCAAAGCACACAGGTAGGAGGTGGATGTCAAGGCAACATCCACAGTATGACAGCATGTTGGTTGGCATTTATATACAGAGGACGCATTAGCATGTGGTATCATTGCATGTCAGGCATGTGAAGATGAAACTTGATTGGCTGGGGGAAAGTATAGGAATGGTATGTAAGACATCAGATGAATAGACAGGGGAGTATGAGCAACAATGTAGTGACAAAATGACAATTCAAGGGCAACTTCCATGGCGTAGGGCCATATGTGCACTGTTGCCAGTTGGGATAGTGCTGTGGGCAGATGGTGTTGCACTGAACATACTGGATGAGGCACATGGGTGCCACTATCAACTCTGCCACACACCCCCTTGACAGGCACCCAACATGAATGCTTCACACACACACCATGCACATGGATAATACACACATGCATGTGCACTCACCGGATGATGCCTCGTAATCAGGGAGATCTCCCACACCTTGGAGTTGTCCCTCGGTGACGTAGGATCCAGCTACGGACTCGTGTGGTGTGAGTTCTATTTCCTGTGCTGGGGACCCACCTCCAGTCACCAAGGTTGCGGCATGACTTGAGGCCAGCTTATCCTTTGCCCTGCGCTTAAGGTCATTCCAGCGCTTCTGGCAATCACTAGCTGTGCGCCTCACTACTCCAAGGGCACTTATTCTGTCAGCAATGGTCTGCCAGTGTGCCTGGCGTCTGGCATGTGTGGTCTTGGACCCTGCAACGATGACCATTTCCCTATCATGATCTGACACATACTGAACAAGTGCATTCAGTTCGGCGTCTGTGAAGCTTGGCTTCCTTGATGGGCCGGACTGTGCAGCCGTGCCTGGGGAATCAGCCTGTGCCGGACGTGCACTCTTCCTCTTGCGCTTGGAAGGGGGTGGGGATCCAGAGTGTCCTACGCCGCTGTGGACACTAGGGGCAGGAGCCGTGGTGGACTCAGTACTGGGTGTGTGGGATTGCACACTCAGCATGGGAGTAGGTGCAGGCATTGGGGGTAGTGGGATGGGGTCAGGCCTGATCTGAGGTGCATGAACTAGGACCGACACAGTCTTGGCAGGGTGTATGAGAGGTGGGGTGGATGGAGCCACACCCTGGCTACGGGGGCCAGCAGATGACCTATCTGGCATAGATGCGCGTGCCCTGATGACACCAATGTGCACCGGTGCACGTGCAGTGGACCTGCTGACCTGGATGTCAGCGATGGGATCACCCTCGGACAGGTCTGCTGCCACAATGGGCTGGTCCGACAAGGGCTGATCAGGGTTGGTATCAGCCACATGACCCTCAACTGGGGGGGGGGGGGCATGGGTGTCCCTGACTGGTCCTCCAGACTGGGGGGGACAGGGGCACCCTGCAAGTCACAACCACGTCCCCTAGTGGATCCTCCACGGCCACCACGTGTGGCTCGGCCACCTTTGCCACCCTTACGGCTTGCACGCCTCCCAACCATGGCACTGATGTTATTGTGCGTATGGGAGTCGGTGTGCACAATTGTCCTGGGCAATTGGGTGTCAAAGGGGTTGGGTACCAGATGGTATTCGTACCCTAGTGCAGTGGCAAGGCTATATGACACCCCTGGGGAAAGATGACGGGTCACGCAACGCACAGGCACCCCAGAAAAGTTAAGGGACGTGCACAATACCCCTCCTAGACCACGTGTGCTGATGGAAAACCCTGCACTACGCTGTGGCATCCAGTAACACAATGAACGTATGCGTGTCACACGCAGCCTAGAATGACCTCTGAAGGGGTAGGCTACACACGGGGCAAGCACAGAAGTTAGATACGTGCGTGACTCACCGTCTGCCAGGTAAAAGAGCGTGAAAAATGAGCGCGTTTGGTTGGCAACACCCCCGCCAAAAGAAGATGTGTACGCTGTCTGAGGAGACAGGACAACAGTAGAAGGGGACACTGTTTGAGGGAACAGGCCCATGTAAACCAGTACAAGAGGAAAAAGAGAAAAAGCTGTCAGAGGTAACAGGGAGTACGAACTGGAAACGCTGTGAAGTAAATCGCGTGTGAAACGACAAGAAGTACAGAATTCACCCACTCGCTCTCCACGAAAAGCACGTACAAGGAAATGGTGTTCTACACTACCTTATATACAGGCCCACACGTACAGCGTCACTTACGGCGTGTACGTGCTTGGCCCATGTTCACCAATCACACGCTTTGACACTCCTGCGTGTAGCTCACTTTTCACCAATCACACGCTTTGTCACTCCTGCGTGTAGATCCATTTTCACCAATCACACGCTTTGTCACTCCTGCGTGTAGATCCATTTTCACCAATCACACGCTTTGACACTGCACGTGCAGGTAACTATAGACGCACATATGCTGGTGACGGGTTTTCGCGCGATTCGCTGAGTGTGGGGTTTTCACGTGCAAAATCACTCCCTATCAGGCTGTCCACGCGTTCAAACACGAAAGACCACGCTCCTGGCCAGGAGGCCAAATTACAGTCCCCCTGAGCCCTGAGCACGCTCCCACCTGCCATCTGCTGCTGCCTGACTGCCTGCTGGCCACGTGCCCCACAGTGCTGGTGGGTGGGGGTGGTGGGAGACATGGGTGGGGGCCTGGTGGAGGGTGCCCCTGGTGGATGGGGGGTGGGGGTGGTGGGAGACATGGGTGGGGGCCTGATGGCAGGTGCCCCTGCACTGCTGGGGGGTGGGGGTGGTGGGAGACATGGGTGGGGGCCTGGTGGAGGGTGCCCCTGGTGGATGGGGGTGCAGGGGGACATGATCAGGTGTGCAGGGTAGTCCCCTGTTTTGTGGGCTGCCTGCAGGGGCCGTGGAGGGTGTACAGGGTACACCTGTGAGGGCCCACCCAGCCTATTCGCGTGTGATAATTCCCACGCACCCCTGTAATACACGTACCCTGGCCAATCGCGTGTTGAACTTCCCGCTACCCCTGTAATACACGCACCCTGGCTGTTCGCGTGTGATAATTCCCGCGTACCCCTGTGATACACGTTCCCTGGCCTATCGCGTGTTCTACTTCACGCGTACCCCTGTAATACACGTTCCCTGGCCAATCGCGTGTTGAACTTCCCGCTACCCCTGTAATACACGCACCCTGGCTGTTCGCGTGTGATAATTCCCGCGTACCCCTGTAATACACGTTCCCTGGCCTATCGCGTGTTCTACTTCACGCGTACCCCTGTAATACACGTACCCTGGCCAATCGCGTGTTGAACTTCCCGCTACCCCTGTAATACACGCACTCTGGCTGTTCGCGTGTGATAATTCCCGCGTACCCCTGTAATACACGTTCCCTGCCCTATCGCGTGTTCTACTTCACGCGTACCCCTGTAATACACGTTCCCTGGCCTATCGCGTGTTCTACTTCACGCGTGCCCCTGTAATACGCGTTCCCTGGCTGTTCGCGTGTGATAATTCCCGCGTACCCCTGTAATTCACGTTCCCTGCCTAGTCGCGTGTAGAACTTCCCGCGTACTCCTGATTTGAAGATTGCCCGCTTTGCTTTCCTTGTTTGCCTGCCCTGTGAAGTGGTCCAGGGTTAGCGCAGCCCTTAGCGATGATTTGGCGATTTTGATGGCTTTTCCTTGCGCGAGGGCGTTCTTGGGGGCGTTACTGGCGCTGCTGCAGGCTCGCTGCGATTCTCTGCGCCACGGCTGGTTTGGGAGCATGAAATCCATGAATACGCTGTGCGCGGAAATCAGTTTTAGCGCACGTGCCTGGCGCAGACTATCGCAGGCGCACGCTGTGCGCCAGCCGCGTGCGCTACTTGTGCGCTGGATTCTATGAATTACCCTGATAGTTACTAGAAAGTCCAGTGTACCATTTTGATGGGGCCAAGATACCACTAGAGGGGGTTGTTGAGTTAGGAAAACACAAACTCATCCATCCACTGATGGTAGCTGCTAGTTTTGGAGATGTCAGTTTTGATGTAGAACAATCTGTTAAGGTTGCTGTCACAGTTCATTGATGCAATGCATAGGTTGTTATGGTTCCTGGCCTGCAGACCTCTGAAACTGCAGGAAGGGAATCATTATGACAGCAATTCATGTGAGAGGCACATGGTGGCAAAATCCAACAATACAGTTGAGACGTATGGGCAAGCGCCTGGCATCACCAGCATCACCATTATATTGTTGCTCGAGTCAAAATCTGAGGATAGGAAACCAGATACACTATTTCAAATTCATCTGGATCCCTAACAAAAATGGAGAGCTCAAGTGGATGAAAACATTTTGAGGCTTTACCCACAGAATAATCTGAATTAACAACAACACAGAAGAAGGGATGCCCTCTGTTATTGCTGGGATCGAAACGAAAGATGGGTGCAATTGCACTATGGCACAAATTAATGATTCCTAAAAAGCTATCAAAATAGAATTACCATTAGAGAAGCAGAGATGTTTAATTGGTGAATCCTTATTTCAATAGATAAAGGAAAAGTGAGACATGCTTCATTTTGCTAGTGGAGATGGCAAGGTATCTAATTTGAATGGATCACACTCCAAGCACAGAATAGTAGGAAGATGTATGATGAAAATCAGTAGCAGATCCAAGAAGAATTTATCACAGTGTATGGGTAGCAAGAAATACCAACAAGCCAATTAACATAGATGATGGCATTTTATATAGGATGCGCGCTGTGATTGATTTATTAGCTAAATCAGATGATCTAGTCTAGACTTTATTGCGGATCCCAAGACTTTGATAACCGAGAGAAAATGCATCCAGTCGTGTTCAGATGCTGCCATATACAACTTAATTACAGTTGAAGAAGGGTGCATGCAACCCAATGCAGTTTACATTAATCTTAAAGCATAGAAAGGGTCAAGAGTTCAGAGGATCTAGCGCATCTGTGAGCGACCATGACAATCTCAGGCGACAAGGTTTTACTTATTATTATACACCCTTGGTGGAAGTCACCGACAATCTAATCAGGATCCTAATTGACAATTTGGAGTGTCAAAGCATCAGTCTTGAAAAAGTAATCTCCATTGGAATGGCCATCAGCAAAAACCCTTACCCTGCAGATTTTAATAATGTGATGATTGGAAATACAGCTAAAGTGTGCGTCAGTGATGAAGGAGAAAGATCTCAAGTTGTTCAAACAAGAGCAAAAGCAATATTTTCACTTAATAGAGTATACCCACATGGAGCTCCGCATGTAATATGTCCTCTTCCAATTGTACAGTGATGAACAAGAAAAGTATACAAATGGAATATCATTGGAATCGGATTGAAAGAGAAAAGTCAGTTTTGTACCAAAAGATACTCTCACTCAATTAGAAAAAAATACAAAAATTCCTCCATTGGAATATTTTACAGAGTTCAAGAAATTGGTGGAGGAAAGGGGGCAGTTTGCAGATGCATGTTCCAGGGATGAAGAAAGAGAACAGTCAAGACAGATATTTATCTCATTTAAAGATTTATTCTCCAGCAATGCATATTACAGTGGACACACACATTAACATATGACAGTGTTACCATCAGGCTGTCTGGGGCCGGGGAATATGCTATCTACAACTGGCTCTCACTAAATACTACCCATTCCACATCTTTATGCTCCTCTGGCACCAACTCTCTATGTGTCAAGCGCTTCACTAAACAGCGTTCTGGTGGCCGATCTCTTTCCTCAGCTGGCTCCCTCCTAAGGAACAGCCTCCCCCTCCTCTTCATCTTGAGCCAGAGCTCCTCAAATTCCGGAAGCTCTTCAAGACTTTCCTTTTAACCTCCTCTTTCCCACCTGTCATGATTCCCGCCCCTCATGTCCCCAGCCCTCCAAGATGTCAGGCTGGAGCCAGGCCACAATTACCTACATGGCCCTCAAGGGCCTCTCCATCCTTCCAAAGACCCACTTGGAGTCAGATTTGGCGCTTGTGGCACCAGACTCACTCACTCCCATAGGATAACATTGGGGATTGGACTTGTAGTGCTTTGATGGGGACAAGATGGATGCCCCCACATATTTCTGTTCCCATAACTGTGCAGTCTAGTCTTTTGGGTGTGGTTCAGCCCAGAGACACCTGGGATACCCAGAGACTATTTAAGCCACGCCCAGGCTGAGAAACATGCTTTGTGTTTTCTGCACCTGCAGCGTGACACTCACCGTGTTTGGATCGGTCTCCAGTAGGCCTATATCTTTCTTCTGTGCACAGCTCCTGTAAGAACAAGAACACCGTTAGGAACAGCCTTACCTTGCGGCACTTCTGCCCATCATTCATCGCTTCTTCTGTTCTGCGGGCATCTTCGGCGGTGTCATTCCCATCCCGGCACGCCACTTCCTAAGGAAAAGGAACAGAAAAAAGGCATTAGTAAGCATTCAGCAAATCTTCGCTTATTTTTAAAGACTGTACGAGCTTCAAACGCTTACCTGAATCCCAGCCGCTCAGGGGGAACTCTGTCTCCGGAACTTCTCATCCATCTGCAAGGGGGAAAAGACACTCCAGGTTATCGTGGAAACATCTAGAGGCGCTGCATACTGCGCTTACTCACCGCATTTCTTCTTCATAAACGACATCCATGCTGAAAACGTCGCAGCACCTAAAAGACACAAAAAAGGAACTCAGTTCAATACAAATACAAAAGGGTTGCATCGCGCATCGCGCTCTCACTCACCTTCAGCGCGACTCTTGCCAGTGAAGTAACTAGACAGCAACGAGCCTGCATCAATCAACGTGCCCCTACAGGATGGAGAGCACACTTTCCAAGAAAACCAGGTGAGCTGTGGATCAAAGGGAAGGGTTGGACCCCAGGGAAGAAGGGGTTCAAGCACACAGAGACAATAGGGAGTTAAACTCTACCAATCCTGTATTTCAGGCACCGTCTCCAGTCGAGTAACTCCAGGGAGGGGTTTGAGGTCGTAAGAGGTCAGAACAGGCTGAGTGACGTCCCCGTGGATACCAGATGAGCGTTACACCACCCACCTCCTCTGCTAAACCCCACAGTTGCTGAGATTGGTGGTCAGGGCCCTTATGTGTTCACCCGGGTCCTGTCCTCCCACACCCAATCATCCCAGCCTCCACCTGGTCCCAGCACTTGCCTTGGCACCCACGTGCCTGTGCTATCACTGCACTTAATTATTTATTGGCAGTTGACCACTCTCACCAAGTCACTTAACAGCTGCGTACTCCCCAGCACTTCCCTCCATGGTACTCCTAGCACATACCCTCCTCTCACCCCTTCTCTCTCTGCCCTTGCACGTTCTGAATGCTCACAAGGCCTAGTAGGTCCGCCTCTATCTCTTATGTTATATTTGCATTTCACTCCCATGTTACCTCCCTGTTGCCCTGTGGGCCCTTTGAAACACAATTTACTTGATGTATAAGCGCCTTACAAATACGCAATAAATAAATAAATAAATAAAATATCAAACCAGTTTTTGTTTATCATTATCGGCTTCCATTAGTCTTGTCTTGGCGCTGTATCTGAAATTATAAATACACTTTAATCCAAAGACATTTTATGGCCTGTACATATGCATTCAATACTCATATTCTTGGAGTACTCAAAGCTAATGTTCAGTGGAGATTGTGTCCAGAATTGAGAGAGAGTTGATCAAGAAAGTTCCAGTTTCAAGATGGCTGCTACCATTCATTGACCAAGGGTGAGCATAGTCCAAGGTTACAGGATGTTCACCTCATTAGATTTAACCTTTGGCTACTGGTGTGTAGGGTTAGACCCTGGCATTCAGCCTATGTTTGGACTCACCTTTAAAGAAGAACACCTGTTCTTGATGACATGAACACCTTTTGGCTTCTTCAACAGTGGGAGTGAATTTAACATCTTCCTGCACAAGGTGGTGCTGGATGCTCAAGAAAGTGAAATCATGTATACATAGATGATGTTTTATTGAAGAGCAAGGAGTTCAGTAACCATTTTCAGCAAATCATGCATTTACTAATTCAACTCCAGAATGCAGAGGCCAAGGTTTTTCTGCAGAATGTACACTGATGCAAAAAGAAAGTAACCTTCCTAAGTCATGAAGTTACTACAAAATGTGTTGATCCTCAATAGAACAAGATTGAAGTATTACAGAAAGTGAAAGATCCTATGCATCTTAAGGAATTTGGAGGTCTGTTGGGTATGACTAATTACAGCAGGAATTAATAGTAGTGTATGCTGACAGTACACAGCCACTTACCATATTGTTGAAAAAGGGAGTTCCTTGGCAATGGGAGGATGAGCAGCATGAGGCGTTCATTCAGCTTTGAAAATGTATGGCAAAAGCTCCATGTCTTTATAACCCAATTAAAGGTCAGGAATCTTTCCTTGAGCCTATTCTATCTGTAAGACACATATGAATGCAGTCTTGTATAAGGGACAGGAGAACAAATAAAAAGGTGATAGCCTATGCTAGTAAAGCCTTCTCACAAACGGAGAGACATTTCAATGAGCATGCATCATGACAATAATATGGGTGCTGCAGCATTTTCAGCCTACCATTCAAGCTGACCGGGGGCCAGTTGGGAATCAAACCAAGCTTTATGATAGTTTCAAGTAAAACAATTAGGTCTGAAAATCTTTCAAATTTATGGGAGTGCCTCATGGGTTTTATAAATGCTGGGCTTTTCAGTAGAAGTGAATCATGAACAGGACAACAGGAGCCCAGTTGTACAAGGTTTGTAAGAGTTTCATGACCGTGCACAAATGAAAGATTCCAAAGAATTACAATGTAATGACAATCTTAAAGATTACCCAAAGTCACTCCACAAATCATTTAAATAGAAGCACTGAAAAAGAGCTAGTGTTGGAATAGGACATGTCTGGCATGGTAATAGCAAGATTCTATCTGCTGGATGTAGAATTGGTTCCAGAAGTAGTCAAGTGGCTGAGCTGTATCTATGAAGCTAAAGGCACAGTAGTCCAGAATCAAGGTAAATATTTAGGAATAATTATTGATTCAGATTATGCTACAAATAGCTTTGTAAAGTACTTTATTGCGTGTATTTGGCTATAAGGGAACAGCACCAACACTTACGTCTCCCCAGCTCCGTCTCGCAATAATGAATAATTGGACTCAGACTAATAGACGAGATACACACACCATATAAAAACGGGTTATTATAGGCAGTTTATTAATATCAAATAACTAATAATAAACAAATAAAACAATAATACATGCAAACATGCATACACAGATAGATAGATTAGAATATAAATGTCATCACCATGATCCACGAAGCAGAGGAAAACTTCATCTTGGCCACCAAACAACACTGCTTAGTCCCTCAGCAGTTAGGCAAAGAGATCGCTATGATCAACGGGGTCAGAAGCGGAGCGTCCTCCCTATCAGCGAGACTGCAACACCCGGGGTTCAACATCCAACAACCACCTTTCCATGATGCCCTCTCCTTCAGGGGGCGCCCCCCTTCCAAATTGCGTTATGCCACTGGCCGAAAGGCAGCTCTCAAGTCGAAGAGACAAAGGGTCGAAAAATCCAGTTGAAAGTTGAAAAACCCAGAGCTTCTCTACTTGCATGCATTCCCAGACCCCTTATCGTGCAGCTGCCGCGCACCCCAGCTCCCCTTCTGTATTCGTCCTTCACTGGACAATACAATAACTATTGTCTGTAGTCAGTCCGCTTGCAAAATATCTATGTGACCCTGCTCTGTTTTCCCTGCTACTTGTTCATTCTGTGAGGCTTGCGAAGGTGCAGACTTTATTACTGCAATGGTAGATGAATGTTCAAAATGGCTGCGCCTCGACGCCATGTTATCCTGGCTCACATTTTACACACTAGCATTACACTCCAACCCTTGAATACTCAACTATCATAACCGGTATGTTGTTCAGAAGAAGACCAAAATCTATAAATCATTATCCATATATTAGGAATACATGAAATACAACAACAAAGACCAAATAAAGCAGAATGCAATGATTCAGGAATCCAGGATAATAAATATTCCCACCAGTTTTCATATTGATCTTGTGTTACCTTTGCAATGAGGCCCTTCATATTTTTAATATGCTTTTCAATAGAGCGGGAATGATCACCTAGATCAAAACAACACATGCCTTCTACTGCTTCACAAACCTAAGTTATGTTTCAAAAACAAATAATCAATAGCCACCCTATTCTGAAGAATAGCTTTTCTAAAATGTCGATTATCTAATAACAATTCAGTTGATGCTTGTGAAGTTTCATTAAGCCCTTTATATACTAAACAAGCAAGCTTAGTCATGGTTTTATAAGTGCCTGCAGCCAAACCCCAAACACCAATAAAGGAAACAGTTAGAGCAATCACTTCAGCTTCCGAGAGTAAATGTACATCAGGATTACAATCAGGAGTTAAGATATGAGAAGAGGCAGCACGCACATAACGTGTAATTGCAGGTGTTAATGGGTACATCATCAAACCAATCCGCGTCAAAGCACTGCACTGAGGCCACCAGAATGTAACGCTCACCTGATTCCCACGGAGGCGCGGGTCTTGGCAGGAAGCTGTCTGTGACTCGAAAAGTGATGTGCAGGACTCGATTGGCTTCTGGGGTCGAACCTCTTTGCACTGTGTGTCGGACTCGAAGAGTGAGGTTTCTGCAGGTGAAAGAATATGGGGGTTAATGGTCTGGGTTGTTGAATGTCCCTCTCTCTCTCTCTCTTTTCCCAGCTTTTTCGTAGAGCCCCCAGGTCAACGTGCTCACCTTATATAGGTGAATGCTGGGCTCTCCATCTGCGTCTGGTGCAGAGTGCCGTTGCCAGTTCCTTCACTGGTGAAACACAGGCCTCTTGAATTCAGAGGATGGTTACCGTCGTTATCTGCACGAGCGGTGAGTTTCTGGACACCTTTTGTCTTTATAGTCTTTACATGCGTGGCACTTTTATGCAGACTCTGTATAATGCCTTTCCCTTATGTATTGCAGGGCTCTTGAGATGAAAGATGAAGTGAAGCGCCTGGAAGTTCGTAAGTATGGCAAGCGCTCTAACTGTCTCTTTCCTTGCAGCTTAGTTCGTGTTAAAGAGACGCCGGAGTGTTCGCAGGCGTTTTATTGCGACGAGCGTGATGGACGTAAGTAAATACCTGCTTAATGTCTTTTCTTTTGCCTTTCAGATGTTGGGTTGTAGGGCCGGAGTCCGCGGAATGCCAGTAAGTTGTTAACGATACTTTGTCTTCACAGGCGGCGATGCAGAACGAAGAAATCCGGAATTCACAGCGTGCCGGTAAGTATGGCAATGCTTTTGTTCTTGTAGGTGGAGATGCGGCGTGAAGAAACGGCCGCCGCCGATGGATCAGGTAAGTAAGCACTGCGTGTAAAGTTCGCCTTGCTAACCTGTTGTTTCAGTTCTTTGCAGGTGCTGATGATGTCTGGATACTGAAATGGTAAGTAGGATTCTTGCAGGTCCAGGATCGGAAGAAGAAAGGCCGGAGCAGACTCGGTGAGCGTTCTGCTGCAGATGCAGAATAACGCGAAGCACGCTTCATCTATCGGGTGTGGTTTAAATAGCCTTGGAGTGATGAGGCGTCTTCTTCCACGGCCCCGCCTAGGTAAGAAAAGAGTTCCAGTTTCCAGAAGAGTTCCAGTGCTGTATCCAGGGAGTGGAGCTGCCCCACCCAGGTAAGAAAGTAGTTCCTGTTCTCAGATGGCTTCTAAGTGGCTGGTAAGTAAGCAGCATGGTCTGCTGCAGGTAAGTCCACCCAAGCATCTTCACACCTATTATGAGCCCGGCGCTTCCAGTGCCGGGACCAATGGTTTTGATGAGCCTGGTGCCACCGGCGCCAGGACAAGGTCCAAAAGGTCCCAGTGGGGACCGGCTGGTGCTTAGGATTAGGGTTAGGGGCCTGCTTCCAAGGACGTTGGGCTGGTCCTGGCTCCTTGGAAGCAGTGGAAGCAGTGATCATGACAGTACCCCCCCTCAAGGCCCCTCCTAAGCGTGTCTTCTCCGGGGGTTTTGGCTTGTCGGGGTGATTCAGATGGAATTTCTTGACCAGACGAGGTGCGTGGACATATTCTGAAGGTTCCCAAGACCTTTCCTGGGGGCCGTAACCTTTCCAATCAACCAGATAATATAACTTAGATTTGGAGATCTTGGAGTCTAGGATGTTCTTAACTTCGAATTCAAGTTCTCCATCTACTAAAACCGGTTCTGGGAATTCAGTCAATTGGGTTTCTGGTTGTACTGGTTTTAATAAGGAGACATGGAATACTGGGTGTATTTTCATATGCGTAGGTAACTCCAATTTGACAGCCACCGGATTAATTATGGCAGATATGAGATAGGGTCCAAGGTATCTCGGGATGAAGGTGCGGGGTCCTTTTAGAGGCAGGTGCTTAGTGGATAGCCAGACCTGATCTCCTACAGCGTAGTGAGGAGCCTCTTTACGGTGTCGATCTGCTCCTCTTTTGAATTGAGCTTTAGCTCTTTGCAGATGGGCCGAGGCTTCCTTAAAAGCACGGGTGATCTCCGAGTGCAAGTGATCCACAGCAGGTGCTTCGAATTCTTGGGGAGGATCCAGGTTAGAGGTTCTAGGATTTTGCCCGTATAGTAGGAAGAAGGGAGTCTTCCCTGTTCCAGAATGAATCGAATTATTGTAAGCGTATTCAGCCATCCAAAGAATATCCTTCCAGGGGTTTTCAGTTTGTTGGAGCATGCAACGTAGATATTGCTCTAGAGTTTGATTTGTCCTTTCGGTTTGTCCGTCAGTTTGGGGATGGTGACTAGTTGAAAGTCTTACATCAATTTGGGCTAGACGACAGCAACTGCGCCAGAAGTGAGAGATGAATTGACTTCCCCTATCGGAGACTAAAACCGAGGGAAAACCGTGTAGCCGAACGATATTTTCTAAGAATTCTCGGGCCAATACTGAGGCTGATGGTAGACCCTTCAGGGGAATGAAGTGAGCCATCTTGGAGAATAGATCCACGACTACTAAAATGGTAGTATACCCCGAGCATGGAGGTAAGTCCGTGATGAAATCCATGGACAGGGTATGCCATGGACAGGGAGGGATGTCTAGTGGCTGTAATAGGCCGGCTGGTTTCTCCTTCTGACTTTTATTCTGGGCACACACACCACAGGAGATTACAAAGTCTCTAATATCCTTTTTCCATGACGGCCACCAGAAATGTCTTTTAATCTTTTCCATGGTTTTGGTAATGCCAGGGTGACCCTCCATTAGAGAGTCATGATAACAGGAGATTACTTGTTTTTGTATTTTCTCACAGGGTAAATGCAATCGTCCTCGGAAATATGGTAGGTCTTGATCCACTGAGAATTCTTTCCCCTTTAATTGCCAATCTTGCAAATCGCCCGGAGTTAGGAGTGATTTAACCATGGTCTTGATGTCTTCAAAAGATTGAGCGCTGACCAAACCCAAAATTCTTTGTTCTGGGATTATGGGTATTGGTTCTGGATTGGTCAAATGTTCATCTACTCCCATCCGGGAGAGAGCATCTGCTTTTCCGTTCTTACTGCCTGGTCGATAAGTAATTATAAAGTCAAATTCTGCTAGAAACAGAGCCCAGCAAAGCTGTCTGGAAGACTGAGCTTTGGCTGTCTTTAGATATTGTAAATTGCGGTGATCAGTCATTACGGTGACTGTGTGTCTGGCTCCTAGAAGATAATGCCGCCAGGCTTTAAAGGCCGATCTGATGGCCAAAAGTTCCTTGTCTGTAATTGAATAGTTGATCTCGGGAGGCGAAAACTTGCAGGACCAAAAGGCAACAGGATGTAGTTGGTGTGTGACCGGATCTCTTTGTGATAAAACTGCCCCCATAGCAAGACTAGAAGCATCCGTTTCACGATGTAGGGGAGTTCTGGGCGAGGATGTTTTAAAACAGGTGCAGAAATGAATTTAGCTTTTAAGTCCTGAAAAGCTTGTTCTGCTTCAGAAGACCACTCAAAACGTTTGTTCTTTTTCAACAGAGCGGTGATGGGCTGGACTATCTGAGAAAATTCAGGAATGAATCTGCGGTAAAAGTTAGCGAACCCTAACATGCTTTGAACTCCTTTTACAGAGGTTGGTGATGGCCACTTGATGATTGCATCAACTTTCTTTGAATCCATATGGACTCCGTTAGGTGACAATATGAATCCCAGGAACTCGACTTCCGTTACGTTGAAAACGCATTTCTCAAGCTTAGCAAAAAGATTATGTTGACGCAATCTCTCGAGAACCTTTTTAACGTGTCTCTGATGTTCCTCTTCAGATGATGAATAGACGAGGATGTCATCAATGTAGACAACAACACACACGTCTATGAGTTCTCTAAGGACATCGTTCATAAAATACTGGAAAGCAGCAGGAGCATTACACAGTCCAAAGGGCATCACTTGATATTCGAATAGCCCGTACTTGGTGCGGAAGGCCGTTTTCCATTCATCGCCCTCTTTTATCCGTACCAAGTGGTAGGCTCCTCTGAGATCCAACTTTGTGTATATACATGCATCTTTGACTTGATCCAGGAGTTCAGGGATCAAAGGTAACGGGTATCTGTTTTTAACGGTGATCTGATTCAGGGCGCGGTAATCTATGCAAGTCCTAAGGTCTCCTTCCTTTTTCGGAACGAAGAACAAAGCCGATGAAGCTGGAGATTTTGAAGGACGGATTAACCCGTTAGCTAGGTATTGGTCTAGGTATTGTCTGAGGTGAAGGTTCTCTGGCTCGGTGAGGGCATAAATCCTGCTGCAAGGAGGAGTTGTTCCAGGTATCAGATCTATTTGACAGTCGTAAGACCTATGAGGAGGCAGGGTGTTGGCTTGATCCTTCCGGAAGACGTCTTGTAATTCCTGGTATTCGGGAGGTAATTTGGGCACCTCCTCAGAAGAGATTGCCGCCAGTGAAACATCAGGCCGAGGATAACAAGTGGTAAAACACTCTGGAAACTGAACCGTCTTTGCTCGCCAATCGATCTGAGGATTGTGCTTCTCTAACCAAGGGATTCCCAGAATGATCTGGAACTGAGGGGCCTTGATTACATCGAACACGATTCTCTCCCGGTGTCCATCTTGACTCACTACCGTCACTTCTTGGGTGGCATGCGTTACTGGTCCGGAGGCTATCTCCGGCCATACACAGTAGTGATGACGTCTTTCACTGCCTTAGGGACAAGGGGTAGATTCATCCTTGATACCATTTCACGGTCCACATAGTTACCGATTGCTCCGCTGTCAATGTAAGCTTCAATTGCATGCAAACGATCCGGACGTTCAGGACTAATGAGGACCATGGGTATCACGAAGTGCAAGGTCACGGGACAGATCTTAACGCTCGGCAAGAGGACCTCTATTCTTGTCGGGCGAGGTTGTTTCCCTGCTCAGAATTTGTGGTACAGGTATCCGCGGCTCCTACAGTCTTCTTAGCTGGTTTCACTGGACAGTCCCGAAGAAAGTGTCCTGAGTTTCCGCAATAGAGGCATAATTGCAGCTGCCTTCTTCTTTCCCGCTCTTTCTGGGTTAAAGGTCCTTTCATGCCCCCTATTTGCATGGGTTCCACAGTGTCAGCTCCCTTATTCGAGGTCTGTGGTTTAGAAAACACTCGGGTATCAAATCTGGAACGATCTGCCTTCCTGTTCTGTAGTCTATGGTCCAATTGGACAACTAAGTCAATATAGTCAGAACATTCTTGTGGAGGATTCACAACTTGCGCTAACACATCTTTGAGCTCTCCACGCAGGCCTCTATAGAAAAGCGTTATTCTCTTGTCCTCGGGCCATTGTGTTTCCACTATGAGTCTATTGAAGGAGGCTATATAAGTCAAGAGGTCTTGATTACCCTGTCGTAATGAGAGAAGCTCATTGTCCAAGGCCTGCCCTTGTGCATGTCTTGCGAACAGTTTCTCCATGCTGGACTGGAAGGCCTGAAAGTCATGTAAAACCGGATCATCCTGGGTGACTAAAGGGATCGACCAATCTGCAGCGCTGCCACTGAGATAAGAAAGCACGAAAGCCACCTTGGTCTGGTCTGTTGGGAATGCAGCTGGTCGACATAAGAAGTGTAGGCGGCACTGATTGATGAACACTGCGAATTTCTTTGGATCACCAGAAAAGCGTTCGGGCGGAGCCAAGGGAACATTACCGGGCAGATTGATTTGCACTGGATTTGAAGATGATGCAGAAGGATAACTTCCTCCTGGAACAGACAAAGGTGTCTGTCCTGCCTGCGTTTGTAACACTGCCTAGCAAGGTCCTCTGTTCGCTCCTTGGAAAGTATCAGTTCTCTTCTTAGAGAGTTCGTTTCCTGACGAGCTGCATGTACTTCTGCTCTTAATTCCCCAAGCAACTGGGCTAGTTGATCAGTGTCTGAGGTTTCCATTGCGCCTGGGTAGGAGTTTTGTGGTGGGCTTCGCGTTCTGTAACGCTCACCTGATTCCCACGGAGGCGCGGGTCTTGGCAGGAAGCTGTCTGTGACTCGAAAAGTGATGTGCAGGACTCGATTGGCTTCTGGGGTCGAACCTCTTCGCACTGTGTGTCGGACTCGAAGAGTGAGGTTTCTGCAGGTGAAAGAATATGGGGGTTAATGGTCTGGGTTGTTGAATGTCCCTCTCTCTCTCTCTCTTTTCCCAGCTTTTTCGTAGAGCCCCCAGGTCAACGTGCTCACCTTATATAGGTGAATGCTGGGCTCTCCATCTGCGTCTGGTGCAGGGTGCCGTTGCCAGTTCCTTCACTGGTGAAACACAGGCCTCTTGAATTCAGAGGATGGTTACCGTCGTTATCTGCACGAGCGGTGAGTTTCTGGACACCTTTGTCTTTATAGTCTTTACATGCGTGGCACGTTTATGCAGACTCTGTATAATGCCTTTCCCTTATGTATTGCAGGGCTCTTGAGATGAAAGATGAAGTGAAGCGCCTGGAAGTTCGTAAGTATGGCAAGCGCTCTAACTGTCTCTTTCCTTTCAGCTTAGTTCGTGTTAAAGAGACACCGGAGTACTCGCAGGCGTTTTATTGCGACGAGCGTGATGGACGTAAGTAAATACCTGCTTAATGTCTTTTCTTTTGCCTTTCAGATGTTGGGTTGTAGGGCCGGAGTCCGCGGAATGCCAGTAAGTTGTTAACGATACTTTGTCTTCACAGGCGGCGATGCAGAACAAAGAAATCCAGAATTCACAGCGTGCCGGTAAGTATGGCAATGCTTTTGTTCTTGCAGGTGGAGATGCGGCGTGAAGAAACGGCCGCCGCCGATGGATCAGGTAAGTAAGCACTGCGTGTAAAGTTCGCCTTGCTAACCTGTTGTTTCAGTTCTTTGCAGGTGCTGGTGATGTCTGGATACTGAAATGGTAAGTAGGATTCTTGCAGGTCCAGGATCGGAAGAAGAAAGGCCGGAGCAGACTCAGTGAGCGTTCTGCTGCAGATGCAGAGTAACGCGAAGCACGCTTCATCTATCGGGTGTGGTTTAAATAGCCTTGGAGTGATGAGGCGTCTTCTTCCACGGCCCCGCCTAGGTAAGAAAAGAGTTCCAGTTTCCAGAAGAGTTCCAGTGCTGTATCCAGGGAGTGGAGCTGCCCCACCCAGGTAAGAAAGTAGTTCCTGTTCTCAGATGGCTTCTAAGTGGCTGGTAAGTAAGCATCATGGTCTGCTGCAGGTAAGTCCACCCAAGCATCTTCACACCTATTATGAGCCCGGCGCTTCCAGTGCCGGGACCAATGGTTTTGATGAGCCTGGTGTCACCGGCGCCAGGACAAGGTCCAAAAGGTCCCAGTGGGGACCGGCTGGTGCTTAGGATTAGGGTTAGGGGCCTGCTTCCAAGGACGTTGGGCTGGTCCTGGCTCCTTGGAAGCAGTGGAAGCAGTGATCATGACACAGAAATGTTAGCAGAGATATAAGAATAAAAAAATGACCAAAAGAAAATAACCAACCAGGCGGAAGTTTAACATGTTTTAAGTGGCTAGCAGTGACGATAGTAAAATTGCATATCATATCATTGGAAACATCAGTGCATGTTTCAATAGATCTTGTACATAATTGTTTTTCAAAATCAGTACATTTCAATTGTTGATACAATTTCAGTTGCTGACATTTTTTTATATATGTAGCATCGCATGTCATGCTCTAACAAACATCAGCAGGTGCAATGATGTGTGGAATAAAAAACGTCATATTATTATATTTATGAAATGGATCCTTACAAAATTTAACATACTCATATACTGAAAACAAATTTTGAATATCCGAATATTGCACCAAAGAGTCATTGTGCAATGTTCCAAATATGTGTTTCAACACAAATATGGGCATCGGAATGGCCACTAAACAAGTAGAAATTAGGTCCGCAGAACATTGCACATCCGACAAGCAAAAGTGCGAAACATTAAGTACTTTTTGGGCCAAATAGATCCAAATATTTCCAGTTTGTTATACAAGAGCAGAATACCCCCGATGGGAAAAGGGAGTAGTAACTCATGGAAGAGACAAAGGCAAGAGTTTTTGGGCTCATGTCGCTTTCTGAATGCAATCCGATAGGCAGCAATAGATGCATTCTCAGGAGCGTAGGTAATAGGCAGTGAATTATCATCCCTCCAGATGCCACGCTCCACTTGCAGAATGGAGAAGTCTGCCACATCCTCGGACATGAGCCTGGACCCTCCCGAAACACAGGCACTCAATACACTCAGGATCTAAAAGACAGTTTCAACAAAAAAAACATATCAGTGAGGTACATCACTCACGTAAATAACATTTATCAGCAGGGATGTGCATCCATTTCTTTTTTCCAGGTTCCATAACTAAAACAAGTTGATAATTTCCGGATGCTATTACATCAGCAGGCACAGGCCGACCAGTAGGTTTCTCATCCCATAACTTCGCACCAGGAACCATTGTGCCGAATGAACCAAACCCTTTATTCCCACGAATAGTCAATGTTGTGGGAGGTTCACCTTTAGTAATTATGGATATTTTAACAGGTATCACAATCAATTGTGCAATTCGGTCACCATTATGAATGGGTACCATGTTTTTGCCACTATACAAATGAATCACTTTAATGACACCTTGATAATCTGCATCAATTATAGCGCCCAATACTTGGATACAAGAAAAAGGAACACCTTCTTCACATGTTTAGCAGCGCCACTATAGTAAAAAAAGGATTCTGGAACAATTGTTGTCGATAAGTCTTGGTGTTTAATATAACATACAGAGGGACTTTTTTGGTTGGATTTAACCCTTAATAACTGTGCAACCTACCCGTACGACCACAGACAGACTAACCAGCGATAAAAGCAGTCATTGCCCTGATTGAAAAAGACATAGCAATTGCAGAAACACGTGTCTCATACGTGTCTCATACACGTGTTTCTTATAACATAACAGAGCCAGGGGATAAACTCTGTACCTTCACAAGCATGCAAAGCTTCTAAGGGCGCATGGCATCTCAAGTTGATATTTCAAGACACCAATGATTGGAGCAATTCTTGAATACCTTTCAGGGCCAATCCCGATCTTGGAGCAATTAAACCCATGTGTGCAGAGGGAATATGTACACCAATACCAGTATCAATCACAGCAATACCCTTAAGCTGCAGGCGAATCTCTTCTCTAGCATGTAAATCCAGCCCTGCAGACTCCGAAGTGGCACGATAAGGAGCCAAAGTGCCCGGAGATGTTTCCCAATAAATCAAAGTCTCATGTGCATGGTTTGGATTAATTTGCAAAGCTAGTGTTAACATACGTATTAATGGGGTTTCACCATTAGCAATGGGACGATTGTTCAAAATTTGGACAGCTTCAGATAAGTGTTTGCGCCAGCTCCGCAAAGTATTATCACCAATTTTGCGCAGTTGTTGTTTCAATAACCTGTTCATGCATTCAATCAGACCAGATGCTTCCGGGTGATAAGGGACGTGAAAAATCCCTTTTTCAATATAATAATCCATTACCAATTTACCTTTGAATTTGTAGTGAGACACTGTCATGATGCCTACCTCCAAGGAGCCAGACCAGGCCCAGCTACCCCAGAGGCAGACATCATGTCCCCGAGGGAAGTCTCAGCAGCCCCAAGTAGGGGCCCTTTGGACTCAGTCCTGGCGCCTTTGGCGCCAGGCTCATTTTGGACAACAGTCCTGGCGCCATAGGCGCCAGGCTCATAAAAGATGACTTTGTGTTTAAAAGTGCTTGGTGCAAACTTACCTGATGCAGACCATGCTGCAACATCCGGGCCATCTAGAGGCCTGATTGGGACTACTTTCTCTTTGGGGACTACTTAACCACACGGGTGTGGCCGGAGGAAGAATACATACCTGAGAGGAAGGATACATATCTGGAACTACTTTGAAGGCTATTTAAGCCACGCCCAAGCAGCAACTCACGCTTCGCGTTGTTCTGCATCTAGCAGCTGGACGCTCACCGTGTCTGCTCCTGCATCCTGACTTCTGCCACGCCCGCCAGCATCCTGGAACACCTGCAAAGGGAGAAGAGAAGAGAATAGGAGAAAGAAGAGTCCTTACCTGCTAAATCCGCATTCCAGAGACATTTCGCCGACGATCCTGAAAAGGAACACATTCATTTTAAAAGCACATTGCATCGATCGCTGCAGTGCCGCATTCCACTCACCTTTACTAGGCGCCTCCATGTTCATCAGCGACCATCTGGATCCGCAACCACATTTCAGCGCCTAGGGAGAAAAAGACAAGAACAAAGGTGAGCTAGGGAAGAGAATAAGAAAACCTTAATTTGCCATCATAAGACTTACCTGTTGGGTCATTCCCACTTCATTTCGGGTCAGTGCCGCATCCTGGCATTTCCGGACCCCGGCCCCTAAGGGGAAAAAGAGACATCAGCGTTAGTGAGCGAATGCCAAGACATTACCTGAACGCTCATTAAAGACTTACCTGATATCTACTGGAACTGCACCTTTCACTTCGGGTCAGTGCCATATCTCCGGTATTTCCGTACCCCGGCCCCTATGGGGAAAAAAGACACAAGCATTAGTGCATTAATGCAAGGACACTAAAGGAACCTCTCATCAAACAACTCACCTGAGTTTCCTTCGTCGGTTCCATTGCTCATCTCGGAATCTTTGTTCTGCACCTGAAATAGAGACAACGGACAATTATTATTTCGGGCTCATACTTATAAACAGAATTCTCACAGTACTTTACCGGGAAGGTCAAGCAAACTTGAACTCTCTACAATCCATGATCCAGTGAAGTAACTGGATTACAACGCGCCCCTGCATCAGAAGCAGGATGGAGAGCTCGTCCTTTCAGACCCTAAGGTGAGACTTCACGGGTAATCGCAGAAGGGTTTTCGTAGAGGGTGAGAAGGGAGTGGGAGACTTACACATTATCCCGCAGATTGTTAATACTCCCTTTTCACACACAGAAGGATATTTCTGCGAGTCAGACAAGCAAGATTTGAAGGTCCGGTCCTGTCCATCTTCCGAGTCCTGCGCTTCACCATAGAAGAGGCAAAAGTACTCCAAACCAGGCCTGCGCCTCCGTGGGAGTCAGGTGAGCGTAACAGACACCATAATATATTGCCAACTGATCAAGTAATTTAATCATATTCAATTGAGTAGCTCTCTTGCATGGCAAGACCATTAAATAGCCTGAGTATGTGTCCACAATTGTACATGCATATTGACACCCTGTGCCTATAGGGCCAATATAATCAATTTGCCAAATTTTACCTGGTAACTTCCCACATTTTAATGTGCCATGAATTATGTGAGGAATAGACTGATGCTTCTGATGTTGGCATATAGGGCATTGTAAAATTACAGTTTTCACAATTTCTAAAGGGATATTGATTCCCCTGTATTGCACCCACCCGATAGTAGCCTTCTCTCCGAGATGTCCACTTTTCTGGTGGGCCCACTTAGCAATTCCCTGCAAGTCTTCCTCCTCAGCCTTTGAGTCCATAATTTGAACTCTTGCATGTTCATCTGCAACAGAATTGAACCAACGTTCCAATGAATCTGTTGCACAATGTACATCTACATGAAAGGCAGTAACAGTAGTATGCACTAACATGTCAGCAATGTCTTGCCATATTTCTTTACCCCACAATTCTTTTTTTATGAATTTTCCATTCATTCTTTTTCCAAGTCGGCAGCCAAACCACCAGACCATTAGCAACAGAACATGAATCAGTATAAATATGACAGGTGATCGGAGATTCCTGTTTTAATGCCTGATACACAGCATATAGTTCTCCAAATTGGCTACTCTTTCCTTTTCCGGATGTACTAAGCCCCTTTTTTGTCTTGGATTTGTATGCAACCGCTTTCCAATACTGCTCGATACCTACATATTTAGCTGCCCCATCAGTAAACCAGGCATGTTCAGTTTGTTCAATAGGTAGTTCTCCATATGGAATGCCCCAAGTAACTGGAGATTTCTCCGCAAATGTATCATCCTCTGGTTCAAGATCAATTAGCGACACTCCTGCCACTTGCTCATGTAGCTTTGCCACATCCTTCTTACCAGGTTTGGCACAGTCTTGTTTATACAATTTCCATTTGATTACACTAGCTTCTTGAGCATGCCCAATTCTGTGTGTTTTAGGAGAACTAAGCACCCACTGCATAATAGGAATGTCTGGTCGCATAATTATATCATGACCCACAGTCATCTGCTCAGTGTCTAACAAAGCCCTATAAGAGGCTAATAACTGTTTCTAAAAAGGGGTATATCTATCACCTGCATCAGTAATCTCCTACTCCAAAACCCCAAAGGTACTCGTTTTCTGTCTTGCTTTTGCCAATGACTCCAATCTACATAGGAATCTTGAGTAGAAACATTCAACTCAACTTCGCCTTCCCTCAATGGCCATAAATTAAGCACTTTTTGAATGGTACTCTTTGCCAATTGAAATGCCATGTCTTGCTCTTCACCCCATAAAAATTAATATTTTTTACATGTCATTTTATAAAGGGATGCCAAAATTGCCTCCAAAATCCGAATAAACCAATAAATTGTTGTGCTTGTTTTTTAGTTTTTGGCGTGGGAAATTTGAGAATTTTCTGTTTTGCTTTAGGCACCATTTCACGATGTCCATCATGCCATTGTATTCCTAGAAAAATAGCTGTCTCTGCCGGACCTTGTGTCTTAGAATCATTTATTTCCCACCCTTCTTTGCGCAAAGCTTCCATGATAAGGATTAAATGCATGCGCACACTTTGCTCATCTTTGCCTTGAATTAGTATGTCATCAATGTAGTGCACAATTTGCACATCAGGTTTACATGGAATTTTATCCAAATGTTCAGCTACCAGCCAGTGAAAAATAGTCAGACTATGCATATAGCCCATAGGTAAACGATTAAAAGTGTATTGTCTCCCAATCCAGGAAAATGCAAACTGCTCTTGGCACTCAGCTGCAATCGGTATTGTGAAAAAGGCGTTAGCCGAATCCAACACCGCATGCCAGGTGGTGCCGTCAAGTTTTTGTATATTTTCAATTAATGTAACAGCATCAGGTACCGCAGGCACTAATGGAGGAGTATATTTGTTTAATTTGCGGTAATCAATTGTCATCCTGTAGCTACCATCAGGTTTTTTAATAGGCCAGATCGGATTGTTCCAGGCAGTAGTCACAGAACGTAACACGCCCTCATCAACACAGTCTTTGGTAGTGTTTGAAATCTCCTTTTGCCCACCCGGAATCCGATATTGTTTCATAAACACTCGTTTAGTTGCAATCGGAACTTGCAAAGGGGGTATATTCAATTGACCCACTACAACTGAAGAACAAGTAATAGCATCTACACCAAATTGGTATGTTTTACCATCTAAACCTAGGGTTAGACCCTCCAAAATATCAAAACCAATAATGTATTCTGCCAAGGGAACGATTAGTACTTGATAAGTGCCTCTTTTTAATTGCCCAATTTTCATGTCAATTTTAGATTGTACAGCTGAGGTTTCTTTAACACCCAATCCAGTAATCATAAAATGTTTACCCTTAAATTTGGAAGGGTTTTCGTGAACCAAGGAGGCCTCCGCTCCAGTATCAATCAAAGCACGAACCTCCTGTATATTGCAGGCATGCCAAAATAATTTAACTTTAACATGAGGTTCTCTGTCTATTTTAACATGGCCCGCTGACACGGAAGCTTGACCAATATCCTATTCATCTTTAGAATGAATGCCTTTTGATTTTCTCTCTACTAATGCACTCACCATTTTTCTCAAATCAGCATAAGTTGGTTGGGAGGGTATCGAGGTTTGATAGAGCTCATCTTCACCCCCCTCTTGTGACGATCCAAAAGATCCACTTAATCTTTTGTCTTATGCAAGTCCTGTCGCTTTACCTGTTTAGAGCGTTCCTTTCCATCCAAACCTCATTTTTTATGTCATAAATACATGTCACGAGTTGGAATTCCATCTATTTCTTCTCTAGGGACACCATCTTTCAGTAAAGTCAAAAACATATATTTTCTGGATACGTGTGAATCTCTGTTATCAAACCTTTTACCAGGAGTACGTTTTTCTGATCGACTCTGCTTCTCACAAATATGTTCTTGGGGCTTGTCCCATTCACCTAAATCTGATAGTAGTCTAATTGCATCAACAACCTCATCAGTGTCTTTTCAGTCATTCCCACTAACAATGTCATTATAACATTTTTGTATGTGTGAGGGACTGTACGTATAAGTGAATTTCTAGCTGAGACAGACAAATATATCATTCCCACTTGTTCGGGAACATCAAGATGAATAGCTTCCTTCATAGCATGTTCCCTTATCCTTTGAATAGCTTTTTTCAAGGTATACCAGTTTTTATCATTAGTCAGCCAGTTCGACGTGATTGGATATTTGTGATTACACCCCTGTGCAGCCAATTGCAAAAGAGATAATTGTCCATCATCACCATTATGATCGTGCAGGGTCTGCTGAATTTGGACATCATTAGACAAAGGTAAAAACCTAGCAGAATCTGTCGTATCCACTAAACTGCCTGCAGCACCTCCCTCGAACATTCTGACCATCCAAGCCAATAAAGATTCACCTGACCTCTGTTTTAATCTATTGATAATCTCACCAATTTCTTGTTGTGAGTAATCGTCAAGGGCGGTCATATCTATAACCCCGCCCCCTGGATGCAATGGATGGCGACCCATTTTCTTGCGAATTATGGGATTAACTGTCACTTCTTTACAAATCTTTTTCGCTTTTGCTGTAGGATCGGATGTATCCAAATCACTATTTGTAGTAGTACTATCACACATTTTTCTATCTTTTCCATCTTTTACTAATTATATTCATTCTTCACTCTCTGCGTGTCTTCTAGCAATCCAATCTTGGATATCATCTTACTATTTACATATCAATCAAGACACAGGTTCTGTATTTTCCTGCTTTGACTATCCCCTCTCCTCTCCCTCCCTCTTCTCTTTCCGCTCCTCCTTCTCTTAGTATTTCTCCTTCTGCCTGTAATCTCTGCGTCATTTTTTAATCTTCATTATCTTTCTCTAATCATATTTTCTCTATTTATCGCTCCTGCCGTTATCAACTTTTTAATATAAAAAAACTGTGTTGGTTTCTCACCTTTTCTTCTGCTAAACTTCTTATTTCTTCTTTAGTCTATTCTTGCTTGTTCTATTGTGCTTGCCTTCTTCTTTGTCTTGCCACATCTCATCATGCCCCCCTTCACTCTATCGACTGATCCTCCATCTGGGTTCTTTGTTCTCTTACTCCTCAGGATTCTATTACTTCTGCTTTGCTCTCTTTACACTGGCTCTCATTTGAAAATCATTTACTCTTCGATTTCCTGTATTGTATTCAAGTGTCTCTAAGGTCTTGCTACCCCACATCTTTCTTCACTAATCTATTTTTACTCTCCTTCTCACGCTCTCTTTATTCTGAATCTCTCTTTCTTCTTACTGTTCCTCATGTTCCTTGTGCCTCCTCACGATTCCGCTCCTTTGCTCTTTGGGCCTCAAAAATGTGGAACTCTTTTCTACTCTCTTTGTGCTCTATATCTTCCTTGTCTCTTTTCAAGACTCATTTAAAACCTATCTCCTTACCCAGTAATCTGTTGCATGTAATTTGTACTGATTGTTGCTTTGTTCAGCGCTTAGGCATTAAGCGCTATAGAAATTCAATAAAAATACAAAAGAAAATACAAATTCGCATGACACCATCACTTCAGGGCATAGCATTTTTCAAAAGAGATTTGACATTTGAAGGGAATTTGCATATTGGACATGCATGTCTATAGACAGCACTGTGTAACTGAGAGGATACCTGGTGTGCGTACGCAATTCCAACCAGGTTAGCCAATGCACAGAGCACATTTACTAAAAAGAGGATTGACCGTATTGTGGTTTGACCTCAAAGATAAACCCTTGGTAATAAGCACATGTTTACCAAAGCCTTTATTGACATGATGGCTGGAATGTTTGCCTGCTTCAAATTGTTGAGCAGAAACTGTAGCAACATTGATGATCAATTATATTTTCTCCAGGTTTCGTTTACCACAAAGGCTTAAATCACAGATAGGCAGCCACTCCACTAGTACAATGATGATGCAAATAAGGGAGATTTTGGGTGGCAAATGAAAACTCCACATCTCCTACAGACTATTACCTAGTGGGGGTGTCAAAGGAGCTAACTAGACAATTGAAAAAAAATTGAAGAAATGTGTAGCAGAGGGAGGGCCCATTTGGGATTTACACCTTACGCTTGTCCTTATGGCAATCAGAGATATGCCTTCAAAATCTGTCACTTTAAGTCCACGTGAGTTGCCTACTGGATGCAAAATGGTGTTGCCTTTATGTACAAAACCAATGAACAAGCACTGATTAATGCTTCTACTATTCATGAATATGTGAATATATATTTTGAGAAATCATCTACAGCATGCTTTTGGTTTTGAGCAAAGGACCATTGAGAGAGCAGCTTTCAGTGCCAAAAACCTTTAGGACAGAAAGGCATCACTCAAAGAATGCAAAATTCCAATATAGAAAGGAAAAGAAGACCGGGGGAATGGGATCACTGCTGAGCCTGAAGATGGTGGTCCATCTACCAAATGAGTGATGGATGCCAAGGCTAGCAATACCGAATGTGGAGGCAAGCATTTTACAGTGAACTTGATGGCAGAAGAAGACAACCCATATAAACATTCATGTCAAAGTGGGAAATTCAAAGGCTGTTTGCAAGAATCATCCAAGTACGATATATATCCTTCCTAAGTGTTAAAATGAAACATGGGGAAAGGAAAACCAGGAGTGTAAAGTATCAACCTGTTTTACCATTGCCCAAAAATCCTAGATTAAAAATGATAGATTTCAGAAAAGGGATGAAATGGGCCTTCGACCCCACAGAACCTGCTGCGGAAAGCATGTAAAGAATGACTTTCATTGAATAATTATTTAGTTATTATCAATGACATACATGCTCTCACGGTTGTTGAATAGTGATTTTAATGATTTGATGGAAATTAAGAAACTAGGAAGATTTTACGTTTCTTAACCTGAGAAATGGCTGATCTTGTATTTTGACCGATATTTTGCAGTTTTTCAAAAATCATATTGGATCCAGTGATATTTCAAAAAGGAAGGGGATATAAATCAGAAGAAAAGGTAAAATATGAAAGGAGTGTTGTGATATGGGTAGCCAAAACAATGGGACTGTGCTCATATTAGTGAATGTCTAAAGCACCAACATAAATGCTCTGATTTGTAAATATACAAAATATGAATATTAAATATCTGGTCAAATTTCATTTGATATCATTGATAACATACTGAAATGTTCAACATCTGCTAACATCTGCAATGGTTGCGGAAAATGTTAACTTGCTTAAAAATACATTCTCCTAAATCACTTACTGTATGAGTCAGAAAAAACAACACATTTTTGGTTCACAGAACCCCACAGATTGAGGGGGCTTTCGGGAGTTTTGTGGGCTCCTTGGTTCTGATCCTTGCTCAGGGGCTGGTTGTTCTACTTAGCGAGAAAAAGAGACAGTTGTCTTGCTGAATGAAACAATTAGGCTCCTGCTGCCTCACAGTGAAATTTGCTATTTGAGAGTGGAGTTTGGGAAGTAAAGCCACTTTCCCTTTCACAGAGAAGGGTCCTTAACCAAGCATTTGAGATGCACTAACCGTTACATGCTAGCAGCCACATAACAAAGAAATTGCTGGCTACTTTCCGACTCTAAAGGTTTTTTTTGTACAATTTCTGGAACCAAAGCAGTATTCAGTGCAATTGCAGTCGCATTCCTGGCTGCTCGCCTTTGAAGTCGGTACACCAGGCATTATCGAAAGCAGATGGTTTGACCTTGCTCCAATGAGAAAGAAAAAGACAAATCAGTCCTTAAGTTTTAATTAGAGGCCTACATTAAAATAAATGCGGGGGACAGGGGCTAGTTACATTTGTAAAATGTAATGCTGTTGTGATTTAGATTATTGGCGACTAAGTGTTGAGATTAATGACTGTGGCCCTCATTACGACCCTTGCGGAAAGGGGTTTACGCCGGCGTAATGCATGGCGTACCTTTCCGCCTTACTACGAGTTCCCGTAGCGCCATGGTGCTTTTTTCGCCTGCTTTTTCCGGGCGGAAAAATCCATGGCGCTACGGGACTTGTTGTTAATTACGCCACCGTAATTTACGGTGGCGTAATTAACGCCTTCCCCACTCCCATTATACCCTATGGGGCAAAAATGGGAATGGGGAAGGGTAAATGGGGATTGGGGACTTACCGCCCCGCCAAGGTCGGAATGGGGCGGTAAGTCCGCCAACCCCCATGGCGGAGTTGGCAGCTTTGCGCCATGGACCATGGTGCAAATTGCACCATGGTTCTCCGCCAGGGTCGTAATGAGGGCCTGTATATGCTGGGGGCACAAGATGTTTATTTTTGCTGATAAAAAGTGGTCCAGTATATGAAAGGCCCTCAGAGTTGGGAATACTCAATTCTTTTGACAAAAATCTTTTTTCTCTGCACAGTAGGTATGCAGCTACAAATGAGGACATGTTGCATATTAAAATTTAACAATTGAGGGGAAATAGATGCAATTAAATATTGTTCTTTTCGTATGACTGCCGTCTTTGTAAACACAGAAGAATAGCTTTTTGTTTTAACGTATTTTGCAGCATTAATTAATTCATATTTTATAACCCGTTTAACACCGGAGACCAGTCTCTAAGCGCGGGACCATGATTCCAACCTGTCTTTCTCTTTGTTGTCTTGATTCAAAAACAAGCGTGTTGACCCTGAGCTATCCTCCCAGCACAGGCATTGAGCTCAGACATTCTTGGAAAATAGTAGCAACATTCCGACTGTCTGTGTGTTTTCACTTTTTCAGCAGATAAGCATGCTTTATTTTGATATGTTAATGAAAGAGTCTGAAAGAATGTACTACTCTATTGGTTTGTGTCTAATAAAAAGGAGAATATTATAAACTCAACCACAATTTTTGGATTGCATTTTAATTGTCGGTTACTTTTATAGTTCAAAAACGGTAATTGCCCTTCATATGTTTGGCTTCATGTTGGTGACTTATTGAGCAGTATACCAGAATGTATAAGATCTCCTTTTGACTTGGCTGGTGAATTGGTTTAATTAAAGAAAAGACTCATTAGAAATAAATGAAAATAAATGACTCCCCTTAAAAACTTGAAAGTGTGTCATCAGGCGTTAACGACAAGGCTTTACATCAATGGTGCTTTTGGTTTATAGTCGAAATATCTGAAACTGATTCATGTGTGTTGTTTCGTGAGGTGCATGAGTCAAATGTGTACCACATGTTGTGATTCCCTGTGATTGTAGTGTGTTTGTAAAAGGCACACCCTGTGCAGATATGTTTATGGCAAAGCCACACCCACCAGGTGTGATTTGAGAGATTCAAGTGTTTTTGCAAAGGACAGATTTGATGGTGATGTTCAAAATAAAGTAAGGAGAAGAAAGTCTTGGTGATTGAGTGCATCTTAAATTGGTGATGTGAATGGCCCAAGGCAGGCGTTGCCGTAGATTTCACCGAATACAATTTCTCCTAAGAAGAAGTGACTGGATTTATTTATCCGAAAATGGTAGGTAATGTGATATATGTACAGTGCATAATAGGGTGTGGAGTAAGGGTATAAGTTAGGGTGTGGAGGGATAAGGGAGGGCCATGGGGGTCTCCACGCATTATAAAAAAAAGTAGAAAAAGTAAAAAGTGATTTTTGTTTTTAAGTTAAATAAATTCGGTCACTTCTCCCGATTAGGTAAAATATTTTTGAAAAAATCACGTATATCCCAAGGTATGAAAAATGTGAATCAATTATGAAGTCAATCTAGAAGATTATACAAATGTATTTTGCTTCTTCTTACCCAAAAGAAAGTTGTTTTTCACAAACGGATAACTGAGATAAGACTTATGCATGGCTTTCACGTGCCTCCAAATTGAGGCTGGGGTAACTGGAAATTCAAATTGATATGATATAATATTTCATTTGTATTGCGCCCATACACAAGTGTTTCAAATTAAGGACAACTCTGACTTTGTGGTGTGGAAGAAGGTTCCTGCAACTAGAGGTAGAATCCATGTATAGATACAATTCTGTGTTGGTTGGCTGACCTTTTTGGGGCAAAATCAGTTTTAGCCCATTGGCACAGTGACTTTTTAAATTAACCCAAACCAATTTTTGGAGCAAAGATAACCTGAATACTTTCTCGGGCATGCCAAATCCCCTCATTAAAGAGATCGAAAACCTTTCACTGCTGCTATTTACCATCCATGTAATTGTCAAACCTCCAGAGCGCTCCTTGTCATTCTTGGAATGCTGTGTGTTGAGCGCTCCTTGTCATTCTTGGAATGCTGTGTGTAGCCATCATAGGGAACGTGTTTTCCTTTTCACTGTCCATAATTCTGTTAGGTTTCAAATATATTTGACTAAGTGATTTTCAAAATACATTTATCAAACCACCAATCCCAGCAAGTTAACTCTGTTAGCTGAGCAACCACTCAGAGACATGTTGTACAGGCCCACATGCCTAACATGCATGTGGATAAAAGGATCAACAGTGAGTTGGGGGTTGTTAGGGAGATTTTTCCTCAGCAGATTGTTAAGCCAGCTAACCTAAAGAGAAGACATGTTTTCCAAAAATAAGAAAGACCATACTCTCTAAAGTGGAAGCTATGGTACAGTGAAGTAAAGTTATTCCCAATAGTTACCCATAGAGAATGCACCACACTGGTATACTGAAAAATACACACATAGGTCTAAAGTACTTTGTATTAAACGTAACACATGGTAAGACATAATGAATGTATAAAACAGTGTAATGACACAAACAGACCCCGCCCCCACTCTTAAGCTAAGTCTATGCCTGCAACCTGGTGGTAGGCACAACATATATATGGCTAAGGGGTGGGGAGAAAAGGGGAACCCTAGACAGCAGTAAACCATATTAACAGAATAATGATCAGGACTCAACATGCCAAGCATGAATAGTCGCAGTAATTCCCTTTTCCACTACAGTACATAGCCTCATTAACAGTAGACATGTACACAATATATTAAAAAATATTACTTAGAGGGAGGAAAAGGGGTAACACTTAGATAGCAATGCCTAGAAGGCCACCAAAAAGAGGACAAATATAGGATAATACCAGACCGATAAGGTGTATTATCGCTCCTGGAAATTCAGTGACACAAAACATCCAACAGCTTGATACAATAATAGCACATTTTCATAGGCAGGAGAGTAAGGCAATCATTTTAAAATGTGTAAAAAATAAAGGGCATAAGCTAGAAATCCTGTATCTTGTGAAAACGCCAGGGACCCAAGAATAATGTAAACGTTGGTTGGTTCCCCATTTAGTTATACACAATCTCTGAGCGTAAATTCGAAGAATGACCCACCAGCCGTGGACTCAGCGGTTTGTACTCACAGTGTCAGTTTTGGCTCAGAAAGGAATAAACAACCGGGTACATACACATTTTGTTTCAGAGCAAGTTACTCAATCAGGTCAGCCAAGGATTTGAACCCTGGACCAATGATGAGCTAAAAGAAGGACAATAAGCATTTCCCGGAAGGTGACCCAGCAGCCAGGAGAGAAAGCAACATCAGACTAAGCAGAAACAGATGGCTCAGAGAGCAAAACGCGGCAGCCAGCCAGCAGAAAACGGTCCCACGATAGGGCCAGCAGTGGAGGTGTCCCAAGAAGACTGAACAAAGCAGGGTAGTGGTGTTCAAGCACCCTTCTGAATGATGGAGGCTTCTTACCTTGAGGTGCTACGACCAGGCAGACAAGATAGAAAGACAGTGGAAAAACGGCCCAGGAATAGTTCCAGTGCAGGGCATTCAGTCCATCCCTTTAGATGGACAAGGAGAGGATAAAGGGCAGTGCAGAAAGAACCTCCACCAGCCAAAAGAAGGAACTGTAGATAAGGAATAAGGCGAAGGCCTGGCCAGTATGGTCAAACTGGTCCTAAAAGTGAGTCAGCACAGCTTTGTGTCAGAATCCCCCGGCAATACTGGCATCTACATCAGTAATACTCCCAATAGACTTAGGGAAGGGTCAGGGCCTCACTATCCCCTAATATGCCCATTCTCTCATGGACTGGCCTAAGCCAACCCTCCAATAACACAAAAGGCAGGAACACAAAGTCAATAAGACTGGACTTAAAAACTTCCAAAGACTTATATACATTCACACAGTTTGTGTATTGGCCTGCCTAGGGCAGGGAACTGGTCTATGTCAGCCATACCACTATTGAGGGAGCAAGGTCAGGCTCTGAATAAACTCATATTTGCACAACTGCAATTTAGGACCTGCCACATGGTTGGCCCTACTGCAGTCAACAGAGGAATGGCCAACAACAGGACTTAAACAAGTAAATTAAACAATACTTTAAAAAATGCAAATTGCTACGTTTACGGCTTACTACTGCTGACACCAGTCTACTCCACAAAACCATATTAGAATGATATCATCACTTTAGAGCCAAAATGGGATGCTTTTAAAGCCATGTAGGCTACCAAGGTACAGCATGGTACAAAGTGTTGCAGTGGGAGGGGTATTTCAGTACAGGGTTCACTGAACCCAAAGTCTGCTATCCTAGAAAACCAAAGTGGAGAAAAACAAAATGTGTAGGGGGGGTCCCATGAAATGGGACAGCATAACCCCTAAAATGTTCCTTCTGCCCTAACAGAAGACAATTGTTATTTGAGAGAAAAGAAACAATGATTTTTGTGGCATGCTCCATAAAATTAATATCGTTGTCATAAATGTCTCCACTTTGCTCTTTATCTCTTGGCATCCATAAGGTGGAAATGCAGAAAAATTCAACAAATGTATATTGATGGGAAATACTCCTTGTTTTGGAGTAGGGCATTCAAAAAGCAAGTATTCCCACCAAAGAGATGAGATAGATTTCAAACACCTAGCAGGATGTATGCACATTTACCACCCGGGAGAGCATCTGGCCAATTAGGTGGCCAAGAACGCAGGCCAAATCCACCAGTGACTGCCCATGTTCTCTCAGCCACCCATATGTCTCACCCAGGTGTCTGCCATTTTTTACCAACCCAAACACCCTGTCCGCTCTTCAACCCGTCACCACCCCCAGCCTTCACAGAAGCCCAGCGCACTCGCCCACCCCCACTTGCCTGCTCTTGCTGCTCAGCCTGTGCTCTTTCCCTGTGATCACCCTGGAATTTGAAAAGGGACTTAGTCCCTTCACTATTTGCTGTCACGGCCATTTGTTTTTTTAGGTTTTTAAGAGAAATGTTGTGAATATGTAAGTTGCATCCGCAATTAATCTTAAAAAACTCTATTAACTAATCAAAGGGATTCATAGCTAATAGCTAATAGCCCCCCTGGGCATTTGTGAGGCCCTGACCCTGCCTGGCTCGGGCTAGTGGGTCATTCCAGAAGCGTTGCTAGTAGGTGCTAAGAGTGTTATAGCCCCTGGTCTTTTGGTTGTAGCCCCGTATAGAATCTCAGGAGCTACAACCAAACGTCTAGCTAGCCCCCAGTCCCAACAGTTCCGATATTAGCGTAGCCCCGGGACTTTTCCAGACCTAGCAACACCCCTGGGTCATTCCCAGCCTGGTTTGCCCCACATGGTAGTGGATACTGCTATACATTTGTAAACAAATAACTGTCCTTGTGTGAGGAATGCACCATATTTCCAAAAGAATGTCGGTGATATATTGGTAAGTCAAGTGAGTATGTTCCAGCTTGTTAGGGATCGGTTTGAATATTGTTCTGGACACACTGTGGTTTTTGTCTCAGAGGTATCTGAGACTGATGGATCACATGGAATTTTGGCATTCCCTCAGGAAAAAGGCTGGGTTCATTGACCCATGAAATAGTAAAATTCACTCAGTCTTTTCCCACCGGTTACCAAAAGGATTATGTATGGGAAAATTGGATTACATTGTATTCCAATGAAGATTATTTATATATGAGAACATTGGATTACAAACAAACACTGTCCCGTTTGGGGTGAGACCAAGCCTGATTTACATATGGTATTTTCTCTTCCTGTAATGGCTTGGCAGGCTGAAGAACAGAGATCTGCAAGTGGTTGAGATTAATTCTAAACCTTCCAGCCATCACGGTTCTGCAATGAGAAAGGAAATTAGATTACATTGTATTCCAATGAAGATTATATGCATATTTGCTTGGTCAGTCTTAAAACCTGACCGGATTTTGTTATTTGGTGGGTCATTGAGCCCAGCCCTACTGAGTGGTGTGTTAACTCCTAGGTTTTGAGCATTGTATCTCAAGGTGGAGAGACACATGAACGCAAACTGGAAGAATTGATTTAACGGCACCGTCCTGGTACTGAGTAATACAAAATGTCCCCCTTCAGCATGTCACTGGATTGGAATTATTGTGCTCCAAATTGAGAGGCTGTTATTTTATTCACGATGTTAACTGGATGGCAAACTAAATAAAGGTTCGATTGATTTGTATTGGCGGCGCGTGAACTCACATTACAGAGCTCCCGACTGTGCTGGAATGAACTCTGGATCTTGTGTTACTAAGGAAATCATATTAAGCTTTTTCTTTAGTGCACGAACTGCGAAATTGTCACAATAATAGCACTGTCAGAACGTAAATGAAGGCATTATAAGGGCCCGTGGATTAGGAGTGATTACTAGCCTGCTTGCTAGGCAAATTGACTCATGCCTTGGAAACAAACACAGGGCTCTGGTTGGCTGGGAATAAATAGCACAATCCGTTTTCTTGAGGATATAATGGAATTCATTTTAGCAAGGCAAATTATACATCTGCAGCAGTTGTAAAGCGCATTATGCTGCCTTGCACTTAAAACCATATTGTACAATAAATGCCAAGCTCTTTTCGTCCATCGTTAATGGGCAACATTGCAGCAGATTAATAATCATATGGAGGTGGCATACCTTTTTTTGGGATGCGGTTTGCACTCAATTTATTTCTAATGGCAGAGGTGTTCTGCTGACAGAAGGGTATTGAATGTGTAGTTGGAGTGACTGTGAACATTTGTATTGAGTACGAAAGTGAATCATTTTAATGAAAATGTGCAGTGGTAGTAGGGAATTGTGCTACCACGTGTTGAACACCAGAGTTGTTTTTCCACTTTTGTATGTTTTTGTAAAAATAATGTTTGAGTATAAAATATTAACGAAATAATAAAATATGTATTTGTATATTTTGAAAAGGTGTGTGAAGATTCAATGAAAAAGAAAATACAGGAACTTATGTGTAGAAACAGTTGAGTGTCCCATCTACCTAGTGAATCCACAAGACACAACCTGAAAGGAATACTTGCGTGGGTTGTTGTTCATCAGGGGGATTATTCCGTTTAGGTGGCAACATTGTCCCCTGAATCTCTATAACGTATAACTGCTGACAGAGGGCTACATATTTACATGTCCTCCTGCATATCCAATAGCATGGTGGGACTTCTTTTTTAAATTAAGGTTTAGCATCGCTCTTAAAGAAATAGACACATGAATAGTGGACTATTATTGTGCAATGGGTCATGCATGCTTCTTGAGTTTCATCACAAGACTGAACGTTAAAGCATTAGTGAGGAACCTAACGTAACACCTGCAGCAATCTCTGCTGACGTTGGACTCTGTCTAGGTTTAAGTAGCACATGGGGACGCGAAACTCTGAAGGTAAGAGTGAGGAATACATTATGCAAAGGAAAAGTGCAATGAATCCGTTTTTATTTGGAGAGAATTCCTAGCGAAAGGCACCAGTTACATTAGCAAAGCTCTATTTTGCTCAATCAATGAATTGGGGTCATTTTACAGGCAAAGCAGATCGGACCCTCCTCATTCTTGTGTATTAGTCAGGCAGAGTTAGGGAGCAGGGCGAACATACCATGTCTGCCTCCATTTCCAGCTCCATCAGTCAAATGTGGCAGCCTTATCGCCAGCATGGATGTTCATGCTTGCTGTAATGGGATTCCTAGGGAATGCTCCAGAAACGGTAATCTTGTCAAAGCCAGATTCCCTGGGGATCATGTGCAGTTAGTTAATCGTAAATTGCCTGGAGGGGACCACTTCCGTTTGCATTTCAGTACAATGTTTACATTTTCCACTAAGGGCTTCATCACGAGTTGGGTGGTAGCCCTTAAATGCAGCAGTAACGGTAATACCGCTGCATTTAAGGGTCTGCCCAATCATGCATCTTCCAGCATTTACCCCCAGCTTTAAACTGGGACTAAATGCACCAACTTAACGCCCATTTTTGGGTGTAATTAGCACACGCTAATTGTGCTGAAAATGCCTGGACCCAATGGGGAACACCCGTTACTGCCCAACTCTTAGCCTTAGAAATGTTAAGTGTAAAACACAGGCAAAATCACCATTAGTCTTCATTTATCCACTATTTTGTTCATGGCAGGCAGTTCCTACAGATTCAAGCAGGGTCTGGCCATTTGGGGCAATCTCTGTGTCATACTGATGAGGCTGGCGGCTGCTGCTGCCATCTGTGTGCCTCCTATGCTGGAAAGCCATTAAGGATCACTGACCGTGTTTAAAGGGCGCTGTAATGAAGCTGAAAGGAGAGTTCAGGAAACAACACTTAGATGTTAGTGTGGGACCGAGGAATACTCCTTGATTCTGGATTCATGTGGCTTTAAACTCGATAGAAATTCTGTGGGTAAGACTAGTAACTTTCTTCTCCTTGTGTTTACTGGTTCAACCATGTGTGGTCAGCTTGGAGGAAAGCTACTAGATCACCTAATTGGAACATCGTAATTAGGACAAGCATTGGCAATTCCAATAGTTTTAGCTTTTGGGTAGGCAATGGAAAGGCATTTGCCAGACACTGCCGTGGTGGTATTATCAAACTATCGATTTTAGCAGCTGCAAAATGGTGAGAGTACCTGGGCATATAATAGCAATACCTGGAAAAGGCCTAATGCTTATACACAATCCAAAACTGTTCACCTTGCCAATTCTTGTTTTTAACAGAACTTCAGTGAAGGACATAGATAGTGCTTATAAATCGAGTGGCTAAATGTAAACTTGGTTAAGACATTTTTGTTACACTAGTTTACAGGCCCAATTGACTCTTAGAAGACTGCTTTGAAAAAACACTGGCAGGCACTTTGAGCACAAAGTTGTTTGATGGTAAGGCAAAGAGATCCCAGGAGGATGTGTTTTGGGCGAAAAAAGGGGCAGGAAGTAGGTGGGAATGGTCATATGGATTAGCATGGCTACAGGCAGTCAATGGGTGATGTAATGAATCTGAGGTGATCATCTCAAAAACCCTGATCTGGGCCTCTTCTCATTTGGCCATGGAAAGGCAGTCGCTGCCTGATCCTGACCCGGGGGTGGCGTTCTGCAGGAGGATAACATGGGAGGAGATCCAGATCGGGAGGAATGGGAGAACCCTCTGGATAATTTCCCTAATGATCATGCAGTCTTAATGGCTTATTGTACAACTGAGGATTTGCATCTTAAAATAAACTAGAACAGAGTTACTAAACTGTGTTGAGTGGTCTAGTTATTGTAATGACCCACACCTGAGCGGGACCTTTAAACATTTAAAGGCCTTTCAGGTGCAGGCCAAGGAGGAGCAGCAGGAGGATTTGCAGAGAACACGCAGCGTAAAGCGATTCAGTATCATTCTTTAAGAGATACACTTTGAAATTGCAGGATTTATCTATTTTTCAAAATGTATTCAAGAAAATTATCTAATTTAAGTACCTGAAGCAATTTTTTTAGTAACTCCATTGGGAGTACGTTGTGAGAGCGGCTGGTTAGTTGTGTGGTTTCAACACAGTTTTTTGTTCTGATACCAATCTCTCCCAGAAATTATCAGAAAATAACCAGTCTACTTTATAAACAAATTGAGTGAAATGCTTAACTCTCATGTCCTTAGTCCCCCGACACTTGATCATTATGTGTTTCAAAGACTGCTTTCTTGAGTTCTTCCACAGAATGCAAAGGCTGTCCTTGTATAGAACCTTATTCTGGATGGACTGGATTTCTCTCGTGGTTAAGAGATTAAGGCGAAACCTTAGAAATTCTGGCCTCCAGCTTGAATTGGCAAATCGCCTTAGATACGTAGCTACATACCCCCTAGGTTTATCATGAGAGCATAATGAATTTGATAATACGATATTACGCATCTCTGATATTGGACGTATCCAGTCCATTCTGTCCAAGGCTTCCTTTACACCCAAAGGATTAGTTATTAGATCTTCTTCACACCGGTCGCACTCTGACAGAATCTTTGTCACAACATTTTTCAACTGTACGAGTACTAGGTTAGGTGCATTAACTAACTGATGCCCAATGTCCTCATACAAAGAATTATTTTGGGAACTAATATCCACCTGTATAATGAGACAACCTTCCAATCGATGTAAGCTCGCAAGCATTGTAAACCCAGCGTGTACCGCAGACTCTCTGGTGAACTCAGAACCTTCTTCCATAGTTTCCCTTCTATTATTGTTCAGTTTATTATTCTGGCTAAAGGTTTTATATCAATTTTTTTAATGTATTTATTTTAATTGATTTTATTGTGCATTTGTAAGACGCTTATACAGCAAGTAAATTGGGTTTCAAAGTGCCCACAGGGCAAAGGTGAGGGAACATGGGATTGAAAAAAGTAATTAAAACACTGAAGGATAAGACGGACCTACTAGACCTTGTGAGCATTCAGACATTGCAAGTGCAGAGAGAGGAGAGGGAAGAGGGAGTGGTGGGTAAATGCTAGGAGGGCCTGTGCTTGTGAGTAAGCAGCAGATGTAAGTGGCCAGTGGAGGAAGTGCTAGGGAGATGTCAGCTGCCAATAAATAGGTAAGTGCAGGCCTACAGTGGCATAGGCCAAGGCAAGTTCTGGGAGCGGGCAGAGGCTGAAGGTGATTAGAGGTAGGAGCTCAGTGCAATCTTAATACATACAATTATTCAAAAATACATTTTACGGACAACATTAGACCCAAGTTCTAAAGGTATGACACAATTTTGCAATTAATGTGGAAACAGCCATCATCACAAATGGAACACAACAAAAAGAGTCTACTAGGTGAGACAGCAGGCACACTGTCTTCACAAAAATGCTCTTTTCCGAAGGATAGAAAAATATTCCTTTGTCCTAGTTTCAACAACTATTGTTTTCTTCAGGACAGCTGTAGCCATTTACTTGACCAATTTTCAAGGAAAGTATAAGTGCCGGTTCTTTGTCCCATGATCCACCAACACAGCGTTCCCCAAAACATCAAATGAAAACATGTTCTCCTTCTGGATGTTCAGACGTGAGGAGCAAACAATCCCTGCACGCGCAAAAACTTTGGGCACGGTATGAAATATAGCTTTGTGCCTCCATTGCTGGGTACAACAGGCTAGGACTGCATCTGAAATGAGCTTGTGATTGAGAGGATCTGTAGGGGTATTGTTTTCTCCCCACGTGTGAACAGTCAGGAGAGTTCAGCTGTGTTGTTGGATGCACCAGAGAGGTGTGCCTGGATGTGGGCCCTTTTCTTAGCATGGATGGAAAGTCTGCATTGTCTTTAGAGCAGGCGACAGGCCAGTTTGTCAGAGGGTAAGCCCAAGGTCTGCCACTTCCATTCTGCAGCTTTGCACATGCATTTCAGGGCTTCAAGTTCAGAGTCGTACCATGTGTTATGCTTACAGGCAGGTTTCAGGTGTATCCTTACCTCATTACACCTTTAGTGAAGAAAGCTGGGTTGGATCCCAAGGACCCAGGGAACTTACGGCCTATCACTAATTCTAATTTTATACTTAAAATCCTAGATAAAATAGCCACCCAGCGGCTGCAGGACCATGTAGAAACCCATGCATCCCTACACCACCAACAGTCTGGTTTTAGAGCAGCACACAGCACAGAGATGGCCATGCTGGATCTCCAGAACCATATGCTAGGACTCATGGACAGGGGTAAAATTGGGATTGTGATGCTTCTCAATCTTAGTAATCTTAGTGCGGCATTTGATCTGGTTGATCATGATCTACTGGTCAAAGCTTTGCGAGACATTGTGGGCTGCTCGGACATAGCACAGAAGTGGCTAGTTTTATTTCTCAAGAATCGCCAAGCTGGAGTTCACTGGGGAGACAATTTTTCTGATCCTATACTAATTCTCTTTCGAGTGCCCCAGGGTGCTAGTCTTTCACCTATGCTCTTTAATCTGTACATGCGTGCACTGTGTGAGATCTTGATGGAATCTGGCGTTTTCTTCACCAATTACGCTGATGACACGCAGCTAATAATAGAGCTAGATGGATCCCATAGAGCAGACAGTGAAAAGATGGGACTTATATACAGCAAAATAGATGACTGGATGCAAGCCAACTGGATGTGCCTCAACGATTCTAAGACTGAACTCATGTTGTTTGGATCTAGCCGCCTCCTACAAAATTGGGGGGAGAGTATAAATCATTTCAGATCAAGGAGGCCATCATAACTATCTCCAGCCAGGTTAAAACCCTGGGTATGATGATGAACTCCTCTGTTAATTCAGAAGCCCAGGCCAACCTCTTGCGAAAGAACACAGCCTACTATTTGCGGCTTATGAGGAATATTAGACCTTTTTTGAGTGAAAACAACTTGGTCACCATTGCCAGGGCCGTGGTGTTGTCCAGGTTGGATTATGGCAATGCCCTTCTCACAGGCGCTCGTACCAAAGACCCACACATCTGTCAAGTCATTCAAAATGATGCAGTAAGACTAGTAAAGCACCTTACAAGAAGAGACCACATTAACATGGCTAGAAAAGCGCTACATTGGTTAGGAGCCGAAGAGAGGAATAAGTTTAAATCCCTCACACTCGTGCATAAATGCCTTTTTGGGAAAGCACCCAACTATCTGAAGAAGAGCAATGTACCCAACACGCAGACGAGACAACTGTGCTCGGCTGGAAAAAATCTGCTTGTAGTCCCCAAACACAACCTTAAATCAGCGATGGGCAGATCCTTTGCTGTGCAGTCAGCTCAGATGCGGAACTCCTTTCCAGTGATATTGACACTACAGGAGAATCACCTACAATTTCGAAAGCACTTGAAGACTCACCTCTTCAAGTAATTTCTACTCTCTAGACCTTCTATTTCTCTAGCTGCACCACTAAGATCTTTAGACAGTATGGGGCCGATTCATGGAACAAACGTGCGCCGAAAATCCATGCGCAAGCAGGCGCAAGGGAGCGCAAGTGTGAGAAACGCAGCGCACGCGTGCGATTCAAGGAAGACGCTGCGCGTGTTTCCCGCTGTCCGTGCACCCAATCCAGCCATGGCGCACGCAGGCATACACGGCGTGCGCTACGCGCACAGCAAAAGCGCACATAGCGCGGCGCACACAACCAAAGTGGGCGGAACAGTGGGCGTAACACGCGGAATGGTGAACAACGCGTGAAAAAGAAGGCGTAACTGGGGAAGTACTGCAGGGTACTACACGGAACACCCACACGCACGCGAACAATCCGTATTCATGGATCCGAATATGGGAAACCCGCGCACGGCAAAAGACGCACACAGGCGTCAACGCGTCCGCCACACGAAGGCAGGCGGAAGCGTCCCCGCGCACAGTACAAAAGTGCCGCAGACAACAAACACGTATATACAGCTACGATGAATGCCCCATTTGTCGCAGCACTGATCGTGGGACACCGCAGGAGGAGGAGAATAGCCAGGGCACGCATTTTCGCACCACGGACAAGCCTTTTTGGGATGCCTGACGACCAGGTCTATGGCAGGTATAGGTTTCCACCCCACATCATCCTAGACCTGGTCAGGGAGTGGGAAGATGACCTTACATCTCCCACCCTTTGCTCCCAAGCATTGAGCCCCTTGGAGAAGGTGCTCAATGTCCTGCATTTTTTGGCCACTGGGTCATTTCAGCGGACTACTGCCATAGTGGGGGGTCTCACAGGCCACGCAGTCACGCTGCCTACACCAGGTACTGGCAATCATGACAGCGCGCCCCTCAGTCCGCAGGCACATATACAAGCCCAGAACACCCGCAGAAAGGCAGGCCGTTGTCCTGGATTTTTTCAGGGTGGCACACTTCCCCAAAGTGCTCGGTGCCATAGATTGCACCCATGTGGCCCTACGTCCACCTAGGGCCACTGAGCACATCTACCGAAACCGCAAGCACTGGCATTCCATCAATGTGCAGGTGGTATGCGATGCAAAGGGAATCATCACCTCTGTCTATGCAAACTACCCTGGCTCCACCCATGACAGTTTCATATACAGAATGTCCGCCCTGAGCCGGGCCCTGGAAGCTGAGCAGCATGGCGACACATGGCTCCTAGGTGAGTACAAATGCCCTTGCACATGCATGCAAGTCACACACAGACAAATACCCAAACCCTAATAATCTCAACTATTATCACCTCCCCAGGGGACAGTGCCTACCCTCTGAGCAACCACATGATGACGCCAATCCGGAACCCCACCACACCACCCCAGGTAAGATACAAAGCCGCCCATATTGCAACCAGGGCCATAGTGGAGCGCACATTCGGAGTGCTCAAGTCACGTTTCCGCTCCCTTGACCGCTCTGGCGGGCAACTACTCTATGCACCACCAGTAGTGTGCAGGATCATTGTGGCAGCATGTGTCCTGCACAATGTTGCAACACGGCAGGGCGTCCCGGTGGACATGGTGGTGCCCCCACATCCCCAACCACAGGCACGGGCGCTGCCCATGGGAGGGGACAGGGCACGTGGCGAGGAAGCCCGGACCCAGCTTGTGGCCAGATTTCTCACCTAAACTCCCACATGCCAAAGATATGACAGTCCAAAGCCCTTGTGTAAAAGTCTGTGACACCGAACCATCCTTGCGAGCCCATGGATAAGGGAGGCAGGAGTGGCATATGTGAGTCAAGGACCCCAAGCAGCAAACACATACACAAGACAAGCCTGAAGGGCCCAGCTGGAACAGACAGTGGATGCCTTCAAAAGCCACAAAGCACTGCACCGTCACATGAAAGCACAATAGACAAGCAATTTTAAACTATAGTAACTATTAACTAATTACACTAACTATGGAAAACCTACATTACCTAATTAAACTAACTATCAAACAGAAACTTAACTAACTAAACTAAAAGAAAAATCAAAAATGGCCACATATGACCCGGGGGGGAGAGGAGGCACCCAGGAGGGGGGAGGTACAGGGTGCTGCTCAACATCCACATGCCATGATGCTGAGACAAAAAAAAACCTCCATGGGCTCAACGCCTGCACAGCCCGACCTATGTGGGAGATAGATGGTCGTCCAAGTCTGGCTCATCCTGTAAAGGAAGATGTGGCACAGTATCCTGGCCATGCCTAGCCGCAGCTTGCCCCTCGTCGGCAGCAAGTCTGCCGGACGGGTGAGCCTGGTTCTGTGTGGTGATGTGATGTAGGTCTGCATGCAGAACCTCACGAGATACACGTGATACACGTGCTTCCTCTTGCAAGGTAGCACGTGTAACACGGAGTTCCTCCTGCAAGGCCTGGCTGGACAACCGCTGCACCTCCCGGCAAGCCTGTAGCTCAGCCGAGATGGTACGCTCAAGCTGTGCAAACCTCTCCTCTGCCTGCTGCCTCTGGGACATCATAAGGACACCCAGAGTGGATCTGAGGGAAGCATACTCCTCCCTCAGGGCATCCATGTGCGCCTCTGCGTGAGCAGCAATTGCTTGACGCAGAGACGACATTTCAGCCTGGCGTGCCCTGTCTGAGGCCGCCATGCCCAGCCTGAGCGAGCGGGCCGTCGACCGTGCCGCCTGCTGCTGGAGAAGCACCTGCCTAGCAGGGGGGAAGCACAGATCGGGCCACACGCTCCATGCTCTCAGCGATGTTCTCCATTTCTGCCCCCTGCCGTTCTGAATTGGCAGTCATGTCTTGCTCCCACTCAGTATACTGCGGTTGCGTGCGGTGACCGCGTTGCCGGGCTTGACCCCTGTGGGACCCAAGGACCGGGGGTCCTCGCTGTGTTGGCACCGCCCGCGGCTGCACGACTACATGCCCCCGTCGACGTGATGTCCCAGGCACATCATTGACTGGTGTGGAGGGTGACCCTGCATCCCGATCCACCACGGGCGGAGGAACCAAGACTGTCTGATCCCTCAGTGCAGGTGTCGCAGACAGAGGAGTGTCCACATCAGAATCACTCACCCCTGACACATGGACTTGATGCTCATCCAACTCAACATGGAGGTCAGAGTCGTCATCAAGGCTGGACTCATAGGCAGCCAGAGACAAGATGGACTGTAGCACTTGGGAGTTTTCGTGGCCTACCACCCCACGGCCCCCACTAGTGCCGGGTTGATGTAGTGGCAACAACCCTGTGTCTGGCATGGCAACACCATCCTCTGCCTCCATTGCGTCATCACCTGAAAAATAGAGAGAAAAAAGGTCACTACACATGTCAGAGGCACACAACACACACACACACACTGACAGCAAACGCATCAGGCAGACATGTGACACACAACATATAACCTGCCATGCATGCTGGGTCAACTTTGAATTGCTTCTGTGATCAGACCAGTTGAAAGGTGGCAGTTTCCATGGAAGTGGGTCTATGCAGTGCAGAAAATGTGTACGCCACTCACTACCTACATGTACAAGGACTCCATGGTGTGTGCCAGGAAATGTGAAGGCAGTGCAATGTCAAATTCAGACATCACGTGCATTGTGCATTCAATGTGTACCATATCTAGAAGCCAAGCACCCCTCCACCCCAGTACCAAAGCAGGGATGCCTAGCATGGTATCAAAAGGCTGACCATACCCTGCCTCTTCCCCCTCTGTGGCCGCCCTGGACACCCTGGAGTCCCCCTACTCCCTGGTCACCACGGCCACGTCCCCGACCACGCCTGCCACGAGGAGGACGCCCAGCTGAGGCGCCCCTCACCTTTGGTGGCCTCCCAACCATGGCACAGATGTAGTAGTGCCGGTACAGATGGAGTGGTGTCAATGGTAGGTGTACACCACAATTGACCTGGGCAATTTGGGTGAAGGGGGTGGGAAGCAAGATGTTAACAGCCCCCCTGCACCTGCAAGGCTGTATGTGACCCCGGTGATGTAGTGACGGGTCACGCAACGCTCAGGCACCCCAAAACTGCAGTAAAACCGTGCACGCAACCCTGCAGCCTACGTGCGTGGATTCGACCTCCCGCAGTACGCGGTGGCACCCAGTAACACGAATAACGCATACGCGTGGGACACGCAGGCTACTATGACATCGAAAATGGGTGCGATACACAGGGGGTTGGAGGTGGACACGTCGATGGCCCTGCGGACCCTCGGGGCCATGGAGGAGGACCGCCTCCGGGACATTGAGCAGGAGTTCGATGATGCCCTGGCCCGGGACATCCAAAAGTGAGCCGTCAGACTAGCCCGCTGCCCTTGTACATAGTTATGTAGTTAGTGTTAGGTTTCCTTTGTTTTTTGATTTAGTGCAAAGGTGGAACTGGGGTGCAGAGTGGCGGAGGAGGGGCAAGGAGGAGGGGCAAGGGAGCATGCCTACATGGAGTCCCCGCATGCAGGCAGAGGAGACATGCATGACGGAAGCATTGCATTACTTACACATCAGAACCATGTACAAGTCACATGTGGCGGCAATCATGCACAACACATCCCACAAGTGAAACACACACGTCCTCAACAAACATGCATCAACACTCACTGGACTGGGCATCAAAGTCCAGCATCTCTCCCACTCCTTCGACCAATTCAGGTGGTATGAACTCTGCAATGAGTGCCTCATGTGGAGTGAGCTCTTCCTCCTCTGGTGCAGGCCCACCGCCAGTCACCAGAGTCAAGTTGTAATTAGAGGCACGCTTAGCCTTAGTGCTGCGTTTGATGTCATTCCAACGCTTTTTGCACTCTTGCGCACCTCATGGCCGAATTAACTGACATGTTCCGCAACATGCTTCCAGTGGGTGTCACGTTGGGCAGCCGTAGTCTGACTATTGGCACCCACTAGCATGTCACGGCTGTGGCCCTGCACGTAGTCCACGAGGAAGTCCAGTTCCTGCTTGCAGAAAAGCTTCTTCCTCGAAGTGCAGGAGGTCGTGGCTGTGTGTGGGGTCCCAGCCTGTGCTGCAGGTGCAACCTTCCTCCTCTTGGACTGTGGCGCAGACCCTGGCTGGCTGATGCCTTCCTGACCAGTATGGCCAGTGGGTTCGGTGGATTGAGCCAAGGGAGTGGCAGGTGGAGGGATGACCAAAGGCCTGACTTGTGTCAGTGGCAGCTGGGTGCCCACTAATGGACCCTGTGCAGCAACAACAGCTGTGGCAGGGTCATTGACCGCAACGGTCCTGGTTGGCAGACTCACAACCGGGGTGCTGTTGGGTGCATCTGCCCCTGCACTTGCCAACACCCGGCTGTTCGGGGCAGCAGATGACATGACTGCCCCAGGGACACGTGTCTTGGTCTGAGCAGCCCGGCCTGCCCCTATGGTTTCCCCCCTGGCCTGTTGGAAATCTACCAAGGGCTCTTGAAGTGCCAACGCAGCCTGCGCTGGCAGACCCCGAGCCTGGTGGCGGTGTCCACAGCTGCACATGCAGCTACCACTACCCTTCGGCCCGTGGCAGGTGATGGAATGGACTGCCGGGTCACACGGGCGCCAGTGCCAAATGCAGAAGCTGCATCCCCCGGAACCACAGGGGGTGGTAGCATGACTGCACCGACACATGGCACAACATTGTGCTCAAGTGGCGCACCCCTGCCTCTTCCCCCTCTGTGGCCGCCCTGGACACCCTGGAGTCCCCCTACTCCCTGGTCATCACGGCCACGTCCCCGACCATGCCCGCCACGAGGAGGACGCCCAGCTGAGGTGCCCCTCACCTTTGGTGGCCTCCAAACCATGGCACAGATGTAGTAATGCCGGCACAGATGGAGTGGTGCCAATGGGAGGTGTACACCACAATTGACTGGGCAATTGGGGTGAAGGGGGTGGGAAGCAAGATGTTAACAGCCCCCCTGCACCTGCAAGGCTGTATGTGACCCTGGTGATGTAGTGACGGGTCACGCAATGCTCAGGCACCCCAAAACTGCAGTAAAACCGTGCACGCAACCCTGCAGCCTACGTGCATGGATTCAACCTCCCGCAGTACGCGGTGGCACCCAGTAACACGAATAACGCATACGCGTGGGACACGCAGGCTACTATGACATCGAAAATGGGTGCGATACACAGGGGCACCCGCAGTGGGAAAAAGAGCGTGTGCGACTCACCGTCTGACTAGCGCGATGCAGAAAAACACACGTAGCCAATACCCCCGCCAAAAGAAGAGATACTTCCTTGATAGCTGTGAAGTTGTGATGGTGCGCGAAACAACAGGAAGCAGCAATACACGTCGGTCCCCACGAAAGGCACGTACAGCGAACTGCTGGGCCCGCTCACCTTTAACCCGTGCTGAGGGAAACGCACGCGCGCATCACGTCACTTACGCGCATGGGCCCTTTCCTCGTATTACATGCGGACGTGCAGTTTTTCACGCGCGCTGAAATGCCCATGCACGCCTATGCGCGTCACGTCACAGGGGCGCTTGCGCTTGAGGGGCCTTCTGTCCAATGAAATTGCGTATGCGTGCAGACGCGCTTACGCGCTAAAGGCCTTTCCTCGAATTACACGCTGACGTGCCGAATTTTCACGTGCCAAATCACTCTGTATCAAGCTGGCCACGCATAAGCACACGGAAGACCACGCTCCTGCCCAGAAGGCCGAACTACTGCCCCACAGAGTCCCGAGCACGCTCCAACCTGCCATCTGCTGCTGCCTGACTGCCTGCTGCCCACGTGCCCTGCCATTTGCTGCCTGCACATCAGCCAGGGGTGCTGTTGCTGTGACCACCCCTGCTGGAACCGAAGACTCCCGACTGGGATTCCATGGCTCCACAGCCCAGCCCCAGGACCCAGTTGCCCACCCACTCCTGCCTCTGGGGTTGTCATGTCGGGCACTGCAACATCTGGCACCACTGACAACCCCAGGCCGGAGAGGCAGAGGGGCACCAGCTTCAGTGCCAGGGAAGTTGGTGTCCTGGTGGAGCAAGTCCTGGGGCAATATGATGCCCTCTTCGGAAGTTCCCGCGCTGACAAGGAAGGACGGACTCGGATCTGGACTGACATCGTGACTGCCATCAACGCGGAGGGGGTGGCAGTCCACGACTTCCAACATGTCAAGAAGCGCTGGGAGGACTTCAGGTCCAGGACCCTGAACAAGGCCCGGCGCCTCTTGAAGGCAGCGGATGCCAAGGGGCGCTGGGGCCACTTGTCGGAAGATCAAATGAGGGTCCTGGAACGCATATCCCCAGCGCTCCAGGTCCTTGAGAGGCAGACCCGTCTGGAGTCGAGCGGTAAGTGTACATGCATCCTGATTGTGAGCTGTGCGTGTGGTGATGTTTCAGTAGTGTGCAGGTTGCACATCTGTTTGTATGGGGTCGAGTATGGGTCGGGGTGTACAGGGCCGTGGGGCTAACACATGCGAGGGCTGTAATGTGTGAGACATGGATGGTGCTTGTGTGTGTAGGCTTGCATGCCAAATGCAGTTGTGTGGGCACACATGTTTGGATGAATGTGTATGTAAGTAGACATGTCTGTGATGTCACGCATGTATGTTGTTTTCAGCTGCATGTATCAGCACTGTGTACATGTGCATTTGTGTGTATTTGACAAGGGTGCAACAGTGATGCAACATGGATGCATGTGACAGCGGGATGTGGAAGCCTGATTGGCAGATGTGACATGGATGCCCATCTGAACACTGCGACACTTGGCAGAGGTGTACACATGCATGCAAGTGTGGTGGTGTGTGTACATGTGTGGTGCACTTCCTGTGTTGCATGTGATGTCTGGCTCAGCTTTGCCTGCTCATGCTGTTGTATGTGTATGGATGGTGCTGGCAGTTGCGATATGGCTGTGGTATGGCTCATGTGTGCGAGTTGAAATGACATGTGTGTTGGGGATTGTGATGGCATGTCTGAGGTTTGCCAATGCCACTCATGTACAACTGTCATGTGTGTATGTGTCCATTGTACAGTGCCCTGATGCCTGTGTTTTATTTCTCCCTGTCCGCAGCGTCAACTGATGAAGAGGGCGGAGAAGGTGTTGTGGAGCACAGCGGCGGGGATCCCACCGCCAGCCGGAGACGCAAGGCCCGGCTCCCCTCCCAGGTTGTCATCTCGTTGGGGAGTGAGGAGTCTGGTGCCGCGTCCCAGGCCTCAGCTGCCGGGGGGAGGTCCAAGAGGCGGAGGTTGGAGTTGGACTCCTCGGCAGCAGAGGGGCAGCTGGGACCCCACAGGGCCCAACGGGGGAAGATGGCAAGGAGTCATCCAGGTTGGTGGGGGGTTTGGTGGAGGAGGAGGTCGTGCAAGCAACAGAGATGGGGTCTGGAGGTGGGGATCCCACTGGTGCTAGTGGTGCAGTGCAGGACCAGGGACAGGAGGCAGCACAGGCCGCCGCGGAGGTGTCTGTGTGCAATCCTGTCCCTGATCCTGTCCCTGCATCATCTTGCACCAGCAGGGATGCCTACGTCCAGACCCGTTTTCAGGCAGGGGATGAGCAAACGACAACTGGCCTTCCTCTGCCTGCGGATGTGGCTATCCGGGGCCGGGTTGAGCCTGTCCTGACTGGTGTGGCGTTGCGTCAACGGGCCATGCGAGGTGACCTGCAGTCTTTTCATGAGGAGACTGCACGTCATCTCGAATGGCTCGTTGACCACGTCAGCCTACTGGGACAGGTCACCCAGGCCGGATTCCTCCGTTTGATGGGGCATGCTACGACCCCCTCCTCAACTGAACCCCCTACGCGCCAGTCGTCCTCCGTGCCATCTTCCCACCCATCAGTCACCTGGGTGCCCTGTGGAGCTGCCTCTGACGGTGCGGCCAGGCTGGTGGAGGAGGTATCCCTGCCACAGTCGGGAGTTGGACATCCAGCAGGGGTGGCCACATCAACGACTGCACCCCAGCCGGCGGAGGATGTGCAGGCAGCAGGAGGCAGTGCACGGGCAGAGGCACAGCAGCAGCAGCAACGTGGTGGGAGCCATGAAGGCTCGGGGCCTTCAACATCGGAGGGGCAGGCATCGGCCGGAGGGCAGGAGGACCCAGGACAGAGAGTGTCTTCCGTGTGGCAGCGGTTGGGCCACGCCATAGATGCGGAGTGGCAGCGGGCGGAAGAGGCACGGCTCACAATGGTCAGGGCGGAGAACTCCATGCGGAGGGCCCTGAGGCGGGCCGAGTGCCTTGAGGCAATCCGCAGGGGGTTGGAGGTGGACACGTCGACGGCCCTGCGGACCCTCGGGGCCATGGAGGAGGACCGCCTCCGGGACATTGAGCAGGAGTTCGATGATGCCCTGGCCCGGGACATCCAAAAGTGAGCCGTCAGACTAGCCCGCTGCCCTTGTACATAGTTATGTAGTTAGTGTTAGGTTTCCTTTGTTTTTTGATTTATTTTGGACCTTTTGGACATTGGCCACCTTTTTGTATATAGTTTATTTTATTAGTTAGTGTTGTTAGATAGGTTTCATTTCTCTTGTTGGGATAATGGACCCTGGCTTGTTCGTCTGTACATAATTCACTGTTGGATTTTATTTTTCTTTCACAATTTACCCATGGAGCAATGGCTTTCAATTATTATTTCCCATTGGATTTTCTTTTGTGGACCGTGACTTTGGACACCATTACTTTGGATTATGATTTTTGGTTTTGCTTTTTTTCACGGACATGCCTCTTTTCATTTTTGTACATTCCCATTTCTGTTTCTTTATTTTTGAATCTATTTATGTTTCCTTTAATACATATTTTTTTATCGAACTTCAATGTGTAGTATCATCTCATTGGTTTCATGCATATCATGATATGGGTTTTGGGATTCACTGACACCCATTGGGTGTATGTGAGGGACATGTGTTTGTTTCGAAACTTGCAATTGGTGTTCTGTCATGTAATTGCCATTTCTGAGTGGGTGGATGCAATACTCGGGTGGGTGTTTTGCATTTGGAGGCTGACCATAGGGACCAGGGATCTAGATTGTGATGACATGTTGGCTGGGGAACATGAGTTGGGGCCTGCTGGCAGGTGCCCCACAGTGCTGTGGGGTGGGGGTGGTGGGGACATGAGTTGGACATGGGTGGGGGCCTGGTGGAGGCTGCCCCTGCACTGCTGGGGGGTGGGGGTGGTGGGAGACATGAGTTGGACATGGGTGGGGGCCTGGTGGAGGGTGCCCCTGCACTGCTGGGGGGTGGGGGTGGTGGGAGACATGGGTGGGGGCCTGGTGGAGGCTGCCCCTGCACTGCTGGGGGGTGGGGGTGGTGGGGACATGAGTTGGACATGGGTGGGGGCCTGCTGGCAGGTGCCCCACAGTGTCGGGGGGTGGGGGTGGTGGGGACATGAGTTGGACATGGGTGGGGGCCTGGTGGAGGCTGCCCCTGCACTGCTGAGGGGTGGGGGTGGTGGGAGACATGGGTGGGGGCCTGGCGGAGGGTGCCCCTGCACTGCTGGGGGGTGGGGGGGTGGGGACATGAGTTGGGCATGGGTGGGGGCCTGCTGGCAGGTGCCCCACAGTGCTGGGGGGTGGGGGTGGTGGGGAACATGAGTTGGACATGGGTGGGGGCCTGCTGGCAGGTGCCCCACAGTGCTGGGGGGTGGGGGTGGTGGGGACATGAGTTGGACATGGGTGGGGGCCTGGTGGAGGCTGCCCCTGCACTGCTGGGGGGTGGAGCTGGTGGGAAACATAGGTGGGGGCCTGGTGGAGGGTGCCCCTGCACTGCTGGGGGTGAGGGTGGTGGGGACATGAGTTGGACATGGGTGGGGGCCTGCTGGCAGGTGTCCCACAGTGCTGGGGGGTGGGGGTGGTGGGGAACATGAGTTGGACATGGGTGGGGGCCTGCTGGCAGGTGCCCCACAGTGCTGGGGGTGGGGGTGGTGGGGACATGAGTTGGACATGGGTGGGGGCCTGGTGAAGGGTGCCCCTGCACTGCTGGGGGTGGGGGTGGTGGGAGACATGGGTGGGGGCCTGGTGGAGGGTGCCCCTGCACTGCTGGGGGGTGGGGGTGGTGGGAGACATGGGTGGGGGCCTGGTGGAGGGTGCCCCTGCACTGCTGGGGGGTGGGGGTGGTGGGAGACATAGGTGGGGGCCTGGTGGAGGGTGACCCTGCACTGCTGGGGGGTGGGGGTGGTGGGAGACATGGGTGGGGGCCTGGTGGAGGGTGCCCCTGCACTGCTGGGGGGTGGGGGTGGTGGGGACATGAGTTGGACATGGGTGGGGGCCTGCTGGCAGGTGCCCCACAGTGCTGGGGGGTGGGGGTGGTGGTTAACATGAGTTGGACCTGGGTGGGGGCCTGGTGGAGGCTGTCCCTGCACTGCTGGGGGGTGGGGGTGGTGGGAGACATGGGTGGGGGCCTGGTGGAGGCTGCCCCTGCACTGCTGGGGGGTGGGGGTGGTGGGGAACATGAGTTGGACATGGGTGGGGGCCTGCTGGCAGGTGCCCCACTTTGCAGAGGGGTGGGGGTGGTGGGGACATGAGTTGGACATGGGTGAGGGCCTGGTGGAGGGTGCCCCTGCACTGCTGGGGGGTGGGGGTGGTGGGAGACATGGGTGGGGGCCTGGTGGAGGGTGCCTCTGCACTGCTGCGGGGTGGGGGTGGTGGGAGACATGGGTGGGGGCCTGGTGGAGGGTGCCCCTGCACTGCTGATGGGTGGGGTGGTGGGAGACATGGGTGGGGGCCTGGTGGAGGGTGCCCCTGCACTGCTGGGGGGTGGGGGTGATGGGAGACATGGGTGGGGGCCCGGTGGAGGCTGCCCCTGCACTGCTTGGGGGTGTGGGTGCTGGGAGACATGGGTGGGGGCCTGGTGGAGGGTGCCCCTGCACTGCTGGGGGGTGGGGGTGGTGGGAGACATGGGTCGGGGCCTGGTGGACAGTGCCCCTGCACTGCTGGGGGGTGGGGGTGGTGGGAGACATGGGTGGGGGCCTGGTGGAGGCTGCCCCTGCACTGCTGGGGGGTGGGGGTGGTGGGAGACATGGGTGGGGGCCTGGTGGAGGGTGACCCTGGTGGCTGGGGGTGCAGGAGGACATGCATTGGTGGGCAGTAGTGCAAGTTGACATGTGGGTTGGCTGGGGGGCATGGACATGGTGGATGAGGTGCCTGCAGGACATGTGCAGGGTAGGCCCCTGTGGTGTGAGCCACCTGCAGGGGCCGTGGAGGGTGTAGAGGGAACATCTGGGAGGACCCACACGTGCAACTCACGTGTGGTGCTCCCCGCGCACCCCTGTAATACACGTACCCTGCTGATATCACGTGTGAAACTTCCCGCGCACCCCGAAATACACGTAGCCAGGACATTCGCGTGTGTAACTTCCTGCGCACCCCTGATATACATGTACCCTGCTGACTTCGCGTGTGAAACTTCCCACGCACCCCAAGTTACACGTAGCCAGGACATTCGCGTGTGGAACTTCCCGCGCACCCCTGGAATACACGTACCCTGCTGATATTGCGTGTGGAACTTCCCGCGCACCCCGAAATACACGTAGCCAGGACATTCGCGTGTGGAACTTCCCGCGCACCCCTGGAATACACGTACCCTGCTGATATCGCGTGTGGAACTTCCCGCGCACCCCTGAAATGCACGTACCCTGCTGAAATCGCGTGTGGAACTTCCCGCGCACCCCTGAAATGCATGTACCCTGCTGAAATTGCGTGTGGAACTTCGCGCGCACCCCTGAAATACACGTACCCTGCTGAAATCGCGTGTGGAACTTCCAGCGCACCCCTGAAATACACGTACCCTGCTGAAATCGCGTGTGGAACTTCCCGTGCACCCCTGAAATACACGTACCCTGATGGAATCGTACGTGAAACTTCCCGTGCACCCCTGAAATGCATGTACCCAGCTGAAATGACGTGAGGTACTTCCCGCGCACCCCAGTGATACACGTAGCCCGCTTGCCGTGCTGGTACAGGGTTAGCGCAGCCCTTTGCGCTGGATTGGGGATTTTGATGGCTTTTCCCTGCGTGAGAGGCATTCTTGGGGGCGTAACTGGCGCTGCTGCAGGGTCGCTGCGCCACTGTGCGCCACGGCTGGTTTTGGTAGCTGGAATCCATGAATACGCTGTGCGCGGAAAAGGGTTTTGGCGCACGCGGCTGGCGCAGGGATTCGCACGCGCACACTGTGCGCCAGCCGCGTGCGCCACTTGTGCGCTGAATTCTATGAATTACCCCCTATGTGTTTTGTTTGTATTAACGCGCCCTGATGCCTGCGGGCTACCGGCGCTATATAAGCTCACACTACATTACATTTACGTTACTCATGACTGGGGCAAGAATGTCCATAGTGTTAGTAATGGCCATATGGAGGTTTCTGAGAGCAGTCAGAGGGAGAGCATGTGGTGCGGTCAGAGGGCCAAAAGGACGCAGGTGAGAAGAGAGGAGAGAGTTGTCTAACCAGGAGAGAGGGGTGATCAGTTGGGAGGAGAGTGAAAGATCAGAATGGATATGGGCATCAAAAGTGTATCCAGCCAAGTGGGTTGGACCAGAAGGGAGAATGGAGAGGGAGAGCGAGGTGCAAAGGTCACAGAAGAGAGTGGATGCCATGATAGAGGAGTCTAGGTGGATGTTGAAATCGCCCATGAGAAGAAGTTTCGAAGTGGTTGTGAGGAGAAAGGAGCAGAAATCGGCCCATTTGGAGAGGAACAAGGTGGTAGAGCCAGGTGGCCTGTAAATAGTGGTAATGGTCAGAGAGGAGGAGGGAGAGATGACCAGCTTGAAAACCAGGCTCTCAAAGGAAGAATAAGATTGGGTGGGTATGATGGAGGAAGGGACCCACTCAGGAAAGATCAGGACAACCCCACCACCAACACATTTGGGGCGAGGCTTGTAGATAATCTTGAAGCCATCAGGGATAAGGGAGTCAAAAGCAGTGACTGAGCTGGCATTGAACCACGTCTCGGTAAGAGTATGGATGTCAAGGTCGATGTCTTTAAGAAGGAGACAGATGTTGGCAGAGTGTTTGCTGGCTGAGCGAGCGTTACGTGTGGCTCGATGAAGGAGGTCTCCACCTTTGAAGGTATTCCGAAGAGGGGTACAGGGGTGTAGTACACCAGTCGGAGAGGGGGGCAGAGATGGTGGAAGAGGGAGTAGCAGATGTGGGTGGGAAGTTAATGAGGGATGGCAGGTGCCGGTCAAAGAGAAGGAGGTTGGGTTGAGGACTCTGAACCAAGATAGTGCCATTGTGATAGACATTAATGATACACCTGCATGATGCGAAGCCCGCCAAGAGGACTTCCCTTTTGGTGCCACCGTTAATTTGGGGAGGGGACACCGAAGAGGATATTGGTGAAGACCTGTCTGGAAGTTGTACTGACATAGGTGTCTGTGATGGGTAGGCCAGGGCTAGTGGTCAGGATGTCTTTTTTAATGCTTTTTTCTACTAGACGTCGTGAGAGAGGGAGGGTAGGTGATAGAATAGCAGTTAGAGGAGATAGGGGAGATGTTGAGAGCCATATGGGCGACAGAGGACAGTTGAAGGAAACAGGAGTGGCTGCACAGCACAGTCCTAGCCCAAACTCACCAGGCGGCCTAGTAGTTACAAGAAGGACACAAAGGACACAGAATGCAATGCAAAAAGGGGTACAAAGATGTAAAAAAACACACACCTAAATTTGAATTTTAAAAAGGGACACAAAATGCAATGCAAAATGGGGTGAAAAAATGTTAAACAACACACACCTAAATTCGAATTTCACAATAGGACACAAAATGCAATGCAAAATGGGGTGCAAAGATGTTCAAAAACACACACCTACATTTTTATTTAAAAAAGCACACAAAATGCAATGCAAAATGGGGTGCAAAGTTGTATATATTCCCTATATAAGTGAAGTGAAGTGAAGGTATAACCTTACCTGTATAAAACCCCGCTAAAGGGTGTAGGAAGAGCCAAAAGTCCCTACTAAATGCTCTGCCCCCATGTTGCCCATATGTTGGGAACTGGAAATTGCGACACGTGCAGTACCAGTGAGGATGTCTGTACCGCAAAGAATTCTTGAAACAAGCTATCCATTGAGAAAACCCTATATGCATTCACAAAGATATGATGGACTTCTGGACAGAGTCACGGAAGAAGAGTGAAATTGGAAGGAGAAAGAGGACTGGTGACATCATTAAAAGCAGCACTGACGCACCCAGAAAAGATATGCAAGATGAAAGAACATAGACATTCTATAAGATCTGAAAAGGAGGTGTCAAAGATGAGCAACATTTCGGGCTCGAAATGAAGATGCTCATGCAAAGAAACGCTGAAGAAAATGCAAAGTCAGTTTGCATTTGGACAGACGCAGTAACGCAAGTAGACGAAGTGATCTTGAGACTGGCTACGTAGTGAATAGATTGCGGCGATGCGCCAACATATATACATAGGAATTAATAGAACCTGGATGTTCCACGATGCACTTTAGCAAGGCTTGGACCCAGTGAATAGAAAGGGTTTTCAGTGTGGCGCAGCTGGATAACAGCTAATGGCGAAGTAGAATTCAAGAAAGGTTGGCAAGCCCAGCACCAAGAGTCGAGGCCACTGTGAGCCTGGTTGTCCATCCAGTAGTTACATGAACGTGAGCAAGAAACAAACTTCTGTTTGAAGTAGAATGAAAAAACTCTGAAGGCATCAAGAGTTCATCATTTAATAGTAATATATGCAGCAAAAGAGTTTGAAACCGTGGTCTCCAGGCACATGGTCAGATTGAAATAGACTTTGAGTCGAGCTACACCGAAATCAGAAGATAAAACCATGCCACACTCCCTTTTATTCTCAGGCACAGAGAGCTACTGCAAGGCCAAGTTCAAAACCTTAATTTAATGGCAGACTGCAAGAGTGATGATAGATGTCAGACTAATTGGGTGGGAAGCTATGGTCAAGACAAGCCCACAGGCACCTGGAATGTCCAGCGTGTGGAATATTCCAGAAGGGTACAAGCATGCCAACCAATTGTAGAGGGCCATGTAACAGAGAGCCCTATAGTTTGTTTAACCAATGCATCGTCGTGTATTTTATGAGGATGAAGATGACTTGCACTAGAGGAGGGCCTAGTTGTCCACCTGATGTTAGAGACTCAATCGCCCCCCCCCCCCCCCGTCTGTATGGATAGATGTTCCCTGTAAGCCTACCACATCCCCAAGTAGATTATTTTAGTTTGCCACATAGTGTTATGTCACTGATGATGAATTTTGACTATAAGAGTTGTGTTTTTATGAAATTCCCAGAGAGACTGTGCTTTGCAACGTCTGTTGATGTCCGTTGTAATTCCCTGTTTTAGATAATTGCAAATAAAACAATACTATATTTTGCCAACTTCCTGAGTCGGTTTGATTATTGATGTATGAGTACGTTCTGCATCCCCATCCATCTCTAAGTATTACTACCGCGTCTTAAAGGACCCAGGTTTATGGATTCAAAGGAATCTATTGAAAATATACAGAACATGTAAAAGAGCTTTTTCATTTGGCAAGCCAGTTGGTCGAGATTGTCTTCTATGTTCAATTCCAGTAAAGCTTTCGTGGAATGGGAGCTCAATTTTAAGCCCAGGTATACGACTTCTTTTACCACAGGGACCTCTTGTTCTATTAGGATCCACTGAAACTTGGGAACGTGCTTAAGGGGTTTATTGAAACTTACAATGTATGACTTTACAGGATTGATTTGTAGGTAGTTTAGTGTTGCATATTCCTCCAATGCTCCCAGAAGACATTGGGGACATATCGGAGTATAGTCTAGCAGGACAGTGTCGTCTGCATAGGCTATCCAATTAATGGTCTGAGAACCAATCTTGGGGCTTCCTAGAGCACACTGATCCAATACATCTGCCAACTCTGCAAGATATAGATTAAACAGGCAGACAGCAATTATGCAACCCTGCTTTACACCTCTCTCTGTAGAAACTGGGGCCGATAGGTGACCCTAGCCATCAAGCCTTAAATGCAATCTTGAGTTTTTACGCAGCTTCATGATGATCGTTAACAAAGACAAAGGGATACCCCATTGTTTCACCCTTGTCCACAGGCATTGCCTGTTTATTGTATCAAAAGCATTATAAAGATCTATACAGGTACCATACAAAACAGGGCCTCCCTAATCAGGATTTCCCACAAACGATGTTCATTACAACCCCATTCAATGATGTGTCAAGGCCCTTTCTAAAACCTATTTGGTGTTTAGACAATATGCCCTTACTTTCAACCCAAGCTTCCAATTCTTTCAGCATTGCTCCAGCAAAGATGTTATTATCTGCATCCAGAAGGGTGATCGGGTTGTTATTCACCGGATCCTTCTTATAGATGGGGATAACAATAGCGGTTTTCCAAGAATCGGGCAGACACCAAGGCCCTCATTAGGACTCCGGCTCTAAACCATGGTGCTATTAGCACCATGGTCCACGCCGGAGTCCACCATGGAGAAAGGTGGAATTACCACCCCATTCCAAGGTTGGTGGGGCGGTAATTCCCCCTTTCTCCATGGCCCTTCCCCATTCCCATTTTTGTCCCGTAGGGCTCAATGGGAATGGGGAAGGCGGCAATTACGGTACCGCAAATTGCGGTACCGTAATTGCCATCAAGGTCCCTTTGCGGGTCCCTACTTTAACGGCTGGTCCAGACCAGCCGTTAAGGTCGGAGCCGCAAAGGGACCACGTAGTAAGGCGTTAAAGGGTTACCGGCGCCGCAGCCTTTTACGGCGCCGTTAACCCCTTAACGCCTGGGTCGTAATGAGGCCCCTAGTCCTCAACACCTCACTTAATAAGGGCAGCAATATTCTGGATCATAAGTAGATGTCAGATTTAAAGATTTGGTTGTTTAGGCAATTGGGGCCAGCCATCGTAGAGGATGAAGATCCGACAATTAAATCTGCTATGCTTTCTTGGGTAAAATGCAGCTTCCAAAATATATCCAAATTCTCCTCAAACTTCAGTGCGGAGGGTTTGCTATATAAATTAGCAAAGTGGTTAAACCAAGTTGTTTCTGCCACTGCATTTCCTTGAAGGCAACTTTGAGAATTCTGTGGGCGATTGACAAGAGACCAAAAATGTCAGGAGTTATTATTTGCCAAAGCCCCCAACATCGATTCTCCATCCTTCTGATGTTGCATATACCTGTTAGACCTGGACCAGTTTTTATAGTCATTACGAAGTCTCTTAATTTGTTGCTGGTAGACTCAATTTAAAATTGTCTTGTGTTTGAGAGCCCTAATTGATCTTCTGAATTTGTTTCCGGATCCCTGTTGCATCATCAGGAATGTTTGTAAGCTTAATTCTTATTGGTTTCGTATAGACCCGGCGGATCTAAATCCCACAGAAATTCCAGGAAGTTTGATGGATCACACGAAATTCTTAGTTCTAATTCAGTTAACCCAAAAAGGGTGATCTGTAAATGATTGTTTAGTGTGACCCCCCTTTTTGAATTTCACAATTCTATTCCTTCCATTATTCACTTTCAAATCAAAACAATTACCCTTTTCCCTATCTGGAATCGTATGCCGAAAGGATCCAGTGAGCATATTATGATCACTGCTTTCGAATTCCCACACCTGAAAGCTATTAAACTCGGCAAACATATGCTCTGAGAGGAATAGGTAATCGATAGTTGAACCTGATGATCCCCTCTACCAAGTTATGGCTGCGGTACGTCCCATTCAACATTCCCGCTTGCCATCAGCAGATTCCATTGCATGAAAAAAGTGGACAATTTCTTGCTATTTTGAGAGGGCTGACCATTTTTACCCTGAGGCATACTAGTGGGATTACATTGGGAATTTAAGTCCCACTAGTATGCCTGAATGTATTGTCCTTATATGGCCCTATGGGCTTGGTGTTAACCAAGCTAACCAAGCCCATAGGGCCATATAAGGACAATACATTCAGCAACATTAATGAAAGAGACGACATAAACGAAAAATAAGTGTGACCAGGTGGGATTCCAGTAGGTGTTAATCACGACTATCATTTTGTAGGGCGTACTACCACCCCAAAACCACTTTGGCTGCTAAAATGCCTTGAACATCTGATGCATTTGTTCAAGTTCAGAGACGATTGAGTTGCGAGTTGCTATCAGAAGGCCACCTGCTTGTCGCCCTTCCTTATTTTGGATAGCTAATTGCTCCAGCATGGAAAACCCAACCACCTTATAACTGCTGGTCAGCCAGGTCTCTTGAAACAAAATGAAGCAGTGCTTACCAAAAACTTCCACTCTCATGGATTTATTTGTGAAAGAGCTGGAGCTCTGTGTGTTCCAACTGATCAGGCTGAAGTCCCCATTCACTAGAGAGTATCCTCAGGGACCCCCAACATCTGAAAAAGTCACGAAAGAATATCAGGCAATAGGGACCATACTTTTGTCTTGGTCTCACTTTGGAAATCGCAATTAGCTGAGTTTGAACTAGACACCTTACCACTGAAAGGTCTCTGTGTATCATTTCCCTCCCCATGACTCTTTGACCTACCATCCTCCACCACAGCATTCACCTCGTTACCATCATGATCATTGTTATTAATAATCACAGAGGACACCTCATAGCCAAGCTTTCTGAGCTCATTTTTTGCCACCAAAATAGCATTAGCACCTAGCATGGTTTTTAGACCCATTTCTGTTAAAAGAACATAGTCAATGCCATGGGTAGGGTAGAGATACAGGTCTGGAATTTCCTTTAAAATGTGCAGAATGGCACTGCGGTTTTACACCTTATGACCGATCCTTTTTTTTAATTGTCTTAACCACACTCTCGGGATGGCAGAAGGTTAACTAGTAGACACTCCTGAATTGGACCCAGCTGGGGCTTAACTGCACCTTCTTTAATCGTCCCATATTCTACATCCACCCTTTGGGGCAATGATTTCTGTGACTCTCCTTCATCCGTCAAGTCCTACCCAAAGTGCGTTTGTGTATGTTAACCATTTGTACTTCATTCATTGACTAATCCTTGTATTAGTTGTGGAACAAAAGTATTTAAGGATCCAGGGTGTGTCTTTTTCCCCTGATAGAATATTGGTTCCCATGTTATTGGTGTCTGGACCTTTTCAGTTTGCACTCTAATGTTAGATTTGACTACTACTACATTTGTCACTTGCGTAATGGAGCTTACATATTGGTTGTTGAGGGCTGAGCATTGCTCACTCTGCGACTCTTGTATTAAGAAATTAGTACTTTGCTGCTCTGTATCTTTTAATATTCTTGTAGACATTCGAACTTCACTGCAGCCTTCTTTACATGGTGTATTTCGTTTTTGCTGCTTTCTTTATTTTCCTTGCCTTTTGATTCTTTGATTTAGGTTCTACTTTCTGTTCTTGAGCACAGATCTTCTGACATTAATTTGATTTTTCTTTCTTTTTCTCTTATTCTTTCCATCACTGTTACTCTGTTATTGTGCTAGCATCTCATCAGTCAGAATATGACCAATCTGAGAGGTAACCTCTTTCACACCTTTGTGTGTACTCGGATCATTCAAAATCTGTGCCAATCTTATGAATTCTTCCAAAACAGATTCAGACAAAACACTATCATCTAGCTCCAGACTGACCTCCTCTTCATCACATGGACCACAATTGGATCCTCTTTTTTTGTTGTGCTGCAGAACTTTATCAGACAAGGCCAGTACATTTCCATTTAAGGTCTCGATCTGTATGATATGATTTGATATGATATGGCATTTATTACGTGCCTGTACACAAGTGTTTCTAGGCATGACAAGACAAGGAGGGGAAACAAAGGGAGAACAAAACAACGATCTTAGTAGGCCTTGTGTCATTCAGATTGCGCAAAGTGCGGAGAAGAAGGAAGGGGAGAAGTGCTGGGGGAGGGGAAGGGAGAAGTACAGGTGACTCAATAAGTGCGACCAGCGAATGGCTCATAAGTGCAAAGAGAAGGGACTGTAGGGTTGCAGGGACAGACCCTTAAGTGCTAAGGGAGCCCAGAGGCAGTGCGAGGGCAGCTAGACATGCAGGAGCCTGGGGCTGTGTTCATAGGGTATCCAGGTGACCAGTGCGCAGAGCAGTCAGGTACATCAGAAAGGGAGAGGAAGAGAGAAAACAGAAATGAAAAGGAAAGGTCTTGAGCTGCTTCTGGAACCAGAGATGGTTCTGCTCAAGTTTGAGAGAGGCAGGAAGGCCACAGCTGAGGAGAGAGAAATGCCCTCAACTCTCATGAGCGGAGAGCTTGAGAAGGAAGATGTTTAGGGCGAGAATGTTGGAGGTAGAACGGTTCCAGGCCCCAGAAAGCCTTGTGGACGATGCAGAGGGTCTTGAACTTGATGCTTGCAGCCACGGAGAGCCTGTGAAGGGATTTCAGGGCTGGAGAGATATGATCCCTGGACTTGAGGCCAAGGACAAGTCTTGCAAGGTGGGAGAGTAGTGGCAGGCAGATTTAGAAAGAGGCTGATATGATATGATATCATATGATATCATATCATATATCATATCATATGATAGGTTATCACTGGACTACAGCTGTTGCAGTAGTCCAGCCTAGAGAGGACTAGAGTTCTGGAGACAGTGAGCTTCTGGCGGAAAGTGAGAAAAGGAAGAATACCTCTGAGGAGGTGCAGCTGATAGTTTGACTTCTTAGAGACGTCAGAGATGAAAGAAGGAGAGGGTGGAGTCGAAGATGACTGCAAGGTTCTTGGCCTCACAGGAAGGAGCAGGAAGAGGGCCCAGAGTGGGTGGCCAGAGAGAGAGGAAAGGAGGGAGCAGATGGCCCAATGAGGAGGATCTCAGTCTTACTGGCATTAATTGGTGAGCAAGAGATGCCAAGTAGTGGTTGAAAAGCCAGAGAGAGAGGTTAGACCGCTGGGGAACACCATAAGTAGTGAGAGGGACAGAAGAGAGGAAAGACGCCAGTTGGACCTAAAGATTAGTAGTTCCAAGTTTCCCAGGCAACTTGTTGCCTGGTTTCTTACTTCTATTTTTAAGTCCTTTATTGAATCCTTCACGATCGAATTCAGTGCTGTCTTCAGTGAGGAATCACATCCCCCACTTCTTTTGTTAGTTCCAACAAGATTCCTGAATGTGCCTGGACTTCATCTTTTAATAATTTGAATACATTTGTATTTGTATTTATTAAATGTTATATAGCGCTTTAATCTAAAGTGCTTCACATTAAACAACATGAATACAATAGAAGCAATAAGTACAAACCATGATTTAATTTACCAATGAGTTTAACAAAAAGTTTAATGCTGAGAGTTTTGGATCAGTTGTATCTTTCAAAATCTCTCTCGTCACCTCTGTTGCATGAACAAACCTTTGATCCGGCATTTGGTATTGTCCAATCTCATTTGGGTGGGAATTTGTGACTGGAGCTAGAACAGGACCCATTATGAAAGATTCAACAGACAAGCTCAGAGGTAGAACTTGTGAGTGGCCACCCAGTATATCATTTTTCTGAGACGCTACCAAGCCGTGAGAGCCAAAAAATGCCAAACCTGGAGGGTCAGCCCCTTCACTTATTTCATAACAGTCCACATCACCTGCAATTCTTTTTTGTACAAAATATCTGTTATTTTCCTTTTTATTGTTGTGGCTGTTAGAGAGTACTCCATGCCATCTTCAAAAGCTGCTGTCAAGTCCTGACCGACTTTGGGAGAGCTAATATCCTCACTTAGGCTTTCCTGTTCATGTTCCAATAATTCTGGTACTATTAGATTGTCATTAGAAGGTATTAACCTGCCACTTAAGGCTTATGCCAGAAGCTTTGCTGGCTTTTCATTTGATGATTTTCCAACCTTCTGTGTGGCACTGGTTCATCATATGCCAGTGCTCTTAAATCATGGTGCAGCGGACCACTTCTCAGATTATACATTTTAACCATGTTTCTTATAATGCATAAACGCGTTCGACTCAAAATTTCAAGAGATTCTCAAAGAAGCCAGCTGAAATGTTTCCGCTGGGCTTCTATTTCAAGCCGCCCTTTTCAGGTGCTTTCCAAAGTACTACAATAGCTCCTTGACCACACCTGAATAACTTAAATGCCCAATACTCCCATTGATCCAACAGTATCTTGCAGGGTCTTTTAATGACCTTTGACACTTTCCACAGTTGCACGACAAAAGATACTCACTGTTTTTCCCCTTGCTAGGGTTCAACAGAGATACAAAGGTACAACAAGCTTCTGATAATGACACTTAAGAAAGGCTTCAAACAGTTGCGCAATATCCCTCGAGGTGCCATTGTATATTCAGAGTCTGGTACCAAAGAACGCACAAACAACCGTGAATGAATATGTGCGGCTAGTGCATCAGCAAAAAACGTTTGTTTTTCTCAGGTGCAAGACTTGCTTGCGGTTTCATGAATTAATGTTATAAATTAGCAAGAGTCTATAGCTTCTGCTACAATCCAACAAAGTTAGAGAATGGACTCACACGGTCTCCTGATCCCTTTGATTCTGCCGCAGACCACGAACGTCCACACTCACAGCCACACTCTGCGATGTGCTCCGCGCTGGGAATGTAGTTTTAAAGTTGTTGGCTGCAGGCTCTGCGTCAGTGTAGACAAACACTGAAAAACACTGCTACTGGTAAAAGTCCTCTTCTTCCACCACCGACCACACTCACAGCCACACTCTGCTCCACCTAAAGGTTTTGTGGCCTACCTCATATACCATTTCTCCCTAGCTGTACTCTAATGCAATAGTTTTGGCTCTTTAGTGCCACCTAATAGCCTAAACTAAAAACATCTGAAATGGGGTCTTTAATCTCCTTCTTAATTTGTGCTGTAGATGAGTTTGAAGTGCAGATTAGTGCAGATGAACTGCCATAATGTTCTGCACAGCCAGTTGTAATGCAATCCTCTTTGCACGTTTTGGGGGGAGTGGATGGGCCTAGCCCATGGTCCAGGTAAGTGCTCAGGGGGATAGCCCAGACCAGAGGTCAGACAAGTCCTTGGGAGTGTGGGGGGTAGAGGACCACTGTCTAAGTGCGACCAGGGAGGGCAGTGCTGGGTAGGGGGTGCTGGTGGAGACTGGTCAGGAAGGGCCTGGTGCACTGTGTGACTCATAAATGCAGCAGATCTACCAGTTACGTGGCAGGGGGGACATTTAGCAGGGGAGTTGGAGGGGGAAGGAGGTAGAGAAAAGCAGAGTCTTGAGAAGCTTCCGTAACTTAAGGAGGTCTGGCTCAAGTCTGAGAGGGGCAGGGAGGCCATTCCAGAGGGAAGTTGAAGGGGCGAAGAGTAAAAAGAGGTAGTTTGAGGAAGAGGCTGTAGCAGTAGTCCAGCCAAGAGAGAACCAGAGCTCTGGAGACATTGAGTTTCTGAGGGAATGTAAGGAAAGGGAGAATACCTCTGAGGAGGTGAAGCTGAAAGTGGGCCTTCTTGGCAAGGTCCATAATGTGAGGGGAGAAGGAAAAGATGACACCCAGGTTTTTTGCCTCACTAGATGGTGAGGGAAGGGAGTCCAAGGAGGGTGGCCAGAGAGAGGGAGGCAAGCCTGGTGCATAGGACCCTGTTCCAATAAGAAGGATCTCGGTCTTACTGGCATTAAGACAGAAATAATTGGCCATGCACCATGAAGAAGTGATGCTTCAGATAGGCATCAAACACCCACTTGATTGTAAGGGACAAAGTCATTAACATAGGGGTACCCCGGGCTATTAAATGTAGCAAACATCCCCCAGGAGGACCTGCACTGAAATAACAGATTTTATTGCACCAGAGAGGACGGCAGGTGACGTAGCCCAAGAGGAGACATGTGGTAGTTGTCTGAGGCCCGCAAAGAGGTGCTGTCTCCTCTCCAGGTGGATCTAGGATAGTGAAGTATATCTCAGAGCCCTGAATCCCCAAACAGAACAAGGGGATGGGAGAGACTGGATAGCACTGTGATGTAGCGCGAATGTGTGGGTGTCAGAGGTGTGAAGTTTTGTCTAGACATTGGTTCATTATGTTTGTTTGTGAGTGATCTGGAGGGGGAGAGGGGCACAGGAAGGGAAGCAAAGCAGTGGTAATGCATGTTTGTGGAGATTAATGAAGCCTTCACTATGGCGGAGCTAGTATCGCAAAACGCAGAGATTCAGATCAGAACTGAGGGAAGGTTTAAGGGACTTAATTATGGGAAAGTACCAGGGGCTGCCTTAAAGTGGTTACCCTAAATGATAATGGCCTGAATTCCCCTTTTAAGGGATCACTAGTTTTGAGGGACTTTAAACAGCATGGACTAGGAACACTGCCCTACAGGAGTATTACCCAAATCAGGGGTGGGCAGGTTCTGCAATGTTGAAAATAAGGTTGAAGGCCTGATACTCATGGGGTGACGTTAATATGATATTGGTGTTAGGATGCATGTTTATTTCCCAGCCCCTCCTGAATGATTCTGATTGCGGGATGTGTACTAATGTGCAGGGAAGCCACATAAGTGGGTACATGGGGGAGGGGGTAGAAGTGCGGGTACAGGTGAATGGCATAGAGCATGTTTATTACAGGACCTTATAAGACAAAGAACTAACAAGCTTCTTAGAATGCTAGATGCATACATTGTATGCGCACTACATATAGAATGGATCTTTGACATTATATTCAGAGGTAGGGCTGAATCCTCACAGGCCATGTTGTGCGCACTAAACATCGAGGCCTCGCAGGTGAACACAAAAACACACATACAGATACATTTTGTTCGAGCCTTGTGAAATTAGAAAGGAACGTGAGAGGGCCATCACAAGTAAGGGCTGCGGCTGGCTTTGAGGGACAAACCGATGGGAGCCAGGGCAGAGGTTTTGAGATGCCTAAACATAAGCAGAGTTTTAGGACACTAGCACCCCCCAGTTTAATGGACATCCTATTTGAACTACTAGATGCCCATGAGAAAACCTTCTAAATCCTTCACTATTTGGACTGATTAGTGGGACCTGCAGGAAACCCAGGCCTGCCCCTCGGGAGGGGTAGCTCATACGGGGGAGCATAGGACAACAAAGTCTGTGATTTGTACTGGGGACAGCAAAGGATGATGCCAACTCTTGTAAGATTACGGCAGGGAGGCATGATCAGGGCCCTTATGTATCGGGAATGAGAAAAGGGATGCTCTTTTCGCAAGGACCAGACTGACCTCGAAGTTAACAACTGAGCTCATGTTGCTGGCCAGGTACACATCATGCGATTAAGCCTCAAGGCAGGGCAGTGTTCCCAGAAATGTAACTAATCATTTTTCAGTGATCCAAGGTGAAGAGATTGTCACCCACGTGCAAAGTTGTCAGAGTCAGAGACGATGCGACCAATGGGGTCGATATGTGATTATTAGTATGTAAATAGGCAATACCCAATGAGGGTGAGGGATGAACATTGTATACTGAACACGTCATGAATGATGCTTTTGGCAGTTATCACGTGCTGCTTGCTTCGAAGAAGACAGAGAGCTCAATGGCAGTGGACCTATAATACCCTGTTGCGCCTTTTCCTTTTTGTACACAAAATTAAGCTCTTGTTCTTCTCACAAAAGGGTGCACTGAGCCTTTTTCCCTAGAGGCGTTTTATTTTCTGGTCTGGTTGGCGAGAGGTTACTGCGGGAATGTCATTTCTAAAGTCATTACTTAAAATTGAATAGATTTTCTTCTAGTCGAAAGAGGAATGGAATTTGGAATCACTCATAGTGATATTCAAAAGATTGCATTGTCTGTTCCTGATATGGTGACCTTAGCAATTGATATAAGAGAGTATCTCCAAAGAGATAGGGCCTCATTCTGAGTACGGCGCTAACCAATGGCGCTATTAACGCCTTGGTTGACGCCGTACCCGGACCGGCAGTGCCTTGGTGGATGGCGGAATTACCGCCCCATTCCAAGGTTGGCGGGGCGGTAATTCCCCATTCACCAAGGCTCTTCCCCATTCCCAAATGAGCCCCCATAGGGCTCAATGGGAATGGGGAAGATGCAAATTACGGTGACCGTTCATTACGGTCACCGTTATTGGCTTGGAGGCCCCTTTGCGCCCTCGACTTTAACACCTGCTGAAAGCAGGCGTTAAGGGCGAGGGCGCAAAGGGAACTCGGAGTATGGCGGTAAGGGATTACCGCCACCGGTCTCGTTACCGGTGGCCGCTATCCCTTACCGCCATACTCAGAATGAGGCCCATAGAAAGAGGTATTGTAACACCCTACTTCAAGATCCCAAGTTCCGAGAAAGCCTCAGAAAAGAAATTGAGGATTTGTTTGAGAGGAACTATACTGAGGAGGTGAAAGGAAGTACCATGTAGGAAGTGGCAAAGGCTACAATTAGGGACTTTTAAAAGGGGAGGGTTCTAAAAGGAAAAGGGATGGGCACTTATTGGAGAGGAAACTAAATCGGACTAGAGATAACAGAGGAGGCAATCATAATAGAGGGAGATGGTCAGGGAATCTCCTATTTGAAATAAAAAACAAAAGGCAGGGATTGAGGGCACTTTTGGTGGGAGAGGTCTTTCGAAAGATGTGCTTTTTAAAGCAAAGGTTTAATGAAAAAGGGGATAAGTCGTATTCTTTACTGGCGAATAGACTACTAGATGTGAGGGTGGAGAGAAGGGTAGTCAGCATTAGGGACTTTGAGAATCGAGAAGTGACACACCCTGGGGAGATTGTGAATTGTTTTTCCCAGAATCTACATAGAGGAGGAAAGGGGGATTGTTGAACAGATGCAGGTCTACATCAGGAGATTGAGGCTGCCTTTGCCAACAGAAGAGGACGTAGTGAAGCTAGATGCACCGAACCTGCCTGAGAAGTAATAGAAGCAGTTGGGAAGATGTTTCGTGAAAGCTCCAGGAATAGTCAGCCTTACTATATCGTTTTACAAACAATTTACAAAACTCCTTACCCCACGGCTAGTAAAAGTGTTCAATTGAATCATCGAAGGAAGGGAGATGCCTCCTTTGTTTTTAGAACCCCTTGTAATGCTTATCTATGAAGGAGCAACTACCCACATTTTTTTACTTTTAACATGCCTATCTCCTTATTCAATCCAGATGTTACATAATTTTTTAGGGTGTCCGCATCAAGTCTCTCTGCCATTCTACCCAGTTTAATACACCCGGATCAGGTAGGATTTATTTGTGGTTGCCAGGGGGCAGACAGAGCTAGGAAAACCTTGAATGTAATGCATGCCATAGAGGGAAAACCAGGGGACCAATTCTTGCTTTCCTTAGATGCTGAGGGGATGCTTCACTGGGCCAGCTGCCATTTTATTGTTGAGGTGCTCTCTAATGCAGGACTTGGGGACAGGTGGATGACATGCATTAGAGTGCTATATTGTAACCCACAGAGTTAGGTTTGGTGAATGGAAGGAGGTCTGACATGTTTACTTTGGGCAAGAGCACTCTGTTCGCGTGGTAGATCCTCTTACTTCCCTTTTAAGGGATCCCTAGTTATGAGGGAATTTAAACGTCAGGGACTAGGAACACTAGTCCCACGGGAGACAAGATGTAGAGAAGGAGAGATACTGAAAATATATGGGGGCTATGTTGGCCTAGTGTTTTAGTCCTCCTCGGAGCATAAAACAGGAGGAGTTGGAATTTTAATACATAAATCAAAGCAAATGGATGTAGTAGCGATATATAGGTCTAAGCGTGTCCATCTATTGATAGTGTGGTTGTGTTTCAAAATGAAATCTCTGTTCAATCAAATATATTACCCAAATCAGGAGCGGGTAGATTCTATTCCAGAAACATTTAAAGCTATAGAAGAATATGGAGATGTATTTGGTTTCAAAGTAAAGTAACAGGAATCAGTTTTGCTTCCACTACGCCTCCCAGATGGGGATACATCAGTCATCCATCAGATTAAATCATTGGAGGCGATGTACATGGCCGATTCCCCCCCCTGCTATGGAAGAATATTGTAGGTGGAAATGAACAACTGGTCAAAGTTAACCCTGCCTTGGATGGGGAGGCTACATTTCATCAAAATTAACATGTTTTATGTAAAATTCTGCCTGCAAATATTCCTGACTCTGTCCTTCTGGAGCTAAGGACAAAATGCTAAAATGTCTCTGGGGAGGGAAGAAGGCAAGGATACCTTATCAGACATTGGCCCTTCCTAAAGCGGAGGGTGGTGTAGGGCTTCCACACACAGAGAATTTCTATAGGGCCATCCAGTTAGGAGTCACCATAGATCATCTTTCATGTAATCAGAAAAATACAATGGGTGTTTCTGGAAAAACCAGGTCTTAGTTCCAGTCAGATCCTGGCAGGTAGATGAGCAAGGAGGGTCCAGTGTCATCCAATATTTTGAATCCTCCTGGATACATGGAAAAAGAACACAGAACCTTTCATCATGGCCATGTCCCCCTAGGTTTCTCTACACACTCACCATCAGGGATGACATAAGTTATCCCCTATGGTTTCAGAGTTAGTATGAAAGTGGACTCAAGAGGGTGGACCAATTGTGAATGAAACCATTTTCCTTGTTACCCAAATTGAAGGAAGACCTGAACATATGAACGCTGTCCATTTTTTCTTAACCTCTAACTAAAGCATGCCCTCTCACATGGGCTAAGGATTTAAGAAGAGAGTTAACACCTTTCAAGTAGCTTTTAGAAATGCGTAGTGGATCAATAGGTCTGATAGCTCATCTTTGGAAAACCCTGATTATGGACAATTTCAGGGAGCCTTTAAGAGGGACCCAGTGTTGGGAGAGAGATATAGTTGGGGCTCTTTCTGACAAGGTATGGTCAGTTATGTATGTAACATGTTTTAAATGTCAGTGTCTTGTTAATATAAGTTACATGGATTGAAACTATTACATAGATGGCAGTACACACCACTAAAGCTGTCCATTATGTTCTCAACAGTGAGTCCCCTAGTGGGTGTGGCCAACAGCCGATCTATGGAGATGCGCTGTGCTTGAGCTCCCTGGCTGGCCACGGTAGAAATCCTGAATAAATCCATCAATTGTAGTGGTCAGACAGAGGAAACAATGTACCTCAGCCGCGGTGGTCAAGGGGAGTCGGCGGACCAGAGATAGGCTGGCTGAAGGGAGCAGATGCAGTGAACTTTTTCTAGTTCACAGAGAGGCACCATTTATATGCTGTTGGAGGTTCCAGGTGGTGAGGACAAACAGGCAATGGAGACCGGAGAGGTGGGCGAGGCAGGGCTGCTGGAAGGAGGGGGCACAAGTAGGAGCAGCTTGCGCAGACACAGAGGGCTAGACTGCTGTGGCAACAGAGTGACTCCGAGCACTGCAGAAGGAAGTGAGTAGTGTGGCCTGTGCAGTGCGCTGGGTCGGAGGTATATCGGGAGGCCTGCCTGATCACAAGCGCAGCAGTGACAAAGAGGGAAAACCAGATGTGAGAAACAACAGTGGGCTGTAATATAGGAACGGAGGCAGGACCAGAAGAAGAATGCCTAAGCTACAGTGTGCTGCAGTGCAGATCAGATAAGATACTGGTGGCGGTGTGTAGAATCATTAAAAGATGCCAGGAGTGTTTTGCTCTGCTGGAGTCTGGAGTGAGAGACATGACCTGGGCTCATAAATTGCTGAGGCCTTCCCAGGTGATTCCCTTTGCACAGTGCATATAGACGAATTGAGCAGTGCAGTAATCCCTTCATTATAGTGAAAGGCCAGCAAAGGATGGACAAATATATGGACCCCAAACATACACAGGGTAAATTCAGCGCAACAGAGGGTGAGGGAGGACGCTTGGACCCTGAGGTGCATGGGAGAGTTACATTGGAGAATCTGATGGAGGACATCCGGGAGACCAGAACATTGCTGGTAAGCAGTATCAAATGGGTTGGAGTGGATGTGTTTTTTGTCCGCAATGATCACTGTAAAGTCTGTGAAAGGGTAATTGAGGTGGAGTAGAGAGTGAGTACGGTGGAGGAGGACCTGCTGCCTCCCATAAATCAGATGAAGGGCTTTGTATGGGCGAAAAAGACATTGGAATGCTGCTAGTGCTGTAATTCTTTGTTTTGATTTTTTTTATTTTTTGCCTTTATCAATTCAATGATTTTGAAAATTTTGCAGATTTTCTTCTCCTTTTACTCTTTATTGTCAGTTGTTGCTTTCTTTTGTTTCTTTTCCTTTAGTTTCTTACTTTAGTCCGTGTACTTTTACGTTATGCCTGTCATGTAGACCGTACTCGCTGTGAGTTAATCCGTCGCTTGTTTAGAGCATTCGTCCAAGGCTGCCCTTAAGATTTTTGCCGTGGCTAGGGACCATGAAGTCTTTGAACCACTCATAAAACGGCTCCACCACACTTCTTCTTCGAACAGGCAGCTTGATTTGATTAAGGGTCCAAGGAATGCTCTTCTCCATTTGATGGTCTTTGTACAGCTTAGCAGGAGGTGTTTCACTGACTCCCTTTCTGATATGATTTTGCATAGGCGGCAGTGGTTTGTAGTTGATAGCCCCCTGATGGCCCTAACTTCGTTGGTTGGCAGTCAGTTCAGCCTTGCCCTTAGGAAAGTGAGACGCAGGGCTCTGTCTGGAAACCTTTTCCCGATTTCAGTCGTGAAATGCAGTTTTTTAGCGTGCAAAGGTAAGTGGAACAATAGTTAGTTTTTTTCAACTAGTGCTTGAGTTTCGATCCAGTCTTCCTGGTCCATTTTCCTTTTAACTTTAGTTGGATTCTGGATCAATATCTCGTCCATGCATGCAATGTTTGACAGGCCCACTCTCTGTTTGGCAACCCATACTGTTAAAGCCTTGCAGCTGTCGTGATTCATTTGCATTTTTATCAGATCGTACAATGGAGGCGATTCTGACATGAGCACTTTCCTGAAAAGAGCCATTTCTCCTGCGTCTTTTACTGCTTTCAGAGAGAGTAGGCCCAGTTCTCTTCGGATGGCTGCGATGGATGTCGAGTTTGGAAATTGTAGGACTTTCCGCCAAAAGTACCCATCCAATTTTTGCCAAATTGTTGCTGGAATCAAGGGCATTGCTTCTCCTCCATACACCAGGCTCGGTACAACTTTCCCTTTGTAGAATTTTAGCACTAGTAACAGTGAGTACCAACCATATTTCCTGTCTATTACACAAGCCTGTGTTGTTAGCTTCCATGTTTTTTCCCACAGGTGATATTCCATTGTTACTTCGGTTTTGGAGCTGTCTACCATCACGCTCAGGTATTTGAAATCTTTAATCACCTCGATGGGTGAGTTTTCAATCTGCCAACTCGGTTTTTTCACCTTCTTTTTAGATGGTTTTTCCAGGATCAGGATTTTCGTCTTCTCCTTGTTTATCTCCAGGTTGTTTTCTAATATGTATGTGGCCAAATTGTCCAGTTGTCTTTGGAGGCCAATTTCAGTCTGGTCGAGGAGGATAATGTCGTCAGCGTATAAGAGACGGGCCAATGCTGTTTGGCCAATTTTGGGCGGAAAAGATCTAATTAGGTTGGTGCTCTCTTTGTAATCACCCAGAAATGAAATAAACAGGGCTGGTCAAGAGGACAGCCCTGCTTTACTCCTCGGTATGTTGGTATTTCTTCAGAAAGTAGGCCTTTTTGGTTCAGTTTGACTCTCATGGTGGTTCCGGTATGAAGGGCTTTGATTGGCTCAAGTATTGCATTCGGACAGTTCCAGTGGATCAATTTCGACCATAGCATCTCTCTGTCAATTTGGTCAAATGCCTGGGTGAGGTCTATGAATGCAAGGAAATCCTTTCCTGATCCTTCCATGAGTTTGTTTTTTATGATACTAAGGATCATGATGTTCACTGTTTTTCCACAATTCTTCATGAATCCCGCTTGAAGAGGGTCGTTACACTTGGCGGTTTTTGCCCATGTTTGAAAGCTCCTTTGAAGGAAAGAGCCATAGATCTTTCTGATCGTGTCTAGGAGCGCGATTGGGCGATAGTTGCCAGGTGCCGCCCTGTCTCCTTTCTTGTAAATTGGTGCGACCACGGAGGTGGTCCAAGAGCAGGGGATTGATCTAGAAAGGCTGACATTTTTGAAAACTTGGCTGATGAAGATAGCCCATTCTGCCGGGTGATTTTTCAGGTCGATATTAGTAATTCCATCAGGACCAGGGGCTCTTGAGAGTTTTAGTCTTTTTATGGCTGTCTCAATGTCATCTCTATCTGAGAAGTCTTCCCAGTTGGTGGCTTCGGGAACCTCTTCAGTGACGATAAACTTCTGCGTGGGAGGCTGAAAAATGAAGGAAAAGTGAGATTTCCAGCTATCCTCTGCGACACTGTTCGATGCTATGAGTGTCAGGGGATTGCCAATCTTTCTTATCAATTGCCAGAATGCTCCAGAATTTTTGTCTGCCAGCTTTCTCAACATTTCCTCGGCGTCTTGCTGGTAAAGGGAGTATCTGTGGAATCTTAACCAGGACTTATAGCTCTTTTGTTCTTCCAGGTAGGTTATCTTTGCGGAGTTTGTGTTTGAGTTAGCCGCTTGCCTCTTCAGTTTCCTAAGGTTTCGCCGTTTCTGCACCAACTCCTTGTTATACTCGTGTAGCGGTTGTGAGTTATCCCTTGCTTTTTTCTATAAGTTTCAGTAGTATGGAAGTAGGATAGGTTGGGAGTCCGAAGAAGGTATAAGGTCTCCTTCTTCCCTATACAGCTGCGAGGCATAGTTTTTTGTAAGTTCTTTAATCCTTTCAGCCATTAGTCTGAGGCGATTTCCTTGGGCTGTTGACTCCGTAACTTCGGACGAGTAAACCCTCGGGCAGCTCACCGAGGCCCACCCAATTTTCAAGATGTTGTGGTCGCTGGCGACGGTTCGTATGACCCCAAAAGATGTGATCCAAGTGAGCATTTCTTCCGATGCGAAGATGTAGTTAATAGTCCCTTTTGAGCGCCTCTTTCCCAAGTAGGAATATGGCAGACTGGGTGTAGAGCCTCCTCGATGTTATGGAGGTTTCTGGAATTCATGAGTGATTGCCATTGCTGCCCCCGAAACACTTCTCGGGCACTTGGCATTTAAGTCATCGCTTAATATTATTAATGTCTCATCCTGCGCAGCAATTATTCCGTCAATCTCTGATTCAATGGTTTTTAGGAATTTCTCATCTGAGATGGTCTGCGGATTCCAATACGTTGTTATTATTGCTAGCCAGGAGGTCGCCATTGTTTGGGGAGAAGAGGCAGACGGTCTCTCCCACTTCACAAGTACAGCTAAGTGGCTCTGGGTTGCAGCAAGGCATTTCTTAATAGTCAGGCCGGATCCCAAACGGACCACCACTAAGAGACCGGACGACAGACGGCCCAATCGCCCTTTGCTGGCTGGTGAAACCATTACTGAGAATCCATCGATTCCTGGAGACTCGAGGAGCCACGTTTCTTGTAGCGTTATGATGTCATAGTCCCCTAGATTGACTTCTCAAGGTCTTGTTAGGTGGCTGTATCCTCTAGTATTCCAGGACATCATTTTGAGGTCTGCACTAGGTTGAGTCTTCGTTCTGTAGCAGTCAGTTGGTACTGCAGGGTGGGTGCTTTCTCTCAAAGGTAAGTTAGTTGATGTTAGTTGCTATTTCTTTGCTAGGGTCGTAGAGGCTTTAGGCAACCACGCTAGAAGTTGTTTAATTGGGGCAAATGTTGACGAGGTCTTCTGGGGTGGTGGAGGAGACCGATAACCTGGGGCTTCTTGTTCCTAATCATTCAGGTTTTTGATTATCGTTGCAGGTTCTCCATATGGTTCTGGACTAGGATCTCTACTTCCTCTTTGCCAACTAGAAGAGTTTTGAGTACCTTTCCAGTATGTGCGTTTGACCTCAGGGCCAAAAGCTGGAGCAACAGGCGTTCGGTGGCTCGTTGGTTTTTGGAATTGAGACGGGTTCCACTGAGCGGCTGCTGTATTGGGCCTTGAATTGAGCTTCTCGCCCAAAGGGTGACTGACCAGAGGAGTAGTTGTTTGTTCCTCTGTTGATGTGGTCCACTCTATGATGTAGTAGCCACGCTTGAGAAGATCTCCTTCGCCTTCTTTTGACCTCCGCCTTAGCACGTTCACTCTAACGTGGAGAAAGGCCTTCGCCTTGTGGCCTTTGTGGTAGGGCTCGACTAGCATTAAGTCATCCGTCGTCAGGTGCTTAAAATCCCTGGCGTGTTTCAAGATTTTCAAGACTGTTCCCCTATTCATGGTTGTTGGCTCTGAGTTTTGCGGGATCTGTTCTAACTTGAAGATGATAGAGGGAATCCGACGACGCTGGGATGTATATTTTTGGGAGATATACTTTAGCCTGTGGGGACTGCTCTGCTTTTTCATTCGGATTTCTCTTTGTGACTGTCTGGACTTCTTCTATTTCTGGGCCTTGTTTTGTCCCAGGTACGTGAGTCTGTGCTTTTGTGGTGCCTTTTAGGAGATGTTAGATGATTTCTCAAAAATTCAGGACCTCACGGGTATCTAGAGTTGTTTACTTGATTCTCTTCAGTGCAGGACACGCTCAGTCTCCTACGTTTTTTTGAGACTGGGGAGACTAGGCCATTGGGTTTTGTAGACGTAGTTTGCCTACCATATTGCCAGTTTTGAGGGTCAACACCACTCGAAGGGGATGTATGGAGGGTTATGTTCATGAAGTTTTCGTCTCTCATAAAGTCCTCTGCTGTAATCGGCGATTGTCGTAAAAGGGCCTGAGGGGAATTTTTGCCGGACTCTGTACACTTCGACTGGAGCCTTGAGGATCCAATTTCCTTAGATGCTTTTTCTTTTGGCCTGACCATTTGTTGAGCGGGCCCTTTTCTTGCTTTTGGGTCAGTTTGTTCTGGTGCTTTAACGGGTTGTGGTAGAATTTTTGGTCTCTCAGCCAGCTTGGCAGAGAGTAGTGAGTGTGTCTGTGTAGCCGGGGATTTCGTGTTTTCAGATAAATCCGTTGATGTCCCTTTTAATTGTGGAGAGGGTTTGGACGCCCCCCGTTGGCAGCCTCCAATTGAAAATATATTGGGTGAATCGGTGTTTCCAGTGTTTTGCTGATTCTTTTTTTGTTTGTTTTGAGAGTCTGGAAGTTTCCAGGAGGATTCGTTTTTTCTGCCACTTGTAACTTGAGGGCCGCCCGTGTTTCTTTCGTTTTGCTGAATTCAGTTTGGGAGGCTTGGTCTGTTGAGTCTTTAATGACAATGGTTCTTTGCGTTGGCGGCTCAATAGTTGGCCCAGATCTAGGGGGAGGGGGGGCAGCAGGATTTTGATAAACAGTTTGGTGTCCAGTTTTTCTTTGGCTGTAATGTACCCCTCCAGGTAAATCAATTTGGTATGGGTCATTGCGATTAAAGTCGTTTGGTCCTCGAGTATGTCACTTATGGCTTCGTACAGTTTTCCAAACGGGGCGAGCGCAATTGTTATTGCAGACATTAAAGTTGTTAGGTCAAGCTTTTTTGTTGGCGTATCTTTCGGAGTGTCGTCCAGTTGCTCTCCCGTTTTGCTTTTTCTTCTTGGTGTGGCTTGCAGATGCGCCTGGGGGTTAAGAACTTGTGCTGCGCTTTTTGTTGGCCTCTGGTCCTTGGCCATTGGGGATGGAGATGGACATTGAGCGGGGATGCAAATTGGTGGTATTAAATGGTTTGGCGCAGGTTCTGTCTGAATCTCTAAAACTGATTGGTCCGCAGTCATGGGTTGATTTTGATGGTCTCTCAACTGTGGTCTTTTGGTGGGAGAGTGTTGCCCCGGGGGCTCGGGATCTGTTGTGATTGTTACTGGGAGAGGGTACGGGGCAATCAGAGATGGTTTATCTTGCGTTTTCCCATGAATCGAGGCAGCATCAATGGAGTTAATAGGAGAGGATCCATTTGTCGAAGTAGAAATGGAAGTGAGACAACTTGAAATGTTATTTTCTTCAAGTGCAAAAGATTCACTGTGAAGGCCCTTTTCTGTTGTTGAGCCCTTTTTTGAAGCGGAGGCAGTGTTACTTAATTTTGGCCCTACTGAATGGTCTATGGTGACTTCCAGCATTTCTGTGTCCGTTAATTCTTTTAGTACGTCGTATTTCCTTTTGCCTTGGCTCACAAAGTATTCTTTCAGAGAGTTTCATATTACAGATTTTGTCAAAACCTTCAAAGGGTTTTTTTTTTTTTAGAAAGTCAGGCGGGTTGTTTTTTTGTTTTTTAATACTGGTAGGTTGGACGCTTTTGTCCCGTTTCTTGTTTTGTTTTTCTTCTTTGGCGGCATAGCGATAAACGGGTGGAGTCCCGCCTCCCTCTTCCATCTAGCGGGAGCCGTGGGCCTTCTTCCAGGAGCCTCTTGACCGCACCCCCACACGGGAGCAGGGCCTCGCCCTCCTCCGCGTGGAACAAGGCCTCCACTAGCCTCTGTTCCGATGAAGTGCCGAGGGAGGAGGAAGGCCCCCGCCCACTCTCTGCACCGCGCGGAGCCAGAGGTAAGGGATCGACCGCGGCTCCGGAACCACTGAGGGGGCCAGGAGGACCTGGGGACCGAGGGCTGCGTTCGCCAACCCTGGTCGCTGTAATGCCGGTAAGTTTGGGAGAGATTTGAGGATGATTCTGAGGCTCGTTGTTCAAGGCAAGTCCGGCGGCGCAACTCGAACCGGCAGGCATATCCCTCACAGTCCACCCTTCGGCGGGCTGCACTGGGGCGAGCCGGGAGTGTTTGCCACTGGTACTTGCACAGGCAGTCTCGGACCTTCTGTTGCTGTTTTGAGTTCCATAGGGTTATGGACTTGTCTGGATTCCGCCGTTTCTGGCCCGTGCTCTGCAAGTTTAAATGTGTTTTGGTGAAATCCGGGTAAACATCCCACTCGAACGGCTGTTGTTTGGGTGATTTTGAGCGTTTGGACCCCAGTTGATTCTTTAGACAGTGTCGATGACGAAGGGCACCGTTGTCTTGAGGTAGAGCGAGCCGAAATGCCCGGTTAGAGTTGGGTCGGTGTTGGACTGGAGCTGCGCATCCAGCACCCCTCTTCGTCGTCACCACCCGGAGGCGGTGATAGGGGTACTTCAAGGCTTTCAGTATCCAAGAAGAGGTGTTCTGCCAGTCCTGCCCACAGACTGCCACAGACTGCAGCAACTCAGCAGCCAACTCTGTGGCCACTCTGCAGAAAGTGAGGGTTTTTATGGGTCCTCCCACAAAAATCTGGAACTGTAGAGAGACTCAAGTCTCAGTAGAATAGGAGAGAGTAGACTGCCACAGACTGCAGCAACTCAGCAGCCAACTCCGCGGCTGCTCTGCGGATAGTGAGGGTTTTTATGGGTCCTCCCACAAAAAGCTGGAACTGTAGAGAGAATCAAGTCTCAGTAGAATAGGAGAGAGTAGACTGCCACAGACTGCAGCAACTCAGCAGCCAACTCTGTGCTGTAATATACATCTGGTGGGAGTACCAGAGGGTGAGAAGGGCCCGAGTGTCAAATTGTATGTGGAGAAGTTGTTTCTGGAGACACTGAAGTTGAGAAGTCTTTCGAAGCTGTTCACTGTGGAACAGGCACACAGGGTGCCAGGGAGAGCTCACACTCCAGGATGTCCACCTAGGGTGATTGTTGAAGTTTACGGATAAAGATGCTATCCTGCAGAAGCTGACCAATGTGAGGTGGGCAACGCAAAATTGCGCATTTGTTCAGATTCTGCATTGGAGGTTCAGAGGCAGTGACGATCCTTTGATGCTGTAAGGAGGCGCCACTGCAAAATGAGCATATATATATATAATGTTCTTCCTGGCAAAGCTCAAGATCCTTGCAGATGGTAAATCACTGTTCTTCATGATGCCGCAGGAAGTCCGGAATTGGTTGGAATCAACGGTGAGGTGCCCGGACCAGCGGAGAGAGGCAGCAGGGGCATGCTCCACTATCTGGAGACTGATTTTGGACAAGGGACATAGGGATTGTCATTTTCTTGGAAGGTCAAAAGGCACTGTGTGAGGTGTCAGGCTGGTGATTTCTGAGAGGCTATGGAGGAGAGCTCAGACCAAACGAGCTGGTGGGGGGTTTGAATGGTTGGTCCACAGACTCTTGGTCCTACATCCGTGGGAGACAGGTGGATAGTGGATGTAGAGACTGGAGGGTCATGTTGGTTGATAAGGGGGAGATTGGGGAAGGGCAGATTGTTGTGGGTTGGTTACTGGAGGTGTATTTTGGTAAGGTGGGAGTGGGGGGTTGAGATTGGAGTGTAGCTTTTGGGGGGAGTTGATTAAGTGTACGGTTATTGTTGCCATGTCCGGGACACTTATATGTGCATTGGATCAGAACAGTGGGGAGGGAATTGGGAAGGAAGCTTGGGGAATCCTGGTGGGTGTACACTACATGCGATGGCGGGTGAATACTTGAAGATAGGGACATAGAATACCTAGTGCCTGGGGAAGAAGGAAAAATGTATACGAGTAGGAATGGGATACAACTGGCGTTATTACAAGAGACGCACACCATGAAGAAAGATTTGTATTCGCAAAAGGCCAAATGGGGGGTTGTAGCATAATGGGGTTCTTTAATGTAGGCAGGGACCAGTCAGGAGACAGGCAGGTACAAATGGAAGTAGGCTTTATTAGTTTCAGGGCACAGGTACGAAGAGGGAGTTTGAGCTATAAGGTATACATCTTGCTTCATGCAATCTCCCATCCTGAATGCTTAACTGCCATTCATGGAATACTGAACCAGCAGGGTTCCATGCTTACCTCATACATTCTACTGCCTGCATCAGTGCACTTGATGCAGAACAGCTACATCTCAACACAAGATACTACACATCCCTTTCCTTTCAACAAGCACACACAACCATAACAAAAGAACAGGCTCTCTCCACAACGCATCAAATCCACCACAAACCAACCCGACACAACTGCTACACTCAAAACCATCACGGCGTAACTAACATTCCACGTAACTAACATTCCCCAACAATCATAAAAACACTAATCCACCATTTACTCAGATCTCTCACACCTGAGACTCACAGCTGCCACCTGCAAGCACTAACCAACAACAAACCACATTCCCTCACCTTCGCAGCTCTTACGTCAGACATACACTCCTTCCACTCCGCCTGCCACACGGAGACTCAGGCCTGCCACGCCCGCTAAACTTCATCAACCACAACTAAACTAACAATCAAATACACACTAACTTACATCATATGTCCTCACCAAGACCACCACTCATCACAACAATAGAAACCTGTCAATAGCATGGCACAACACTTCGACAACCATTCTAACATTCGCTCACTAACTACCCGGAAGAAAACATTGAAAAGTAGGAAATATAAGAAAAGTAACAAACAACACAAAGATGAGACACAGTATGTGAAAAGAACACACCATGACAGAAAGTTGGCCAAACTACCTGTCATGTGTACAGATCTCTCCATTAGAACGAATGCATTCACCAACATATGTGCAATTTTTCTTTTATACTTCATCTCACCATAGATTTATAAATATATATTATTATGCCATATAACCAATATACATACACATTGACTCAGAGCTCTTCCACAAATTACTCACTTGGGCATCACATACATCCAAATAACACGTAACTCTGGCTCAATTCTGCTTAACAGACTAACATACCTCACATTGACCAGGAGCACTACCACCCAGACAACATAACTAATGCCGTAATCACAATGGCAATTTACTAATGCCTACTCTTACAATGGCATTGTAATTTTAAACATGCCTAAATCATTTCACTATGACCAAAATTCACCTATACACCCAATGTCATGGTCATCTATTTACTAAACACAAACATCACTATAAGCCCATATGGATTATACTCAAAATACAATACATTTTCATTATTTCTCATGTAAATTCACTTACTAACACATTTCTCAATATATCTTCCCATTAAAAATGCATTAAAATGGAATCAATAGGTGCCTATAAGTCCAGGGTGCATATGCATAACACCATAAACCTGCAAAACCTCAAATTGGTTAATCCTCTTCACCACTTGTAGCATAATGGGGTTCTTTAATGTAGGCAGGGACCAGTCAGGAGACAGGCAGGTACAAATGGAAGTAGGCTTTATTAGTTTCAGGGCACAGTTATGAAGAGGGAGTAGGAGCTATAAGGTATACATCTTGCTTCATCCAATCTCCCATACTGAATGCTTAACTGCCATTCATGGAATACTGAACCAGCAGGGTTCCATGCTTACCTCATACATTCTACTGCCTGCATCAGTGCACTTGATTCAGAACAGCTACATCTCAACACAAGATACGACAGGGGTCAAGTGGTGGGATCATCATATCCATTCTATGCCAGAGGAGTCTTAATTTGGGTGGGTCCAGGGGTTTCCTTGCAAATAGACAAAGTCCTGGGAGACAGGGAACATAGGACGATTATGCTATTTGGGAAATGTGAGGGGGGAGAAATCTGTGTTGTTAACTCTTATGCGCCTAATGTAGATAACAAGGCATATTTCTCATTGGTGCTTGAATGGCGGGGATCATAGGTCGGGGCTGTTTATTTGGGGGGGAGATTTTAATTGTCTTCTAGAAGAGGAGTTGTATAGCACAGGGATGATAGGACTACTGAAACATCAGTCACCCGTGTCCTTACGCAGAGTGATCACGGAATTGGATTTAATTGAATTATGCAGAGAATCGCATGACAGGGAGAGGGGTTATTCATATTATTCCGGAGCACATGGCTCGTATTCTCACCTTGATTATATTTTTGTAGGGAAGGAATATTTTCACTGGTTCCCTAATACAATTTATATTGGAAGGATATTGTCAGATCACTCTCCTCTGGTCACGAAGTAGTTAGGCTTTAGGAGGCGGTCTCCATTCTGGTTGTGGCGACTATGAGCAGAGGCTTTGGAGGATGGGGTCTTTTTATATGCTTATGTGGGAAGAGATAACTAGGTTTTTTTAATTGAACGAGGGGTCATGTCAGATGTGGGTATCCTGTGGGAAGCCTTCAAGGTCATTATGAGTGGGCTATGCATTTCAATGGTGAGAGGGGTACTGAAATCTCTAGATGGCTCGCTTATGAAAATAGAAGAGTCGGTTGCACATCTAGAAAAGGAACTGGTGGGGGCACAAGGCGGGGGCACAAGTGGTAAATTGGCACAGGCATCAGTCTACCATCACGAGAGTCCCTATAAAAATTTGACAGGAGCTTCTGGGATGTTAAAATCCATGGGAAAGGGATAAGGAGGGGCAACTATTAGTCTGGTTGATACGGTGTGAGCAGCCTAGATTTACAATTACCCAGATTTCTTTATGAGTCAGGCGAGATGGTGTGGTCGCTGCCAGAACTTAATGCAGTATTTTAGGGTTACTATCAACGTTTGTATACTAGTCAGGACACTTATTCAGAAGATGAAGTGTCTGATTTACTGGAGCAGGTGCAGTTTCACATTTTATCAGAGAATCTCAGGGAGGAATTGGAGGGTCCCATTGAGTAATTGGATATTCATCATGTGATTAAACTGATGCATACTAATAGGTCTCCAGGTAGTGATGGTCTCCCAGTAGAGTTTTACTTACTACAACTATGGAGATATACTGGTTTCCCAATTGATGAAAGTATATGACCATGCATTTGAAACAGGATTCCTGGTGAATTCAAAGAGGGAGGCAATTATTACGGTTTAGTTGTAGGGCAGGAAAGATACCAGGGCTTGCGATTCCTTCGGTCCATATCTTTACTTAATGTGGATGCAAATATATTAGGGAAGGTGTTGGCCATTAGATTGGCCAGGGTGGCACCGAAGTTGGTCCATCGGGACCGATGCGGCTTTATAGGTGGGCAGAATACTACCATGAATTTGGCTCACCTTCATCATGTAATGGACCAAGTAAAGGGCTCAAAAGGGGAATTGGCGTTAGCTTCTCTAGATGCAGTGAAGGCTTTCAATTCCATAGAGTGGCTGTGGTTATTCAGACTGTGTTGAGAGCTTTTGGCCTGGGGAAGAATCATTTTAAATGGCAGAGGTTGGTATATAACATACCGGTGGTGAGGGTGAAAAGAAACACCTGGTTTTCGTCACAGTGGATTGTGGAAAGAGGAAAGAGGAACAAGGCAGGGGTGTCCGATATCTCAGAGTCTGTTCTATATGGCATTGGAGCCGTTAGCCAGGTTTTTACATACAGACTTGACGGATTTTAGCAGGAGAGGTTATGCATAATATCTCTTTATATGCTGATGACGTGTGGGTTTATATGTGTAATCTGATGGACAACATGCCTAACATATTCCACAGATTGTCTGGTTTTCATGTTAATCGAGCAAAGTCAGTTTTGTTTCTTTTGGTGGGCCGTCGGCTTTGAGAGGCCTCTGCCCTCCCAGATTGGGGAGTACCTTGGGATCCAGAAATTTGGGTATTCAGATTTTCCATGGTATTGCAGAGACCATTGTATACAATACGGGCAGGGCTTTGTTGGGATAGGGGAGGCAGATCAGCTTTGGAAGGTGCTGCCCTTGTCATTGATGGGGCGAGTGGCATTGTGAAAGATGGCGGTACTCCTCAGATTGTTATACTTTTTTTTACTAACATGCCATATGTAATCATTAAGATTTTCTATGAAATGTTAGATGAAAATATTGGGGGAATGTTATGGAATACCGGGTGATGGCAGGTTGCCTTGGCGACATTACGATGATCATACTTGGAAGGGGGTTTGAATCTGCCAGATTATAAACTGTACTTTATAGAAGTGCAACTGCAGGCAGTTCTAGACTGGAATGAGCCAACAAGGGAAGTGATGGCTGGCCTTTGGGCACATACAGATATACTGGCGTGGGTTGGTTTCCATATGCAACCCCAAAGGGTTGAAAGGCACTATGAATGTTTTTCAGGTTGTGAGAACAGCGTGGAAACGACTGCTGCCTAAATTGAAAGCTGAGGGCTTGCATAGTCGGGACCGTCCATGGGGGGGTGGATGTGGGGATCCTAATGGCCATGAGCGGAGTGGGGTTAGCTAAACCTGAGGAAAATAACTGCAGGGTATTGGGGGACGTGTTTGACGGAGTGAAATGAATATTGTTTGAATAGTGGAGGACGGTGTATGGATTTCTGCAAGGGTGTTTCCTGTTCTAAGGCGAAAGTGGTGAACAGATTGGCTAGTATTTGGGATACCATCCCGGAGAAACTGGAAAGTGGTCAGATCATGCAAGTGTTAATATCCCAGGAAATTAGAAGGGGGATTTTGAGGCTATATGAGGCACTGCAGGGGCCAAGAACCCAGAGGTCCCTTGTAATAAAGGTAAACTGCGAAGGCGATATTGGCTCGCAGATTTCAGAGGAAGAGAGGGTTAAAGTGTGGAAACAGGTGAAGAAGGTATCTCGAAATTCACAATTCCAGCTTATACAATTTAATACATGACCCCAGCGAGGCTACATACAATGAAGGCCTCTATATCTCACAACTGTCCAAGGTGTGGGACCGGTCCAGGGGAATTCCGGCACATGGTGTGGGATTGTCCGATCATAGAGTCCTTTTGGAATGAGGTGATTTCTCGAATCAATGGATGGTTGCAGTCGAATTATATAAGTAACCCACAGATTTGCTTTCGGGGGGTGATCCCAGGGAACCAGAAGAATAATATAAGGAAAAGAATAGCAGAATGTATGGATATTGTAGCGAAAAAACGGATGGTGATCTCTTGGAAGATATTCATAGATGGGGTTTCGCAGAAGTAGAGCTCTTAAGAGATACTCAGGATCCTGATTCAAAGGTGGGGGTGGAAATGGACTGGGGTCAAGATCTGAATGAGCTCTCCTCCAGACCGGATCAGAAACCTACCTCATTGAACAATTGTTTTTCAGTGGTGGGATGTCACGGACTAGTTGGGATGCTGAGTGGGATCGAGATGGAAGGGTGGGGATGGTATACATATATATATATATATATATATAGGGTGTATATGACTGAACTGACATGGCTTGTTTTCGTTTGGAAAATATAGAATAAAGAAAGTTTAAGAAAAACAATGAGTCCCTGTGCTGGAGACTATCTGGGGAGAGAGGATTTATTTTAGCATATGTGGTGGTGAGCATGTGAAAGAATACCAGTTTGCTGCAAGAAGCTCTGAGGATGTGTGTGAGACTTAGGAGCATTCCCGAGAGGACTGAACCCATTGTTGTTCCTATTTGGTTTCTCTGTTGAGGATGTCCACTTGGGGCACCTCCCACGCATGATTCACCAGCTATTGTTAGTAGGTGGTCCTTGCTTATCAATGCATTGGACATGGGCATATGTCACAACGAAGACGGAATGGCTCCTGAGGGCATTGGACATTTCTGAATTGGAGAAACTGACAAATTTAGTCAACGAGTCTTCTGAGCACATTGAACTTGAGTGGAAATATTGGGAGATTTGATCCCAATCCACCTGAAGATGACCCTGAAGAGGATTAGTGTCTATGGACAATGTTGCAAATATTACTACGATCATGGGAGTAGATCTGTTGTGTGGAGACATTTAAGGTAAAAATTGAGGATATTTTCCCGGTTCTGTGACTGCACAAGCTGTGTTTCCCGTCGAGGCTTGTTGTGGGTGGCGTGGTGGACAATATACGTCTGCTTGGATTGCTGATTGTGTCTCTCAAAAAGGGCCACAGAGTGCCTTGCTCCTCCCCCTGGGACAGGTTAAAACCCTGATGAATACATGAAGCGTGCACAAAGTGTGCTAAGTGTGTCAGTCGTCCGCTGGAGGCGTCACTGCTTGGATTGCTAGTACTGTCTCTCAGCAAGGCTCACAGATTGCTCTGCTCTTCTCCTCCTCCTGGGACGGGTTAAAACCCAGATGAACATGTGAAGTGTGGCGTGATGTTGCACGCTGCCACGTGCATTATAAATAAAGGGGGCGTTCCCGGCCGCGACAGTGCGACCGGGAAGCCCGAGCAGTGCAGACATGTACGTGTCAGTCTGTGGGTGCTGGGGGCTTACGGGCATCGCTTATGGGGGTCCTCACAGACTCTCAACAGCATATACTTCCCTTTTGTCCTGGGTAATATTGCTTCTCGAGGCTTAAGATAATATTCAAAGGGAGTTGATTTCCAGTGCTGTCCATCCTCCACTGTGCATACAAATCATTTCACAAAGCAGCAAAACGTGATGTCCTTCACCGGAACTAGAATCAGAGGCAACATAATAGTACATCCATTAGTACAATAGATGGGAGATCACTAAAGGGTTCTATCGAGTATTCTAACCTTCTATATAAACAGGCAAAACATACCATGAAGGCAAAAGCGCCATAACATTTTGAAATCGTCCCTCACCATGCGCGCGTGTGTTATTACCCATGATTAATTTCTAGCCTTTGTTTAATTCCAGCAAGCACATTGAACTGGCAGGCTATTACACGCATGGCAGAATACTGGGCAAAATGAGCGAGGGGGGATACACAGAAAGGGGCTTCTCATTTTTCAAGAAAATCAAGTGACTGCACAGGTTCTGTTGCACATCATGGTGAAATGAATTGGCCTTAAAGCTGTAGGGATGCAGAGCTTTCGTTTCTGTTAATTCTGTTAATTCTCTTTAATGTATTTTACAACGGATATTTTAAAAAAATGTTAACTTAATGCTTCAATTGGGCTTGACTTCAAAATGTGTGGTTTAATGCAAAACACATATAGTAAACTCAACCTTAAAGGTACATTCTGTAATATTATCATAATTAACTGTCGTGTCGGGCCTAGTACCTAAGGCTACGGGGATCGAACAGGCATGAGCCAGTCAATAGGTTGGCCTTTGCCAGCTGGTTTGAAGAGTTTTTACCCCTAGGAGGCTGTAGATGGCAATTGGCAATCGAAAATGGATATATACGCTGTAGACTGAACCCGTTTACTTTTGGCCATGTTTTAGATATGTTTTTTAAGGTGTCATATTTACATAATGTGCACATTTTGTAAAGTTCTTTTGGAACTAAGCAAATAAATACATAATAATCAATAATAATAATTAATTAAAGGACTCATCAGTATCTGACACTTCCAGATAATTGTCATTTTATTTCATGATGGTAATTATGGAAGTCTGCTGTTTCACTGTTAGAGACAACCGGTGTCAGTTCTCCCTCGTGTGCACTTTTCCAACATCACCTGATGAAATCTAAAATAACCGTGAAATCGACTTGACACCTTACCTCTCTACTGTGTGTTTGAAAAAGTGTAAATGCCTCCCAAAGACAGCAATTATGGGAGGCCTTTAAAATAGATTTATATGGATTTCTCCTGCTTTTACCACATGTCCAAGTCACACAGATTCCATACGATTCCATTGTATTGCTGCCACCAGTAAAGGTGCATGCTGGTAGTTATGCAGGAAGATTTGGGGGATGGATTGGAAAATGTTGTGGATTTGTTAAATCCGTTCGCCTACTCAAATCAGGGGAAATCAATTAAGGGGGTGGCAAAGTAACATGAATCTAATGTTAAAATCATTGCTTTCTGTGGCTCCTGTATTCAAATGCATGCAAAGTCAATTTCATTGTTTAGAATTATTTACACAATTTAAAACACACCATACAACATTTAAACAAAGAAGACATGAAGCTATTTGGTTCCAGTATAAATTAGGCTGTTTCCAAGGTCATGTTATTTATTTATGATTATTTACAAGATTAAACCAAACAACATCGACGTTTACACCAAGTGAACAAATAAAGATAAACAATCAATGGCAAACCAACTTTTGTGTATTTGCGGAGTCATGGGATAGGCATTTACCAGGCATTGCCATAATGTTCCTACCCTGCGTTAAGATGGCAACTGCTGGAAAAGGGTGTGATTACCCGGACATATGATAGCAGTGCCCAACAAAGACCTATGTAATACCTATTCAGAAGCCAAAACTATTGTCTTTGTCAATGCCTGTTTTAGCAGGACTTCAGGGGAAGTTACAGATATAAATAATCAAGTGTGCCATCAGTCACTTTAAGACTTTTCTATCACACCAATAGCACATTTACAGCTTCAATGACATCATTAGCTCTTAGCAGGCTGTTAGAAAAAACACTGGCAGGCCAAGGTTTGCTGTTACATTCGGAAACAGCTTGCGCAAAGAGCTCCCAGGACGATGTGTTTTGGGTGGCGAGGGGCAGGTAGTGGATGAATGGCCTTACAGATCAGCATGGCTATGGGAAGTCAATGGCTAGGTAAGACAAACAAAAGCCACAAGCACAGGCCCTTCCTCATGCGTCATCTGCACCCTATCTGTCCTAAGATGCAATCGTTTCAGCTTATAGGTAGTGTGCCTAATAGCCAAAACTAAATACAGCACGAACAAAACTCAATAAAGTGATTACAATTGTTTAGACATCCTGTTACATATTACAAGAAAGCTAGGCATACCGCACATTTTTCAAAATATTGAATGAAAAGACTCCCAACACCAATTCACTTCCACTATGATAGTGCACCAAAAACATTAATGTGCATTACAAACCATATGAGTGCTTTGGGTACACATGCATGGGAATGTAGGAATAGAAGGTAATTTATTTAAAGGATATCAACAAAACGTTTTAATCACATAATGCCCTTAGTTTGTACTGAAACACTGAAACTGTTTTCTCTCCCTTTTAAAGTTTGGCTTGTAGATGTCAGATGCACTGAGTGGAGGGAAAACTATTAGTATTGATAGTGGCAGATGGCAAATGTCACACAGCTACAACCACTGCATGCACTCTCCTGCCTTCAAACAATTCTAAGACTTTTTTTTCTTCACAACTAGTATTTTGTCTCATGGCAAAGATATGACACACACACATTACAGTCCTTGAAAGTACCCAACTGCTCCAAGCATTTTTAAGGATTTTCTCCTGCTCCAAACAATTGCAAGGATTTTTCATCATAACTAGTATTTTGTTTCATCCCAATCTCCTCAACTAATATTTTTTAATGTTTGTCACAAAAAGATGGTACTTGCAGAAAAAACTCCAAATGTACTATTGTGCAGTAGCACCTGGAGCGCATCAAGTGCTAAACGGGATTACCATAATAACTGATTTCAGGCTCAAATAACCGCACAGACTCAACAACACGACTTCATTATCAGTTCAATAAAGTAGGCAAATCTGGCAAGCCTAACAAATCGTAGCTCACACACTCAAATACATTTCAGTTACACAAAGACTTTATATGTCAATGTACGTCACCTGTGATGTCATCCTACGTGGCAAATAGTAAAAACCTATTGGGAGGAGGGATCGGTTAAGCGACATGTATACCTATAGCTTATTTAGGTGTCAGTAACATCATTGACTGCCCCTTATCAAGTAGGCATGCCTCGAACCACCTCTATGTACAATACAGATAATAGTAGAATAATAGCAACGGATTGGATTATTCAACAATGTATAGTCCATCATCGCAAAGGCCATCCTGATTGGTTGGCACTCTTTTCCAACCTTGGACATTCGGTGGTTAGCAGCACATAAGCAGGTGCTGGGAACAACATCAGACAACTGCCCACTTGGCCAATTAGCCTACCATCTCTCATCAGTTTGGCCCCAAGCCAAGGCCTCTTCTTTGCAGTTGACCTTGCTGACTGTTCTCTTCCTCTGAACTTTAAAGGGAGTGAAGGTACATTGCTATCTTTGTCTGCAGCGTTATGAATAGACCTGGTTTTCTGGTCTTGCGCCAAGTGTGAGGAGACCATGATGTTGTCCATTTTATCCTTCTAAATAGTGCTATTTGATTCAATTATACTGGATGCTATTACTCTCTTGCGCCAATGGAGACTTGGTTGATCTGTCTTGCATATGCTTTCTGCATCTTTGATTGCCCAATGTTTGGCAATCGCAAATGTTTACTCCTTTACCTAATCTAAGACATATGTATCCTATGTACATGGCTTATCCTCTTCGACCCCTTTTGTGCTTTGCAATTGCTTCTTGCTGTGTCATCCTTTATCCTGAGCCAAACATATATTCTTTGTTCTTAATCTTGTTCAAATTTGTATTTCAGTGCCTGTCAGCTCTGCTGCCTTGATCTCTCTCCTTGGAGCCTTTAGCTTATTATTATTATACGAAACCGACGTACATCTTCTCAACATGGCTGCTTTACCTGCGTTATATCTCCTAGGTTTAGCAAGCTTCTATATGTGTCATCTACCTTGCATTTCTGAAAATGTACATCTGCTGCATCTTTTCTTACTTATCTTCTCAGTGTATATGATTTCTTCACATTTGCATATTCGGTTACTTTATTACTTCAGTCACATCTTCATTCTTTAAGTATTCATATATAATTTCAGTGGATCCTTGTCGCTTCTCTTTATGTCGTCACTTTACACATGTCAGACTTTACTTATAGTTCTTCTGTGTCCAGTGGTGTCTGCAGACTTCCTTCTACCACATCAGTTCGAGGGTACATTAGGTACTGTTGTCTGAGCACATAACGTCTTTCATATCTTCGATGCGGTATTGGGATGATACCAGGTCTGATGCACTGTGCTTTCTTGGTGTTCTTTGAATATGACAGAGATGAGGGGGTGGGTTCCATGAGTGGCATGTACATCTGATTCTCTACTCTCTTGCCCCAAATCATTCCAAGACTTTACTGTGCAACTAGTATTTTGTCTCATCAGAAATGTTCACAACTAATATTATCTATCATCCATTACATAACATGTGCACGCCTCCTACCACCACTAAAAGTGTTATACTGCCTCCAAACATTTCTAAAACTTTGACCTTGCAACTAGTATTTTGTCTCAACACAAAAATATTTTACTTTGCAACTAGTATTTTGTCACAAAAAGATGGCACACTCAGTTACAGCCCCTGAATATAATCTCCTGCTACCAAACATTCTACGATATTTTCTTCAAAATAAGTGCTTTTTCTCCTCACAAATCTTCACACTTAGAATTTTATCTCATCCCTCACACAAAGGTAGCCCATCTAGTACACATTGAATGTTCACTCCTGCCACCTAACACTTCTAAGAATTACTATTCACAACTAGAATGTTGTTTCATTCATCACAAAGAGCTGGCACACCAGGTGTAACCGTTCAAGATACTCTCCTGCCCCAAAACAATTCTAAGATTGTTTTTGCAACTAAGATGTTCTCTCTTTCTTCACAACAACTTGTCACACCAAGAAGCACAACTGAATGTACTGTTGTTAGCACAAATCAATTATGTATTTTATGGTCTGTTAAATGTAGTGTGAAAAGTTTCATTGTAAACTGGTAAATACTTAATTTAATAATAATGATAATAATAATAATATTCTTTCAGCACTCCTTACCACACCCAGCAAGCTCATCACTCAGTTTACCTGTGTGTCGGTATCGAGGTCTTTAGTGAAACTCAAGCAGACACCATCTTCCACCCCTTCCTTGACAGCAGGTTAGGTCAAATCATGCAAGTTGATTGCCAGTGACAACTTCCCTGGTACATCACTTTGACAGGTGCATAGGTGCCAGCCTTTTACCTGCTCTCGCTTTCATGTACTGTCACTGCCATTGTGTATCCCGGGTCACACATTGGCCCCTTCACCCTCCTCATCACTGGAAAGGCCTACTTCTTGAAATTAAGAATATCACCTCAGTAATGAAGTTCCTCTACCTCTCCCGGGAAGTTGACACTGGGATTACATTTGGAATCACCAATGCCCTATGGCCCACACTCAAGTTGCCACTACACTAATGTACATTCTTATACATAGTGTGGTACTCTATATATGTTACTAACAACCTTTTGTGATGTCCCCATTCACTGCTCATCCCTTCCCTCCACCACCTTGTTTTTGTTTTCGTCCATTGCAAATTGGCTTATGTAAATCAACCAGTTGTGAAACTCCTGCTGCAATATCAATAACGTTGTGCACATGGTTACTTGTCAAAGCCCTCTGTGTTCAAACAAATAAAGAAACAAGCAAGCAGACAAACACATATCTGGGAAGTGCGTGTGTGTGTGTCTGTGCGTGTGTGTGTATTTTTAAATCATGTTCCTAATACATGTACCGTATTTTCAATTGGCTCAATTTTATCATGGGCTGATAGCTTGCTATGGAAGATGTGTTATCCATAGGGAGCTCCCACCTCAATCTCAAGTGGTGTCACATACAATTGATTAAAGTGTGATTTACACACTAGAACTAAACCCAATTACCCTAGAGGAAGTTGATGCGAAGGTAGTTGAAAATGAGTCATAAAGCACCTAAATTATCATTAAAAGGAATAAGTGTTTCATCACTGGTAACAAATAAAATGGCAACCTATGTTAAGATACAAACTTCACATGCCCAGTTCGTTTCCATGGTAGTAACTGTTATTCTGTATTATACAATAGGTTCTGCATGTTTTAGAATGAGATGTCATGTGATGAATGTGTTTCTAAAAAGCATCACAAATTCAAACTTCCTATGTGGGGAGACTCCAGACAACTCGGTTACCCCTATGGAAGTGGATCATGGAGGTATGCAATGTCTACCAAATTATTTCATTCAAATGTTTACATCTAGGGACCTCACATGTGTCATGCCCAGTGCCTCGTACATTCTTCACATGGCTATGAATAGGTGTGCTGCTAGTAGAGGCTTTCGTAGCATTCTATATAATGGGGTCCAATGGTTCAAAGGGGTTGCTTTCTTGAAAGTAGAAGTTCACCTCTTTGGCAACTATCATGGAATATTTCTGGTCATCGTATACTCATTATTCATTTGGCAGGTTTGTTGGTTGTCGAGTTAAGAGAATTAAACATGAAATGAATACAAATATTGTTTGAAGTGGAAATTAATTCTACAACTAGGCCAGCAGTGCGAGGGATTAATTGATAATTTATAAAGAGAAGTTCTATTATTGAGTTACTGGGTGGAGGGAATGAGAAACAAGTGCCTTTTTCACGGATGAGTTTCCTTATTTTTGATTGATTGATAGATTGCTTGATTGATTTCATTTTTGTAGAGCGCTACGTCATCCGTAGGCCTCAAAGCGCTTGAACATGAAAGCACTTGAACATGACAAGACAAAGCAACACAACAAGGAGGAGAAGGAATCCACACAAGAATCAAGGGAGAGTATGTTGAGCTAATTATAATGACTAGACAAGAGTTTTATTGAACAGGAGGGTCTTAATGCCCCTCTTAAAGTCAGTGAGGGAGTTTTTTTGCCGAAGTTCAGGTGAGAGTTTATTCCATATGGTTGGTGCCTGACAGTCAAACACGGTACCTCCAAAGGTTTTTAATTTAAATCTTGGCTGAAATAGCTTTGAAGGATTGTGGGATCGTAAACAACGACCAGGAACGAAGGTGGTGAGGCGATTTGACAAATACTGTGGTACCATTCCGTTGCGACATTTGAAAGTAATAGATAGTACTTTATGTGTGATACAATGTTTAACGGGGAGCCAGAGCAGTCCTCTTCTGGCCTCTCTCACCGCTCCATTTTGAGTAACTTGCACGCTCTGGATATTGGAGTTTGCTGTACCCAATATTAGACTATTACAATAGTCTAACCATGAATTAATCAAGGCAAGTAGAGAGCTGTTTTTTTGAGAAATATGCTGGAGAAGTTTCGTGACATATCCACATGATGCGCAAACCTGGGCTACATGTGATTTCATTGACGATTCTGCATCTAGGATAATACCCAAGGTTTTTACCTTCTCAGATACATTGATTTTATTCCCAGCTATAAGGAAAGTTTTTTTCCTGAGGCTATAACCAGCAACTCTGTTTTGTCCGCATTTAGCACTAAGGAATTCGTGTACATCCACTGTTGAGTTGCTTCTTATACCATATTGATAGCTGACATATCTCTGGTATAGCAGCCTGATAATTCAAAGATGACCTGGGTGTCGTCAGCATAGTTTGTATACTGGAAACCCAGGTCATCTAAAAGATCGAGGAAAGACATTGTATACATGTTAAAAAGCAGCAGCAAAATACAGGATCCCTGAGGACCTCTTCTACATTAAGGTGATTACACAATGAGAGTAGGGCCTTTAGAGATCTGAGTTCTCTGAATTTACATTAGGCTTGCCTGTTCAAAATTGGGTTGACGGACAAGTTGAAGTCCCGCCCACAATGAGCCTAGAAATGTCGGAGGTGACAAAGAAACCAATGCCATCTGTTGCTATAAGAGATCATTTTAAGACTTATTTCTTCAAAATGAATGTCATTTTCTCAATCTTTTCTCCACCTTCTCTGGAGAAAACAGGGCCATCCACTCTCTTATTCCACTTCCTTTGCTTTTTGTCCTCGCCTTTCTTAAAGCAGAAACAAGTCATCTTTCAGTTTAGCACAGTAGTCTGCAACGTTCTTGTGTTTAAGAGGTTGATTCAACTCTTTCACATTAACGGAAACCACTTTAAAATCATCTTAAGAAACATTGAAAAAAAGGGACTTGTTGGAGGAAAGTGAAAGTGCACTTGCGGAACTGAAAGGAGGAGGGACATGAATAGTTGAATACGGGAAGGAGGCCTTGAAGTATCAAAGCTCGGGGTGGATTTTAGCAAATAGCCACAAGAAGCATTAAGCTAAATGTGGATGGAAAAAAGAGGGACAACACTGCAAACCCATAAGATTCCCGCCCATCCAACACAAATGCACCAAGAAATGATTCTTGTTTTATTTGCTTTTCTGCATAAAATAATTCAGTACTCTAATTAAGCAGAGCTTTCTCCTTAACGCATTTCACATTATTTTCCATTGTATTAATGTATTTGAAATGGTGTCATTGGGTCTCCTCATTTGTATCTGATGTGACCAGGTCTTCTTTGAGCTCAGTGATTTTGGGAAGTATTTCTAGAATGTCTTGTGCTTTTCATCCAACAATTTGTCTATGTGTGTAAAATAGTCCTCAGGATCTTCCATAGCGTCCTTAGGGCTCTCAGAATTAGCTTTGTCTGTATTGCATTCCGGCCTACGTGACTGGTTAAGTGGTTGCTACAGATAGAATATGCGTGGCTTTTTCTTCCTTTTTCTTAGGTTGTTCGGTGGTCGTACAATTGCTTTTGTTTTGACATTCTTTGTATTAACGCTTTCAACTAGAGAGCTCCAGTCAATACTTGAATGATGTATCGGCATCAGACACGCCCCCACGCTCCTACAATTCAGAAAAGAACTCAACACCCACCTCTTCTAGGAGTCTCTCCTTCTCAACACCTAGGCTATCACGTCGACCCTCGCACTACTTGTTCACTAGATGCCGCCTGCCCCTCTCCTCACTGCCGCCAGGTACAGCTGTACCCCTGTACCCCTTATCTGTACCCCTCTGTATCTTACCCCCATCTGTATATCTGTTGTGTTGTTACCACTGAAAAGTGCTCCGTTATGCATCTGTAATGTTGTACACCTTTGAAAAGTACTCCTTTATGTATCTGTATTGGTGTAGGCGCTCTGTTGCTCTCGAAACCAGGTCCACTCTCAATAAATACCATAATAATATTAATAATGTATATGTTATTGGGGTCATGCAGTTTTTTGGGGTCATGCAGTTTTTCTGCAGGTGTAGTGGTTGGCGCGATACCTACTGCTACCCTGCTCCATAGCACAGAACGAAAACGTGTTGACACCTTCTTTATTTTAAAATTTTTTAGATTTGTTTTTGCACTATATCAGTAATATTTTATTGAAGTAGGATTATTTGCGGTCAGCCGAGGAAGGTGTTTCCTTGTGAGAGACTGGATGAAATTTGAAATATGGATACTTGTCATTAAAGCAAATATGTTATATTTACTTCACTTTTGAAGAGGCATAATTTACGATTTAGGTTTTTAATTTGGATGTCTACGTCTGAAACACCAAAGTTTCAAAATATAATTGTGTACGCATCTTTTTGTTTGAGAATGTTGCTTCTTGTATACTTTACATTACGGTTAGTGTAAGTTAGAAAATATGTATTCTGATTATTTTGGATTTGTGAGTGTTATCTTTAGATTGATTTTCCCTCTGCTTCCCCTTACATCATCTGTCTTGTCATCTTCTTGTGCATATTCCCTTCTCCACAGTTGCTTATTTTATAGCAGAAGAACGTCCTCCTTTCCCTTCAGCCATGAACCCAGTCCGCTTTTTTAAAGTTTTATTTTATTAATTTAGCATTGCGATATCCCATACTCTCCTGGAAACATCTGGCATTTATTTTAAGTTTCTCTTTATTTATTTTACATTTGTTACTTCTTCTATAATGTTAAAACGTTTATTTTAAAAACTTTAGTGTTTTAAAACTTAAGTTTTCAAACTGAAATCGTTGCAACTTTTTTCTTAACTTACTAATTGATACCGGCTCTCCGGTTGTGCAGTGCAACATGTTTATGCATTCCCAATATGCCGCAGTCCGAAATTGCAGAGCAAGAATATAGTGCTTAGAATCCATTGAACTTTTATTTGGGTTGGCCTATTGTGAAGGACCAGAGGGGGGTGTCTGTACTCCTGCTCTCTATATGGCAGAGGAAAGGCACAGAGGACCCGAGCAAAGATTCTCTATTACGGTAGCAATGGTCGAGCAATCAAGGCCGCGCTTCTCAGGAGGTGATGCAGGCAGGTTCTTAAGGACAGTGTAGTCCCCAAGCCCCAACAAAGGAATGTCTACACACTATGTTAGTTAAAACACAGTCTTTATATAAATAAGGTTCAAGGTTATATACACAATCACGATAATACACTTTGCGCTCCCACAATTCTAAAATGGTAAAAATATACAGTTCTAGGTGGTACCACGATTACTCCGATTCCATTAAAATGCATCAACTGTGCTGAGTTCAAATAGCATACGAATAAATACACTAAAACAACATCAACCATAGATTTAGCAGGAAGATAAGTTGGGTGGACAATTGGCAGAACAGTACTCTAGCTACTAAGTCGCAGTTCTGTATGAGGATCCCCCCACCTGGGCAACCTGTAAATAAAGATGTATCCTACAAGCCCAGTCCATATGTTGTCTTTGAGTCTTATCTTCTTCAATAGTTCTGCAACCCAAATGTACCTTGTGTTGTAGAGTTCTTCATCGGGGAATTAACGGGCCCTTCTTGAGTGTGCGGGAGCCACGGGTCTTCGAAACTTCCGGGGTGAAGAAAAAAGGTGAACGATGGTCGTTAATGGAGCAGCTTTGATCTTCGCGGTGCTTGTTGACGAAAGCTCATGAACGTCCTGTGAAGAAGAGGTGTGTGGTGCACCTCGACGATGAGTGTTCATTACCGCAAAGAGTTAGTGAAGAACTTTGGCCCAGCAAGGGCGTCAGGTCGTCAGCGTCTGGCGTCTGGCATCGGCGAACGGGACGTAACCACGGCTGGCTTCAGTACCTTCGTCGGCGTATCTGAGGTCTTTGGGTGGCAGGAAAGCCACCGGCGGATTCTCCTTGTCATCAACGACCTTGACTTTCTCCGGCAGGACAAAAGCAGTCGACGGGGATGAGCAAGGGGAGTCCTTGTATCAAATGTTCTTAGGCAAAGGAGCACAGCAGCTCCGGTCGGCGACGGGGGTCGTCGACGGTGAACGGCTGCCTGGTGCTTCTCTTCGATCTCCTCGGCGGTCCTCCTCTCCGGTCGGCAGCCTTCCGTAGGTCTGTCTACCAGGGAGCTTTGGCAAAGATCAGCTGGTGTACGATGGTCCCTCGTAGCTCGGGAAAAGGTCTCCTAGCAAGGTCCTCTCTTGGATCAGTTCTTGAAGGCACAGCAGCTTTCAGATTGCAAGGAAGGAAACAGCGGTTCACCTTCTTCTTCCGGCTCGGCTTCGAGAGTAAGCATCAAGTATCAACTTCAGTTCTGAACGGCGTCAGTTTCGATGTCAGTTTCTACTTCAGCTTCTGAACGATTTCTAGTAGTGAGAGGCCCCCAGATATAGTAGTTGATCTCCCATTCATTCTGCTGGGTCACACTCAGGCAACCAATCATTCAGAAGGGCATTCAGGCAGTCAGTCACGCAATCTGGTGCAAAGTGCATTCAGGCCATTCTTCTCCATCCAGACACTCACAACAAAGAATGTGGATTGGGACAAGTACTCTGCCATTCAGCATGGCACACTGCATTAATACCAGTTTCGGGCAGGGCTGTCTCAGTCATTGTGTCAAACACCAGATACTAGACACCCATAACACAGAATGCATATTCGTCACACACTCCATTCACCCAGGTCCCATCCCTCGGGCGTACCCACGACATCCAGTCATTGGAAAGGCTCCAGCCCGTCTGGCTGGGACTTCCCCTACAACACCATATATGGAACTTCCACCCAACAGCCAGTCAGGGGGAACGGACAGAGTCAGGGCTTCCCGGTTCTTTTGGAAAATCAAGATAACTAGCGATGGATGGCAAGAGGCCACGGGGGCCATCTTGCCTCCATCAGGAATCCACAGATTCCAATGACATGGCCTGGGCATCCCAAAATGGAGGATGCGCAGGGCACATGTCAATTCAGCAGGGAGCTGCCACCAGCCCATACCCTGCTCTGAGGGCCACACACAGGTGCCCAAAAACATACACTAGGAGTACAGGGTCGTACTTTCACCCATGGGTGCCATAAGGGTATCCCAAGGGACTGTTCACAAAACCAAATACAGGAAGAGCCGCACCGCCAGGAGTCCCACATGAACTCCTCCGTGGAAAACAAGTCAGAGCACATGATAAAAAGCAATAAAGGACAAGGATTCAGGGGCCGTGTTCCTCTGATGCATTTCCAGCATCACACCTATTATCACATTGAGAGAGAATTATTTTCTAGACAAGAGAGAGTGGAAACTCGGCAAGGCCTGGCATGAGTTGTAAGAACGTGTGCACTACATTACATTGCCATTATTACAGCAGTGCATTCAGAGATTACAACTCATTGCATCAACATAGAAGTCCAGGCTTTATTTGAACATGAACACATATAGCATTGTGATAGGGGCATGGGCGTGATTTTAGGGGGTGGGGCAAGTGTGTTTGTCCCCCGCCAACGTTTGTGGCACACCACTTTCTCCCACTCATTTGTCAGGGGCCCCTTTCATTTATTTATTTATTTACTTATTTATATTTTATATAGCACGGCCACTGACCCAGAGGCTTAAGGGCCCTAACCAAACAAAACATAAACACTAAACATACACAAGCGGTACATAACCAGAAGGCAAAGAGATCAACAGGATCAGAGGTCTAAGTCGAAGGGATTAATTAAAGAGGAGGGTTTTCAGGCCCTTTCTGAACATTTAGATGTCATGCCTCCCACCCCCAACATTTTCAGCAAAGTTGCTCCCTTGCATAGGGATGATGTGCAGAGGTTTGGTGTGGCACCCATGAGACTCTGGTAGTTGGAAGAGCTGAATTAGTGTTAGGTGATATCACCCGAGTGACCTGCGTGAGACTGCAGTTACGAGTGTGCCTGTAGGTTAAGTGTGCTATTGGTAAGGGATAAAAGATTAGATCGTGGGCCCTGGTTACACAAGCCTATTGTACACATTTGATGAGATTCAAAAACACCACAGGAAGCACGACTGAAACACAAATATTGAGTGGTATACCATGCATCACAGATTGAGTACATAATAAATTCACAGAGTACAAGGTAGCATGACATGATTTCATTGCATAGGAAGGCATCATTTGATGAGACAATGCAAGATCACAGACTGATCAAGTAAAACATTCTCTGTGTAAGATCTGAACAGAGGACACCGTCCAATGAATGATTACTTGCCGAGATAGCTCTACTGCAAATAACTTCTGGGCTTTTCAGGCGACATGAGGGAGTGACTCTGATGCCTACTGGGGAGATGTCAAGTATGATATGATATGATATGATATGGTATTTGTAACGCGCCTATACACAAGTGTTTCAAGGCGCGACGAGGCAGGGAGGGGGGGAAACAAGGGGAAGACAGACAAACGATCCTACTAGGCCAGGTGTCATTCAGATCGCGCAAGTGCAGAGGTAAGGGGAAAAGGAGAAAGTGCAGGGGGAGGAGGTGGGGGGGAAAGTGCAGTACAAGGTAAGTAGCGTAATAAAATAATAAATAATAATAAAAGGGCCAGCTGGTGGCAAGTGCGAGGTAAGTGCAGAGCAAGTGCTGGGAAGGGGGCTGTAGGGATGCAGTGACAGTCCCACAGTGCAGGGGGAGCCAGGGAGGCAGTGCAAGTGGAGAGTGGCTGGGCCCTGGACCGAGGTCACAGAGTGGCCCAGATGCAGGTTTAGTGCAAACTTCAGTGGGGAGTTTAGCAGGTTTAGCAGGGGAGAGGGAGAGAGAAGGCAGAAGCGAAGAGGAAGGTTTTGAGGTGCTTCCGGAACCGGAGATGGTTCTCCTCAAGTTTCAGGGAGGCAGGAAGGCTGTTCCAGAGGGAGGCCCCTGCTGCGGAGAGAGATCTACCCCCAGCTCGTTGCTTCGAGAAGCGGCTGACCATGAGGGAGTTGGAGACGGATGAGCGAAGGGCTCGTGAAGGCAGATATTTAGGAAGAGAAAGTTGAAGGTATTGTGGCCCCAGGCCCCAGAAGGCCTTGTGGACAATGCAGAGGGTTTTGAACTTAATCCTCGCAGCCACTGGGAGCCAGTGAAGAGATTTCAGTCCTGGAGAGATACGGTCCCTGGGCTTGAGGCCAAGGACAAGTCTCGCAGTTCTGTTCTGGATAAGTTGCAGAGGGCGGAGAGTGGAGGCAGGCAGATTAAGATAGAGGCTGTTACAGTAGTCCAGCCTTGAGAGAACCAGGGCTCGGGAGACAGTGAGCTTCTGGGGGAAGGAGAGGAAGGGAAGAATACCTCTGAGGAGGTGCAGCTGGTAGTGTGACTTCTTAGAGACGTCAGAAATATGAGGCGAGAAGGAGAGTGTGGAGTCGAAGATGACCCCGAGGTTTTTAGCTTTGCAGGTAGGGGCAGGAAGAGGGCCAAGGGAGGCCGGCCAGAGAGCTGCAGGAAAGGAGGGAGTGGGTGTGCCGATGAGTAGAATCTCAGTCTTACTGGCGTTAAGGCAGAGGTCATTGGCGGCACACCATTCCTGGATAGCAGACAGACAGTCGGAGATGAGGGAAGGAGAGGAGGAGGCCGAGGGTAGCCTGAAAATGAGCTGGGTATCGTCCGCATAGCACTGAAAGTGGGGGCAGAGAGCGGCGATACGGTGGGCAAGGAGTGCCAGATACTGATTGAAAAGCCAGGGAGAGAGGTTGGATCCCTGGGGGACACCACAGGTGGAGAAAAAGATGTCAGAGAGGAAGGAGCCCATTTGGACCTGGGAGGGTCGACCGGAAAGGAAAGAGGTCAGCCATGCCAGAGCCTGACCAGTGATACCCAGGTTATCACGGAGACGGTTGAGCAGGATGGCATGGTTGACAGTGTCAAAGGCAGAGGAGAGATCGAGCAGAATGAGAAAACAGGGAGTGTTGGAATCGAGGTTCAGGAGCAGGTCCTCACGGATGTTCAGGAGAGCAGTTTCCGTGCTTCTGGCCGCTCTGAAGCCGGATTGATGGTCATGAAGATTACCAACATATTCAGCATGGAGGTTAAGCTGGGAGATGGCCAGTTTCTCCAGGAGCTTGCCCAGGAAGGGAGTAATGGAGATTGGGCGATAGTTGGCCGGGCAGGAGGGGTCGGAAGAGGGTTTCTTGAGGAGGGGGTGCACAAGGGAGTGCTTGAGGGGGGATGGGAAGACTCCAGAGGCGAATGAGTGGTTGCAAAAGTCAGCTAGGGCAGGAGCCAGGGAGTCGATGTGGTCCTTGATGGTTTTGGAGGAACAGGGGTGAACCTGTTTAGACGAGGTTTTCATAGATCGGACTTGTCTGGAAACCTCATCAGCAGAAAAAGGTGGAAAAGCAGAGAAGGAGGGCGGAGGGGCGGCTGCAAGAGAGCAAGAGGAAGAGCAGGGAAGAGAGGGAGGGAGGTGAGAGGAGGAGAGCGAGGACAGGATGTCCTGAGTTTTTGAGATGAAGTGCGAGGCCAGTGCAGTGCAGAGGGCCTGGGAGGGGACAGGAGAGGTAGAGACTGCAGCAGGGTTGGCCAGCTCCTTGCAGATTTTAAAGAGTTCGGCCGAGTTGTTAGATGCCTCAGAGATGCGGGCTTGGATAAGGGCTCTCTTCTTGGTGAGAACGGAGAGCCGGTATTGCCTTTGGAGCAGGCGGCAGGCCAGTTTGTCAGAGGATGAACATGAAGCACGCCATTTCCTCTCTGCCACCCTGCACTTGCGTTTTAGGGTGACGAGATCCGAGTCATACCAGGAGTTACATTTGGCTTTGGGCTTCAGGCGGATTCTCATGACGGGGGCAAGGATATCGAGAGTATCAGATATAGAGGAATAGAGCATGGAGAGGGCTGCGTCAGGGTGGGAGTCAGCCGAGGGGGGAGAAGGGGCTGAGAAGGTAGCAGCGAAAGCCTCAGCTGACACGCGCTTCATGGGTCGGATGACCGAGAAGGTGGGTGGCAGTGAAGAGGGTGGCTTTGCCTGTGGGGTAGGGAGGGAGAGGTGGGAGGATAGGAGAAAGTGATCGCTCCAAGAGAGAGGAGTGGAGAGAGGGAGGGAGAGGGGAAGGTCAGAAGAGATCAGAGCATCAAGAGTGTGCCCTGCAGAGTGAGTAGGCCCAGACGGGAGAAGAGTGAGAGAGAGTTGCAGAGTTCGCGGAAGAGACCAGTGGGGGGACAGGAGGCATCGAGGTGGATGTTGAAGTCACCGAGAAAGAGGAGTTGGGTGGTTGAGGACAGGAGTGAGGAGGAGAGGTCAGCCCACTCAGAGAGGAAGGAGGAAATTTGACCAGGTGGCCGATAGATAGTAGCCACGGTAAGGGAATGGCTAGGAGAGAGAGAAAGTCGGCAGACAAGACATTCAAAAGAGGAGTAGGTCTGCGTAGGAGTGACAGTGGCAGGAATCCACTCAGGGAAGATAAGGGCAACACCACCCCCTGAACGGTTGGGCCTGTGCACGGAGAGGATCTTGTAGCCGTCAGGTAGGAGTGTGTCAAAGCTGGTGGCAGAGCTGGCAGTGAACCAAGTCTCAGTGAGACCGAGGACGTCGAGGTCCAGTTCCTCAAGAAGGCGACAGATATCAGAGGAGTGCTTGATGGCAGAGCGAGAGTTTAGAGTGGCAATGTGGAGAAGGTTGCCATCCTTGAAAAACTTCCGGGGAGGGGTACAGATCAGAGGTACGCCCTGCGGAGGTGTTAGAGAAGGAGTTGAAGAGGGAGCAAGAGAAGGGGCAGGGAGGGAGGGGAGAGGCAAGGTAGCCGAGGACAGAGGAGGGGGGACAGCGGGAGCGGAGAGGAAGTTGATGAGGCATGGGAAGCGTCTATCAAAGAGGTGAAGGTTGGCCTGAGGGCCTTGGACCAAGACGGTCCCGTTAGCATAGACATTAATGATGGCTTTAGAGGAGTGGAAAGGGGCCAAGAGGACATCCCAACGGGTGCCACCATTTATGGGAGAGGTGGAGAAAGGAGAGAGCACAGCGACCATGTGAAGGGTCCATAGGTCAGGTGAAGGCACGAAAAAGAGAATGTCAGTGAGAGTTTCCTTGGAGCAGGCGCTCGTGTAGGTGTCAGCGATAGGGAGGCCTGGGTTGGAGACCAGGATGTCCTTTTTAAACTTTTTCCTACCGGATTTAGTGAGGAGAGCAGGATAGTCAATGGAGAAGCAGTTCGAGTAGATAGGCGAGATAGAGAGCACCATGGAGTAGGATGGGAGGCGGACGACACGAGTATGCAGACAGGAAGTGAGTGGAGGGCACTAGTTTACCACAATGCAGAGCAAACAGTAATGCGTAGTAGGTCAGGGCCACCTAAGTTTGAGAATCCTGCGAGGGGAGAAAAACACCCTAGTTTACCACAATGCAGAGCAAACAGTAATGCGTTATAGGTTAGGGCCACCTAAGTTTGAGAATGTCATGGAGACGTCATAGAGGGATGCCAGCAATTGCAAGGGGGCGGGGGTGGGGGGCACATGGTGGAAGAAGGTATGAGGGTTTAATTGGAGATTAGGGTCAAATGGATTGGGATGTGTGGGGTGTTGGGGGATGGGTAAACAACAGCTTGGTTTGCAGGGCAGGAAGGGTACAACTGGGAGGAACGGATGAAAATGTGGAAGAGGTCCGCAATAGGTATGGTGGGGTTCTCAACAAAAGCTGAAGGGGTTTGGTGGGTTGAGGCGCTGTGTGGCATGGAGTTTGGCGGGCGTCGGGACGGGAAGAAGTGTGAGTGACAGGGAGTGAAGGGTGGCCTACAGCTCTGGAAAGGGAGTGGTGGAGATAGGATGATGGGTATATGTATGTATATATCTGTTCGTTTGTGTTTTAGTGCTCCATACTACCCTGTTCTGTGTCAAGGGCCTTTAGTGGAAGAGGGGAAAGAAATTAGTCAAATTAGTCAAATAGTGGACCTGATGCAAGCAGATTAGGCAGGGAATGCAGATTGGCTTGTAGAAGCGGGACGGGGAGGCTGATAGAAATCATGGGGGTAGGTGGAGGAGGGAAGGTCAGGAGCTGCTGGAATGGTAGGAGAGGGCTAGAGCAAGGTGGGATGGGGCAGTCAGATAAGAGGGGAGTGGCTGGGAGTGGTGAGGCGAGCTATTTAGCAGAGAAAGAAGCCCTGCATGTACCTTTGCTTAACCCTTTCACTTCTCTTGGAACTTTATTAGGTGTCCTAGTTTCAATAGGAAATCATTGGAGGAGCACACGTGAAAGCATTAAACAAGGTGAAGGAAGACCCGTCACTGAAACGTAAGGAAAAAAGAGCCAAGTCCAATTATCAATTTTCTTTCCAGTGAATTATTTGTGTCATCCTGCCTCTGTTCATACATACCTAAAGCCTTTCTATGCACGCTCAGATCCCTTTGAACTCCACCATGAGGCAAAACAATTACTTGAAAAGCCATTGCTAGCCAAGGTCACAGTAGCCTGGTAGTAGAGCGTTTTCTTTTTTAAAATAAGGTTCACTGCTGTATCGTTTACCACAATGCTTTTACAGATTCTTTGGACACAAAAAGTCGGGGGGAGACCCCTGCCTCCTGCACACTTCCCAGCCCATATTGCCTCACGCAAACACCACTCCTGTATTTTGCAGCAACATTTTGGTAAATAAATTGCAGTAAACAAAATCTGTGATGACATTTGATTAGTAAAGCGCTGGATAACGAATGTTCTCTTGGAACCTATTAAGTAGAAAACATTTCTAGGTGCATCCCAAGGTCCTCAAAACATCATTCTTTTATCATAGAATTCAGCATTTTACCTGTACCCTGTTGCCTTATTTATTCGCAATGAATGAAGTCTTTAGGTGCATTTGTTTATTAATTGGTCAAGAGAGTTTCTTCTCGGTTTACTTCTGTGGCACCCACGATTTTCGAGCTACTCATAAGTGACCTACTTTGATCAGGTTGGGCGTCCCTCCTGATGTTAATTTGTATCATGGTTTGAGGATGGGAATGAGTTGTTTGATTGGAATTGGATTACTTTGATGTGGATGCAGGCGGCTTAACTAAAAAGAAAGGTTGTGTGCCTGTGTCTGCGTGTGTGTGTGGGTTTGTGTGTTTGTGTGCACGCGTGTGTGTGTGGGTGCATGTGTGTGGAGGTAGTTGAAGAAAGAGTATGTAGTGAGCAAGAGAGTATTGAAGAAGTTGTCTGCAAAAACGTATTCATCAGAGCCTACCGGGTTAAATAGTGGGGTACAGGCGAAGATATCAGTGAGTCATAAAGCCATGAAGCAGCGGTGTGGAAGTAGTGTACCGAGTATGTGGAGCAGGCGACCAGAGAGCAGGCATCAAACCTGGTGTGTTACTGGAGCATGCATGCAACGAGATGTGACTGCACACCTGGACCTAGCAGGAAGACACAACTTCTGGGCCTTTCCCTGTACGTAGGGGCACTTCCCACCAAGAACCTTCGAGCACTGCAGTAGAAATCCCTGGTTTGGATAATCAAACTGAACACCACAGACAGATTAATGATACAAGCAGCTTAGCCCTGAGCTCCCCTGGTAGTCACACATCTGATTAATAGACTTCACAAAGGGTGTGTATAGAATAGCCTCATCATACTACAGGAGAATCTAGTGGTGTCTAGGGGCATGGTGTCAAAAAGGATTGCTGTGTTGATCCATCCTGACTTAGTTTGGACAGTATTTCATCTGAGAAAAGTGTTATTCCACTCTAGGCAGGCATTTTCTCACTAATTGCAACATAGCGGATCAATGCTCCACACACTGGGTTTGCCTATTTAATCATCCTATCGTTGGTTCTTCACAGTGCTCCCTGCGACAACACTGGGGAGAGTTGGGGCACTGGAGCTTGTTCCCTCCAGTTCCCCCTTAAGGTCCCTGGACTGTCATTGGAGACTCAAACTCTAGAAGGAGAGGGGCGGGGAGGGTGCCCTTTGATTGTTTATGTGATTAGGCACCAAAACAGTATCTATTGTTTGCAATATAACCTACTGTAACCCTTCATCACTCACTCTGTTGTTTATCTTTCTCGTATGGCAACTATCCTACCAATAACCTCTGAGAATATTCTCAGTTTATTGCACATTTAACATCTGGAACAAAAGGTTGTTGCTGGATCTGGAATAGAATTGAAGTGGCAAGTGAATATTTTATTTACTTGAGGAGAACCATCTCCGGTTCCGGAAGCACCTCAAAACCTTGCTCTTTGCTTCTGCTTTCTCTCCCCCTCTCCCCTGCTAATTTCATGACTGAAATTGCACTGAATCTGCAACTGGGCCACTCTCACCGATCTCGGCCCTTGGCCCAGCCACTCTCCCCTAGCTCTGCCTCCCTGGCAAACCCTGCACTGCGGGACTGTCTCTGTATCCCTACAGCCCCCCTTCCCAGCACTTGTCTGCACTTACCTTGCACTTGCCACCAGTTGGCCCTTATTATTATTTATCTTGTTATTCTACTTCCCCTGTACTGCACTTTCTCCTCTCCCTTTCCCTTGCACTTTTCCCTTCCCCTCTACCCTTGCACTTGCGCGATCTGAATGACACTTGGCCTAGTAGGATCGTTGTCTGTCTTCCCTTGTTCACTCCCCCTACCTCGACGCGCCTTGAAACACTTGTGCATAGGAGCGTTACAAATAACATATCATATCATATCATATCATTTATTTATTTGGTATTATACAGCATGACAAAAAAGTATACTTTTCATACTGTCCTTCACTTAACATCCATCAGTCAATGTAGTTAATAGTTAATTAAAAAGGTTTTAATCTTAATCCACAATTTCATCATAAAAAAGATACAATCCTTATTAGCAGACATAAACAGATCCCAGAGGAGATTTTCATTTTCTTGTTCACGTGCTCCGCAAGCTTGCATATAGCCATGTCTGATTTCTTTTAGCGCATTGCAATTTAGCATTAAATGTCTGATCGTGTCTATGCATTTTTACTCACATAAGCCGCAAAACCTGTGCTCGCTGGGAGTACTGGAGCGTGCGCTCAGTATTTCATGTGTGTTGGCACAATTGAATTTGATTCTAATGTAAGCCCATATCATGTGGTTCCCCAAAAGGTTGGCAGCATAAGTAGGAATACTCTCTCGCCCTTAGTAGTAGGCAACAAATTATGCCACGGTAGATTTTCCTGCAAGGTCTACTAGATTTTGTTCACGATCAAGCTCCTCAATTAATTTCCACATTTCTTTATTCGACTTCACGATTGGGAGCGAGAGGCTGGCACCAGTAGGTCTGCTGGTCCACACACGTGCATGTGAGACCAGTCTGCCTATTTAGCTACACTTGATGTAGTCACCTTTACTGTGCAAGGCTTCCTTAAGAGTCCATATTAGCGTGCCCGCGCTTGCGTTCATTGCCTTCCAATAGAACCTGGTACAACATGATTCGATCTTGGCAGAAATGCTGATGATACATACTCCAAATAGATATATTCAACCGGCAAGCATTTATTTAGGCACATAAGCTTGCGCAGCAAACCTCTCTCTAATTTTGCCAACTCAGGAACCCTCTTCATGCCCCAAAACTCCACTCCATAGATCATGAGAGGCACGATGTTGCTGTTGTATAATTTGAGGATAGTGCCCACAGAGTAGTCTCATGCTTTGTGAGTCATAGCACCAACAATCTGGGCAGACCTGAGCAGAATACTTTGTAACTGCAACTTGCCATGTAACTTGCTGTCAATAATCACTCCAAGGTATTTGTAAGACTTAACAATTTCAACCACTTTGGCATTCAATAGCGGTTTATGCAATTTACATTCCCTGCTAATACCAGAGTTAGGTGAGAAGACCATGATTTTACTTTTACTGATGTTAATTTTAAGGGAATTGAGCTGAGCAAAAGCTTGCAGACGGTCCAGCAGTGATTGCAGATCTTTGGGAGTAAGATCCAAAAACACCAGATCATCTGCATACCCCAAGCACTGGATAAAAGTGTCACCCAATTTTGGAGGAATCGAGTTGTTATTCATGATAGCCTCACCCAGGTCTGCTAGATAGAGATTAAACAGTGTGGGTGCCAGGATGCAGCCTTGCTTGAGGCCAGAGCAGGTGTTCATCCATTTACTCTCTCCTCCCAATTGGTTCATTCTCACCTTTACTTTGGTGTTACTATGTAAGGTGATAAGCATATTGCGCAAGCCTTGCGGTATGTTCCATCAAATCAACTTTTCCCATAGCCTGCCCCGATCCACAGTGTTGAATGCTGCACTGAAATCAATGTAGGCGACATAGGTAGTTTTCTAATTAGCCATGACTGTTTGACAATAGTGACCAAGGACAGACCGTTGTCAATAGTCCCAGAACCCCTCATGAAGCCAGTCTGGTTTATGGAGGTTAAACTATTTTCCATAAACCAGTCATTTAGCTCTCTAAGTAGTATTTTGGCAAAGATTATTGAGGATGCATCTACCATAGCAAGAAGCCAGTAGTTACCGGGATCGTGCCTTGCTCCTATCTAATAAACAGGTACTAATATGGCTTCACACCTTGTAGTCAGGTTATGCTGGGAATGATTGATTCATTGGGACAGCTGATGAGGCAATGCTCTCACCCAATCCCTCTAATTATTTTTAATCAACTGATTGCACATGCCATCAAGGTCTGGCATTCTAGAGCATTTTGCAAGAGCCGGTCATTTTCGTTACATCTGCACATTCATACCAATAATTCCACCGACCCTGCCTGCCAATATAATCAGGTACTAGACAAGTAGTGTGAGTCCCCAACATTCCCTCAATATACTTAACCCAGTCTCCTTCAGGCACCCCACATATCTATGGACAGGACGATTTGTGCGAATCAATGATATTCCAAAAGGATTTGGAATCATCGTTAAAGGAGCTGCAGTATACTAGTTTCTTCCACTTGTTCCACTCCACTGTATGCTTATGCTGTTTTAACGACAAATGACAAGGCTTATAGCATGATTCCAGGGATCAAGTGTCTCACTACCAATTTTCTTCAATTTAACTCTTAATAATCTTTTTCTATCTCTGAGGGCAATGTCAAAGACATGTCTGTGTGTAGATTGAGCCTCCCTGCATCCAAACATGGTGGAACTTTTATTATTATGTAGTATGCAGGCACTAATACTCTTCACACAGTGTTGTTATGCGGAAATGCCCATCTCAGCCTTTTCCTTGGTTAGATCATGCAGGGTGCAGTATACATATGCGGTGGCAAAGCAATTTAGCATCTCTCTTGCCCTGTCCCCCACAACAAGTAAGTTGATATATGATGTGATTGTTTTGTGAATTTATAGCCATCGCAGCAGTCTCTTTATTTGAGAGATGGGAAATTTCCCAATTAAGGGCACTCGTGGTAGGTGGTCACTCTCTCCCCCAGCTAATACGGTCATGTCTGCCACCAGCGTGGGAAACCGGGAGTGAAAACCATAATCAATGCAACTAGATTTATAAGAGGAGAACCATGTGTAATGCGGAGGAGAATCTGAGGCACAATTACCATTTGCCATCGCGAAGCCATCAGAATGCAAGATATTGGCCCAATATCTGTCACCGTTGTTGCCTGGCTTTCTACTGCTGTTGGTACATTTTGCTGGGCAGGAGGACATTGCACTTTCCTCTTCTATGGCACGTTCCTCTTCCATTCCCTCTCTAGTGTTAAAATCACTACATATGATGATGGCCTTAGCATCTTAGTAGACTTGGTGCTCGACGAGGGTCTCTAACTCACTCATGACCTCACAGTGGACTTTTAGTGCCGGAGGATCATAGATAGAGATGATCACTATCTCTTGCACATATGAGTGCGTTTTACCTCCATTTATGTGAATTTTGCCCACTAGTGGATAATTAGAGGTAGGGTGCATCTCTACCAATAGTAAAGAATGCCTGACCCCCAATGGCAATCCTCCTTTTGGTCTACCTCTTGGTCCTAACATCTATGATGAAGGAGTCAACCAAACAAGATTCTT